>NW_027223757.1:3319899-4686290 GCF_028538775.1 Myotis yumanensis
GCAAACAGTTGAGGACCTAAAAACAAATGGACAAAAAAATAAGACATTTTTCAGGTGTGCTTTCTTATTTTCACTAGGTCTTACACCTCCAAAAAACAGTGTGAGTATATCTATACTATGTTCAAAGCTTTGCAAGCCAATACTAATTGGTCTGTGTAACAGATTCCAAGGAGACAATCAGATGGAATGAACCACCTTCCCAGATGCACCTGGTGGTACAGATGAAGTGATGCAGGGAGCACAGGTGAGGGGTGTCCTTTCAAAGCAAGGAGTGAAAATAAACACCAGTTTGGTCTCACTGTGGATGCATTTTGAAATGAAATGCCAACAACAAAAAATACTTCAAAAAGAAGCAACATAACATAAAAGTGATGATTCATTCAAAAGGTTGTTTGAGGCTTATCTAAAGAGAACTATGGGTCTAAGGTAGGAAAATTTGAATATGGAAACACAAAGAGACTTATATTATGCCAAGTGCATACCAAACCTTAGAGTTTAAAGAGAAACAAGAAAAATGTGTAAAACTTTAGAGGTAGTAAAAAAGAATTATGATCTCCCTTTACCTACTCTTCTTATGAATGAGAATATTTTTAATTCCCTTAATCTAATTATAATTTATTTGTGGAAAAATCACTTTAGAGCATAAATTACTTTCCTGTTGTTCTCAAAAATCAAGGGACTGAAGAGCTACTTTGTAACAAACACATGAGTTGTTCTACTCTCCTTGGCTCATGTTATCTTTTTTCCTAATTTGGATTTTAAAGTTAGCATTCACTGGCCAGGCACTGAATGGGTTAGAGCTGTCCTGACACTCCAAGGTTGAGAGTTCCATCTCCCTCAGGGCACAAACCAGAATCAACCAATGAATGCATAAATAAGTGGAACAAATCGATGCCTCTGTCTCTCTTTCTTTCTTCCTTCCCCACCCCCTCAAATAAAAATAATTATTTTTAAAGTATTGCTCTGGCAAGTGTGGCTCCGTAGTTGGAGCATTGGCCCACACACCTAAGGGTCATGGGTTCAATTCCTGGTCAAAGGCACATACCTGGGTTGCAGGTTTGATTGCTATTCAATCGATGTGTCTCTCTCACATTGATGTTTCTTGCTGACTCCCTCCCTCTGCCTTCTCTCCCTTTCTTCCACTCTCTTAAAAATCAATGGGGGAAAAAAATCAATGGGAAAATATCCTCGGGTAAGGATAAACAAAAAATAATCTACATATATAAAAAGCCAGCGACCAGAACAAACAGTAGCTATGATGCCCACTGCAGCCAGCCAACCGGCCCAATAGGGGGCAGGACCAACCAGCCAACCTCCCGCGGCCCCTCCCCCCAGCTGGCCCCACCCCCGATTGGCCTCCCCATCCCGATTGGGGCGGGGGCAGCCGGCCCACCTCCACCTCCCACAGCCCCCCCCCCCCCCCCGCCCTTCCGGCCAGCCGGGCCCCAATCAGGGGCAGAGCTGGTGGCCAACCTCCCACAGCCCCTCCCCCTGGCCACGATCAGCCCCAATCGGGGCAGGCCGGCCAAACCCCACCCGTGCACGAATTCGTGCACCGGGCCTCTAGTAAATAAATAAAATAGTTAGCTGTAAATATGCCCTATGACACACATATGCATTCAAAAGATGAACTCCACATATTAGGAAGACAAATCTAGGAAATATAGCATATGAGAATAAAAAGAAAAGTGGGAAAAGCAATTAGGGCAATTTGGACATTAAACCTCTCATTCCTGCTCTGACATTAGCACAAAAAGAGCTCATTTATCTGGGAACCAGATCTTGGTTTCCAATACTATGCTCCAATAAAAGAACCAGGACTCCCCAGAGAAATGGCTGATTGACTCCAGGACTTGGGCAAAAAGATGTAATATGAGCCTGGAGCCAGCAAATGAGGAAGTACTACACACACACACACACACACACACACCCCAATGGGAGCATGTTAGAAGGACAGAGGGGCAGAGTTCCTGCTGGCCAAAGCTTGGAACTATCTGAGCAACAAAATAAATTGTAAGCGCGAATCCATGAGTGCCTATGGATATAAACACTTACTAAATAAATGCATACACAGGAGAAGAGGCGCCTCTCCTGTGGAGAAAAAGCCCAGGGATTTCTGTGAGACTCCTCTTGAGGTGGCGGAGTTGAACTCCCCGCCACTTACGTGTGGGCTGCACCTTGAGTGACTTAGTTTCAAAGAGTAGGAGAAAAAAAGTGCCCCTCACACCATGACAAGGACACTCTACCTCCGTGGTCGTCCCTCCAAAATCCATCAATCCAGTCAAACCATGATGCAAACAGCAGACAACCCAAACGAAGGAACAGTCTACAAAATGCCCAACCGGTGCTCTTTAACAAAGTCTGAGCAACAGCCACAGGGCAGCTAACAGACATGGGGACTAAATGTAATGTGGTGTCCTGGGTGGGATCTGGGAACAGGAAAAGAACACAGAGGAAATGACTAAAATCTGAATAAAGTTCAGAGGTGAGTAAGCAATAAATTATCAATATTCCTTCATTAGCTGTGACAAATGTACCCGGTAATGTTTAACAATAGGAGAAACTGGACACGTCAGGATACAGGGAAATTCTATACTATTTTTGCAACTGTCTCTAAATCTATACTATTCTAAAAAATAAGTTTTTCTTAAGAATTAATGGCATACATGACAATGTTGAATAAATTTGGTGTTACTCTACAAGTATAGAAGACTAAGAGCCAGGACCAAATGGAAAAATGTAACATTAATTATAAAATTAAGCAGTTCTTTATGAATAAACTGGTGACTGTGGTTTTAAAAGTTTTTTAAATGTAGGTGAGGAAATGCCATTTAAAATAGTGACTTCCAAAACTGGATGCACACCAGATTTGTTTATGTTTTTAATCAGCTGTATAATTTGTTCCATAGCAATGAGCAGTTTTCATTGTATCAGCGTAATTGCTACCATTATTAAGTACTGAGTAGTGACCATCTGCCAGGCACTATGCTAAATATCATACATAATCTCATCGAATCCTCGGAAGCACCTGATGGCACAATTTTAGGAAAGGATTCTTTCCCCAGAAGGCCAATTCTCACTGGTTGTGAGAGGTACACATTATCGAATACCTATTGTTACAGATTAGACACTCAATTAGGCTCTTTACAAATGTTATCCCATTTAATTTCCCAACAACCCCACAGGTACCATCACCATCCCTATGCTACAGAATAGGAAAAGGAGGTGCAAAGGTCACCTGTCTGCTCTGTTGGAAGTGTCTGGGCCAGACCTGCAGCCCTGATCTAACCCCAAGGCCCAGGCCCCTCCCACCTTCAGCCCATCACTCACTCCTAGGTCACGGGTACCTCTGCCCTCTCCCAGTGCAGGCACAGAGATGACCACCCTCTGTGGAATAAGAAGGTATTGCTTATCCCTGTGGAATGAGGTCCCTACCAACTTGGAAAAAACTCTTGGGGGACAGTTCAGAGATCCAGTTCTCTGGTCAGCTATAGGGCTCACAGCTTTGGTGAAAACTTTTAGCCACTCTACGTCTACATTTTCTCACCTGTAAATAAGGGGTTAGCCTGGGTAAGATGTTGAGTCTAACTAAATTCAGGCCTAGGGAGACCGAGCGTGGCTACAACGTAAATGAGGGAAAAGAGTGGGGGTTTTGTGCGCTTACTTATTTCTGAGGAGCAAATAAAAGGTGGAACTCAAATCCTCTCTCCTTCAGGTAGCTACTTTCCTTCCCTACCAACTACAAGAACACCACCACCTTGCCTTCCCTGGACCATTTACTGTTGCTCGAACAGAGCATCATCGGGCCAGCCCGGTGTCCCCTTCATTCAACAATGGCCACTGGACGAGTGTTGAAGAAGAATACAGTGCTGAACAAGAGTCACACGCCTGTCCTCCTGGAGATCCGCGCACACTCACGGATTTAAAGTACAGTTCTGAATCACGTTACTAAGGAAGACTACAAAGCACACCAGCAGACAGGATCTAGCGCCAAGCCTCGAGCATTGGGGGGATGTTTAACAGTCTCTGTTAAACGTTTAAACGCAACCTGCAAGCTCTGAAGGCACTGACCGAAGACGGAAAGTGGCTGAGACAGAAGGAATGTGGAGACGATCTGAGCACAGGCTCATCTGCAACACTGACAGGCCATGATGAGCAGAGCAGAGGGGGCAGAGTGAAGCCGAGCACCCAGGGCAGCAGTCATCAGATCATACTGCGCCCCTCACCCTAAGGGAAAGGGGCAGCCAGGAGGGCAGGAAGGAGGGGCAGGACGTGAGTGAACCAAGCTTTCCCTCCAAAGTGTTGGCCACATCACCCGACACCAGTAGACGGGCATACGATACACGCAATTTTCTAACACTACTTTGACTTTTTCATACACAATTATTTCGTGACTATTTCATCTTAAAGTCAACATAAACAGCTATTCTGTCTATACTAATCACACAAGCAAAACAAATTCACCTGCCAGGAGCCAACAGAGGAGAAAGAACTGTTTACTTGAGAGAACAATGTCTTTAGGAAGTATGAAATCCTTAAAAATGACACGTTAACATCTAAGAGGAAAACACTGCCCAACCTCAAGGAGGTAAGTAAAGATACACACAAGTAAAGTTTGTCTCATGAAAAATACAACTTTCTTCTAATTAAAAACTATGTAAACTGGAAAATATTTAAATGGATCTAAAAAAATTTTTAGAAGAAAAAAATAAAAAGCTCCTATTTTTATTTTAAAAGTTTTCTTCACTAAGGAGAACATAATTGGTAACTGTGGTTGAATACATATGGCCAATGTGAAATTTACTGGAAATGTGGGGCCTAAGGTCCTGTGTATTCTAAATATAAACACCATGTACAGCTTCAGAAATGCCTCACAGCATATAATTAAAGGCAACATGTACAAAATATAGGGAATGTGGGAAAATAGTTAAAGGATGAAAACTACATTATATTTCAATCATGGGGACTCTGAGTCTCCTGAAACTGAATGTAAATTTTTATCGTATGCGTTTTTCAGATGAAGTCAACAGTCCATAGTTTTCATCAGATTCTCAAATGCAGTCTCTGGCCCAAAAACGGTTAAAAAGCACTGCCCTAGACAATTTTTACCACATATTTAGAGGGTTCCCTTTTCAAAATATCACCTCCTGACATATACTAGACACTCAAAGGATAAATGTGTTAGATGCATGACTAAATCAAACTCTATGCTCAAGCTACAAGGTTGCTTCCACACTAGCCAAGTACAGAGACAACCCTCGTCCAACCCATATACTTTACACAAAGCTGACTTTTAAAAATCACATAAATGTCAAGAAGTTAACCAAAATGAGATAGCAATTTTCAATCTTTTGTGACATGCTGTTGGTTTTATGTTTGGAATGATACTGTTCTCCACACTGCCTGTAAAAATGATTAATTAAAATAAACCAACACTTAACTTAGTAACACGTTTAATTTAGGAATAATTAGAAAAATCCTTAAATGATTCATAATCAAGGCTATAACTAAATATAATAAAAACAAAGCCATGAAAGCGGGTGAAAGAAACATTACAAGAATAAAGTTATTTTTAAGTCTGACAACAAAGTAAAGCCAAAAGAATAAGAGATTTAAGCAGAAATTTTCCAGGGATAATTTTCTTTGTGTTTATCCTAACTGAACTTTTATGAATCTATGAGCTCACAGTGTTCATCAGATTTGAAACATTTACAGCCATTATCTCTTTTTTTTTTTTTTAAATATATTTTATTGATTTTTTACAGAGAGGAAGGGAGAGAGATAGAGAGTTTAGAAACATCGATGAGAGAGAAACATCGATCAGCTGCCTCCTGCACATCTCCCACTGGGGATGTGCCCGCAACCCAGGTACATGCCCTTGACCGGAATCGAACCTGGGACCTTTCAGTCCGCAGGCCGACGCTCTATCCACTGAGCCAAACCGGTTTCGGCTAGCCATTATCTCTTAAAATACTTTTTTCCCTTCCCTTTCTCTTTAAAGAACTCCAATGACATACATGCTGTCTGGTATTATCCCACATGGCACTGACGCCCTGTACCTTTCTGTCGGGTCTGCATACTCTCTGTCCAACATTTTGCGTAGTTTCTATTGTTATGTCCACAAGTTCAATACTTTTTTCTGCAGTGTCTACTCTGTTTATAATCCCATCCCGTGTATTTGTCATTTCAGATACAGTACTTTTCATCTTTAGAGGTTTCATTTGGTCCTTTTCTTAAATATTTTTATTGATTTCAGAGAGGGAGAAGGACAGAGAGAAAGAAACATCAATGATGAGAGAGAATCACTGATAGGCTGCCTCCTGTACGCTCCCCACTGGGGATTCAAGCCAGCAACCTAGGCATGTGCCCTGACAGGGAATTGAACCGTGACCTCCTGGTTCATAGATCAACGCTCAACCACTGAGCAACATGGGCCAGGCTGGGTCTTTTTTTTTTATATCTTTTATTATTCTCCACTGTTCATGTTTTCATTTATACTTGAACATAATTCAAACTCTTTTAACAATTATTTCTTTTACTTCCAACCTATTTTACACTTCTGGAATTGTTTCTATTGACTGATTTTTCTCCCGGTTATGGGATTATCTCTTCCTGCTTATTGGCATGTCTAGTAATTTTTTGAGTAGATGTTGGACATTATGTTCTATTTGTTGATTATCTGGATATCACTGTCTTCTTTTAAGGAGTACTGGACTTGGTTTTTGCAGGCTGTTAAATTATTTCCAACTTCATTTTATCTTTTCAAGACTTGTTTTCAAGCTTCGTTAGGGTAATTCCACACGTGTAATAGTGTCGCCCTACTACTCAGATGTCAACCTTCCAAAGAGTGAATGTCCCAAGTTGTCAACACAATCAAGACTTTCCACTCTGATCACTGGGAACTCAAATGCCTCTCAGCCCCATGTGAGCTCTGAAAACCTTTAAGCTCACAGCTCCCTAGTGGCTCTTGGTTGAACCTTGTGGAATTTTCCTATGCAAGTGCATTCTGTATTCAAAGACTCATGGGGGCCTTCTACAGATTTCTGGCTTTTTCTACATCATTCCCTCATCTCCAAAACTCTACCCTCAACCTCGAACTGCCTCCCTGAACTCCAATCTGCCTTCTCAATCCAGCAAGACCACTCTGGACTGCCGGCGATTCCTCTCCTGCACCGAGTCTGGAGTAGACTCGCTGGCAGAGAGCCAGGATAATCACACCGCTCACCTCGTGTGCTTACCTGGTCTCAGGGATGACAATCATGTAAGGCCAATGTCCAATGTCTGAAAGCAGCTGTCCTATATTTGTTTATTCCAAATATCAACAAAAATAGCTTACTGTATACTACTAAATCGCAGACTTATAATTTTTTAAAACTATTTTACAATAGGATCATATAGCAGTTTCTTTAGAGAATTAAGGAGAGGTAAATTTTTGCTTAAAAACAGATTAATATAAAAAGGTAAACATCATCTCATTTTAGAGGCTGAAATATTTACAGATAGTCGAATCCAACCTATTTATTGTGTAGCAATTTAACCTCCCTGGGTCCCAGTTTCTAATTTACATAAGATCACAAAAATTCTTTGTGAACCAAATTTTTAAGGAAGAATAGAAAAGATCTAAAACTTAGGGTTTAACAGATAAAGCTGATGCCACTTAAATATCCAAATATATTAAAAAAAAAAATGACATACTTCTCAACTATAGAAGGTACCAGAAGACCAAATAAGTAACATTTTTGGCAGTTCCTCATGTGCTTGTCAGAAAAACTACACACAGTTCTACTCTCATCTCTACTGCTGAGGAGGAAAAGAAATCATTAACCAAACAAAACGCCACTACATGTTTCTGGCGTGGCTAGGACCAGTGAGAGCACTTTCTGATATCCTAGAGATGCAACGTTTCTGTTAGTGCAGGATTCAAATATTTATATTCTTTAAGGTTAGTAAACAAGCTTTTAGCACCATAATACTAAGAATGGCTATCTCACCCCTGAATAATAAATTGTGAATAATAAATTTTGGAAACTTATGGCACAGATTTATGAATAACCAAAGTAATTCATTTTAATCACCTACTATTCAAATTCTAAAAAAATTAATAGGAAAAAGCATTAGCAAACAAAAAGTCCTGAAAAGGAAGGCAATCCTATTTCTATTAAAACAAGGGTTTGAAACAGGGATCTTAAAGCAGGTTCTATATGAACTCTCCTTCAAACACCAGCTCCAGCAGGAAAGCTCTTATCAGGTATGTACGATGCAGCCCCCAGTACTGCAAAAAGGAGTAGAAATCTTGTATAAAAAGCCTGAAAGAAAGGGCACTCTTTTGTCTCTCATTAGTTCAGTAATTCTGAGAAAACAGAAGCAAACAGAGAACACAAAGGAAGAGGTCCAAGAACCAGTGAAATTATTACAGTCATGTCGGTGATGATTCATTGGCTCGACTCCTATTAATTCCATCAAAAGGTACTTACTGCCTACTATATGCATGGCTACTAGAACAAGATTCACAGTGATGTATAAATATATAAAACCCGTATTATACGCTCTTTTATAGCTTACAGCATATGTTAGCTATGATAGTTATCCATGAAAACAGTCCCACCTTTGCTTGTAACCAGACATTCAAATTAAAACAAGATAACCCTTTCTGGCCTACAAAATTAGCAAAGACTTTATGTAATACTCAAAGCTAGAAAAAGAATATTTAGTAAGGTAAGCACTATTTGTGGCCTATACATTTGTACAATCTTTCCAGGAGGAAATGTTTAATAGGTAAAATTCAACGATATCAGCTTAATATGCTATGATATGATATGAATCTTATCTAAGTCCTAAGTTCCTTAGAGATGAGACTGGACCACATAACCACCTCATGGTTAGAAGTGGATGAATTAAACCAGAGCCCAAGGCAAGTCCAGATTTAAAATTCTTCCAAGTGTTTAAACAAACTCCTTTCGAACTCTATGCTCAGGAAATGATTTTACAGGAGTGGCCAGAAGAACAAAGGGAGTTGTGTACCCTGAGGCTCACTGCAGTGCTCTCTAGGATAGTAAGAAACTGGTAACGACTTAAATGGTTCATAGTATAACCATAAAATGAAATATGATGGAGCCATTTGAAAAAATGTTTAATATTTTTACTAACATGGCAAATGCTCACAATTTGTTCAGATAATCTATCATGCCCACCTCAGCCTAAACTATGATTTAAGTCCTTCACCACTTCCTTTCACATTTATGCCTAAGGAGAGAGCATACAGAATAAAGAACCTGACTCTGAAGTATAACAGACACGAACGAGTCCTGGCTCCAGATATTCTGAACTAATACATCTCGTAACGACTCATTTTCTTCCTCTGAAAAATGCACATCTATTTCACAAGTTCACTGCAGCCACTATATAAAACATGTTACGCTACCCGGCTGGTATGGCTCAGTGGCTGAGTGTGGACCCAGGAACCAAGACGTCGCCGGTTCGATTCCGGGTCAGGGCACAAGCCCAGGTTGCAGGCTTGACCCCCAGTAGGGGGCATGCAGGAGGCAGTTGATCAATGATTACTTCTTATCACTGATGTTTCTATCTCCCTCTCCCTTCCTCTCTCTAAAAAAACAACACATATTTTAAAACAGGTTATACCACGTAAATGATGGCAACACAGACAGATGGCAGATGTACATTTATACCTATCTCTGCACCAGACCATGAATTAGGAAGTCTCCATTACCTTCTCTCTTCTCCTTAATTAGGTTATAAATTCCCTGAAAGCAGGAATTTCACATTATGCTTATATATAATAAAAATTACCACCTGCCTGAGGAGCATGAAAATATTTACAAGGTAAGTGTCGCGTGGAATGACTCTAGTAGGAAAGGGAAGCAAGGGCAGCTGACACCCTGGGACCAATGCACACAGGCAAGGAGCTCGGCACTGGGAGGGAGGGCGCACGCTCAGTGTGGATGGAGACGCCTGAGCTCTAACAGGCAAGGGGTTCAGCCGGTCTCAAGCTTAAAGCAGCCGCAAAGCTGGCCACTGTTAGTGGCAAATTTGTGTAGGAATGCAGTGTGGTCTCTTCACAAATGTGACTTTAACTGAAACACACACACCCCCTCCCCCTAATTCTAGCTAAATCTGAGGGTATGGAGATCAACTCAGAAAACTCTGGGCCTAATCAAGGCTCTTAGAGGGGCCTGGTGATAGGCAGAGCCCACGTCTATTTCACCCACCACTGGAGCCCCATGGTCTTGGCTTAGCACTGCCTGACACATGGTATGCATTTCATATGAGAGAGTCTGCAAAGAATATGAATACATAGTACAGGAGGCTGAATGGGTATGTGGGATGAAGCAGTGAGCCACTACCAACGCCTAGTCAGTACAAATAAGGCTGAGTTTTTACATTTTACTCAGTCAGGCTAATGATTCTCCCTTTTTAGTAATCGTTCCTCAATACACACGTGGTCCTTGGTTTTCTGCTAAATAACACCTAAATATTCAAAGAGCCAAGTAAAAAGAGCTTCTTTTTAAAATCTCAGTTTGGGGTTGAAGCTTCATGACAAATGTTTCTGATTGTTTCCAGAAGTATTTCTCCCCAATTTACTTCTGATGGTCCTATTTCTTCAGGTAAGTGAGCTGGGAAACAGAACAGTATACAGAAAGCAACAAAAATCCCACCACCAGTCAAAACCAGTTAATCTCTCTCTCTCACACTCACACACACACACAAACACGAACACATGCACGCACGCACACACACCAGGGAGGAATGAGTTCCCTTTTCTTTTTGGGACTGCTCTATTGAAAAAAATTTTAAATATGTATCAGTGTTTTAGAGAAAAATAAATAAATTACCTAAGGTACTCATACTCCAACCACAATTTTACTCTAAAATTAATCCTAAATTTTAAACTCATTTTTACAATCCTTGTGTTCAATGGATAAGCAACCAAGACAAGACTTACTCTTGTCTCCAGGAAGTAATACTATTTTCAAGGACGAAATACTCGGATTCTAGCCTTGTCTACCGTCTTCAAAATGCCTTTGATCATTTAGTGGATAAGTACTGTGACTGCTCTCCTGACTTAATCTCCAGAGGCAAGGGACAAAGTACAATACCATCTTTTTTTTGTAGAGCCATTCTTTTGAAATGAGAGTAACAAACCATCTGTGGGTAATTAAATAAATGTAATGGATCGTGATGAAAAATTTTCATAGAACAGAACAAGAAAAATCAGAGGGTATCAGACAATAACTACAAGGTCAAGCACCGTTTCATAAATGTTTATTTTGGTTATGCAGCATACACATGCACTGATGTAAAATATATTTCTTACTGTAGGTTACAAAGCAGACAGTTTCAATCTCACTACCACAGAACAGAAATTACCATCTTACTGCCCACTTCCACTAAAGACTGAGCACAGAAAAGAACAACAAGGTATCTAAACAGCTTTGAGCATTGGCTCCTCGTTATTTTGTGAACTTGAAATAAAGTTTTATGGGGGGAAAGTTGTGTACAGTGAGTCTGGGGGAGATTTGATCCTTTTCCCCTTTGAAAACGAACCTTTCATCACTATTCTGTCCTGTAAAGTCTAATTAATCCAGAAGATACAATATTCCACAGTTGGTCATGTGGGCCTGAGCGGACACTGGGCTGGGGAGTCAGGTGGCTGCTGAGCTCGTTGGCCTTGGACCCTAACAAGGGAGCACAGTGTGACATACAGGAGAGGGAAGCAAGAGCCGGGATCCCCAGCCATGACCTTGGGGAGCTGCAGCCTCGAGGCCAGCTTTCTCACCTCTGAAATACAAGGAATGATCCAGATGAGCTCCAAGTTCCCTGCCAGCTCTAAACTCTTATAAGGCTATGTATGAGTAATGGCTGGAAAGTTGACTAAATGAATGTTAAGCATCCTACCAACCAGAAGACTTGCATTAGTATGCACTTAATTCTTTATCTGAATTAGAAATACTTGGACATCAAAAAATTAATTCTAAATATTTTGTGAGAAAACCAATTTACATTACATTATGTTCCTACATAAAAAAGACTTTAGAATTGTTAATAGCACAATGAAAATAATGTATGTATAAATTTTCTTCCAAAATATTTCCACTGAAAGGTTAAAAGGGTTGACATTTTCACATTCCTACAAGAGCTGTCCTCTAATAAGCCCTATTCAGAACATTCTTCAGTGCAGCATTATCCTCAAATAGCCTGCTCACATGGAGAGAAAGCTCCACTGAGCCAGCCAATCTGATCACCTTCAAGTTTAGTATCCACTTCTCTCCAGAGCAGGTTTACTTCCTCTGAAATTATGCTGAAATGAAATCCACTTACGAAACACTTTGACAGAATGCCTGATATATTCTTAATAGCTTTCCCTTCTACTTATAAACACTTGGCATCCATATGATCATGAGACCAATACTTCTACTGGTGTCTGCAAAACATGACAAGTGAATGTCCTTTTAGTCAAAAACAAATTTTGAACCACGTTTCATTGTCATTTTGCCTTTGCTGCTAGTGACTAAATATCTACAGACAAACTGTACTCCATTACATGAGTGAGGTCTGTGGAAAATAAGAATGTACCTACCACACCTACTTTCTAGAGGAATAATGTTCCTTTTAAAATACAGTGGTTTCAAATATGCCTCTTAAAAAGGGAAAAGCGTGTTAACATAACATACAAGTTGTATGTTATGATTCTAAATAACAGTGCTGTTAATATAAAAGACCCATAAAGCAAGCCCTTTATTATTGTTGATGTGTTGTTTCTAATCTACAAATTCTTTTTTTTAAGATGTTGAATTGATTTTTAGAGAGAGAAAAGGAGAGGTGAAGAGAGAGAGAGAGAGAGAGAGAGAGAGAGAGAATGAATCACCAATATGGGCAAAACATAGTTTAGCTGCCTCCTGCACCCCCTTCTGGGCATGTGCCCTGACCAGGAATAGAATCCCCAACAATTTGGTACACCAGAGGATGCCCAACCAACTGAGCCACACCAGCCAGGGCTAATCTACAAATGTTACCCAGGATGAACTAAATAATTAAGAAAACGAGCTGGATATAGTCTGCTCAGATAGTTCATAGAAAATGAATTTTAAAATAAGAAAATTTGAGTTAATTTAACATTTGGCAACAACTTCTTTTTATGTAACACACTAGAGGCCCAGCGCACAAATTCGTGCATCAGTGGGGCCCCAGGGCCTTGCCTGTGGGATCGGGCCAAAACCGGCTCTCCAACATCCCCTGAGGGGTCCCAGATTGCGAAAGGGCGCAGGCCAGGCTAAGGGGACATCACTGGTGCACGATCGGGGCCAGGGAGGGACGTGGGAAGTCGGCCAGCCAGGGAGGGACTGTGGGGAGGGCTGGGGGGGGGGAGGGGGGCGGGTCCAGGGTGTGTCCAGCCCATCTCGCTCAATCCCAATTGGCCGTACCCCAGCAGCAAGCTAACCTACTGGTCAGAGTGTCTGCCCCCTGGTGGTCAGTGCACCTCATAGTGACTGGTCAACCGGTCAACTGTCTGCCCCCTGGAGGTCAGTGCATGTCATAGAGAGCGGTTGAGTGGCCTTAGCATATCATTAGCATATTATGCTTTAATTGGTTGAAAGGCTGACCGGACGACCAGACACAGCATATTAGGCTTTTATTATATAGGATGGAGTTTCAACAATTTCAATTTTAGTAACAATTCAAAGTAATGCAAAACATAATTTTTAATAGCTGCACAGACTTCCAATCTCGCTCTGAATTTTAATTTTATAACTTAAATCCAGAAGTATATATCATAATCTTTTTTGAACACGATATTCACAAGAGTAAAAAAACATTTTATGAAAGCACCAATCACTGACATCTTTGCCACACCTTGTAAGAAACTTTGCCAAATTTTTTTTTGGTGGTGGGGAAGGGAGGGTCAGGGGTGGTCTATGGGAGGGTGGAGACAGTAGGTGATCCTCTGAGATTTACCATTAGTAAAAATCTACCACTTGGGATTTTTTAAATGTTTTTAAGGGACAAGGATATAACATACCTCAAAGTAAAGCAAGAAAAGGTTGTCATAAACTAATTAAAGGAAGACTGAAGATGAAAAACAAACATGCTATAACTCAACTAATTGCGAGAAGATAGTGACAAATTAAAAACCAACACACAAATGAAAGCTTAAGAGTAAGACTACCATATGCCACTCATCCTAGAACAGTGATGGCGAACCTTTTGAGCTCAGCGTGTCAGCATTTTGAAAAACCCTAACTTAACTCTGGTGCCGTGTCACATATAGAATTTTTTGATATTTGCAACCATAGTAAAACAAAGACTTATATTTTTGATATTTATTTTATATATTTAAATGCCATTTAACAAAGAAAAATCAACCAAAAAAATGAGTTCGCGTGTCACCTCTGACATAGGTTCGCCATCACTGTCCTAGAAGAAGGGCATGCTTACAGGTTTCAAGCCAACCTCCTTGATGTGTTAACATTAGTCACAAAGATCATTCAACTAATTCCCTTGCTGGTGTCATGCTTAATCAATCAATTTCTTAATTATACTTTGGCTTTCTGCAGGCAAGGGAACACACTGATCCACCAGGTGTGGACACAGCTAAGTGGGAGCTGAAGCCCAGGACCTGGACCTGGCTTACCTTAGACTGCCAAGAAAATGCCAGGTTATAAAGACCTACAGTAGTCACTGACCAGACTTCTTTTCTGTCATCTCTTCGATTTTCTCGCTAAAGAAACAATTTCCAATGACCTACTGATCGGCACCGTGAAAGTGTCTTTGAAAGAACATACCACCTGGTCAAGTGAAAAGGCTGCAACAACAGAATGCTATGAATGAAAACATAATCACTGAAGAATGAGGAATTAAGTAACAGGAAGTTATTAAGGCAAATGTATCCAGTAAGACCTTATATCCCCATATTTCAGTAGAGCTCAAAACAAGATTTACAAGACACCAAAAGATCACAGGTGAAGGAAGTAGAAGCAACTTCTAACATGACAACTGAAGGGAACCACAAAGTCCTTCTTGAGAGACAAGTTGTCCCCATTTCAGAACATGAGGGAGCTCCTGCCATCACTGGATCTCCTGTTACTGCTGCTTCATGCTCACTGCTTCTCTGCCTAAAGCCTCCCCTCTTGCCCCCCAATTGGTATCTGCCCTTGTAATGGTCTCAAGCCTCGCCCATCACTGACGAGGCCAGGAGATTCCATAGCTGCACCGTACAGTGGGTTTCACTGGTGAGAACAGGTGACGTCCAGTGTCAACACCGAAACAAGCAGGCTCAGAGGGGACATTCAAACTGAAAGAGCGATCAAATCATCCAGGAGTGATGAGTTATTCAAATACTTTTTCCAGCAGTGAAAACCCAGGATTTTCAAACGAACTTACAAGAACCGTATTATATCAAGTAAATAATAAAGTCATTGGCTTAAAAAAAAGTTATTTAATTCCATGGAACATGTACTTTACAAGGTCAATAAATGAGAACAATGAAGCTATTTTTAACCAACATTTTAAACGGAAGGTTACAGTAGATAGAGCAGTCTTACATCAGCCTTAATATCCAAGATACGTGCAGATTCAAGAAATCACAAACAGCTGTCCTTGCACTCTCAGATCTCCCACGACTGACCCAGAAGCTTGAAAAAGAAATTATAAGGAATGTTTATTTCTAAGTTTAATCACCAACAAGAGCAACAGGCTATCCTTATAATGAATCTTTATCAAAAATAAGGACAAGAGAGAAAAAATCAGGACAAGTATCCCTGGGTGACAATAAGCAGAAAAACTATAATAGAGCACCTATCGCCTCTCAACCTGTTTTGTGTTCCTCCGTCATTGCGTAACTCGCACGTCAGCGTGCACCGAGCAGATGTTCCGGGCTGCCACCTGCTACAGTGGCACATTGGTCAACATGTGCAGGCCTGCATTCCACAAAACTGCACTCGCACGGCCTCCCTAGTCGATGGCACACTGGCATAAAGTGCAGGAACGAAGACTGCAGGCGGAGCTTGATTCTGGGCTATCCCAAAACTTGGTAGCACAAACATCCATTATTAGTCTCCAATGTGTTAAAATGTGGCGTCTAGCACATTTTGATCATGCATGTTGACCTTTTAAAAAATGTAAATAGAAGACATTCAAATGGACAGATGCAGAGCCTTTGAAGCATCCTTACTGAGAACACAGCAAGCACGCCAGAGGTCAGCTCTGAGTACTGAAGAGGCGGTGCTGACAATGCGGGTATAAGAAAACAACAGCTTTGTCCAGGAACCTGTTTCACAGATTAGCGATTGTATAATTAACTGCAATGTTGCTAAGAACAATATTTCTAAGATCTTCTTGTTCTGCACACTGCTGTTCACTTAAAGTTGGATGAAGCCCATTATCCCGACCTATTTTTATTATAACAAAGACAAAAACCTGGCTGAAAAATAAAGGCTTCTTTTTATCACTGCAAAAACAGTCATTCTGATGGCACTTCCCTCTGTCCCTTTTACTTTTACCTGCAAATGTTCACATCCATTTTATCCCAGAGAGTGGTTATTCAGAATTATAACTTCTGGTCCGCTCATTTGGGTAACGAATCACACGTGTCCATGGCGGCTAAGGGCACGGAAGGGGCAGCCAGGACCGAGTTCCCTCCTGGCTGTGAAACCTTGGACCAGACCCTAACCCTGCGCCTCAGCTTCCTCGTCTGCACAGAGAAACAACTGCGGGACCCCTCCCAGGGTTGCTGTAAGGGTTAAACGGGTTAGGCAAAGAGAGTGGCATATTTTAAGCATTTAGTAAGTATTCATTATTATTTTCAAAGAAAAACTTAAATAAGTCAAAATGTTCAAAGGCGGAATTCACTAACAAATTTATTTAATGAACTTTCTGCCCAAATCACCACTGTGAGATGTACCGGAGAGGAGCAGGGTGACGTCACATTAGCCCAGGCCCCATTCTTCAGAGAAGCGGTCCCCAAAGCCACCCACCTCGCAGCAGGGTCTGAGCCGCAGGGAAAATGAACCCCGCCGCACCCCAAAAACCTGCTCGGGCCACTGGGTCACAGCCAGCAGGAAGGGGACCCCCGCCGTCAGCTGTGCGTACAGCTACACAATCTGTTTAAGGTTTCGTTCAGCAGAAAAGGAGAAAGGCCCGACCTGCCCGATTCCTGCAATTGCAGCGCCGGCCTGGAGAGCGAGCGGGGAGGCCTCTGCACGCGCGCCCGGGACGCCGAGACCGCCAGGGGCGTCTCCACGCACCAGCACCGGCCTCGGAGCGGAGGGGGGCCCTAGGGATGGTGGGTTCCAGTTCCCGATCCGGAAAATAACAGAAAACGACCCAAAGTTCGCGAGCAGCGTGCGCACGGGGCAGAACGCAGCCGGGACTCTGGGTGCCAGGGCTCCGTCCCGGAGGCTCCTGCGGCAGCGAAGTTTCAGACAATCAACCCGACTGTCCCTGCACGTGGGAGCCAGGGCGCGGGTGCTGGGACCGCACAGCCCTCGGGATCCACACCCACCCGCTCGCCTGCAGCCCAAGGGTTGGGTGTGGGGGGTCCCGGGGGGCAGGGGAGCCCACCCGCTCGGCTGCAGAGCCTGAGGGGTGCGTGGGGGTCCCGGGGAACCGCCAGGGCGCGCCTGCTGCACGGCGCCCACTCCCCTCGGAAAGGGGCGGGGAGGCGGCGTGGGGTTCGGTCGCGATGCGAGGCTTTCGGCGCGACCCCCACGCCGAGCGCAGGTCCCGGGAGCGCGGGGCCCGCAACGCTCCGCACCCGCAGGACAGCCGCAGGCAGGGCCGCCGCGGGCGCCGGGGGGGGGGGGGTCCCTGCAGCGCCGACCGGGCGCCGGGCTGCACCCCGCCCCTCGGCCCGGCCCGGCCCGGCGCCCCGACGCTGCCCTCCGCCCGGCGGGAAGCGGGTCCCACGCCCCCTCGGCCTCCGACCGGCGCCGGGGCGGCGGCCGCACTCACCTCGCCGCGCGGCGGCTCTCGGGGTCCGGCTCGGGCTCGGGTTCCGGCGGCGGCGGCTCCTCCATGGCGGCGGCGGGGCTGACGGCGCAGGCGGGCGGGGGCACTAGCGCGGCGGCGGCGGCGGCTTCTCTCATCCGTGCACGGAGCCCCGCATGGCCGTGGCGGGCAGCGAGCGGCGGGCGGGGGGGCCGGAGCCCTGGGGTGCGGGAGGGACGGCTCCGCCTCCGCTCAGCCCGCCGCGGGGGCCACTCGCGCCGCCGCCATCTTGGGAACGGCGACTGGCCCGCGGCGCGTACGGCGGGCGGTGAGGGACAAGCCTCCGCGGGCGGCGGGGCGGGCGGGCGGGGCGGGCGGCCGGGGGGCGGGGCTTGCTGGCGGAGGGGACTGAAGGGGCGGGGCGAAGGGAGGGGCCTCGGGCGCGGCGGGGGTCGCGGCAGTTCGCCTGGGTTCACCCGGGTTCGCGCGGGGTTTGCGCACCCGGCTGTGCGCGCCGAGCCCCCAGGCGGTCAGCGTGGGGCGTGCACGGCGGGCTCTTCGTGGGGTGGGGCGGGCACGGAGCCCCCGTTGGCGTGGGGCGGGCACGGAGGCCCCGTTGGCGTGGGGCGGGCACGGAGGGTCCCCTTGGCGTGGGGCGGGCACGGAGGCCCCGTTGGCGTGGGGCGGGCACGGCGGGCTCTTCATGGGGTGGGGCGTGCACGGAGCCCCCGTTGGCGTGGGGCGGGCACGGAGGGTCCCCTTGGCGTGGGGCGGGCACGGAGGCCCCGTTGGCGTGGGGCGTGCACGGAGGGTCCCCTTGGCGTGGGGCGGGCACGGAGGGTCCCCTTGGCGTGGGGCGGGCACGGAGGCCCCGTTGGCGTGGGGCGGGCACGGAGGCCCCGTTGGCGTGGGGCGGGCACGGAGGGTTCCCTTGGCGTGGGGCGGGCACGGAGGGTCCCCTTGGCGTGGGGCGTGCACGGAGGGTCCCCTTGGCGTGGGGCGGGCACGGAGGGTCCCCTTGGCGTGGGGCGGGCACGGAGGCCCCGTTGGCGTGGGGCGGGCACGGAGGGTCCCCTTGGCGTGGGGCGTGCACGGAGGGTCCCCTTGGCGTGGGGCGGGCACGGAGGGTCCCCTTGGCGTGGGGCGGGCACGGAGGCCCCGTTGGCGTGGGGCGGGCACGGAGGCCCCGTTGGCGTGGGGCGTGCACGGAGGGTCCCCTTGGCGTGGGGCGGGCACGGAGGGTCCCCTTGGCGTGGGGCGTGCACGGAGGGTCCCCTTGGCGTGGGGCGGGCACGGAGGCCCCGTTGGCGTGGGGCGGGCACGGAGGCCCCGTTGGCGTGGGGCGGGCACGGAGGGTCCCCTTGGCGTGGGGCGTGCACGGAGGGTCCCCTTGGCGTGGGGCGGGCACGGAGGGTCCCCTTGGCGTGGGGCGGGCACGGAGGCCCCGTTGGCGTGGGGCGTGCACGGAGGGTCCCCTTGGCGTGGGGCGGGCACGGAGGCCCCGTTGGCGTGGGGCGGGCACGGAGGCCCCGTTGGCGTGGGGCGGGCACGGAGGGTCCCCTTGGCGTGGGGCGGGCACGGAGGGCTCTCGGTGGGGCGCGGCGGGGCGGCGATTAGTAACTTCAGCGAGCGGATCCCCGGGGTGATGCCATCCTCAGAAACTGGGTTAGACGGACAGGGGCGCTCCCTGGTCATGTGCCCGCGAGGAGGCCCTGGGGCACCGGGAGTCCTGGGGCTGCGGGTTCACTATCTTCCTGGAAGCGCAATTTTTAAACATCCACGGGAAACTCTGGGTTTTGACCCCGTTAAAGCAAAGGTTCTGGAAACAGAACATTAGAGCGGCCTCTTCCAACAGGGCTGAGAGGGGCACTGACCTCACCCCGGCCCAGGTGGCCCGGCCCTCCGGGAGCTCGCAGGACTGAAGGGAGGACTCACTTCCAAAGATGATGGCAGCGCTAAACACACTGCTGAGACTCGCACTGCATCGCGTCTAATTAGCACTGGAAGTTCACACTTTTAAGATGCAAATGTTTATTAAATTGTCCATAGGGTGGAGTCCAGGGTTGATTCAAAAAGAGCAGCATTTGAAATTAAGTGCATTTCTTGCCCTAGCTGGTTTGGCTCGGTGGATGGAGTGTCGGCCTTTGGACTGAAGAGTCCTAGGTTGGATTCCACTCAAGGGCACAAGCCCAGGTTCCCAGCTCGATCCCCAGTGGGGGGTGTGCAGGAGGCAGCCCATCAATGATTCTCTCATCAGTGATGTTTCTATCTCTCTCTCCCTCTCCCTTCCTCTCTGAAATCAACACAAATATATTGAAAAAAATAAAATAAAGTGCATTTCTTAATGAGAAGCAATAAACCAAAGAACTTATATACTTACTGGAGGCCTGGTGCACTGGGTGGGGGCATGTCCCTCAGCCGGGCCTGCACCCTCTCACCACAATCTGGGACCCCTCGGGTAGGGTCCCTAGGCCTGGCCGGAGATCAGGAGCTGGCCCCACCCCCACTGCTGCCACTGCTTTCCATCTGTGCAGCGCTGACCACCCCCCCCCCCCCACCCCGCCCCTGCCACCGGTGACCTCCCTCTGCAGGCGACAGGCGTGGGGTGCAATAGCTTGGCTGGCCTGGGCCTCCCTCTGTGGGGCGATTGCTGGCCGGCCACACACCTGCCACAGAGTTGCCACTGGTGGCCTGGGCCTCTTTCTTTGCTGGGGAGCCATCTGCCTACCTGATCGCCCCTAACTGCTTGCTGAGGGTGGGGGCAGCCCTGTGAGAGGCCATCTGCCTACCTGATCACCCCTAACCACTTGCCTGCCTACCTGATCACCCCTACTGCTTGCTTGGGGGTGGGGCCAGCCCGGCAAGGGGCTGTGGTGGTTCTGGTCACTGGTCATTCCAGTCGTTACGCTTATGGTGGCTGGCCTTTTATTATATAAAAGGTGCATAGCCCATGGACACTGGCAATAGGGTAGGGAAGACCTGGGGGGTGGGTAGGGGCTGGGAGGAGGGGGATGGGGGGAATGGGAGATATCTGTAATACTATAAACAATAATATAATATTTAAAAAGAAAAAAGTGCATTTCTATTCATTCAAACGTGCTGGTTTTATAACCTCATTTGATTAGGCTTGAATATGTAAAATATATGTTTTGAACAAATGTTGGTAAGAAAATTGGCCAAGATGGAAAACCTTAACTATGATTATATTTAAAGGTTAATTGTGAAACTACCTATATTGCATTATCAGGGTACATTACAGAAACTTCTCTGTAGTTTAAGAACGTCTTCAATCTATTTTCTTTGCCACAATAGTCTGTACTCTGTATTATGTATATGGCGTGATAGTGCTGAATTTCAGAATTGACTTTCATTTTATTTATTCAACAACATTCATTCCACAAATATTTATTAGATTTGTGTGTGTGCCAGGAACTGTAGTAGGTGCTAGTGATACAGTAGTGAGCAAAGCAGACTAAGTCCTTTCCTAGTTGAGCTAACATCCTACTTAAGTAAAAGAGAAAACAAGTAGATATACAGCATATCAGACCGGAAAGGCGTTGGAGAGGGAAATGCCATTTGACATAATTGGTCAGAATAAAGTCAAACGATTTGGTCGTACAAATCATTCAAAAGAAAATTGTAATACATTAATACTTACTGAATTTCACTTTTTCTTTACAAATAGTTGCATGACTGAATCATTTAGTTTCATCCTCGCTAACTCATGCTGAAGCGTTTTCATGTTTTGGATGTCATGGTTCACAAATAACTCCTGAGGCCACAGGGAGCCTGGGGCCTGTCCCCCGCTCTCCACGCTTGTAAATCTGGGACACGTGATATATAGACCAGCATCTGGGAGACAGAGACTTATGGTTTTAATTTCCACTTGCGGGTATTGTCTATTCCGGTAGGAACCAAACAAATTTATGTTTAACCCATATGTAAGGCATCGCATGTACTAGGAGAAGCCTTGTTAACTAGTCCTACATATTCATTCCACTTAAATCCAGGGAACTTTTGCTTCAAGTTAACTCTGCGTACTGCATCAGCCTTTTTTTGTCTTGTTATGTGCATTCTCTTCCTAATGTGTGCCATTTCATTTCAGATTTCAATATTTCGGATTTCAAGATGTGAACGTGTTTCCTTCTTACACACACTAGCCCTGCCAGGAGCCCCAGCAGTTCAGGGAGCCCCTCTCCCCACGCTGGGAAGACCTCTCTGAGCCCCACCACCTGCCCTAACCTGACAAAAGGTGCTCTCCTTAGCATCCCCTAATGCCTTGGGCAAACCCTTACTTTAGCACCATCCACCAACCTATCTGCATCTAGATATTTGGTTGATTACATGTGTATTTCTTGCTCTGTGACCTTCTGAAGAGCAGGCAGTATTTCTTGCTATCACATCATCTTTAGCACCTAGAATAACACCCTGTATGTAGTACATGTTCACTTACATACCTGTTGAAAAATGAATTGAATGAATATTTGAAAATACAGATAGATAGATAGATAGATAGATAGATAGATAGATAGATGGATGCATCTAATTGGGAAACTAAGTCTAAGATAAAAAATTACTGAGATACAAGTAGACTAAGAAGCGTGATGAGGTAGATTTTTTTTATGTTCAATAGGTGTTCTAAAGAGTCAGACAACCAAGGTGAACACAAATAAGAAAGAAAAGCTATATAAAAAGCAGACATTCAGGATGAGGGGTGAAAGCAATGTATGTGAAGCTTTAAGTTCCCCAAAATATCAGGAAGAACAGAATTAACCGAGGTCCCTATACTCACAGTGGAGAATCTCAGTGACTCCTCGGCACCTACACACCAACAAATAAAAAGTTCGTGCACTATTCTTTGAAGTAAGAGAATGGTGGTGGGTGAATATTGAAATGGAGGCTAAAACACTGCTTTTTACTGAGAGATGACTCTGATAGACATCAGAAATAGTTGGAGCCGAAGGATTCATAACCGAAGGCCTGAAATAAGCCCTGAAGGGCTGGAAGGCCAGCCTGCTGAGGCATGCGTTTTCAGTTTTGCTACCAGGGCCTCCTTGAGTCGGGAGCATCCTGTGACGCTACCTAATCTACCCATCTTCTCAGAGCTGGTTTTTCATCTGCATCCACCGCAAAAGTGCCCGAGGCTTGAATTCCTGTTTCATAGAGCACTATTCCATGTTTTGACAACCCTTATTCTTAGGAAGTTAATATTTATCATTCCAAACCCACCTCCCTAAGACATCTACCCAACGTTCTATCTAGGGCTACATAGAATAAGTCTACTTGTCATTTGAAAACAACTATTTTGTGGCTCTCCCCCAAATTGGCAACAAAAAAAACCTTTGAAAAATCTTTCCAGATTAGTCATCCTCTCCCCCCGACTTCCTCCAGACGCGGTGGGATAGGCTGGAGAGAATGCCAATGCAGAGATTTCTTACAAGGGCTTACTTGATCATTCCAATTTGATTCAAGTAGTTTTGGTTAAACAGAAGATTTGAAATCCTTACTTCAGAACGTTTTTAGTTCAAATTATAATTTCAAACTATAATTAAAGGATATTTAAGGAAGAATGTTGAATGGTGCCCTAGCTGGTTTGGCTCAGTGGGTAGAGCATTGTCCTGGGGACTGAAGAGTCCCGGGTCTGATTCTGGTCAAGGGCATGTACCTCATTGCAGGCTCCTCCCCCACTCGGGCCCTGGTCGGACTCATGCAGGAGGCAACCAATCAATGTGTTTCTCTCACATTGATATTTCTCTCTGTCTTTCCCTCTCTCTTCCACTCTCTCTAAAAATCAATGGAAAAATATCCTCAGGTGAGGATTAAAGAAAAAAAGAAGAAGAATGTTGAATTTTTCTATTTAAACAAAGGACATTATGTGTTCACAGCAACCAGGATCACTCACCAGTATCGAAGGTAAATCTTTGCCATTAAGAACACTGCTTTTCAGAATCTGAAGTGTATATCCATTCCCCGGAGACCTCGTAAAACTGCACACACCCCAGTCAGCAGGCTTAGGGTGAAACCGGAGAGTCTGCATTGCTGACCAGCTCCCAAGTACTGTGGATGCTGCCTGAGGGTGGACCACACAGACTAGAGAGGGTGTCCTAGATCTATATCTCTGCTTGGGTAGATAACAGAAAATGATCTGCTACAGAAGATGATCAAGAGAAAAGGCGATGTGTTCACTCCAAGCAAAGAGAACGGAGCCCCTGGCCACGTGCAGTCAGCATGTGTGCGGTGACCCTGCTGTGTGTCCCTCAGAAAGACCCGCTGCGGTCCTCACCCAGGTGCCTGGGAATGTGGCCTTCTTTGGCAATGGGACCTTCGAAGCTGTGGTTCAGATATAAATTAAGAGGAGGTCATACCAGAGCAAGGTTGACTCTTCATTCAATGCAAGTGGCATCCTCCTGAGAAGAGTAGAAAAGACACAAAGACAGACATGCACAGGGGGCGGGGGGGCGGGGGGCGGCGATGTGAAGAGACACAGGGAGAAGCCGTGTGACAACGGAGGCAGCAGTGAGTGACGCATCCACCAGCCAAGGATACCGGCCACCTGCAGAAGCTGCGAAGAGGCAGGGAGGGTCCTCCCGGAGCCTTCAGGGGGGGCAGGGCCCTGCCAACAGCTGGATTCGGGCTTCTGGCCTCCAGCACTGGGAGAGCATAAAAGTCTGTTGTTTGAAGCCACTTGGTTAGTGGGACTGGGTTATGCAGCCCTGGCAGCGAATACACCTGATTGCATGCGGTGGCGGGAGGGCCAGAGCCACTGCAGGAAATCACCAGGGGAGCAGCAGGAAGAGGCGGTGGCTGTCTCGGGAGAAGTGCCCAGCGGGTGTGGGAGGACCAGCGTGGCAGTAGCCATGAAACCAAACGCCCCCAGCTCGGCAGATGCATGGGAGTCACACTGTCGTGGAGGAGTGCTGGGAGAGGCCTGCTGAGGTAAGAAGTCTGTTCCCGTGGTTCTACAAGGAGCAGGGCTGCTCACACAGGCTCAGAGGCTGGTTTGAAAAGCCAGATAGAGATCAACGGGCCTCCCCCCTGGCTGTAGGACAGAGTCGCCTGGGGAGGCTGTAAGAATCATCAGTGCCTGGGTCATGCCTCTCTCCTAAGTCTGACTGATGGGTCTGGGATGGGGCCCCAGCACCCACAGGCTGAGAAAATCCCTCGGGCGATCCCAATGACCGCTCTTTTAAATATATATTTTTTATTGATTTTTTACAGAAAGGAGGGGAGAGGGATAGAGAGTCAGAAACATCAATGAGAGAGAAACATAAATCAGCCGCCTCCTGCACACCCCCCACTGGGGATGTGCCCGCAACCAAGGTACATGCCCTTGACCGGAATCGAACCTGGAACCTTTCAGTCCTCAGGCCGACGCTCTATCCACTGTGCCAAACCAGTCAGGGCCAATGACCGCTCTTACAGACCCAACCTCCCCCTGCAGGTGGGCCTAGGGAACAGGGCCCACGCACACCCCTCAGCGCCTCACTTAGGGCCTCACCTGAGCGGCACTGGGGAGGCCAGAGCTGGAAATGCAGGGGCTGAGCTGGCCAGCCGCCGGCCATCATGGAGAGCGCCGTCCAGGGACCCAGACACTGCGCACAGCACATCCCAGCTCAGCCCTGACTTGTTGCTACCCATTTGTTTGTCCGCCCCCCGCCCATCATAGCCTGTGCTACCACTTGCCCACCATCTGCAAGCAGTTGTCGGATGTATCTTGTTCAATTTCCTAGTTGCTTGTCATGAGCAGGAGTACCAGCAACCCAGGGCCACCACAGCAAACTGCCCCCAACTGGGCGGCTTACTGCACTGGCCCTGGGGGAATCCATTCTCTCCTGGGTCTGGGTTCTGAGAACCGTTCCAGGGGGGCGGCTCGGGCTCCAGCAGGGCTGGCTCCTCCCCTCCCTCCCAGGCTCCGTGGCCAGCACTCCTCCATTCCTGGGCCTGCAGCAGCGGAACTCCGGTCCCCGCGTCCGTCGTCGCGTGGCCCTCTTCTCTCTCTCTGTGCACTTTTCTTACAGATGCCGGTTTACATGCGAGGACACCAGGATTAAGAGCCCAGTCTCCTCCTGCAGGACCTCCTCTTAAGTAATTACATCTGCAGCAGCCCCACGTCCAAATACGGCCCCACCCCGAGTGCCAGGACGGGCATGCATTGTAGGGTGACACTACTCAACCCAGTGCAGTGGCGGCTCAGTGTGGTCCCAGTTCCTCCAAAACACCCCCAACTGGCAGCTCTCACTTGAACAACAGACTCCTTGCCAGAGGCGTGGTTCTCGGGTCCTTCTGTGCCTTTCGCATACTCCACGCTAGTGAAACTCGTCTTCTGAAATGAATGAAAGTCGCAGACCAAGAAATAGCCCCGGATTCTGGCCGTGCAGGTTCCAGGGCCCAGCCAGGCCTTGCTGGTCGGAGTCTCTGGGGATGCAGACTGGGCACCTGCAGTTCCAAGGGCCCTGGTGTTCCCGTGGTGCGGGGCCCGTCTCATCCTGCGCGCTGGAGACTCTGCTGTGGCTGACGGCACACGCTCTGCAGTGAGGAGCCGAGTTCAAGTTCTCATGGGGGGTGTGCACCAGGGCTCTCCAGGGAAACAGAGCCCATGTGTGATCTCCTCAATAGGAGACAGAGAGGTAGGAAGATAGATGGTAGAGAGGTGATAGGTAGATAGATGATAGATAGGTGATAGGAAGATAGATGATAGATTATAGGTAGATAGATGATAGAAGATAGATAGGTGACAGGTAGGTAGATAGATAGAGGATAGGTAGATAGATAGATGATAGATGATAAATAGATAGATGATAGATAAATGATAGATGATAGATAGATGATAGGCAGGTAGATGATAGATTATAGGTAGATAGATGATAGATAGATAGATAGATAGATTTTATGAGACAGATTTTAGAAAGAATTGGCTCATAAGCTTATGTAGGCTGATAAGTCCGAAGTCTACAAAGCAGGTGGCTGGCTGGAGACCCAGGAGAGCCCAGTGTTGTAGGTAAAGCCCCAGGGCCGTCTGCTGGCAGAACTCTCTCTTGCTCAGGGGAGGCCTGGCTTTCGTTCCACACAGGCCTTCACCTGATTGGACGAGGCTCACCCACAGATGGAGGGCAACCTGCCTTAACTCAAAGGCCACCGAGTTTAGTGTTAATCTCAGTGCAAAATGCCCTCACAGAAATAGCCAGAATAACGTTTGACTACGTATCTGAGCACCATGGCCCAGCCACGTTGACACATAAAAGTAACCATCACACGGGGTCTCCCTGAGTCCAGCACTGAGAGGGGAATGAGAAGAGGGGAGGGCTGGGAGCAGGCCGGCCAGCCCAGGTTTGTGGTTCTCCAAGCAGGAGCCTCTCGCCACCAGCATCGGGGGTAATGCAGACCACCAATCCCACCCAGCAATCAGGGGATCAGAGCCCTGGGGCAGGACCCAGGCACCTGTGTTTTAAACAAAGTCCTCAGATTACGTTTGTAAGTAATATTATAAACATTATCTAAAATAAACTGTATACAGGATGTCCCAACAAATGTCTACACACTTTAACAGCTGGTAACTCACTTAATTTTGAAAATGAAATGTATTTTAAATAAACACTGACTTTACAATCGTTCACAGTGTGTCTACATTTTTGGGGACACCCTGTACCTATTATATATATAGACTATATCTCTATTATAAAATTAATGCCCACATGTAAATATAATATGAGCCTATTGCATAAATATTATGTACTAATATATCTATACTAGAGACCCAGTGCACAAATTTGTGCACCAGTGGGGTCCCTCAGCCTGACCTGTGGGATTGGGCCAAAACTGGCTCTCCGATGTCCCCCGAGGGGTTCCAGATTGCGAGAGGGCACAAGCCAGGTCAAGGAACCCACCGGTGCACGATCAGGGCCGGGGAGGGATATGGGAGGTTGGCCAGCTGGGGAGGGACCACAGGAGGGCTCCAGGGCACGTCCAGCCCATCTCGCTAGGTCCCGATCAGCCAGACTCCAGCAGCAAGCTAACCTACTGGTCAGAGTGTCTGCACCCTGGTGTTCAGTGCACGTCATAGCAAGCGGTTGAGTGGCCTTAGCATATCATTAGCATATTACGCTTTGATTGGTTGTACGCCAGCCGGACAACCAAGCACTTAGCATATTAGGCTTTTATTATATAGGATTAGAAATCCTAAAATCAGCGTGGGAACCAGAGATAGTTGTCACGTTAGGTCTTTGGGTTTTTCGTATCTTTGCTCTAACCGGGCACCTGGTGCAGCAAAGCAGGTTAGACACTCCGATGGGCCAGCGGTCGGCAGAGCTGGAGCTGTCAGTGTCGTCTCCCACGCGAGGCATACAGCACACCCGTGGGCCTTTCTGGAGGGAGGCAGAGGGCAGCACTGGATGGGGCCTGAGACCCCCATGGCTGTCCCAGGTGGGGGAGGGGGCATCCGAGGGGAGGGAAGGACAGAGAGCCAGGTGCCTGCGGGGCTGGGGGACAGACCAGTGCAGATGCCAGAGGTCAGGGTGGGCCTTGGGTGGGGCAATGGCCGGCTGGGGCCGTGACCTCTCTCACGGGCGTCTTTGGGGAGATGCACTCCCAGCAGGTCCCGGGCGATCGGGGAACGGTGTGCGGTGGAGCCCGAGCCCGAGCGTGGGCACATCAGTGTGTCTCAGGCCACACGGGTCCTGTCCGCGCTGCCAGGTGTGACGCTGCTGTCATCGCTGGGTCCCCAGCCCCGCACCACGGCCACGAGAGGCAGCCGTTTGGAGAGAGTGCTGGTGACCTGCTCTGGGTTCTGGCTCCTCTTCCGCTTTGGAAACCACTAAGATGACGGAGCTGACCATTAGGAGACCCGAGCAACCGGTTAAGATGAAAACGCAGGGCTAAGGCGAGGGTGAAGCTGGTCTGCCCCCCAGGCAGGGGTGCCCAGCAACCTGTCCCTCCGGCACCTCTCCCCCACTCCCGGCCTCAGAGGAGGAGGAGGAGGAGGAGGAGGAGGAGGAGGAGGAGGAGGGAGCACCGAGAGTCCCGTCCCCGCCCACGTGCCGCTCCAATTAACATGCACACGCCTGACAGCTGCGGTCCCGGCCCACTGCCCACAGCCAGCGGCTTCCGATCACTGACCTCATCGCCTCATCATTAAAAAAACACCGAGGCCTCCCAGCCAGCTCTGCCAGGCCGCCTCTTGCAAACCCCTCTCCCTGCAGGAGTGGCCCCTGGGCACTTAGATGGGGTTGGTGTCTAAGAAAAACACTCCTAAGAAAGAACAGTCAGCCTGGAGCATAAAGCAGACAGCCGCTTAAGGAGGAGAAATCTCTGGTTCTAGGGTGACTCTGCTTGTACCAATGTTCGAAGGAAAATGACCGAGATTTCAAAAAGGTTTTCCAAAAGCGGTCTCATCGCCGACCTCAGCAATTCCAATGCCTGCAGACCACCCTCCGCCTCTGTTTCCCAGCGCCTTGCCTTTGCGACAACCGCGTTCCCGGGAGCTGAGTGCTCCGGGCCTGCTGGGCATGGGGCACCGCCACTCTCCCGGGCGTGTGCACCTGGGTGCGCCATGTTTAGGTAACCACCTCTGCCAGGGAGTGTCTGCTGGCTCTCGCCCACCCTTTTGGGTCCAGCCCAAGCCCCACCTCCTCCAGGCCGGTCCTCAGCGTCCAGGTGGCCCGGCGCTCCGGCCCCGGGCTCCAGTAGCCACTGCCCACTCGGCCACTTCCCGGAGCAAACAGAGCCCTCGTTTTTGACTTGGTTATCTCGTGTGTGCTCCTTTGTTCCGAGCTGGATGGAGGTTTGCGGGGGGAGGGGGAGGCGGGGGGGGGTGAAGTGGTGGTGCAAAGTTTCACTTTTTAAAAAAAATATTTTTATTGATTTTTTTACAGAGCGGAAGGGAGAGGGATAGAGAGTTAGGCACATCGATGAGAGAGAAACATCGATCAGCTGCCTCCTGCACACACCCCACAAGGGATGTGCACGCAACCAAGGTACATGCCCTTGACTGGAATCGAACTTGGGACCCTTCAGTCTGCAGGACGATGCTCTATCCACCGAGCCAAACTGGTCAGGGCAAGTTTCACATTTTTTTGCATCCTCCTCCGCACGAGCACAAGGAAAGGACTCAATCACCAGTCAAGTGGTCAAGCCAGGGCTGGGCTTCAGGGGGCACCAGGCCGGGAACTGCTGGGGGGATGACCCAGAAGCGATCGCCACCCACAGCTGGGGTCCCGGCTTATGGGCAGAGGTCATCCGTTTTCACATGGAGACCGACCCCCGCCTGCGCCCGGAGCCCGTCTCTGACCAGCAATCAAGGCGCCTCGGTCCTGTCAGGCTCTGAATCCTGCAAACGCAGGTCCACGTCTCCAGGCTCCTGGGTCAGGAGAAAACCTTTGGAAATGAAAACAACTGTTTTTATTTAGTTCAAATGAGCAAAGTAGCATGATTTCAACATGTAATCGACAGGTAGTAGAGGCTAATGAGACAGTTTCCTCTTTTTTTAGAGAGCCTTCGCAATCCAGCGCGTCCGCCCTCCAGCACACCTCCCTCCGCACGAGCCACCTCAGACGCAGCCACGGCCACGCGTGACTCCCGGTGACCACGCTGGACAGCACAGCTCTCGCCGGCTAATTAGAACTGGGAGCAACAATGACATAAACTGTTGTTTCTTTTTATTGCCCCGGTTGCCAGGAAACCCCAAGCTAAATTTGGTGCGCCATCACAGAAATGGTCTCACCTCGACTCCTCCTGCCTTCCTCTACAATGTATTTCTCTTCCTTCTCAATGGGTTCGAGTATCTCTGTTTGTATGTCTTTCTAGAGAAGTAAGTTGATAGTAACAACACCCATCACGGCAACTGCCTTTTGTTGTCAACAACAGTAATGGCAATAATAATGGTGATAACAAAGCCGTTACGCACTGAGTACCGGGCCGAGGGCCCCACGATTCACGAGCATCCCACAGCAAGACGACGGCAGGACTGAGGCCAGAGCCGAGGTCTGATTCCACAGCCTTCGCGCCCAACCCGTTAGCTCCTAGGGTGCCAGCGATGAGGACTCGGGCCACTGCGCAGGGGCTCACGCACACGCCCCCCTGGGAGCCTTCGAAGAGGCTTGCGGGGCAGTGTCCTCGCTCCCACTGCACCGGCTGGGACTGGGGCGCGGAGGCCAGGCCCCTCGGGGAGGTGCAGCTAATCAGCATCGGGTTCAGCAGGTGAGCTCGGGGTGAGTCCATGCACCTCCTCCGTGCTCCCTGCGTCAGGTGCGTAAAGCCCATTACAAGGGTCACATCTCTGCTGGACAGCACTCACCAGGAAGTCACTGAGTCAGTAGCAGCTGTACTTCCGGCTCCTTCTATGAGCCAGTGACAGTCCCGTCCCTCCCCGCCCACGGAGCTGGGGATTCCTAAGCGGAAAAGACAGAAGTCTCTGTCCGTCGCAACGGAAGGAACGCAAAGTCAAGAAAAATATCACAGTCATCGAACATTCTCCACTGGGTCTTGTACAGCAGGTGCCAAAGAAACACATCCCGCTGAGACTCATTGGATCTAAGAAGTTAGAGAAAATGGGTCGAAGCACTTAGAACTCTGAGTGGGCCCACGAATGTGGCCACGCTGACCGCCCCGGCCCGTGCCCACCCGCCCTTTGCAGGCGTCACGCGTGTCCCTGCGAGCTGTGCAGAAGGCACTGTGCCCACGAGAGGGCCCGGGCCAGTCTCTCTGCCTCAGCACACACCGACACTCAGCCATCAGCTGAGCGGCGCCAGCGGCTTCCAGAGTCGCAGCATGCGAGTGCGCAGCGGCTGTCCACTGCTCGGCAGGGGCTGTCGCTGCGTCTCATCGAGCTGGACACACGGCTGCGAGCCCGCCTGCGGGGCGAGGGCGCTGCTGTGTTTGGTGCTGTTCTTTCACTTTCCCCCCAACACCTGGAATGACACAGACTTTGATGGTGAAGTAATGAGACTCGTTGCCATGGAGGCCACCACGCCTCACTCAGGCAGCGTCCTCAGCCCACCAGGTGTTTTGTGGTTTTTTTTTCATAATCGCCACTCTTATTATTTGTTTGTTAGTTTATTTGTTAATCCTCACCAGAGGATATTTTTTTCCATTGATTTTTAGCGTGAGTGGAAGGGAGGGGGAGAGACAGAGAGAAACACATCAACTGGTTGTGCCCCGACCCGGGGCTGGGGATTGAGGCTGCAACTGAGGTACGTGCCCTTGACTGGAATTGAACCCGCGACCCTTCAGTCCAGGGGCCGGCGCGCTAACCGCTGAGCTAAACCGACTAGGGCTCGCCCAGGTTCTTGGTACCTCTCCTGTGACCACAGGCAGGCAGGTGGGGACATGACTGGAGGTCACTGATCAGGAGCCAGTGTGGGAGGAGGCTTGGCACTCTAATGCCCTAGTCATTATGTGAGATTATATCTAATTCTATAAATATCCCAGCGTTAAGCCTAACCTTTAAATGACACCTCACTTTCCATGCTACCGTGTCCTTCACGATCCCCCCAAAGCCAGTGATTGGAAGGGGTTCCTTCCCAGGAGACGGGCACGAGCCAGTCCAGTTTGCAGTGAGGATCCCAGGTTTCTGTGAGCCTGGGGCAGGCCGTTTTCTCCCCAGCTCTTCGGCTGCGGAACAGGAGCAGCTCTCTCCCAGCAGCCCTGGGAGGGGCTTCGCACAGTCAGAGAGCAAGGACCTGGGCCCTGCCGTACAGGAGGCGCAGGGACCGGTGCCCGGCTCCTTGCAGGCTGTGCCCCTCCCTGCTGCCCTGCACCGCCCCCCTGGCCGGCTTCCTCCGGGAAGCATCACCTTGTCTCTCCTATGGCCTCGGGTTTCTCGGGCCTGACTCTCATTCAGGGCATCCTTGGGGCTGCTGCCCCAGCGCTCCCCAGTTCCCACTGTTCCAGTCCAGCGTGTCACGGGCTATGCCACTGGCCACCTATGGATTTGCTTTTTTGGGTCACATGCCCAGCCCCGGTGCCATCGGTTCTGGCTTTGGAAGGCGGGGTGGGATGAGGCCGCACCAAACTTGTCTGGCAGGTCGGCAGTTTTCCCGGGAGGCGCTGGGATGACACACAGGTCTGCCCCGCCCAGCAGAGGCAGATTACATAACCTGCCAATCAACTGAGGAACATCTAGGAATCATGTCTGAAGTGGAGAAAGAAGGCGAATAAAGAAAACAAACAAACCCAGCTGGATTAAGAGCTGAAAGTAAGGTATTAGATACTTTACACTACGCACTGTACAGGGTGGGGCAAAAGTAGGCTTACAGCTGCTCTTATAGACAATAGGCAATAATTAATAGATAATAAGACAAGAATAAACTCTGTTTCGTGTCCTCATCACGGCAAACCTACTTTTGCCCCTCTCTCTGTGGGCATTTTATTTTATTTTTTATTTTTTTAAATATATTTTATTGATTTTTTACAGAGAGGAAGGGAAAGGGATAGAGCATTAGAAACATCGATGAGAGAGTAGCATCGATCAGCTGCCTCCTGCACACCCCCTACTGCGTATGTGCCCGAAACCAAGGTACATGCCCTTGACCGGAATTGAACCTGAGACCTTTGCATCTGCAGGCTGACGCTCTATCCACTGAGCCAAACCGGTTAGGGCTGTGTAGGCATTTTACATGCATTACTTCATCCAGGCCTTCCAAATACAGTGTCCTGAACATAAGTGTTACCAACCATTTTTATTTGTAGGAACTGAGACTCGGGGACATGTCTCTATATGACTGAAGGTCACCACGCCAGGAAGAGGTGGAGCCAGGGTTTGAACCCAGGTACATCCTGGACTCCCAAATTCCTTCCCCTATAAAACACACTGATACAGAGGTAAGTGCTAACAGCATCCTCACCTACCGGCTGGAAAGTGACCAAGTCCAGCTGTCCCTTGCAGACCTCTCCTTAGGGCCAGACCTTACCCACATTGATATGGGTGAGCAAAGCTCAGACATGACTGGCAGCATGATAGAATCATTAAAATAAGTCGCTGGGATTGTAACAATGTGAACACGTATTACTCGGAAAAGGACCAACCCTGAACATAATTTGTTTTCATACACCATTTAAATGACTCCTGCCAATGCCAACAACATTCAGCCTGCTAACTGGCCAAGCCAGTTGGCGACTGGAATTCCTCTTCTGATTGTCTGACCAGCTGAGCTCAAGGAAATAAAAGTATGGGCCCAACTGCAACTTGTTTCAAAAGTGTTCTCACAAGCTTATGTCTTTATTTCCTTACTAGAGGCTCAGTGCACAAAATTCGTGCACTTGGGGGGAGGGGTCCCTCAGCCCCGCCTGCGCCCTCTCGCAGTCCGGGAGCCCTTGGGGGATGTCTGACTAATGGCTTAGACCCGTGATCTGCAAACTGCAGCTCGTGAGCCACATGCGGTTCTTTGGCCCCTTGAGTGTGGCTCTTCCACAAAATACCACTTGCGGGCGCACATATAGTGCAATTGAAACTTCGTGGCCCATGTGCAGAAGTCGGTTTTCGGCCTGGGTGAGTCTATTTTGAAGAAGTACTGTTGATATTTGGCTCTGTTGACTAATGAATTTGCCGACCACTGGCTTACACCCACTCCCCACAGGAAGCAGGCCCAAGCTGTAATTGGACATCCTTAGCACTGCCATGGAGGCGGGAGAGGCTCCTGCCACCACTGCAGCATCTGCAGCCGTCAGCCTGGCTTGTGGTTGAGCGGAGCTCCCCCTGTGGGAGTGCACTGACCACCAGGGGGCAGCTCTAGTGTTGAGCATCTGCCCCTAGTGGTCAGTGCGTATCATAGCAACCGGTCATTATGCTGTTAGGGTCAATTTGCATATTACCCTTTTATTATATAGGACGATGCACATATCAGTTTAAATAATCATGTCAATAAGACACCTAGTTAAGCTCTGAAAGAAAGAAAATATTTTTAAGACTGAGACCCCATCCTTAAGGATTTAGGACAAAGTGGGTATGGGTATGGGCAAAGCACAATGCCCATTGTGGACCTGAGGTGCAGTCTACCAGGTGCACAAACGTTTTCTTGGGTAGAGATGGGTGGGAAAACACGGCTGCTGATTACGTTTTTTATCCTGCTAAAAACGGGCCCTGTTGGATCAAGGTAGAAATGCATTGCTTTTGGCCCAATACCTTCTCAAGGTTAAAGAAGCAAGAGAAGATACAAAATGACCTTTAAAGTAAACATCAAACATGAAGCAGAAGAACAGATAGCACGTTAGAAATGTCATCATCTTAAGAATCATCACCTCTAACATCATCATGTTATTCTACCTTCACTGTTCTAAGCGTTTCAGGTTTCAGCTTACAAATGGCTGGAGATGGAACAACAATGAAAGCTAATTCTGATTTAAGTAGAAAAGGATTTTTTTCCCTTTGATTTTTAGAGAGAGTGGAAGGGAGGGGGAGAGACAGAGAGAGAAACATTGATGGACTGAGGCCAGAGCCAGAGCCTGCAACCGAGGTATGTGTCCTTGACTGGAATCGAACCCGGGACCTCTCAGTCTAAGGGCTGACACTCTATCCACTGAACCAACCGGCCAGGGCTTGACCTTTACTCTTTCAAACCCCTACCCATTGCGTCAACCCAACCGAGGAAAGTAGGCATGCCCTGTGCACATCACAATAGGCACGAATTCCTGGAGTCTAGTTGGCATCCCAGAAATGAGAGAATTCGTAGGACAGAGGTTAATGCATTCGGCTGCCGCCCTCCAGCCCTGAGATTGTAAAAACAACACAGCTGGGTCGGAAGACGAGCGCTCCCTTTCTCCTCTGCTCGGCCATCTCCGAGGACTAACCTTTGCTATTTCAGACGCGGGTGGGAATTAGTAATTTCGAGGCCTACTCACATGACTTGGAGCAAAAGCATGTGCTAGAGTCATGCTTGACAATCGGCTCGGGCAGCACCTCGCTGGCTGGTTCTAGGCTGGGCTTCCCATGCACACAGAGAGTGGCAGTGTGACCTGAGTCCGAGGCTGGTTTTAGGACGGGCTTGGTGGCACCCTCGCTGGAAGGATGGCGTCCTGCCGTCACGGCAGCGGGGAGGCCAGGGATGCTGGCAGCTCAGGGTGTTTTTGGAAACAAGCAGGTAGGTTAAATGGTACATTTAAGCCGAAGCTTTAATATACTTAAGTGTCTCCGTAAAAGTTTGAATCTGGACTGTCACAAGCCATGTCCATGGGTACAGACGAGGATTTAATTTATCTGTATGACCAGCTATGACAGGCATGTGTGGCTGTCACATGTAATTGGTAGTGATCACCTTCAGGACCAGCTATCACATGTAAGGATTAGTTATCACACAGGTCTGTGACACAGCACCTAGGGGCTGTAAGATGCTGGTATTCCTGCTTAGCATGTGAAATAGGTTCTGAGCACAAACAAAGCATAGGTCATGGGTGATATAAAAACCAACTGTAGCCCGGCCGGCATGGCTCCGTGGTTGAGCATCGACCTATGAACCAGAAGATCAGGGTTCAATTCCTGGTCAGGGCACATGCCCAGATGGCGGGCTCCATCCCCAGTGTGGGGTGTGCAGGAGGCAGCTGATCGATCAATGATCCTCTCTCATCATTGAGGTTTCTAACTCTCTCTTCCTCTCCCTTCCTCACTAAAATCAATAAAAATATATTTAAGAAAATAAATAAATAAAAGTCTTTAACAAAATAAAATAAAAGCCAACTTTCTATTGCCCTGGACACCTTCTCACGTGTCACTGCAGCTACATTTCTTGGCAGAAGCTCAGGACTCTCAGGCCCATGTCCCTCTCTGCTTCCGTGGGACAATGAAGCATCCTGGGGCTGGGGGAGGAGAGGGCGGCAAAGAAGGAAATCTTTGACGAGGCACGTTTTCCTACCTAGAAAACAGAACTTGGAGGACAGAGCTATCAAAAGTCCCCTCCTCTTCCCCCTTTAAGTAGCAGAGGCCCGAAGACTTGCACACCCATTACTGGGTCAGCGACGCTGTTTCCTTGGGGGGGTCTCCTTGGTCACACCCCACAAGTCACCCAGCCTTGTAGATTTCTGGAGCGTGTTGAGGACCCGGACAACCTCAAACCCACTTCCAATCTTTCAGCAAAATCTTCTAGGCAAACACACAGCAGCGGGCCTAGCGCTGAAGCATAGACATTGGAGGTGATGCTGCAGCTTGAGCCAATCCTATATAATAAAAGGCTAATATGCAAATTGACCGAATGGCTGAACGACTGGTCGCTATGATGCGCACTGACCTCCAGGGGGCAGACACTCAATGCAGAAGCTGCCCCCTTGTGGTCAGTGCGCTCCCACAGGGGGAGCGCCGCTCAGCCAGAAGCCAGGCTCAAGGCTGGCGAGCACAGCGGTGGTGGCGGGAGCGGGCCTAAGCCGTCAGTTGGACATCCCCCGAGGGCTCCCGGACTGCGAAAGGGCGCAGGCCGGGCTGGGCAAAAGGGCGTCACACACAGCAGGATGAGACCAGCAGTGAATGGAATGGAAAACAAACATTATAAACAGCTCTGCTTAAATCAAAGACGTTTGGGAATGAAAAAGCGACCTTAGTAAGTGACAGCACATGCAGAAAAGGGTCGCCAGAGGGCAAGGTGAGAAACGGAGTCAGAGGAAGAATGCTCAAAGAGGAGGGTTTTGTTTTCCTGAGAACCAGAAGGGGTGGTCCATGTGGGTGGGTGTGATGTGACTGCCATTGTCAAATGTTTGACAGCATGTGTGGAAAAGCCTGTCTCTGTGTTCTTGTTTTAAATACATTTTTATTGATTTCAGAGAGGAAGGGAAAGGGAGGAGAGATAGAAACATCGTTGATGAGATAGAATTATTGATTGGCTGCCTCCTACACACCCCACACTGGGGATCAAGCCCGCAACCCAGATATGTGCCTGTCGTAAGTGTTTCCCTCCACGTCCCGCGTGGTTCAGGGTTCAGGGTCTGGAAGTGGAGCCGCACACAAATGAAATAGAAAAGACACAAGATAATTTGGGAATATGGGGGACCAGGCGAGCAAGTCCAACTCAGGGAGAAGGACTTCCACTGTGCTCAGGCCTCACCAAGCTTTTATAGTGAGAGGTAAACAAGGTAGTGATTACCATAGTTACACAGTTCTTGTGAGTTTCACTTGTTTTGACCATGGTTACACTTCCTGCACTTCCTCATCCCATTAGCATTCCCAGATAAGATCTAGGGAGTGTTATAAGGTCAAGCCTAATTATGCTAAGAGGACTGTGCCCTTTAAGCTAGGACTTGTTTGTGACTTTGCCAGCAGGCCAGTCTGAGGCTTAACCCTTTATCAGTTTCCCACATGTGCCCTGACCAGGACTCGAATCGTGACCTCCTGGTTCACAGGTCGATGCTCAATCACTGATCCTCAAGGGCCAGGCTTGTCTCTGTGTTCTTGAGGCCAACCCTCGAGGCAGTGGCAGGAATCTGCCCGTAGGAGGCACTCCCCACGCATTCCATCTGCTTCTCCGCCTCCCCAGCCCCTACAACCTCAAACCCACTTCCAATCTTTCAGCACAATCTTCAGTTTGACCTGCAAGATGTACCCAGAATGGAACACACGGCCCAGCAGGGTCTGTGGCAAGATCTGCTCTCCGACACCCCTGTCTCCCTGCAGTCATCTCAACACAGCGTAGATGTTCACTCCTCTCCTCAACACACTCCCAGCTCAGGAGTCATGGCAAAGTCCTAAGACAGCCTCGAAAGTTAGTCAGGGCCCCGCCTCCACAGCTCTCTCTGTTCCCCTCCTCCCCTTCCTTCCCCCACCTGCTCTCTGAGCTCCAGCCACTCTGACCTCCTTGTCAGGCTCCCAATAGCCCCACGGGGTCCTGCCTCAGGGCCTTTGCATCGCTGCTACCTCTCTTGCAACACTCTGCAGAAATCTACAAGGCTTGCTTCAGTCTCTGCCCAAACATGACCTTCTTAGGGAGGCCTCACCTGATTCCTGATGTCAAAGAGCCGTCCCCAGCTCCCAGCGCCTTGCGCGGCTTCGCTTTTCTGGACAGTAGGGTCTCCGCTGGGCACACTGCATGTCCACCTGCCCTTTGTTTATCCCCGCCCTCCTCCCCCTCCACCTGAATGCATGTTCCGTGAGGACAGAGACCTTGCTGTGTTCCCAGGCCTGGCACAGTGCCTGGCAGATAACAAGCAGCTGCACATCCATCGCATAAACACATGAGGCCATACGTGGTAAACAGAGCCCTTCCCTGCAGGGCTTACCTGGTCGCCACCGGCAAGTTATGTGGCAGCTGGGAGGGATGACCTGCTTATCTCACAGGGCGACGGGGAGGCGATGCTCTGCCGGAGCTGCTGTGCAGATGCCAGTGGTGCAGCGGGGGCGGAGGGAGGTGCTGCTCTCCAGGCAGCGGAGGGGACCTGCCCTTCCTGACGTCTGTTCTTAAGAGCCGCGGGCTGCGGGGCTCTGGTGCCGGGCGGTCTGCCGGGGGCTTCTGGAGCGTGGGGACCGAGGGCCTCCAGGCAGGAGTCAGCGGGCTTGCTTGCTTGCTCAGTCGTGGGGACAAGTCCTACTTCCCTGGGACGGCCAAGGCAGCCTCCAGGACGGCTCCACAGAATAACAAAGCTCATGGGCATTCCGTCGATGGAGCAGTCACCACTGAGGCTGGTGCCCTGTATGCATCACCCCCAAGCCCTCCAGCAACCACAGGTGCCCATGAGCACCTTTGCCTGAGGCAGACACGGAGGGCCCTGGTCCCAGCTCACTTTCTACACCCTCCTCTGCCTCCCTCAGGTGAGGTCTTGTCCTCACAACTCTTCTTATTTCTTAAAATTTTTTTATTGATTTCAGAGAGGAAGGGAGAGGGAGAGATAGAAACATCAGTGATGAGAGAGAATCATTGATCAGCTGCCTCCTGCACACCCCACACTGGGGATGGAGCCCGCAACCTGGGCATGTGCCCTGATCAGGAATTGAACCGTGACCTCCTGGGTCGTAGGTCGACGCTCCACCATTGAGCCACGCTGGCTGGGCTCATCCTCGCAACTCTTCATGCTATAAAGAATGTCCTTTTTAGCTGGATACAGACAATTGTTTAAAATGTGTACATTGATAGACCCTGCCCTTGCCATAGACGTATAACCGTCATAGAAAAGAAACACTTAACTCCATTTAGATTATATACTAGTAGGAAAACACCCAATTAAGTCACTCATTCATTCCTTCAACAAATATTCCATTGATTCCTTCATTAATTCAACAATTATTTAGAGCTCTTACTGTGTGCTAGGCACTGGAAATAGAGCAACTAACAGCACAGAAAAGAAAAAGATCCTGACTTTATTTAGCTTCCATTCTAGTGATGAGGAACATAAACATAATCAATCAATCAATCCATCAATCTGGTATGTGGGAAGGTGGTACAGGCCAGAAATAAGCAGGGGGGAGGAGGAGGTGTGCAGGTGGGCTGCACAGTGTGATTTTAGGTTGAGTGGCCAAGGGCAGTCTCACTGAGCTGGTGAGAGTCGAGAAAAATCTTGAAGGAGAGAAGGTCGCAGCCTCGTGGTGTTTGCCAGTTACACACAGGCACCGCGAGGAAGGGGCTGTGTCTGGTGAACATCCCCCAAGTTCAAGGAATGTGCCTTCAGACTTCGTCCGGACAAAGATGGCCTGAGCTCGCACTCTTTTCCATGGAGCATGATGATGCTTTGCAAGGAGAGGGAACCGGTTAGAAGCCGAACCAATGCAGGCTCTTTAGGGATGGAGGGACCTGGCCACGGACGGACGGAGGGCAGCTCCCGGAGCCCCCCGGGGAGTCGGCCCAGGCTCAGCACGTGGGGTACTGACGTCCCTTGAGCCGACTCCCCTTTCTGGCAAGCACTGCAGCCCGAGACGGAGGACCCCCGCCATGACTCAGGGACGCCCAGCGCCCCCTCAGGCGGGTTCACTCTCCTTCAGAGCTCAGCGCCTTCTCCACCGAGCACACCACCTCCCACACACGCCCTTCCCTCCACTGTGGTTGGCAGGTGCTCACCCTCTTTCACTCAGTTCGGCCCCTCCCTTAGGAAACCTGGCCCCCTCCCTCATGGCACTGAGTTAGGAGGCTCCTGCGTCCTCACGCCACCTGGGTGCACTGAGCTACATGTCCACCTTGAATCACGATCCCGGCCGAAGGCTCCAGGGCTCTCTGGCCTGTGCCCTCAGAGAGGACCGGATGCCTCGCTCACTGTGCACGCCCGCTCCCAGCACAGCCCTGACACGCGATGGGCACCACTGCGTGTGTGCTCAGTGAGAGGACCGTCATCGCAGACAGTCCGCGTGGGTAACGCTCAGCCCATCGATGGACAGTGACGTTATCCCACGTGGAAGGAAAACAACGGGCAGGAAAACAACGGGACAATGGATTGCAGCTTCCTGAGGGGACAGTGTGGGCTCGACAGATAACAGCACCTAACATTGCCTCTGAGCTCCAATCCCCTGGTTCCCACTGCCCTTCATTACTGAAGAGACGCAAGACCCATCCCTGCTTGGCAAACTATGTTAAGTGCCACACAATCGACGGCCCAGCCCGAGTCGGAGCCCAGCTTGTTGGCAGAAGAGCCGGAGATGAGACGCGGGTGGGAGACCGGGCCCTGGCCAGGTCCCAGGAAGGACACCCCAGAGGTGAGTCACCCTCCAGAAGAGTCGATGACCAAAATGACACGCGTTCACCTTCACATGTCGTAACAGGAGCTCCTCTCTCCCAGAAGATCTGCCTCCCTTCAGAATTAGCTACCATTTTGTAAACACTCCTGGGAAACCCAAGGAGGGTGTGCAAGGAGAGAAACCTCAAGAAGTGTTTGGCTAGAAAGCAGGGGCGGGCCAGGTTTTACAATGTTACCTGAGAGTGCAAACTACCTGTGGATCACCAACAACGTTTACAAATGAAAATCAACTCCCCCAGCCCCATGCAAGTTGTAAGCTATGTGCTCACAGTGTAGAAGTTTGTGAGGTTATTGGCGGGGGGGGGGGGGGGGGGGGGCAGGGGTAGGAAAGTCAGCCTTTTGTCATGAAAACTACTAGCCATCCTTGTAACGCAAACACATACACCCCTTCTCTTGTTGTTCTTGTTAATGCTCACCCGAGGATATTTTCCCATTGATTTTTAGGGCGAGTGGAAGAGAGAGGGAAAGACAGAGAGAAACACTGATGTGAGAGAAACACATCGACTGGTTGCCTCCTTCACGAGCCCTGACCTGGGCCCGGGCCGGGGAGGAGCCTGCAACCGAGGTACGTGCCCTTGACCGGAATCAGACCCCGGACCCTTTAGTCCGTAGGCCGATGCTCTATCCACTGAGCCAAACTGGTAGGGCTACACCACTTCTCTTAACGGGACACACAGGCTCAGCCTCGGCACAGGTTGGTCGTGTTTATTTATAACTAGAGGCCTGTTGCAGGAAGAGATTCGTGCAATAGGCCTTCCTTTCCCCTGGCTGCTGGCACTGGTTTGCCTCTGGCGCCCGGGGCCCAGGCCTTCGCTCTGGCCAAGTTCTGGCCGGAGCTGGCCCCGGAAACATCAGGCCTCGCTGCTCCACCGGCCTGGGTCATCAGGCTTCACTCCACCGCTTGGAACCTACGTATGCAAATTAACCTCCATCTTTGTTGGCGGTTAATTTGCATATCACCCTGATTAGCCAATGGGAGGCATAGCGAAGGTATGGTCAATTACCATGTTTGACTATTATTAGATAGGATATGGGTGTGGGATGAAATATCACATCGCGACACATTCTATACTTCCAGCCCTCCTTTCTGCCCAGAGCTATTTCTACTTCCTTCTTAAACCCCAATTTTAAAAGTGCGTCTTGTCAGATTGTGATGAATTGTTACCTGAAGGGCAAAGCAGCAAAGCACTTGCTAATTAGAAGTACTTCAGCGTCTCTAAGGACATCCTTTATGTAACAGATTGGATCTGCTCTTTGTCCTTGCTGTAACCTTGAGGGGGAAAAAAGCAGGGAAGGGGCTCAGCCACACTGGCTTGGGCCCAGGAAGGCTCAGCCATATGATAAAAAACATTTGTAGACGAGATATCGCTCTTCAGCTTAAAAAGCAAAACAGTAGAGTCTGGTGCGGAGCTCATCTGTAACTAGGTCTTCGGTGGGAAAGCTCTCTGCCCAGGACACTGAGGCCTGTGTTTGAGCGTGTGTTCGTGTGTTTGCGCCCTTGCCCACCCGTGCCTGTGTGTTGCACCACATGGTTGGAAAATGGTAACTTCGACTAAAAAATTAAAAAAAAACTTGACAAGAAACCTTTGATGAACTTCCACAAAAACTAAAAGCTAAATATTTGTTGAAATGCTTTCAAAAATTGGACTAATAGATATTGGTTTTGTGTCATGGATGCAAAACTTCAAAAAGTATACAATATGTAATTAAGCAACGTGAGTCTGACCTTATGTGTCTAGAATTAAAAGCATTTTAAAATGTCCTGTGACACCTCAGTATGTTTCTGATTATCTTGTGCTCTGTTAAGTCTCACTCTATGCTTCTAGATCTTTCCTTGCTGTTGTGTTTCTGCCTGGCTGGGGCTTCACTCTGTGGTGGGTGGGCCTTTTGCTTTAGGGGAAAGGAGGAAAAACCCAGATACGTGTATGTGTTTCAGCAGTGTGATGAGATGAATGGGTAAAGAGGTATTTTCAGTATCATTTGAGCTTTAATGAGCTTATTTGTTGGTTAATTTGCCTAAGATCATTAAATGGCAAAAAAATGTTTTATATTTGTGTGATTTTTGTTAGTATTTTTAAAAATATATTTTATTGATTTTTTTACAGAGAGGAAGGGAGAGGGATAGAGAGTTAGAAACATTGATCAGCTGCCTCCTGCACACCCCCTACTGGGGATGCACCCGCAACCAAGGTACATGCCCTTGACCGGAATTGAACCTGGGACCCTTCAGTGTGCAGGCCAACGCTCTATCCACTGAGCCAAACCGGTCAGGGCAGTATTTTTCTTGAAAAAAAAAAAAAACAACCAAAAAAAACAACAAACCCAAAAATAGCTAAAGGGCATAAAATTGTCCCATATGTTTAATGTAATGAGAACAAGGGAACACAGAAACCGACACACCCGATGGTCAGTTTTCCCACGTATCTGCAAAAGAACGTCCAGGTAAAACCGCTCCCTAGTGGCGTCTCCTAGTCAGCGTCAGACAATTGGCTGTCCTCAATTTTCTTCCCGAAATAGGGAAGACCAACTTATTGTCGATTGCATTCTGAAGTCTTTATTTAGTAGCAAAACCTCCTTTTAATGAGACAGGGGAAGAGGACATGTGTCCAAATAGAGGCAGTCCAAACATATCAACAAAGAGCAGGAGCCGGTTCTGAGCGCACACCGAAAGAACATCTTGATGGAGTGACTGCGGAAAGCCGCCTGGAGAAGCAGCCCGGCGAGGGTAAAGGCATCGTAAATCGTATCTAAATAGTGACTCACCCTGGAACAGCTCAAGGTGTTTTGATAAAAGAAAAATAAAGCCAACAAGCTAGGATGTTCTGGGGGTGGGGATGGGTAGGGACAAAGCAATCACTCAGATAAGTTTAAAGAAAACAAGTGGGCAGATTTCCTAAAAAAGGAACAGGAAAGGGAGAGATGAACTGCTGTGATTGTTACATCTTCTCGTTCTAAGGGGCATTTTCTGAAGCTATGCCGCAGAGAGGAGGCCACCAGAGATGAAGAGGAGGCTGAGGGGAATGAGGATGACCGGGAAAAGGGGGTTTAGCAAGATCTGAGTCAGCCCCTCAGAACTCCTGTCTGACATGGTTAGGGGCCGAGTGCTGGCTACTACACACAATAAGACAAATGATTTTAGAAATACGTTAGATGCCAAATCAAAGAGAAACAAGCAAAAAGAGGTAGATGAAAATGAGGGTGCACACCCACCCAGTGCGCTGACCAAGTTTAGGTCCCTTTTCCGCTTTAAGAGCTGGCTATAAAACGGTTAACTCGACAGGTGCAGGGGTGGTCCAATTCAGGTGATATCATTTCATGGTTTTTCTAATAGAATTGCTACCAGAAAGCCTTGGTGACAGGCTTGAGACATTCACCCCAAAGTGCCCGATGCTTTCAGTCCTGTGGCCCATGGCGACCAAGTCCCATCAACCATCACACAGGACGCCCCCCCAAGCTGGCTCACGCCCACAAAAACCACCCAACAAAACCAGTCCCTAAAGAAAGAAAATGTAAGCACATGGAACTTCTAGTTCATCAAACTAAAATGGTTTTGCACAGCAAAAAAACCCCAAACCCAACATCCACAAAACAAAAAGACAACAGTGAAAGGAAGCAGATATTCACCAATGATACACCTGATAAGGGGTTACAATCCAAAACATGTAAGAAATTCATACAATTTTTAAAAAATATTTTTTTATTGATTTCAGAGAGGAAGGGAGAAGGAGAGAGAAACAGAAACATCAATGATGAGAGAGAATCATTAATCGGCTGCCTCCTGCATACCCCCTACTGGGGATCGAGCCTGCAACCTGGGCCCTTGGCCAGAATCGATCCCAGGACCCTTCAGTCTGCAGGCCGACACTCTATTCACTGAGCTAAACCAGCTAGGGCAAGAAACTCATACAACTTAACACCCAAAAAATAAACAATCTGATTAAAAAATGGACAGAAGACCCAAATAGACATGTCTCTGAAAAAGGTGTACAGGTGGCCAATAGACATACGAAAAGATGCTCAAGGTCACCAATCATCAGGGAGATGCAAATTAAAACCACAATGAGCTATCACCTCACTCCTGTCAGAATGGCTATCATTAACAAATCAACAAACATGTGCTGGCAAGGACGTGGAGAAAAGGGAACCCTCATGCACTGTCGGTAGGAATGCAGACTGGTGCAGCCACTGTGGCACACAAAATTAAAAATAGAACTACCATATGATTCCAGTTTTGAGTATTTATCTGAAGAAACCCAAAAGAGTACTTCAAAAAGTTCTATGCACCCTTAGGTTTATTGCAGCATTACTTGCAATAGCCAAGATATGAAGCAACTTAAGTGTCCATTGATAGATGAATGCATAAGGAAGCAGCACATATAGTCAATGGAATATTACTTGGCCATAAAAAAGAACAAAATCTTGCCATTTGAGACACCATGGATGGGTCTAGAGAATATTAGGCTAAGTGACATAAGTCAGACAGAGAAAAAAAATACCATATGATTTCTCTTATATGTGGAATCTAAAAATCAAAATAAATAAACAAACAAAACAGAAACAAACTCATAAATACAGAAGACAAATTGACGGTTGCCAAATGGGAGGGGGATGGGTGAAACGGTGAAGGGATTAAGAAGTACTAATTGTAGTCACAAAATAGTCCTGGGGAGTACAGTACAGCCTAGGGATATAGTCAACAATATTGTAAACTTACGTATGCTGCCAGGCGGGTACTAGTCAGGATGATCACCTCATAAGTTATATAAATGCTGAATCACTGTGCTGTACACCTGAAACTAATATAATATTGTATGTCAACTATAACTGAAAAATAAAATATTTTGCCCTGACCGGTTTGGCTCGGTGGATAGAGCATTGTCCTGTGGACTGAAGGATCCCAGGTTCGATTCTGGTCAAGGGCATGTACCTTGGGTTGCAGGCACATCCCCAGTAGGAGGTGTACAGGAGGCAGCTGATCAATGTTTTTCTCTCATCGATGTTTCTAACTCTCTATCCCTCTCCCTTTCTCTCTGCAAAAAAATCCATAAAATTTATTTTAAAAAAAAGAAAAAGAAAAAAATTTAAAAATAAAAAAAAAATAATTCAAAAAATGTGTTCCTTAAGGAGCTGTGTTGGGGAGTCCTCCTTCTTGGGGTGAGCCAGCTGTCAGCATGGATGGCAGCTTCCAGGTTTTCTGTGTGTGCTTATGTAACCACAAAAACACGCACTATTTTTATTCTTGTTTATTTCACACATGACATCACCCATCTTTTAATTAAGAAGGGTCCTAGTGATGCTCCGTAAAAGTATCAGCTCGGTGCGATGTGTCCCTCAGCCTTTCCTTCTGGAGACGCCTCTCTCCGTGGATGCAGATGCTCAGACAGCTACGGGCCCGGGTACCAGGCGGATACCACTAGGAACTGGCATGCTTCCCAGTGAGTAAGCACCTTGGCTTGCTGGAGAGTATTAATTTCATTCTACTCACTACATTAATTCACTGAAGCTGAACTCCAGAAGAGCGGAGGATAAATATTAAACTCATCTAAGTGAAACATTTCCTCCTTCATTTCCTCTGTAAATGAGGGGAGAGGGATTTAAAAGGAAATGAGGAACCCCTCCCCCATGTAACTATGCAGTAACCAGCTCACAGTTCTCAAAACCAGTGGAAAGACCATCTCCTCTGTGTTTCTATGTCACATGAAGCAGACGCGCATATGAATATCCATATTTGAGAACAGATAAGGCCCTTTACCGGGATCGATGATTCCTATGCTAAGCTACTTTTTGACTTTTAAATCAGATCCAGTAAACAAATACTGTTTTGCTCAGCCTTCTAAGGACACGGCTACCACATAAAACGAGGCAAACCCGAGAAGGGAGGCGACAGTGTCAGATGGGCATGTGACGGAGGCAGAGCCTGTTACATCGGCTTTCCCGTGTCTGATTTCTCCGGTAAAAACACCAGCCCTAACAGCCTGACCATCTCTTCCTGACTGAGCCTGTCCTGTCTCCACAGCCTCCATCCAAAAGGTGTTAAGACAGGAAAGGACCCGACCAGCGTGGCTCAGTGGTTGAGCGTCACCTATGAACCAGGAGGTCACGGTTAGATTCCTGGTCAGGGCACAAGCGGGGGTTGCAGGCTTGATCCCCAGTGGGGGGCATGCAGGAGGCACCAATCAATGATTCCCTCTCATCATTGATGCTCCTGTCTCTCTCTCCCTCTCCCTGGTTCTTCATCAGTAAATTACGAGGGTGATACTAGCACCTTCTTCTCGGGCCTATGCTTGCTGGAGACCCAAATATCCAATTGCCTTCTAGAAATTTCCACTTGGGCGTCCACAGGTTCCCACACTTAACATGTCCCCCAACAGAACCGTTCCCTCCTCTGTGCTCCACTGTCTACTGGATGTCCACCAGCAAATGCGGCACCTTCAGCGACTCCATCCCCAAATTCAGGGCTTGCATCCGGGACTGGGGGAGTTCATTCCTGCTGGAATTTGCTTCTGCTTTTCATCCTTCCTGCTGGTCTCGCCTCCACCCATGTCAGCTCCCCTGGGCAGCGTGTCCCGCACCCTGCTCGCGGGGTCCCTCTGCGCATCCCGCCACCTCCTGGCCTGCGAGTTCCTAGCCCACCTGAGCCCACACTGCCCACGCCCGCGAAAGCTCCCTGAGGATGGATGAGGTCGTGCCCCTCTGCCAGCCCAGCACTCAGCAGGTGGGAAGGAGCCAGCGCACAGCCATGCTTGCTTCCTGCCCTCCACCCCACACTTCACTTGGGACCTCCACACCTGGGCCAGGAGTTGGGGTTCAGGGGTGATGCAGGGCCTCTGTTGGCTGGGGCTGTATCCGTGGGCAGGGAGGGGGGTCTCCCCTGAGCGCCCAGGAGGCCGCAAGGGCCTGGCCCCTCCAGCCTCTGGGCTGACGACGGCCAGGCTGCGTGGAGTCGTCCGGCCTCCCCACCCTCTCCCCTTCCCCACTGGCTGAACCCGCCAAGGCCCGTACCGCTTCGACCTGGAAATGCTGCAGGGTCAGACTCTCCCCGGCAGGCTGCTGTCCTGGGGGTTCTCTTTATGTCATGGAAGCACTTACAGCATCCTGGCTCCTCCTGAGGATGTACGCATAGATCCAAATATCTGTGCACAGATCCAAGTCCATAAACATACCAAATGTATGCATACGCGTCCAAACATATACACAGCTATCGCAATATATACACACCTGTCCAAATATACACATGCATCCAAATATATACGTGTAGAGCCAAATGTATATCCAAATATATACATTTATAGCCAAATATATACATATGTAGCCCAATATATTCAGGGTGGGGCAAAAATACATTTACAGTTGTTTGTATGAAAAATAATGCAATAATTAATAGGTACTAATACGAGAATAAACTCAGCTTTGCATATTCACAACTGTGAACCTTTTTTCGCCCCGCTCTGTACACATTGCCAAGTATATAAGCCCACACCCAAATACAAACACACATATCCAAATATATACATATATCCAAATATATACAGACATGGACACATATAGTTTTACTTTCCATCTTGGAATAATTATAAGCACACAGGAAGTTACAAACATAGCACTGAGAAGTCCCCATCCCTGGTGAGCCCAGGAGCCAGCCACCCAGCCCAAAGGAGCATCGTAGTGAACTTAACGTTCACTGTCAGCACCAGAAGCGGCCGTTGGGACGACGACGCGACCACCTGGTCCGCAGGCCTCACTGAGGACACCCCCTCCCACCCCCACCCTCCGTTTCCCGTGCACTCACCATTCCTTCTTGGAAGACTGCAGTGCTCTCTGCCCGTCCTGCCTCCCCCAGGGACGGCGGGGAAGGCATTTGTCCTAATCAGGTGCAGAAGGACAATGTCAGGGGGGAGGACGGTGTGGTTCCTCCGTGGGATTTATGCACAGAGGGTCGGACCTCAGCCCGATCTCTGGCGAATCCCAGTGCTGACTCAGAAGTTCAGCTTCTCTCCTAATATTTTCCTGAAGCTTAGGACACACCTGATGAGGAGACGTCCAATGAAGACTGCCTGTTTTTCAAAAACGAATGTCTCCATTTCCGCAAGCAACACTCGGTTAAGAAAATGACCCCCTGCTGAGCAGCGACCTCCTCACCCGTCACCCCCGTCTGACTGAGCGGCTGGGCTATGGGCGAGGGCTTTAGGGAGCTGGGGGCTGATAAGCATGTCATCCCAGGGCCCAGAGCCTGTGAAACAAAGGCCAGCAAACGCGAGGGGAAGGTGGAGGGAAGGGAAAGCCGCCTTCAGGGTAACGAGACCGTATTTCCCTGGTGATGCTCTAACAAGCGAACACAGTGAAAGCCGCCTGCAGAGGGGCCCCTCGGGCAAGGGAACCCTGCCAGGAACCCGCAGCAGTGAAGACAGACTGCTTGCACCCCGGACAGGTAACTCTTCGCTGCTTTCGTTTTCCAATGACGTGGTCTTGTTGGGCAGATTCAGAAACGTTCACGCTCAAGAATGAGCCACTGAGAATGATGGTTTCCAGGCGGCAGACCCTGGGGTGGGAGGAAGGTGCCGGGGGGGGGGGTGGGGGGGGCGGGGATGGTGGCAGGTCCAGGGGTCAGGCCGGCAGCAGAGTCCACGCCCTGTGAGAGCAGCTTCCACGTCAGGCGCAGGGGCCTGAAGGGGGCGCTGCACCTCACACTCCGGAGACCTGGACCTCTCTTTGGGTCCATGACTTTCCCATGTTACAGGGACTTGCCAGGAGCTCCCATGTAATGCTGGAGGGAGGGAAAGAAAACCTGAGTGGGTCTGGGGTGCGGGCCCCATGCTGGGCAGAGTGAAGGAAGTAAGACTCGTCTTCCATCTAATTTTACTGCGCTGTCCCGGCCACGGTCTCCGCGATCCTCTGTACAAACCCCCGGAGGCCGGGGAGGGCAGAGACTGGGAGGTGCACCTTTTATATAATCCTACTGGGTGGCCAATACACACTTAATGAATTGAATTCAGTAAGAATACCCATCTCAGCATTGATTCAGCCTGCTGTCGTATACAGAGGTGATCTCTCTCTTCAGTTTCCGCCATTCTTCCCAGTAGAAAATAACATATTTTGAGTTAATCGTCTTTACAGCCTTGGGCAAAACCACTACCCATCACCCCCGAGAGTGCCCAGGTAGGGCCCGGGCGGCATGGCTGAGTGATTGAGCGTCGACAGTCAGGGCACATGCCCAGGTTGCAGGCTCGATCCCCAGTGTGGGGTGTGCAGGAGGCAGCTAATCAATGATTCTCTCTCATCATTGATGTTTATCTCTCTCTCCCCTCTCCCTTCCTCTCTGAAATCAATAACAATAAAAAAATAAAAGGGTGCCTATGCACCAGCCAGAATGGTTCATTGCTCTGCGAGCACCCTGCACCCACCTCGTCTCTGCCGGAGGGACCCTCCTCTTCGCCCGCCTCCCCGCACCCCGCAGACCTGGCCGGCACCGTGCAAGCTCTGCTCCGTGTGCCTGAGCTCTCATGACCCGATCTCTGAGGAAGATGACGAAGTCGCCACAGGAGGGCAGCCTCATTTACACAAAGGACATCTGTAGAATCAAGTGTATTCTAGAAGCTTCCGGGAGGCAAGGGAGCAAAAGGCACACCGCCACCGCCCACATGAAAAGACAAGGGCATTTGTGTGGGTGTAGAATTCCAAGGACATTGTTCCTGACCTGCCTTCTCCACCAGGCGGTACTGAGACAGTTCAAATGGAAATAAATGCCACCCCCCCCTTTCTCAAACACACCAACGGAGCCCCCGAAGGACACTTCTGATGTTCTAAGGATGACGTTTGTCCCGCGCTGACTTCGAAGCTCGCTTCCGCCTGCGGCTCTTTAGTAAATGGGGCCCCAGGGGAAGGAGGGGGGGTTGGAGGCGAGAAGAAAGGCTGGGGTGGAGCAGAAAATCAGGGAGCACCCCCAGGTCACCCGGCCCCTCACAGCCGTCACCCTCTGGCTCCCAGCCTTGTTCCTGCAACGATTCCTCTGTGAGGTGCAGATGCGGGGCCTTGGTAAAGCCCCCTCAATCCAGGGTCCCGTGTCTGCGCATCCTGGGGTAATTTACAGAGAGGAATTGCGTCGTCGGAAGAAAGCAGTTTCTTGTTCTTACTTCACATTTAAAATGGGGTCAGTTTAGCTGATTTTGGGGGCACTGACATAGGAATTTTGAAGCATGCTCTTCCTTACTCATGCTAGCCCCAAGCTGGGGAACTCACAATTAAAACAAAACAGGCTTTTCTTAAAACAAGTGTTGTTATTGATTTCAGAGAGGAAGGGAGAGGGAGAGAGAGAAACATCCATGATGAGAGAGAATCATTGATCAGTTGCCTCTTGCACGACCCCCACTGGGGATTGAGCCCGCAACCCAGGCATGTGTCCTGACCAGGAATCGAACCATGACCTCCTGGCTCCTAGGGCGATGCTCAACCACTGAACCAGCTGGCTGGGCAAGACAGACTCTTAAACATAACTTTGGTTCATTTCTTGAGGATGAGAATCTAATGCAGCAGTTCTCAACCTGTGGGTCGCGACCCTTTGGCGGTCAAACGACCCTTTCACAGGGGTCGCTTAAGACCATCCTGCATATCAGATATTTACATTACGATTCATAACAGTAGCAATGAAAATAATTTTTCATTGAAGTTATGAAGTAGCAACGAAAATAATTTTATGGTTGGGTCACAACATAAAGAACTGTATTTAAAGGGCCAGAAGGTTGAGAACCACTGATCTAATGCATTGCGACTTCATTTGGAGAAAAGATCGCTATTTTCCTAACATCATTTCTAATGCTGGAGGACACGTGCGTCTACTGGGCATACAGGAATATTAATAATAAAACACCTTACCTGACAATCTCTTCACCAGGAGGATGCTGATGACCATGCCGAGGTACGGCCGCAATCTGAGGCCTAAGAAGTCGTGTCTGAGAGCCTCGCCCTTGTCTGAGCTGGTCCCCCTGGGGAAGTGCAAGCCCGTTAGCCTGACCGAGTGGGGAAGGGGACGATGCCGCCAGCTTGAAGGTGAGTGGCACTGCGCCCGCATCACTCCGCAGAGGGCCTGGCGGGGACGCTCTCAGCACGTCCGCTGTTACGGGGATTTACTGCTTCACACAAAAGAAAGAGAATGGAAGGAGAGGGAAGGAAACAGGCCAAGGGAGAGAGGATGGACGGGGCGGGCGAGGCCCGGGGAGCAGAGGCGTCTGGGCCGAGGGGGCGGGGCTGCTTGCGTCATTTCCCAGCATCTATTGCAGGTTCAAACATGTTGTAAGACCCTCCGTCCAGGTCATGTTTGAACCCTCGGAGCACAGGGGCCACGGGCCTGGGAGGTAATGAGTAACTACCTGCGGTTGCCTTGTTGGTGGGGACACTTCCGGTCCTGGAAGTCAATAACCCCTTGAGCTGGGGCCGCCCGGCTGTCCGGACTCCGCTGGCCAGTCCCAACATGGGCCGCCAGGAGCTGCTGCTTCTGCTTCTCTTGTTCCTGAGACCAGGTAAGACGGAAAGACTTTTCTCAGTTAATCACAGTTTGTTTCTTCCTGGCAATGTCCTAAAAGCAGAGAGAGAGGATGGCTTCATGAGCCACTAGTTTAATTCAGCTTTTGATTTCTGAGATTCCCAGTTTAAAATCTAAACGACTTAAGGCATTGCCTAAGGTTGAGGCATTCGCCTAAGACTGAGGCATTTGTCAAGAAAAGGTGTAATTTCCCAGTAAATCCTGGGACGAAGGGGCAGAGAATAAATGAGTGATTTCTTTTATATGTAAAAGGTTGAGCTCAAATAATAGTTATTTTAGTTGGAAAAAAAAATACTCCATATACATACAGCTAACAGCCCCCCAAATTGCTAGTCTCTTTGCCTGGCTCTCAGTGTGGTTAATTTAGCTCATGTGCATGAGGAGGTCAGACTCCCCTCACTCTCGAATGTAAACAGTGAACTAGCCCCGACTGCATTCTGTGACCAGCCCGTAGTTGTATTTACTGGTTGCCTGTTTGCTGTGGTTTGAGTAAGGATTTCCCTACACAGACGTTCGCTTTTATGCCTGGAGGAATCACAGGCACTGATTTGCCAAATGGTGTGTGCAGATAGCAGCACACACTCAGGGCCGGAGGGAGGCCAGGCCCATTTTTATACATACATACATGTGCGCGCGTGTGCGTGTGTGCATTTGTGTGTGAGTGTGTGCATTTGTGTGTGTGTGTGTGTGTGTGTGTGTGTGTGTGTGTGTGAGTGCCTGTTAGCTGGTGCAGTAGGTAGGGTAGTAGATTCCCATACTTAGAAAGTCATGTTACTTGCCTATTGACCGAACCCCCACACCCAGGAAGTGCAGAAAGAGGGATTTGGACCAGGGCGCTCCAAGAAGGAACCTTGGTGCCCTACGCATTCCTTCAACCTGGTTTAAACTTCCTGTAAAATACCCTGAGCGTGTCCTTATAGCGCTTTATTCCTTGACCACTTTATTGCGATATGATTCACACACAACACAATTCATGCATTAAAGCATCCAGTCCGATGGTTCCCTCTCCTGGAGCAGTGCACCCATCGCCACAGTGTTAGAGCATTTTCATTATCCCCCCCAAACACCTTTAGCTGTCACCCCAACATTTCCCTTCCCCCCCTCCCCCCCTCCCCCCACCTCCATCCCCACCCGCCCCTGGCAATCACTCTTCTGCTTTCTGCCTCTGATTTGCCTATTTTGGACAGTCCATACAAATGGAATGATACATCATGCAAGTACTTCTTCATGTAAACTGTGTAAATCTGTAAATTGCCAGATGAAATGCTACAGGTTGTGCTTTAGAGCCAAGTGCGTTTGAACTGGGTGGAGCCATTCAGAGAAATCCCGAGGCCACAGAGCAGAGAGGGGACCGAGGTGTCGGGGAGACTGTGCGGGGCGTGCAGTCTCCATTTCCTCTCCCGGCGAGGCAGGCAGGGCCGGGGACACCCAAACGTTAGAGCCGACTTCTCTGTGACGGGATTGGCATCTGTCCTCACCCCTGGAGAGGCTTCCTCAGGCCCTGTTTAAAGGAAGGCATGGCGCCCTCTTTCTGAGAAGGGCCTCATTTTCAGTGCACTGGGTAAGGAGTTTGCATGTCACAGCCCCTGGGTCATGTCTCTCAAACACACAGTCACGGGGACACATGCACATCACAGTGAGGAACAAGCAGACAAACCCACGGTGTCAGTAAAATACACCGGCTTGACAGCAACATACAACCACACTGGCCCTAGAACCGTGGCCGGCAAACTGCGGCTCGAGAGCCACATGCGGCTCTTTGGGCCCTTGTGTGTGGCTCTTCCTAAGCCTTAGGAGTACCCTAATTAAGTTAATAACAATGTACCTACCTATATAGTTTAAGTTTAAAAAATTTGGCTCTCAAAAGAAATTTCAATGGTTGTAATGCTGATATTTGGCTCTGTTCACTAATGAGTTTGCCGACCACCGGCCTAGAATATAGAATGTATTTAAAGTGCATCATACCCCATTGCCACATGAGCCCTAGAGTTAAAATAAAATATTGGGGGGAAATTTTTTGAACAAAACAGAAAACAAATGTCTTTTGGGATATCTCTTTGGGACATTTGTTCCTTAGGCGGATCTGAGCAGCTCTGTGCTATGAAACTTAATAACATAACACAATTAAAGGCACCTTAATTAAAGGGTGATATAAACAGACAGTTTCTTGTTTGGACATCACTTTCTGTTTTTAAAAATTTTTTTTTATTGATTTTAAACAAAATATATTTTATTGATTTTTTTACAGAGAGGAAGGGAGAGGGATAGAGAGTTAGAAACATCGATGAGAGAGAAACATCGATTCAGCTGCCTCCTGCACACTCCCTACTGGGTATGTGCCCACAACCAAGGTACATGCCCTTGACCGGAATCGAACCTGGGACCCTTGAGTCCGCAGGCCGACGCTCTATCCACTGAGCCAAACCGGTTAGGGCTTTTTATTGATTTTCAAGGAGAGGAAAGGAGAGGGAGAGATAGAAGCATCAATGATGAGAGAGAATCATGGATAGGCTGCCTCCTGCACGCCCCACCCTGGGGATCGAGCCTACATACAACCCGGGCATGTGCCCTGACGGGGAATCGAACTGTGACCTCCTGGTTCATAGGTCGACACTCAACCCCTGAGCCACACCAGCCGGGCTGGACAGCACTTTCTAAGAACTCTTACAACAGTTTAACTCTTTCTAGGATATGCTTTATAGAGTTAACTTTAATAAGAATTACACACTGATCTACAGAGTTCACCAAAGACCAACTCTCAGAAAAGAGAGCTCAAAGTGGGGGGAAATGCCCGACGATGACATGGACACCGGCCTACAATCCTGCTTCCCCATAACCTTCTCGTTATGATCACGTGCTTTGCGTGTCACATTGAAATCACGCCAGCCGCCTTCCTGTCCAGGATCCTCCTTGCAGCCTGGAGTGCCCTGAGCTGGGGAAGGATGGGCGGTGGGGGGTGGAGGACGAGGCGGGGAGCTCTGACTCCTGCATTGAGTGCCTCGCTATGCTGTGCATGCGTTCAGGGTCTGGGGTTCGGGGTGGGGGGGGGGGGGCTTGCTGAGGAGTCTGCCTCCTGCTGACCTTCCTGTGGAGTTTCCATCAGCATCATGACTGCTCCGCCCTACACAAACCCTCCTTCTAACCGAGCTCCTAAAAAGACTCGCTGGTCCCTCCGCCTGGCTTAGGTCCCCCCTCCCCTTCCTCAAAGCGGCCAAGGTTCCACATTGCCCAATCCCATTTAGACAAACTTTAGGAAACTCTGCTCTCTGTATTTTATTAACCTCTTTGGCCGCTCGCCCTGTGAACATCGCTAGTGCTCCATCCCCAAAGGACGGAGGCCACCTCCTGCTGGAACAGAGCTGCTAAGGCAGGTCAGGCGGCCCCTGTGGCCCGGGAGCAGGGACCCTCTGCAGCCTGGCTCAGGCACCCTCGGCCGCAGTCACAAAGGGCAGAGCGACCTCCAGACAGCTTCTTCGCCTTAGATTTCATCTCACGGAAAATTCAAGACCAGTATTTGTCTGCTTTTTTACAATTCCCTCCAGAAGGCCAGGTACCTGTCATCATCATGGAAGAACTTATTTCTTTCATTGAAAGTGGGTGTCCCTGGACCGAGCCCAGCGTGAAAATGACCTCGATTGCAGGGCAGGTCCTATTCCTGCTCAACATCAGCAAGTCACCAGGAATGCACCTCGAGGCGGAGCCACTCAGGGAGCGCCTGCCACGTCCGTGTAAGGGACGGTGTGACCACCAGGGTTCAGACGGTCGGAGACCAAGTCACCGCTCCGCGCTCTTCCCGGACCCGGGGTGAACGGGCCACCGGTGTTGGTCACCCACTTGCCACCGGTGGTCCCTAAGTGTTCTGTCGCGTCACAACCATCCACAGCAAGCAGACCAAGTTCATTCCTATTTAAGGCTTCACACCCACTAAGGTAGCAACTCAGGAGTTGTTAACTAGTTCTAATATATGAACCTACCCATCCAACTGATCTCTGAACAGAGTGCGGTCTGTGAATGGAACTGTTTTCCTGACTAAACATTGTTATTCGTGGCCATCTGTTCTGCTTCGGATAAAACAGCACGTTTTATTTGGTGGAGGCAGAGCAGATAGATTACAAAGTCACCATAATCAAACAGTGGTGTCGATTCATTTTTGTTGTTGTTAATCCTCACCCAAGGATTTTTTTTGATTAATAGAGAGAGTGGAAGGGAAGGAGAGAGACAGGGAGAGAAACATCGCTGTGAGCGAGACATTGATTGGTTGCCTCCCGCATGAGCCCTGACCGGGGCTGGGGATCGAGCCTGCAATGGAGGTACGTGCCCTTGACCAGAATCAAACCCGTGACCCTTCAGTCCAAGGGCCGATGCTCTAACCACTGAGCGACTGGCTAGGCTGGGGTTGATTAATTGGATCCTGCTTTTCCCTTCCACGTGTAGGTCACGGAGACCCCCTGGACAGCTACGTAAACACGCAGGGGGCCTCGCTGATCACTTCCACCAGGAAGCAGCTGCCCGCAGGAAGCATCGCCGAATGTGCCGAGAAATGCGAGGAAGAAACCACATTCACTTGCAGGTATTTTTGGTGTCATGGCACCTGGGCAGACATCTTGCTGTTTGGGAGACTCTTATTTTGACATCAGGAACTTTGCTCATGGCCGTGACAAGGACAGGATTTAAGAGGGGTTTCGTGGGATCGGAGTTTGGAATCTGTATTTGCTCCCTGTACCGGAATCCACACGATAGTTTCTTGATACACTTATTAGTGTCCCTTTTAGAAAAATGCCCCCAGAGGACCTTATTTATTTGTACATGTGACGCGAGCAGTTACTATTAAAGCTCTCCTGTGTAACACCGTTATCACTAAGTACTTACTGAGGATCACATGTGTGGAGGTGTTCGGGACCCCAAGAAGCAAAGAAGCATTGAGGGCGTGACCAGCGTCTGAGCGATACAGCACTGTGTGTGCTAGGTCTTTGTATGGGTACACGCTCCAGCCCTGCCTTTTGTGGCTATGGTGTGGTGTAGCCACAGAAACTGGATATAATGCAAATTTAAATTAAAAAAATACAGCCTAGGTGAGGTATCGGTAAGTGATGTAATCAATATGTGCTCTATATTCAGAGGAGAGATCAATTCCTAAGGGTTGATCAGCTGGGCAGGCCTCAGGGAGGAGGTATGAGCTGAGCTGGGCTTTGAAGGGTAAGTGGGAGCTGGGTAAATACTGATGAGGCCTGAGGCCTTCTAGGCAGAGGGCGTGGCCTGGCCTGGCCCCTGGGAGAGGGACCAAGCAGGGACCGAGGGCTCGTGCAGGAGATGGGGCTGGACAGGTAGCTGCGGAGGCTTTGAACGCCAGGTCAAGGGGGGAGAGAATGCAGAGGTCAAGGGGAATCACAGGAGTCATGTAGAGCATTTTGGAAATAAATTCAAGGCCACCAGAATCACTTCTTTCCAACACAAAAGCAAATATTCTGGGACTACATTAAGAACACGAGTGAGGAAAAGTAGAGCGGTCACCACAGAAAGAGACCATGTGGAGGACCAGGAGGGAGACGAGGAGAGAGAGGGAAGCAAGAGCAGCCACCATGCGATCACCATGGCAGCGTCTCAAGGACACTGGGCCACACGGAATGGAAAAGAACAGCTCAGTGCTCCTGGAGCCACCAAGGGACACACTTACCTTTAGTCTCCTACTTCCCAGTGAAAGATGCTCTCCTCCACTGACACCGCCCTTCTGCTGTGTCCGATTCTCTCCCGCAGGTCCTTCCAGTACCACAGCAAAGAGCAGCACTGCGTGGTCATGGGGGACAACAGCAAGTCCGCCCCGGTCCTTCGGAGGAGAGACGTGGTTTTATATGAAAAGAGAAGTGAGCACCATGCTTTCTTTTCCTCCTTCTCCTGCTCATCTACTTCTTCCCCTCCCCGCTCCTGCCCCTCCCCCTCCTTCCCTTCCCCTCCTCCCCCTCCTTCCTGCCCCTCCCCCTCCTCAGGGCTGTAGTTATGGGACCACAGAGTGGAGGCACCATGGGGCAGGGAAAGTGAATTAGGAGTCACTACCTCAGCTTGAGTAGATTATCTTACTTTACCTTTTATGTGTCATTGTTCTTATTTTATTCATTGTTTTGTTAATCCTCACCCGAGGACATTTTTCCATTGCATTTTAGGAAGAGTAGAAGGGAGGAATGAGGGCAGGGAGAGAGAGAGAGAGAGAGAGACACACATCAATTGGTTGCCTTCCATATGCGCCCCAACTGGGGATTGAACTCACAACCTAGGCATGTGCCCTGACCAGGAATCGAACCTGCAACCTTTCTGGTGTCCAGGATGATGCTCCAACCACTGAGCCACCTGGTCGCGGCAGTTTCTCTTTAATTCTTGAGATTCAAGTGCAGATGAGATCTACAATTTACCTGGTGAAGTTACTAGTTTTTACAAATAGTGAGTCAAGGATGAGATACACAGCATTCCCTACTATCCACCAGATTAAAGAAAAGGGGGCCTGGTGGGATGCCCCCTGCAAAACGCTGCCGTGTACACGTCCCTGTAAATGGTTAACCAGAGGGGACCTGGGGTGACCGCCGGCCTGAGTGCGCATCCCTGTGGTTGCCTGTTTTCCAGGCGATGGCAGGAGCCAAAGGTTAGACAAACGCTGGCAGGTACAGACAAACAAGGAGAGGCGAAAGGTCAAAAGTCAGTCCTTCCCGGTGCTTGTCTCTTTACTGTGCAATATCGACCCGGGCTGAATCACCCCCGGCGCTTTTCTGGGAAATGCTGCTGTCACATTTCCATCTGCCGCTTGCCGCCATGGCTGCTGCCACCACTTGGGTCTAAGCCGCCGTCATCACTGGTGGGCCACTGGACGGGCTGGGCGGTGACATCCCTGCTTCAAGGCCTTCGAGCCCCGAGAACAACATCCAAATGCCTCGAGGGCTCCAGGGCCCTGCGTCATTGAAGCCCACCCTGCTGGCTGGGCTCAAACGCTTGTCCCTGCGCCTGCACCATGCGGGGCACAGCCCTGCCGCCCACCCTCTCCGTCCCTCCCCGGCCAGTCCCTTCTCATCTCCCAGGTCTCAGCTCCAGCCCCACCTCCTTTCAAAGAGTCTCCTTGACCTCAGGGCCTCCGAAGCACCTTGTGTTTATACTTAAATATTTTTTTTTTATTGATTTCAGAGAGGAAGGGAGAGGGAGAAAGAGAATAGAAACATCAGTGATGAGAGAGAATCATGGATCGGGTGCCTCCTGCACGCCCCGCATTGGGGCTTGAGCCTGCAGCCAAAGGATGTGCCCTGACCAGGAATCAAACAGTGACCTCCTGGTTCATAGGTTGACACTCAACCACTGAGCCACACTGGCCAGGCACACTTACATTTTAAAATACATACATATATTGCTGCCTCCTACACACCCCACAATGGGGATTGAGCCCACAACCTGGGCATGTGCCCTGACTAGGAATCAAACCTTGACCTCCTGGTTCATAGGTCAACGCTCAACCACTGAGCCACGCCGGCTGGGCGCATGAACACTTTTGATAAGTGTCCTACGTCTACTGTAGGTAGATGTCTCCGTGAAGACCTACTTGCAATCCGTATACAGACCGTTGGGTTAAATGCACTCATCTGCGATAGGTGTGTGAGAAATACTTCCCACAGACAACCAGTCAATTAGCTTTAAAGCTGGTTTACAAGGGGGAATCATGAGCGATGACACAAAGGGATTGAAGACACACGATTCCACGGGCACGTTTTGGGTGGAGGCTCTTTGTCCTGGAACATGGGCCAGCGATAGGGGTGACCTGGCCTGTTTCTGGCATAAATGACTCTCTAAGGCAGCGGTTCTCAACCTGTGGGTCGCGACCCCTTTAGGGGTTGAACGACCCTTTCACAGGGGTCGCCTAAGACCATCGGAAAACACATATATAATTACATATTGTTTTTGTGATTAATCACTATGCTTTAATTATGTTCAATTTGTAACAACGAAATTGGGGGTCGCCACAACATGAGGAACTGTATGAAAGGGTCGCGGCGTTAGGAAGGTTGAGGACCACTGCTCTAAGGGCCTTGTCTACCATAACCAGCTTCCTTCTCTTTGAAGCAGAGCCGGGCCCGGAGCATCCACTCGTCAGTCTGACTGTCGAACACCTCTGTGTAGTTATGATCTCCCCCCCACACGTGTAGTCACCATATGCGTGGGTTGCACTCAGTGGATTTGATAGCAATTTTGAAAACAATTCAACTCTCTCAAGTCCTTCCAAGCATTCAGCTTCGTTAAAGAGAAGCCTTTTTTTTTCTCGTTCATTTCTCAGTTTAGAAGATTGTAATGACTATGTGTGGTGCCAGGCCAGTTTAGATAACCTTTGATCCAATACAGCTGCATTAAAAATTTTGACAATAAAGAATTGGACTCTTGGTAAGCATATAACCCAACTGGTGGGACCGGAAGTGGGCAGATACACTGGAAAGTGGCCTGCCAGCCACGGGTGCCCACCCTGAGCCACGAGGGACACGGGTGGGCACCTGGCGGTGTGCTTAACAACAGGATGGAGCCCTGCCCTGTGAGTCGGGGAGGTGGTGGCCGGTGGTAACCCTTTAAAGTAGACCCCGCTTTCTAACCCTGTTTGACACTTTTCATATTTAAACTACCGGAGCCTCAGAAAAGTCAGGGCGCATGGATCTCTCCTGGCCCCTGAAAAGCGCACTGCCCACCCTGCCCGGAAGCCCTCTTCCCATCCCCTTCACGCGCTCACACGCTGTTTATTGTCTGTCACACCTGTCACCAAGGGCTGCGTCCTTGATCGCTTTCTGTTGCGGCACCCTGACTCCACTGTTCCCCACTCCGTGTGCCCCCAGCACCCAGCATGGCGCCTGGCACACAGAGGGGCTGTCGCTCTGAATAAACCTATGGAAGCGCCAAACAGCTTTGCTAGCTGCACCTCTCCCAGAGCCATGAAAGGTGACCTTGGGTGGCAGGACCACCGTGTCCTTTCGCTGCACGAGACGCAGGGCTCGGCGTGACCTCCCTTGCGAAGGGACTGACGGCTCTGTGGTCTTCTCAGTCTATCTTTCAGAGTGCAAGACCGGGAACGGAAGGCGCTACCGGGGGACGGTGTCCAAGACGAAAAACGGGGTTGCCTGTCAGAAGTGGAGTGACCGCTCTCCACACATCCCCAGGTAAGGCTGTCTCTCTCCGCTGTGCCCACCTGCTGCACTCAGAATGACCGCGTCCCCTCCAAGCCCCCAGGATAGGTGCCCGCACAGGCACAGAGGACCTCGCTGATGCTGAGGCAGATGGTACCATTAGTTACAGCCTCCCGCAGGGCATGCTTGTGCCCCATACGCTCCGCACACATGCTTTTCTGGAAGCCCTAGCTCACAGGAGGATGCCTGGTAAGAACAGAACCACCGAACCACAGGTTCTAGGCTGAGTCTGAGAGACCAGAGATGGCCACCTTTAGGATGCAATTAGCTGAAAGCTAACGTATCAAATTAGAACTCTCACCTCAACATTGTGGAGTGAAAGAGGAAATGAAATATGAGCGAGCAATGGATTCTCCCGCAAGTCGCCTATTTCTTTTAGTGTCATTCTCACCGTACGTTTCCCAGGGAACATCAGGCGGCACTAAGTTCTTGGTGACAAAGCTCATCCAGCCGGAGCTGGTGTCTATGGCCCCACCCACTTCCCAACAAATTGCCTTGACTGCCTCCCGTGAGATGGGCAGACCTCATATTCCTGGGACATGAAGGCTTATAGGGGTAAAGCAATGAAACCAAATGGCTAAGTCAGGGGTGGGCAAACTTTTTGACTCGAGGGCCACAATGGGTTCTTAAACTGGCCCGGAGGGCCGGAACAAAAGCATGGATGGAGTGTCTGTGTGAACTAATATAAACTCAAAGTAAACATCATTACATAAAAGGGTACGGTCTTTTTTTTTTTTAGTTTTATTCATTTCAAACGGGCCGGATCTGGCCCGCGGGCCGTAGTTTGCCCACGGCTGGGCTAAGTCATAGGCTGTCAGGGGCCTTGGAGATAGTCTAGGCCAAGCATGTCAAACTCAAAGGCTAACACGGGCCAAATAAACGAGGCTTAAGTTTATGTGGGCCGCAAAAAACACAAGCTTCAATTTTCATAGAAATGTAGGTTTCTTTCAAAAAGTATGGTATACAATAGAACAAGAGCAATGATAAAATTAATGTTTTCTTACATACCGTTATATTGGCTGGGCCACATGCGGCCCGCGGGCCACACGCCTCGTTTATTGGGCCCGTGTTCGCCTTTGTGTTTGACATGCTTGGTCTAGGCCAGTGGTCTGCAAACTGCAGCTCACGAGTCACATGCGGCTCTTTGACCCCTTGAGTGTGGCTCTTCCACAAAATACCAACTTCTGTGCATAGGCCACGAAGTTTCAATCGCACTGTACATGCGTGCCCACACATGGTATTTTGTGGAAGAGCCACACTCAAGGGGCCAAAGAGCCGCATGTGGCTTGAGAGCCGCAGTTTGCCGCCCACTGGTCTAGGCCATCTCTCCTCTGGTAGATGAGGAGACTGAGGCTCGGTCTACCAAAAGCAGGCACGTAGGAGAGTCCAAAACAAAGCCTGACTTTTAGACCCCACGTCTTGGGCTTTTGATCTAACTTGTTATCTCCACACGGCAACTCATCTCGAGTTGAAAGTTGGCTCAACTCTCCGACCCCACACTCCCCCTAAATCTGGCTGCATTTCAGAGAGAACTCGGCCTGGGGGGTCTGATGGATCTGACTTAACTCTCGAGATGCTACTTATTAACAGTTCCAACTGAGGCAAGATCTGTTTGGTTTTCACTGCTGCGTCTCAGTCTCATCTGTCAATAGGGCCAACGTCACCGTCCTGGTGGGGTTTTCATTAAGGCTCCACGAGAGGACGTAGACAGGCTTGAGGCCTTGCTCCCGCCACCTGTGCATAGAAACAGTGTGGTCCTCCTTCTGAGACGTGACTGTGCAAGTAGGAATAACGGGAATGTTAGCGCCTGGGCGGAAACAGCCCAGCAACAGAGACGGTGGCAATCGGACACCACAAACCCTTGGGCTCTGGGGTGGCAGGACCTTGACCTCCGGATGGGAACCGGAGGCTCCTCAGTCTGCGTGGCTGGTCGCGTGCTGACGTTTAGGACACAATCAGAGTGATTCCTTCCCGTCCCGCCCAGGTTCTCACCCACGACCCACCCGTTGGAGGGGCTGGAGGAAAACTACTGCCGGAACCCCGACAACGACGAGAAGGGGCCCTGGTGTTATACCACTGACCCGGCCACCAGATTCGACTACTGCACCATCCCTGAATGTGAAGGTCAGGAGCTGCCCTAGACACCCTCCCGTTTGCCTTCCCCGCACGGCCATTGCTGCAAAGCGATTCCCCACCGGGAGAGTGTGACCCATCACTTAGCGCCGAGTTTGACACCATCGAGTCATGCATGAACTTCATGGGAAGGGTCAACATTTGCTCAGACCCCCTAGTATTGACCTGAATTATTTTTATTAAAATGTTCCTTCAATGTGTACAAATATTTTAAAAAACAAAACTAGATGTAAACTCTAGACACAAACTTCCTATGCTTACAGCTCAGCACCCAATAGAAAGACAAAAACCGATTTGGGGGAATATAGTTGGCATAAACCCGCAAAATCAATACAATTCAAAGAAACAATAGTAACGTGGAGACTTTGCTGTTGCACTGAAGCTAAGCCAAGAACCAGTTTTTAAACCAGCGAATCGTTATTTTAATGAACCAACCAGTTGGATAGCACATCCCAGCAGTCAATGCTAAAAATTACAAACGTCCTACTGAAAAAAAGTTCTTCATTTCACATTTCCTGCTCCACTGAGTGGGGCGAGGGGGGTGGGGGACGGGGGATTTGTGCAGCCACCTGGCGGTGTTCTCACCCGTGACGGCTCAGGTCCCTATCACTCTACCCACCTCCACTCTGGGGACTCTTTACTTGTACACAGTGTTATGAGGTCATTTGTCCCTTAGTTGACATGAACACATCATTTTTGTATCAAGTCTGACTCTTTTTTCCTTATTACTCCATAAAACTTAAAGTCACATTGACCCTGCTGGGCCATGTCATTTCAAGAATTCTAAATCAAAGCTCCTGTTTTTAAATAATGTGAGAAAGCGGAGGTCAGCCAGGCGTGCTTCTCACTCGTACAGAAAGAGAGCTGCTGGGGCTGGAGGGGAGCACTGCCCCCAGCGAGTCAGGAGCACGACAGACCCCAGCGCTCGGATCCTGGGAGGATGCCGTCACCCAGCGATCGGATAAAACACAGACGCGTTTAAAGATCCTCCTGGAAACGGAGACACCATTTTTAAAAGTCCCAGCAGAGAACTGACAGGCTCCAAGAATCTGTGTCCCCTCCCCACCCAAGGGCCACTGCATCCCCGCTCGAGGACATGCCTTCATGGAATTTCTGAAATTGGTCGTGACTACAATAGTCGAGGGGGTCTTGACCAAAATATGCTCATTTTACCATTTGAAAGAAAGAGTGGCATTTTAGGTTGTATTAGGAAATTGAGTCTTTGGTGCCAATTTTATTACCAAGTGACTATCGGATAGCACAGGAACAAGGGGCTAGTGACTGTGGGACAGCATGTATGGGCAGGGGTTAGTGACTGTGGGACAGCACATATGGGCAGGGGTTAGTGACCATGGGACAGCACGTATGAGCAGGGGTTAGTGACTGTGGGACAGCACGTATGAGCAGGGGCTAGTGACCGTGGGACAGCACGTATGGGCAGGGGGCGAGCGGTGTTCAAGGCGTTCCTGGTGGGGCTCTGGTTCTCACTTCTCCTTCTTCCTTGCCCGCCGCCCAGAGGAGTGCATGCACTGCAGCGGGGAAAACTACGAGGGCACGATCTCCAGGACCAAGTCAGGACTCGAGTGCCAGGCCTGGGACTCGCAGACACCGCACGCGCACGGCTACATCCCCGCCAAGTAAGTCCCAGAGTGCTTACTGCTGCTGAGGTGTTTTCATGTCCTTCGAGCAGCGAACGAACCTGACGTTTCCGCGTCTCCCTTTGCCTCTCCCCACGCGCCTGCAGAGCAGCTCCCGCTCTGGGGGGTGCAGGGAGCAGAGGCCCACGGCTGTCAGACGCGCAGGGTCTCAGGCCCTCGGCCGAGTCTCTGCCGGGACCGGTCCTGGCCGATGCGTGAGCGCATGGAGAGCTGAGAAGCCCAGATCCGCTGGCTGGGGTGTCCCCTGCTCTCCCCTCTCCTCCCCACTCCCCGCCTCTCCTTCACTCCAGTGAAACTCCAGGCTCGCTGACCCATGACCTGAGGATGGGGGTGATGAGCCCTCAGTGTGTTCCTCTCAGTGCACTGTTTCCGGGGCAAGGATCCTAACTTTCACTAGACTCCCCAAGGGGCCAGGGATGTGCAACAGGAAGGGAGTCCCTGGCCTAGCAATCCTCCCCCACTTCCCACGGATTGTTCCGGAAACACCCCCTTCCGTAGCTGCTTCTGATCTTTCTCTTCATTCCATGATGATGGTGGGACCTACCGTGACTTAAGAAAACTTAGAAAAAATGAGACTGAGCCCCCGAGTTCCCTGTGGGAAACAGCTCCAGGGAACCGTTGTGCCTCCCATTCCAAACGGTTCGCGTCCAGGAAATAGAAGAAGATTCCCGAAGCCACTGCTGTTGGCTCAGTCGACCCTGACCTAGCACCGGGAGCCTCAGACAGGGACGTGAGCCAAGCCAGAGGGCCCAGGCACGGCTCGCCTCGGGGTCTCAGCCCAGGGCCCACTGAGGGCTCCCTGCCTGCACCTGGGGCCAAGTGCTCACAGGAACACAACGCGCCTCTTTCCGCTGCTATAAGCTCAAAGGCTAGCGGGACCCCAGCCTGGCAGACCAGCGGGTCGGCTCTTCAAGCTCTGAAGATGGCAGCTAGCAAGTTCCTTGTGTTTTAAAAATTGCTCTTATTTGAAACTGCATAACTGGAGTTTGCTGACATCAGCTTTCCAGGCGGCCCACATGCTAACGTCACTAATCCTGTCCTGTGGCTTACACACGTGTAAACCGCCGGGAAAGTAGTCCTCCGACCCCCGAGCGCATCTTCCTCATGAGACCGCCATCTCTTCGAGGTCGGCCTTCTCCCTGTCGCCTCCCAGGGTGCTTGGCTGTGCCTGCAGGTGCTCCCTACCTGCTCATTTAAAGTGATTCTTAGCTGGACATGTTCCATGCTATTTTTCATTTTATTTTTAAAAACATGGAATGCTCCACGAATTTGCGTGTCATCCCTGCCCAGGGCCCAGGCTGATCTCTGGATCGCTCCGGTTTTAATATGTGCTGCTGGAGCAAGCGCTGTTCCGTGCCATTAAATTCCTCCTCGCCCATTCAGATTCCCAAGCAAGAACCTGAAGATGAATTACTGCCGTAACCCTGATGGGGAGCCCAGCCCCTGGTGTTTCACCACGAACCCCAACAAACGCTGGGAACTCTGTGACATCCCGCGCTGCAGTGAGTATGGCCCCACCCCGTCCGCGGACCCTCAGCCGTTCTGCCCTGGGAACCAAGAAAAAAGCAGGGCCCCATGATGCTGTGGGGTTTGACTGCCCTTGTCAAACGGTCTCCTGGCTCCTCCAGGGAACTGTCTGAGCATCCATTGCTCACGGGTTCTGTGGGTTTTTCCTGTCAAAGACAGGCATGTGGGCTCCGGAAGGCAGCTCTGTGGCCTTTGAGGGGACATCAGACCTTGGGCCCTGTCCACGCCTCTCATTCGCACCCAGAGTTCTCTCTGGCTGCTGCTCTGTAACAAGCGTTGCCCCTGAGGTCCGTTTCAGAAGGGCCACCTGGGAGTGGGCAGTGGGAGAGGGGAGCCCAGGGTGGAGGGTGAACCTGCTCGCTTAGCAGGAAAGACCCGGAAGAAACACTTTTGTGAGCCTTTCCCTCGATGAGAATGGGAAGAAGGGACTGGAGGTTCAGACAAGGGTGGCCATCGGGAGTTAGGAGGGCTCGCAGCCGGGGGGCTTCCGCCCTTGGGCCTGGCAGCCTTCCATCCGGCGGGCACGGAGTCCCCCGGGCACTCCCCTTCTTCCTGATGTCGCTCTCTCTTTTTGTCATCTTTTTTTTTCTTCTTCTCTCAAGAATTTTGTGATTCTGGAAGCCCACGCTCTTCCTTGGAGACACATTTTGGCTTCTTTCCATGGCCTCTCTCTCGGCCTCATGGGATGTTGGGCGGCATCTAGCTGTGTTCACTCGGGGAATCATTTATTCTTCGCAAAGGAGGTTGGGTCGCTGGTGTCTGTGGAGATCTGGGGTGAGGGTGGCATGTCGATCCCTACATGTATGACAAACTGAGAGAGAAAACAGAGAGCAGCACGCACTCCGAGGGCCTTATTCCTGGAGGCGTTCCTCGTGAGGTGGTCTCGTAGGCATGACTCTACCAAGTCAACTTCTTCTAAAAATGATAAACCACGTTCCAGTTCCAAAGAGGGGGAGCAGCCAGCAGCCAGACTGACGCTCCCAGATCCAACCCCCCACCCAGCCCTGCCGCCTGTGCCTTCCCCATTTCAGAACCACTCACAGCCATTTACTGTCCCTATTCAAGCAACCCCCCCGCCGTCCTCCGGCCCCACACACCAGTGTCTGAAGGGCAGAGGGGAAAGCTACGTCGGGAAGGTGGCCGTCACTCTCTCCGGGCACACGTGTCAGCGCTGGAGTGAGCAGACCCCTCACAAGCACAACAGGACCCCGGAAAACTTCCCCTGCAAGTAAGTCTGCCCCGGCTCCGTCCCCGCGGCCAAGCCAGGTGTGAAAGCCCACTGACCTGGCTCGAGCTTAAGCCACTCCAGGTGAAGTCCCTGCACTGACCACGGGCCAGTGCTGTGCACGGGGATGGTGAGTCAGCCCTGGCTCCTGTGACGCTGGTTCTCTGCTCCAGCAGCGGATGCTGTTAGAAATGCCAGATCCTGGGCCCTCCCCCAGGTCCGCTCAGTCAGATCGCAGAGCAGCGGGTGTGGAGAACACGGAAATCCCAGGGCTACGCTGGAGAGACTTGTTGTTGTTGCTAATCCGCACCAGAGGGTATTCTTCCCATTGATTTAAGAGAGAGTAAAAGGGAGGGGGGAGGAAGAGAGGGAGAGAGAGAGAGAGATCAATGTGAGAGAGACACATCGATTGGTTGCCTCCCGCACACACCCAGACCGAGGCCAGGGATTGAACCTGAAACCCATGTACATGACCTTGACCAGGAATTGAACCTGCGACCCTCTGGTCCAGGGGCCAATGGTCTAACCCAGCCGTGGGCAAACTACGGCCCGCGGGCTGGATCCGGCACATTTGAAATGAATAAAACTAAAAAAAAAAAGACCGTACCCTTTTAGGTAATGATGTTTACTTTGAATTTATATTAGTTCACACAAACACTCCATCCATGCTTTTGTTCCGGCCCTCCGGTCCAGTTTAAGAACCCATTGTGGCCCTCGAGTCAAAAAGTTTGCCCACCCCTGGTCTAACCTCTGAGCCACACCGGCCAGGGCTGGATATGCTGTTTGAGGCAGGAACACTGTGGGAAATCCCCATGTGCTTTAGCATCCAGCACCATGCCCAACACACAGCAGAGCTATTTTGCTTGGTGATCCCCAGTCGAGGAATACGTTTTAACCATTGACCCCAGAGAGGCGTTGGCACCGTAATTCTCTGGGGTCCTAAAGAGCCCCGCCTCCGCTCACGTGCCCACCTCCCCTTCAGGAGGATTAGCTGGCCGAGCGTCCAATATCCCTGTTAACCAGCCTGTGCGCTCCTTGTCACGTCACGGAGCCCGTGTGGAGGGCGGAACTCACACCGTGTCTTTTCCAGAAACCTGGAGGAAAACTACTGCCGTAACCCCGATGGAGAGTCGACTCCGTGGTGTTTTACGACCAACAGCGACGTGCGGTGGGAGCACTGCAAGATCCCGTCCTGCGAGTCCTCCCAGCAGTCCCCGGAGCAGGCGGAGGCCACAGGTAGCGGAGGGGCTGAGCGCGGAGGCCGGCCTGTGGGTCCCCGCTCCCGCGCTTTGTCGAGGGTTGCATTCTGCTCTGCTCAGAAAACGTGCTCCCGGGTGTCACTTACGTTAAACCTGTGGAGGCAGTTTCCTGGTGGGAGGAGGGCCTTCTTGGTGAACGTGTCCTGTGCTCTTAAGAAGGAGGAGGCTTCCGCTGTTGGCGGGGAGGGTTCCATAAAGGCAGCAGGTCAAGTTGATTAGCACTGCTTCGCACTTCTCAGTCCTCACTGATCTTCTTCTTTAAAAAAAAAAAAAAAATATATATATATATATATATATATATTTTTTTTAATATATATTTTTATTGATTTCAGAGAGGAAGGGAGAGGGAGAGATAGAAACATCATAATGAGAGAGAATCATGCATCAGCTGCCTCCTGCACACCCCCTACTGGGGATCGAGCCCGCAACCCGGGCATGTGCCATGACCAGGAATCGAACCATGACCTCCTGGCTCATAGGTTGATGCTCAACCACTGAGCCAAGCCAGCCGGGCTTCCCCAAGTTTTACATTAAATATTTACCTAAAAACCGAGGTCGTTAAAATTCTGGAATGTTACGGATCTGCTGTTTCCTTTGCGTGCCCATCTGCCCGCTGACCAGGAGCAGTGTGAACGCACATACAGAGGCTCCTGTTCTGGGACCGTCACTGCTTCACACATTTCTCCGTCCTGGTCATTATTCACTGACTTCTTCCATTTCCTTTTCAGTCCCACCCGAGCAGACCCCTGTGGTTCAGGAGTGCTACCATGGCAATGGGCAGAGCTACCGCGGCACCTCCTCCACCACCATCACGGGGCGCAAATGCCAGTCCTGGTCGTCCATGACCCCGCACCGGCACTCGAAGACCCCAGACAAAATCCCCAACGCGTACGTCTTTGCTTTTTAACCGTCAGAGGAGCCGCGGCTCACTTGGGCTGGTTAGAAGGGACTGGTTTACGCTAACTTCTTAGACCCGAACTTCTCTCGGCTCCAGAATGTGAGTGAGGCACAGTATCTCCGGTGCCTTGTTTTTGAGCAAAAATTCCCCAAGAAGAGAAGTTGGAGGAGGGCTGTCTTTCCTGAGCAGTTTTGTGGAAGCCAAGGGCTTGGGACGTATGGAGGGGTCACGGTCACACGAGCGGAAAGTTCCGGAAGACACATGACCTGATGATTAGCAACAGAACCACCCACAACACCTGCTGACACCAAGGCCGCCGTTCAGCTGTGGCATTGGGTCATAGCCCCTGACATGACGTCTGTGAGGGCCCCTGGGTGGCGGTGTCTACAGCCTGACCTGTTCAGACCCATCGGGGCCCGAGAGTTATGGTCTGAGGGGACCTGAGGTGCCAGGACACAGAGAGGGAAAGCAGGAAGGCAGATGAGTCAGGGCGTAGACAGGTGCTGACCGAAGACCAGGGCTGAGCAGACAGCCTTTTTGCCACAAATGGATAAGCCTTTGAACACCTCCAACTGCTCAGCCACCTCTGGCTGGCTTCCTCGAATCGTGGGCCCCAGCCACGTGTCTGAGGTATCTACAGGCATGGCCTCGGATTCCCACATTGCCTCATTGTTTCCGGCAGCCCCAGGTCATGGGTCTAGGCTGGAGAGGGGAGTCCACAGCTGAGAATCCCGCGAGGCTAGGGCAGTGTTCTGGGGAGGCCCTGGGGGACCGAACCACCAGAGTCCCAGGTTCCTCACCTGCTGTTTCTTACCCAGCATTTCCGGACTCCTCCGTAAGCCCTCAGCTCCCTCCGCTCCCTCAGGTCCCTGGTCTACCCAGATGTCTCCCTTTGCCCCTCTGTCCCGCAGTTCTTCAGCCTCATCGCGTTCCCCGGCCCTGTGTGGCTGCAGTGAGGGAGGTGGGACAGGTGGGGGGAGTGAGGACAGTGGGGGTTCCTCCCATCCCCCCAGAACACACCCCGTGGGGCCTGGGAGCTAGTTTCCAGAAGTCCCTCCAGCCCGGAACCCGCTCGATCCACCAGATGGAGTATTTGCAGTTACACTGTGCTCATGGCTTCCCACTGGGAATGCGCAGCATTTAACCACAGCAGGAGTGAACGGACTGGGAAGCTGCCGGGCGTGCCATCGTCTTCGCTGTCATTTCTTCCTCAGGGAGATACATTCAGTTCCAGCTTTCACAGCCCGATGTGGTCATATACAGAGACACAGACACAGATACAGAAGCATGTGTGTGTGCATAGAAAAAAAATCTAAAACACACACTTCAAAATCCATGTTGGTTATCCCTGGGAAACATAGTTAACATTCCCAGGGGAAGGAGACATTCTGATACTTTCTTTACACATTTATATGACATCTTAGCTTTTACATAGAGCATATATTAATTTGTATTTGTTAAATAAAAATTGTGATCTACTAGAGGCTTGGTGCACGCATTCGTGCACCGGTGGGGTCCCTCGGCCTGGCCTGCGGGGAACGGGCCGAAACTGGCAGTCCAACATCCCCCGAGGGATCCGGAGTGTGAGAGGGTGCAGGCCAGGCCGAGGGACCCCACCGGTACATGAATCCGTGCACTGGGCCTCTAGTATGCATATAAGATCTTTGGTTAATCTCTTTCTGCCCTCCTGCTCTCCCCCCTTCCCTCTGAGATTCACCATTCTGTTCCAAGTTTCCATGCCTATGCATTGAACGTCTGCCCACTGGTGGTCAGTGCACATCATAGCTACTGGTCGGTTGGCCAGTTGCTTAGGCTTTTATATATATAGATTTAAAAGTTGTTTTTGACATTGAGGACCTGTGCTTGTGGCACTGTAATAATTAGCGCCTTTCATAACTTTGGTGGAAATATTGCAAAGTCACTTAAGACTTTGTTAAGGCTCTCTCTCTCTCTCTCTCTCTCGCTCCCCCCCCCCCCCCATTCTAAGCTCCCAGGGCCCTTCTTTGCCTCTGGAACTTGTTTCCTGAGCCCATTTCTTCTACCACTCACTTCGACCACTGTGACTTTCTAGCTAAACCTCCTCTTATTAAAAATAAGACTTTGGCTCTAGCTGGTTTGGCTCAGTGAATAGAGCTTTGGCCTGTGGACTAAAGGGTCCCAGGTTCGATTCTGGCCAAGGGCACATGCCCATGTTGCAGGCTCAATTCCCACCCCCCTCCCCCCCGAGTAGGGGGCGTGCAGGAGGCAGCCAATCAATGATTCTCTCTCATCATTGATGTTTCTATCTCTCTCCCTTCCTCTCTGAAATCAATTTAAAAAAAGACTTTGTTGACACAACACTCAGAGGGTGTGGGGTGCCCTGAGGACTCTCCCCCCGACTCACGCCCTCTCGTGTGGCATTCGCAGCGGCCTGACCATGAACTACTGCAGGAATCCCGACGGCGACAAGGGCCCTTGGTGCTACACCACTGACCCCAGCGTCCGCTGGGAGTTCTGCAACCTGAAGAAATGCTCAGAGACACAGGGGGCTGTCATGAGCGCCCCGCCCGAGGTCCCGCCTGTCAGTTCCCAGGGCTCTTCGGAAGCAGAAGCAGGTGAGACGCGGTGGCCAGACTGTGCGCTTGGGCCCTGGGACGAAAGCCCGGGGAAGCGGACGGATGCAGAAGCTGGTTGCTATGGGAACCTGAATACATGTGGAAGGAAGCCTCTCCTGTCACCATGGGGTGGGGCCGAGCTGCTGCTGCTGGTGGACAGGGGGTGAGCCCTGGGGACCAACTGGCTGTGGCGGAGTATGGCATAGTGAGCCTGGGGGTGGGAGGTTGGTAATGCCGGCATTAGCTAAAATAGTACATTCTATTTTTAAATTAAAAAAATATATATGTTTATTGATTTCAGAGAGGAAGGGCAAGGGAGAGAGAGAAACATCAATGATGGGAGAGAATCATTGATCAGCTGCCTCCTGCACGCCTCCTACTGGGGAATGAGCCTGCAACCCGGGCATGTGCCTTGACCAGGAATCGAACCCTGACCTTCTGGTTCATAGGTCAAGGCTCAACCACCGAGCAACCCCAGCCAGGCTGAAATAGAGCATTCTAGATAAGCAGGTCCCTCCTCCTCCATGGAGGAATAGAAAGGGTTAATTTGGCTTGGAACACCCTGAATTGGGGAGCTAGGCAGGCGCATGAGGCTCCCGACAAACACTGCAGAAGTGGCTGTGCAGCCGCAGGGTCATCGGGCCTCAACATGAGAAGGGGCTGACCCCTGAGGTGGAGCCGAAAGTGGTCCCATCCTCCCTGCTCCCTGAGCACCTGGTCCTGTGGTTGCCGGGCAGCAGCGAGGCCTCTGCACCTCGAGGGGTGGGGACACACAGGGGCTCCCTCTCCCCGCTCTGCATGAAAACCAGGGGTCGCACCACTCACCTGGCCACTTTCGGGTCTTCAACGCCTCCAGATGGTGGTGCTGAGAAGGACCAGGTTGGAAGTCAAGAGCCGCTCCTCCCTGAGGTGGGCTCAGCTCCCCCCCCAATGTGGGGGCCTCACCTGCTCCCCCCGGGACCGGTGAGCCACCTCTCCTTGCTCGGAGCCCCGCCTGGGGTCCCTCCTGGATAAACCTGAGGGGACCTCCCACGGTTCTCCCATGTGTCGGCACCACATTTAATGCATGGGTGACCCACACGCCCTGGTCCTGGCAAATGTCGGGGTGCAGGCTGCCCAGCAAGGCCCCCTCCTCGCTGTTTGGATTTTCCAAGTGCACCGCCCCCCACCCCCACATGCGTCCCACATCCAATTCTCAGAGGGGTCCCGGGGAGCCCCCTCCCTAGGTTTGAGATGCGGGACAAGCCTGGGGAAGGCATCCCTCACCCCGTTACCCTTTTCACCCCAGAGGGTGGGGACACAAAGCAATGCTCCAGCCAAATAAGATTTTCTAGAAGAGCCTTTCCATGTGTACCCCTTTATCTCCCCCCTGCCCCGTGAGAGTGAGGTGCTCCAGAGCCACCTAGCAGTTCACAACAGCATCTGCCCCACAAATTCTCCCGGGCGCCGGCCGCCACTCAGCGGGGTCAAACCAATGAGCTCAGTGTCTTGGCCCAATTCCCACTCCAGCCCCTGCTCCACGCGCGGCTGTTTCCAAGCTCACGCGCACGTCGGGTAACGTGTTAGTCAGGTAACGTGTTAGACGGTAACATGTTAGATGGGTAACGTGTTAGATGGGTAACGTGTTAGGTGGTAACATGTTAGACGGGTAACGTGTTAGACGGGTAACGTGTTAGACTGGTAACGTGTTAGACCGGTAACGTGTTAGAGGGTAACGTGTTAGATGGGTAACGTGTTAGAGGGTAATGTGTTAGACGAGTAACGTGTTAGACCAGTAACGTGTTAGACGGGTAACGTGTTAGACGGTAACATGTTAGTCGGGTAACGTGTTCGACGGTAATGTGTTAGACGGGTAACGTGTTAGACGGGTAACGTGTTAGACCGGTAATGTGTTAGAGGGTAACGTGTTAGTCAGGTAACGTGTTAGACGGGTAACATGTTATTCGGGTAACGTGTTAGACGGGTAATGTGTTAGACCGGTAACGTGTTAGAGGGTAACGTGTTAGTCGGGTAACGTGTTAGACGGGTAACGTGTTAGTCGGGTAACGTGTTAAACGGGTAACGGGTTAGACAGCGCCCACCACCCCAGCCTCCCGGGCTCTGCCGGCGCACCCACAGGGCCCGACATTGGAGAACCTGCCGCCCGCGCTTGTGCCTCATCCCCGGTCCGCGGAGCCTGACCTGCGCCCTCTCCCCGCAGACTGCATGCTGGGCAACGGGAAGGGGTACCGGGGCAAGAAGGCCACCACCGTGGCCGGCACCACCTGCCAGGCCTGGGCCGCCCAGGAGCCACACAGACACAGCATCTTCACGCCGGAGACGAACCCGCGGGCCGGGCTGGAGAAAAACGTAAGCCGCTCTCACGCCTTTCGCTGACCGGCCTTTGCAAACAGAACCGGTTCTGTTGTGGCGAGGCAGCCTGGACTGATCTTCGATGTGTGTGTGTGTGGGGGGGGCCATGCGGGGTTTCGGGGGCCGAGCCTGCAGCAGGAGCAGCACCGGTACCGTCACCACAGGAGGCAGCCCGGCCACCCCTGCCGCAGGCCTCACTCCCGGTGCTCTTCCCTCCGCGCTGTTTCTAGTTTCCAGGTCCACCCTCTACCAGTGGTTCTCAACCTTCCTAAGGCCACCACCCTGTAATACAGCTCCTCATGTGGTGGTGACCCCCAGCCATAAAATTATTTTCGTTGCTACTTCATAGCTGTCATGTTGCTGCTGTTATGAATCCTCATGGAAATATCTGACCTGCAGGATGTGTTTTCATCGCTCGTGACCCACAGGTTGAGGATCTAGAGTCATCCTGGTGATCAACGTGATTCGTGACCTTATATGGTCAGACTTTTCCAGGAAACATTTGGGATTCCCCATAGTGGGATTTCCCAGTCTCTCACACTTTCTTTTCTTTCTTTAAATTTTTTTTAAAAAAGATATATACATATATATTTAATTGATTTCAGAGAGGAAGGGAGAGGGAGAGAGAGAGAGAGAAACATCAACATTGAGAGAGAATCATGGATCAGCTGCCTCCCGCACGCCCTGCACTGGGGATGGCGCCCACAACCCGGACATGTGCCCCAACTGGGAATTGAACCACGACCTCCTGGTTCATAAATCGATGCCCAACCACTGAGCCGCGCCGGCCGGGCCGCTCACCTTTCTGGCTTACTTCGGGGCATGCATAGGAAGGAGCAGGAGTCATAGCCTCTCATGGTTTGACCCACGGACGGTGCCCAGCCCAGGGCATCCGCATGTCTGAGCCACCAGCAAGCAGGCTCCATGGTGACCCAGGCACAGGATGAGTCTAATCATGCCCCGTGGTCCTATTGTGGCACCTCTACCACCCCCGCCCACAGGAGTCCCCTTTTACAGTCCCCACGTTAAGTCCCCTGAGAGGCTCCACCCTCCCTCCGGGGCGTGGCCTCAAGGCTGGAGCTCCTTTGGGGCAAGGAGACATGACCAATGGGCTGGAATGAGTCAGAAGCATCCTAAAGTTTATACCCCCCTCGCCCCCCACAAAGGAGCGCTTACCTTCCCTCTTCTGAGGGCAGCGTGACTGCCCGTGCCCAGGCCCCCCTCTCCGCCCCGTGCACGCCGTCCCCCCACCCCTGAGCAGCGCCTCTCTTCCAGTACTGCCGGAACCCCGACGGCGACGTCAACGGGCCCTGGTGCTACACGACGGACCCCAAGAAGCTGTTCGACTACTGCGACGTCCCGCAGTGTGGTAAGCTGGCTTCACGTCTGAAAGGAACCGACTTCTCGGATACAGGCAGCCTCGCCTCCTTCATGCGGGTCTGAGAGAGAAGGGCTTGCAAGCCAGGCTTTCCGCTGGGCTGCCCTCCCCCTCCGCCCCCCGCCTGCCCCCCCAGCCTCCTCCCTGAGCCCTCTCTTCATCATTGAAGATGCCCACCTTAAACATAAGTTATTTACTTATATTCACTTACTTAAAATTATATATTTGTTGGTTGAATGATTTTAATAATGCATTTCAATTCCACCACCACGTTCAGTTCAGATAAGAAATAAGTAAAAATAAAGAGAAACTTTCGATTCTGTTCTGAATGGAGAACTGGACAGCGGTGCTCTCTGTAGCCACCCTTTCTTAGCGCATCTGTGAGGCCTGCTCCGTCCGAGGCTCAGCAGCAGGAGCTAAGCTCAGCGCCAGAGTAGCATGTCATAAATGTCATAATGTTGCGTGTTTCCTGTTTAAAAAGACGTTTCTATGTGGATGCGCAGCACAGGCCGCGACAAAGGGAAAGTTATTTGGAAAATTCAGGCTCCAGGTTCGAGAGAGGGAAGAGTCTCTGGTTGGGACAGAAAGAAACCCCCCACAGTATCGTTATGAACAGTGACTTATGCTCACGTTGCTGAGGATCTGAAGGGCCAGGCAACAGGAGAGCATTTGATGACCTGCACTGTCCTGGGCACGAGCAGGTGCCACCAAGGATGGACACTGACCTTTCCTCCTGGACCCTGCGCCCGGCGGAGGGAGCAGGTGGGAGGGAAGCAGTGCAGGTGGCGATGTGTTATCTCTGGGCCCTCGGTGAGTCTGGGAGGCTCCCGGGAGGGCGGTCCGGAGCCTGGCTGGGAGAGGTAATAGTTCAGGTTAGGGCAGATTATCCTTGCTACTTACAATCACATACACACATCTCTCTATATAAAAGCCTAATATGCTAAGTGTCTGACCAAATGGTCAACCGCTCAACCAGTCGCTATGATAGGCACTGACCACCATGCAGATGCTCCGAATGGTAGGTGAGCTTGCTGCTGGCGTCCGGCTGATTGGGACTGGGTGAGACGGGCCGGACATGCCCTGGAGCCTTCCCACGGTCCCTCCCTGGTTGGCTGGCTCCTATTGGCTCCAATGGGGACTGGGCAAGACAGGCCAGACACGCCCTGGAGCCAACCTCCCACGGTCCCGCCCCGGCCTCTAAAATATTGCTTCTAATTAATTTCCTTTCAATGTGTACAAATTTGTGCACCAGGCCTCTAGTATGTACATATGTGCACACAGAGACTCCCATTTAAAAATACCCTATTACCAAGTTTTATATATAGCCCTGATGTCAAATTTATACACAATTCACCACATTCATTTTTTTTATAACAGCTATTTCTCTTGAGTTAATGGTTGCACACAACATTATGTTTTCTTACTAGGATTATAGAAGTCTTCATATATGTACACGTTTGCTTTATTTATTAGTAAGTGTGCTTTTAGGTTAGTTTACTGAAAAAGATATGGATATGTGTTTTTACAGATTTTGATTGATTTGAATAATGTACTGAGCAAGATCACTATGGAAAGATTTGGTGTTCATTTAACAAATGTAGAGCTTAAAAAAAAATACCCTATTGCCTTTCAAGCAGGGATGGCACTGTGGTTTTCAGAGAGCTGTCCATGGTTTGGTGGAGGTGGTGGTGGTGGTGACAGTGATAGGTGGCTAAAGTTATAGGCCAGATTAACAAGGTGGGTCGGTGAAGGCCATCTCAGAGAAGCCATCATTCTCATGCCTAATGACACCAATTTACTTAATCACCTCCCCCCAATAATAGGAAGTACTTACATCTTCTTGAGTGGAGAAGGTTCTGTGTTGCCTTCTACTACTTTTCAAACTTAGAGAAAGATATTCCAAAACATGCTTATGGGGTTTTTTGTTTGTTTATTTTTACTTTTGAAGTGGTTTAAGAGCTTTCTTTACTTTTCTCTTTTCTTTTTTTTAAATATATTTTATTGATTTTTTACAGAGAGGAAGGGAGAGAGATAGATAGTTAGAAACATCGATGGGAGAGAAACATCGACCAGCTGCCTCCTGCACATCTCCCACGGGGGATGTGCCCGCAACCCAGGTACATGCCCTTGACCGGAATCGAACCCGGGACCTTTCAGTCCGAAGGCCGACGCTCTATCCACTGAGCCAAACCGGTTTTGGCTCTTTTCTTTTTTTTATATTGAGTTTATTGGGGTGACATTGGTTCACGAAATCATACAGGTTTCCAGTGAACAACTCAAAATATCATCTGCACATTGCACCCCCTTCCCTGGCCATCACCACCCTGCTGCCTGTGTCTACGTGTAATGTATATACTTGTTGATTTATCCCTTCACCGTCTTCCATCCAGTCCCCAAGCCCCTCCCCCTGACAGCTGTCAGTCTGTTCCACGCGTCCAGGCCTCTTGCTGATAGTCTGGGCGTTGAGGTGTCAAACACTCGGTGCTTTGACGCCTCACGCGCCACTCACTCACCGTGAGCTGTGTGACAGCAGGGTCACCTCTCACTTCAGATGCGACTCTCTTTCCTGTCCTGCAGCGTCCTCGTCCTTTGACTGTGGAAAGCCCAAGGTGGAGCCGAAGAAGTGCCCCGGAAGGATCGTAGGTGGGTGCGTGGCCAACGCACACTCCTGGCCGTGGCAGGTCAGCCTTCGAACAAGGTAACGGCACTTCTAGAAACAATGCGTCCATCCTTCTGTGTGAGCCTGCAAACCCGTCCACATCCACACTCAGCCCACAGCTCAGGCTCAGCGCCGGCCTCTGCATTCTCCTCAGGAGGAAGGGAAGCTAGGACATAAAGGATTTGCTTTTTCTAGGGTCTCTGCTTTGAAAATAGCCAGAACTGGGGTCTTTTCCTTGATCCGGGCAGCTACCATTAAGGTGTGTAGAGGCCACAATTCCCAAGAGCCAGTATTGCCGGGAAAGTATTGAAGATTCCTTATAAGATGAAGAGCAAAACCTAACTATAGGGATGTGACAGCTGGTGGGGTACCAAGACCCAATGCCCCGTGGTCCATCCCAGATGCAGACTTCAGTGACGTCATTCCGAGGGGCTCACCCGGCCGCGAACACACCTCCTTTCGCGTGGGGTAGCTCCCGCTCCCCACAAGCGAGCAGTGACCAGCTCTGACCCCACAGAACCCTGGGCAGTTTGGGTCATCAATTCAGTGGCCTCTGCCTTCAGGGAGCTCAGGCCGCCTGGTGACGGTGGAAAGCACACAGGTGACACGGCTGCTTCCCGTCTCCTCCCCCGCAAGCCCTCCGCCCCGGGCCCGCCAGGTGCCATCTGTTTCCCGGTGGTGCGCGGCGTTTCTGTCCTTGGCCTCATGACTTAGTAACTGCGCTCGGCTCAGCCTCCGCCCGTCACGCTTCACATCCGTCCTCCCACGCTGCACGCGCGCGGTCGCCTCCTGACACCAGCGGGCCCGCCACCGCCCGCACCGTGTGCTCCCTTCCTTCCGCGCTCTTTTCACGAGCTACCCGTGCCTGGAAGTCCTGGGATGTAAACGATTAGGAGCCACCTCCCCCTTGAGAGGGAATTCTCTCTGGTAAAATCAGCAAGTCCCGGAACCAGGCTACTCAGAGTGACCTCCGGCCGCCTGAGAAGGACTCGCCAGGTCTCGCATGGATCTTGCCAAAAGGAAAGGAAAGAAATGAAAGGGATGGTTTTGCTGGGTCCCTTCTGTTCAAGTCCAGGGCTGCCCAGTCAGAGCCAAGGGCTCGGGCTTCATGGTGGAGCCCCGTGGGTTTGCTCGTCTGGGGACAGCTGTCCCCGAGCCTCCCCAGCCACCGTAAAGAGTGCTGTGGATGGAACCTTCTGGAACTCAGCCCCTACCGTCCTGATGACGGGCCGGTGGCCTTTCCTTTGGGAACACCACACGAACAAAAGTAACTGAGCACTGCTTTCGGCTTCCTGTAGACAGAGCATGAGATCTGAACTCAACTCTCTGCCTGTCCCCCCCAGATTCCGGATGCACTTCTGCGGAGGCACGCTGCTGTCCCCGGACTGGGTGCTGACCGCCGCCCACTGCCTGGAGAGGTAGGTGCGGGGACGGCGGGTGCCAGGACTCAGCTGGCAGACTTCCCGCCTGTGTCCTTCCCTGTGCCCTCCCGCCCTTCCTCCGATGGCCATGACACTGGGCACCGGGGAGTGGGTGTGGAGAGCCTGAGGCAGAGCTGTCAGGGCCATCGGATGGGAGAGGACGGGAGTGTTTCCAGGGGGAAACAAAGGAGAAAGACCAGCTCAGGGGGGTAGGCAGGAGAGAGCTGCGTGTGGCACAGGCACAGGTGCCTGAGTGACCACTGACACGGGGCCTGCCCTTGTGCTGACTCTAGTGTTGGTCCCATCTACCAGAAGCATCGCCAAGAACATTCCTTAACAGCGAGGCTCGGTCAATGGTGACCTTTCTTTTTTAAAAAAAAAAAAAAAATCTTTTTAAAATTGATTTCAGAGAGGAAGGGAGAGGGAGAGAGAGATAGAAACATTAATGATGAGAGAGAATCATTGATTGGCTGCCTCCTTTACGCCCCCTACTGGGGATTGAGCCTGCAACCAGGGTATGTGCCCTTGACTGGAATCAAACCTGAGACCCTTGAGTCCACAGGTCGACGCTCTATCCACTGAGCCAAACCAGCTGGGGCCTTTCTTTCTTTTTATTTTTTACTAGTGGCCCAATGCACAAAATCCATGCAAGGGGCTCGGCCCTTGCAGCTCCGGCTTCGTCCAGAAGGTTGTCCGGAAGGTCGTTCGGCTGTCCAGTCTAATTAGCATATTACACTTTTATTATTATAGATTATTTCTTTTGTTAATCCTCACCTGTGGATGTTTTCCATTGACTTTTAGAGAGAGTGGAAGGGAGGGGGAGAGACACAGAGAGAGAGAGAAACATTGATGTGAGAAAGACACATTGATTGGTTGCCTCCCGCACACACTCTGACCAGGGCTGGGGATCGAGCCTGTCATTGAGGTATGTGCCCTTGACCGGAATGGAACCCCCACAGGCTGATGCTCAGAGGAAACTGGGGAGCCGAGTGTCTGGAGGACGTGCTGTCTGGCTCAGAAGGGCGCCCAGTGAAGGGGCTGCCCCCCCTTCGCTGCTCACGGCACCGCCTTTTCCAGGTCCTCACGGCCTTCGTCGTACAAGGTCATCCTGGGAGCGCACCACGAGCAGGACCTGGAGGCGGACGTGCAGGAGAGGGACGTGTCCAAGCTGGTGCTGGAGCCCACGCGGGCCGACATAGCGCTGCTGAAGCTGAGCAGGTGACGCCCCACGCGCGTGTCCGGGAGGCGTGGACATTGCCGCTCCTGCCGGGTTCCTGGCGGAACAGGGCGGGGAGGGGGGAGGGGTGCACGGGGGGCTGCAGGGCCACAAAAGGCACAGGCCTTCGGGGAAGAACATTGACCTTCAAGTGAGACCTGGGCTCGACCCCATTCTGCTCCATCCTGGCTGGGGTCTTGGCAAAGGCGCCAGGACTCAGTTTCCTCGCGTGAAAAAGAGTTGAAACACGAGGTGCACGGTGACCCCTACACTCTCACGGGAGGGTCACGGTCAGCCAACAGACATCCAGAGAATTCCTCCAGCGTCTGGCTGACCGCCTCCTCTCAGCGTGGCAGTGTGTGTGGGGGACTCAGAGGAGACTGACATTCCAGAACATTAAGAACGCGGACAGGACCTCTCACACCCCGCACAGACGCAAGGCCTCCTTCCGAGCGCTGGCTTCGCTTTTCCTGCGGAAACGGTGCAGGGACATCAGGCCTGGACACCGGCGGCTGCCTGTGCTGCTGAGTGAGCAGGACTTGGAAGCAGGTCCCAGGGAGGCAGCTGAGGCAGCAGACGGCGCTTCTGAGAACAGACACGGTCAGGACAGACACCAAGGCCCTCACACGTCAGCGTGGGACGGGCTCCCGGGACAGGGGGACCCGCCGACAGTGAGGACAGGCCAGGCCTCACGAGGCTGACGCCCGCGTCTGAATGCCGCCCGCTGGTCTGGGCAGCAACACCTCTGGGTATTCGGGGCAGTGCCCTGAGGCCTGACCCTCGGGGACGCGTGGACGCTCTAGAGAGGGAAGGAAGGGCTGCTGGCTTAGCCTGAACAGGAACTCATCCCCTCCTTTCACATGGTCCTTCGAGGGCTACCCGGAGGGCCCCCTGGCTCGAATTTGGGGTTCTGGGGGTGTTCTCTGTAGATTGGAATGTTTGAGCTTCAGACTCATCCACTCCATGCCCTCCACCCCAGGTGTCTAAGGCAGTGGTTCTCAACCTTCCTAACGCCGCGACCCTTTAATGCAGTTCCTCATGTTGTGGTGACCCGCAATTTCATTGTTACACATTGAACATAATTAAAGCATAGTGATTAATCACAAAAACAATATGTAATTATATATGTGTTTTCCGATGGTCTTAGACGACCCCTGTGAAAGGGTCGTTGGACCGCCAAAGGGGTCGCGACCCACAGGTTGAGAACCGCTGGTCTAAGGCATAGAAGGGGACCCCTAGAGTGACATCTGCGGGGTCACCCCATGTGAGAGGCTGGGTCTATGCTGGTGACCCCGAGAGGGAGTGTCTGCTTCCAAGTTGGCGGCCATGGTGATTCCTCATCGGATTTGGGCGTCTCTCATCTCCCTTGTTTTCCTTGTGAACAGAATGGAATCCAGCCTGGGTATCGGGGTTCTGGTGGTTAAGATACCCTGGAGCCCTACGACCTGTGAAGGCTCACAGAGAACAATGCCCTTTTGCTTGTGCGAGTGTTTCCGGTCCTCCTTCACTTGGTGCCTAGTTATGGTTTCCCCACCATCATGGTGTGGAGACTCATAGAGGAAATAGAGAACCCCAAAGGTGGGCGACTCGCTCACGGTCACGTGATGCATTTGTTCTAATGGGTGCTGTGTGTTAGCACCGCAGCGGGACGTGAACCTGCTGCCAGGAGCCTGTGAAGTGGATACAGAAGCAGGTCCTTGGTCCAGGGTGCAGTGCCCAGAATGGGCATGAGAGGGGTCTTTATCACCCCCATTCCCACTGCCGGGAACTCACCAATTAAGTGTCACTATGGATTCTTGTCCGTAACGGGTGCCTTTGTCACAAAACGTTCTGTTTGTCTCGCCCATAAGCTCCTAGAGGGTGGAAGCTGTTCTCCAGGATGGCCTGTGCCAGGGCATCAAGGAGATGCCAGCTCGGATGGTCTGGGCTTCGGGCAGGTGGCGTCTGGTTGTGGGTGACCACCGACGAGCGGCAGTGTCTCAGGCAGGGCAGTCAGATGTCACGTCTGTGCTTCCTTCCAGCCCTGCCATCATCACCAACAAGGTGATCCCGGCGTGCCTGCCATCCGCCGACTACGTGGTTGCTGACCGGACGGTCTGTTACATCACTGGCTGGGGAGAAACCCAAGGTGAGGTCAATTCCGTGACTCGTTTAATGAACTCCTTTCGGCCTACAGGCTCTGTGAGAAAAGGAGCATTTGCACAAACTCCTATCAGTCGGCGAGGTCCATCGCCTCCTGACTCAGTCTGGGCCCTGCCCACGTCTCCATTCTCAGCATCCAGGGCCACGGCCAGGGAGCGGGAGAATTTCTCTGAGTCTCTGTCTTAGCCCATAAATTCAATGTTGATACTGTGTCCCAGGTAAGCAGGGCCTTGATACAAGCCTATGACTGCAGGGTGTGAGGGTATTTCTCATGTGAAGTTAGCCACCCTGAGTTCCCTAGCAGGTTCAAAACAACTAAAATCATAGTTCAACTAGAGGCCCGGTGCAGGAAAATTCATGCATTGGAGGGGAGGTCCCTCAGCCCAGCCTGCCCCCTCTCACAGTCCGGGAGCCCTCAAGGGTGGGAGGTGACCCGGTGATCAGGGGAAGGTGACACCCCATCACACCTCTGCTGCTGCCACTGCTGGCAGCACAAGCCTTGGCCAGCCCTGGTTACCTGAGCCTTGGGTGACCCTGTGCAGCTGGGCAACCTCCATCTGAGGCTTGCCTGTGCCTCAGACGTCGGCTGGGCAGCTGATATCTGAGGTTTGTCTGCACCTCGGGCTGGCCCTGGGTGGCTGGGGCCTGAGGGCGGATCCAGCTGCATGCCCTGGTGGGGCTGAAAGGACTGGGGGACTCCAGCAGGGCTGAGGGGACTGGGCGCTGCCATCTTTGTGATGGTGTGATGGTCAATTTGCATATTCCTTCTTTATTAGATAGGGTTAGTCTCCCCAGATACCCCACATGTCTGGTGTATGTGTGGGGAGACAATGGGGGTGGAGCAGACTGACAGCTGAACTGGGGGTGGGACAAACTGACGGTTGGTTTAGGGGTGGGACAGATTGACAGTTGGGTGGGGGTGGGGCAGACTGACAGCTTGGGGAAAGTAAGAAAGGCTCCCGTTCTAGTAGGGACTTGCTATTGGCTTACGGGGTAAGGGTGAGAAAGGAAACGTTTGTGCAGGTCCTGTCCTGGCCTCGGGGCCTCTGTCCTCACTCTGCAGTGCGCCCCAATAATAATGACACCCCTGACTCGGGCCTAGGAACATGTGAGAGTGTCCGAGGTCTCAGCCTCGCTTTCTCAGAAGCGGTGGTGAGTCAGGAGTCCTGGAAAATTGTCCTGGCTCTGCCCTCGCTGGCAAGCTGGACAGTCCCCTTACCTCTGGTCCACTTGGCGTCTCACCCTCATCTGCAAGATGAGTGTTGCCAAGCAGTGCTGTTCACATTAGCCTTTTGCATGAGCTCTTGCTTGAAGAAAGGTTTTGTGGCTTTAAAACAGGTTGAAAACGCCTGGTCCAGATCCTTTCAAACTTGCCTTCCTATTTCTGCACTTTCCCTGCTGTCTGAGACCTGCCTCCGGGGTGCCCACTCCCCCCGTCTGCTTGTGGAGGCGGTGGACATTGAGGAGTAAAGGGAAACTTACAAAGGAAGCACCACTATGGGTGTGCCACGCTGGTTCACTCTTTGGTTTTAAAAAATTTAAAGGCCACAAATCCCTGTGTGTCCGGCATGTCCGTTCTGATTTTGTAAAGGAAAGATCTGAGGCTGAGAAGGCGCAGGGGTTGTTGGTGGTTGAGGAGGCAGACAGACCCAAGGCAGGACCCCGACTCCCACTGGTCAGCTGCCAGGACTCAGAAAAGCCACAGACTCTTTTTGGACTTGTTTCCTCGGCTGGAAAATGGGCTTCAGGGCGAGTGTGGGGGAAGCGATGAGAGGAGCGGATAAGGCACCGAGCTGCTGAGTCACGTTAATGACGGGAGTGCAGTGTTCCCATGTGACTCTTTAGCAATGGTGAAAATCCAATGCAAATTGCACTAATCCAAAAAAAGGACTTCTTAGTGAGCCGCAAACCTGCTGGCTGATGAAAGCATGGACTCAAGATTGTATAGATCCGGATGTGAGTTCTATCCCATCTACCTCCACGCGACATCAGGAAGTTATTTAATCTCTCTGAGCCTCAGTTTCCTCATCTGTACCACCTTATAGAGTTACTGTGAGCATTAAGATGATGCATATGGAATTCCCAGTGATTTGGAGATGGTATTCCAGCAGATTCTGTGCTTAGACAACCACCATCACCACCATGACCATCATCACCCCCCAACATCACCATCACCACCATTATCATCATCAAGCTCCAACCCACCCCATCATCACCATCATCACATCATCACCCCCATAATCACCACCAACACCACCGCAACCATCATCAACATCACTATCATCATCCTCATCATCACCATTATCATCAAGCTCCAATCCTCCCCATCATCACCATAATCATCACCATCATCACCATCATCACCACCACAACCATTTATACCATTACCACCATCACCACAACAATCATCACCATCACTATCATCACCCCCCATCATCACCATAATCATCACCACCAAGACCATCATCACCACCACCATCACCACCATAACCATCATCAATATCACCATCATCATTATCATCAAGCTCCAACCCTCCCCATCATCACCATAATAATCACCATCATCACCATCATCACCACCATCACCACCATCACCACCACCTTCATTACCATCATCAAGCTCCAACCCTCCCCATCATCACCATAATCATCACCATCATCACCACCATCACCACCATCACCACCACCTTCATTACCATCATCAAGCTCCAACCCTCCCCATCATCACCTTCATCATCATAATCGCCACCATCACAATCACCATCAAGGAGCCTGTGTGTAGCTGAGCCCTGATGGACCCGGCCTGCCTGACCCGCAGGCCCATTCGCTGTTCCTGTCCCCCCACCACCCACACTCTTCTGCACACCCTCCTGCCCTGGGCGCCCGTCTCTCAGGCCTCACTCGCATGTCTGCTGGGAAGTGACTCTCATAGACTCGCTGCACCAGGAGGAGTCACAAAACTTGAGCCAGGGTGTTGACCGTTTTCCTACACGTCAACAGTGACCTCCGATCAATCCGTGTTGCCTCGGCCTCTTGTTGTGGGGTCAGAATTCTCCCCTCTCCCTGCAGCCCCCAGATGTTCCCTGGCTTCGCTGCTCCAAAGCAAAGTTGACCCGTGTTCAGGCCGAGGGGCCATTCCTGCCAGCCCCTCATCAGCAATCCCAGAGGCCTCAGGGATCCTGCTTCCCCTCATCCCGGCCCCATCAGGGCATCTGGTCCCAGTCACTTCCAGCCCCAGAAATGCAATTCCCACAGTGGCCACCGGATGGCAGCGTGTCCGCACAGACCACATCCCCCCTTACACAGTGGATGTGCCACCAGCACCCGCAGGTCTGTCCAGCTCAGAAAGCAGGTGCAGGAGCAGGACACTCGCGTGACTTGGTTCCACACTCGACTCCAACAGTGCTGCCCAGCGCTGCGGGCCAGGCCTTCCTCTCCCGTCCCCTCCACAGGGCTGTCCTCCTCCCTGCTGTCCACCCCAGACCAGCGTGTGCTCGCTGAACCCCGAGACAATTTTCCCAGTTACTCAAGGTCTTTGGAGACGAGAGCACCTCATCTCTTGGCTGCTCTGTGCTCGCAAAGCAAAGATTTTTGCAAAACTAGTGAAAACTGGGCTTGCAACATCGGAAATCTGGGGGGTTTGTGAGGCGTGCTTGGGCGTGTCCGTTTGGAAAAAAATGCTTTTTCTCTGGAGCGGTTGCCAGGGCTCTATTTCAATTTTCCAAAGTAAAAAAAAAAAGGCAGTTCTTCCCCAGAAAAGAATACAGTGAGTACAACAAGCATACAGGAGAACGTTTACTCTCCCTCATTGTAAAAGAAATGTACATTAGGGAATGAATTAGGGTCATTTCCACCTATTATATCACCAAATCTTTTTAAAATGTTAAATACCCGAGAGGGTGTGGGGGAGTGAGCTTTTTCTAGTGACATTTTACACTGTCATGCCCTTTGAAAAATAATTTGGCGATGTTTTGGGAGCCATAAATATGTCTACAACATTCTTGGGAACTTGGACTTAAAAATATTAAGGAATATTAATAAACCATATGAACAAACGTGAACATGGGAGGAACATTGGCCAGCGAGCATGGTAGTCGGGAATTTGGGCAACCACGTCACAAAACCAGGTTCAAATCCCGGCTTCACTAGCTCATCGCCGGGAAATCTGGGGCAAAATCCACTCTCGATAAACCTCAGTTCCCTTCACGGCACGACAGGACTCACCAGCGTGCCCCTCCCGGGGGACTATGGGAGGGTTCAGGGGCATCCATCACAGCCCCAGCTGGGGCCTGGAAAGGTTAATTCTCGGTGAATGACAGCTATGCTTCTCTTTGGAAATGCTGTGGTAAAGCACATGTAACAAAATCCACTATCTCTACGATATCCGGCGCGATTCACTGGCATTTAGCACATTTACAAGGTTGTGCAACCGGCACCACCATTTCCAGAAAACTTTCTTCACCCCAAAGGCGAACTCCATACCCGTTAAGCAGTCACTTCCCATTAAAATAACAATTATGAAGATTGCAACATTGTAACCAAGTCCGTGTTATATAACGCGGGAAAAAATGAGGTATAAAACTGTGATATCAGTAGTAAAAGCAGCATATAAAAAAGCCCGAAAGGGAATAGACAAAAATAGCAGCAGCTGTGATGTGTTTCTCAAGCTCTCTTTACAAAATACAAAATCATTTCTTTATCGTGAAAAAGGGAGAGAGAATAGAAACCAAAGACGACAAGGCAACCCCCTCCCCGCCCCCTCCAAAACCCAGAAGCCGGAGCACGCAATCCAGGCCCGGGGACCTGTTCACCCGCCCAAGAGTCAAACAGACAAAGGAGCCAGGGGGTTAGGAGCTGACTCGTACCTACCATCGCCGCCCGGTGGTTCTGGAACTTTCCTTGTGAGCGCGTATGGGACGCAGTAACCGGTCTTCCATCTGAACAGGCACCTTCGGCGCCGGGCTCCTCAAGGAGGCGCAGCTGCCCGTGATCGAGAACAAGGTGTGCAACCGCTACGAGTACCTGAACGGCAGGGTCAGGTCCACGGAGCTCTGCGCCGGGCTCTTGGCCGGGGGCGCCGACAGCTGCCAGGTAAGAGGGCAGAGGTGGTCACTCCCTTGGTGGCCTGTCTTGGCCCCTTAGGCCCTGTGGCCCCAAAGCTGCAACGTTGGGGAGGACCTGCCCCCCACAGGCTGTGTGTGGGGTCTGAAGGTCGCCCAGCAGCCCTGCAGGCCTGGCCCCGATGCTGAGTCAGATCACCGAGGGCTGCGGTTCTCAACCTGTGGGTCGCGACCCCTTTGGGGGTGTAATGACCCTTTCACAGGGGTCGCCTAAGACCATCGGAAAACACATATATAATTACATACTGTTTTTGTGATTAATCACTATGCTTTAATTATGTTCCATTTGTAACAATGAAAATACATCCTGCATATCAGATATTTACATGATGATTCATAACAGTAGCCAAATGACAGTTATGAAGTAGCAACAAAAATAATTTTATGGTTGGGGGTCACCACCACATGAGGAATTGTATTAAAGGGTCGCGGCATCAGGAAGGTTGAGAACCACTGACCTAGGGCGACTGACCGTGGGGACCTGAGCTCCAGCCGGGTGTAGGGAGTGTGAGGGACCGGCACTGCCCCAGCTCACACACCTTCCGGGATCCCATGGGCGGGACTCGGGGTGGCCGTCCAGGCAGGAGACCGGGAGAGGGACAGCGGCCCCGGCTTCTCCTCGGCGGCTCCTAGGGTGACACTGCACAAGAGAACCCCGAGGCAAGAGGGAGGCAGGAGGGAGGAGGACAGCCATTTGCTCCCCAGCAGACGGCACTCGGTGGGGTCTGTTGCACAGACTCTGCCAGGCACAGCGATGCCCACACAGCACGTTAGGACCTGCCTCTCTGGCTGCCAAGGGGTGTTGAGATACCGAGAAAACTCCCACTTGGGAAAAGGAGGGTGACCCCCAAAATACAAGGCTGCCGGTGGGTCCTCACCGGGCTCCTCCCTCCCTCTGTGCAGGGCGACAGCGGGGGGCCGCTGGTCTGCTTCGAGAAGGACAAGTACATTTTACAGGGAGTGACTTCTTGGGGTCTCGGCTGCGCTCGCCCCAACAAGCCTGGCGTCTATGTCCGCGTCTCAAGGTTTGTCAAGTGGATCGAGGAGACCATGAAAAACAATTAGTGGCTGGGAGGCGGGGGACGCGTGGCGGATGCAGGCGCCGGGACGTGGTAGGGGGCCCGGCGGCCGGGAAGGCGCTGACGGTGATCACACGGAGACGCCGCCCTCGGCGCCCCACCGCCACCTCGGCTCGCTTCGGCGTCGCTGCGGAGAAGCTGGACTCTGGAACAACATCGCGGTGGCATTTGCTGAAAATAAACTCGGTACTTACTTGGATTTGGTTTTTTGGGTTTTCACTGTCTTCACGTTCTTTGTTCATCCCACCAATTTTATTTATTTTTTAAAAATATTTGTATTGATTTTAGAGAGGAAGGGAGAGGGATAGACAGAGAGAAACATCAATGATGAGAATCATTGATTGGCTGCCTCCTGCACGACCCTTACTGGGGATCGAGCCTGCAACCCGGGCCTGTGCCCTTGGCCGGAATTGAACCTGGGACCCTTCAGTCCACAGGCCGACGCTCTATCCACTGAGCCAGACTGGCTAGGTCCATCCCACCAATTTTGAATAGCGTGACACTAACAGACAAGTGATCTCGCTCCCTCCCGTAAGGAAGAGTTCCATGTAGGATGGGAACCTGTGGGATCCTAGAGAAGTCGTCCTAAGTCACCCCGATTTTACCTTGTCGGCGAAAGACAGCTTGGCGCGCATCTTCCGTGTCTTTCTTTCTGGCCCGGAGATGCCCGTTTTCGAACTCTGTCCTTGGCGGTGAACTCTGCTACGAGGGCCCGACCGGGGACCGAGCTCTGGGCGCTGTAGGTAGAGGTGTGTGTCGTGAAGTTAACGGGCAGCGGAAGGAGACACAGACCAGCGAGGAGTCTGCATGTCCTTCTGGGTCACCTGTGAGTTAGGGAGGTGCCCAGGCCAGTACCAGGAACAACAAGCATGTATGGAGGCAGCTGACTGATTTCCATCACTGCCTGGCTCCCCGCTGGGCGCACACGCGGTCACAGGGGAATAGTTTCACGGGCCACAGCTCAAAGGGAAGAGAAGGGGCAGCCCTGGCCCGTGTGGCTCCGTTGGTTGGAGTATCATCCCATACACAGAAAGGTTGTGGGTTCGATTCCCAGTCAGGGCACATTCCTAGGTTTCAGGTTCAATTCCTGGTCAGGGCATGTGCAGAAGGCAACCAATCCATGTTCTCTCTCTCTCTCTCTCTCTCTCTCCCCCTTTTCCTCCCTCTAAAACCAATAAGCATATCCTCAGGTGAGGACCAAAATAAATAAATAAATGAAAGAAAATAAAACAAAAGGAAGCGAAAGGCAAACATTGATTTTTCTTGACAATTTAAAATATTTTATTGTTATCAGAACCAAAGTATTAACTCAAAGTACAATTCAAAGGTGACGGTGCCCGTGAGCCACAGCCACCCGCAGCAGGGAAATGCGAGAAGGCAGGCGAAGGGGTGAGCGCGCGGGCGTCCCGGGAGATGGACACTCCAGCCGCTCTGAGGGGCTCTCGGGCTCAGGGAGCTTCTGGCGCGATCAGCACACCCGCACACACTGTGCACACACTGTGCACACACCGTGCACATACCCGCACACACTGTGCACTCCGCCCGGTACACACACCGTGCACACACATTGCGCACTCCGCCTGGTACACACACTGTGCACATACCAGGCACACACCATGCACACACCGCGCACACCCCCGCACACACCGTGCACACACCCGCACACACCGCGCACACACCACGCACACACCATGCACACATCCGCACACACTCGCACACACCATGCACTCCGCCCGGTGCACAGAGGCGCCGTCTTCCCTTCCCTCTGGTGCCACGCGCCTGCCCACACAGAAGAACTCATCAAAAAGTCCTGCAGAAAGGCAGACGCCGGCTCTGAAAACGCACCAGATGCGCATGTAAAGCAGGTCAGGAAAAGCTGGCAGGTTTGTAGTCAACTCGTTTCAAAAGTCGCGGTAACAAAAGAGAAAGATCCAATCCCTGTTAGTAGCTCTAACGTGCTTGTCCCGTCCCTGCGAATTCTTCCGAGCACGGAGATCACTGACCCGTCCTTTCCGTTAAAATGTGAGCTACTTCCCAAAAGGGGTGCAACGTGTCCAGACGGAACGAGAGCTGTCCACGTGTCTCACTCCTGACCGTGGGCGCCGCCGCAGACCTGAACTCACAGACACAAGATAAACAGCCCTTGTGGTTACAGCCTTACGACCCAGGACACCCTGACCCACGGGTCTGGTTCAGTCACGGACACAGGGCTCTAGCGTCGAGTCATCGCAGGACCAGCCAGATGGCATAGGAAAGAGCCGGGTCCCCAGGCCTCACAGATTCGTGCTGATCTGTGGGGCGAGGCCCGAGCAACCCCAGCGGGGCTCGCAGATCCAGGCGAGGAGAGAAAGCGCAGGCTCCGTCCGGATGTCCCGTGTCTTCATTGCAGAGTCCCCGGATCGTCATCCTCCCAGGAGCCCTCAGGACACACGTTCCGGAGCCTCGGTTCCTGATGACCCGAGTTCTGTCCACGTTCCCCAGGCCCCTGGTTGCTCACCCCATTCCCGATGGAGCCGCAGTGAGCACTGGACGGGGCTTCTTGTCCCTGTCACCCACGGGTCAGAGACGTGTCCAGCATCAGGACAAACCTCCTCCAGCATCACGGAACGATGCTCGGGGTCATGTGCATGTCTTTGTAAAGAGTTAAAAGCAGCTGGGCGGCCCGGCGCAATGGGCTGACACGGGCACCGAAGTCTGCGGGGCACGTCGCTCCAGCCTCAGCCTGCGCTGCTCCGTGGTCCCAGCAGGCGCCTCACAGGGGAGCGCCGGGAACCGGGGCCTTCTGCTTCCTGCCACACTTGTAGGAGGGCGGGCTGACAAACAAAGGAGAGAAGAGAGAGGCTTTACCAAAGGCCGAACGGCTAGCAGCAGGAAGCCTGCTGGGACTCGCTCAGCATCCTGGCTGGTTTCTCACACACACACACACACACACACACACACACACACACGGCTTCTCCTGAACACCCTGCTCAGAGCAACAGCGGCCCCTCTCCTGGCCTCGTCCCGCCCACCTCCAGACCCTCGAACAGCACGTGCATCCTTCATACATGTCCACGAGTGACGCGTGGTTTGGAAAGGAGCTGATATGTGAGCAAAAGAGCAGCATGAATGGCCTGAGGCTTCCCTCCTGTTAGAAGGGAAACGCCATCAGGTTTCAGTAAGTCGGTGCAAAGCGGTTGTTTTCCAGAGTAAACAGCTGTGGAACGCAGTGACAGTGCCTCCCTTATGAAACTGCAAGTCACACTTTGACGACATTTTTTTCAAGGGGAGAGACCAGGCATCCTATCTAATAAAGAGGAATATGCTAATTGACCCTCACACTATCGCAAAGATGGCGGCACCTACAGCCAATAAGGAGGGAATATGCTAACTGACTGCCCCGCCCTCAAAGATGGTGGTGCCCAGACCCCTCAGCCCCGCTGAGGCGGCAGGCGCATAGCAAGGCTGGGCCCACCCCTGGGTGGGCCTGGCTGCTCTGTGTGCCTGCCTCCAGAGACCCCCAGTCCCCTCAGCCCCCCAGCCACTCATGGCCGGCCTGAGGCACAGGTAACCAGGGCCAGCCAAGGCTTGTGCTGCCAGTAGTGGCAGCAGCAGAGGTGTGATGGGGTGTCACCTTCCCTGATCACCGGGTCGCCTTCTGCCTCAAGGGCTCCTGGACTATGAGAGGGGGCAGGCCAGGCGGAGGGACCCCCCCTCCAGTGCATGAATTTTCATGCACCGGGCCTCTAGTAATTAATAATTTATCAAAATTTTTGTTATGAAAAGTTACAAACATAGAAACAATGTGTGTGAGTTCAATTCCTGTTGCTCCACTTCTTCCCGTTCCTCTAGTGCTTGGAGGCTCATTTTCCCGGCACCCCACCCCGATGCCCTGTGCTCCCCGGAATCCCGCTTCTCCCGCTGGCCTCACGCTGAGGTAAGGACTAACTGGGAGGCAAGTCCTGACCCCAAACGCCCACGTCCTCCGCTTTACCCTGAGGAGTTTGAGAATCTGACCCCTGACGGGCGAGTCTTGAGGTCAGGAAATCGCCTAACAAGTTAGTCATTAGAGTGAAGCCACTGGGAGAGGTGGAACTTCAGGGAGCAGAGGGCATCGGGATGGGGTGCAGGGAAAATGAGCATCCAAATACTATAGGAACTGGAAGAACTGGAGCAGAAAAAGGAGCAGAATCAACCAGAAGAATGCTGTGCCCTTGGATCACTGGCACCGAGGGGTCATGGGGGAGGAACCACACCCAGACTGGGTGGGGGTCCAGCAGCCCGCACATGCAGCCCATGCCGCCAGCAGCCAGCACTAACTCCTGCCTCTGACCCTGGGATCTGGCTGGGGTGCTCTCCTGGGTACCCCAGCCCAGCAGCCCTTCAGGCACATCAGCCCATGAGAGCTACCCCTCACGTCTGAGCTTCTCACTGTAAGACAGTCCTAGCTCCGTCCCCACCGTGTCCCCTGCTTCATGGAAGCTTCCTGAATATTCTCCTTCCCCCCGATCTGCTAGCACTGCTGCGACTGGGGGACAGGACTCGGCACCCCCGACCCTGACCTGGCCCTGTACCCCGGTGGGAACCAAGAAATGGTCCGTGATGACAGAATTAGCAGAACTGTGTTTCTACTTCCTGTTGAAGCAAGACCTTCCCATGCGTGTGTGACGCTCCGGAGGGCTTCCCACGGTTTTCACACCTTTTAAGTTTCTCTTCCTAATTTTCCTTTACGACATGACAGGGCTTGAGGGGACTCTGCCCCCGCCCCAAACTCCACCCTGTAGCATCGTCCCAGGTGACACGCAAGCAGAGCGGTGGGTGAGGAATAAGCCAGTGCCCGTCACTCCCAGACGAGCGTAAGCCTCTGTTTGGGCTACTTCAGGGGACAAGTGTGACAGCCCTCTGATCGGCCAGTCCGTCGGCAGTCAGCCCCGCAGACAGGGCTGGGGCCGTGGTGCAGGAAGCCTTTCTTAGGCTCTGGGAAGGTCAGGCAACCTGAGTTTTCAAAACAGCACCCAGAAACCGGATGAAAGCCTGGCCAGCGGGGCTCAGTGGTTAAGTGTCGGCCTATGAACCAGGAGGTCATAGTTAGATTCCTGGTCGGGGCACATGCCCGGGGTGCAGGCTTGATCTCCAGTAGGAGGTGAGCAGGAGGCAGCCAGCCAATGATTCTCTCTCATCATCTCTCTCTTTCCCTCTCCCTTCCTCTCTGAAATCAATAAAAATATGTTTTTTAGAAAAAGAAGCAGAAACAGGACAATGAAATCACCGCATACGTTTCCCGGGTCTAGTGAAGTTTTCCTGAGACACATAGCACTGGGTGGTTACCTCAGGGGAGGGGGAAGACCTCATTAAAAGAGAGTGTAAAGGGATACATTCCAGTTCTACCATGGGGATCCCCGCTATTTAAAAATTCATACTGAAGGAGGATACAGCATGAAATAATAAACCTGCACAGAACAGCGGGCGCCCCTGAGCCGCGCAGAGCACCACCCAGTCCCGGCCCGCAGAACCCTCTCTGAGCATCGCTGCCTAGTCCACAGGAAAGGGAGGGTGGTTTTGCCCGAATCGTTGGGTTTTAAATAAAATGACACACGTGAAACCATCGTTCGCATCGGCACCTAAAAATGGGCACCTACTCTCTTCCCAACGTACAAGTGGAAAAAACTCCCCTGAGGTGACTAACATTTCAGTGTTTTGTTAAATATTTTTGATACATTTGTTTAAAATTTAGAGACCCAAACCCCTAATTTCCAGGTCATTCTTGAAAAGAACAGTGATTTTTATTTTTGAAAATAGCTGTTAAGTTACTTTTAAAAATTACACAGGTAATACAAGACAACGCGTTGTAATTTATCTTTTTATCCAACAATATGGAAGTCTATAGAGTATAAGAGGAATATCTTCCCTCCCGCATCCCTCTTCCCAGCCCCTCTCTCTGTCTCCACGGGGTATATAATATTATTTTAGGTATTTTCCTACACCCTGTCATAGTCATAACCTCCCTTCCTTTTTATTCTGAAAGATTTCAAATGGAGAAAGTTAAATTTGTGTAATGCAGTGGTTCTCATCCTAAGGCCGCGACCCTTTTAATACAGTTCCTCATGTTGTGGTGACCCCCAACCATAAAATTATTTCCGTTGCTACTTCATAACTGTAATTTTGCTACTGTTATGAATTGTAATGTAAATATCTGATATGCAGGATGTATTTAGGCGACCCCTGTGAAAGGGTCGTTCGACCCCCAAAGGGGTCGCGGCCCACAGGTTGAGAACCGCTGGTAATGTGACTTTTTGTTAGTATAACACAAATGTATTTCACATTGATAGATGGGGTGGATAACAACTCTCCCTGTACACCATTAATACCGATATTTCTAGTGTTTCCCCTGATATTTCTAGTACCCCTACTTCTATCTGTCCACATGTCTTTATCATCAATCATCTATCTATTATCTACCTATCAATCTTCTATCACCTATCTACCTATCAATGATCTATCTATCTATCTATCTATCTATCATCTCTATCATCTATCTTCCCACCATGCTACAGACAGAAATTTCTATTGGTTTTATCTTTAATAAACACTCTAACACGTTGTTTGGTGACTTCTCATTTTGTAGTCAGTCTTGAAAATCTCCCCAAGCCATTGCATGTAGATCCACCTTAATCTTTTCAATCTCTGTCTAGTGATCCATACTGTGAAGATATTATTTTTATAGCCATTTGTCTACTGTTGCACAGTTGTGTTATTTCTACTTTGTCAGATCATCACTCCCTCTCCTTTAGATTGCTTCTGAATTTTAACAGCTTCCTTGGAAATATCTCCCTCTTCCTAGCCACCTTTTAAAAAGAATAAATATTCTTCCACAGCTTGGGTTGTTTGTTGTTGTTGTTTACATTTACCCTTGACAACTACTTTTCACTTCTGCTTAGGCTGTGAGGCAGGGATTATGTTATTTTCCCTCCGGGTGCTCAGTTGTCTCAGTGCCTCCTTCCCCTGGCGGCCTGAACGCCGCTGTGCCTGAGGAGGCGCTGAGTGCCATACATACCTGCCCAGCTTCTCGACGTCGTCCACCGTCTCCGGCAGGGCGATGCCCTTGGTCTCAGGCAGAAGCATCACGAGGCCGCCGCACACGGAGGCCAGGACACCTGTGGGCAGGGAAAGGCGTCACCACCAGGTCGCACGCCGCCCCGCGCCCCTCGGCACGGCCACCGGGAAGCAGCGTGCTCACCGCCTCCACTGGCCCCGGCTGCGGCCCCCGGTGACCTCACCAGCTCTGCCGCTCTCCTCTGCCACGATCTCCTTACCCCCCGCCCGTGCAGTCCCCGCGCCCTGTGCTCTTGGTGGCCATTCGCTCCCTCTCCCACTGAACAGTTACTTGTTGAGCACCTACTAAGTGCCAAGGCCTCAGAGAAGCCTCATCTGCTCCTTCCTGGGAAAACAGAAGCCAACAGTGAGGAGTCCCTCAGGCCCTGTTCCCGACACCAGAGCGTCACTGCTTCCTGTCCCCGCTTTCCTCCTCCCGCCAGGGGCCACTGCAGGCCTGTCCCCTCGCCCCAGGCCCGTCTCCTGGCGTCTTTCCCAGGCTCCTCACTGTAGTGGTTAATCCTCCCCCAGCACCTTGCGCCCAGTGGCAGCCGCAGGAAACATATTCAAATCTTTCCTCGTTCAGGGCCCTCCTGACAACCTCACATTATCCCCATGTACCAGCCTCCCTTGTTCGGATCTTCAGAGTTGAAGTTTCTGAAACGCTATCCTCTCCTATTTTCTGCACATCTTATCCTCGTGGGGAGCTGGCGAATGTCTGCCAGCCAACCGGCTCTCCAGAAAAGAAAGCCCTGATTTATAGCGGCTGCCAATTTCCGCGGTGTAAATACTCCCCCACGGACAGTGCACACTACCGATGCCACCTCGCTGAATGAGGCACTCGGACGAGATGTGCAGTAGCACACGGCTCTATAGGGTTTCTACCACAAAGAGACAAAGACACAAGAGCCCCAGGAACACAGAGAATACAGCAAATGCAAATGAGTTAGGAGCCGATGAGGTGCATTTGTTGTCTGACTTTTGTGTATTGCAGACACTGTCATTATTAATCCTGCCTGTGTTTGACAGCTGGCTCTCCCTGCGAAGGCACGGCCTGCGCTCCAGCGCCAGTGCCCGGCTCCCCCAGTGCCCCCTGCAGGCCAGGCCACTGCCCGGATGTGGGGCTCCGGGACCACTCGTCTCGGTTGAACCACGGCCCCCTCTTTGCTCTTCCGTGCTGGCTGCAGCCTCGACGCTGAGCTCGAGGACCAGATCCCATGAAATACTGGAAACGTTCCTCTCCTGATTTCACTGGCACCAAGTGGTTAGAGGCTGACTCCACAGTCCCTGACGCTGCGGGGGGGGGGGGGGGGGTTCCTTTACTCAGCATGTGTCCCCAGGGACCCAGCCTTTTCAGGGTAATTGAAATTGTTGAGCAAAAGGAAGGGGAGGTGGAGGAAAGCTGGGTGAGGATCCTTTCTTGCTGGGGGGGCGAGGGGGAGAGGTCCCAGAGAACAGGCGGAACAGCACTGGAGAAGCCCTGGGGTGACTTACCCCAGGTCCCCCCAGTCTGTGATTCTGTCCCCTCAGGGTTCTATGGAGATTGGGGGCAGGAAGGAGGCCGTGATCTTGGGGGCCATCAGAGAGTTCATGTTAGATGCGCGAGGGACCTGGGTCCTCCGCTCTTTCAGCATCGCATGCTCAGCATCCGAGCAAATGAAGGTCCGATAGTGACAGGTACAGAACATTTAATAATGTAATTGGTTTGGGGCTTCTTTGAAACAGACCGTGGATCCAATTTGGTCTCATGAAAATGATTGGTCTTTAGTTATTCCCAAGACCATAAAAGAGTTTCACTGTATTTGATTTTAACTCAGAACCTAAACAAGAAAGAGTTTCAGATGGACTCCCCAAACCGCAACGGTCGGTTGTCCTGAAAATGCCAAGTGCCCGTCATTGCAGACAGCCCGCCAGCGCCGACGGGCGGCGTCTCACCGAAGATGATGAGCGGCAGCTCCAGCCAGAGGGCGGCCAGGCGGAAGAGCAGGAAGGGCGCGATGATGCCCCCGAAGTCGCACAGCCCGGAGCAGAGCGACACGCCAAAGTTCCTGCGGGTAAAGCAGTTTCACATGAAAAACGCTGAGCTAAACTCAAGAGGAGCAAAATAGTCAGACAGATACGTAGCTAAGAAATTGTGACAGGATTTTGCTTTTCTACGGCTCTGAACTTTGAAAACGACTGCTCTCTACACTCCAGGCAAACCCTTTCCGTTCGGACCACTCCCCAGCTGGTGAGCACGGCATAAGGGGGGTGCAGCGGGGGAGCCTTAGGGGCTGGGGGGCAGTATCCTCCGCCAGCAGCCCGCCCACCACCCGCCACCCACTGGACAGCGAGCTGTGCCGGGCACATCCCCGGGGAAGGAGCCACCCGCACGAGCGCCTGCACACATGGCTTCTCCTCCCGCAGCCGCTGGCTGCTCCCGACACGGACGTGGAATGGGGTCCGAGGGGGGGGCGGCCTTTAAACAGCTGAGGCTGGTGAAGGCAGAGTCAACCCGCATCGAAGCACGTGTGCGAACCAGGGTTTCTGATTCCAGCCTGGTGCCTTTCCACGCAACCACGGCTGTGTGTGAAGATACGGGGTGAGAAATACTATCACAAAACATGGATGAAGGCAATGCAGAAAGCAACTCCAGCTGGGAGCAGGCCACGCTGATGGCTGAGGGTGGCCCACGTTCATCCAGCATCGAGCTAAGGGAACTATTTCATGGCTTTTAAGTCGCTTCCAAGCACTCGGCCGCAGAGCGACTCAGGAGAAACCGTGACACGTGCTGGGGTTACCGTAGCGTCGTCGGGTACAGCTCCGAGTTGACCAGGTAGACGATCTCGAAGGCCATGGTGATGCCCAGTCTCCCCAGGGTGGCCACCGTGGTCCTCAGCCAGGGTGTTCCTGGGGACACAGGGCCGGGAGGCAGGGTGAGGGCCGCCTCTCGGGGCAGGTTTACAAACCACGGGAGGCATTTGCTTACTGTCCTCGCAGCCCTGAGCCTTTGCCAATTCTCGGCACAGGTGATCGACACCTTCTAGTGCTGTAGCCGAATTCAACAGCGGTCACCACCCCCAGGACGCGGGCTGCTCTTTCAGTGCCGCCTGCCTTTCTGGGAACACGGTGTGAGAGTCACTTGCTGAGCGGCCACTACGCTGAGAACGAGGCTCCAAGTGGCGTCTGCCTGGGAGGACCCCGCACACGGCCTCTGGTCCGGAGGCGGCCCTCACGTGCGCCTGGAAAACCAGTTGCGCCCTTTTCTGCTCAGACCCCTTGGCGATGACAACAGGCCGGTAACCCCACACCAGATGCCCCTGGTTCCGGGAGACCAGCAAGGCCTCGAGGGCTGGGAAAGGGGCGTCTACGCCGCGCCGTGCCGGGTCCCTGGGTGTGTCACCCATTGTCTTCCTCACCCCCAGTCTCCCTCCTTTCCCCAAGAAATTATCCAGAGGAGCCAGATTGCCAAGTACTAGTTGGTTCCTTCACTGACAAACACAGCGCACGATTCTAGCCAGTTTGGCTCAGTGGATAGGGGGTCGGCCCGTAGACTGAAGGGTCCTGGGTTCGCTTCTGGTCAGGGGCACATGCCGGGGTTTCGGGCTCAATCCACGGTAGGGGACGTGCAGGAGGCAGCCGATCAATGATTCCCTCTCATCATTGATGTTTCTATCTCTCCCTCTCCCTTCTTTTCTGAAATCAATAAAAACATATTTTTTAAAAAAAGCTAACCCCACTAAATAAAGCAGCTGTCTAGAGGGCACGCAGAGGAAAGGGTGGCCAGGAGCCCAGGCAATGGCTGGGAGGCCCGGGTTCACAGGGTGCAGATGGCGCCCTGGCCGGGCAGCCGGGTTCACGGGGTGCAGATGGTGTCCTGGCCAGGCGGCCGGGTTCACAGGGTGCAGATGGCGCCCTGGCCGGGAGGCCGGGTTCACAGGGTTTAGATGGCGCCCTGGCCGGACGGCCGGGTGCACTGGGTGCTTCCCCGGGCGGGCGTCACCTGGAGCTCTCGCACCGAGGCCCTCAGCGTCCTGTGCCGTGCTGGCCGCCCTGCTCCGGCCAGAGCAGCTGGGAACGTGCGTTTTATTCAGGCTCTGCTTTTTCACGGGAGCCTGGGGGGCTGGGAAGGGCATTCCGCCCCTTCCCTCGCTGAGCGGGTGGGGCGCTGCCAGGTCCCGGGAACGGAATGTGGGAGCCGCTGCCCAGACATCCTGGGCTCCCGCCCGGCGGGCAGCCACCCACTGCTCTCGGGCTGCGAAGAAGAATGTGCCCGCGGACGTGGAAATAACCCGATTATCCGAGTTAGGCTCTTAACTATAGGCGTTTTCTACTGAATCAAGATCGCGCTATAAATGAGTCCCATTGACAACTTCAATGCAAATTAGGTTTACAACTGAGGCTAGGACAGTTTGCTGGAAAGATTCAGACAACATCAAATTAAAGCACGCGCGCGCGCACACACACACACACACACAAACACACACCATGAAAAACATCTAGTCAGTTCAGAAAATCATTCAGAAAACGCTGTAAAGTTGACGCCCCTGAGGAGACATGGTTGACCTTAATCTGAAAGACCCTCAACTCATTCCAAGCGCAGAGGCCAGCATTTAGCGGCCCCTACACAGGGACGGAGATGCTGTTGAAATGCATTACGGAAGTCCCAGAGGTACTGCGCTGTTTGTCAACTAAAGAATAAAATGAAAACAATGTGCTAGGAAGTGTAATTGGTGTGTGAATATTATACAAATCTCGTGATCATCCCAGTAATGTGCTAAGCTCATGGTGAAGTGGCTATAGATATCTTTTGTTAACAATGACCAAAGAACCACAAGACAATGTAAAAATGAGCACTGAAGCAGAAACTACCTTCCATAGAGTCAGGGGAACCCAGAGAAAGGGTCCCTCTGGATGTGGATTTATTTGGTCAAGCTTCTAGAGATTACTGGGAATAATCAATTTTTGAACCAAAAAAAAAAAAAAAAGCAGCAGGATTTTAAATAAACACAATTTTGCATCTCCTCTGAACGTACCATCTGTGCTGAGTTTTGAAATAAAATGTAGTGAAAATGCCTAATATGTGAATTAAGATATGTGATCCTACTTTCCACTTAAAGAGAAACAAAAGTAACAGACAGACTCGAAGTGCTGGGTTTGCGGCCATCCCAAATAAACTCAAATGGAAGAGATGAGGGCGGACAGAGAACGCTCTTCATTTTTCAGAAATTTGGGCCTAAAGCAGCGAGACTCAGAGGAGATACATACAGCCAGAAAGACTAGTTCTTTGTCCAGTTTCGTGCCGCAGACCCTGACTGGTGTGCGCAGTGGAGGGAAAGCCGGCGAAGCTGTTCTCTGTGGGATCCTCTTAGCACTGGTTCCTCTAAAAGGCCGGCCAGCATCTCCCGGGGCTACCATCCTGCTGGCGACTCGAGAGTGACCGAGGGACAGTCCTTCTAAGGCAGCGGTTCTCAACCTGTGGGTCGCGACCCCTTTGGCGGTCGAACGACCCTTTCACAGGCGTCGCCTAAGACCATCCTGCATATCAGATATTTACATGACGATTCATCACAGTAGCAACATTACAGTGATGAAGTAGCAACGAAAATACTTTTATGGTTGGGTCACAACATGAGGAACTGTATTTAAAGGGCCAGAAGGTTGAGAACCACTATTCTAAGGGGATGGAAAAGCCCCGTCACCAAGTCCAACAGCTCTGTGCGTGGACATGGGGACCGTCCCCTCCTGGGAGGAACTCGAGTACCTGGTGCTCACGTGGAGCATTAGGGACATGAAACTTTTTCCATCCTGACCAGCGTGTGACCACAAAACAGCTGGATCTGCGGGACGTGGACATAAAATGTCTAAAATAGCAGCCGTTAGTTTTCGACATCGCTAAGAGCAACCCTAACGCTTAAAATGGGAAGTTATGTCTCCAAACTAACACAGATCAGACTGAACAAACAGGACTCCGTGTCTCACAGTTTCCCATAGAGGAACGTGTGCTCTACACAAAGGCTGAGCCCACCCCCTGGTGACGTGGGCGCTGGTTTGGACTGGTCCTCGCCTGCTCTCTGGGTCGTCCGTGCTGAGTGCTGCGCATGGAAACCATCCCAGGCAGCCCCGGGCCGGGGAGCTCTTCCCAGGCAAAGTGTGCATCATGGGCTGATGGGCCTCACCCCATCCATCCTCCTCCCTAACTTCACGCGCAGCAGATACTTAATTCCGATCCGTGGGCGATGGGAATGGCAGGCTCGCCTTAGAGAGCTCCATTCTTAAACCCAAAACCCTGCAGGGCCAAACTCAAAACGGAATGAAAGGAGGAGTTTCCAACATTCCCAATTCGTCCCCTTCCACGCCACCTGCACTTGCCCCCCGAGGCCAGGAACTACGTCTATCTGGTTCCCGGTTCTCGTCTATCTGGTTCCCGGTTCTCGTTTAGCGACGACAATGGATACTAAATAGACACGTATTGGCCGATAGCTCATAAAGACGCCCACCTCTTAGAAAGAGGCCCAACTCAGTGTAGTGGGGTGAATAGTGTCCCCCGAAATTCCTGTCTGCCCCAAACCTCAGAATGGGACCTTGTTTGGAAACAGGGTCTTTGCAGATGTAACAGTTAAGACAGAGACGCCGAGAGAAGGCCGTGTGAAGATGGAGGCAGAGACAGGCCGATGTCAGGCGACGCTGGCCAGGGCCTGAGCCCAGAGAGAGGCGGGGACCAGGCTCCCTGGGAACCTCCGGCGGAACGGACCCCCTGCAGCACCTGAGCTGGAGGAGGTGGGAGGGCCCGTCCTGGAGCCTCGGGAGCCTGGCCCCGCCCCCCTCCGTCCAGGCTCCAGGACATGAGAAGCCATGTCTGCTGTTTCAAGCCGCCTGGTTGTGGGAGTTACTGCAACCCTGGGAACTCATGCGCTCAGGGAGGACGAGGGAAATGCGCCAGGCACTCCTGTGGATCGCCAGCCAGCCCAGTACGACGCAGGACTTCACATCTCTTCGTCCTTCTGTTCTGAACGAGGCGGCTCTGTAACTGTACTCACGTAGTGCCTATCTGATGCGTGGGGACTTCGTGCACCTCCACGCAATTACTAACCTCCTCGGTACTGTCCAGTCTCTCCAGGTCCTCAGGGACACGAAGGACTGCCCGAGAGTCCAGCTCCGTCACCCACACCCGCACCCCCAAACACAGACGTGATAGGCTTGCTCACACTCCCTGGAGTGGCGGCTCCTCTGTCCAGCGCCTGCGGGCTCCAGGCAGAGGTCACCTGGGCGGGGTCACCTGGGCGTGTGGAGACACCTGCAACCTCCATACCCGCCATCAACCTCCCGGAAGGTTTAACCCTGAACCGTCTCTGAGGTCACCCTCTCCATCCAGGCCCGACTGCCACCCCCTTAATCCATGCTCTCAGCATCTCCCTCATGTCGTTGTCCAAACTGCTGCAGCTACAGGAGGCCACCCCTCTTCTCCCTCCTCCCCCCAAAGCCCACAGGACCAGACACAGGCTTGTCAGACAAAGGTGATCGAAGGTAAACTACAGCCCTGGCCGGTGTGCTTAGTGGTTAGAGCGCCGGCCTTCACACCAAAGGGTCACAGGTTTGATTCCCAGTCAAGGGCATCTGGTTGGGGTGTGTGTGGAAGGCAACCAATCAATGTGTCTCTCTCACATCAGTGGCTCTCGCTCTCCCCGCTGCTCCCTCCCTCCCTTCTATTCTCTCAATAAGAAAAATATCCTCAGGTGAGGATTAACCAAAAGAAAAAAAAAAAGTAACTGAGAAGAAAAAAGTGACTACGCAGAAAATCAGTAACGTCACTGAAGTGCACCCGGTACCAAGACTCCAATGCGGTGGACAAGAGCGTCTCCATTCCGGATGATCTGACTTAAGATTGTTTTCACGTCCTTGGCTGCCAAACGGACTTGGAGACACTTACCTTCTGGTAAGAACGCCGTGACCAGGCAGGCCACCCCGGCCAGGATGTTGCTGGCTGCGAAGGGGAGACGGCGTCCGAGACGCTCGATGGTCAGGAGGATGAGGAGGGCGGCCGGCAGCTCCACGACCCCGGAGATGAAGAAGTTCATGTAGAGGTTGCCGCCCACAATGCCCAGGCGCATGACCAGCCCTTGGTACACCAACGCGCTGGTGAACCTGCGGACATCGGACGGCAGGGGAGAGAGCGAGTGAGGGCGACCCCACCCGACGGAGGGAGGGTTGCGTGTGAATTTGACACAGGCTTTTGAACCCATCACAAGCCAAACTTACCAAGCAAACATAAGAATAAGGGTGCACTTCCTCATTTGGGGAGTTCTCACCAGATCTAAAAAGGACGGATTACTAACTTCCTCATCGGTGACGGTGATCTGCACAAGAGAAGCAGATTTCAGTGGCAACAGACAGCAAGACACCCTGCGTATCACAGACCTGTCAGTGACCAGGGGCACAGCTACCCACCCATGAGCTCCCGGGCTGACCCGGCCTGGCACTATCACATCCTAACCCCGAGGCCCTCTAGGTAAACTCACGGAGAGGACTCAGTGGTTGCTACGCTGAGAATCCAGTCTTAGCTGATATCAGCGGTGCTGTAAGCTAAGATGCTTTGAGCAGTGGTGTCTGTGAGTCAAATACAGTGGTGCGTTTATTAACATTAATTGGAGAAAATGAGCATAAAAGTGGTCAAAGCAGGTGGGAACCAAACAAGTGATTCTTCATCTATGAAAGCCTAAAACTTTATGTTGACAAATAAGATAGAGTAACGTCAAGTTCAAGGGTGAGCGTGGCACCACAGGTGCCATTTTGTTTCTGTCTGTCTAGCATCTTTCTGATCCAGAAAAATTCAGCTCATCCCTTATTTGGCCACCCAAGAAGTTGGCCTTTTCTTTAATCCAGTGAAGCCAAGATTGCTGTTTGACTCCGATGAGTAAGGTGCGCTAAAAAAAAGCCCAACAGCAAAGCCTCCAGAACCGCAACTGCTGCCGAAGGAGCCATTGCCCAGTGACCCCTCCACGCCCCCGCCTTCCCCCAGTGACCCGGTTTCACATGTCCACGAGCTTGCAGATTCTGCAACCTCTGCTCTGAGGGCCCTTAGACCTCCCAGTCCCAATGTCCCCTCCACAGGGAGGCCTTTCCTACCCTCAGGAAGGACCAATGACTCCAACCTGTGCCCCACTCACCAGACCTCTGACCTTGTACCTACCACCACATGCTCTGCAGGTCCAGGTCTCTCTCTCCCTCCATGAGCCCAGTGCCTGGTGTTCAACCATGTTCGGGTGATGACTGAGTGTTGAAACAACAGGACGAGTGCCCTGACCATGGCTGGACCCTACTGTTTGTTCAACTCAACTCCAGCTCTGGCCCAGATTGAGTGGAAATCAGGGCAAATTTCCCCCAAGTCTTTGAGCCCAAAGTCCCTCTACCAGCAGTCACAGGAATTTGAGTGAATTCACACTGAGAGTAAGTGGTCTGTTCTAAATATCATGCTCAACGAACGGTCAACCAAAGGTTAATACCTCCTGCCTGTGCTCGCTCCAGGGAAAGGCAAACACACACAAAAGAAGCCCGCAAACAAATGCCTTCAGATCACGTTGCTTTCCCAAGTCTTTCCAAATGTTGTACTTGTCCTATACCAAGACACACACTTTTCACATCTTAACTTCTCTTAAGTTGGGACATGTCCTCAACTGAGCTGATAAGAAAGCAATGTGTTATCATTTAAATAGCATGTTTTTTCTTATTTATATCTAGAGGCCTGGTGCACGAATTCGTGCACCGGTGGGGTCCCTCGGCCTGGCCTGCGGGATCGGGCCAAAACCGGCTCTCCGACATCCCCCAAGGGGTCCCGGATTGCAAGAGGGCAAAGGCCAGGCCGAGGGACCCTGCTGGTGCACGATCAGGGCTGGGGAGGGAAGCGGGAGGTTGGCCAGCCAGGGAGGGACTGCGGGAGGGACCCAGGGCATATCCGGCCCGTCGCACTCAGTCCCCATCGGCTGGACCCCAGCAGCAAGCTAACCTACCTGTTGGAGCGTCTGCCCCCGGTGGTCAGTGCACATCATAGTGAGCAGTTAAGCGGCCTTAGCATATCATTAGCATATTACACTTTGATTGGTTGAACGGCCGACAGGTCGACTGGACACTTAGCATATTAGGCTTTTATTATATAGGATAATGACATGTCTTAAAATCAAGAGTGTCTTAGAGTCAATGAAACAGTAACAGCTTCCATGACCTGTGGGAAAAGACTCCCAGTTGACTCTACCACCCATTCTTCTCTTCTCCCTTTTGAAAACAGAAGCCCCTGGATTTTAGCTGGGCGCAGGGCTGCCCACCTGCTAGCCTCTCCTTCACTAGGGGTGGCCCTGTGACCAGGATCTCAGCACTGAGGTGGAAGCCATGGGCACAAGTTCTGGGTCCCATGCTTTAAAAAGGAAAGGGCTCGCCCCTCACTCTCTGTCCTCCCTTCCTGAGGGATGGAAGAAGAAGATGCCGGTGGCCCACTTCAGCCATGAGCCCTATCACAGGTGATGGGGAAACAAGACAAATGGACCCTGGGTCCCCAAAGGTCTCACCGAACACGGCCGCCCTCCAGAGCCGGGCTCCTCGCTCTGGGAGTGCACGTTTGAGAGAAAAACACTTCTCTCTCTTTTGTCACTATGTTGTCTGGGTCTCTGTTTCAGCTGCAAGTTGACCTGTATGTACCTTACCTGACACAGTGCCTACTAAGATGCTCAGGGAATTAGTGAGGACGTGGAGGGCTCGGCTACATCTTAGCAGCCACACTCCACCCAGGAGAGAACCAGTATAACGACAAAGACGCCTGTCAGCAGAGTCGCGAGAAGAAAACCATGGCTTGAGATTGTTACTAGTAAGACGGTGTCTGGCCGACACAGAGCCCTCCTGTAACACGAGAGTTCTGGATACATGACCAGGAATTGTGCTTACTGTCAAAGTCTGTTTCAGTTGGTTTTCTGCCACGTGTTGTCAAAAGCAGAACTACCTGGAGAACTTAGTCCAGAACAATGCTTTAATCACCAAATATGTTAGGCAAAATAATTTTGTATTGGATAAAATAATTGCTTCGGGACTCTCGTTCATTCTGTAAAAATATTTGGGATTGGCCTTCATTTCAAACTTTGAAGATTTAAGAGCACGCAGTCACATGATCGCTGCTCTCCCCTTGAAGCACAGGTCGGATGCCTAAGGTATATCCTCCCCCAAGAGAATGTGAAGAGCCGATGAACGTGAAGGTCACTGAGACCGTAAAACCAGGCTTGCCTGTGCAGTGAACGCGAGGATTAACAGTCCTGCCAAGCAAGGGAGAGCTTGGCCAGTTGATGAACAAATCCAGCTGGTCTTCAATTCACCAGCACGTTCTCCGCAGTGACGCACACACCCTGAAACACGACCCACTTTCTGGGCGTCCCGGGACCTCGGAAGCCAAAAGCTGTGTCTCGCGTGGCATCCAGCCAGGAACGACTTGGCAGCTCCAGTGCCGGCGGCCGAGCCTGGGAACCCCTCACCACTTCCAGCTCGACATTCTGAGTGGAACTGTGCTTCTTTTCTGTCGCCAAAGGGTTGGCAAATTTCACCTAGTCTAAGCCAGACACACAAAAAATAGAAATGCTACCTCGAGTTATTAGATGTCCTTTTAAATCCACTTTATCACGACACAATTTACATGCAATAGAATTCAGCAACTGTACGTGTTCACTTGAATGAGTTTGGCAAATGTTAGAGTTGTGTAACCCCCCCACCAGCCTCGTGACATGGACCATCTCCAGAACCCTAAAAAGTCTCCCCTGGCTCTTTGCGGGCGACCCTCTCCCCGAACCCCAGCCCGGCGACCCCTCCTCTGCCTTCTGTCATGGCAGCCTGGCTTTTCTAGAACGCCACACAAAGGCAGCCATACAGTATGCGATGCCTTGGCTCCCGGCCTGGCATTGCATTTCGTCACACATTTACGCCACCTGAGTGGTGCGTGCCCACTTTAATTTGGAGCAAAGGGAGATGGGGAATGCTCTCGGTAGTATTTGTGTGTTTGGGAGGCTGGTTGCCTAGCAACGCCCCTCGTACAACAAGGCCTTGCCCCGGGCTCCACGGCACACGCTGGTTCCCTTTTACTGATTCACAGAGCCGATTGCTGTTTGCTCTGCCCGTCTCTTCACGGCCTTGATTCTGCCAAGACTTTTGTCTCATGTCAACAGTGATGTTCCCCACGCTAAACGAGCACTTCACCGTCTCCCCTTGATTAATGCCGCTGTTTACAAGTCTCCCCAGGGCCTTTCTGAAACATTTCTCCTCGCTGACATTTTAATTTAAGTTGCCAAGGAGGAGAAAGACGTGATAAACGGCCATCTGGCACAGCGATGGTGCTCCTGACCGGGGCAGGTTTCTGGTGACAAAAGGCAACCCACTGAGGTCAGGCCAGAGACATGCTGTTTCACTCAGAACATTGCTTTTCTTCTTCTTTTTACTTTAAAAAATATTTTATTGAATTTATTGGGGTGACATTGGTTAATAAAGTTATATAGGTTCCAAGTACACGATTCTATGGTACAGCATCTGTGTACTGCACTGTGTGTTCACTCCCTCAGCCCGAAGTCAAGTCTCCTCCCATCACCGCTTACCCTCTCTTACGCTCTCCCACCTGCCCCACCCCCGTTCCCCCGGGAATCGCCACATTGCTGTCTGTGTCTTTGAGTTTGGGGGTTCTTTTGGTTAATCCCTCACCTTCTCCACCCAACCTCCCCCCCCCCCCCCCCCCCCCGAGACAGCTGTCAGTCTGTTCTCTGTTTCTGTGAGTCCGTTCCTTACCTCTATGAGCCTCAGTTCACTCCCTGCAGTAGACTTTGGGCGATTACCAGATACTAAGAGGGAAGAATCCGCGGGGCAGCGCGGGCAGGGAGAGGGCAGGGCAGGGGCTGCATGGCCGGCCTCGCAGCTTCCTCGGGTTGTTCTCAACACGTGGGTTTTCCATCCGTCCCACGTTTCACAGGAAAAGGTGAAGGCTGCTGAGGGGGGACGTGTCTGTCCTCGGTCTCACCCGGTGGTCTAGTTCGTTCCCCACTTCCCCCGCAGCCTCTGCTCCCTAGAAGTTTTGCATCTCTGAGCATGCTGTGGAAATAACATGTCACTCAGGACCTGGGGTCCACGAGCTTGGAGGAGCGGAGCTCCCTGAGGTTAGACTACCAGGGTCTTCCCTACACGAGTGGGGGGTGGAGACGGGCAGGACCAGGAGCGCACGGGACTGTGGTGCACTGTGTCCCCTCCTCCTCCTCCTGGTCGGCCCCTCAGTCAGGCAGGAGCCAGCACCCGCGGGCCCAGCAGCGGGCACTGGGCACCGCCGCGCTCTGGCCTGCTTCTGGGTGGCAATGGTGCCACCTGTCACCCATAAAAGAGAATTCGCCAAGTTACTCATGGTGTTTTGGGAACTTCTTTATACTTTAACACAAGAATAGATACGATATTTATCATTTAAGGGCTCACATGATAAAGAAGTAGCCACATCAAAATGATCAGGAGTGTTCCACGCTTAGTAAGTAGCTAAGAGTAAACCCTGGCACCTAGGTGAGTGTTGTCCAAGCAAAACATAACATGAGCCACTCACATGTGTTCAATTTTCCAGAATTTAAAAAATAGGTTAAAAAGAGCGCAAAATTCATTTTAGTATGTTCCATTTAATCCAATCTATCCAAAATATGATCATGTCAGCATGTGATCCACATGGCACTATTGCTACGATGGGTTCCATGCTCACGTCACACGGAGCCTTTGAAACCTCCTACGTGGTTGACACAGCTCAGCTCCCAGGAGCCACGGCTCAGGGCTGCAGGGTGGCGCGAGGCTGCTGCATTGGACAGAGCCGGTGGCACGACCTCGGGCCCAGCCAGCTCCTTCGTTAGGAGAGATCTCTGTAGAGAGGACTTGTACTCCATCCCCGGGCGCTGGCCTGCGGGCGCCCTGCCCCGCCCCCCTCCCCACCGGGCACGCTGCCCAGAGCAGCACAAGGGCCTCATCCGGGTCCCAGGAGGGAACCAAAGTGCAGCCTCAATACTAGCAAAGGTCAGCGGGTGGCAGCTGGGGGTCATGTGTTGCAACATTTATTTCTTAAAAACAAATCTGAACGGGTTTGGGGAGAGGTTAACATAGAAGAAAGAAGAACATGAACTCTGAGTTCTGAAACTCTCAGCCCAGCCCGCCCGGCGGGGCTCAGTGGTTGAGCATCAACCTATGACCCGGGAGGTCAAGGTTCGATTCCCCGTCAAGGGCACATGCCCGGGTTGCAGGCTCCATCCCGAGTAGGGGGCGTGCAGGAGGCAGCCGATCAATGATTCTCTTGTTGTTGATGTTTCCCTCTCTCTCTCCCTCTCCCTTCCTCTCTGAAATCAACAAAAATATATTTTTTAAAAACCCAACAAAATAAAATAAAACTCTCAGCCTACAGACTCGGAACTTGGGGGGAACATGAAAATTTGCTGAATGGATTGGAGTCGGCACATCCCCGAACCCCCCGGGAGCGCTGGGCGGCGTCAGTGCTCATTGGCGACAGAGAAGCTCTAGCCAGCCGACCTGAGGGGACCCCAGGCCTCAAACACAGAGACATGGTCCACCCACAGACCTTACTAGTGAGACGGGGTTGTGTGAAGAGGGAGCAAAGCAGCGCCAGTGGTGGCAGCCGGTGATCTGACCCATCGCAATGAGCACCCAAACCGCCCACAGACAGGCCCGCTTTTCGGAAGGCGCTGCGCGCCACCTGGCTCCTAAGACCCACATCAGCACCTGTTTCGTGAACCTAAGGAAATCCGAAGAGTGAAAACAGCGTTCGGTGTGTTTTGCACGAGTCATTACAGAGGCAGGAGCACCCGCAGTGCGAGAGGGGGCCCCCAGGCTCCTCCCCGGGACCTCACTCAGCCCCTCAGCCTCGTCCTCCGGAGCTCGGCTGGGTGAGCGCCTGCGCTGTGCCTTCTGCATGGTGTGCACCGTTAGCACGTGGCCCAACGTAACGGCTTCCTCCTACGCCCTTCCGGCCGAAGAAAGGTTTCGGGGCTTTGGTCAGTGCTCAGAGGGTGGGGAAAGCTGTCCCCACCCAGCCAGCCCTTAGCACCATTCGCTGCAGCCTCCTGAGGCTTCAGAAAAGGTCTTACAAGACACAGTCTTTAACAGGATGAGGAACACACACACATACACACACACACACACACACACACCCCACCGGCCTTTCCCCTCGGGGCGGGAATGTTTGCCTCCAGGTCTGCCAGCTCCGCCTCTTCCAGGCAGCCAGGTGCCCGCACAATTCCAGTAACAGGGCAACTGACTTCCCCAGGGACACCTGCCCAGCCCGGCAGGGTTGGCAGCCCTTTCTGCACAGGCCAAGGACAGCCAGGGGCACCCCAGGCCTCCCACACAGGTGCCAGGGCCACACGAGGGCGAGTCCAGGGCATCATCTAGAGCGAGCAGGCGGGGCTGCTGCCTGCTGTGTTCCTGCCCGTCTTTTTCTCAGGAGACGGGCCTCTTCTCCTTCCCTTCAGCAAGTGGCCGTGGTCCCTATACAGCCCGCGGCCTCCTCAGCGCTGGGCCCACAGGCATCGATCTTCTCGGAGGGTCTGTCTACACCCCTGCCCTGCGCTGGCCCCAGACGCTGGCTGCGCCTCGGAGAGGCCGGGCTGCCCTGCGGGTGCTCGTGTCCACGGGCCCCACCAGCTCTGTCCCCACATCGTCTTCCTTCTGCTCCCAGCGCCCCAAGTTGTGACCTCTGACTGGGAAACGGGTCTTCATTTATTTTTCCATATGAACTTTAAATTGTTTATGCTTTGATCAAAGTACTATTATTTTTTACCAGGTATAAAGGCGAAACTTCTCTTTTGCAATCATCATTTGAATTGAATCGCATTTATCTTCCTAAGTCAGGGTTTTGAAAACGGAAACTTGTATTCTTAATAGTTTTTTCTTTTAAAGGAGATCTGTGATGGGACTCATTAGCACTGTTTACCAAATAGTTTTGGTTCCCACCCCGTTCCCGGTTCCCGGGGTGCGATAGGGTTGCACTTCTTGGCCCCTGGTGACTGGGTGGGGCCACCGCCCCGAATCGGCCAAGAGCTTGTGAGCATTTAGTTGCTGCAGCAAGACCCTCGGGCTCTGCCTGTTCGCGGGGTCCGGGCAGTGGGGGTGCAGACAGTCCCCGCTACAGTGAGGAGCCCACCCCGGCCATGTGGCCCCGACAGGCTCAATCACTTGTTGTTTCGAACGAACAATAGCTTGGTGGTGTTTGTTACACACATGCCCAGCTTCTCCCGAGTGAGAAAAAACCATCGATTTCTCAGGTTTATTTTAAAACCCTGTGGTCTACACCTGTTTCTTGATAGGAATGTATTATGCTGAGTACGAAGGTTCTCTTTTGAAGTAATTGAACTAAGACTGCTGGACTTAAATTTGAGAAAATGGCAATTTTTGTGATTTTTGTCTGTTTCTTAGAATTAGTAAGTCCTTGGGATGAGATCACACCAGTAAAAGTGAAAGAAAATGAGGGCTATTTCTACTGCATTTAAAGTGAATTATAATGAAGAGGCACTAGCACTTTATCACAGGCATGAACCAGAAAGAGGAACACCGACGGCCGGCTGAAGCTTGGAGCTGAGAGGTATGCCAGGCCCACGGAATGAAAAAGTTAACAAAGCAAATTTCAGCCTCCACGGCAGATCTAATGAAGGTACAGGAGGGTCTAAAATCATGGTCTCTTTTCACATTTATGACGTGCGCTCAAACACATCACCTCCATTTGAGAGGTACAGAGGGCAGGCTTTTGTCTCAGAGATAAATTCTCATTTTTTAAAAAGAAACACTTGATTATTAGGGGAACATTCAGGCTTTTAATATATAATCAGTTTAAATTGATTTCAGAGAGAAAAGAAGAGGGAGAGATAGAAACATCAATGATGAGAAAGAATCACTGATCATTGGCCTCCTGCACACCCCCTACTGGGGACCAGCCTGCCACCTGGGCATGTGCCCTGACCGGGAATCAACCGTGACCTCCTGGTTCGACCACTGAGCTACATCAGCCGGGCCTGATGTTCAGGCTTTGAATAGCACTTGCATTTTATTTCAGAGATGACCAGTTAGAGAACAAAGTCCAGAATCAGGAGTGTGCTTTAGAGGCTAAGGGTATGGGGTGCTTCCTAACAGAAATATAGTCCTCTTTTAGGGCAAGAGCGTGAAGATGCCTGGCTAGTGGTTGTATATGAATCTGAGCTCCGAAGGAAACAGGTGGCGTATCACCTGTTTCTGTGGCCACGGGGGCGGCACAGGTGAGCTGCCTTCACCCGTAACACGGGCCACCTGTCCCTCATCACAGCCCAGAGTCTGTGTTTCAGCTACTGATGGTTGGGTTCCTTAAAGGCAGTCCACAGGCCCTAGGCGGTGAACTAATTTAGACTCAAAAGTGTGAACTTGATACGTGATGAGTCTGTTTATTAGATGGTGCTCAGAAACTGACTCATGAGATGAATAAAGGTGGGTCCCTCCCTCACGCTCAGAACAGGGTGCACTCCAGAGGGACTAGTGATGAACTCTGCACTCCGGGAAAGATGACGGGGACCGAAACGAGTCCTGAGCGTGCCCGTTAGAGCCCTAAGCTCATAGCAGAGAATCTGTGGTCTTTGGGCGCAGGGGGTCACTTAAACAAAACCCATAAAACAGTCAACAGGCAACAATCCTCACTCACTTGACCTTATCAAATCAGTTTAAGGATTTGGGGCCAATTAAAAAAAATAGGCAACGTTAATGGGGAGTTACCATTGGAGGGAGGATGCTTGCCACATCTGAAACCAACAAGGGGATGTGTGGATCCAGAGGTGATCCTATAGATGGGAGGGGGCAAAGCTAATTCAATAAACCCACGTCCAGGAAATCCCATACGCACGGGCGAGGGCACGGGTGGCCACCCACGAGGAAGAACCTAAATAGCAAAGTCACAGGCACCAAGACGTGCTGACTCGCACCAGGAACCAGAGACGTGCAACCGAAAACACGCAGGGGGCTGGGCAAAATCAGAAGCTGCCAAGGACCCAGTGTGGATGTGGGCAAAGGGGACACGCAGTGATGCAGACAGAGCTGCGTGGCCTTGCTGAGGGCACTGAGCTAGTGGGCATCCGGGCCCAGCAGCCCCACTTGTGGGCATCGTCCTCCAGGGACCTCAGAACCGTTCCGATGGGACACGTGTGAAACCAGACACAGATTCGTTCCCATGATTAACAGGCGACTGGCCGATATCCATTAGAATATCTTTCTATTTCTTTCCATTAGAATATCTTGATAATCAAACACGATCAAAATGAAAACACACCGAAATGATTTCCAAGCATGACACCTAAGATTTGAGCTCTTCTTCAACTTCCAATGCGAGGAAAATTTACATTTACTTCTGTGAAGCGTGCCTACGTGGGGAACGTGAGCACAGTGGAGTAGGGGAGGCACTGTTAGTAACTGGGAGACGGAACAGCTCAGAGAGAACAAGGGAGAGCTGCGAGGGGAGACTGGGGAGACACAGCACGTGGACTGCGTGTGGGGAGACTGCGTGAAGGTGACTATTATTCAGAGGTTGTTTAAAAAGTAGGTCTTTTAAACACAGTGCTCAGTAGCTATTTGCTGAATAAAAACATGAACAAATGATGATAAACTCCTGCTGCCTTGTGTGGATCAACACAGCTCTGCCTCTGGGACCGCTCTCCTCAGTTACATGTAAGCGGTTTTTCCCAACACGCGGGGCCAGAAGAAATACCCAGTAATTCCGTTTGCAATGGGAAAGGCACGCTCACCGCAGCGATTGCTAACTGGCTTGCTGAACTGAGGAGCTAGCTGGTTAGTCTCAGAAAAGTGTGCCGACCGCAGAACTGTGGCGAGAAAGGAAACTGTAAGAAACGCCGCGTGAACTGGTTCCGATATTTCACCCAATTGCCACCGAAAGGTGTTAGAGAAACTGTGTACCTACAGCACGTAAATGTTACAGCTTGCAGAGGGAATCTGGAATAGTCTTTAGCGAAGTGAGCCCAAGTGAGGTCTACAGGGAAGTGTGGTGGCCGGGTGACTCCACATGACCAGCGCACGAGGGCAAGTGCTTGAACTCATTGCACTCTGTGCATGAAGATGACCGTGCTGAGCACCCGTCCAACAGGCTCCCGCCGCCCGCCCGCCTTCCTCAAGCTGTCCGTGGTGTGTTGGCTCTGAAACGTAAGCAGGAAAGAAACTGGGTTCACCTGTGAGAGACAGTGAGGCAAGTGTACACCGCGTGGCTCAACTCCTCCTGCTTGACGTGCGGAACTTGTCCTGAAGGTCAGTGAGAGGGCAGAACGTCATGGACGTGAGTGCATTTTATTGAATCAAATAGAATGAATCTCAGAAGTTGTTGTCAAGAATCCTGTGTGTGTCGAAACCGGTTTGGCTCAATGGATAGAGCGTCAGCCTGCGGACTGAAGGGCCCCAGGTTCGATTCCGGTCAAGGGCATGTACCTTGGTTGCGAGCACATCCCCAGTAGGAGGTGTGCAGGAGGCAGCTGATCGATGTTTCTCTCTCATCAATGTTTCTTAACTCTCTATCTCTCTCCCTTCCTCTCTGTAAGAAATCAATAAAATATATTTAAAAAAAAAAAAAAGAATCCTGTGTGTGTCAAGACTCTCAGGGGCCCCTGAGACCATCGCATGACCTCAACTCCGAGCTCAGGCAACAGCTGTCCAGCAGATGGTCGAGTCCAAGCTTATTTGTACTTGTAAATCCGTGACTCTTGTCCCCTTGGAGCATGAGGACTTCTGGTTGATGTCAAAGAATTTAATGGTTGCCCACGTGATAGGAATTGCGTGTTCAACTTCTGTTCATGGAGGCCACATGATGACACAAATTTACTATGAACTTAACCCCTTTCAACTCATTAGTCATTACTAATCACAACTGCATGTACCTTCATCTGAAAAACACAGTACATATTTTGCCGTGGCTGATGTGGCTCAGTTGGCTGGAGTATCACCCCATGCACCGAGAGGTCGTGGGTTTGAGTCCCGGTCAGGGCACATACCTGGGTTTGCGGGTTTGATCCCCCGTCAGGGTGCGCACTGGAGGCAACTGATGGATGTATCTCTCCCACATCAATGTTTCTCTCTCTCTCTCTCCCTAACCCTCTCTATAAAAAGCAATGAACATCTCCTCGGGTGAAGATTTAAAAAAAAACAAAAAGCAGCACACGTTTATCCAAGACGTAAGCCTGGGATGCAAATGGCTTCTGCACTTTTGCAATGACTCCCTGGTCCCCAGGGGCCATTGGGACAGACTGCCACAGGATTCCTCCTTCAACTCCGGGGCTGAGGTTACAGCTGCTGTGACAGCGTGTGTTACCGATAACGTGACAGTCTGCTCACCAGGGTTTCCCCCCGGCCACCCTCCACGCCGGGTGCTAGGGATGATGACAAACGTAGCTTTTATGTAAACGCCTCCTCCAGCAGAAGTGTCCGAGGTGCAGGCCAGTGTTGGTTTCCCCAACTTCCCTACCTTCTCCTGAAGGGGATGAGACTTCTCCGGCCTGGAAGGCTGGCTTCACTCAGCCGCCGTAGGAGAGGTACACTCATTATTCGGGGGAGAAAGGTCTTCCCCCTCACCCCCCGTCAGGCCCCTTTGCTGTGCATTAAACCCCACTTCCTTCCCCCAATGGCCCCAGATTCAAAGAGAAGAGAAGTCAGTGCAGGTTCCAAACCTACTAATCCAGCCATGACTGGGTCGGTCCCAGGGGCCTGCTCCTGTTTCTATCTGTCCACATGAAGCAGCGTTGCTATGGTAGCATCGCCTGGATGCTCCTCACCCAGCCTCTGCCAGATATACCAGTAGCTGCACTTTAATTTTTTTAAATATGTTTTTATTGATTTCAGGAGGAAGAGAGAGGGAAAGAGACGGAAAAATCAACAGTGAGAGAGAATCATGGATCGCCTGCCTGCCTGCCGCACGCCCCCCACTAGGGATTGAGCCCACACCCCGGGCATGTGCCCTGTCCCGGAAGTGAACCCTGACCTCCTGGTTCATAGGTCGACGCTCAACCACTGAGCCCGCCGGCCGGGCTGCATTTTATTTTTTCTAGGGAAGGAGGATCTAGCCCAGTGATGGCGAACCTTTTGAGCTCGGTGTGTCAGCATCTTGAAAAACCCTAACTTAACTCTGGTGCCATGTCACATATAGAAATTGTTTGATATTTGCAACCATAGTAAAACAAAGGCTTATATTTTTGATATTTATTTTATATATTTAAATGCCATTTAACAAAGAAAAATCAACCAAAAAAATAGAGTTCGCGTGTCACCTCTGACACACGTGTCATAGGTTCGCCATCACTGATCTAGCCCCTCGTGCCGTTCACACCATCTTCCTGGGTGGGACCTCGGAGCTGAAACAAGCAGATCTCGGATCTCTGCGCATTTCCTCTCTTACTATTTAGCAGTTTCCTCCTGTTGTAGCGACAGGAGCACATCTGTGTCCACCTGGGGAATGCGCATGCTTCCCCTGCTCCCAGCCCGAGTCTCTCAGTGAAGAAACGCCATTTCCTGGCGGGTGGGGGACCCAGGCAGCCGTGTTGTCATGGTAACAGCCGCCCTGGACCAGGAGGAACGCCCGCGAGCTGGACACACGGGTTTGGGAGCTGGGCCCTCGTCGCCTCCAGAGCGGGGACGGCTCCCACAAAGAGCTCGAATGTTCTCATTCAGTCAAAAGAGCGGTGTTTCCTCATTCACGCACCGCAGGGAAGCGCAGTAATTTGGATGGCACAAGCCAGTTTTGCCAAAAGCCAGGCGGGGAGGGAAGGCAAGAACAAAACACTTGCAAAGCCGACTGCCTTCCTTTCTCGCACACACTGAGCAGGCGGGGCTGTGCTCTCAGCAAAGGCTCAAGGAAGCAAAGGCAAACTTCAGTTACAGTTCACGGCAGAATGACAACCATCGAGGCAGGCATTTCGCCACGCCCACGGCAGAGCCCCCGAGGGCAGCGTGACAGCCGTTTGTGGGGCTTCTTCCTTTGGTTTTAGCTTTTCACTGGACTCTGTTTGTGTGATGCCCCCAGGACTCGAGCCAGGCAGGAGGCAGGGAGGCCCCGGCCCTGCAGGGCAAGGGTCAGCCTTTAAGAAGGAAAGAGGGGGAGCCCATGACCCTGGTTATGTAACTAACTAAACAAGAATGAAGTGACCCTGAATGTCACTAGGTAGGGCCTGGAGCTCGGCCCTGTGTCATAACCCACAGCCTTGGGGTTGGCGGCGTCTCAGCTCTCAGCGCAGGGAACTCAGGGAGCGCTGGGCGGGGCGGGGGGGGGGGGTAGGGGGAGAGGAGAGGAGGGACTTTGGCTCTGCCCAGCCCAGAACTGACCTGTTCCCCCAGGGGGAAGGCCGGTGCGGGGGAGGGGACACCCTCCTGTCTTCTCTGGCTGGCCCTGCCCTCTATGGCCTGGAACCCCCTGAAGAATGGCACCATCATCAAGAAAGAGGGCACAGCACTGAGCTTTGGGGCAAGGGATGAGAGAAGACGCAAGCCCGGGGTCCTACTTTGGGGAGAAAGAACAGGCAGAGACGGGCGGGGCCAGGCCCCAGTTAAACAGGCCCAAGTTGAGAGCCAGAGTGAGGACTAAGGGGTCTGAGCGAGCTGTGTACGTTAAATACGCACAGGCTCTCATAGGCCTGACACACAGCAGTAAAGTGGTTTAAAAAGTGAAATATCACTTTAAATAAAGGCTGTAAAAGTGTGGGAGGGAGGGAAGGAGAGAGGGAGGGAAGGAGGGAGGGAGGGAAGGAGGGAAGAAGAAGAAAACTAGGAGTTGAGGGAGAAAGAGGGAGCTTGGAGAACCCTGGGCTCCAGCCTGCATCCAACCCCGGAAAATGCTGGGTCCCACCTGGGGCAGCCAGGCACCTTCTCCTGGGAGGGGCTGGTGACATGGCAGGAGCTGATCTTTGGCACCTTCCTCCGAGCACAGCCAGGAAGGTGAGGCCTGACCTAGTCACAGGGCCACCCCTCGTCTCAGTTTGCCTGCGACTCTCAGGTGAACGCCAAAACTCCCACATGCCAGGAACCCCCAATGCTGGGCAACGGGGGGCAGTGGCCGCCCACTCGCCACCACCTGAGCCCTCCAGTTGTCCTGGGGGCTGTAGCTCCAGCTCCTCGTTAGTGACTATCACACACACAGGACTGCCTGGCGGCCACACACAGGGCTCACAGTCACACACGCTCTCTGCGCTCAGCTCCCGTGGGTGCGTTCCTGGAAGAGTTAAGCTTCTGACGAAGGTCTAGCCCAGTGATTTCAACAGGTTTTGGAAGGGGAGGCTGAGGGGGGAGGGGAGAGGCCTGTCCCTCCAGGGGTCCTCCCTCTAAGTGCTCCCCTCGGGCGGGCGAGGCTCTGCTTGGCCCCGCCAGGCTGCAATCTCGCTCTTTAAGGGACACGCCACTGGGTTTCCACCTGGTGCTCTGGAACACCCCCCTCACTACCTGTCCGGGCCAAGTGGGAGTCCGCCGGCCTGGAGGTGTTCGCCTGAACGTCCTCCCGCGGAAAGAACTTCTAACCAGCCGCTCGGGGAGGACCCGCACTCTGGGTTACCAGCCCAGCTGGACTGTTCCCATGGCTTCCTTTTCTATCTCAGCGTAAGAAGTTGTCCCTTTTCCTGGCGTTCGCATGCATTCCAGAGTAGTCTCAACGGCAGTGGCATGTGCATTACAGCGGTCACTTTTGTGTGTCACTTTAAGGCTTTGCTGGCAGAATCGACAGCCACTGTGTGGAATCCAGGAGCAAAGAATGCCCCCTGTTAGGGGAAAGCACTGCGTGAGCTCCCAGTGGCTTCCTGTCTCATGTCTTTGAGCATTTTCCTGACTGACACCGTTTCCCTCTTGACACGGGGCTACACTGGTGCCCTGTCTGGTACTCCCGGGGCCTAACTTACTTTCTCTGGACCATTTAAAAAAATATATATATTCTTACTGATTTCAGAGAGGAAGAAAGTGGGAGAGAGAGAGAGAGACAGAGAAACATCAATGATGAAAGAGAAGCATTGATTGGCTGCCTCCTGCACACCCCACACTGGGGATCGAGCCCACAACCCGGGCATGTGCCTGACCGGGAATCGAACCGTGACCTCCTAGTTCATAGGTCGATGCTCAACCACTGAGCCAGCCGGCCGGGCTCTCTGGACCTTTTGAAATAAATTCTATGCAGACAGTTTTCAAGTCCCAAGACTGAGATGATAATGCACACAACATCAACAGAGACAGCACAGTACATTGTGGGACCAACATACCACACAGCCTTCCCGGGCTTCTGAAAGCCAGGATTGTGGTGTGGTTCCTCTTTCAGAAGAACAGAAACTATGTTTATCAAAATCCCCCTTTTTTTCAGAAACAGACATTCCACGCTGGAAAGTCCCGCTCTGTATCAATATTGTTGTTTGTGTGATAATTCATTAACTACAGACAACATGGCCACCATTAAGAGTTGGCGGTCTCCGTGGTAACTAAGGAAATCTAAAACTGCCTGGCATTTTCTAATGAGGTTTGAATCTTTTCCGTTTTGGAACAATATCAAAGATATTTACATTGATGATGATCCCTTCAGGATCAGAAAGCTTAGATTTCAGTTATTTTTTAATTGTCACCTGATGATATTAAATTTTTTAGAGAGAGAGGAAGGGAGAGAGAGAGAGACAGAAACATCAATGTGAGAGAGAAACATGGATCGGTTGCCTCTCTTACCTGCCCCGACCAGGGATTGAACCCGCAACTTAGGTATGTGTCCTGACCGGGAATGGAACCCATAGCATTTTCATGTATGGGACAATGCTCCAACCAATTGAGCCACCAAGACAGGGCTCAAATGTCAGTTTATGATGTCACCTAAACATGTCACCATGAGAACTGCCCGTGAGCATGTTTATGTATGAATTAGAGGCCTCGTGCACGAAATTTGTGCACTGGTGGGGGGCTCCCTCAGCCCAGCCTGCACCCTCTCACAATCCGGGACCCCTCAGGGGATGTTGGATTGCTGGTTTAGGCCCCCGAGGGGTACTGGACTGCAAGAGGAATGTAGCAGTGCACCAAGCGGCAGGCGGCCTGGGAGGAGCTAAAACTGGGACCGGGCGCCACTCGCGATCATCCTGGCCTGCTGCGCCTGCTGCCACAGCTTGATAGTGCTGCTGCAGAGGCAGGAGAGGCTCCCACTGCCTCAGTTATGCTCGCCAGCCGTGAGCCTGGCTTCTGGCTGAGCGCACCGGCCACCAGGGGGCAGCTCCTGCATTGAACATCTGCCCCCTGGTGGTCAGTACGCATCATAGTGACTGGTCGATTGGTTGTTCTGGTTGTTCCATCATAACAGTTGCTTAGGCTTTTATATATATAGATGAGAACCAATGTAACATCTGGTACAAATATTCCTTTACTTATGACTGATTTAAGATTTTTTGACTTTATGAGGATGCGAAAGTGATACACACAATAAGTTATAACATATTCAACACTTTATTATAAAACAGGTTTTGTGTCAAATGATTTTGCCCAAGTGTAAGGCAATGTAAGTGTTCTGAGCACATTTACGGTAGGCCAGGTAAGCGGTAATGTTCAGGAGGTTAGGTATTTTAAATGCATTTTGACTAACGATATTTTCAACCTATGATGGGTTTATCAAGACATGGCCCTATTGTAAGTTGAGCAGCATCTGTACTTACGTTTTAAGAATCTGTAAATTAGCTATGAACAACGAACTGTATTGGAATATCATAAAAATAAGGAAATTACAATTATGCTTTATTACTTTTTGGGGGGTCAACAGAGCACAACAATATCATTAATAAATATGGATAGATTCAGGTCTGTAGTATTAGAGGCTCTTCGTTAGCTAGAGTTGTAATATACAATTTTCCACTAGCACATTCCATACAAAGACAAGAGGTGGAGGAATGTAGGGGAGAGATGGGGATCTTCAAAATAAGAGCCTTTAAAATCCTTTTTAAAAAAAGAAAACAAAACAGCTGCTAAGTTACTCCCACAGCTAGTACTCTAGTTGTGTAATCCAGGTCAATGGCTGTTTGGTCAATGTACTGGTTGACTATTGATAAATAATGCTGCATAACAAACATCAACCTTAGCAGCATAGAATAATGAGCATTCCTTAGGCCACACGTTTGTGGGTTGGTTGGGAGACTGCTGACCCAGGTTTGGGGGAGCTTTGCTGGAGCACCTCTGCTCCAAATATCCCTCGGTCTCCTCTGGGGCCAGTGAGAGAGCTGGGAATGTTCTTCTCACAGCGACGGCTGCAGTGCAAAGGTCAACCCCAAACACACAAGCCCATTTCAAGACTCCTGCGTCACATCTGATGACCTACCATTGGCCAAAGCAACCACATGACCACGCCCAAGGTCAACGGGCAGGACATTCGCTCCATCCACCGTGAGAATGAAGCAAATTCCATTGCCATGCCCAACGTCAAAGGAGCCAGGGAATATTCTCACCCAATGGAAAGGAGGGGATGTGAATATTTCAAACAATAACATAATCCAGCACAACCCAAGGTCATCCAGAGAACCAGACACGTGGTGAATCACTAAGACAGCTGAACCAGGTGTCTAAGCGAATTCTACTTCCGCCCTGGGCAACTATCTAGCACAGGGGTCCTCAAACTACGGCCCTCAGGCCACAAGCAAATACAAATATTGTATTTGTTCCCATTTTGTTTTTTTACTTCAAAATAAGATATGTGCAGTGTGCATAGGAATTTGTTCATAGTTTTTTTTAAAACTGTAGTCCAGCCCTCCAATGGTCTGAGGGACAGTGAACTGGCCCCCTGTTTAAAAAGTTTGAGGACCCCTGATCTAGCGTTTCACATTCCACCCTCCTTTGGTTCTTTCCCGTTTTTCTATTGAACTTCCTATGAGCTCAACTCACTTTCCTTATTTGCATTGTTTTTTTAGAAAGAGGAAGGGAGAGGGGTAGAGAGAAACATCAACGTGAGAGAGAATCAGTGATCGGCTGCCTCCTGCACACCCCTTACTGGGGATCAAGCCCGCAACCCAGGTATGTGCCCTGACCGGGAATCGAACTGGTGACCTCCTGGTTCATGGATCAATGCTCACCCACTGAGCCACACCAGCTGGGCTGCACTGGCTTTTGATTTGAGGCTTTTCTTTGCTGTGAATCACAGCTGCACTATTGGTATATCCAGAGAGCCTGACCTTCTGATCGCCTGGATGTCTACCGGCTGGCTGTCTCTTCACCAATCAGAGGCCAGCCAGGAACTTTGGCACATGAAAGCTGAGGGGCCCGTGAGCCAGAGAGCCAGCGGGGATTCCCCCAAGAAAGGAGTGAGGCCAGGTGAACTACAACAGTATGATCCGCAGGCCGGCCAACTCTCAGAATGATCTACCTGGCTGAATGCTGGATCGAATCCCACATTGTCCCAATTCCTTCTGCTAAGATGAAAGACAAAGATCAGCCCGGAAAACCCCCTGAGCAGATAAAACCAGTTTTATCATACAAACAAAGCTTTACTTAGATGATTCTGCAAGGCTGACTTGACCTGAGTCATTTCTCGCTTATCCTTCTGGAAATTATAAGCAAAACTTGAACTGTTTCCTAAGGTTGATACGTCATAACTACTGACCGATTCCCTATCATTTTTAGAAAATGTAATATTCTAACCCAACTCTGCGAAGCACAGGCATGGACATGGCAGCACAAACTGAGCAGCCTTCTCACTGTCTAAGCTGTTTTATAACAATGTACCCCGAGCCTCGTTTCACGTTGATTTGAGGGCTCCCTTTTGCAGCTGCCTCTCTGGTGTTTCACAATAACCTTTTAGTAATTACTGCCTGCGATTAGTCAGTCGTTACTGATTACTAAAGTGAGGCATCAACTTTTCTCTGGTTCCTCCTGAGCTCTCCACATTTCCCACATTTTCCTTCCCTTCACTGAAGCCCAGTGGGTCAGTAGCCCCAGCGTGTAGTGAATTTAGGGTGTCTTCTGTAGTATGGCGCATCCTGAGTTCACTTTAGCTAGGTCCTCCGGTACCCCTAAGATAAACCAGGACCCCTGGTGCCAGCGATGGAACGGGCTGGGGCGGGGAGGTCGGCAAGGCTCTGTGACGAGGGGAACACGGAGCGGCCACCCCCTAGGCCACCTCTGCATCAGCCGCGCTGATGTCTATGGTGCGCATGGATTTGAAGCGGGCCAGTGGGTCCACGGGAGTGGCCTGAACTAGACACTCACAGGATGTCTTACAGCAACTGCCCAGGGAACCACCCTCTGGCCTCTTAGTAATTCTCATGATAACACGGGACATGCCCGGATAATGTGTATTTTCAAAGCCTTGATTTAGCACTTACATGGGCTTAGCTTTGGGACGACACGTGCATTGTCTTCACGGTACTGCTGAAAGGAGAGCAAAAATACTCATTTGACTCATAGATTGAGTAAAATGATCACACATCGGAGCCAGCTGTGAAGACGGCTAGCTAGTGTGTTGAGAGAAGCTGAGCGGGAATACCCAGCTTAACTGTGCTCCAAGAGTAACAGGGATCGACTGGTCTCAGTGGCTAACACAGATGATGTCTTGTCTTTACCTTGTACTTTATGATCTGTGAGCCTCACGGCCCATCATTAATCTGCTTCCAACAGGACAAGTGGTCACTGGAACCCTCGTAAACAGAGTCCACTGCTTGCAGCCTAATGCGAGGGCGAGAGGAGACGGCGGAAACCCAGATACTATATCTGAGCAAACTCCGGGGGCCGGAGACGCGGCGCTAAAACCACAGAACCTCGAGTTTCACCAGAACGCTCCTATCAAAACAAACTGGATGCTACGAAGAAAGCAATGTTAGCAACCTCATGTTCTTAAAGGGTTGCGTCCAAGATCCATATCCTCCCCAAATTCTTCTCTAAGACTCTTTCATAATAACCCTCCTGTTATTCTGCATTCACTTTTGTCTCTGCAGCACAGCGTGGTCACCTATTTTATATGCTGTCCCCTAATTATTCAGGGGTGCTCCAAACACATGTGTGTGTCTTCAACTGCACATCAGACCTTCCTGAGGACAAGTAATGAGCTTTTAATCCCCGCAATTTCTCTTAGAGCAGTGATACAGCAGTACCTAAAAGCCTTAGCTGGAGGAAGCAAAGAAGAAAGAAGAAAGGAAGAGAGAGATGGAGGGAGGGAGGAAGCAGGAGGGGGTAAGGCAGGGCAGCCAGCATATGTACTTCCGAAGGCTGAAGTATTACGCTCTTGTTCAAGCTCTGGTTCAAACACACAGCACTTCCGAGACTAAAGGCAAAGACACATCTTTAGACTAAACTGAACGTCCAGCAAAGATTTATAGTTTGTTCAATGACGATGAATGAATGATTCAATGCAATGGGGCCTATACAGTAGGCCGAGTATAGCAATTCAAGTAGCCTGGCGCATCTATGGAAGTGTGGACTAAATGACCAGTGAACCTCTACACAATGCTACTAAACTTCACAAGCATTTCTGCTTTAACGCACCTTCTGATTCTCATCACGGTTTTCTTTTCTTATAGCCAAACTAAACATGACTTAGAGGTTTGGTAGCACGCGCCTCAGTGACGAGCTCACCCACTTTAACCATAGCTGTCTTAGTGACAGATACCAGTACCTCCGAGTAGCTGGGCGAGAGGTACTTCCCGTTGCACTTGGCAATGCTCCGCAGAATCTTTAGGGCCTCGTCTCCCTTCTTCCGAGTCACCAGCCAGCGGGGAGACTCGGGAACCGCCCTGGAAGGAGAAAGCATTTCTGAGTTACGCGTGGGAATTTCAAAACCTAGATTTTTATGACTCGAGTTTCTCTATCAAAATGGGTCTTCCATTCGCTGCAAATGTAGGAGAATCTTCGAGTTTAGAAGATTCTCAAAAACACAGGTGATCTCTGCAGGTTTATTGTGGAAGGAAAAGATGCCCACTCGATAGCAGGATCATGGCTCATGATAAACACAGTGACATATTACATCGCTCTCACAAGGCCAGGCGCCCCTGGAATCCAGTGTCCCCTGTTACGCATGGAAAGAGCTTGGATTTAGTGAGCATTCGGGACACGGCTAAAAACTCAAATTATGTAAACAGATGTGACCATGGGTCAAAGTGAGAGGAATGATTAAAACAGGTTCACTCCACTCAGAGTCAAAAGCATAGACATGCAGCTTTCTGGTGACGTTTCTCACACTCTTAATATTTCCTTATTCCTCAGAGAATTTCTGAGCAACATTAATTTGCTTCATAGAATATACAGGGAAGCAAATCCATTTCATTGCACTTATTTTGTGTTGAAATACTTACTGGCAGATATGTGTTTGTTTGTTTTTTTGCCTTGTAGTTTTCATGAAGATATTACAAAATTAAATATAATTTGTGTTTTGCTATTTCATTAATTTAGTTTAGTAACAACTATTAGTCAAGTAATCAATGAATAATCTCTATAAATTTTCAAATTCTCTAGAAATTCTCAATGCCCGTCGCCGTTCTGGAGATGTCAGGCACAATCCCCGAATGGTTTCCATGTTCACGCTGCCCTAGAGCAGTGATGGCGAACCTTTTGAGCTCAGCGTGTCAGCATTTTGAAAAACCCTAACTTAACTCTGGTGCCGTGTCACATATAGAAATTTTTTGATATTTGCAACCATAGTAAAACAAAGACTTATATTTTTGATATTTATTTTATATATTTAAATGCCATTTAACAGAGAAAAATCAACCAAAAAAAATGAGTTACCGTGTCACCTCTGACACGCGTGTCATAGGTTTGCCATCACTGGCCTAGAAGCACAGAGTCTACATGGCCATGGATCAAGCATAAGCTCAGTAATGAGGAAAGCCCCGTTACCAGTAGTAGAGGAGGAAGAGGAAGTTGGGCAGCGTGATGGCCAGCTGGATGCCCTGCCAGTTGGGGATGAAGTAGGCAATTCCCGGGAGGATGATGATTCCCAGAGTGAAGAATATCTGAATCACGATTCCCACAATCCTCCTTTGCTTCGAACCCACGATTTCTGTCACTGAAGGGAAACAAACACAGAGGTCTGGGAACCTCAAGATCGGCTCCAAAGCAAATAAACAGAGGCTGCACCTGCTGCATGGTCCGCATTGCTCGCGGGCCACAGAGCTCGCCCAGCCCAGCCTCCCCAGCTGGCGCGAGGGAGCTGTGCTTCCCAGACAGCCAGACAGGGGGCTGCGCTCTCACCACCCCCCCGCCCCCCCCCCCCCCCCCCCCCGCCGTCCCCACTACCCACAGCGTCCCCGCCCCTCTCACACCCGGCCTGCACTCTTCTGGGAACACAAGGAATGCAAGTGTTGGTTTTAGGGAAGCTTCCATGATGACTATTTTGGAAAGTCATTGCAATTAGGAAAACATAAACATAATAAACTGGTCAGATTGCATCACTGCTCTCTAAAAATATGCATATCATAGTCCCTTTAGGAGACTCGTTAGGAATATTAGACTCTACACATTTGTTCACTATCACAAGGTAGTTTCTCTCAAATGATAATTCTCTCCACCATGCTGGACATTTCACGTGGTGATATTTCTTTAAAAAATCACTGGGGATGGGGAGTGGTGGGTCCTGGCCAGTTTGCTCAATGGTGAGAGCGTCGGCCCGCAGACTGAAGGGTCGCAGTTCAATTTGGGTCAAGGGCACATGTACCTCGGTTGCAGGTTTTATCCCCAGCCCCAGTCAGGGCACTTGAGGGACGCAACCAATCGGTATGTCTCTCTCACATCGATGTTTCTCTCTGTGTCCCTCTCCTTCCTTTCCACTCTCTCTAAAAATCATTAGAAAATATCCTTGGGTGAAGATTGACACACACAAAAATCACTGGGGATCTTTGTGCCTGGCATCCTTTCCCCACCCCCCACCCCCTCCCCAATCGATCTCTACCTGTGGCCAAGTCTATTCTGATCATCCCAGGCTACACCACCTCCTTCCTGCCCTAACACCACAACTTTGAACATTCACTAGACTTGGGTTTCCTTAAAAACGCTTCATATTTCAAAGTTATTCCTTCCGCCCCAGCCAGCGAGTCAACCCTCCGAACACTCTCTCCTTTCTCGCCCATCGAAAGACCTTCCCAGGGTCTCCAAAGGGGCGCTGCTTGGGGAGGAACTGCCTAGCATAACAGGAGGGAGTGGGATCATCAGATCTCCCTGGTCACACGTCCACCGTGTCCCGCAGAGAAGGGGACCCGTCCAGACACCACCGGAAACAGCCAAAGGCAGCGGCCAGGACTTTCCCAGTAACATGAGCAAAGAGCGAGGGAAGGCGTCCTCTCTCTCATTCCCAGAAGGTCACACTCTCTGGTTCGGGAAGATAGCAAAGGTCCCCTAACTAGAAGGCTCCTCGCGTTCGGACCACACTCCGGCGTGCCGCCACGCTCTCCACTTACGCGGAAGGAACAGAACACGGGAGTGTCATCTCAAACTCTACCCCAGAAACACACAGAGCATTCTTCAGAAATGTTTCAAGGAATGACTGCAATTTTAATAAACATTAATCTCTAATAAAGCAAAGCAAAAAAAATCCTGTGATAACAGTATGGGGATGGAGTAGGCAATTCCCGGGAGAATTATGATTCAGAAAGTGGTCACCCCAGTATTGCGTGACATTCCATATTTGGTCCCCAGAGTCAGGTGGCATCACAGTTCCTAGAGAGGCAGCGTCTCGCCCTGCACCCTGCTGTTTGCAGGAACAATGACCTGCAGCACGGGCCGCCCTCCGTGCACAGGAAGGCCGACTAGCCCCGCAGGGCTCCCCACCCAGCCCTGCTCCCCAGGCAGGCGGGGGCGCGGCATGACTTACCGATCACGTAGCAGGTCATCCACGTCCCCTTTGCAAACACGCCTTGTAGGAAGCGGAAGACCACAAACACAGGGAAGTTTGGTGCGAATGCCACCACCACGCCGGTGACGCCAACACCGAAACAGGATATCAGGTAAACGACGATTCGGCCGTACCTGTTTGCGGAGTTGTGCTGAATTACCGGCTGTGAAAATTTGTCGCCAGTGACCTTTAAGAGATTTGACCTGATAACATTCTCCCTGGCACTTCCCACCAAGTTCACAGGTAGAGCATCTTGCTTCAGTCAGCGGAGCAGAGACCGAAGTAGCCTCGTTTTTAAATTCACTCTCCGCCCCTCCTGCAGTGGTGTGGCCTATTATCTTGTTTCATATCCTTTCCTTCAAGGCTACAAAGAGGAGGAGGAGCTGAAAGATGGTTGGCCGTGTGGTGAGGCAGAAGTATCCATGGGTCTGTCGTCTCCCCAGGACCAAAACACATGTCTCCTCCTAACACCGCGGGGCCCACTGTAACACTGACCATCACCAGTTCCTTCAGTGTGAAGACATGTTTATGAATGGTGCCAGAAAAACACGCAGAAGAAGCAAAAGCCAATGTTTAGCCTCAGAAGAGCAGCAACACAACTAAAGCAATGCATACGAAAAAGATGTCACTCAGTCCCAAATCGCAGGCAGCCAGGAGAGGAAGCGCTACCTGGGGAGATTGAAAAGGGAAAGATGGATGGAAAGGGCTAGAAGTAGAAACAGCAGAAAAAGACACGTAAAACCCGGGAAAGAGCCCCAGACACAGAGGACCAGGGAGAGAGTCGCGGGCAGAAGCGGGTCGTGGGGGACAGCAACAGGAGCCTCAGAGCGGACGAAGGGCAAGGACAAGACCAAAGCGCTACCGTTCTGCAGTCCTGGGCTGGTCACACTCAGGTCGACACTGGTGACAGGCTGTGGGGTGCTTTGTTGTCTTGAGTTAGCGTATTCATTGCTGTGGGCAGGTCTCTGGGGGTACCCTTAGCACTGCCCACTGCAAACATGGTCACAAGGACCCACCCAGGCCGGGCTGGAGTGCCGGAGCAATGGAAAGCCATATAACAAATCTGGAGGGGCTGACCTACGACTAAATGAATCTAACGCCAGGGAGTTGGGGAAGCCAGAGACTCGGCTCTGAGGTGGCAGCAGCGCCCGCCAGCCCGTGTGCAGCCGCTGCCTCCCTGGGCCAGGTCCTCCGGACGCTCCCCGCCCACGGAGCAGCCCCCCCATCGTGCAGCTCGAGGAGAAAGGACATGCGGCTTAAGATGAAAGGACTGTTGTGAGGAAAGGAATGACCATGGCCTTCTGCACTTAGTAAGAATGCTTTTCTAACAGTTGACATTTCATCCCCACACACCCCCGCTGGGACACAGGGATGTGAAGTGGCTGTCGCCCTGCGGCCTACCTGTCCGCTGCGTAGCCCAAGGTGAAGGCTCCGGCCAGGAAGCCCAGGTTCAGGATGGCTTGTGTGAGGTCCAGCATCCAAGCATTGACACACACCAGGTCAAACTGGAGAACAAGGAAACACACAGAAGACGATGGCTACGCTTAGCCTCAAAACCCAACCTCATCTTGCCATAGGCCCGTGATCTTCAAATACGTGTGCTCATATGCCCCCTTAAATAAAATTTAAACATTGATCACATGCAACTTTTACACTGATTTATAAATACTTTCTGTCAGTCGCAGTAACTGCCAGGGGTCTAATTTCTTTTTAAATATATATTTTTTGTTGCTAGTATTACAGATATCTCCCATCCCCCCCATTTACCCCCTCCTCCCAGTTCCTACTCCCCCCTCCCCAGGTCAGGGATGAGGGGCCACAGGCTCTGGAACGCTGTGGTCGGTGGAGCCGCTGTGAGAGCCGCCCTTCCTGTCCTCCCCTCCTTGCTCTCTAGCCCTTCCAAAACGCTGCAGCGCAAACCCTTCTATTAAATCCCCTCCTGCTCAAACACCTAGCCTGGCTTCTGGTTTTGTGGCGGGGAGCCAGCCATCTTTTCAGAGTACGACACTAACTTACGTACCGGTAAGGAAAAGCACACACGTGGGCGCACACACACTCACACACGTGTCCAGAGGGAGCGAGCCCTGCAGCCACAGGACTCAGAGGCGTGTGTGTGACTCTCGCTGGGCCAGTGCCTCCTGTCTACTCTGGACTCACTGCCTGCTGTCTCCACAGCTCCGGGTCGGCAGCGTCTTTCCTGCTCAAGGAGGGGCCAGCAGACCCCGAAGCCAACGAGCACCCTCGGCTAAGGCCCTTTTCCTGAAACGAAGCGCTAGGAACTTGTAGTTCCCAGGGAGACCGAGAACACCTCTTGTCAAATGTACCCACGTCTGAGTCAAAGCCACAAGTGCTGTGTCTTTTTCCAGAGGCGATCTCTCTAGAACAAGGGAGGCATCTTTTTCCCAGGGTACACAGGCCAGGATTTCAAAAGTTATTTTTAACTGCTCATAAACCCACGCACACCCATGCTGGTCTTCATTACCCCCCAGTCATCTGTACACACAGACAACCACTCCCCGTGGCACGAGCAGAAAGCGAATCCGATCGAACCCTCCGACGACGGTGTCTGTCACGCTGGAGGGATTACATGGCTTCGTTGTGCAGAAAGCACAGCTCTAGCCCAATCAGATACTGCAGAGGGGTTTGCAACCAAGGGCTTTCCTTAGCGCTTCCTGGTTGTTAGAATCCAAAGAGGCGGGACGTGAATCTGAGTCGTAATGATAAGTGCCAGGGCCACGTCTTCTTAGACATGCCTTAAAGTTTTGGTTCTACATGATTCTGTACACCGGGGCAGCAGCATGTCTTCCCTATACAGTGGGGCCTTGACTTACGAGTTTAATTCGTTCCGTGACGGAGCTCGTAACTCAAATTACTCGTACGTCAAATCAAAAAGTGAACGAGTGAGACACGTGATGCTGGGCTGATGTTGTGGCGTTCACTGTGACGTTCGCTGCGCCAGCTAGCGGTGGGGTATCTGAAGCTGGCTCATAACCTGAATTTTAGCTCGCAAGTCAAAGCAAAAAATCGGCCGAGAGACGGCTCATATCTCGAAAAACTCGTTAGTCGGGACACTCGTAAGTCAAGGCCCCACTGTACAAAGATCAAGGGAATCAGTAAGGTGGGAAAGTGAAGGTATTCGAAAGACTTGGACACTCAGGAGGGGACTTGTCTGCTCCTGAAACCCCGGGGAAAGGGCCCTGCAGCCTGGCAGCTGCCTGTGCACCATCGTCTGGTTTCGCCTTTTGAATGAACGCACATAGGAGCTTCGGAGCTTAGAACATCACCGTGTTGCTCCGCCGCGGCCAGGAGAAATCCCGCTCAGCGCCACTTGTACTGTTGAGGGGAAGGGAAGACTCCGACACGATCTATGTGCCTGAGTTGTGATTTTCTAAGAATGAGTTGTAAACGCAACCATTTCTAATCAGCTCTTAGGTCAAAATCAGTAGCCATTACACTCCCCGTCAGTGTAACAGCATCCCTTACGCCTTCAGCTTGACCCTGGGGTGCGGGTGCCCGGGCTACACTGACTACCAGCCAAAACAATGTCCTGTTGGCCTCCCCGGGCAGGTTCAAATGGACAAGAAGACACCATAACGGAGCCTAATAACGGTTAAAAACGATTATAACCCTAGAGAAAATGATCTGGGCTGGGCATCCATGAGAGGAAAGGGTGTCATTACGGGTTCCAGGCATAATAAAAGCATCTTTACCGTGATCTGAGGGCATTATCTGGGCGACTTAATACCAACAATGAGTGCTTTGAGGGTAGGCAAGAAGCATCCGATGAGCTGCAGGCATAGAAGCGCATCTTCAGGTATTTCCAGGGGCTCCCACTGGCGTGGTTGGCATGGCGATGCAGACAAGGCTGGGAATGCCAGTGAGTGCGTGCCTGGTTTCCACCTCCCTGAGGAGCTGATCCATGGTCAAGTGAGTCGAGGTCAACTGATATGAAGCGAGGGAAGAGCCATCGAGATCTAAAGTGAATGGGATTGACTGCAAATACCAGAGGACTTCAGAGGAAGAAATGGCCTGGGTGCCCAGCCAGTCAGACGCACAAGGAAGGTGGGGCATAAACAGACCCTTCCACAATGAGCTGGGTTTAGAGGGGAAATTAAAGGGAAAAGAAGGGTACTTGAGGGGGTGACGGCAGCCCAGACACACGGACAGGAGCATGAATGCCACCGAGGTGCAGATCTGCCTGCAACACGTGGGGTGCCCAGCTCAGAGTTTAAGCTGAGGAACCACCTGTCTCCCCACCACCCAATGGGGAAGGGAGTGAGGTCCAGGGGGCGGGACAGGAAGTTTCTTACTCAGGAAACCAGAGGCATCATAAAAACTCGGGCTAGAGGGAGGAGGAGCTTCTAAAGAAGAGAGGAAAAATCTGGAAGGTTGAGCGTGGAAAGGCCCAGAGCAGATGGCCTGGCTCCAGGACAGAACAAGATTCCAGGGAGATGAGAGAGACAGAGAGGAAGCCCGAGTCTGCAGATCGCCTAGAACAGGGTGACCTCACCGGCATAAAGAGGCCCCTGTGTGATGAAGGGCTCACAGAGCCCCCTGTCCTCCAGCTGCCCTCCCGGATCGATAACAGCCTAGCTTTACCGTACGGTCAAGCAAGTAAACTTCAAAGGTGGTGGAGAGGTGTCCTCTAACTAGATGCCTTTTGGTCTGAGCTTGTGAAGTTGGGAGGAATGGAAAAACTCAGTCGACTTTACTAATACCTCCTTGTCGTTTACTAACTTAGGGTCTTCACGACATCCAGGCCACTCTGCTTCTTTGTAGTGAAGACGTGCAGTTACTCTTCTTAAAACGTTTACGCTTTCTCTCACTAACCGAGGGTGTCTAAAGACGAGGGGCCACTGGGAATGGAGAAAGATGCAGCTGGAGTGGCAGATGGCAGGTGGCAGGTGGCAGAGGAGAGCGGAGGTCCCTCCTGCTGCAAGCACCCGCACGTCCCCCGCACCTTCTAAGGTGAGAGCCTGTTTCTTTTTGTTGCCCCTCCCCGAATACACCGTTCTCCCAGGCGCCTGCCCTCCCCACCCCCCTGCTGCCCTGGCTTGGGATTCAACTTTCTCTGCTGAGTAACTGAAAGTCAGCTCTTGGTCTATATTCATTGATGTGGAAAGAAACCACATTTTGGTTGATTTAAAAATCAGGTTATAAAATGAGGCAGATGATTCCATAGATACAAAGCAAACTGCATTTCAGCACATGCGTGTGAACATCAGGGAAAAGGGCTCCTGGTAAGGCAACTGAAAAGCTGGGAGTGGCTGGATGGCAGGTGGTTTTGTTTTCATCCCTTTTTTGTGTCTTCTCTGCACGGAGTGTGTATTATTTTTATGTATCTTAGAACAATGTACAGCTACACCCACTTTGGAGAAACAAAGAAATTCTATACTGAATACTAGAAGGGTGGGGAAGAGTTCCACGGAGGGAATTAAGGTGAGGACAAGGCAGGAAGGGGTCTCCAGGGTTCCATACACTATCCATCAAAAGGTGGAATGGGGTGGATGGAGTGGGTGCACAAATTCATGCACAGGAGGGGTCACTCCACCTGGCTGGTGATCAGGGCCAACGGGGGCCGACTAATGGGGGCCGAGGGAGGTTGGCTGGCCCCGGGAAGTTGGCTGTGGGAGCGCACTGACCACCAGGGGGCAGCTCCTGCGTAGAGTGTCTGCCCCCTGGTGGTCAGTGTGGCATCATAGCGACTGGTTGACCAGTTGTTTGGTTGTTCAGCCACTTAGGCTTTTATATATATAGATAATTGTTAGTGGGGAATCAGAGATGAGTGAGGGTGGGGGTGGAGTTTATCTTCATAGAAGTCTTTCAATAATATTAATAGCACATGAACTTCAGGAAGTAAAAATGTAAAAAACACAAAAAAAATGTGAAATCTAATGAACAAAATAAACTGAAGAACAAAATAGATCCAGAGACATAGAAGCATGGAACAGTCTGTCCAACCTCAGAGGGATGGCAGGGAAGGGTGGGCAGACGGGAACAGATCAACCACAGAACTTGTGTGCATATATGCATAACCCATGGACACAGACAACAGGGTGGATAGGCCTGGGGCAAGGGGCAGGGGCGGGCTAGAAGAGGTCAATGGGGGAAAAGAGGGACATATGTAATATTTTCAACAATAAAGATTTAAAAAATAAAAACCCAAATCAAGAACTGTGCTCTAGATAGAGTTAAACCCTTCACACTCATTCCAGGCAGATTGCAGCTCTGACACGTTGCCATCCCTCCCTGACCACAAGCGGCTACACAGGCAGGACTGGGGTTCTGCATGCTGGCCCCCGAAGGTGGTCCTTCAGGTGTCCTGGGGCACTGTTTGTCTACACCTTTTTTCTTTCTCAGGACTGGATCATTTCTATGGGTCTACCTTCAAGTTCACTTACTCTTCCTCCTGCCATTTCCAATCTGCTATTGAGCCCATTTAGTAAATTTGTCATCTCAGTTTATTATAGTTTTCAGTTCTAGAATTTCCATTTTTAAGTTTCTATTTCTCTATTGAGATTCTCTATTATTAAGACCATTTTTTCCTTTAATTCTTTGAACATAGTTTAATTGGTTGAATGCATTTATAGTTGTTTTAAAGTCGTTGGCTACTAAATCCAACACCGAAGACCACTAGAGTCAGCCCCTTTTGGCCACTTTTGCCACTCTGCTCCCTCCCACCCACCCACACCTCCTCCCATGATCACATTTCCTGTTCTTTTTCTTATTGGCTTGAGCTGTCGAAGGGCGGGGCTTAAAGCTGGCAGATAACAGTCATGTAGGCCTCTCTGATTCCTGTTGTGCTCTCCTAATGATTGTAGGCTTTTGTTCCGGTGGGAAGTTAACTTATCTGGACTCACACTGCAAACTCGGACAGCCTGTGAGGACAGCCTGTGATACAGCAGTCGGTAACTTAGCTCAATTTTATGGCTTCTTGGCAGTGGCCTTGTACAGCCTGGCCCTCTGGTGGTCACCTCTGGGATTTGGGAGGAGGTTACATTCAGATTCCGGGATTTGTGCTCTCTGGGGCTCTCCTGCTTCTGGGGAATCGCCCCCGCTAACTTCCAGCTGGTCTGCCAGTGGGAGGCTGTGCTCTCACGCCCAGCAGGGATGGCTTGTGCTTTCTGCCACCCAAGCTGTGCATGGGCTGTGAAATGCAGTCAATTAATAAGTGAGGTGAAAGAGAATTTTTATGTTATTTTTTTAACACAAATTTAGTTAGATAAAATTGGAAATTAGCACATTTTGGTTCTAATAACATAATACCTACATTATAATATTTAATTTCTACATTTAAAATCACATGAAATTAGCTTTCAGACTATAAAATAATTCTAAAGTGAATGTCTTAATTTCATTCAGAAGATTAACTAGCTCATCTATAATAATAAAAGCGTAATATGCAAATCAACTGAACGACCAAACAGCAGAATGACCATCTGGATGACCTTCCAGACGACCACGCTATGACACGCACTGGCGCCAGGCCAGCCAAGGCGGGTGTGATGCGATTAGTCGGGGGGCCCCGCCATCACCCCACGATCGCCCCAAAGAGGGAGGCCCAGGCCACCGGCAGGTGGGACGATCGATTCGGGGGGTGGGGCCGAGGGGGGAGTGAACTCCGCAATCACCCCAAAGAGGGAGACCCAGGCCACCCTCTGCGCAGCGATCGATTGCAGGCAGGGCCTCCCTCTGCTGGGCAATCTATTATGGGGCTCCAAAGAGGGAGGCCCAGGCTACCCAGCTGGCGACTCTGTGGCAGGTGTGTGGGGCCGGCCAGCGATTGCCCCGCAGAGGGAGGCCCAGGCCAGCCAAGCGATTGCAGCCCACGCCTATCACCCACAGAGGGAGGCAACTGGTGTGGGGGGGGGGGGGGCAGTGCCACACATATGGCAAGCTGTGGCACAGCAGGGGTGGGGCCAGCTGCCGCCAGCTGGGGGAAGGAAAGCCCCGATAGGCCCTGATCGCCGGCCAGGCCTAGGGACCCTTCCAGAGGGGTCCCGGATTGCGAGAGGGCGCAGGCCGGGCTGAGGGACACCTCCCTCCCCGACCGCACACCCCGCCACCCTGTGGACAAATTTCATGCACTGGGCCTCTAGTACTGAAATAAATGGGTCCTTCAGAATTTCCTAGCCAAGTTTTTTTCTCTATTCCACTGAACTATTGGGGGTATAATTGAATGAAGTGTTAGTGTCATGATGTGGGAGGTTGGAATCTCAGACGTAAAGCATTTCTGATGTTCTCTTTGCCTCTGCCCCCTCCACATTACATTGGCTCCCTTCCTGGCCCAGCTTTCCAGATCGATAGAAGGATGACGGCTGGAGTAGAGGTGCCAGTTATCTCTTTGCTAACAATGTCTCTATCATGATATCATTACTCTTACTAGTTGCGCAGATATAATTTAAGAAAATGAGATAAACAAATTTACTGCTTCTTTCTTAAGCTTAACTAAATATCTGTCTTAATTTACATGCTAAACCTTGAAGATACTGTTGGATAATTTTAACTATTAGTGTTTAAAATAATGCACTCATCCACCTTCCCGCTAAAGCAGAGTTCATGTAGAGCTACGCACAGTATCTGACTCATATTGTGCCCGAGTTCTGAGCCCCGAGACCCGGGCCGGCCTGCGTGCTGGCGAGGAGCTGGCGCTGCGGAAGCTGCTGCATGACACACACGCTAACACCTGACACCCGGAATTCAAGCCTCGCAGGGGACACTTCCTGCCCAGAATGGGTCTGCTGAGCAGCTTTCTCTATTACCCAGGTAGTAACCTGCCTCAGAATAACAACAGGTCCTACATAGGGTATTAGAAAGAACTTAAGAAAAAAATTCCTCAGGAAAAAGGAAACAAAAATAAATAAATAAATATATACACACATGGGATTACAGCAAACTAAAAAGTTCCTGCACAGCAAAGGAAACCATCAATAAAACAAACGTAAACCCACTGAATGGAAGAAGATATTCATCAATAATGTATCCAAGAAGGGATTAATATCCAAAATGTATAAAGAACTCAGACAACTCAACACCATAGAAACCAACAACCCAATTAAAAAATGGGCAAAGGACCCGAATAGACACTTCTCCAAAGAGGACACACAGAGGCCAACAGACACATGAAAAAATGCTCAAAGTCACTGATCATCCGAGAGATGCAAATTAAAACAATGAGGTACCACCTCACACCTGTCAGAATGACTACCGTCAATAAGTCAACAAACAACAAATGCTGGCGCGGATGTGGAGAAAAGGGAGCCCTCGTGCACTGCTGGGGGGAATGCAGACGGTGTGACCACTATTGGAAAACGGCATGGAGTTTCCTCAGAAATTTAAAAATGGAACTGCCTTATGACGCAGTGATTCTACTTCTGGGTATACATCTGAAAAAAACCAAAAACACTAATTCAAAAGAATATATGCCCCCCTATGTTCACTGCAGCATTATTTACAATAGCCAAGATATGGGAGCAACCCAGGTGTCCACCAACAGATGACTGGATTAAAAAGCAGTGATATATACAGTGGAATATTACTCAGCCATAAAAAAGAATAAAATCTTACCATTTGTGACAGTATGGATGGACGGAGAGGGCATTATGCTAAGTAAAATAAGTCAGAGAAAGACAAATACGGTGTGATTTCACTTATATGTGGGTCTTAAGAACAATATAAACAAACAAAACAGAAACAGACACATAAATACAGGGAACACACTGAGGGTTGTCAGATGGGAGGGGGTTGGAGGTCCGGATGAAGAAGAGGAAGGGATTACAAGGTACAAATTGGTAGCTACAAAGCCGTCATGGGCATGTCAGGTACAGCATAAGGAACATGGTCAATAACACTGCGATGACTGTGTATGGTGGCCGGTGGCCCTGGAAATACCAGGATGTATCCTTTACAACATTATAAGGCTTAAAACTCATCATGACCATACACGTTCAGATGCCTTTTCTGATTCTTTGGTTTTGGACAAAGAAGGTACCAAATGAACTATCATAAAACGAGAGACGTGGGGACCTTTACTGGCACGAAAATTAGTTCGATCACATTTGCTTGGCATTTTGAAAACAGTACCAGGGATAGGAGGAGGAATTTTTCTCACACATAAAGTGATAATCGGCAGCTTGTGGGCTGTAAGACCCAGGGGAAGAGCAGGAAGAATGTCATGAGCCATGTAGTGCAGGCTGGGGGAAACAGATACAGGAAAACTAGTAAAAACTGGTTATAATAACAACAACAGCAACACCGGGAACGAGCTTAATCGTCCTGTTTGAGGACAGTAAACACACGGCCGTCTCTATCTGTTCTTTGGGAAGAAAGACACCACCTGCTCGCACCCCCACGGCCCCGCCTCCCGAGCAAGGGTGAGGCGGTGCCCTGTTAACTCCGGGGGCCCCGCCCCGACACCCAGCCTCCAGCGCCTCTAGAACCTGCGTCGAGGACTCCTGGATGCGGTACTGCCCCGCGTCCCCTAAAGAGGAACCTGAGGATGGAGAACACCCAGGACAATTTACCAGATTTTCGCTCCTGCCTTTCAGTATTCCTGGCAACACTTTTTCCCCACTTGGAAACCACAGTTGCCAAAGGTTTTCATAATCCAGTCAGAACAGGGAGCAACACACACACCTTTCAAACTCTGCCAAAGCCCGTTTCTAATGGGACGCGTGCTGATGACACCGCCCGCCACGCCGGCTGGTGACACAGCAAGAGGCCATGTGAGACGCCCTCTCCAGCCCGAGAGGAGCCTGCGGAACCCAAGCCCGGCCCTTCCCCAGCGTAACACGTCTTTTTAAATTTCTAACAAAATCACCGACTTGGATAGGAATAGTTAGAAGTCAGATTCGAACCTTTCACTGCCTCTAGCTCAGACACATCCCCCTAGGACAGCGGTTCTCAACCTGTGGGTCGCGACCCCTTTGGGGCCAAACGACCCTTTCACAGGGGTCGCCTAAGACCATCGGAAAACACACATATAATTACACATTGTTTTTGTGATTAATCACTATGCTTTAATTATGTTCCATTTGTAACAATGAAAATACATCCTGCATATCAGATATTTACATGACGATTCATAACTAGCAAAATTACAGTTATGAAGTAGCAACGAAAATAATTTTATGGTTGGGGGTCACCACAGCACGAGGAACTGTATTAAAGGGTCGCGGCGTTAGGAAGGTTGAGAACCCCTGCTCTGAGTAAAGAAACACCAATAATGACACAGGCTTCACTAAAGGATCTCTCCTTGTAAGTGAGCCGCTGCCATCCTTTCTTCTCCACGCAGCACTGCCCGCGTTTGCTCTAAAAGCGCCTACGATGGTGTGATGCGGAAAAGCCGGGACCACAACAGCGGTTTTCTCTCTCTCGAAGCCTCGCTCTCAGAGTCCCCATCGCTCTCAGAACCAGTAGCTTGGGGGACGTTTCCACACCGTTAATACAGTCTGAGCCGCGGTCTGCGTTCCTGTTGTCTAGCTTAGTTTGAGCCAAGAAAAAGGCAAGCAGTCAAGGTGACACTGGATTCTAGAACCTTCTCTCCTTCGCAAAGCAAACAATTGTAAGACCAAGACACATAATTCTTTTTTTTTTTTTTTTACTTCGGGTAATTTTTATTTTTCAATTACAGTTGACCTATAATATTATGTTCATTTCAGGTGTACAACCCAGTGATTAGATTTTCCGTAACTTACTAAGCGATCACTCGGATGAATCTCATACCCACCTGACAGCACACATGGTTATTACAATATTATCGCCTACATCCCCCGTGCTGGACTTGACACCCCGTGACTATTCTGTGACTACCAACTTGTGCTTCTTCACCTCTCCCCCTTCTCACCCAGCCCCACCCCCCTCCACCTGGCACCCACAAAGAGATCCTCTGTGTCTATGAGTCTCTCTCTGTTCTGCTTATGCGTTTGCTGTGTGTTTTAGATCCCACGTAGACGTGAAATCACCTGGCGCGTGTCTCCCACTGTCTGACTTATTTCACTCAGCACAGTGCCCTCCAGTCCCTGCACGTTGCTGCAGAGGCAAGATGTGCACCTTCCTTATGGCTGAGTCATGGCTGAGTCACGGTCCACGGTGTGCATGCGCCACGTCCCCTGCACCCGCCCGCCTGCTGGTGGACACCGAGGACGGAGAGGAAGATGCTGTGAGGTGGCCCCCGAGACTCACACCCAGGGTCGCCAGGTGGCTCCCGTGCTGGCTCCCCACAGCGCATCCCCACCTGGTTTCCCTTCTGATGGAGGAGGAGAGACTTCCCAGGAGGCGGGCATGCAGGGCTGCAGCGGCCTCCTTGGGGTGGGGGTGGGGGGTGGAATGCGAATGAAATGTGGCCTCACGAGGAAGGTTACACAGGTAAACGCCGGCACGGGCAGGCCGGAGGCTGTGCTGCTCACAGAGGGCGTGTCCCTGGGAAGGTGAAGAACGGCGCACACCAGCCACCCAGACGCATCTCCAAGGGCGTCCCAGTCCCCAGCAGGCGCTGGGGGGAGGGGGCAGTGGAGGTGATGCAACGCGTGAAAGTTAACCCGCATTACTCGTGTGTCACCACGGGAATCAGTCCTGGTTCCTGGAAGTGCGTAGGCCCAGCAGACCAGGCCGCCCCGCTGTGCCAGCTGCCCATGTGCTCGCTCCAGCGGCCGGAGGGCACGGGAGGGGACGGGGGAGCCCAGCATGAGCAGAACAGCGCCCACAGCGTGAATCCCGCTCCGCCCCGAGCACAGGCACACGGTGGCGCTGTACACGAGACCAGGAACGAGAGGGGAGCGGACAGCCGGGGTGTTGGACCCTGCTGAGGGCTGAGTCTGGGGGATGGTGGGACGGAAGGCGTCACCCCTGGTGGAGGAGAAAGAGGAAGGTGAGAATGTGGACGGGAGGTAGGCGTCCTCAGCGCAGGGACCTGTGGGCATGGGGCAGTGTCCTACCGAGAAGATGCCCTTGAGCTTGTTCATATGTGGTGGCAGCGAATGCCGGGGGGTGGGGCGGGGGGCCAGGCCATGGTGGTGCCTGGGAAGTAGGTGGGACCTAAGCGCAGGGAGAGACTGACCTCCATGGGGAGGGGCTGTTAGGACCCCCCTGAGACAACAGGAGGGGAAGGGACAGACAGCTCAGTTCTTGTCTTGGTGGAAGAATATTGAAACAGCTTCCTGCCGGTGGTGTGGCTCAGTGGTTGACCCATGAACCAGGAGGTCACCGTTCGATTCCCAGTCAAGGCACATGCCCAGGTTGTGGGCTTAATCCTCAATGTGGGGTGTGCAGGAGGCAGCTGATCCATGATTTTCTCACATCATGGCTGTTCCTCTCTCTCTCTCCTCCCTTCCTCTCTGAAATCAATAAAAAAATTTAAAAAATACATTGAAACAGACTGTAGCTATTAAAACCTGGGTCCTATTCAACTCTTAATTCCTTCCAAATGCCGAAATCGCCGTTCTGGTTATTCAGATCAAGAGAGGCAGTTCCGCTTTCACGGGTCTGGTTCACCGGCCTGGCCTCCTGAGCCCGTGCTGAGTGGAGAAATGCCCGCGGTCACTGGTGACCATTTCCAGAACCAGCTGCCCTGGGCAGAGGCTTCCTCGGCCGTCCCTCCTCTCCCTCTCCAGGAGGCCCCTCCTGCGAGGACAGCCAGCCGCTGGGATCCCCTTGGGGGAGTCACCAATGGCGCCATCACCAACTAGAGGCAGGAGACCATGTCGGTGAGCTCGGGAAGTGTCCCGCGGTCACGCACGCTCTGCCCCTCCAGGTCTCCACCCGCAGTCCTGCTTCTCACCCACCGTTTCCCACGCGGAGACATTTCGACAGTGTTTTCTACACAGAGCTGGACCCCGGGTCCCAGGGCACCAGGTGGGAGCCCTGTGTTTATGCGGCCACCGTCCCCGCTATGACGCACCCAAGTTGTTCGCCACTTTTCATTACCGTCCGTCTGTGAATCAGTTGTCCTACCGGAGCGCTGAGGGCGACCAGCTGTCCGGTTTGCCCGGGATTCTGCCTGCCGGGTTCGGCGCTGAAAGTCCTGTCACAGGAAACCCTCAGTGCCAGGGAACGGGACAGCTGGTCACCCCGAGAGCCCCAGTGCCGGCCTAGAGGCAAGTGGGGGCTGGCATGCAGAACACAGCACGGTAAGGAGAAACTCCGCAGGCAGACCACGTGGGGGCTCTGGGCAACCCCTTGGCTCCGGCGGGCCGGGGGGTCTGACGCCCGGTGGATGAGAGACCGAGGCAGGAGCCCGTGTGCAGCTGTTTGCACACGGAGGCAAACACGGTGAGCACGGCCCCAAGAGTTCAAGACAGACTCTGTGCGGGAACCGATGGTCTATTGGTCCCTACGCCGACCCTCTGCCCTGCTCTGAGCATCTCAGCCTCGCCTGCCTCCTGACCCGGCTGGGGGAGCTCCAACCGCCACTCCAGCCCCTGGCCTCCCTGCTCAGGGCCTCCACCTGGTACCCACTCTGGGCACACGGACCGAGTGAGGCAGCTCGTGCCTGGGGAGGAACTCGGTCCTGGGAGAAGGAGCCAATGGAGGATCCCTCCTCCTTCCTCTTCCCACTCTGTCCAGATTTACTGACGAATTTTTGGTGCTTTCAAACGTGTGAAGGAGAGCGCCTCCTGTTAGAATCTTCTAGTTTCTTTCCAAATCCCTTGCTCAGAAAGGGGCCGGGAGAAGGCAAGGTGCAGTGCGGGCACGCCTCTGAGAGTCCAGGACAGTAGCCTCTCCCAGGTCCAGGCGGCCCTGGCCAGGCGACAGGTGCAGGCGGTGCCGGGCTGCCGTGCCGGCGGCCAGAGAAGCAGCACATTCTGCTTCAGGGCCAGAGGGCTCCGTGTGCTCTGGCTGGGCTTCTGCGTGGGTGGAACCTGCTCTTGGAGGCCACAGAGCCCAGCAGCTCCAACACCCTCCACGGCAGATCGTCACCCGGAACGTTGTTCGTAAGGAATTAAAAGTCCACTCACACAAACGTAACGAACTCCGCCAACAAAGGGCACGGCTGTCTACGAGGTGAGAGGCACTGGGGTCCTGTGTGCTTCGGGGAGAGGTCGGAGGCGTCTGGTCACCGCTCCCGCCCTGAAGCAGCTTGTGACATCACGAAGGTGGAGTCAACCCAGACCTGGACCAGCAGGCCCCGCGTCGGAGCAGCGGGAAGAGCTCGAGCTCTGGAGAAAACGCCTCGATGGATAGCGGTTCTGTCCGTTCCTACCTCTCTCTGTGGTTTCGACAGGTTGCACACCTGCTCTTTCTGTTTTTCATGTCAAACGGATGTGATATTTACAGGTGGAAGGATTAAATGAGATGCTCTGCTGTGCGGGCGATGCTCTGTGATTGACAGGCCTGGAGTGAGCTCAGTGATGCAGGCTGCTGTGAGGGCAATGTTCTGTGATTGACAGGCCTGGAGTGAGTGCAGTGATACAGGCTGCTGTGAGGACGATGCTCTGTGATTGACAGGCCTGGAGTGAGTGCAGTGATACAGGCTGCTGTGAGGGCGATGCTCTGTGATTGACAGGCCTGGAGTGAGCTCAGTGATGCAGGCTGCTGTGAGGGCGATGCTCTGTGATTGACAGGCCTGGAGTGAGTGCAGTGATGCAGGCTGCTGTGAGGACGATGCTCTGTGATTGACAGGCCTGGAGTGAGCTCAGTGATGCAGGCTGCTGTGAGGACGGTGCAGAGCCGCGGACGCCGGTGGGTAGCTGCGGCCAGGCTGCAGGACCTGGGTACAAGCCTGCTCCCTACCTGACCCCGCAGGCACCTGGGAGACTTCATACAGGAAGGGACCCCCCCCCCCCCACATCTGTCCTCCAGGAGCCTCTAACTGCTGGGCACGTGGGGCCACCCTTATCTCCAAAGGTGCCCCCCCCCCCCCCCCGCAACCAGCACACCTTGTATCAGGAAAGCTGACCCTGTTCTTTTATGTGAAACGTGAGCAAACGCTCCTGTAGGTGCTGCCAGACCCCTGCCTGCGCCCTGCAGCTCCGGGGCTGTCTATTCCACCGCGATTTCCCAGGTTCAGGAATGCCCGGGGCCCCACCCTGCACCTCCCTGCTCCGCCTGCAGTCGGGGCACAGCGCAGGGTCTGAGCCAGCCCAGCCACCCCAGACGAGACCAGACACCTGAGGACTCGGGGCCACATTTAGTGACAAGAAGCAAGAAGGCAGAACTGCATGCGATTCGCTCTCATCATCAATGTTTCTCTCCCTCTCCCTCCCCCTCCCTCTCCGGAATCAATTATGCATGTGTGTATGCGTGAAGAACTCTGTGGGAAGGGTTGGGAACAGTGTCCTTGCCACTACGGAAACTCCGAAATGTGTTTCTTTATTTGATAGTTTTAAAATCGATGCCAAATTAATTTCAATTAGTTTCAATTTAATTTTCTCACCTACCCTGGATATGAATATGTTCTCTCACCCCTGTGACTTCCCTTGGCAAGTTTGCTTTGAAACGCAAGCTTGAGAACGATGAAAGGAAAATCATTTCGCATACACATCTGCGAAACGTCGCTTTGCAAAGCCCTCCCGGTAACGCACACACGGCCTCTCCGCAGCCCCTTCCCCAGCAGCGTCTCAGGCTTCAGAACAGGGGGGTCTGGCGCCGGCCTCCTGTTTGTGTCTTGGTGGCAGCGGCTGAGGTCCTTGCCCCAAGAGCTGGGGACACGCGTGCTGTCTTTCAACTTGTGCCGTGGCCACGGGCGCTTCCAGTTGGCAGAGCCGCGTGAAACCAGAGCCACCCCGTGCGTACGCGGGGCATCAGCAGCAACGGAGACGGCATCTGAGCCTCGAGCCGCTGGCCAGCAGGGCGGCTGCGGAGCGAGCGCTGGACGAGGGAGCCGCTTCCCGGGGAGCCCTCCCCTGCCTGGTGTCAGCACCGTCCAGGCGATGGATGTCTGTCTCCTCTCCGGAGAGAGGGCACAGTCACCCCAGCCCCCTGAGCTTGTGACATGGGCTCCCACTGCAGACACCCCACTACGCTAACGGCAGAGACTTTCAAAGCCTTGGGACCTCATGGACACGAAACCGTCTCACGGGTCCCATTGCCCTGAGCAGCGGGGCTACTGCTCTGCCTCGATTCCCTCCTCTGGCCAGCACGCCCCGACGTGGCCTGGCCCATCCCTCTCTGACACGGGCCTCCCTGGGGGCTCTGACGCTGGACACCACAGGACTGATGGCATTTCATAGAAAACCACCATCTTACCCAGGCTGCCTCTGTGTTGTCCAAACAGTAATGAAATGGACTTTTAAAAATATGAAAGAAAGAAAGAAAGAAAGAAAGAAAGAAAGAAAGAAAGAAAGAAAGAAAGAAAGAAAGAAAGGAAGGAAGGAAGGAAGGAAGGGAGGAAGGAAGTAGACTTTAATCCCAAAGTAAAATTGCATTCCACAGTCTGATGGATGAACTCACGCCTTCCCTGTGAAACTCCCATATCGGCATTAGAAGCCACAAAAAATGACACAATCCTATCTCAACGTACAACTGCTAACTCAGCAGACACCAACCAAGAAGAAAAGCTGACCAGCTCGCTGTCATCAGGCAAATGTATTCACGATGCATTGTGCTATCAGAGGTCAGAGGTCAGCAAAGGCCAGCTCCAGGGTCCAGTCCGGCCCACCACGGACTCCCTCTCTCCCTGCCCCTCCCCCACTAGCTCAGGACTCTTTACGTGTTGACAGGAGCTGACGTTTTTGAGCATCACACGTGGCCAGGCACGGAGACACGCACTTTGCATCCCTGTCAGACCGATCTCTAAGGCAGGTGTTATTAAGCCCATTCTAGAGCTAAGGAAACCGAGGTTCAGGCAGATTCTGTGACTTCCCCTTGAAACTGAAAGACAGAGGAGCTGGGGTGTAGGCCCAGAGCTATCTGACCCTAAAGGACATTATGGACTTTCCACCATGCTAATCTGCCTTATGTCAAGACTCTCTAACCCAGTGGTTCTCAACATGTGGGTCGCGACCCCTTTGGGGGTCGAACGACCCTTTCACAGGGGTCGCCTAAGACCATCGGAAAACACATAGATAATTACATATTGTTTTTGTGATTAATCACTATGCTTTAATTATGGTCAATTTGTAACAATGAAAATACATCCTGCATATCAGATATTTACATTACGATTCATAACAGTAGCCAAATTACAGTTATGAAGTAGCAAGGAAAATAATTTTATGGTTGGGGGTCACCACAGCATGAGGACCTGTATTAAAGGGTCGCGGCATTGGAAGGTTGAGAACCAGTGCTTTAACCCAGACATCAAAAAGTAGACGCATGTGCCATTTGGTGTATCCCAAATGTCGTATAGCCCATTGGGTTGTGTCCTGCCTTTGCCCGAGGCTCCCCTGTAAGGTTTGCTAAGATGCTGAGGGAATGTGGTTCAGCTGTGGGTACCCTCCCCTAACCGCGTATAGGATGTTACTACCAGCTGACCATCTTTGGAGAGCCCCAAGCTTTCTGGAGAGAAACACGGCATTTCATCCAATAACATCCCGGACTCCTGCCTCGAGGGAAAGGGGTGGTGCTTCCGCCCCAAGGTCTGCAGCGTGTGCCGGGGAACTGGCACAAGCTTCAACCACCCATACGGCTGTTCCACCCATGATGCTCTCGTCATGCTCCTACAGAAAAACTCCCAGCGTGTCTCCATGTGTGGTCCATGGACCACCTCCGTGGGCCTCACATGCTTATGAAAAAGGAAGGTTATTGATCTTCTGAGTCCAAGTCTCTGTGGGTGGGTCACAGGAATGCACCCCACCCACTGCCTCCAAGGGCATTTAATAAATGGCTATAGAGGAAATGAGGGTGAAGACGAGGAGAACAGGGCATCCTTCTCCTCATCTACTCCTCTTGGGCTCCTCCTTGTCCTCACAGGCTGAGGTCAAGGTCAGTTACAAGAAACTTGGAGTAGCTATATTAACACCAAAGTAGGAATTGAGATAATATACATCATGGATTTAAATAGGGTCCTTATCCTATATAACAAAACCCTAATATGCAAATTGACTGAATGGCAAAACCTCCGGCAGAATGACCAGTCGCTATGACACGCACTGACCACCAGGGGGCAGATGCTCAATGCAGGAGCTACCCCCAGCCCAAAAGCCCTGACCAGCAGTGGCGGGGGGCGGGGCTGGTGAGCAGGTGGCACCAGGCCAGCCAAGGCAGGTGTGAGCAGGGGCCCTGATCACCCCGCCGGTCGCCCCCCAGATCGGCTCTGATCGCCGGCCAGGCCTAGGTACCCTACCTGTGCACTAATTTCGTGCACTGGGCCTCTAGTGCTATAATAAAAGGTTTGATTCACTATGTAGATTTAAAAATTCTAGACTTGGGGAGTTGGGTGGAGGGAAAGGGGAGAAAATGGGAGACTCTGTAATACTGTCAGCAATTAAAACAAATAAATCCTAAATTTGTTCACACATGCACCCAATCAAGTTGCCTCATGTGCATAACTTCTAAAATCTCCTGGAAATATAGGGAGAAACTGACAAGCCCACCAACATAATGGCACATTTCAACACTCTTTAATTAGTCTCGATAGACTTAGCGGATGGAAAGCTGATTAAAATCTAGAATATTTCAACAATACCATTGCCAAGCTTCCAGCATTGGGCATCTATAAGCCCTGTGCAAATACAGACTCCACCTTCATCTCAAGCAGGTATGAAACCTTTATAAAAACTGACCTCCTAGACGGCCCAAAAGCAGGTTTCCATAAAATTCAAATGAGCAGCACCATACAGACCACATTTCCCGACCACAAAGTTATATCAGAAGTCAACAATTAAAAGATAAAAACATCGACACACATTTGAACATTTAAAATAAGCCTCAAAGTAAATCATGGGCTAAAGAAGAAAAAATAACAGAAGTTTAAAATCCTGCCGATTGAATAATTAAAATCTGTGTTTCAAAACTTGCTGGGTGCAGTCAGAAAAGCACAGAGAAGCAAATCTATAGCTTTAAAGACTGAGACCAGAAAAGCCTGGAAGTCCCTGGGCTGAGCGCCCGACGGAAGTTGGGAAAAGCACAGGGAGAGTAAATCCAAGAGGCAGAACAAATAACAACGCGGAGAAGTTAATGAGAGAGAAAGTGAGGCGTCATAGTTGGCCCTTTGAAGTCTTCCCAAAACAAAGGCCCTCCTGCTGAGGTTGACGCAGCAAAACCAGGGAAGACACAAATCACGTTAGAAATAAAAACAGCACAAAGTGAAGATCTTTCTAGAGAGCCCAGAGCCCACGAGAGATTCAGTCCAGACTAAGACTCAGGCTGAGTCCTTTGTCCAGGACCCACACAGGGCACTTCCCTGTGTAACAGACAGTGAGGACAGAATGCTGGTGGCAGGGACGTCGGCGCCGGCCCACCCGCTGGCCTTTTGTCCTGGGTCGGATGAGACAGAAGCAGAGCAGAGACCCATGGAGCACGGAGCACGCAACAGCCCAGCCCAGCGATGAAGCAGCCGCTGCTCCAGCAAATGGACCCTCCTTGATTGTGGGAGGAAACTGGGATTCGGGGGGAAAACAAGGACGAGTCGGTCTATTTCTCAAGGCGCCCTGAAGCCCGGCTCCCACTGAGCGACTCAGAGGAGCTCCCACCCTCCCTCGTGTCCACACAAGCACTTCAACATCCTGACGAGAGTTCCAAAGACTCGCTCCTGGGCGATGACCTGACACCTTGGGTGATGGGCCCGGACTTCTCGGCATAGCACCCTGCTCTGGCCGGCCCACGTCTGGCAACTGGAGAAGGGTGAGATGCGGACGTTAGGAAGGTCTGCCCGCAGGATGTTAAAAGCAGATGAACTATCCGGGCCCTGCCTGGAGAGGCAGGAACAAGGGGGGAGGGGGCAGGGGGTCGAAAGGGCAGGGCACTTGGCATCAACTTCTGCCTTAGCTCCTTGGCGCGGCCTCGCTGTGTAAGACGCAAAGAGGGCGGGGGAGGCTTAAATGCCCATTTCGCAACGTTCACATGGAGCGTCCGGCGAGCCCTTTCCAGGAAACAAAGGCTCATCCTCCCGTCTGCTGCCCTGGGTGACGGTCGTCCTGACACCATGAAACGAAGCACAGGGCACCTCAGCCAGGAGACCCAGTAGCAACAACGTGGGAGCCTCGAGGAGACTCCCTGTGGGCTCTGAGGTGCTACTGACCGGGTGTCTTGCTGTCTGACTTGCTCCAAGGACAGAGGCTGCACGGAGGAGAGGGGACCCTCTTACAATCAAGCCCCATGCCTGACCCAACTCGGCTGAGCTAGGTCTGGGCCTGGGTCTCCGCAGGTCCTGTCCCCTCTCCTGTGCAGGGACCTTCTCTGTAAGCCCAGGACAATGATACCCGCCCCCCCACATGGTGCGAGGATGACACAGCACAGTCACACGGAGACAGTCTGGCGTCTGGTTGCCTCCGCCTTATATACTCCTCTCCGTGATAAGTATGTTCGACTGCACGTCTCTGAGAGCACGTTGGGCACACGGTGTTAGCCAAAGGCAGAACTGAAGTTCCTTCAACCATTCGGACAGAATATGGAGGAACAAGAGCGAACTGGGTCGTGTTCTAAACCAAAGACAGCAAACTACTGGCCGCGCAGAACTGAGCGAGGATGAGCTGTTCCGGATGGCTGACTTCCCGAGGAGGTGGGGGAGCTTCCTCTCCAGGATCAACAAATTCAAAACAAACCAGAAGAAGCAAACAGCTCGGGAGGTTTTAAACAATCTCTCTAATACACTTCAGAACTTGCCAGCGGCCTGCAGGAGTGCATTCCGAATGGTTTTACTTTTCCTTGAAGATTTTTTATAATATATATTTTTATTGATTTCAGAGAGGAAGGTAGAGGGAAAGAGAGAGAGAGAGAAGCATCCATGATGAGAGAGAATCATGGACCGGCGGCCTCCTGCACGCCCCACACTGGGGATCGAGCCTGCAACCCGGGCATGTGCCCCGACCGGGAATCGAACCCTGACCTCCTGGTTCATAGGTTGATGCTCACCCACTGAGCCCTGCCTGCCGGGCTTCCTTGAGGATTTTTGTCCTTGTTCTGAGCACAGCGAGCAGCCACCCAATGACGACCCTGACGGCATCTGCAGGGCCGCGAAGGGCTCAGCCCAACCCATCATTTTAGACTCGAACGAATGCTAAGCCCTGAGGGGCTGGTTCACCCACGTCGCCCAGCTCCCCGCAGTCAGGGCCCGACCCGGTCTCCTGCCCTCCCGCCTCCCCCACTGCCTTTTTGGAGCCACTGACCTAGAAGAGACCACCCCACCCTCCTTGAAATGACCCCAGAAAGCTTGCAACCACCTCAGCACCCCAGAATGTTGCTGGCGTGTCTGTCTGGGCTTAGTTCACACATTCTGTGTCTCCCTTCTCTGATGTTCATAAACCACGTGTGCTCCTGGAAACGCCACTCGAGTGTGCGTGCATTTTGCCTTTAACGTTCACAGTACTTTGTTTGAGATGTATGTACATGCCTTTAAAAGTCAGATGTCTTCTCTCCCAGCCCGGTCTCCCGGCTGGCCTGGGAAGTAAGCGCGGAGCAGCCGCGCTGAGTGCAACAGAAGCCGCGGGCTAACACCGAGGCTGGATGCAGGCTCCTGCCCTGTCCACACCCCATCCACGTCACCCACTGCCCCTGGGAAGCCCCGGCAACAAGACCACTGCAGCTTATAAACGCCCCGTGGATGCAGTAGCAACGGCAGCACCTCAAACACAGGCACACGCCCCTGCCCGGCTGGGCTGCTGCGGGGTTTCAGCTCCAGAGCCCTGAGCATGGGACCACTCCAGGGCGCTAACACCCACCCACGGCATCTACCAGGCAGTCCTCAAAGACCCCAGCCCAGCCCCAGCCCCAGCCCCAGAGAGATGAGGTCGGCAGACCAAAGACCACCACTACCAGCGGCTGAAGCCACAGTTCGACTCATTCAAGTAGGTGCTTAAAAGAAACTGTTAATGTCAATAAATAAAGACACCATTTTTTTCTTTCCCGGCCTGCCTGAGCACATGCAATCGTGCGTTTTTGTTTTGTTTTTTAATTAAATGGATCCGTGATTACAGACAAAGTTCAATAAAACGGCTCCTCCCTCCTCCCAGGCTCCTGGGGGCTGTCCCTGTGTCTGGGGCTCAGGAAGGAGAACCAACCTGCAGGCTGCCCAGCACAGGAGCAGGCCTGCCCGCAGGGGGTGGGAGTCACCTGCCCCAGTGCCCTGCCTGCCCGCAGCACCGACGGAAATGTGGGGACTGCCCCCCCCCCCCCCCCCGCGGTCCCCACTTAGCGAGTGCGTGTCCACTTTATAGGGCAGGTAGCCTTTCCTGTGATTTATTCGCAGAGAAAAAATTAAAATCGTTCAGAACCGCCGCTTTCCCAACGCCTCTCGGCGGCTGCTCTTTGCCCCACAGCAGTGTGACCAAAACCATGTCCTGGGAGAGCCTGGACCTTTGTCCCCTTGCGGTTCAGATCATCGCTCTGGCAACTGGAGAAAGTGGCGCTGCCTTCAAAGGGTGTCTCTCCTTCCCTCTGCCCCGCCCCCACCCCCACCCCCACCCCCACCCCCACCAGGAACCCATCACCCGCTCAGCCTCCGCCAGGGAGGCTGCGGCTCTCCCCCGCCAGCGCCCCCCAATTTCCATTAGTGCAAACGCTTCTCAGAGATAACGGACATCGCAGGCATGCTTAGACGCCTCCAGGGGAGCGGGGGGGGGGGGGGGGGGGGGGGCGAAGTGTCCCAGAACCTGACTTCTCCGAGTTTTCTTCCCACCCGAGTCCCAGCTTCTCTCCGTTCACTGGTGGAGGGAGACGCACGAGGGCACTTCGCGGGCATTGTCGACGCAGCACTTGCAAGAGGGGATGGCCCAGGTCGGTCCCCAAAGGTGACCCCAGGTGCCAGCGCGCAGGGACCTTCCGGGCGTCCGTGGGGGCGCAGCGCCCGTCCCCTCCCCTCCCCGCCCGTGCCCGCGGCGGCGCTCACCTCGCTGATCACGGTGGAGTGGGCCTGGACGTAGCGCCAGCCGCCCCGACAGGGCACGAGCGGAGCCGAGCGGTTGGGGAAGGCGGCGAGCGGGTCGGCGCAGCTGAGCGCAGCGGCGGTGGCATTGGCGTTGGCGGTGGCAGTGGCGGTGGCGGGGGCGGGGGCGGGGGCGTCGGCCGCCTCCAGCAGGAAGCGCTGGCAGCTGCCGGGCCCCGCGCGCTCGGGCGCCGTGCGGTTCCACTCCTCCTCGGCGCTCCAGCCGCAGCGCTCGGCCAGCGCGGCCGCGCCCGGCCCGCGGCACCAGAAGCGCTCGGGCCGGCTGCCCAGGAAGACCACGGCCACGAAGAGGAAGGCGAAGGTGACGCCCGTCAGGCACAGCAGCAGGAACACGCGCCGCTGGAAGCGCCCGAACTCGCCGGCCCGCTGCAGCGCCTCGTCGAAGGAGGGCATGGTGCGCGCCCGCCGCCCGGCCTCCGAGTGGCCGCGGGCCGCCGGCCGCCGCTGTACCCGCCGCCTCCCCCGTCCCGCGCCCGCCCCTGGGCGCCGCGCCAGCGCCCCGTCCGCCCGGCCCGCCGGCCCCCGGCCCGGCCGCGCCGCCCCCGCCTCCCTCCCCCGGGGCGCCCGCCGCTGCCCGGGCCCCGCTCCCCAGGGGCGCGCCGTGGGGGCCGGGTGGGCGCGGAGGGGCCGGGGCGCCCGGCCTGGCTGAGCGCCATGCGCGCCGGGACCGGCCGGGTCTGCGAGTGACAGGCACAGCCTCGGGCCTGGCGCGCGGCTCCATTCGGTCCCTGCCAGCAGCTGGCGAGCTCCAGGGGAAGAAAGTACCGCGTCACCACTACTCCCGGCTCCTCGGACTTGGCCACTTGGCCTCCGGAGTTCCGAGTGCAGCCCAGGGACCTGGCGACGCGCACCGGGTCCGCACCCGTGCCCTGAGTCGCTCCTCCAACCCCCTCCCCGCGGGGCACAGAGGTGGCTCCACGCAGCCCTGGACCCGGCAGCCGGTTCCCAGGACCCTGAACCGATGGCACAGGCAGACCACGGGGGTTAGACTGTGAAAGTGTCAGCGAAGGGCCTCTGCTTTAACTGCTATCGCCCGCAGGCTCTCTCCCGGCCTCGTTCTAGAGACAGAGCTGTCTTTAGTGCCGCCTTTAGCGGCTTGGTAATGCCCGCCCCTCCCCGACAGGGCATGCAGGGGAGACCCAGTTTCTGGATCTCGATGCCAGCCTCCGCAGGGAGAAGGCAGGCTGGGAACGTTGCAGGCATCACGCAGATCCTGACTCACCTCTCACTCTATGGGGCTGAGACACTGAATGGCACATTCATTGGAGACGATGCTGTGGAGACACCTGGTTGGATGGAATAGTGCTCTCACAGCACAGGAGGGGCCGCAGTGGACGCCAGTGCTGCCCGGCCCCTGGGGTGGAGGAGACACTGTGTTTGCTCCTCATCTGTTGCAGACCAATAGGTGGTCTTACTGGACATGAACAGCTGCCTCTCACGAGGCACAACCACATCCGAAAAGGTCTGCACCCTGTTCCCGAAGCCGGGCCCAGCGGTCACACACCTGGATGCCGTGGGGACGTCAGTTCGGTATAAAAGCTTCTTAATGCTAGTCAGTTTCTGCACTTGCCTGAGGGCAGACAGAGAACAGTTCACAGACCAGCCCTTACACGGCGTCCTGTGCACTCCCTTCTGTGTAAAGGAGCATACAGATGCCTCCATTAAAATTCTTTATTTTACCTGGGCCCTGGCCGGTGTTTCTCGGTGGTTAGAGCGTCAGCCCGAGGCCTGAGGGTCTTGGGTTTGATTCCCAGTCACGGGCATGTACTTGGGTTGCAGGTTTGATCCTCAGCCAGTAAACCAGTCGCTGTGTCATCTCTTTTACTGTAAAATAACTATAAACATGCCATGAGTTCGAGGTCTATTTTCCTTAAAATACAAAGACAAAATGTACAGTAATCCAGGTCATGTTAGTGCAGTGCATATGTTAACACACGTTTCCTAATGCAGGTGGTTGGAGGCCAGAAGATGAAATACTCAATTTTGCGAGAGTTAAAGCTATGTCTTCATGGGAAAAGGTGGAAGTTCCCTGAAAAATCCAAAACAACCCCTTTTTAAAATGTGGCCCAAAGGAAGAGGATGAGGAGAGCAAGACCTGCAGGAAGTGTTAGTGTAAGTGGCAGTGTTATCTGGCTGCTGGGCAGGACTATGTACAAACACACCTGTTCTGGTTTATTCTGTCTTTTTGTCAAATTAATTGTGGTCTAGATGGTTTTACCATTTACCTTGCGTATAACGATTGGAGGGCTACGTGTGAGACACCACCACACACACCATCACAGATACTGCGCGGGGAGAAGGCCAGGTGCTGAGGGAGGCTTGTGGGTCAGGACCCGTCCGAGGGGCACGGGGCGGGGGTTGGGGGGTGTTGATAACAGGCCTTGGCCGCATTCTCATTCTTAGACTCTGAGGTTTAGGGTCTAAATTCTTATCCCAACTGTACAGTGAGATGAAAGGTATGTGGGGCGTTCATTTTTCCCAAAAACAGGTTAGCGTCTCTGTATGATGCCGATCTGCCTCCGCCCCTGCAGAGCGCGCTGCACGTGGCTCTCTCCACACGGAGGGGAAAGCGGGCCGTCTCCCAGTCATCTCTGGGCAGCAACCACATCGAAGCCCCTTCTCGTTCTCCTGGAGGGGTCCTCAGAAACGGCAGGTCCCCACCTACACTGACCGCACTCCCTAAGGCAGGCTGCCCCCCATTCCAGCCCATCACCCTCCCCAGCTGTCCCTCCCAGCTGTCCCTCCCTCCCCACTCCCATCTGACCACACGTCCTCCAATAGCTCATGGAACAGACTCTGCACCCAGGACTGTACCATGCGCTTCACCCCTGATCCCTTCTGCTCCTCAGAACCATGCTAGGTGAGGATTAACAACAACAAAAATTAAAATGACTTCACTTGGGGATTTAGTACAAATTGATAATTAGTCCATAACATTATCAAAACCACATACGGTGCCAGGCAGGTACCATATTTACCGCGATGATCACTTGTAGTTTATGTAAGGTGTAAGCACCGGGTTGCACACCTAAGCTACTATAATATTGTATGTCAGCTGTAACTGAAAATAAAAAATGATGAAAAATAATAAATAAAATAAAATGACCTCACTCAGTTTATAGCAGCAGGTGGGACTAGGACCGAGGCCCACACACTATTAGACATCACTATCTCAGTTTAATTTTTAAAGTCGTTATTTCTGCCAAAACCGGTTTGGCTCAGTGGATAGAGCGTCAGCCTGTGGACTGAAGGGTCCCGGGTTCGATTCTGGTCAAGGGCATGTACCTGGGTTGTGGGCACATCCCCCGTGGGAGATGTGCAGGAGGCAGCTGGTCGATGTTTCTCTCCCATCGATGTTTCTGACTATCTATCTCACTCCCTTCCTCTCTGTAAGAAATCAATAAAATATATTAAAAAATAAAAATAAAAAAAAATAAAGTCGTTATTTCATAAATAACTTTGGGGACTACAAACGTAATAAATTCTAGAAACTGCAAAGAAAATCTGTACCTTTTAATACCAAAATTAAAGTAATTTGCATAAATATAAAACCTACTTAGCCTTTAGTCAAATAACATTGTCAGTTAAGTTTTTTAGAGTACTATATAATGGGAGATTTTGTTGTAAAAATAAAGATTTTTTTTTTTTGCATTTTAACACTGGAAAAAGAAATGATCTAATATTCCAAAGCATTATCCTTGTTTAGGAAAAGAAAAAAGGGAACCGGTTGACCCTGGGGAAGCTCCTTCCCGAGGTCACGGGGGCGTGTCAAGGTCAGCGTCCCGGTCTCAACCACACCCCATGACCATGCAGGAGCCAGTTACTGGGGAAACTAGGTGAAGGGCACACAGAAACCCTCTGGACTATTTTTGCAACCTCTTGTGAGCCTGAAGCTATTTCAAAATAAAAGGTTATTTTTACAAAAAAGGTAATGAGGACCAGTGGGGAACACGTGTGCCAGAACCGCCTGTGCCGTGGGGCTCTTCCTTTCAAGGACACGCCCTCCCTGCACCCAGGCCCAGGCCCTCCTCCGGCTCCCCTCCCTCCTCGGTGTCACAGTGGCTCTGGGAATCCGCTCCAGAACTCGGGGGCTACATCGAGTCACGGGCTCAGAGTCCTCGGGGAAGGCGTCCGCGGGGAAATGCTGCCTTTTTCGCAGAATCAATTTACAAGTGCGGGCTCGGAGCCACAGGCTGCTTCGAAATAAGCGTTCGTCCTTAGATGGGCAAATAAGAAGTTCTTACTAATACAACCACCACTCATGGTTCCCTAAGCCAAGATCTTAACAGAAGGCTATGACCAGCCCTCGCTGGTTTGGCTCAGTGGATAGAGCATCGGCCTGTGGCCTGAAGGGTCCTGGGTTCAATTCCGGTCAAGGGCACGGACCTCAATTGCAGGCTCAATCCCTGGCCCTGGTTGGGGCCTGTGCGGGAGGCAACCAATCGATGTGTCTCTCTCACATTGATGTTTCTCTGTCTCTCCCTCTCCCTTCCACTCTCTCTAAAAATCAATGGGAAAATATCCTCGGGTGAGGATTAACAAAATAAAACAAAGACTATGACCAAAAAAAGAAGAAAAAAAAGTGTGTTTCTTCTACTTTTTTACTGTTATTGGTATTGATTATTGATTTTACTACAAAAGGCTCGTTGTTTTTGCTTAATAAGTACAGTCACACGGGGCATGTAGGGTTCTGTGTGTGCATTTCATAACACACCTACAGACACACCGGAGTGGTTCATATTCGAGAAGCTGGGCCTCCTGGTCACCCCAGCCTGTCGCAAGCACAGCTCCCGTCCCTTCGCTCCCATCCTCATGACAGTAGGCTCGGTCCTTCTCTCCTGCCTCGGGCATCTCTGGAGTCCCCAGAGCTACCCAGGGCTCCCCTTTATGTGCGCCCCACATGCAGTCAACAGTTCTCTGCTTCCTCCTGTGCCCTGCAGGAATCTCCGAGACAACGGCGGTCAGGGTCTTCCGTGTCCTGCGGAGTCGCATCCCATTCCTGGCCTATCCTCACGCCAGAGCCCGTGTTGAAAAGGAAGGTGTTTTCCCTGGTCCAGGAGGGAGTAGACCACGGCTTCTCGGGGCGGGGGGATGGGGTGATGGGCATGAACTGAGTTTTGTCTCATGTGAAACTATAGAACAGGATGGTGATGTGGACAGGGGGCAGGCTTTTGTTTCCTTTTTTTGTTTTTTTGTTTTGTTTTGTTAATCCTCACCCAAGGATATTCTTTCCATTGATTTTTAGAGAGTGGCAGGGAGGGAAGGAGGGAAGGAGGGAGAGGAGTGGGAGTGGAGGGGACTGGCCGGGCGTCCCCTCAAGCCTCAGCCGCAGTGCCCACTTCTTCTCACCTCCCGTTTATCCCTCGGGCTGTGTTTGACCCCCAAATACAGTCAGGGTTCAGACTGGTTCCCACAGGCCTCCTGGCTGCATCGGATCAGAGGGCGTGCCTGGGCACCCGTCCTTAAACATTCTGTCTGTGAGCCCGGAACATAGAGTGTGGTAGTGCTCACCTATTCAGCCAGCGGGTACACACCTACCTCTCAGCTCCAGCCCCGCCAGCTCTCTGTCACGTGCCAACACTGGCCTTCCCACTGAGGTTTTCTGTACTCACTCATCTGCCATCTACCCTCTCGGGTACGAACTCCTTCCCAGTTACTAAGGACCTTCATTGATGCCTCAAACCCACTCCAATTCCTACCTATATCTTTCATCCTCTCATCTGAAATGCCATCTCTTTTCACTGTCTTCTGCCTACACACATCTACTATACAGACACACACTTACATCATTAATATCTACACCTGTGTCTTTCTTTATATATATATAATATTGGTTTCAGAGAGGAAGGGAGAGGGAGAGAGAGATAGAAAAATTAACGATGAGAGAGAAGCATCAATTGGCTGCCTCCTGCACACCCCCTACTGGGGATCAAGCCCACAACCCGGGCATGTGCCCTTGACCAGAATCAAACCCTGGACCCTTCAGTCCACAGGCCGACACTTTACCCACTGAGCCAGACCAGCGAGGGCGACACCCATGTCTTTGTAACCACACGGCTAGGATTCCCCGTCCAGTCTTAGAAACGCCACTCACTCTCACTGAATCTAGTTTCCTTGTTGGTAAACTTGAGGTAAAGAACAGCATTAAACCCCTCAGGTCATAGAGAGAAAGAAATAAAACCGTGTAAGCTGACTGTTCAGAACAGTCTTTATTGGACAAAAAGAAGAGTTCAATCGACGTGTTAACTATTTTTCAAAATTCTTTCCACTTGCGAGTTGCACTCAGTCCTCCTTCCCAGGCCTCTTTGCTAAACCCCACTTGTTCCTCTGACTCCGGAGTATCTGTACCCAGGTTGGACCACTCTGCTCAGTGCACGCCCTCAGCGGGAGCCACGCCCTCCGACTGTGTCCTACACATCGTCCTCCTGTCTCCTCGTGGACAGCCAGGAGCACATGGCATTACGTGTTCCTCTTGTCCGTGTTTCCCAACGCAACGCCAGACACCTCACGGGACAGTCTACAAATCACCCGTCAGCTCTTGTGTTATTTAAGGGATACTCCATGACTCATTCGGTGAGTCTCTGAGAATATTTATACTACCTGAACCTCTTTTTTAAATGCTTTGTTCTAATAATATCTTCCCCCCACACACGAGCGGGGAAAATTAGTCTTCGGTGGATTCCAGAAACGATTCTTTCCTATTCACCCAAGAGAGAAAGCCATGATCTCACATCATCGAAGTGGGCCCCGACGCCTGACGCAGTGGCTAATTTCTGCTCCACTGACGTTCCTGATGCGCTTCTGTCCCGCCGGTCTGGTCCCGGGAAGGTGGTGCCAACACCAGTTCACAGAGGAAACTTGGCAGGCGGGGGAATCTATGCCCTGTCGCCGCCCGGGCATTCTCTAGGCCCCATGGCGGGGTCCGCACTCTGTGTGGGGACAGATGTGCGCTCCACGCAGTGCGTGGATGTGCCAGATCCAGCGAGAGACAAGCTGATATCGATGAAATCTTCCCATGCCGGGAGCCGGTCCATCCTTGCTGTTTCAAGGGACCTGGCATATATAGCATACTGTTCTTAATATGTTTGCTCCCTTTAGCGCCATGTGTTTTAACCAAGGTCACCTCTCCGAGAAAGGTTGTTTCCCCAGGTGGGGATCTTTCCTTGAGGTTAGGGAGGGGATACAACCCCTTAATTAAGTGCCAGGCGGGTAGTTAAGCTACATAATCTTTAGTCCCTGGAATGGAGATAAGAAACGCCCTAACCTTTGTAATAGAAATTGACAGGATTAAAATCGGCTGGTATAAATACGGATGTAACAAGACAATAATCATCAGATCCACATCAGCTCCTCATCAGCTCCTCATCAGCTCCTCATCAGATCCTAACCAGAACCTAGTCAGAGAACATGGCAAAAGATCCTGGACAGAACCTGGCTACAGAACTTCACTGGAGAACCTAGACAGAACATGGCAAAAGAACCTGGATAGAACCTGGCTAAAGAACCTGGTGACTGAACCTGGCTGGAGAACCTGGAGAACCTGGCTGGAGAACCTAGCGAGAGAACATGGCACCAGAACTTGGTTGGAGATCTAAACCAGAACTTGGTTGGAGTTCCTAACCAGAACTTCGCTGGAGATCCTGGAGGGAGAACCTCGCTATGCTGATGAATTGAAACCAGTTTCCATGTCATTCATTCTTCGCCGACTCCGTCCACACCTTTGGGGATCCCTGGACCTGCTGGGGTTGGACCCCGGCATCTGGCGCCCGAACAGGGACCCCTAGGTAAGGCCCCCCCCACCCCCCCGCACTCGGGACGGATAGGACTCCACCGTAGAAAGAGGGTGGATAGTCTTTGCTGACTCCGTCCACACCTTTGGGAACCCCTGGAAAAGGATTCCCCTAGGTAAGCCCCCCCATTGAGAACCCCCACATTCGGGACGGATAGGACTCCACCAGGGTGCTACAGACCCCCCTATAGAGGATAAGTCGGGTTAAGAAGGTGGATAGTACAGAACTTAGATTGAGAAGATGTGCCATACTGAGTCCAAGAAAGAAGACTCTGTATTGATCCTTAGATTGAGAAGATGTGCCATACTGAGTCTAAAGAAAAAAGACTCTGTATTGATCTTTTAACACATATGCTTGCTAGCAGAGGAGTTAAGGTTACTCCCAGTCAGATGGAATGTTTTATACAAGAAGTGTGTCCATGCTTTTCTGAGGAAGGAAAGGTGCCGGAAAGGTAAATGTAAAGGCATGGGAGAAGGTAGGCCCAAGGAGCCTTATCCTTAACCCCACTGCAGCCTTTCCACCCTGGAAAAGTGCAGGATTGGCAAGCTCTCCCTGGGGTGATAGATCAGGACTCAGGTAATAGCGGAAAGCGCCAATCCTACTCTTAAAATGGATACAAGAGAGCATTTGGGGTTTTTCTTTTTAATGCCTGCTTTGGATTGAGTAAATGCATTACGTGCGTCACCACAATGGACCCAGAGAAGCTCCTTGTCTCATCGTTCAAAGACTTAGAGTTGCCCCGATGACAGAAAAGTGGAAAAAAGAAGAAAAGAAAGGCTATGCAAGGGACTGAGATGCCAACATGGGGTCAGCTGAAGAAGTTAACAACTGAGGCCCAACAGATGGTAGAAAATCAAGAAGTGGAAGCTACTCTCTCAGCCAAGTCTGAGGACTCTGAGTAAATCAGCAAAAGAAACTTTCATTTAGCAGAAACTCACTTATTTCATCAAATGGAAAGACTTACTTACAGGAGCCTGGAAGGGACCTGATGTACTTTTAACCTGGGGAAGAGGAGATGCTTGTATATTTCCACAAGATGCAGACTCACCTGTGTGGATTCCAGACCTTCTAATCCGACCTTACATCACACCACCCTCCATCTCCGCCTCATCCTCCTCCCCGGTATCATCCATATCGGCCAACCCAGAGGACACAGCTGACTCCTCCCCGTACACTGACATCACCATCAAGCACGGTCCTGATGGACCCTTTAATGCAGCCTTTCAACTCGCTGACGCTTCGGGAAGCCTATCACCAGTGACGCTGCCCGCTAGCCAGACCAACAAAGACAACCAAACCCCCGACTTGAGGACAGCTGAAATCCCTTGACTGAAGAGGCCAGCAACCTTCTACAGGAACAAGGCTCCTTGTGCACTCCATCCACTATGTTTATAGCTATGCTTGTTGTCATTGCTTGCCAGTCTTCTTCTGAGTCTTAATCAGCCCAATCTGAGAGGTGGCCGCTGATTTGCATGCGCTATCATTTAAAAAATAAAAAAGGGGGAATTTGCCGGGAGCCGGTCCATCCTTGCTGTTTCAAGGGACCTGGCATATATAGCATACTGTTCTTAATATGTTTGCTCCCTTTAGCGCCATGTGTTTTAACCAAGGTCACCTCTCCGAGAAAGGTTGTTTCCCCAGGTGGGGATCTTTCCTTGAGGTTAGGGAGGGGATACAACCCCTTAATTAAGTGCCAGGCGGGTAGTTAAGCTACATAATCTTTAGTCCCTGGAATGGAGATAAGAAACGCCCTAACCTTTGTAATAGAAATTGACAGGATTAAAATCGGCTGGTATAAATACGGATGTAACAAGACAATAATCATCAGATCCACATCAGCTCCTCATCAGCTCCTCATCAGCTCCTCATCAGCTCCTCATCAGAACCTCATCAGAACCTCATCAGTTCCTAACCAGAACTCCGACCAGAACTTTGGCTGGAGATCCTGGCTAGAGGTCCTGACTAGGCTGCTGATCAACTGAAGGCTGTCTTCGTGTCATTCCTTCTTCGCCGACTCCGTCCACACCTTTGGGGACCCCCGGACCCGCTGGGATTGGACCCCAGCATTCCCACTTGGATGGTTGACAGCCGTGAATGTTGTCTTCCGCAGATGTGATGTCCAAGGCGATCAGCATCATCCTCACTCACAGGCGAAATGACGCCAATGACGCCAATGATGCCAGTGGGAATCGCAATGACTCTAAGGACGATTCTTCAGGTGGCAAGTCCCTTCGTCACAGTATCGGTTAATCCGGGCATTTGGGGAATTTGCTCAGGAGAGAAATGTGAAGTTGAGCCTCTAAAATCCAGCTCTGTGCTCATTTTTGAGATGAGTATCAGCCTTTCAGGAAAGGCAACCCTAACAACCATGAGGAATGGAAGCTGCTCCAGATGTTACTGAACGAACAGCTGGGCGGTGCACCCTCCTCACGGGGACAGTCCAAAGTGTTAGGATGTTAAAGAAAGATCAGGTAACAGGAGCTCACCTGTAGGAATCCACCAGACACGTGGACTTCTTAAAGGAGCGCCTTTTAACTTTTAAACAAGAAGCGAGGGTTTTAGTCAGGGCTGTGTGTACAGGCGCACCGAAGTGCGGAGAACCAGTCTGGGGCCTGCTGAACTTTGAGCCCCAAGGGCACCCGGCTGAGCCACTTGATTGGCAGCTCCCTGCTCCAGGAGAAAGCAATCTGGGCAGCAGATCAGAGTTTTGCCTGTGTCTTTCATTTCTTTCCTTTTTCACGAGAAGTTAAACATGCTTAGGTCTCTGTACTCAAAGAGGAGAAAAGGGGAGGGAGATGGGGAAGAAGAAAGGAAAGGGAAGGGAAGAGAAGGGAAGGGAAGAAAGCAGGAAGAAGGCTCACGTTCCTACAACCACATCCCCCCGGGCACCGCCCCTCCTCAGCCAGCACAATTCAGCAGCACTTGCCACTCTGCACAACTTGACAGGTCACTAGAGACCATCCATCTAGCTAATCCAGCCATAAGACTTGGTTCTCTCCTGACTTCCTAGCAGCCTTAGATGTTATTAAACTCTCCCTCCTGCCCTAGCTGGTGTATCTCAGTGGATAGAGCATCGTCCTGCAGACTGAAGGGTCCCGGGTTCGGTTCCAGTCAAGGGCACATGCCGGAGTTGTGGTCTCCATCCCCAGTAGGGGCCGTGCAGGAGGCAGCCGATCAATGATTCTCATCATTGATGTTTCTCTCTCTCCTTTCTTCCTCTCTGAAATCAATAAAAATAAATAAACAAAATAAAAAACACTCCCTCCCCCCTGCAGCACGTCGGCCCCAGGCCCACTGCTCGGCCTCGCGGTGGGTCCTTGGCCGGTGCGCACTCCTTCCGTGTGGGCACCCACAGGGCTCTGCCCAGACCCGCCTCCTCCTCTGCAGACTCTCCCACAGCTCTGGCTTCAATACCAGGAGCCATGGCTGCGCAGCAAAGGTCCCGACCCCCGCAGCCTCCGAGCTCACGAATGCTCGCCTCCGGTCATCACGGAGCAGCTCTGAGCCTTCTCGTCTCGTGTCCCCTCGCCTGCCATCCCCTCTCACCCCCGAGGCCTGCCTGCCTTCTCCCCCTCTTTCTCCCACCTCGGCGTGGCCGGCGGAATAGTTGTGTGTTTGTTTTCACCTCCTCAGCTCATCCCCCTGTTGGTGGAACAGAAACTAGAATGTCCCGGCCACTTTCACACCCGTCATCACGTTTGCACTGTTGTGCTGATTTTTAACAGAGAAAACCAAGGTTTGCAGAGTGAACTCCCACAAAATAGAGCAAAGGCAGAATTCAGTGAGGGGGGCAGGGTCTGGGGGGAGGGGGAGGGAGGGGTGGGCTGGGAGAGGTTGATGGGGGAAAAGGAGGACCTATGCAATACTTTCAACAATAGAGTTTTTAAAAAAGGCAGAATTCAAGTCCACGTCTGTCAGAGTCTAACGCTGACTGTGTTCCCATCTGGCCGCGCTGCTTTTTTCTCGCTCAGACACTGGAGTTTAGACTAGAAGAAAGATACCACCCGTGAGAGGCAGGGCTGGGATGCAGACCTGGGCCTGCGGGCCTGCACCAGGGTGCTGAGCCTCTTCCATATTTGCCTATTTCTCCTCCACATCTTTATCAGCATTCGTGATGAATTTCCCGAGTTCTTGGCTCTCCATTTGCCCAAGAGGGACTGGGCAGGGCCCCAGGAACGCCATGGATCACGGCTGTCACCCGCTCCGGGCTCCCACGCCTTAGGGAGGGTGCTCCTTATCGCTCTAGATGGTAAATGGCCACCGCCTGCATTCTTGAGTCAACGGCGTCAAAAATATATAAAATAGGATTTCCACCCCCAGACGAGGCCTCGCAGCTGGCCCCGGGGAATTTGTGAGCAGGGCTCCTCAGGTCCGGGAAAGGCTCGTTCATCTCGTCTTCAACAGGCGAAGCCACAGCCCCCAGCGATCACAGGCACCTCCTAGCCTCGGCTTCGAAAAGGACTCTGAACAGAGTGGACAGAGGCGAAGAGCACACTGGGTGTCGCCATGGGGTAACGACGCCTCTGTCCTCTCCTCTTTTCTAAGCAACGGTGAGAGCCTTTCCGGCCCCCAACCCCCCCGGATCTGCTGGGGGGGCTGCAAGGCCGTGAGTGCTGGCCACGGGCTCCGCCGGCTGCAGACATTAATGCTGGCGGGACCTTCTCGAAGGAAACCAGGGGCGGGGACCCCGCTCCAGCAGCCACACAGCCACAACTCTGTAGGAAGCGTCGCGGGGACTCATGCTGCTTTCGTCAATCTCTAAATCCCCCCCATGCCCTGTCCTCAGCGACGGGCCATCCGAGCCCAGACTTGGCACAGATGCCCGTGGCGCTGCCAGGGGCGGGCCCTCGGGCTGAGCACAACCAGGGCCCTGGGACACCGGAGCCTTGGAGAACTCTGCGCCCCTGCGAGCTGTCCCCTTGGGGGCTGGTGCCCCACACAGGACAGGGAGAGAGGCCGAGGGCCCGGCTCCGTGCCACATCCTCCTCGTCCTCCTCTTCACTCTCCCCAGCGTCGACCTCGAACCCGTGCTTTAGATAGGCTGCTCTCTTTCCAAACAATTAATTAAAATAATATATGCACGTAAAAAATTAAACAATGTGGAAGGAAATATGGGGAACAGCAGTCCTCCGTCTAACCTTTCCCATCCCTGGGGCCCCTCCAGGGCTGTCCCCTTCATGATTTCCATCGTCAGTCCCACTGAAAGCTACCCCGGGACCTGCGACACGTGAAGCCTGGGCTTCTATTTCCTGTTTGGCAACGCTTTTTTTCTTCAATCCTCTCCTGAGGATATGTTTATGGACTTTCAGAGAGAGAGGAAGTGGGTAAGAGAGAGAGGGGTGGAGGGAGAAGGAGAGGGAGAGAGAGAGAAACATGATGTGAGACAGACACATCAATTGGTCTCCTCCCGCACACACCCTGACCGGGGCTGGGGATTGAACCTGCAACCCAGGTACGTGCCCTTGACCAGGAATGGAGCCCTCCACCCTTTGGTGCGTAAGCTGGTGCTCTAACCACTGAGCACCCCAGCCAGGGCTTGTTTAGCAACTCATTGACTCTCTTCTGCAAAAGATACACATTTCCCCCATAACCCTCTACGTATTTCATGACTACAGAATAATTTTTAGCTCTTCCTTATTTAAATGACGTTATTTATCTCTACTTCTTGTTCGAGAAACCTCGGGCAGTGTCTCCTGACTCACCCACGGAGGAATATCCGCACCCCCCATCCCTGATCACCCCTCCTTTTCTCTTCCCTCAGTCACAAGTGCAAGGACCTCCACTGTGGACGCCGGGGCGGACGACTCCCAGATGGTGGAATAAACCTCGCTGACTCTCGGGCGTCCCCCTCACACGTCCATCGCCAGCCGAGTCTGTCAGCGGGCTGCTCCCCCATCCTACCTGCAGTCATTGCTTGTTTGCTGTTCACTTTTGCACCCATTTGCTCTGAGATAAAGTCCCAAATAAAACATCAGACAGCAAGGAGTGGAGGGAACGGTACCGGAGGCCCAGCTCCTGGAACAGTGTGTGTCGGTCTCCCGTGGCTGCTGTAACGAATGGCCACGAGACGCGTGGCTCACACCAACAGGAACCTGTTCTCATGGCTGGGGAGACCAGAAGTCCACAGTCGAGGTGCCAGCCAGGCCTTCCTCCCCGCTGTGGCTCTGGGGGAGATGCTGTCCCTCACCCCTCCTGTATTCTGCGGGCCGCAGCATCCCTTGGCTGTGGCCGCATCCCTCCATTCCTGCCTCTGTCTTCACGTGGCCTCTCCTCTCCTCTGTCTCCTCTGTGTCTCCATAAGGACACCTGTCGCTGCAGGTCGGGCCACCTGGATAATCCAGGAGGATCTCCTCTTGAGGTCCTTACCTTCGTGGCTTCTACAAAGATGCTTTTCCCAAATAAGGTCACAGTCCCTTGAAGGGCTGGCATAGGGACGTATCTTGGGGGGGGGGGGGGGGGGGGGGTACCATCCAGCTCACTGCTCTGCTCCTGGAAAAAGACATCTCGATATAGAAACGAAGGAAGGGTGCTCTGCCCTTGTCCTCTAAAAATAGGAGCGGGAAGAAAGCAAACATGTGGAGCCTCTTGCCCAAAGCAGGGCAGGGACTTGAACACGCTCTCCCTTTCCAGGCCCGCAAAGAGCAGCAGATTATGTTCTCGGCTCGCCTTCCATTCCCATGGAGGTCTGTGTTCCTCATTTCCCCGGGGAACAGAACTCCCAAAATAACCGGGAAGGTTGTTCTTGTGGGATTGCCAACCTGCCTCACAGGAGACCTCCTCCGATCCCATGATGGGCGATTCCTCGCCAGGACGGATCGGGCCCACCCGGAAACCCTCTGGTCGCACCCACAGCCCAGCACCCACTCTCAGACACCTCCACTGGTCGCTGGTCCCTGAGCATGAACCAGGCCCCAGGGGCCAAGTCACTGTATAGAGTCAACAGAAAGACACCAGCCAGCAAACAGCTGAGAGGCCCTGGCGGGTCCTGGGGAGGAGGAGCACTGGACCGGGAGTCCACAGCCCGCCCCCCACAGCCCGCCCCCCTGCACCCCACAGCCCACCGCCCCCCACAGCCCCCCCCCTGCACCCCACAGCCCCCCCCCCGCCCCCGACAGCCCGCCCCCCGCCCCCCACAGCCCCCGCCCCCCACAGCCCCCCCCCATGCACCCCACAGCCCGCCCCCCCCCGCCCCCCACAGCCCGCCCCCCACAGTCCCCCCCCCCGCCCCCCACAGCCCCCGCCCCCGTCCCCGCCCCCGCCCCCTCACCCCACAGCCCACCCCCGCCCCCGCCCCCCACAGCCCGCGCCCCCCGCCCCCCACAGCCCCCCCCGCCCCCCACAGCCCGCCCCCCCTGCACCCCACAGCCCCCCCGCCCCCCACAGCCCGCCCCCCCCCGCACCCCACAGCCCGCCCCCCCCGCACCCCACAGCCTGCCCCCCTGCACCCCACAGCCCCCCCCGCCCCCCACAGCCCGCCCCCCCCCGCCCCCCACAGCCCGCGCCCCCCCGCCCCCCACACCCCCCCCCGCCCCCGCCCCCGCACCCCACAGCCCGCCCCCCCCTCGGCCCCCACAGCCCGCCCCCCCCCGCACCCCACAGCCCCCCCCCGCCCCCCACAGCCCGCCCCCCCGCACCCCACAGCCCGCGCCCCCCCCCACAGCCCCCGCCCCCGTCCCCCGCCCCCCACAGCCCCCCCCCCGCCCCCGCCCCCTCACCCCACAGCCCGCCCCGAGCCCCCCCGCCCCCGCACCCCACAGCCCCCCCCCCGCCCCTCACAGCCCGCCCCCCCCCGCACCCCACAGCCCACCCCCCCCGCCCCCCACAGCCCGCGCCCCCTGCACCCCACAGCCCCCCCCCGCCCCCCACAGCCCACCCCCCCCGCCCCCCACAGCCCGCGCCCCCTGCACCCCACAGCCCCCCCCCCGCCCCCCACAGCCCACCCCCCCGCCCCCCACAGCCCGCCCCCCCCCGCACCCCACAGCCCACCGCCCCCGCCCCCCACAGCCCGCGCCCCCTGCCCCCCACAGCCCCCCCCGCCCCCGCCCCCGCACCCCACAGCCCGCCCCCCCCCTCGGCCCCCACAGCCCGCCCCCCCCCCGCACCCCACAGCCCCCCCCCGCCCCCCACAGCCCGCCCCCCCCGCACCCCACAGCCCACCCCCCCCCGCCCCCCACAGCCCGCGCCCCCGCACCCCACAGCCCCCCCCGCCCCCCACAGCCCGCGCCCCCCGCCCCCCACAGCCCCCCCCGCCCCCGCCCCCGCACCCCACAGCCCGCCCCCCCCCTCGGCCCCCACAGCCCGCCCCCCCGCACCCCACAGCCCGCCCCCCGCCCCCGCCCCCCACAGCCCGCCAAGCAGTGGCGACACTTTGAGTCAATCAATTTCTCCCCTGAGGCTGTTTCCTCCCCTGTAAAGTCCAGACGCCACCTGACCCTCACTTTCTCCCTGGGCCCTCTTCCCTCCCTCCCTCCCTTCCTTCCTTCCTTCCTTCCTCCCTTCCTTCCTTCCTTCATTTCTTCCTCCTTCCTTCCTTCCTCCTTCCTTCCTTCCTCCCTTCCTTCCTTCATTTCTTCCTCCTTCCTTCCTTCCTCCTTCCTTCCTTCCTTCCTTCCTTCCTTCCTTCCTTCCTTCATTTCTTCCTCCTTCCTTCCTTCCTCCCTTCCTTCCTTCCTTCATTTCTTCCTCCTTCCTTCCTTCCTTCCTTCCTTCCTTCCTTCCTTCATTTCTTCCTCCTTCCTTCCTTCCTCCCTTCCTTCCTTCCTTCCTTCCTCCCTTCCTTCCTTCTTCCTTCCTTCCTTCCTCCCTTCCTTCCTTCATTTCTTCCTCCTTCCTTCCTTCCTCCTTCCTTCCTTCCTTCCTTCCTTCATTTCTTCCTCCTTCCTTCCTTCCTCCCTTCCTTCCTTCCTTCATTTCTTCCTCCTTCCTTCCTTCCTCCCTTCCTTCCTTCCTTCCTTCATTTCTTCCTCCTTCCTTCCTTCCTCCCTTCCTTCCTTCCTTCCTTCCTCCCTTCCTTCCTTCCTTCCTTCATTTCTTCCTCCTTCCTTCCTTGCTTAACTCCTTCCTTCCCTCCTTCCATTCTTCCTTCCTTCATTTCTTCCTTCCTTCCTTCCTTCCTTAATTCCATCCTTTCTTAATTCCTTCCTTCCGGCAGCAGTTGAAGCAGAGCCAGGCACCAGCACGAGGCCCAGGCCTGATTAGTCTCCCTCCGGGCGGCTTTGACACCCCACCCACCGTCTCGGAGCTTTGTGGGGTCAAACGGGGTGTAGCCGAGGACTCCGCAGGCAGGAGGCTAGCTCCCCAGGTGCCTCTCAGCCATGGCGAGCCTCTTTAGCAGGACATGGGTGAGTAGGTGCCTGTCTGCCTGCCTGGCCTGACCACTCCCCCATCCCCAGCCCCCACCCCCGCCTTCTGTTCTAGGGAAGCTGAAGGACCCATGGCACCCCCGAGCCCCCAGCAGAGGAGGCCGAGAGGGGAGAAGGTCCCGTCCCTCAGGCTGCACCCCCACCCGCAGCCTCAGCCCGAGAAAGGGCTCAGCACACTGACATTGGGGAAGTTTACTGGAGAGTCAGCTCTTCCACCGACATCAGTGTGCTGGGTAAACACGTCCACTGACCCCCTTTACTGTGGCCCAGCAGCACATATCCCGAGGGAAGAGCTCCAAAGGGGTGCGCCTCCCTCCCAGGCCCTCATCTCCCCGCTAACGCCTCCCTCCAGCCCGGGGGCAGCACCTCCCTCCAGCCCGGGGGCAGCACCGCTGCGTCACCTCCAGGCTCACAGACACCTGATCCGCGCCCTCATCTTCCCACAATGCTACAATTCTGGGGTTCCAGAGCTGACGGTAAACTTCAGGATCGAAAGCTAACAAAGTGTGGAGGTCATTCACTCCCTCTAATGATTCCTGCGGTATAAGCAAGACATACCCTGTTCTTTCCAGAGATTGTGCCCAAGCTCTGTTAACTGAGGCACCACGAAGGTTAAGGCACTGGTGGTTCTGTCCCCCAGGCCTCAGTTTCTCTGTCTGTAAAATGGGTGTGAGATCACGGTGCCAGTCTGTGAAGCTTTGTCCGATTTGTGTCAAAAGGGGGAAGGAACGTGAGACAGTGTCATTCGATGTTTGGGAATGCGTTGTTACTTCCTCGCATTCTGTTTCTCAGCCCGGAGGACATTTCTAGAGTCTCCAGCATCCCTGCGTCCTTTCTAAAGTCAGAGCAAGAGAAGAACACGCTCTGCTGCTGGCGCTTCGGTTTGGTGTTTGCTGGCGACCCCCCACCACCCCACCCCCCCACCCCCCGCCCCCTCAGTCACGATTTCCACTGGAGGTAAAGGCGCCTTTGTTTAGGCTGTGAGATGCCGACCCAAGAACATGGCCCCTAGAGATTCGCTCAGTGACAAGTTCCAGGACTCATCTGGGAGGGACCTCAATGCCGAGTGACGCTGCCTGAGCAGCAGGAGCGGGTCCAGATGCCCCGACCACCACCCGCAGGTGTGGTCAGTGCCTGGTCGGCCGACGGTGAAATGCCGGAGGCTCGGCTCCGGCCCGGCAGCACAGGGAAGGAAGGTTCTGGAACCCGGAGGAGCTCCCCCCCACCCCCGAGGTTGCTCAGGACTCCTCCCTCCAGCTCAGAGCTGTGGGTTTATTACGCTCCAGACCCACGTGGCAGCTCCCCGAGCCGACCCGGAATTCCTCACCAGCTCACCGGGACCAGGCGACTCGGCGGCCGGCTTCAGTCACCGTGAGCCCCGGTGCGGAGAGAAAACACGAGAAAACCTCTCCTCCCCCAGAGTGGGGTGCTGCTGTGATTTGTAGGATTGCTTTGCAAATAGCAAAACCGGGAGGAGGAGTTTGCTTGAGCCTCCGACTCCCGGCAAAGCCTTCGAAGGGTGTGAGGGTGTGAGGGTGCGAGGGTTTCAGGATGAGGCCTCCGCCGCCCCAGCTCTCAGCGCCGCCCCCCACAGGCAATGGGGGACGCCACCCTAAAGCCTCACCCAGATCGGACGCCCAGGGGAGCGGCTGGTGATAAGGCCGCGGGGCGGGCGGGAGCACACAGTGCCAGGCCCCGCTGGCGTCCCGGCAGGAGATAAGTGTGGCTGCCCCAGCGGAGGCGGGGCCGGGCCGGGAGGAGGGACTTTTCCGAGGGAGAGAGACCGGGCCAGGGAGTGCGTGAGGCCGGACGGGGCCTCTGCTGGGCACAGAGAGTCGGGAAGGAACCGGGCCCGGGCCAGCGGAGGGGGTGCCCCGAGTGCCCCACCGGCGGCATGCCCTCCCCGGTCCCTCCGTGGCGCGCCCTGCTCCCCTGGCCCGGCTGGCACGCCCTGTCCTTCCAGCCCAGGGGCAGGTGTCACTTCTGGGAAGCCTCGCTGCCTCCCCGCCCCCTCCGGGTCTGAGCCGCCCGGTCCCGTGTCCCCACGGCTCTGGGCACAGGCGGTGACAAGGATTGGCTTGCCGGTCGCCCCCCCCCCCCCCCCCACGAGGCGGGGAGCAGTCGGCTGCACCCCAGAGCCAGGCCCTGCGCCCAGCACACAGCCAGCATTCAGGCCGCAGGCCCAGGAGGAGGGGGGAGCTGGGGGACGCTGAGGGGGACCTACGGGGCGAGGGGGCCCGCCTGCCTGGGCGGCTGCAGGGGGAGACGGATCATCTCTGGGCTCACCCCTGCACCCCCGCACCACCAGGGCTCAGTGGCTGCCACGGAAGCCAGACACCTCCAGCCTCAGTTTCCCCACGTGAGGAACAAACACTGGGTTTCTCAGAGGTTGTCCCAGAACTGCCGGCAGACAGAATCTTCACCTCTGACCAGAACCCCACCCCGGGGATCTGTCCATGGAGTCAACGTACATTCCAGCCCGGAGAACACAGGACGTGCCTGCGGCTTCAGTAGTGATGGCCAAACACCGGGAACCAGGGGCTGTCATCAAGGGCACACGGACGGCGTCACACGCCTCCCCCCACGGCAGGCCCCGTCACGCGCCTTCCCTCCCACGGCAGATCCCGTCACACACCTTCCCCCACGGCAGATCCCGTCACACGCCTTCCCCCCACGGCAGATCCCGTCACACGCCTTCCCCCACGGCAGATCCCGTCACACGCCTTCCCCCCACGGCAGATCCCGTCACACGCCTTCCCCCACGGCAGATCCCGTCACACGCCTCCCCCCACGGCAGATCCCGTCACGCGCCTTCCCCCCACGGCAGATCCCGTCACACGCCTTCCCCCCACGGCAGATCCCGTCACACGCCTTCCCCCCACGGCAGATCCCGTCACACACCTCCCCCCACGGCAGATCCCGTCACACACCTTCCCCCACGGCAGATCCCGTCACGCGCCTTCCCCCCACGGCAGATCCCGTCACACGCCTTCCCCCCACGGCAGATCCCGTCACACGCCTTCCCCCACGGCAGATCCCGTCACACGCCTCCCCCCACGGCAGATCCCGTCACACGCCTCCCCCCACGGCAGATCCCGTCACACGCCTCCCCCCACGGCAGATCCCGTCACGCGCCTTCCCCCACGGCAGATCCCGTCACGCACCTTCCCCCACGGCAGATCCCGTCACACGCCTCCCCCCACGGCAGATCCCGTCACACGCCTTCCCCCCACGGCAGATCCCGTCACACGCCTTCCCCCCACGGCAGATCCCGTCACACGCCTCCCCCCACGGCAGATCCCGTCACACGCCTTCCCCCACGGCAGATCCCGTCACACGCCTCCCCCCACGGCAGATCCCGTCACACGCCTTCCCCCCACGGCAGATCCCGTCACGCGCCTTCCCCCACGGCAGATCCCGTCACACGCCTCCCCCCACGGCAGATCCCGTCACACGCCTTCCCCCACGGCAGATCCCGTCACACGCCTTCCCCCCACGGCAGGCACCGTCACACGCCTTCCCCCCACGGCAGGCCCCGTCACACGCCTTCCCCCCCACGGCAGGCCCTGTCACACGCCTTCCCCCACGGCAGGCCCCCGTCACACGCCTTCCCCCCACGGCAGGCCCCCGTCACACGCCTTCCCCCACGGCAGGCCCCCGTCACACGCCTTCCCCCCACGGCAGGCCCCCGTCACACGCCTTCCCCCACGGCAGATCCCGTCACACGCCTTCCCCCACGGCAGATCCCGTCACACGCCTTCCCCCACGGCAGGCCCCCGTCACACGCCTTCCCCCCACGGCAGGCCCCCGTCACACACCTTCCCCCACGGCAGATCCCGTCACACGCCTTCCCCCACGGCAGATCCCGTCACACGCCTTCCCCCACGGCAGATCCCGTCACACGCCTTCCCCCACGGCAGGCCCCCGTCACACGCCTTCCCCCCACGGCAGGCCCCCGTCACACACCTTCCCCCACGGCAGATCCCGTCACACGCCTCCCCCCACGGCAGATCCCCTCACACGCCTTCCCCCCACGGCAGGCCCCCGTCACACGCCTTCCCCCACGGCAGATCCCGTCACACGCCTTCCCCCACGGCAGATCCCGTCACACGCCTCCCTCCACGGCAGGCCCCCGTCACACGCCTTCCCCCCACGGCAGGCCCCCGTCACACGCCTTCCCCCACGGCAGATCCCGTCACACGCCTTCCCCCACGGCAGGCCCCCGTCACACGCCTCCCCCCACGGCAGGCCCCCGTCACACGCCTTCCCCCACGGCAGATCCCGTCACACGCCTTCCCCCCACGGCAGGCCCCCGTCACACGCCTTCCCCCACGGCAGGCCCCCGTCACACGCCTTCCCCCCACGGCAGGCCCCCGTCACACGCCTTCCCCCACGGCAGGCCCCCGTCACACGCCTTCCCCCCACGGCAGGCCCCCGTCACGCGCCTTCCCCCACGGCAGGCCCCCGTCACACGCCTTCCCCCCACGGCAGGCCCCCGTCACACGCCTTCCCCCATGGCAGGCCCGCGTTGCTGGAAGAGGTGCCCCTCGATGGAGTGGCCGGTCACATTGGGTCAGAGCCACCCTCGTGGCCGTGCCTTAAGTCACCTCTCTAAAGGCGCCATCTCCAAGTGCAGTCACGTTCTAGGTACTAAGGGGTAAGGCTTAAACATGAATTTGAAAAGGACATGATCCAGTCTATATCAGTGTGAATATGCATGTATATGTTCACATGTACATGGATGTAATTTGTACACATGTGAATGCAGGTATATATAAAAGTGACGGATCATCGTGTGTGTTCCCAGTTCATGCAAACATCCATTAAGTCTTCCGGACTTTTGTTGAAGGAGACTTGGTCACTTTTGCTCTTTAAAAAAATCATTTTCAAGGGGGAGGGTGACAGGAGCGGCTGGGAGAGGTTGATGGGGAAAAAGGACGGCCTAGGTAATACATTCAACAGTAAAGATTAAGAATAAGTAAAAAAAATAATTTTTATAGGATTGTGCATTTTCTGAGTTTTCTTAATTCCATTTGAAAACAACAGCCCGACTGGCGGGGCTCAGCGGTTGAGCATGGACTTATGAGCCAGGAGGTCACGGCTCGATTCCAGGTCAGGGCACATGCCCGGGTTGCAGGCTCGATCCCCAGTGTGGGGCGTGCAGGAGGCAGCCGATCAATGAGTCTCTCTCATCACTGATGTTTCTATTTCTCCCTCTCCCTTCCTCTCTGAAATCAATAAAAATACATTTTTTAAAAAAGAAAGAAAACAGCAGTGACCCATTGCCTCATTTTAGGTTCCGTCTTGGAGATGACGTGGGTGACATCTGCACAGGATGTTTATGGGATGGCACATGGAGGCCTCTCCCCTTCGGGGGTTGAATGGTCAGAGATCGAGCTCCGGCCACGCAATGCATTCCAGCCGCCCCCACCCCCGGGCCTCACTTCCTCTCTCGCACCAGAGTCCCAACACCCATGCTGGGTGGACACCCCATCGACCTAGAGAAGGGAGACACGCACCATCCTCAAACCCCCACTTATTGAAACAACAGTCTGCGTTTCCTTCGGGACGTCCATTGCAGATTTGAGGTTGCGCTGTCTCGGTTCCCTGTCTCGCACTCACAGGGAGGTGGGGAGTGTTTTTGTGGGTTTGTTTGTTCTAGAAAGGCCTCGAAAGCCCTCCAGATCCCTTCTTTCTCCCCAGTCAGTCTAGATGGGATGCCCGGGCCGCGAAGGGGATGGAAATGCGCTGCCCTGTGTGGCCTCGTAAACAGACCAGCTGTCCTAGTCATGTGTCGTATCGCTCCTCAAGCCGAACACCGAATCGTGAGTGCAGCCATTTGGCAAAGACCTAGGCGCGCAGGGGCTGATGGAGTCTGCAAATGCAGGCCCCGAGGAGAGGCACCGGAGCGCTGGCCTCGGGGGGCCCGCTACGCTGTGTCCCCCCAGGGGGCTCGCCGCCCATCTCCTCCCTGTGCTTGGCCAAAGGCATGCTTCTACGCCCTCACTGGGCGGCCAGCTAGGTTCTAGTCAACGGGAGGACCGGGGGGGGGGGGGGGGGGGGGGGGGGCGGGGGGGTGAGTGCCATGGAGATGAGAGGGAGGCAGGGAGCCCGGAAGTTGGGCTTGCCCCTCCGTCCTTCCCTCTGAACCTCAGGGTGCACCCTGGGAACATGGAGACACAAGAGCCAGCCTCACAGCTGTCCACCGCAGAGCTGAACTGCCCAGGGGACATTCAGACAGCACTTTCCCAGGATGCTCTGCGAGCCTGTCTCCTTTCAAAGAGGAAGACACGGGCCCCAGGGATGCTGCTCTGTGCGGGGGATCGGGGAGGAGCGCTCATGGCGCCGGGAGCTTGGATCCCAGCCTTTTGAGACCAGAGATTTCCCTTGGGTCTGGCTCGGCCCCAGACCCTCCTCGGGGTCTTCCTCCTGGGGAGGGCCCCCTGGGTGACCCGGGCTGGCTGCTGGCTCAACACCCGTCCTCTCCCTGCCTCCCTCAGTCCAGGAGGACCCTCCACACCACAAGGCGGAGTCTGGCCTCAGGCTCCCTGGGGAGAGGACAGGGGAGAGGACAGTTCAGAACTCTGGCCCATCAGGGCACCACCGCCCTGCCAAGTGCGACCATCTCACCAAGCACCGCCCAGAAAGGGGAGTGGCCAGGGCCCTGTCCTGCTCAACGGTCCACCCAGACCAGGCGTGTGAAGCTACCTTCAGAAGCAAAGCACGGCCCAGCTGTCATGGCTGAGCGTCAACCTATAAACCAGGAGATCACGGTTCGAGTCCCAGTCAGGGCATACGCCCAGGTTGCAGAATTGATCCCCAGGGGGCTGTGCAGGAGGCCGCCAATCCATGATTCTCTCTCATCATTGATGTTTCTCTCTCTCTCCCTCTCTGAAATCAATAAAAATAGATTTTTAAAAAAAGAAGAAGTGAAGCACTGCCTTCCCCCAGCTCACAAAGGACAGGAAACATGCTATGCGTTTCTTCAATGTTCTTCTCATGCTCGGGGTTCATGCACTCACTTACTTGTTCCTACCTTTATTGAAACCTACCCTTTTCCAAGTTCAGGGCCAGAGGCTGAGCACAGGCAGATGGATAAGACATCGTCCTTGATCGTAGAGAGCAGATTTCTGGCCAAGTGAAAGCTGAGCCCATAAGAGGCATGGGCGCCCAATACAATCCTGATGGGCGTGAAAAGACAAGATCAGCGCCCACGGTTTGCTTGCCCCTCCCTGTTAACGTAGAACCTTGACCTCATCATCAGCACAGTCTGCGAGGTGCGGACTGTGCCTGTGGGATGATCCCGTCTATGGACCCACATGAGGAGCCAGTCCTCAACCTCGACCCCTTGAGCCAGGTCTCTGAGAACCCATGACAGGAGTCACTAAAGCTTTAAAATTGTAAGTAAAAGGGGCTGAACACTGGCTGTGACCACAAGTCACACAGTGGGTTCTCAGTTTTCACTGGAAAACGTTGTTCCCTGCTCCGTCACTGAAGCCAGGGATGGCGCAGTTGCTTAGAAAAATAAATGATCACAGATACTTACACCAATTGCTCATTATCAATGTCCATTCGTTTCACCGGGATGTCAGCACTGTGAGAGCAAACACTGGGGAATTTGAACTAAACTATTTCTCCCAGAATCTACCACTCAGCCCTTTGTTTGTAGATCGTCTGTTTTCGAAAATCTTGCACATGTTTTCTCAGTAAATGCCTCAATAGCCTGGGGCTATAGGCAGGGCTCTTTCCCTTTCACAGATGAGGGTAAACCGCTGTGTTTGAGGTCACGTGGGCGGTAAGAACACAGCCTCAGCCCTGGGGTTCTGACATGTCCCACTGTTCACCCCTCGTTAACCTCCGTGCGTGGTACACACAAGGGCCGCTGCACTTGTTACAACAAATCCCTTAGACCAGTGGTTGGCAAACTGCAGCTCACGAGCCACGTGCAGCTCTTTGGCCCCTTGAGTGTGGCTCTTCCACAAAATACTGACTTCTGCGCATGGGCCACGAAGTTTCAATCGCACTGTACGTGCACACCTGCACGTGGTATTTTGTGGAAGAGCCACACTCAAGAGACCAAAGAGCCGCATGTGGCTCGTGAGCCGCAGTTTGCCAACCACTGCCTTAGACGGTTCCACTTGTTTGCTGCTCTACATGCTTCCTCTCCGACTCACGGGCTGACACCGTGAAAGGAACGGAGGCGCTGTCGCTGAGCATGATGGCTCCCCGACTTCCTGCCCAGCGTAGGTCATCGTCTCCAACGCCTTCAACTGGGTCTTATTCGTCCCTTGTAACTCGGAGTCTCGAGCACATGAGCTCACTCTGTGCTTGTTAGTAAATAAACTACTGCATGTTCTCAGTGCCGCGGAAGATTCTGTCCCGGTCCCTTCTGACGCTGAAAAAATGCGTTAGTTATCCTCCGCCATCTGGGGAACTGGGCTGCACTTGACCCTGGGCAGCAAACTCATTTCTCCCCCAGGGAGTTGCTCACAGGGTCATTTCAAGCCATAACGGGAGCAAAGACTGGTGAGGAGGGGCAAGATAATTCCAGGCCAATGATGGGGGGCAAATGATGACAAAGGTCCGTGTTCTCCCTGATCTCTGGGCCCCCAAAGGCCAGCTGGCAAAGCGGACTCCCTCCGGGGCAGTTGGATACGTGCCCGGGGTTTCAGGGCAAATCAACGGGAAGTGTTTGCCGAGCTCCCTAATGCGGTTTTTGATGGTTTTACAAGTTCCCACCGGGGTCAGTTCCTGTGGAGCCGTTCTGAGGCCCAGGCACCTCCTCCCCCGGACAAACGTGACTCCGGGCATGGGTTTCCAGGGGAGGTTCGCTGGGTGTTTGTCTTGGCCGCGGCAGGCGCTCTGAGCCCGGGGAGCAATGGCCTGTCCCCTCCGTGCTGCGCGCTTAGGGAACAGCTGAGAACAACGGCTCGGGGAGCGGCTGGAACCCTCTCTCCACCTCCACAAAGTGGGTAATTTTGTTTCATTTTGTTTGTTGTTGTTTTAAATATATTTTTATTGATTTCAGAGATGAAGGGAGATGGAGCAAGAGAGATAGAGACCTCAATGATGAGAGAGAAACATTGACTGGCTGCCTCACCCCACACGGGGGACCGAGCGGAGCCTGCAACCCGGGCATGTGATCTGACCGGAAATCAAACACTGACCTTCTGGTTCATAGGTCGATGCTCAACCACTGAGCTGCGCCAGCTGGGCTAGTGGGTCTTTTTGAAAGAAAAGGGGGCTACACTGAGATCAGGGGCGGGGAAATGCCCTCCCCCCCACCCCCCGTAGGTGCGGCATTGCTGGAATTCATGGCATCTGATGGCTGCTCACTCATCAGAAGGTGGTCGCCAGTGTTTCTCCCCCAACATCTAACAGGACCACAGCCACTTGCCAGGACTGTGGCAGTCGCTGGGAATGAGGTACATTTGTGTGTTTTTTTAAGTTGTGCTCATCTCTAAGGAACTCTAGGATTCTGTAGCAAAATACATCCCCTGCTGAGGGTAGTTTACAAGTTCTCAGTTAATGATCTCCGCTCTCCCACTCAACATCTCGCAGAGTTTCCTGGTATTCATTAAACAGAATCATAATCAAGGGACTATTACGAGTTTTAAGTGGCCCATTGATTTAAAAATCACACAGGTATGAAACCAACAGAAAACTGCAGATGCCACTATCTTTCCCATTAACCAACAGAAGTCAGTTCTAACGCCCAGAGCTCCCAGTCACAATATCCATAACAAAAGCAACAGTGCGGGAGGAATCTTATTTAAAATGCCCAAGAAACATATGTATGTCTCGGTGAGAGAACAGAGTTGCATACATTGAGAGAGAAAGGATGTCTGGACAGGAAGATGGCGAAGAGTGAAGTGGTGTAGAATGGCAGTCCTCCCCACCCCAAAAGGAATGCAGATGTTCTATTTGATCCCAGAGAGAATGTTAATGTTTTTTTAACTCTTCTAACTTCAACACGTTAACACAAAATCTATCTGGAAGACAGACTGAAGGAATAAGAATTGTCCATGACTAGGAATCATGTAGGTGTTTGTCTAGAGTTTAGAGCAGCGTCCTAGGAGGCACAAGACGGGAAAACAGAAGAGCTGAGAACCCATGAACAAATCTAGTGTACACAAGAAGTATTCATTTTACAAAGATGGCATCACAAATCAATGGTGATGGATATTTTTAATGTTTTTTTATTGATTTCAGAGAGGAAGAGAGAGGGATAGAGAGATAGAAACATCAATGATGAGAGAGAATCATCGATCGGCTGCCTCCTGCGTGGCCCCCACCGGGAATCAAGCCTGCAACACGGGCATGTGCCCCGACTGGGACTCAAACCTTGACCTCCTAGTTCATAGGACGATGCTCAACTACTGAACTACACTGGCCAGGCATGATGGATATTTTTTAAGTAATAGTACTGGGGAAATTTCTTAACATTTTGGAAAAAATAATATTGGTTTCTTATCTCATACCACTAATAAATTTCCTATGAATTTAATAATAATATATAGAAAATAACCCCATAAAATTAATAATAAATATCAAAAGTTTATGTCTTCTCCATAAGGTAAGTGTCAAGGCAGGGAAGAAATGGAAAACAATGAAAGAAATGTATCTATTTAAGGTCTGAACACCTTTGTAGGTTAAAACTCTTTAAAACAAAAGGACCAAAAATAATCTGGGAAAAACCCGTTGGCACAGATTTCCAGCTTCTAAAATATACGGGCTTTGCCTCGCTCGCTGTTCCTACAGAGAATGGGCTGTTTCTGTGACGGTGTGGACTGTCTGTCCCTGGACTGTGTCTGTGATGGTGCGGGCTGTCTGTCCCTGCCTCTGTGTCTGTGACGGTGCGGGCTGTCTGTCCCTGTCTCTGTGTCTGGGATGATGCAGGCTGTCTGTCCCTGTCTCTGTGTCTGGGATGGTGCGGGCTGTCTGTCCCTGTCTCTGTGTCTGGGATGGTGCGGGCTGTCTGTCCCTGTCTCTGTGTCTGTGACGGTGCGGGCTGTTCATCCCTGTCTCTGTGTCTGTGATGGTGCGGGCTGTCTGTCCCTGTCTGTGTGTCTGTGACGGTGCGGGCTGTCTGTCCCTGTCTCTGTGTCTGTGACGGTGCGGGCTGTCTGTCCCTGTCTCTGTGTCTGTGACGGTGCGGGCTGTTCATCCCTGTCTCTGTGTCTGGGATGGTGCGGGCTGTCTGTCCCTGTCTCTGTGTCTGGGATGGTGCGGGCTGTCTGTCCCTGTCTCTGTGTCTGTGACGGTGCGGGCTGTCTGTCCCTGTCTCTGTGTCTGGGATGGTGCGGGCTGTCTGTCCCTGTCTCTGTGTCTGGGATGGTGCAGGCTGTCTGTCCCTGCCTGTGTGTCTGTGACGGTGCGGGCTGTCTGTCCCTGTCTCTGTGTCTGGGATGATGCAGGCTGTCTGTCCCTGTCTCTGTGTCTGGGATGGTGCGGGCTGTCTGTCCCTGTCTCTGTGTCTGTGACGGTGCGGGCTGTTCATCCCTGTCTCTGTGTCTGTGACGGTGCGGGCTGTCTGTCCCTGTCTGTGTGTCTGTGACGGTGCGGGCTGTCTGTCCCTGTCTGTGTGTCTGGGATGGTGCGGGCTGTCTGTCCCTGTCTGTGTGTCTGTGACGGTGCGGGCTGTCTGTCCCTGTCTGTGTGTCTGTGACGGTGCGGGCTGTTCATCCCTGTCTCTGTGTCTGTGACGGTGCGGGCTGTTCATCCCTGTCTCTGTGTCTGTGACGGTGCAGGCTGTCTGTCCCTGTCTGTGTGTCTGTGATGGTGCGGGCTGTCTGTCCCTGTCTGTGTGTCTGTGACGGTGCGGGCTGTCTGTCCCTGTCTGTGTGTCTGTGACGGTGCGGGCTGTCTGTCCCTGTCTGTGTGTCTGTGACGGTGCGGGCTGTTCATCCCTGTCTCTGTGTCTGTGACGGTGCGGGCTGTTCATCCCTGTCTCTGTGTCTGTGACGGTGCGGGCTGTTCATCCCTGTCTCTGTGTCTGTGACGGTGCGGGCTGTCTGTCCCTGTCTGTGTGTCTGTGACGGTGCGGGCTGTCTGTCCCTGTCTGTGTGTCTGGGATGGTGCGGGCTGTCTGTCCCTGTCTGTGTGTCTGTGACGGTGCGGGCTGTTCATCCCTGTCTCTGTGTCTGTGACGGTGCGGGCTGTTCATCCCTGTCTCTGTGTCTGTGACGGTGCGGGCTGTCTGTCCCTGTCTGTGTGTCTGTGATGGTGCGGGCTGTCTGTCCCTGTCTGTGTGTCTGTGACGGTGCGGGCTGTCTGTCCCTGTCTGTGTGTCTGTGATGGTGCGGGCTGTCTGTCCCTGTCTGTGTGTCTGTGACGGTGCGGGCTGTTCATCCCTGTCTCTGTGTCTGTGACGGTGCGGGCTGTTCATCCCTGTCTCTGTGTCTGTGACGGTGCGGGCTGTTCATCCCTGTCTCTGTGTCTGTGACGGTGCGGGCTGTCTGTCCCTGTCTGTGTGTCTGGGATGGTGCGGGCTGTCTGTCCCTGTCTGTGTGTCTGTGACAGTGCGGGCTGTTCATCCCTGTCTCTGTGTCTGTGACGGTGCGGGCTGTCTGTCCCTGTCTCTGTGTCTGTGACGGTGCGGGCTGTCTGTCCCTGTCTCTGTGTCTGTGACAGTACGGGCTGTCTGTCTCTGGCTCTGTTTCAAGCCCTCTGTGTCCATCCAGGGGCCTGGAACCCTCGAGCAGAAACCCCACCGACGTACTGAACATCTATGCGAAATCTCTCAGGATTCCCATGTGAGGACCTTGTCGTGGTACATGGAGTTGTGGTCATGTATGACTTTAGGCTTCGATTTTTTCAACTGGAAATGAGTTATGGTCCCTTTAGGAGACATCAGTGTACAAGGTTCTCAGGGAGCAAAAGCTGGAGTTTTGAGGAGTGAACCTAACCAGATTCCAAGCGGAGACTCGATGGGAGCAAAGAAGAATTTCCCTGGAAGGGGACACTATTCCCTGAGAGGCCAGAGGCCCCGAAACACCAGTGACCAGCAGGAAGCGAGGGCGTTCTCTAACTAGTCAGCCCCTGGCGGGGGAGGCTTACCTGCCAAGACTCATAAGTCACTCCTTTGTTCAGTTACTTATGGAAAATACTGAATGCGTGCAATGTAAGCTCATAGCCACACGCATACATATGGTAAAACAAACAAACAAAAACTAGTTCGTTTGCAACTTCTGCGTCTGGTCAAGCTGGAGTGACAGACCAGGTTGGCTTCTGCCTGAAACCCTCATAAGCACCACGTGAGGTACGTCCGACAGCGGATTTCAGGGCACTGAACGTCAGTCAGTGAAGGACGGCGATCCTGAAAAAGGGGAAATGGACACGGGGAGCCCCGTGGTCACCCCAGCTCGCTGCCAGGGGACTCTCCAGGCCAGGATCAGAGACAGGCAACCAAGGAGGTGCCCAGTGGATTCCCTGGACAAGCAGCTGAGCGTGTGGAAGACCCAGCGTTTGCAGAATGAAGCACCGAGAGAGAGAATTCCTGAGACCTGTGGAGGGTCCCCTCGAGAATTCAGCGGAAGCCCTGGTAGATATTTCCAGGGCATCGCCCCACGCACCACAAGGACAGGGGATCGCAGGCTCAATCCCTAGCAGGTGGCGTGCAGGAGGCCGCCGATCAGGGTGTCTCTTTCACATGGATCCTTCTCTCTCTCCCTCTCTCTCTAAATCAAATTTTTAAAAACTTCAGCAGAGAACTGAGAGGCCCATGCAGGCGAGGAAACCAAGGCTGGGAAAGACTGTCTAAGAGGATTAGAGAGGAGAGTAGCGTCCCCACGGCGAGAAGGGGAAGCATCACACTGCAGGGTCACCAGGGAGGCTCCTCGGAGTCGCCTTTGTCAGGAGCACGGAATAACGAGCCTGAGGTGGCCTGTGCTCTGTTCCAACCAATTGTCTACAAGCAAAACCCCCGAAGGTCAACCTTCTCCCAAGTGAGTTCACTGCATCCCAGAACAACGCTCGAGAGTATTTATAGACCTACAGAAATACTCAGCACCAAACAAAGTCAATGCGCGAAGCATGCAAAGAAACAGGGAAATATCCGCCATGGAGAAAACCCAGGCAATCCTAACCAACCCAGAACTAATCGGATGTTAGAGTCAGCAAACAGGACACAAAAGCAGTCCTAACCGTACAGCTGTGTTCCAGATGTTCAAGTGAAGGGGACCCCACTCAAGCATTGAGAGCTGAAAACTATAAGGTGCTGCTGCTAGACAAAATACACACTGGGTGTGATAACAGCGGACTGGGCTTTGCAGAACAAAGACAGCGACTTTGAAAACATAGCAATAAAAACTACACAAAATAAAATTCCAAAAAACTTTATTAAAAATGACAAACTTAGCAGCAAACTGTGGGACAACTTTGAACAGCCTCATCTATAATAATAAAAGCGTAATATGCTAATTAGACCCGACGAAGCCCGGGCTGCGAGGGAAGCCCGGGTCCCAGGTGCCGGCAGCCGGGGGAGGGAAGGCCTACTCTTGCACGAATTTCGTGCATCAGGACTCTAGTATATGTATATTTGAGGACTTAAAGATGAGTAGAGAGGGGGACAACAGAAAAACTATTTTAGAGAAATAATGGATAAAAATTTTCTAAATTTGGCAAAATGTATAAACCCACGGACCCAAGATACTTATCAAACCCAGAGCACAAGAAACATAAAAAAAAAAAAAAAAAAAAAAATTACACCAAGTTACTTCATAGTAAAATTTCACAAGCTAATAAGTGAGTTTATCAATGTTGCAAGATACAGGATAAATGTGTGAAAAATGTTTATGTACCAGCAACAATCAACAATTAAAAATAAGCATAATTTAAATAGTACCAAAAATAAGAAATACTTAGAAAAAAAGTCGACAAAAGACATGAAAGGCTTCTATATTGAAAACCTATAAAATATTGATGAGAGACATTAAAGAAAACCTAAATTTTCATCCATCAAAAAGACTCAATATTGTTAAAATATTAACTCTTGCTAAATGAATCTTCAGATGCAGCACACTCTATCAAAATCCCAGAAGGCTTTTCTGTAGAATCCCACACGCAAATCCTAAAATTCCCGTGGAGACGCAGAGGGCCTAGAATTGGCCCCTGACTTGGAAAAAGAACGAACTTGAGAGCGAGCACGACGGAGCTCAGGTGTCTTGGCCCGCACACGCGCTGCAAAATTCCTTTTAAAACGTGGGAAAGCTGAGCTAGTGTTTAAATGCTATTAGTAGAAATACGTGAAACAAAACAAACCCAGCTCATCTGCTACGTGTTCGCTCTGCGCTTGAACATCGGTCGCCGTGAAAGCGAAGGAGACATCTGAGGAGCTGCCAGAGAAACACCTGAAACCGACACGCTCTTTCTAGCCCCGTGGTCGGCAAACTGCGGCTCGCAAGCCACATGCGGCTCTTTGGCCCCTTGAGTGTGGCTCTTCCTAAGCCTTAGGAGTACCCTAATTAAGTTAATAACAATGTACCTACCTATATAGTTTAAGTTTTAAAAAGTTGGCTCTCAAAAGAAATTTCAATACTTGTACTGTTGATATTTGGCTCTGCTGACTAATGAGTTTGCCGACCACGTTTCTAGCCTAACATAGAGCTGGGCCAGCCGCAGCTGAGATGGGTCCAGGCAGGGCAGGGACAGCGCTTGCAAGGATGCTTGGAGGAGCCCCACATGACATCCCTGCACACCCCTCCCTCGCTCTGATGACATCCCTGAACACCCCTCCCTCGCACCTCATCACCATGTCAGAAGGCGGCAGAGCAGAGCTGAGGAGCTAAGGCGCTAGGCTGTCTGGGCCTGACCCCAGCCGCTGGGACAGGGAGCTGGAGGGGGAAGTGGAGGCCTTCGGTGGGGAGAGGAGCAAGAACTGACCCCTGAAAGGCAGGAGCTGCTGACGGGCTCTCCGTAAGGCCCGGGGAAAGGGGGCGCCACCTGCCCCTCCCTCAACACGCATGGAACTCACCCTGAGGAACGGTCCTGCACGCACACAGGGAGGCGAGCGAGTGGCGAGCTGGAGCCCAAGGGGGGGCTACACTCACACTGAGGTCTGCAGGGCCTGGGGAACGGACCTGGGGTTCTCGGGGAGCGGCCCCAGGCCTGCCCCGCCCGGCCAACCACCAGAGAAGCGGGCAGCCCAGGCGAGCGGACTTTCTAAGCACCGTGCAAACTCACGGCCGCGTACCTTTACATTTAAATTAGTGAAAAGTGAATCGAATTGAAAATGCACTCACCACTTTCAGAGCCCATCGCCACGTCCGCTGCCATGTCGGGGGCAGTGCTGATCCCTGAGGAAGTCCCATGGGTCCGGCCCTCGGCCCGTAGCTGCCGCTGCCAGCTCAGGGGGAGGAGGGGCAGAGGAGACCGGCTGCTCCATTCCCCTGCACGCAGGTGACCTCGGCGACATCTGACCAGCTGGTCCCCAAGCCGAGACACATCGTCACGATGGCCAGGCAGGGAGAGGTCCAGAGGACCAGAGACGAGCGGTCGGGGCCGTGTCCTCGCTCTACATCCACGGAGTCCCACTCTCGGTCCTGCTGGTGACGCCCCAGGAAACACGCCATTTGCCCATGTTTCCACCCTGAATCTCAGTCCACCATGAAGCTTTTCCACCCACTGTTTGGTTTTCGCATTGCGCCTTGCCCGGGAGTTGTATGTGGAATGGACACGCTACGTGGTGCGGGGCAGGGAGCGGCAGGGGGGCTCCTCGGGCATGTGGGACGTGGCCCTGAATGGGTCAGCGAACCGCCTGGGATTCGGTTCCTTCAACCGAAAACTAGAGCAGCCGGACCACCGTCAGGCGCCCGGGACGGTCTGAGCACACCAGGGGTCTGGAAGCCACGCCTGGGCAGACAGCGGGCTGACCCTCGGGAGGAAATGTGTGAGCTCCACTCACCTCCCAGCTGCGCAGAAACCACAGTTCAGAGAAGCGAGAGCAAACAAGGCCCCAGGCTGCGCTGTCACCGACTCTTAACCACGGCCGGGGGGATGGGAGGGGACCGTTAGGCCACTTCTGCAGCCCTCCCTACGATCCCGCTGTGGCCACCGCAGACGCTGCTCTGCACGCGGCAGGGGTCCAGGTGGCAGGCCTTGCTCCAGGAGCATCGAGCATCCTCAGGGCAGGGTTGGGATTGGGGGGAAGGAGATGGTGCTGGGACCAGGCAGGCCCCCTGATCCTTCCATTAACGGGGAACATTCCTGGGCCCTGCACAAAGCCAGTCCCCAATTCATCACCCAGCGCTGAGGACATCGGCAACTCGGACACGGCTCCTCGCCCGCGGGCAGGGTGGGAGGGCAGCAGGCGGGGGCTGAGCCAATGGCGTCAGCAGCATTCCCGCCATCTCCCGGCTCCGGTCACTGGGACAAAGGGCAGGGGATGCACCTGCTGTGGCCGCGGGCCACCTGCCAGGAGGACCGGCTGGGACAGACGCTGCGGGCGGGGCGTGTCGGACCTTCGTCACCGGCACACTGACACGGATTAGAGCAGAGATTGAATGTCGCCGGCGTCCGCTGGCTCCGGGGGTCTGTTCCAACCACGGGCCGCGGGACCGAATGACAGCAGCGCGGCCGTGACAGAATCCACGCCGGGCGCCCAGCGACCCTGCGGGAAGGGAGCCGGCCTGCGCAGTCCCCGGGGAGAGACGTTCTGGAGTTGGGTTTCTCTCCCCTTTGCTGTCTCCGTCACTTCTCCGTCAACATGGCAAATGAGAGGCGAGGGACAGGAGCGCAGGTGTCAGCATGGGAATCATCTGGGGTTTTCTAGGGGCTGCACGGCTGAGCAGGAAGAAGGACCCAGGAAACCGGAGGTTCTCATGAAGTGAACTTCAGCTTTGCATATGTTACACCCAGCTATCACACGGACAGAAGCTGTGTGTGGATTTGCTCGCTGCTTGGCAAGCACAGGGTCACCCCGTCGCCAGCGCCATGGAAAGCGATCAGTTGTGCAGAAGTCCCCCGGGACTGGCTCAGGCACCGTCACTGACTAGTAAAGGGAGAAAGGACTTTCTCAAAGGAAAGTGAGCTGGGAGGAACCGCGTGGCTACTCAGAATCGGCTCAGCGAGTGTTGCTGGATTTTCATAAAAATCTTGTTCCTAAGTTCATTGGAGACGGCTCAGTACACGCTGCCAAGCCTGGGCTCTCGACAGAAGCCACATGATCTGAGAGTCTGCTCCGAGGCCCTGGTGCAGACAGAGGCGCGTGGCATCGCCAGGAGGTCCTGGTAGAGCTTCCGTGCGAAGAGCCGGGAAGAGGCAGCAGCCGACGGAAGTGCTGACCAGGCTCTGCTCCAACTGCTGCGGCTTCTGAGCCATCGCTCCCGCTCTGGGCCTCGGGTCCTCGTCTCTGGAGCTCTTACACAGGCCCTTCTCATCCGGGCACAGGCAGCCACGTCTGCCACATGTGTCACGGCCCCGGGGGCAGGGGTGTGTCTGGCATCGAGCGGGTCCAGGCCAGGATGCTGCTGAGTTGAGAAACCTGGATTCCACTCGATTGGGCTCCATTTCCAACAAGGTGGCATCCAGCCCAGGGACCCTGCAGGTCTGCAGGTAGCATTCCAGCATCTGTCTTCCATTCCAGATCCCTTATTTGTAAACGGTCCCAAATTATTTATCTTCCGTATGAATATAATTCTTACACATTACCCAAAGTATGTGGGCAGTAAGCACTTTTTAATGTTTAGAGCAACCACAACAGAATGAAGCTTCCCAGATCTTTGGCGACAGTGTCTTCGTGACTATTTACTGTGCAACTGGCGTCGCCTCGAAGTCTCCCCGAGGGGGACACATGCCCCGCAGGCCTCCTTCACAGCGTGGGGGGATGTTCACTGAATAAGTGACTCATCCAATAATCTCTTTGGTGCTGAGAGAACACGGAGTGTGTGAGAGTCCTAGACAGCGGGAACTGGGTGGGCCAGGCTGCCGCGGATGGCTGAGTCAGGACCACCCCGGGTCCCGGGAGCGCAGGCAGGTTTTAGGGCCTTGGTCACTGTTTAACTCACCCATCCGTCAGGTTCCGACTCGTCCTCCACTGGCTGCTGACACTGAGGAAGCCCCGATGGCTCTGATCCTCAGTGTCCTCGCCTGTGAACTGGGAGCACTCGCACCCACCGCGCGGGATGCTCTGCGGGTCAGGGGAGGGGGACTCACACCCACCCCCGGGATGCTCTGCGGGTCAGGGGGACTCACACCGACCCCCCGGGATGCTCTGCGGGTCAGGGGGATTCACACCCACCCCGTGGGATGCTCTGCGGGTCAGGGGGACTCACACCCACCCCCCGGGATGCTCTGCGGGTCAGGGGGACTCACACCCACCCCCCGGGATGCTCTGTGGGTCAGGGGGACTCACACCCACCCCGCGGGATGCTCTGTGGGTCAGGGGGACTCACACCCACCCCTGCGGGATGCTCTGTGGGTCAGGGGGACACAGCTCTGCCAAGGCTGCCTGAGGCTAGCACTGCTTGCTCGGCAGGTGTGAGCGTCCTGCTTCCCCTCCTCCCAGCGCGCTGTCTGCCATGGGCTGCGACACTGCTCTCCTCCTCTGGGTTTGTCCGGTGGCACTTGGGGTCAGAGAAGAGGCTGCTGGTGGAGGCCACGGTGCTAAGACCAAAGCCATAGACGGCCGTGTTGACTCTCAGATGAAACCACAGGCCACCTCAGTCTCGCCACGTCAGCACGGCCACATGACTAAGTCTCCGCCGTGTGACGGGGAGAAGGCCCCGGGGTCAAGGAGACTGGGTTTGCGCTCATTAGAGGGTCAGCTGCAGAGCTGGCGGACGCCGGGTGGGGCGGCTGTGAGCTGAGGATCTGGTTGAGGGATCCACACATTCGCCAGAGGTTGGGCTGGGTGACATCTGGTCCTGCTGATGGTCCCCAGCTGGGGACGGCGTCCTGCTGCCCCGATGGCTGGGCCTCGCCGCAGAGGTGCCGACAGCGGCTTTCAGCGCAGTGTCTGGTCTCACGGAGCGCCGGCATCCTTGGAAGATAGTGTGAGACAACGATAATTTGCGGCTAACAAGAGACTGACCAGAACATTTAAAAGAGAAGAGAAACGAGATGCCCACAGGAGTTATTGGAAAACTCTCCTATTCCCGGGACTCTCGACAGAGCAGGCTTCTGGGGGGCTTTCGAGGGCTGCACTCCGGTGTGTCTGGCCGGTCACTTCCCCAGCACCCAGCCTGGGTCTGTTGGCAGGAAGAAACCCCTGCCCACGTCACTCCCTGGGGTTCCCAGCCAGTGTGCCTCCTCCCCCGCCCCCCGTCCAGTCATCCTATGGTTACTTCATATATGGCTTCCAGGGTGCTGAGTCGGACCCAGTGGGAAGAATAAGGAAAAGTACATCCACTCCAAGCGAAGTGGAGGTGACAGGTGTGCGTTTCTTGCTTGCCACTGCCTCATCCTTTCACTGGTTGGGATTACTTATCTGCCTTTATTTTATTAAAATTTTTTTTTCATTTTCATTGGAAAGTTTTCCTGCATCTAGAGAGCTACTGAGCAAAGAACAGGAAAGCGTCTCCAAATTCAAGGCCACACCCATCTGTGCCGCATCCATCTGGTCATCATCCGAGCCTCTTCTCCCCGCACAACCTTCCGATGGCTACAGAAATGAGCCACCGCTCCCCGAAACCAGCACTTTCAGTCTGTGACGCTTCGTCACCTCGGAAGCAGAGACCCCTGCCTGCCTGCCCTCAGCTGTGGCAAAGGCCACACGGGGCCTGACGGGTCCCCATGGGCACCCTGCTTCTTGCTTTTATTATTATTTCTTTTTTTTGTTGTTAATCCTCACCCAAGGATATTTTTCCATTGATTTTTAGAGAGAGTGAAGGGGCAGGAGAGACACACAGAGAAACATCGGTGTGAGAGAGACACTCCGATTGGTTGCCTCGTGCATGCACCCCGACCAGGGCCAGGGAATCTACAACCAAGGTACGTGCCTTTGACTGGAATCAAACCTGGGACCCTTCAGTCCGCAGGCCAGCACTCTATCCACTGAGCCAAACCGGTTAGGGCTGCTTCTTGCTCTTATAAGCCGGCGGGGCTCGGTGGTTGAGCATGGAACTATGAACCAGGAGGTCACAGTTCAATTCCTGGCCAGAGCACATGCCCTGGTGCCAGGCTGGATCCCCAGTGGGGGGCGTGCAGGAGGCAGCCAATCCATGATTCTCTCTCATCAGTGGTGTTTCTATCTCTGTCTCCCTCTTCCTTCCTCTCTGAAATCAATAAAAAACATATATTTTTTTAAAAAGTAGAACCAGAAAACCCAGACGAAACCCAAACGAGCAGCCACAGCACGGAACCAGGGCGCGTGCATTGTTTGTAGCACGAGCCTGGGGTAGAGTCTGCAAACCTCCTTCATGCAGACCAGGCTCTGCCCCAGTCCAGGGCTCAGAGGGCACCAGGCGAGCCGCCTGCGCATCTCCAGCCCCGGGAGGAAGGGGGCCGAATGGGCGCGATAGGAAAGTGTTCCTTCCCCGCACACTTAGGTTACTGGGGAAAGATTAACAGGCCAGCGGTGTGTGAGCGCTCAGATTTCTCACCCAGGGACACAGAGCGAGGATTGTTTGTGGTGCTGGTAGGAGGCAGTGGCCAACTGGGCGAGAGCGGTGTTGCAATCCACACATCTGGCGGTTACTGGCTCAGGGCACGGCAGGGCAGCGGTCAGGGGAGCAGCGGGACCAGCACCCGTGGAGGAGGCACGGCTGGAGGCCGGGCCGCGGGCAGGGCTGCACCAGAGCGGCTCTCTCTGAAGTGAGATCACGCTCACACTTGGACTTTTGGTCTGAGCTGTGCTGAGCTGGCCGCAGCCTGGTGGGGCATTTGCGGCCGCCCGGGAAGCGCGTCGGACCCCTCCTGCCGCAGCCACAATGCCCACGGTGGACGAGGTGCTCGAGCACATCGGGGAATTCAACTTCTTCCAGAAGCAAACGTTTCTCCTCCTCGCTCTGTTCTCGGCATCGTTCCCCCCCATCTACGTGGGCATTGTGTTCCTGGGCTTCACCCCTGAGCACCACTGCCGGAGCCCGGGCGTGGCCCAGCTGAGCCGGCGCTGCGGCTGGAGCCCGGCCGAGGAGCTGAACTTCACGGTGCCCGGCCCGGGGCCCGCGGGCGAGGCCTTCCCCCGCCAGTGCCTCAGCTACGAGGTGGACTGGAACCGGAGCGGCCTGGACTGCGTGGACCCGCTGGCCGGCCTGGCCGCCAACAGGAGCCTCCTGCCGCTGGGCCCCTGCGGGCACGGCTGGGTGTACGACGGGCCCGGCTCCTCCATCGTGACCGAGGTGAGTGAAGCAGGACTTAAACCAAACGCAAATAGTGCAATTAACTGATTGAAAATAGACCCAGAGCCACAGAAGCACGAACAGACTGTTGAACCGCAGAGGGAAGGCAGGAGGGGGTGGGTGGGAAGAGATCAACCAGGGATCTTGTCTGCATCTATGCATCTCCCGTGGGCACAGACAATGGGGAGGGGAGGGCGGGGGGGGGGGGGCGCGACGAGAGCGGGCTGGAAGAGGTTAATGGGGGGAAAGGAGGACCTATGTAATACTTTCAACAATAAAGATTAAGAATTTTAAAAAATAGTGTAGCTTTTCTTATGGAAGAAGCCAGTAAGGCCCATGAATGCTCTTTGGACTCAGGGTATCTTAGAAAATCCTGGTTTCTGACAAAAACATGCAGCCTCTTATTTGTCTGGAGTGTGAGTGGATTAGCTAAAACCCGGGTCAATTCGATCATGATTCTCATTTATGCAACTCCCAGCTGTAAGAAACAAGCAAACGCCAATGAGAATTCCCGGAAATAATGCCAGGGAAGGGAAAGATTCAAGCCTCCTCTCCTTCTGGCCGCCCTGCCTCCCCTTCCACTACCCCATCCCTTGGAGGGTCCCCTGTGGGCCTGCGGGCCCACCTAGCTGGTGCCGGACGGACTCGCTGCACTGCTCTTGCTGGCCAGCTGGGGTGGGAGCTGATGCCATGGTGCCCTTATGTCACTAAACACCAGAGGCAACATTAGCATCTAATTGCAATCTAAGCTCATTTCAATAAATATAGAGGAAACAAAAAAATAGAGATGTGCTCTTCCTAGAGGCAAAGCAAAATGGGGGAGGGGGGCAATTATCCCGAGCACAGAGCACAGAGCATGCCGCTGCCTGGCGCCATGGGAAGGCTGGGTGGCTCGTGTGGACAGACCTTGAGCGCGAGGGGCCTTGTTTAAGGGCCTCAGATGGTCTCGCAGTTGCATGAAACGCTGAAGGTCACAGAGTTAGCCCCACACAGCGCTGAGGCTTTACCGAGGCCACACTCCTCCCTTCCCGCGGAGATGAGGAGTCAGGCCCTGAGCCGGGGAAAGTTTCGCCCACGGCCGCGGCGTGAGAGGATTAGCGGTCAGCCCTAAGCGGGATCGCCTGCCTTCCAGGCCAGCACCCTCCCCTCCTCCCACAATCCCTCCTGTTCCAGAGAGAGCCAGTGTCACAGCCTCAGCGAGACCCCCCCAGTCAGTCCCCCAGACATCAGCAGGGTGGGGAGCGTCCGGCCCGAGGGCCGTACAAGGCCCTGCCAAGGCATCAGGGGTGAGTTCTAATTACATGTTTGACCAAATAGAGCAGGCTAGTTTTAAAGTTGATTTTAATTTTGTATGGCCTGCGAAGGATGTTATAAATATCCAAATGGGCCCTGGCTGGTTTGGCTCAGTGGATAGAGCATCGGCCTGTGGACTGAAGGGTCCCAGGTTTGATTCCAGTCAAGGGCACATGCCCGGGTTGTGGTCTTTATAAGTAAATAAATAAGTAAATAAATATCCAAGTGGCCCTTAGCAGAAAAAAAGCCCCCCCACGCCCTGCACCTTCCCCTCCTCCGGCCTTAAGGAGACAGCAACGAGACGAGAACAACCCAACCTACTCCAGGCAGCTTTTGTGTCCTGCTCACACACCTGTTTGTGCACTAAAATTAGAAAGGGAAATTGTTCTGTGCAGAAATGAAGTAACCACCCGACTTCAGATGATGTAGCCAGCAACGGAGTTTAGCCTAACGACCTACTGCCAGGCGGGATGCTACACAGACTACGGGACAGATCTTTTGGTCGTGTGGGGAAATTAACAAATGCCAAGAAAACAGTGGGTTCCTGCCTCCCGGCCCATCCGCCCCCTGCCAGGGACACGAGGGCAGCTCCCCGGGCCGGGCCGAGGCGGGTCTGACCGTTTGTTTCCTTTCTCTCCGGACGCGGGACCCCCTCCGGCCCCTCGGCAGTTTAACCTGGTGTGTGCCGACTCCTGGATGCTGGACCTCGTTCAGGCGGCCGTGAACGTGGGATTCTTTGTCGGTTCCATGGGGATCGGCTACATGGCAGACAGGTGGGTGCCTCGGGCTCCGGAAGCACGTGGGTTCAGCTGTCCCTGCGGGAATGCCAGGCTTCTCACCGTCCACAGACTACAGATGCCTGCCTCGCAGCACTGCCTGGGCCATCTCAGGTTTCCTCTGCGAGAGATAAGCCTGGCCCTGGGTTACCCCGTCCTCTGGGCACTGGAGAGAGGGCTCGGTAGTTGGCAGTGGTTCTGCCCAGGGGCTATGCAGAAGCCTAGGGTGAAAGGGCGGGTAATGGATGGTTTGGCCCAAGTCCTTCTTCCTCACCATCCACCTGGGCGAGGGGAGGGGGAGAGAGGGAGGGAAGGTGTTGAGAGGCTGGGCCACCAGCAGCTCCATTCATCACACCCCTTCTGGGACTATGTGCTCAGCTCCTTTCAAAGGCTGCCCCTGGGACTCTGTGGGAGCCCGCGAGGCAAAGAGGAAGGCCATCTGCTTTTATTTCACGGCCTCAGAGCTGAGGATGGCTGTTTGGAGATGACCCCGTAAGTCAGGAGAGCCGCGCTGAGGTGAGGGGCAGGTCCAGAGTCCCCTGGGCTCCTTCCAGTGCGTGGCCCTCCTGCAGGCTCCTGGCCCCCTCTCCCCCTCCCTCACTGGATGCTGCAGACACTGACACTGTCCCGGACAGAAGGGAGCAGCTAGGTGGCTGCGCCTCGAGGCTGGTTAAGCAAGCGAGTTAATGATTCTCATCCCACCCAAGGCAGGAGACCGGTTCTAACTCTCCTGACACTGCATTCCTGGGCGATCATCCCCAGTCATCCACCTTCTTCGTGGCCTCATTACTGTTCGTACTTTCAATCCCGGGTAGAGCTGATTACTCACGGCTCTCCCTCAAGAAGCTGGTCCTTCCTTACCACTGGCTCTTCTTTTCTTTTTTCTTAAATTGTCTGAAGTTCTGTTGGTTTTGCCTCTTTTTCTGTCCTATTTGTGTGTGCACGTAAGAGTGTGTGATAAGATAACCACCCCTGGGCTCAAAAAAAGGCAATTTACATATTGCATACTTAATGCCTATTTCTGAACAATTTTCAGATTTATACAAGAATCTCATGGAGATCTCTTTTATGCGACAGAATAAACCAACATTAAATAGATTGTTTTCTGTGAGATTTTTTAAAAATATGACCTGACAGGTAATTACAGCGTCTTTTCAAAGAAAACCGGGGATAGGGGAGGGGGAGATTATGAAAAAGTTGTAAGTAAGAACACTGAGTCTGACACCAAGTCAACTCTCTGGAGGTCAGCTTTGCAAATGGAAAGTGGGAAGGAAAGAAAACAGGTGGGGGAAGGAAGGAAAAGGGAGGGAGGACCGAAGTTAGGGAATTTGAAAATAACCTTTCTGTTAGGTATCTAATTTGTTCCATCACTCACGGCCTCCCGAAGAGTGGTTTTGAGGATCACCTGACCCCAAAAAGGAATCTCTCACCAAGTCCAGGTTCCTTGTTCCAACAATCACTCATTCCAAGTGCTGCATCGAGCGGTGTGCGATCCGTGTCAGACAACTGGCTCTGAGGGGAAAGGCCCCGATTTGCAGCACTTGCTGATGGCCCTGGTGTGAATACTCCCACATGGCCCACCGCAAGCTACCGAGCTGAGGCCACTGAGCACAGGGTTGGCTGGAGCCAGGCACCGTGCTGTGTGCTCCCACCGCACACACAGCAGAAAGTCACAAATAACCTCCTGAGCATCTATAATGGTCAAACACCGCCACATACTGGGAATCGATGCGTTTTACATATTTATTACACGTGTTTATAAGTGTAATTTACCTAATTATAAGCATATAATTTAACTTTGATGGCTGTTTAACAGTGAGCTCACAGCGTGTCTGAAAATATAACAGTGAGCTCTCAGGAGCCGGGGCCTCCCAGAATGGATGGAACTGGCTCAAAGCAGAATCAAGGTCCCCGTGGGCCCCAGCCAAATTACCCAACCACGTGGACGCTTCCAAGTCAAGGTCTCCTATGTGCCAGTCGCTGTGGTGGGCACCCCCACACCTCGTATCTCAGTCAGGGTCAGGACAGCCTTCAAAAGGAGAATTGAGGCCCCGGCCAGGTAGCTCAGTTAGTTAGAACGTCATGCAGATACACCAAGGTTGCAGGTTCAATCCCTGGTCAGGGCACATGCAAAAACCATCCAATGCATGCATAAATAATCATCCAATGCATGCATAAATAACCATCCAATGCATGCATAAATAATCATCCAATGAATGCATAAATAACCATCCAAAGCATGCATAAATAACCATCCAATGCATGCATAATCATCCAATGCATGCATAAATAATCATCCAATGCATGCATAAATAATCATCCAATGCATGCATAAATAACCATCCAATGCATGCATAAATAATCATCCAATGCATGCATAAATAACCATCCAATGCATGCATAACCATCCAATGCATGCCTAATCATCCAATGCCTGCATAAATAATCACCCAATGCATGCATAAGTAGAACAACAAATCGCTGTTTCTCTCTCTCTTTGTGTCAGATTTGACCATTCCCAATTTTGCAGGGGAGCAAACTGAGGCTCAGTGAAATGAAAGCCGTGCTTCCCCAACGTTAATGTACAGATGACCCCCGGGGACCCTGAGAATTTAGACTCTGGAAGAATGACCCTGGCCCTCAAACCCTCACAGCGAGGGACTGGGCGGTGCCCTGGTCCTGGGTGAATGGGCTTCTGTGCCTAAAACGCACGCAGAGTCACAGGTGGAAAGTCTGGACCAGGGCCCACCTGAGCGGGCTCTCGCCCATAATTCAGATGTTAGAGCTCCGTGACTTCCATGACTTTCCACAACCTTCGCGCATCTAATCTCACCCTCTTCGCTCTCTTTGTTTGCTCCTCGCAGGTTCGGCCGCAAGCTCTGCCTCTTCCTTACCATCCTCATCAACGCTACGTCGGGAGTTCTCATGGCCGTTGCCCCGACCTACCTCTGGGTGCTACTGTTCCGCCTGGTCCAAGGGCTGGTCAGCAAGGCCAGCTGGGTGATCAGCTACATCCTGAGTAAGATGCTGTGGCTGCAGCGGGGAGAGCGCAGGGTCGGTGCTGCCAGAATGCAGGCAGGTGGTGGGTGGAGGCACAGGGACCCGCCTTCCAGACAGTGCCCAGACGGGTGTCTTTTCTGCGTCAAGAGTTCCTAAAATCCTGTCAGTCCCCTCAGCGTGCGTTCCTCCCATGGGAACACAACGGAGTTAGCTGCGAGGGTCAGCACCGCGCCATCGGCTTCTTACGTAACTCCTTAGGGTTCTGTGTTTTCTGTGCCCTGGGGTAGGACACGGAGAGAAAATCTAGCCTGCGAGGCCGATCCATGAAGAAAAGCAGGGCTGAGAGCGGCATTAGGTTTATGAGGGACTTTAATACTTTGCCGAAAGCCATTCCAGCAAAGCACAGTTAGCCTCCATGGACATGTGAGGAGGCTGAGAACGCGAGGGCTTGGCCGGGCCAGGCTCCCCAGCCCGAGGCAGGGCCGGGGGTGTCACTTACATCCGACTCACCAGCAGCCAGACTTGGGCCTCCGCTCCATGGGGCGCAGGAGAAGGCTTGGCTTCCAGAAGCCCAGCATCCTCAAGGCGGCATCACAACGAACGCCCACCATCAACAGGCCCCGGGCATTGCTTTCCCTTCAGCAACCTTTGAACAGCACCCAGGCACAGGGAGGGGGACACGTGAAACTGAAATAACAATAGCAAAGCTCTCACGACGCACGAGAGACCTAGACTCTGTGCCTGAAACTCTACCTGGTCGCACGAACTTGGGGGTTCTGGGAGATGGAGGAAGGAGGGCGCGGGGTGCTGTTGCCTGCCTGTCACGGCAGCCACCTAACGACGTTTGGGCCACAGAGGAATTCACGTACCCAGTTATTCGAGCGGTAATTTGGTTGCAGGATACGCATTATGTAGAACTGTGTGGAAGTCGACGGTGGGAACTGAAACGGTTTCAGCCTCCGCTCTGCTCTTGCCCGTCCCTCGGCACGGCCTGCGGGAGGCCTGCCTGTGGAGGCAGCTTCTGTGGGGGATGGGCATTTCTCTTTAGGGAGCACTTGCCTCCTCTGGTTGAACTCTGCTTTAAGGTGCTTTGGGGTCATTCACAGTCATTGACAGTGTTTTTAGGGTGCATTTCTGTTTGGTTTATAACAGGTTGAAGTCTTCGACACAATCCCCAAACGTTTTAAACAGAAACTCTGTGGCTCATGGGGTATCTCGAATTTCAATTCTAGTCCGTTTGCGATATGGGAATAACTACTCCCTAAATTATTGTAGCGCAGATTCCGTACGCCTGCCGTGATGTAGTCACGGCGGGGAGTGAAGCTGACTATTTTAGCACACGGTGGAGGGGGTGCTGGTGAACCGGCCCGTGGAAAACGGAAAACCATGATTTATAGTGTTTTCCAACCTCTGAGTTATAAATACTCCCACCGAGACAGATTTTAAGGTGCCAGTGGGTTTAGCAACCAGCTTGCAAAATTCCAGGAAATTTAAACACCAGTGTGTGGGAGCCGATACCCGCTGACTCCAGGCAGGGGAATCCACCGCGAGCTTTTCGAGCCATGGACACACATTAACAGGATGGCCAGGAGAATGTTTAACTCGGGTAGAGAACGCGTTACATGGAGGCATTCATTTACATAAAAGCCACCTACCACCTGGATTCAGCGCTAGACTCATTCCAGTGTTGAATTATCACTGCCTTCATTCCTCTACATCAAAACTCCGCATGGATCAGAAATACAACTGCCTCTACCCTTGAGATTATTCTGGAAATCAAACATGTTGCTCACCACCCCATCTAATGTGGGATTATAAGATTTTTACATGAATTAACACCATAGCAATCATTCTAAAACAGACCTCAAGGAACAATTTAAAGTTTCAGGGAGCTGTATAGAAAGGTCTAGAATTTGGATGACACTGTGAGGTTGGCATTCTGGCTTGGGCGTGGTTGGCCAGCCAGCTGCCTGCTGTCCCGGCTCGCTGACCACGTGGCTCTCTCTGCAGTGACGGAGTTCGTGGGGCTGAGCTACCGCAGGACCGTGGGGATCGCTTACCAAGCCGCCTTCACTGTGGGGCTCCTGGTGCTCGCGGGGGTGGCCTACGCGCTGCCCCACTGGCGGTGGCTGCAGTTCGCAGTGACCCTGCCCAACTTCTGCTTCCTGCTCTATTATTGGTACGTCTGTTTGGAGGAAAAAGGAAACCGGTTGCCATATGTTTTCTCTCCCTCCCCTGACACGCACCATCCCTCTGCTGCCAGGGGTCCTTCACTCCTGTCCCACCGCAGGCCTGGCCCACCGTGTTGCTTCCCGGGCGCTTGCGGGGTGTTCCCTGGGCTGTGCAGCCTCTGCCTGACTCGATTTCTTCTGGAGGTGCCTCGCTGAGCGAGGTTCCTCACGGAAATCTGGTGTGGCCGTGGCGGGCAGGGCCCGGGGGTTCCCCTCTGCTAACGCACTGTTGACACTGGCACGGAACCCAGGTGCGTGCCCGAGTCCCCGAGGTGGCTGCTCTCCCAGAACAGACACGCCGAGGCCATGCAGGTGATGAGACACATCTCCAGGAAGAACGGCAAGGCCATGCCCACGGCGCTCCAGGTGAGCAGAGCTGGTGCGGGGTGGCGGGGGCGGGGGGGCGGGGGGGCGAGGGCGAGATGGAGGACGTGGAAAACCCGGGCCATCAGAGGGTGGGAAGCATGCTCACCTGCAGGGGAGGTGCCATGACCATAAACAGGTGGGAAGCATAAACCCTTTTAGTTTTAGGAAACCAAACAGCCCTTTGCAAGTCACATGAGAAGCTTCTGCTGAGGCACCTCAGGCCTGTGCTGCCCCCTCCCCCACCCCTGCACCCAACCCCCGACCCCGACCACCCTCTCCCCACCCCGCCTTCCCGCCCATGTCTGCTTCACCTGTGTGTCCGCCTGCATCCCCACGGAGGGAGGCCCCCCAGAGGGAAGATTCCCAGATCAGGAAAGCGGATTTTCCAACACGATGGATCATTTCTTAGAATTCAAGACAGTGGGTAGGAAGTGTCCAGCCGTTCTGAGCAGCCTGCCTTCTCGCGCGGAGTGGGGGCTGGAGGCCGCTTCCTCTGCCTTGCGCTCTGCCTCCAGCGGACTCACCCCTTTACTCGCACCTCCATCCCACAGGGGCTGGGAAAGGGAAATCGAGCTTGTTAGGCAATTGTGTCGAAATCAGAGTCAATCATTTCTGACTGAGGAGCTAAGACAGGTAACGCGGCAGCATCTGAGGTTTCACAGGACGTTTCCCATGGGGACTTGGGGCGCAGGCCTTCCCCCGCTTCCCCTCTGGTTTCGGGGCGCTGGGATAAATCCCTCCCAGCAATGCCTGGACAGCCCCGGTCTTAGGTTTTGGGTCCCTGCGGAGATGGGTCAGGACCGAAACACGTGTGGGCCCCAGCCCGCCAGAGGTCACAGCTCACACCCCCGCGATGAAGTCTGGTCAGTGCTGGCCGAGGGAGGTTTCTTCCCCTGGCTCCTCGGTCTCTCACGCCGTCGTGTGGCCCCGATTCCCCCATCGGGCTTTGCCTAGGTCGCGCCCCTTTATGTCTGTGCCTGGATCATCCTGGGACTCCAGCTTCCTCGCCTGGGAAATGGGTGGGACCCCAGAACCCACTCCCAGGACAGCTGTAAGCTGGGAGGAGCGAGGGTGTGTGACGGGCTGAGCCAGTCCTGGCGGGACAGAGGACTGCTGCTCCCTCCCGCCCTCAGTGGCGCAGGGACACGGCCGCTCCACATACAAATGGTTCTCGTGTGTCTAGTGCCTCAGACCCGATGAGGAAGTCGGCGAGAAGCTGAACCCTTCGTTCCTGGACCTGGTCCGAACCCCGCAGATAAGGAAGCACACCTTGATCCTGATGTACAACTGGTAAGGAATGCTCTTCCCTTTAAGATCCCTGCAGCCCGGCCGGCGTGGCTCAGTGGCTGAGCATCAACCTATGAACCAGGTCACGGTTGGATTCCCGGTCAGGGCACATGCCCGGGTGGTGGGCTCGATCCCCAGTGTGGGGCGTGCAGGAGGCAGCCGATCAAGGACTCTCTCTCTCACCATTGATGTTTCCATCTCTCTCTCCCTCTCCCTTCCTTTCTGAAATCAATACAAATATATTTTTTAAATAAAACATAAATAAAATAAAACCCTTCTAAATTCTTTCAATCCCAATCATTCACTTTGTGGAAGGGAACGAGATACCTTCCAACACAGCCTAGTGCCAGTGTCCGTGTGGACGGTGCACAGCGAGGTGGGCCCATTGACAGCGGTTTCCCTGGCGTCATCCTCCTCAGGCAGATTTGGTGTCAACTTCCAGTTCCAAAGCCCCGCAGGACGTTCCCAACCTTGGCTTCACCTTGGAATCGCCTGGGAGGCTTTTAGATATCAAGGCCAGACCCCTCCCTGACAAGGATACCGTTGAATTCATCGAGAGAAGGGCTTGGGAACCACCGTTTTAAAAACATGCAGCCCAAACCAAGAGCTCCTGGTACAGCTCAGCCGATGACGCTGTCGCTCTCTCCTGACGGTACAGGGCTGGCCGGGAAAGGGCCTTTGCTCTGTCTCTTCTTCCTGGAGAAGTCACTTTTGAACAAGAATGAGCCACAAGAATAAGCCAGTGACTTGGGCCTGACGGCGCCCACGGCCTGCAGGTTGCCCTGCGGGCTGAGCCACCGCTCCGCACCAGGCCCTCCTCCCAGTGCCCACGGGCTGACTCACACCAGCATCTGAAGAGCCACAGTCACTGGCACAGCAAAGCCCGTCGGGGATTAATTAAGCACCTTTACCATATTGCATGAAAAAAATGCAGCCATGAAGTTTGGCCTCATTCTTCTTCTTTAATTGAATAATTGCAGCTCTTGCAAACTGTCCTCATATTTCCCATTAAGACAATGGACACTTTCAGTCAACACACCTAGAAACAGTGTCAAAATATTCCTTGCATCACAGCGGGAGAAGTCATTAAGAAGAGAGCTGTGCCCATGGGCCCCTCCGGCTTCCTAAAATGTGAATGAAGCCGTCAGTCCTTTGATCTCAGTTGCATTAGGAGGCCAGCGAGAAGCACCAGCCACTAAGGACCTGCAGAGTTTTACTAAATAAGTCCCACTCCCATGTCTTCTTGCCTTTCCAACGTGGCCAGGGAATGCGCTCCTAGGTTCTCCCCTGTCCTGGTGCTGAGGCCACAGCGGGCCACCACCTGGTCAGATAGTGAAAAAGCAATGGGTGGAGGGAATCTATCTATAGAAAACCCTAATATGCAAATTGACCAACCAGTGCTATGACGTGCACTGACCACCAGGGGGCAGACGCTCAATGCAGGAGCTGCCCCCAGGCCGCAGGCCCTGACCAGCGGTGGTGGGGAGTGGGGCCGGCAAGCAGGTGGCACCAGGCCAGCCAAGGCAGGTGCGAGCGGGGACCACCCCAATTGCCCTGCCGGTCGCCCCACAGAGGGAGGTTACTGGCAGTGGCAGGGGGCAGGGCCGGTGAGCTGGCGGCACCAGTCCAGCCAAGGTGGGTGCAAGGAGGGCCCCGATCACCCCGCCGATCACCCCATAGATCAGCCCTAATTGTTGGCCAAGCCCACGGACCCTACTGTGCACGAATTTCGTGCACCGTGCCTCTAGTAGTAGTAATAAGATGACAAAAGAGGGGTGACTTACGGCCAACCCTGATTTTCCCAGAAGCCCCCCTCCCGTGACTGCTCCTCCAGCCTTGACCTGAGCTCTCCTCTTGGCCCAGGTTCACCGGCTCTGTCCTCTACCAGGGCCTCATCATGCACATGGGCCTCGCAGGGAGCAACATCTACCTGGACTTCTTCTACTCCGCCCTGGTGGAGTTCCCAGCCGCCCTCCTCATCATCCTCACCATTGACCGCATTGGCCGCCGCTACCCCTGGGCTGGATCCAACATGGTGGCAGGGGCGGCCTGTCTGGCCTCGGTTTTTATCCCTGAAGGTAAGTGTCAGGCCAGGCGAGGATCTCGCTCGCCAAGATCCTAGGAAGAGGGGTACCACAGCCCTCTGAGAGGGAGACCACGTAATTTATCACCCAGATTGAGGTGGAATGAACCCAATATCCAGGAACTTCATGACAAACACATATGCCTTTAAGTACACTCACAACACCCAGCTGGCGTGGCTCAGTGGCTGAGCCTCGACCTATGAACCAGGAGGTCAGGGTTCGATTCCCGGTCAGGGCACAGGCCCAGGTTGCAGGCTCGATCCCCAGTGTGGGGTGTGCAGGAGGCAGCTGATCAATGATTCTCTCTCATCATTGATGTTTCTAATTCTCTCCCTCTCCCTTCCTCTCTAAAATCAATAAAAATATTTTTTTTAAAAAAAGGACACTCGCACCCAATGGTTGCCTGCCATCGTATAATGACACCCAGTTGTCCTCTAATAAAACAGGAAGGCCATGCTACAAGCCATCTGGCCGCCCGGAGCACAGGGATGGGCTTCGGGTGAGGAGGCCCAGGGTTCAGTCTTACCCAGCACGTCCCAGACACTATTCAGGCAACTCCCGTGACTTCCCCACATCATCCTGCGAAACTAATGAGCAACCCTGAGTGACTGCTGCCAGCGAACAGGCCTCCAGCTCCTTTCTTTCCTCTCAAAACACCTTCTCAATGAGGAGGAGCGAAACCTGTCCAACAGAGTCCTCTCGCACATGGAGCCTTGCCTGAACCCTTTGGTCATTAGCAACTGTTCCGAATAGGCCCACACCCCGCTGTTTCTCTCATGTGACTCTGTAGACGAAAGCTGGCCGCCTTGGCCACGGGTAGAATTCAGTTGTCACTAGAGACGGAGCTCTCGGGTGAAAAGCGTGTTCGAGTTGTGTCTGAAGTTAAGCAGACGTGAGCGCCGGCCGACACTGCCTTGACTCTGGAGAAGAACCACGTTTGCTCTCTTGTCCCTCACTGGCCTGTGGGCTGTCCCCCGCCCACCCCCCTCCACACCCCACACGTCAAACCAGGGGTGTGCACATGTGTTTCCCCTCAGACCTGCAGTGGCTGAGAGTCACAGTTGCCTGCTTGGGCCGCATGGGGATCACAATGGCCTACGAAATGGTTTGCCTGGTCAACACGGAGCTGTACCCCACGTTCATCAGGTGAGCCCCGGCGCCCCTGCATGCTGGGTGTGCTTGGCTAGAAGCTCGGGTGCCAGCAGCAGACGCCTCACTGACGGAAACGCAGGTCAGAGAGGGCGGGTGCCTTCCCGGGCAGGAGCCAGGTCACAGGCCATGCCAGCAGCTGGCGGGGGTGGGGGGGGGGGGGGGAGCCTGCGCTGAGACGAGAGGCACTGCATCCCGAGAGGGTTACCTAACGGCCCCGGGACCGGGACTGAAGCCACGGCAACGAGCAGGGGAAACGGGGACGCCAGGGTGAAAGCAGAAAGTGAAAATCACCCCCAATTTAAAGCTTTCAAGAACGTTAACAGACAACAAGTATAACAGGATACAAAGGAAATGTGTGCCGTGTGTCACGTGTGTGAGCTGACAATACCGTGAAGGCCGTTCCCAGGTCACAGGCACCTCCGTGGTTTGGGGGACTGTGTCCGTGAGGGTGGGCTGGGGACACGGCTGCTCTGGGAGAAAGTGAAAGGTCAGCCCCGCTCTCTGCTGCAGGAACCTCGGGGTCCTCGTCTGCTCCTCCATGTGCGACATTGGCGGCATCCTCACGCCCTTCCTGGTGTACCGGCTCACCGGCGTCTGGCAGGAGCTCCCCCTGGTGATTTTCGGTGAGAAACCCTCTGAGGTGTCTTTGAATGAAAACCTATTTTTCTAGGGGCCTCCGCTCTTCGACCTCAAAACAGGTGCCTGTGAGTAACAACTAGCACGACTAGTAATGAGTGGCACTATTTGCGTTAGTAAAACTCGTGTTAGTAAAACCAGGGTGAGCGCTCCTGTCACAGCTGCCACGGCTCCAGTGCGGGAGCCATCAGGCCTCCTGCCCGCAGAGGCCCAGAGTCAGTGTCAGACCTCGAGGCGGGAGGACGCTCCCCGCAGGAGCCCCGCTCTCTCCTCCTGCTCCGCCCTCCGCGATCTCCCCGGCACAGGGCTCCCTCTTTCTGCCTCTGCTGCAGGCAGATGAGGAAAACACAAACCCTCCACGGCACCACTTTGAGGAAAGGCTGTTACAATGTTACCAGCCTAAAGCATCTACACTAATAAAAGAGAAACATGGTAATTGGCGTACGACCGCTACCCTTCCCATTGGCTAATCAGCGTATCCTTATGCAAATGAACTGTCAGCCAAGATGGCGGCCGGCAGCCAGGCAGCTGGAAGCGAACATGAGGCTTGCTTGCTGTTCCCCGCCTGACTTGCCGGCCTCTGAGCTGGCAGTTTGAAACTTTGTAACAAATATAGCCGGCTGAGATCTCAGAGCTGAAGTTATACATTGTTTCGATTATAGAACGGCAAACAAACCAGCAGCGGAAGCCTCAGAGCTAGAGCCAGAGCTAAAGCTGGCCCAGAATAAAAAGAAAAAAAGGAGCGGTTGGGAGCTTCAGTCAAAACCACCAGCCTGAAAGCAGCCCTCAGCCCCTCACCCAGACTGGCCAGGCACCCCAGTGGGGACCCCCACCCTGAAGGGTGTGTGACCGGCTGCAAACAGCCATCATCCCCTCATCCAGGCTGGCCAGGCACCCCAGTGGGGACCCCCACCCTGATCCAGGACACCCTTCAGGGCAAACCAGCCGGCCCCCAGGCCTCTATCCTACATAGTAAAAGGGTAATATGCCCCCCAGCACCGGGATCAGTGGAGCCGAGAGGTCTCCTGGCACCAGATCAGCATGACAGGGGGCAGCGCCCAAACCCCCTGATCGCCCTGCGGCTCTGTGTGTGACAGGGTGTGGCATCCCAACCCCCTGATCGGCCCTGCTCTGTGAGTGACAAGGGGCAGCGCCCCAACCCCCTGATCGGCCCTGCTCTGTGCGTGACAGGGGGTGGCACCACAACCTCCCCATCGACCCTGCCTTGAGTGTGACAGGGGGCGGTGCCCCAACCCCCCAATCAGCCCTACCCTGAGCGTGACTGAGGGTGGCATCACAACCTCCCAATCCGCCCTGCTCTGTGCATGACAGGGGGCGGTGCCCCAACTCCCCAATCAGCCCTGCTCTGAGCCCGACCAGGGGCTGCACCTAGGGATTGGGCCTGCCCTCTGGCACCCAGGAGCAGGCCTAAGCCAGCAGGTCGTTATCTCCCGAGGGGTCCCAGACTGCGAGAGGGCACAGGCCGGGCTGAGGGACCCCCCCCTTCCCCCCTGAGTGCACAAATTTTTGTGCACCGGGCCTCTAGTCTTAATAATAAAAGGCTAATATGCAAATGGTCATCACGCCGTGACACTGTAACGACCGATCGGCAGAGACCTGAAGCTGTGTGGCACCAGGCCCGGGCAGGGGACCTGAGGCCCCGCCCCCCGAGGCTGCACCCCCCACCCTGGCAGGGCTTGATGGGAGTGGGGCCAGCCAGGTCTTGGTGTCACCCAATGGGGGTGGGCCGGCCAGATACTTCTATTAGAGAGAAAGGGCCAATAGCAATATTAAAACATTTCCTCTTATTAATTCCCCTTTAATGTGCATGAATTTTGTGCACCGGGCCACTAGTACAAATATAACCTTAGCTCCCAAAACTTTAATCGGAATTTAAAGACACAAAAACACTACAAGTTTGCTACCCACCCCCACCACCATTCCCAACATATACAAAAAATTAGAGCTGAAGACAAAAAAAAAAAAGTATGAAACACCTGAATTCGTCGAAATCCAAGTCCCAGCTATGCTTTTGAAAGCTGTTACATACACAGTAACCCTTTTAAAAGCAAACCATCACTTTATTTGCCAGGTTTCTGACTCAGTTTTCCTTGCTAAGTGCTTTGTGTTGGCAGGGTTCTGTTCTTGCTTTTCTTAGAGTTGTTTTTTTTTTTTCTTTTACAGCTATTTTCTAACTCCAAAGTATCTTAATATTATGGCAAGGTTCTCGCCTAGAATAAACTCGACTCAAATGTGAGTTGCAGTGTTTCACTTCCCTACAAGGAATTGTACTCCAGCTGAGTTTGGGATCCGCACAATATTTATGGTGGAGAGTAGGGCTGTCAGAGGGCAAAGAAATGCGTAAGGAGAGGAAATGACACAGACAAATTTTAAGGGATAAGGGAGCTCTAATTATAGCGCCAGAATGTCCCCTTCTTTTTTTAATATATTTTTATTGGTTTCAGAGAGGAAGGGAGAGGGAGAGATAGAAACATCAATGATGCGAGAGAATCGCCTCCTGCACACCCCCCACTGGGGATGGAGCCCGCAACCCGGGCATGTGCCCTGACCGGGAATCGAACTGTGACCGCCTGGTTCATGGGTCAACGCTCAGCCACTGAGTCACGCCGGCCGAGCTGAGTGTCCCCTCTCACGGTGGTTTCCATGTGCCTGCCTTTCAGCGGCGGTTGGCTTGGTCGCCGGAGGGCTGGTGCTGCTGCTGCCAGAGACCGGAGGGCAGGCGCTGCCGGAGACGATCGAGGAGGTGGAGAACTTGTGGAGGTACGAGCTGACATTCCCACACGCACTGCTTCCTATGTGCTCTCGGCCAGCTCTGGGGCCAGTGGAAGGAAAGATGAGGGAGGATGTAGACCTCACACCACACAGAGAGATCCATTCGCACAGAATCAGACCTGAGAGTACAGAGAAGGAACCGTAAAGTAAGAAAGATGCTGAGGGAGAACCCCTTCTGCTTTCCCGGTGCGGGAGGGCCTTGTAAATACGGCCGAACGCCGGGACCCACTTAAAAAAGATCCATGAGCTTGCCCTCATGAGAATTAAAATTCTTCTTGGAAAAACAACTCCAAGCTTAAATAATATCGCAACCGTAGAGAAAACATCCACTCCTCCACGAAGGGTTAACGTCCCCAACGTGGAAAGAGCTCTGACCATTCATAGAAGCAACCACCCAACAGGAAAACATGAGCAAAGGGTTTGAACAGAGAATTCTGCGAACACAAAAACGGCTCTGAAATATACAGCGATGAGCTCGACCGCCTTCCGAGTAAGAGGAGGGCAGGCACTCCCCGCTCGGACAGCCGCCGGGATGGCGAGTGATCGCACCGCTGGGGCACAGCCGTGTCAGGAGAGAATGGGGAGACAGGGGCCTACATTCCAGATTGGGAACCTCTCCGATGGGCGATATGACAATAGGATAAAGATTGCAAAGGGGCATATCCTTTTACCTGGCAACGCCACACCTCCAGAATTTACATATGCAAAACTTATGTGCAAGACGATTCTTTAAGGTAATTTTTCTTAATATAACCAAAGACTGGAAACAACCCAAAAGCCTGTTGAGTGGGAGACCAGTTATATAAATTACGGGACGTGATTCAACAGAATATCATATGGCCCTTAAAAAGAAAGCAGCAGCCCTAGCCGACTGCTCAGTGGTTAGAGCACCGGCCTGCAGACTGAAGGGCCGCGGGTTCAATTCCAGTCAAAGGCGGGAGGCAACCGGTTGATGTGTCTCTCTCCCATAGATGCTACTCTCTCTCTCTCTCTCTCCCCCTGCCTTCCATTCTCTCTCTTAAAAAAATCAATGGACCATTGAGCCGTCAAGAAAGGGCAAAGGAAAAACACCGCTTTTGGGTGAAGCAGCAGCGTGTTGTGTTGCTTTGCTTCAATCGGTGGTGTGACAGGTGTTAAAAAAAGAAAAAAAAATCAACGGAAAAAATATCCTCAGGTGAGGATTAACAACAAAAACAAAAAAGAATGAACCCGCTTTATATGCACTGCTAAGGAAAGTTCTCTAAGACACATTATTAATGAAAAAAGCACAGAACAGTCTAACATTTGTGGGGGAGAGTGAGAACATACATATGCATGAGGTATATGCATATTTGCTTGTGTCTCTGGAAGGCTTTGCGAGCACCGTGACATGGGCTGCCGTGGACTGGGGGCTGTGGGTCCCAGGAGGGAGGAGACTTTTGAGGCATGCTTTTTATTCTTTTTTTCAGAGAGCCAGGGAAAGAGAGAGAAACATCAACCATGAGAGAGAATCATGGGTCGGCTGCCTCCTACACACCCCACCCTGGGGATCGAGCCCCCAATCTGGGCATGTGCCCTGACCAGGAATCGAGCTGTGACCTCCAGGTTCATAGATCGACGCTCAAGCGTTGAGCCACGCCGGCTGGGCTCAATGCATACTTTTTGGTACTTTCTGGATGTTGAACCACACAAACCTATTTAAAAAGTAAACTTTTTTAAAAATTTAAGAGAAATGTAGATGGCATACGCCCCACAAGTTTGCTTTGTGCCGTATGCTTCGATATTTCTATTATCTTATCCAGACTCCATGTGGGGCCCCTGGGGCCAAGTCTGCCCATCCTACAAAGCGTGCACTTGAACGCCTTCAGGACGGAGCCATCCTGAGGCCTCGCAGTGCCTGGGCTCCTGGAGCTTGGAGCTCAGAGTTGGACGAGGCCTTTGAATTCAGCCAGAGGTCGCACTGGCAGCCGCAGGACGCCAGCGTCTCAGCGCTTAGGTTGGCCCGCGCTAGCTTTTAAGGGGGAAATTGCACATCCACTGAATTTCCAGTATCTGGTAACATAAACAAGCAGAGGATTGGGTAACGCTGAGAAGGCATTTCCTCTCCTTGACAACTTGCAGGAGCTGAGTGACGGCTCCGCTTTTTGGAGGGCATGTCCTTCTCTGTCCCCCGCCCCCATACCCACACTCCCGCATGCCCTGTTCTCTAGTGCCTGGTGCATGGAGACATTGCAGCTTGAGGTCCTGGATCCAGATGTCCGTCCCCGTCCCCCGATCTCAGTGCAGAGTCCCATGCACACGGGCACCGCCCCCCACCCTGAGGACAGACTGTATCCCGTGCAATGTCCTATCCGAGAGCCAGCACCGAGCAGGAGCAGGTCGCCGGCAGTACATGCTGAGCTCCTCCCACAGTGCTCCTCCCTCAGGCCCCCGGGCCTTCCCCAGCCGCCCGTCAGGAGGGAGGCGCGCGGCCATCAGGACAGGCCCTCGCTCTTCCTTCCACGTGGCCTTAACTCCAAGCCTCGGTTTCCCCATCTGGAAGTGGGGACATCAGTTCCTGACCTGGGTTTCTGTAAGGACCAGACGAGAAAGCCATGCAACGTGCCTGGCACTTCGTATGTGTCTAGTAACCGCTGTTAATATTCACAAAAGTCCTCACAGCTGTCCCATAGAACAGAAAATGGGGGCCTAGGTGTTTCATGGGAAATAGACTTTTAAAGTATGTTCTGCATAGTGTGAGACAGGAACGTACAGCTCAGGGATGTACACATATACACACACCAAATCTCAAGGCCGCTACCAACAGGAACATATCGAGAGAGCATGTCTGCGCAACAAAATGAAGAAAACAGCCTTCCCACGAGAATCAGCGACACCCTGGTACCCACAAAGACAGGATGGTTCAGACACGTGCAATTCAAACAAATTTCTGAACAGATTTTTCACTTATCCAACTGCTGAAAAGTAAATGAACTTCGGTAAAAAAGAATTCTCACATCCTATTTGGAGAACTGATGACAACGGTGTCTAGGTTTTGCATTCTTCATTTTTAACTGGAAAGGATTCGGTTTAGACATTTCCCACATTCCTGGTTACGGAGGAGGGTGGAGCACCTTCAGTAATGGGTCAGGCCCGCCTCAGGCTTACACGGAGTTCAGGAAGCCCTGCAGCCACACCGGCTGTTCCCCGAGCTCGGCGCATTTCCTTCGTGAGTCGCCGCCCGGAACTCCCTGCGGGACTCATGCTGGGCGAGCCTGCCCGGTTCCTGTTGTATTTATCGCCCCCTTCACTTGGGTACCCAGCCTCCTCATGATTTTTCTCTACCCTCTCCGACTCTGTTTTTCAGACCAAGAAGAAACAAAGAAAAGAAGATTTACCTCCCCGTCAAGAAACAAGACATCCCCCTAAAGTGAGAGACCCACGATGGACTTGCTTTGACAACAGCAGGCTGGAATCAGAGAGTCCTGCTCTCATCCCAAAGCCCAGACACCCCACCCTTCCTTCTCTTTGAACCCCATTAACCCAGACCTACGGCCCAGGGGAGCTGCTGCACGACGGTATCACAATCCACCTGTGGGACCAGATCCTGCAACCCCCCAGCTCACTCCTCCCCAGCTTTCCTCGGACAATGGCCTTGGGTTTGCGGGGATTTTTATTCCATCTCCGTATTTCCTTATTTTATTCCATTCTTCACATGGGCATCAAATCAAGACACATAGGCGGGTAGTGAACCAGATAAACAGAAAAGATCTAAAAAGCAATAAAATTGGGAGCAGAGAGCCTGTTTTCTTTTCTTTTTTAAAAAAAATATATATTTTATTGATTTTTTACAGAGAGGAAGGGAGAGGGATAGAGAGTTAGAAACATCGATGAGAGAGAAATATTGATCAGCTGCCTCCTGCACACCCCCCACTGGGGATGTGCCCACAACCAAGGTACATGCCCTTGACGGGAATCGAACCTGGGACCCTTGAATCCGCAGGCCGTCGCTCTATCCACTGAGCCAAACCGGTCAGGGCGAGAGAGCCTGTTTTCTTAAAGAAAGAAAACATCCGAAGCATATCAAGCTGTCCAGAATATACATCAAGAACTTTAGCTTTTCGGTATTGTATGTAAAGAAGGTTCAAAACACATTGGTTATTGTCTGAATTAGGCCTTAAGGCAATGATTCTCAACCTGTGGGTCGCGACCCCTTTGGCGGTCGAACGACCCTTTCACAGGGGTCGCCTAAGACCATCCTGCATATCAGATATTTACATTCCAATTCATAACAGTAGCAACATGACAGTTATGAAGTAGCAACGAAAATAATTTTATGGTTGGGTCACAACATGAGGAACTGTATTTAAAGGGCCAGAAGGTTGAGAACCGCTGCCTTAGGGACCCTGAAGTACAGGGTTCGGGAACAGCCACCTGAGCAGCCACCACGGCCTACGTGCAGAGCAGACAGTGCAAACGTGTGCTTTTCACATGAGACCTCGGAAGCCTTTGACGGAGCAGCGTCTGTGTGGCCTCAGTAAACCACAGCTGATACTGTCCCGTCCGACAAAAATGTCTCTCAGTTGTTCGATTTAAAATACTGTGCCCGTATTTTACCAAAGGACTGTAATGAGTAGGTTTGTAAAGCTAAGACCACAAGGCCTCTGCTGAAAAACAGAGCATTACCCTCGGCTGCCTCACCCACTCCCCAGAGGTCATTTTCAACAAGGTTAGCCGTCTTTTCCCTTTGATTTACCTTCATGTATCTAAATAACTTACTTTATGTTAACGTTCATTGATTCTTAAGTTTTAATGATCACCTATGAGCTTTGAAATATAAACAATGAAGATTTAGCTCTTCTCACCTCTCCCTTCTTCCCAACACACAACTCCTCTCTTCCCTTCCTAACGCTTTGTTTTATCTCATTTTTATTAAATCGAATAGTCGACCTTCATTCACACCCTCATGCCATGGAATGACTATTAAAAGCTGGGCCACCTGGTGAACTGTGGCTACGCTCCTTCCTTCCACCTTCTGCCCTCCCGGGGCCTCGGTTACCCCTGCTGACCCTCAGAGTGCTCATCGTCCACGTCCCCCACCTCTGGCAGACATACACCTCCCCTCCCCCGATGCACCCGAACACGCCATGTCCCGGGTGGGTTCCTGCGCCCTCCTCCTGGAGACCTCCTCCCCAGACCCTCCTCCCGGAGACCTGCCCCAGAGCTGCGGCCTCCTGCTCCGCGGCCGGCGGTCTCTAGGCCGCCGCCCACCTGCTCCCCATGTTCTCCTTCTCCCCACCCCACTGACCACCTCCAGCGCCTTTCTCGGGGCGAATCCCGTTCCCTAGGTCCCATGCCATCCTCGTCCTTGGGTTTCTCCCCCATTTGGAAGCAGCGCCTCTTCCATGTCCTCCTGAGGAAGAGCACACCCCGTCCCTGTGGGCCTCTCCCGACATCAGGGGTCAAACCTGCAACTCCAGTCCCTGGCCCTGCCCATGGCTCCCTGAGTCCCCCCCAGAGGTAGAAGGGGGAGCAGGAAGCCCGAGTCCCCTCTGTCCGGAAGAGGTCCGGTGGCCAACCGGCGGGATGGGCTCTGTCCCCGCTCAGTTCTAACCGTGGCGGGGACGACAGAGGCGCCTGGCAGCCCCTCGCCTCCGGGCCGTGTCAGCATCCTCTCCTCGCGGCACAGCGCGTTTGTCCCAGCGTCTGGATGAAATTGCTTCTGTTTGGACACCTACGGTGGTCTCTATTTTGCTGAGTAAACACACATTTATATTCTACTTGAAACCATGAGTAGACCACACCCAGGAAATCAATGCCCAAACATAGGAATCCAGGGCAGTGATGGCGAACCTTTTGAGCTCGGCGTGTCAGCATTTTGAAAAACCCTAACTTAACTCTGGTGCCGTGTCACATGTAGAAATGTTTTGATATTTGCAACCATAGTAAAACAAAGACTTATATTTTTGATATTTATTTTATATATTTAAATGCCATTTAACAAAGAAAAATCAACCAAAAAAATGAGTTCACGTGTCACCTCTGATACATGTGTCATAGGTTCGCCATCACTGATCTAGGGTCTGTAAACGGCATGATTGGGTTCAACACATCAATGCCACTGAGATCTCCAAATTACTTTGTTGAATTTTTTTTTAATGTTTTTATTGATTTCAGAGAGGAAGGGAATGGACTCGAGAGAGAGAAACATCAATGATGAGAGAGAATCATTGATCTGCTGCCTCCTGCACGCCCCACATGAGGATCGAGCCTGTAACCCGGGCCAGTGCCCTGACCGGGAATCCAACTGTGACCTCCTGGTTCATAGGTCGACGCTCAACCACTGAGCCCCGCCGGCCAGGCATGAATTTTATTTTTTAATACCTGACTCTACGTCTCCCCTGGCAGGTGTAGAACATAACAAATCTCTAACTATCAATGCCTCCCCTCAGGCACGAAGGGCACCAGGACACCGCCTCAGCAGGGCTCATCCTGACATAGTGAGGCTGTGCCTTCGGGTCTGTCCCGGGACTGCTCTCCTCCCCACCCCTCCCCCAGGCCTCCTGGCGAACCCAGGGCCCGCTGATGCCCAGCCAGCTCCCTCTGGCCCTCGTCCAAAGCTGAGTGCTTTAGGGCCCGGAGTCTGAGCACTCGGCCAGGGCGTCGGGATGGGCAGGGGACATGATCCTGGAAGCCAGTCCGGCTGTGTGTGGGAACGGGTCTCCATTCCGGCGCCCTGGGCCTCATCACTACGTGGGTGGGCGCCCAGAGGCCCCTGAAAGCAAAGCCTCTGAACACCAGGCCGGGCTGAGCCTCAGCTCCACGGCTCTTCCAGAACCTTCCCAGCACAGACATCACCACGTAGGCATCCGGGGGCTCCCACTGCCGGGGACTAAGGTGTTTATCCTCTGCAGATGTCCAGGGGAAGAATTCTGAAAAGCCCATGTTCGTGTCTCGCTTGCACGTTTGCCAGAATCATCTCTCATTCCCGGGAAAACGTGTGGCACGTCACAAGATATTTCCTGCAACACAGATGTTCGGGCCTATTTTCGTGTCGGGCAGGGTTCCAGGAGCCAAGCCCAGCGGGGCCTCGGGGTGAGAGCGGCAGACTGGCTGCTGGGCCTGGAACCGCACCGTGGGTCCCAGTCCCTCTCCCATCAGAGTGTCACCCGCAGTGTCGACCGTGGGCGACCTTCTCTACGCGGTCATTCCTGCTCGGGGATGACAATGCCAGCGTCACACGAGGCCTCGGATGGATGGGGCTTTGTGGTCACGGGGGAGAGGACGTACCAGGTATGGACGGTGGAGAGTGGAAAGCGCGTCCAGGGTCCCAAGCCTGGTCCCGGCCACTGAGCGGGGAAAGTGTCCCGGAGCTGACACTTGGCTACAATTGCAAGAACCAGTAGGATTTGCGGCGGATAAAGGAGTGTGTGCTGCGTGCAGGCTGGGCCCCTGGGGTTGAGGTGTGGGCGCAGGAGCTGGAGAAGGGGGACAGCGGGCAGCCAAGGGCTGGAGGCTCTGAGGCGGGGAGATGAGAGAGAGATTGAGGGAGGGGGGAAGCCGGCTAATTAGACATGGGGCCAGCGGTTGCACAAGGAATTTGAGAAGTAGAGCCAGGCAAATTACCCACAGTAATCTAACAGAAATCAGACACACCTGAAACTAACCCACACGCTCAGCAGCCTGGAGACTTCCTACAGGGGCACACATTGGCGGGTCTATCGGTTCGGAGGCACCTCGGAGCACACGCAATAATTTCTGTGCACAAACAACCAGGAGTCACAAAAACAGGTCCAGGTACAAGCACTCTTTCAGAAGCAAGGAAAACACTAAGACACTGTAGAACAGTTCACCCAAAATGAGTAAAAGAGAGACAGGGTTAAGATTGAGACTTTAAGTCCTAATTTTCTTCTTCATAATTTTGGCATTTCCCCCATTTTCTATGATGCATGTATTTAAATATACATATTTGTTATGCATATTTGATACACAAAAAAAATAAAGGCTTCTCTCCTTAACCCACCCCTGGTCCATCCCCATCACACCAAACGTAACAACTATTCCAGGTTTCGTCTCATTTCCTTTTAATGTTTATCACGTGGGCGCGCGTGCACACATGCACGTACACGCACACACACGCGCGTATACGCACACGCGTATGCAGCTCTACTTTTTCATCACGGCTTTCTATCTCATGATTTTCTGCTCTTACCTTGATTCCCCTTTCTCTTACTTGGGGCTTATTCTGTGGTTCTTTTCCTAGTTCTCGGTTCCAAGTACCCAAAGTAGAAGGTTTTGGGTGTACCGTTTACTTACATTCAGAAACACGTATCACGCTTAAAGGGAAAGATCTGGTGTTTAATTTAGTATTTCTATTACTTGCAAAATCTGTCTTTGCATTATAACTCATCACTTGGGGTTTTGACTCTCTGAAGCACTATTTTTCAGGCTACACACTTTGTAGCTCACATGTCATTGTATTTATACATAATTCTGAGTCTTTCCTGACCATATATTTGATCCAGTCAGTGCAGCAAGTGACTAAACATACTTTCCTAACCAAGACAAAATACAGCGCCGTTACCCATCAAGGCAGTGAGCAGCCAAGGAAAGACCTATAGTAACTTAGTCCGTGTTTATGCGAAAACGGACACATGGGTGTACTTGGGGTTCCTTCGGTCACGGAAAAGTCAGGCTCTCCTGACGTGTTAGGAAACAACGCTAATTCCCAATTAATCCTTAAAAACTGGAAAGTAATCAGATTAAATGAATTATTTGTTTTTATTCACTCAAACCAGATGATGATAATAAAAATCTGGTACTAATTATGTGAAAATGGGACTTGGAGTCACATATCTTCTTTTTCTGGCACTTTTAAGAAGCCAAGGGTTTGGTATTTAGGAGGGGAAGGCACTCTCACTCGGGTATGTTGTAACCGAACCAGGGCAGGGAGATTAAGCAGGACAAGAAGGTTCCTCCCAGACATCAGCAAGGATAACAAGGGAGCCTGGCCAACGGGGCGCAAGGGCCAGCTTTGATGCACTAAGCTAGTCAGCATGCGGACAGCTGATCCCGGGGTCAGAGCCACAGGGACGGACCGCAGGGTGGTCTGTGGCTGTGAGAGTGAGCTCTGGTTGGAATGGGGTCGGGTGGGCAGCTACGAGAGCAAAGTAAGAGAAATGAACCGGGGTGGCGGAGGGACACAAACTCTGCTCAGCCTACAGGCCTGTGGGGAACCCCAACTCCCTGGCACCCTTTGGGGATCAAAGTCAATACAGCCTGCCTTTGGCTATCATGGCGTCCAAGCCCTGAGGCTTTGCTCTTCTTGGAGAAGGACGCTGTAAACAAAACATCCGGGAGGACATTCATGGTCATTTCCTATTTGCTTCGGTCCTGGGGAGCCTGCAAGACACACAGCCGGGCCCGTGCTTCAGTCTCACTCATACGTGGAATCCAAAGAACAAATTTAACTCAAGAACAAAACCGATCCAGAGACATAGAAGCAGGAACAGGCTGTGGAATCTCAGAGGGAAGGCGGGAGGGTGGGGAGAGATCAGCCAATGAAAGGTATGCATGTATGCAGGGCCTGGACACAGGGAGTGTGGTGAGGGCCTGGGCCCGGGCGGCTCCTCTGACATGTGGGGAGGAAACTCACGGAGCGCTAAGGAGTGCTGACCTCGCGCCTCTTCGTAATTGTGATAAAATACACTCGGCGTTGACCAGCTTAACCATCGGACGGTTCAGCCACATTACGTCCATTCACAGCGTCGTGCAACCATCCCCGCCATCTGCCTCCGGAGCTTTCATCTTCCCAAATGGAAGCCCTGTCCCCACTAACTCCCCTCCTCCCCATCCATGCAGCCAACCTTTCTACTCTCTCTATGGACTCAACTACTCCAGGATTCGGGCTTGATCCCCAGTAAGGGGCGTGCAGGAGGCAGCCGACCATGATTCTCTCTCATCATTGATGTTTCTCTCTCTCTCCCTCTCCCTTCCTCTCTGAAAACGATTAAAAATAAATAAGTAAACAAATAAAAGTAGCAAATCCATTAATGATTTCTCCCTTTTCCATGGCTTGATTGTCTTCTAGAAACTTGGAGAGAGTACACTGCAGAGGTTCTCCTGAGTTTTTTTTCCCTTTGGGTCAGGGGACTCTTTTAAGAGGAAACCTGTGCTGGGTTATTTCAAGTTTATCACTTTGTCTTGAACTCCTCGATCTTTTTCATGTTTGGTTGTTGTCTCTGCTCATTTCTTTTTTTGCAGATGAAATCTACATCCCCTCCCACTCCCCCCCCCCACCCCGCCCCCCGGAATTAGTAGATGAGACCGTTTCCTGGAGGGTGTCTCTTGCCATGACACGGAAGGCGCCACTATAGCCACACAGAGAATGCGTGGGTCACTCTTCAAAGTTTCGGGGTTGGCCACCCACCTCTGACCAGACTTTGCTCTTTTGCTCACAATGAGAGGCAAATGCCCTGCCAGTCAGTCTGATGTGGGTTAAAGAATTCCACCCACTCGTTCCTCCTGATCCAGTGAGACCTCCCCACCCCCCAAACCCCAAACCCCATCTCAACACCATGGCATTGCTTTCGTGGGGACTGGAAAGCCACAAGACTCCGCAACCACGGGTCCCTGAGCTGTGGTTCCCATGAGAGGTGGGAACAGAAGAATGAGCCCATGGCCTCGGGCTGACCCTTAGGGCCTGGGGGCCATTCCGCTCCAGCAATCGAAAGGTAAGGAGGCGAAGTAGAAGCGTGATAAAGAAATTCACTCACAGTCTCCCCAGGGCCTAACGTCGATACCTCACACTGAACGAGAACAGAACCTTAAACCAGGACACAAATCTCTCCACACAGTGGGAAGGGGTGTTGCAACCAGGAACCAGAAAGGTTCCTAAGAAAAGAACATCAGATCAAAGAATTTACATATATTATTAGTCCTTTCTTAGTGGAAAAAAAGGGGATTATACACCCATCAGGAACCATGGTGTAATTGTATTTATAGTCTCTAGTTGAGAAAAAAGGCAAATTTATTTCACAATTACTGAAACTAAATTAGCGCCGGGTGGGGGTGGGGGTGGGGGAATCCATTCAACTCTCTCCGTGTCCCATCATGTTGGGTGACTTTATTTCCTTCTGAAATTACTTCCATTATGTCTACTGGTTTTTAGTCTGTCTCCTCCAACTAAAATTGCAGTTCTAAACGAGCAAGATATCTTGCCTACCTTGTTCTCTTACTGGATTCCTAGTGCCCAAAACTGTGTCTGGCACGTAATAAACGGTCGGTTAGTGACTGCTAAGTGAATGAACGGTGGGTGGGTGGGTGGATTGATCAATTGACATCGATGGATGGAAGCCAGTGAGGGATTTCTTGAGGCTTCGATTTTGGCTTTTATTGACCCAAGAAAAGATTAAACGGGGGGAGGGGTCTGGGAGTGCAGCCTCGCAATGGTAACTAATCTAGAAACGATTCAACAATATCCAACAACGATTCGCTGTCCCATCCGGAAACCCCCGCTCAGCAGTGCAGAGGGGTCGTCAGCTCATTCACTGTGCGCCCTTCGTGTTGCTTCCTGTCGTCACCCAGGGCACCGGCTTCCTTTAACTCCCATCAGCCAGCGCCTGTGCATCCTCCGTGCAGTGGCTCTCACAGAAGCCCGGGCAGAACATGGGCCACATCCACTCAAGTAACCAGGTTTCTGCACCAAAAGTTAGAAGAGCCCAGCCTTTTCCCACGGACAGGGGTGGCCCATTATTGCACAATTGTCCTTTAGAACAAAGCCGGCCTAGAACAAGATTTCACATCAGCCTTTGGGGATAGTGGTGGGGCCAGGGGGTGGGGGGGGTGGTCAGTCCCATTCTCATTAATCCTGGACATCGGTCTTCCTCATCCATCCCCAGAGAGCAGCCCTTGGTGTGGGCCCAGCAGCTCCAGCGCTCCGGCCGGACACATTGAGCGGTGTCTTCCGCTTTGAGCAACAGCAACCACGTCAGGAGCAGTGGCCTGCGGGGACCACACTGGCAGAGGAAAACCTCCCAGGAGCTCCCAATTCCAAGTGACGGGGCATCTTCCGTTTAATTTCCCAGCTCCCAAGACAATATGTCTGCCTGCCCCTGGTTTTGGTCCTAAGTTTGCCACCTTATTTTGCCCCCTCGGGCCCCAGCCCCAGAGCCGTCCACAGAGCAGGGTGAAGTGGGAAAAGCGGTGCCTATAAGAATCTCAGGGTTTCTCGTGCTTCTGTATTTGGATTTAAGTTGCCATTTGAAATTTTGACAATAATTTTGCTAAGAATGTGATAAAGCAGGCCCAGCTGGCGTGGCTCAGTGGGTGAGTGTCAACCCATGAACCAGGAGGTCATGATTCAATTCCCGGTCAGGGAGCATGCCCAGGTTGCAGGCTCGATCCCCAGTCGGGGGCCTGCAGGAGGCAGCCGGTCAATGATTCCTTCTCATCATTGATGTTTCTCTCTCTCTCTCCTTCTCCCTTCCTCTCTCTGAAATCAATAAAAACATTTTTTTTTTAAAAGAATGTGTAAAGTAGAAAGAAACTGTCTCATAATTTCGCCTTTTTCAGCAGGAATTAAGAAGTTGCATCATTTTGAAATGTCATTTTTATTTTTTTAATCTTTCAAGGGGATAAACAATTCTGTGGCCATTCCTGCCCAAGGCCCCTTCGTGACTTGCTGGGCAGTTGGGCCCACGGCAGCAGCTCCGGGTTGGCATTCTGAGTCCTGGTTGGGGCGGCACCCATGGGCCGCCCACCCTCCACCCCACACAGCTCATCCTTTCCCAGGGGGACCAAGCAAATCGGTATCTTCTATTCCCAACTATCGCCTTCAACTGGGATTGAACCCCTGAAAGATTTGACCTCAGTTTCTAGGACACTCCCATCTGGAGGGCCAACATACTTTCATTTAAAATGATCAACACCCCCCCGACACACACACACACACACACAAAATGAAATAAATAAAATAAAGTGAGCAAGCCCTGAGCATCACACACGGAGGCCCGCTTTCCTCCCCTGCACATCTGCTTCTGATCAGAGCCTGTCGGCGTGGTGCTAAGCCAGCCTGGGCTGGAGAACGCCCACCAGCCGTGCTGAACACTTAACAGAACACCTTGTAAACTTTACTGGAAACTCGTGAGCCTTCCCTGGCACAACCCCGGCGCCTTGTTCCTTCCGAGTCCCATCACGGACTCTTTTATAGTCTCGCCTGATTCCAACGGACTGTAACTACTGTTTTACAACGTCAGGGTCATTCCCGGCCACCGGCACCTCCACATTTAGGCGCATTTGTCCTGTGAGCAGCGCCGTGGGTGTCCCTGACAGGCCTTGTTCTCTGGTGGAAGCATTTGCGGTGCTTCTTGCATTTTCAAGGTGGCTTGTTCCCAGGTCCCCCCGCGCCCCGCCCCCGCCCCCACACACACAGCAACCCTTCTGGGAATCTTAATTTTTTTTCAGCCAATTGTACACGAGAGACTAAAACCTGGGCGCCTGGGGTGCACCCAAGAGGGTCCCAGGGCTCTGGCGGCAGGGAGACCGGAGGCACTGAGAGCAGAAACTTGGCCCAAAAGCCAGGCTTGGCCGGGGACCAAGATCAGGCCACGGAAGCCTGGCCTCCCACAGCTCAACCAGCAGACGTCGACAGACCCTTTGTGACGAAGCAAAGACGGCATTGCTCATGCTAACGACGGGGACCGAGACCCTGGAGCAGGGAAAGACATTCTTCCCACAGGTGGACAGAGGGCTGGGCCTCCAGCAGGACAGGGGGCTGCAGAGGGTGGTCCGTGGGCACCACGTTGGGGCCCAGACACCAGCGCTCGATGGTAGCCCTTCACCCCAGGGTGGCGGCCCTGTGCCCCAGCACACCTCTCCCTCCCGGTGGAGAGCCCCACTGCCCCACACACTCCGCACAAGGACCCCTGAAGCTGCCTCTGTCCCTCTGCTCAGGGGCCCTTCGCCATCCACGCTTCAGGCCACCGGGGCCACAGGACAGGTCCCTCGGCTCCCAGACGCTCACATTGGTTTTGGAGGGTCGGCATCCCACCGCCCAGAGCACAGACAGCTGGGTGACCCCTCATCCGCTCACCTGCTTCCTCAGTAATGGAGCCCTGGGCCTGCTTCCTCCAGGTGCGCTGGCCCGCGAGGTGCAGACCCTGCAACCAGGGCGTGTCCCAAAGGAGACGCATGCCTCGTCCCCACCCGCCAGGCCTCCTGCCTGAGGCTCATGTGACGGGCAGGTGCCAGCAGCCCCTGGGACCTGGGGAGGGACGCCCTGCCTGGCCCGGCAACGAGACAGCGCACCTGGGCCCGGCTCTGGACAACCCCCCTGGTCCGGGCGGGCACCTCGAACTTCGTGACTGTGAGGAAGAAACGTCTGTCCCGCGTGAGCCCCTGCTGTTCTGGCGGCACGCACTCCGCGGTCCGGTCCGGACAACAGCACCGAGACCGCCCCTGCGCTTCCTACGAACACCTGAGCGCCGCCTCCCACAGCAGCGGCACCTGGTCCGTTTTGTTGTTTTTAATGATGAACCCTGGTTGTCTAAAGCGGCGGTTCTCAACCTGTGGGTCGCGACCCCTTTGGCGGTCGAACGACCCTTTCACAGGGGTCGCCTAAGACCATCCTGCATATCAGATATTTACATGATGATTCATCACAGTAGCAACATTACAGTGACGAAGTAGCAACGAAAATGATTTTATGGTTGGGTCACAACATGAGGAACTGTATTTAAAGGGCCAGAAGGTTGAGAACCACTGCTCTAAAGCCTTCCTCAGAAGTTTTGTCAGGGGATGCGAAGGAAGATTAGAGAGGACGTTGCTAACACCCGTCTAAGGAAATGATTTAAAGCCTGAAACTTACATACAGGCCTCCCCCGGGGATGCCGCGGGTTCGGTCCCAGGCACCTGTTTTCTGGTTTCCCAGGGCACCTGAAAGTGGTGTCATCTACACTGAGTCTAGGTGAGCAATAACGTTGCGTCTAAAAAGACCATGTGCTCAGCTTCATCATCAGAACGCTCTGTGCCCAAAACTGCTAACCATCCCACGAGCCTGTTGGGAAAATGGCGCCAGTAGACTTGCTCGGCTGCCTCAAAGCTTCCGTCTGTGAAAACGTCGGCGAAGCACAGGACAGGCTTCCCTGGCTTTGCCCCCAGCAGAGTTTAATCACTTGGTCGGGAAAACAAGATACAGAGGAAGCACTTTGCTCTGGAGAAGCTGAAATGACGTGCAAGGTCCCGCCCGCCCCCTCCCCCCCCTCATGTATTCAGATGGGTTTTAATAAAAGCATTAGGAAGGCAAGGCTTTTTTAAGTTATTATTTTATTTATTTGTTTATTTGTTGCCAAGGTCAAAGTTTCAGGTTTCCAAGTAGCCCGTGTCTGTTCTCGAAGGAACAGCAGATACTGCTCGGGACCGAATACGCGAGATCAGGTTCTGAGCTCCTCACCGAGCTGAGCCAATGGGGCCCACGTGTTTATTATACAACCACAGGTCTCTCGTGGCGCCTCCAATTTGCGTTAGAAACTTCTTCCCCAGTGTATTCTGAAGGCTGGTTACTATGTTGTCTTTGTGGTTTGTCTCACAGATAAAGACATTTTTAAATAAACATTTTTGTGTACTCCAGGAAGGAAATCAATTCTTTTTCTTTCTTTCTTTTTTTTTCCCCTCACCCAAGGATATTTTTCCATCGATTTTTAAAGAGAGTGGAAGAGAGAGGGAAAGAGCCCGGGCTGGGGAGGAGCCTGCGACCTTGACCTGAATCGTGCCCTTGATTGGAATTGAACCCAGGACTTTTCAGTACACAGGTTGACGCTCTATCCACTGTGCCAAACCTGCTAGGGCAGGAAATCAAGTACTGAACCAGAACTTGAACCGGTTACTATATAACTGGTGGTAAACTGAACTCTGATATATAGGGTGGGGCAAAAGTAGGTCTACAGTTGTGAGTAAGGGAAACACAGTTTATTCTTATTATTTGTTAACTAGAGGCCTGGTGCACGAACTCGTGCACCTTGAAAAGAAATTTATTAGAAGAAATCTTTTAGAGGCTGGGGAGGGACTGCAGGAGGTTGTCTCCAGGGTGTGTCCAGCCCATCTTGCCCAGTCCCAATTGGCCGGACCCCCCAGCAAGATAATCTACTGGTCAGAGCGTCTGCCCCCTGGTGGTCAGTGTGCATCATAGCAACTGGTCGAACAGTTGGCCAAATAGTCGACCAATCGGTCAGACTCTTAGCATATTAGGCTTTTATATAGAGAGATTATTGTGTTGTTTTCCATACAAACAGCTGTAAACCTACTTTTGCCCCACCCTGTGTTGACTGGGATGTTTCATAGTTGGTATATGAGTTCACCTTCTAGAATCCCCAACAAGAACCAAAACCAAGAGTAAAATGGAATAAAATACCCCTGGAGGCTGGGCCTGACTGGGCCGGCACTGTGGAACTGCTGTACCAGCAAGCGCACAAACATGCCCACTGGTCCCAGTCTCTTGTGGGGCGCTGGGGGACAGCAGACAGGCAGTCTGTGCACTTGGTGGAGGGCAGGAGTGCTGGATGTTCAACCACCAGGAACGCCTGGAGATTTTGTCTGGTGGGGAGCCGCCGGCAGGGGACAGAGGGCCAAACTTCCTGTTTCCCCGGTAAGGCTGGGATGGCCCCGGTGAGGTTGAAACGGCCCCGGTGTGGTAGGGACGACCCCGGTCAGGTCGAAACGGCCCCGGTGTGGTAGGGACAACCCCGGTCAGGTTGAAACGGCCCCGGTGTGGTAGGGACGACCCTGGTGAGGTTGAAACGGCCCCCGTGAGGTAGGGACAGCCCCGGTCAGGTTGAAACGGCCCCGGTGTGGTAGGGACAACCCCGGTCAGGTTGAAACGGCCCCGGTGTGGTAGGGACGACCCCGGTGAGGTTGAAACGGCCCCCGTGAGGTAGGGACGACCCCGGTCAGGTCGAAACGGCCCCGGTGTGGTAGGGACAACCCCGGTCAGGTTGAAACGGCCCCGGTGTGGTAGGGACAACCCCGGTGAGGTTGAAACGGCCCCGGTGAGGTCGGGACGGCCCTGGTGAGGTTGAAACGGCCCCCGTGAGGTAGGAACGACCCCGGTGAGGTTGAAACAGCCCCTGTGAGGTAGGGATGACCCCGGTCTGGTAGGGACAACCCCGGTCAGGTCGAAACGGCCCCGGTGTGGTAGGGACAACCCCGGTCAGGTTGAAACGGCCCCGGTGTGGTAGGGACGACCCCGGTGAGGTTGAAACGGCCCCCGTGAGGTAGGGACGACCCCGGTGAGGTTGAAACGGCCCCCGTGAGGTAGGGACGGCCCCGGTGAGGTTGAAACGGCCCTGGTGAGGCTCAGACGGCCCTGGTGAGGTTGAGACTACTCCAGTGAGGTTGGGACAAATAAAGGGGACCAGTATGGACTGATGAACAGGGGTAGATACAGAAGCAGAGCAACATTGAACAGAATGTTAAACTACAGTGGGAAGCCTGGGGAGGGTTGGGGGGGGATTAAGAGACCAACTGAAGGACTTATATGCATGCATATAAGATTAACCAATGGACACAAGACATGGGGCGGGGGGGGGCGGGGGGGTAGGGGCCGGGGGAATGTCAAGGGGGGGAAAAAAGGAGACATATGTAATACTCTTTGTAATACTTTAAGAAATAAAAATTATTAAAATATTTTTTAAAAAATGTAAAAAAATACCCCTGGAGCACGGTGGGGGGGCAGAAACTGCTTTCCTAAAAGGTCGGGGCACTCCTCGGCTACACACAATGGTCGTGTCTTATTCCAACCGCACGTGCACGTGTTCCCGGGGCGGAGTTGGTGGGAGGAGTCGCCATATTTAAAATCAGGCAGCCTCCAGTGAGTCCACATGGAAATACTGTTGCCAACACAGATACCTACAAACACAAGAACTTTCCTCCGGAGAGGGACAGAGGCAGAGCTATTCCAGGCCCTTTCATCGCCGTATTTACATCCTGTTGGAGCTTTGAAACACTCAGTGCCTGTCCACCAGCAGCAGCTGCCACTGGAAAGCGTTGAGTGGGTCAAAGAGAGCCCGGGCTTGGGGACTGAAAGGAAAGAGAACGAAGTCCAACACGGCCTCTGAGTGTCCCCTGGGTTCCTGTTGACCTGGGCCGGCCCGTGTGCGGAAGAGACGCGCCATCGTCACCTCTGCCCCTCGGTCCCCAGCGGAGCGTCTCGCGCAGGTGCCCGTGGTTGTGACTCTGGATCTGAAGGTAAGTCTTGTTTTCTTTGGGCTTTGCTTTCCTGTCAGAACCAGAAATAAAAAATTAAAGTAAATAAACAATCCACGACTTGAGGAAGAAACTGCTGCGAAGTTGCACATGGGCATAAGCCTCCAAACAAAAGAGAACAAGGGGAGCGACGCAGAAGAAGGGGTTCATTGTTGGGTTAACTGTTTGGCCCTGATCAGCACTGAGAGTGTGGACCTGCCCCCAGAAGGGGCCGTGGTGCCTGCACCGGCCCCGGCCCCGTCAGTGAGCTTCCCAACGGCCCAGGTTCTGGGTTCCATCCATTCACTAAGTCAAAACCCCACGGCCCAGGAACCGGCATTTCGTGGGTTCCCTCTGGGATTCTGCACACCACGTTTAGAGAACCGCAGAGGAAATTAACACTCTGCAGGAAGAATGGAGACGATCTAGGATCTACGGAACACCTACTATGTGCCAAGCAATGGATTAGTGACCATCACCTACTCGATCTCATTAAATTTTCACTGTGATCTTCTAAATTCACTCTTTGGGGCTTACTTTCAGGCAAGGCAGGCGAGGTCCTGCAGGGGCAGTGGCATTCCCAAAGTCACGTGGCCGAGTTGGTGACCACGCCCAGACCTGAAGCCAGGCCTGACTGACTGCACAGACCACTCTCTCTACCTCACAGGACGTGTGTGTCCTACTGCGGAGTCCACGGGACCGCGCCCGGGACGGGGCCTGAGAAACCAGCTCAGCCAGCACCTAACTACCTTCCTTCCTTCCTTCCTTCCTTCCTTCCTTCCTTCCTTCCTCCCAAGCAGGACCTGGGATCCATGACAGCACGTGTCCCTGTCGCGGGAATGAAACTCTTAGTCATTCTTTGTGAAGAAAGTCACGAGGGAATTGGAACCCACAATTAGTGAAAGGACAGAGACTGACTGTAAAGTACAGTGGGGCCTTGACTTACGAGCGTCCTGACTAACGAGTTCTTCGAGATACGAGCCGTCTCTTGGCTGATTTTTTGCCTTGAGTTGCGAGCTAAAATTCGGGTTATGAGCCAGCTTCAGATACCCCACCGCTAGTTGGCTCAGCGAACATCACAGTGAACGCCACAACATCAGCCCAGCATCACGTGTCATTGTAATGGTGAAAATTGATTTGACATACGAGTAATTTGAGTTATGAGCTCCATCACGGAACGAATTAAACTCGTAAGTCAAGGCCCCACTGTAGTTCTCCGCGGAGAGCTGTGAACTCGGCTGAGCTGGGTTCTTGTGTCCCACAGTCGGCATCTCAGACAGACGGCTGCCTGTCCCACAGGTCAGAACAGGTGACAGGCAACCAAAACTGCATATTCGCCCTGGCCGGTGTGGACCGGTGGTTAGAGCGCCGGTCCGGGCACCCGAAGGTTACAGGTTCAGTTCCCAGTGAAGGGCATGTACCTGGTTGCATGTTTGACCCCCAGGCCATGCGGGAGGCAGCCAGTCAATGTGTCTCTCACATCGATGTTTCTCTCTCTCTCTCTCCCCTCCCCGTCCACTCTCTCTAAAAGTCAATGGGGAAACATCCTCCGGTGAGGACTGAACAAGAAACGCTCTGTGCGCCCTCCGTTCTCTCCTTATACAGTCAGGGGCTCCTGCGCTGTGTTCGCTGCCTCAGCTCTGGGTCATAAAGAAGACAGACGTCGACAAGCCCTCCCCCGCCTGACGCAGAGGACTGGCGAGTGGAAACAGCGGCCCCCACCCCCTCTGGGCCGTGGCGGGTGCCTCCTTTGGCATAATTCAGGGCCCCCCTGCTCTCAGCACATACGTTTCTGCCATAAATTCACCTTGGGCGAGAGCAGGGCTTGCTGTGCTGCCTGCACTGACCCGCAGCTTCCCTGCGCTCTCCTCCCGGCACCCTTTCCGGGAAGCGGGCCTTCTCCGCAGCCAGCTGCTGGGTTTGGCTTCATAATCAAGTCAAGAGGCCTTTTAAATTCCTTTCTACTTTTTCAGTGAAGGAGCTGCCCTCTTTGCATTTGTTTAAATGTGACAAATGTACCCTAACAGGTTTGGCTCAGTGGATAGAGCTTCGGTCTGCGGACTGAAGGGTCCCGGGTTCGATTCCGGTCAAGGGCATGTACCTTGGTTGTGGGCGCATCCCCAGTGCAGGGTGTGCAGGAGGCAGCTGATCGATGTTTCTCTCTCATCGATGTTTCTGACTTTCTATCTCTCTCCCTTCCTCTCTGTAAAAAATCAATAATAAAATATACTTTAAAAAATAAATAAATAAATAAAGATAAATAAATGTGACAAATGTTGGTCTCAATTCTGTCATCAGTGTTTATGTCACGCTTTCCATTGTTTCCAGTCTTTTCTTCGTCAATGTGCTGGTCATGTGTATTTTTTTCCCCTGATAATTGGTGGGTAGGGGCCAAGCATTGCTAGGCTAGCGGGAATTCTCTTTTTGACCAGGGCTGTACGTGAGTATTCCCACCTGTGGGGTGGGCCGTGCGGACCCCTCCCACGCGGGGTCGCGCCCCTGCCTCACAGCACGCTGCCTCTGAAGGCTCCTGCGCGCTCCCTCAGCCTGGCCCCCTCATCCATTCGTCTTCCTCTCTTTGTCCTCGGCCCTAGCAACCTCTTACCGATGAGGGTCCGAGACAGGACCCCTTGATAAAGGGCCGGGCAGGAGAGAGGAGGGAGGGAATCCCGTGCCTCATCGCTCAGTGAGGGGCTCAGAGCTGCGACAAGAGAATATTTCTTAGGAACCAGGGGTCTGAGGATGGGGAGCAGAAGCAATGTGTGCAGAGGGGAAGGTGTCAGGAGGAACGCCACATTCCAGCAAAGGTCAGGATGACGTTTAAATAAAACGGTTAAACAGTCCTGATCTAACCCGCCCGCTAAGGTGCAAATGGCGATTAGAACAGGCAGGCGCGCTCAACAGGTAAATGAAAATCGCAGTCATGGCCCCGCCCTCGGGAACGGCGTTCCATGTTGTAAACGCTAATGGTGCCAGCGAGTGACAGTGTTGGCGAACCTTTTGAGCTCGGTGTGTCAGCATTTTGAAAAACCCTAACTTAACTCTGGTGCCGTGTCACATAGAGAAATTTTTTGATATTTGCAACCATAGTAAAACAAAGATGTATATTTTTGATATTTATTTTATATATTTAAATGCCATTTAACAAAGAAAAATCAACCAAAAAAATGAGTTCACGTGTCACCTCTGACACGCGTGTCATAGGTTCGCCATCACTGGCCTACGAGGCATGTGGCTGTGGCCGGTGCAGCGCACAGTGGGGCGGCCCCTTGGAAAAGACGTAACGGTTTCTCATAAATGGAAACACACGCCTCAGCGTTTACCCTAGAGAAGTGGGAGCATGTGTCCGCAAAGGCACATACACAGCTGTTTCCTAGCAGCTGAGCTGTAGCCACCCCGAGCTCAAAACAGTCCAAATGTCATGAGCTGGCAAACCGTGGGCGACCCTCCCCACGCCCACCACCCACCACACAACAAGGGGAGGGAACGATGGCCCCTGCGGGTGTGAGGCACCTGCCTGTCCCTTCCCTGCATCGCACTGGGGCGGGGGGAGAGGTGAAACCACAGGAGCTGGGGGGTAGGGTGGAGCCCGACTTCGCAGGGAAGGGGGACGTGTTTGGAGGTGATGGATAGAAACAATCAAAGTTCATCAAAGGGCGAATTTCCGAGAGAATTTGCTCTCCGAAGATCCTCCCTCAGTTACCCTGACGTCACAAAGGACGTCCTCCGGGCCTGCTGCTCCGTTTCCGGGAAGTTCTGTGTTGTCGGGGAGAGGCCCGGCTCCACAGCAGGAGATGCCCCCACTTTCCAGCTGCGAGATTCGGGGAAGGGCTCTCTCCCTCCCTGGACCCCGGCTTTTCCCTCCCTGGACCCTGGCTTTTCTCTCCCTGGATCCCAGCTTTTCCCTCCCTGAACCCCGGCTTTTCCCTCCCTGAGCCCCGGCTTTTCTCTCCCTGAGCCCCGGCTTTTCCCTCCCTGAGCCCCAGCTTTTCCCTCCCTGGATCCCAGCTTTTCCCTCCCTGAACCCTGGCTTTTCCCTCCCTGAGCCCCGGCTTTTCTCTCCCTGAGCCCCGGCTTTTCCCTCCCTGAGCCCCAGCTTTTCTCTCCCTGAACCCCGGCTTTGCCCTCCCTGGACCTGGAATGGGTGACAGCCATTCCCCGGCCACCCAGCATGCCCGTCTGCCCTGAGCATCACATGTGGAGATGAACTGCTGTGCAAGGGGGTCCAGAGGGGTCTGTGGAGCTGCGGACTTGACAGGCCTTGTCTGTGCTGAGGACGGAGGACGGGGGACCTTAGCCTCCCGCCCCCCAGAGCTCTCTCCTCAGGGACAGGCCCCTGTTCGCTGTGCTGCCCTCCACGCAGAGCAGCGTGACCCTCAGCCACAGCCTCTCCATCCACAGTGTCCCTGTGGTGCGACGCTGACCTCTCCTCGATGCCCACCCCACCTCAGTGTTGTGGACAAAAGGGGCCACATGCTGACCTGACAGGCTCAGGGGAGGCCTGCATGGCGGTCTTGCAAACTCGGAGACCTAAAGTCACCACAAAGGATGGTCTGAAATTAAACTTTAACTAAAAGCAGTGATGGTGGGCGGTTACGTCCTAGGCCGGTATCTTCACTGACAAGGTCAACCTTTACCTTCACTGAGCCTAGCTGTCTTTTTGCATCTATGATAACACACTCTTGAAATGTCTGGGTAACTTGTAACTTCCCTTTCTCTGGAGCCCCTGGGGCACAATCAAATGTGCTGGGCGCCAGGACAGATACCACAAATTCCTTCATCATCATGTTAATTGTTCCTGCACCCACCTAAGCATGTGTCCATCATTTTACTTTTTATCCAATCCCAGGGGTTTCCCTGCTTTGCTTATCCCTCCTCCTTAATCTATCACCAATGAATTTCATGTAACCCAACTCCGTCCCTCCTTTGATTGAAATGTATAAATACAGATGTAACCCTGCCATTCTCCAGAGCATTATCTCAATCTGTTGAGGTCCTGCTTCCCGGCATATGTCCACAGTTTAGCTCAAATAAACTCACAAAAATTCTTTACAGGTTTCAGTGGTGTGTTTTTTTTGTTTTTTTTTTATATTTTATTGATTTTTTACAGAGAGGAAGGGAGAGAGATAGAGAGTTAGAAACATCGATGAGAGAGAAACATCGACCAGCTGCCTCCTGCACATCTCCCACTGGAGATGTGCCCGCAACTCAGGCACATGCCCCTGACCGGAATCGAACCTGGGACCTTTCAGTCCGCAGGCCGACGCTCTATCCACTGAGCCAAACCGGTTTCGGCTCAGTGGTGTTTTTACGTTAACAGTGTCACACCGATGGGCCACGGGAGGCGCCTTGAGGAAGCGCCTGGAAGGCTGGCGCCCACCAAGCCGGCTGGCACACAGCTGTGCCAGTGCCAGCCCCACTGCCCCCTCGTGCGCTCACCTGAAGAATGTAGGTGCAGCTGGGCACTCACCAGGCACACCTTCTGGAACACGATGGTGATGCCCTCCGGCCGGCACAAGCCACCGCGATGCTCAAACAGCCAGATCTGGAGGAGACAGAGGTGGGGCTGCGAGTGGGGCTGTGCCCGGAGCTCCTGCCCGCAAGCCCGGCCTCAGGGCTGGGAGGGCGGGAGCAGTCGTCTTATCTGACCGTCCACTGCTGGGTAAGTCCACTGAGAGACGGGGGACTCGAAAAGGACACGAGGGGAGGCCCCACTGTGGAAGGAATGTAACTTTAAATGCCTGCTCTGCCTCCTGTCAGTTGTGACTTAGGGAAGCTGTTTGCTTCTTCATGCCTCAGTTTCCTCGTCTGTAAAATGGGAATCATTACACCCGGCTTCTAGGCTACTGTGAGATTTAGAGATAACGTATGTCCGCTGTCCACATGACCACTCCACAAGGGCTGGCGTTTTCATTATGCGACAGTGTGGCTGCCAGCACAGCGCCAGGAGCATAGTAGGTCCTCAATAAGTGCGCTTCCCTCAGGCAGGAGGCCTGGAGCTGAGGCCAGACTCCTGATCCTTAAGCTCATGTTCCTTTGCAAACACATATTCTGTCTTTTCTTTTTTTTTACTTTAAATACTGTTTTATTTTTCAATTACAGTTGACAGACAATATTACATTAATTTCAGGTGCACAGCTCAGTGATTAAAAATACAGATTGCTTCCCAAATTTGCATGTCATCCGTGCTCAGGGGCCATGCTAGTCTCCGTATGGCTCTACTTTTAGTACAAGTGCTGCCGAAGCGAGCACTCCGGACACCTTTCTTTAACCAACACTCCTTTCCTCACAGTCTCGGGGAGCGGGGGGTGGGGAGCAGAAAGCTGCCTCCTCCCAGCTGAGCGTTGTGGGGTCCTGGCTCCCTGAAGCCCTACTAGGGACAGATCAGAGACTGAGCACGTCGCCCGCCTCACCTGGACCACCCAATGCAGCTCATTCTCCAGGCCCCTGGGTCACACAGATGTCACCCTGACCCTGGCCCCCCAATATTAGCTGCTCGTGGGAGAGGTGCTCCGTGTCACTCAGCCATGGCGCACCTCCAAGGAGAGAGGACGGCGGCTTAGGACAAGCTTATCCTCCGGGCCCGACCGTCTCTCCTGGCCTCCTGCGCTCCCCTCCTGGTGGAGAACCCAAGCCAGGCACCCCCCCCACCCCCACCAAGTCACAAAAGATGAAGATGCAGATGAAGACCTAAGGGGGGGCCTCGCTCACAGATTCTGGGGCCCTTCACCTGGCGAGAGGCTCTGTTAGACATGAACAGCATCGCCTCAGAGCCGCCCTGCGCCCCGGGCCCCGGGCCCCGCTCTGCAGCAGCCGGAGGGACCGTGTGGAACTGCAGTCGGGTCGCAAAGCCTCCCATGGCCCCTCCCACACGGATAAAACCCAGGCCTGGCAGCTGGCCGGACCCCTCACCTCACTCCCACAGCTCCCGCCCCTGCCCGCCCATCGCCGCCTCGCTCTCCCGCTGCAGGGCCCTCGCACTGCTGCTCCCGCCTGCCAGCCTCCGGGGCGTGGGAATTCTGCACCTTCATCTGGGTCACGGTACCCAGGCGTACATACACGTGACAACGCACCGCCTGCACGCTTACAATGTGCTCATTGTATGTAAGCGACACCTCGATTTGGAACTTTAAAAAGTGTGCAGGCTGAGGTCGCACCTGCCTTTGTCTCCATTCTTGTTCTAGGAGCTTATCGGTCAGTGAAAACCCTGTTCCCGCGTCCCGGTCCCTGGAAGATGACCAAGACGGACAGCGCACATCCTGAGACGAAAGCTGTGCCAAGGCAGGCTGCCCGCTGCCAGGCCGGGGTGGATGGTGACGAGGAGGAGGTGTCACGGCCAAAGGGGCCTGCTCGGGTGCCACCGGTTATGGCCAAAGGTGATCCTTAGTGGGGGAGGGGGGGCGTGAAAGGATTGAGAAAAGACAGACAAGAGAATGAAAGCTGGTCTCGGTGGGACGCTGCTCCCTGATGAGGAGACAGCGCCGGCGCCCACAAGCCGTGTCTTTATTTTATAGCAGATGCCACGAGGCAAAGTAGGGGCGTGATCACGTTGTTTACAGCATTCTCGTGAGCTCCAACCTCACTCAACTACATGCACCTGAACTCTAGCACAAGGCACGTGGGGCCACGTGTTTGGACCAAGCTTACTACCACAGCCGTTGGCTATGATTGTGCTGGGAGGGCCCTGCCCTCCAGCTGGGACTTGCACGTGGCAATGAGAGGACCCTGTCCTTTCATTAGTCCGAGGCTTGAACCTGGCCAAAACACTGCAGCCGCGCCCCACAAGGAGGAAGGCTGCGGGGAATCCCACCAGCGCAGAGAACGGGAAGTCCAGGTGGAGGCCCTGCCAGTGGCACCCATGTGCGTGCAGAGGCCCTGGTAGAGCAGGCGCTGGTGAGCCTGCAGCGGAGAGAAAGGTCAAGGGCACGCTGTGCGAGGGAGGGCGTCAGGTTCTGGTGGGGAGGACCCAGGACCCTGCGGGCGGGCGGGAGAGGAGCACGTCACACCTTAGATCGTGCTAGAGCAATAGAGGGCGGAGCATTCAGAACAGGCCCTGGAAGGCCCTTCACCAGCACTTCCTTCCCGTTCACGTGAGAGTGACCCACAGAATGTACCCACGTTGCCAGGAGATCGCCAATGGAGGCTGCTGCTGCTCACCCTCCGGGTACAGGCCAGTGTGGGCCCTGGGCCGAGCACTGCCCGGCCCTCCAGCGGCCAGCAGGGGGCAGTGGTGAGTGAGCCGGCTCAGGACTCGGCCTGGGCTAGAAGCTGTGGGCCCTCTGTGCCTCCATCCCCTCAGCGAGGAGCGGGGACCGGGTCATGCTGTACCGGCCACACTGGCTTGTCTTGAGGCTTCTTGAGGCTCACACACAGCAAGCCCTTCGTGTCGTCCTGGCACAGAGCAAGCGACGTGAGCTGGGGCTGCTGCCTCCCTGTCATCTTCCCAGGATCGAGGACCAGACGAAACGAGGCGGAGACGCCAGCCACGACTCGCCCGGGCACCTGCTGCTCCCTTGGCACGCCCTCCACCCTCCACCCTCCGCCCTCCGCCCTCCGAGAGCCCCTCACTCTCTCCACCCGGGCCCGCCGGCCCCCATCCGTGTTCGAGACCAGAAGAGCCACGTGACGGAACGTGGCACACAGACGGGACCACGGAGTCATTCTCGGGGGAAATCCAGAAACTCCCGTGTGTCGTTTTTATTTTTTATTTTATTGATTTTTTTACAGAGAGGAAAGGAGAGAGATAGAGAGTTAGAAACATCGCTCAGCTGCCTCCTGCACACTCCCTACTGGGGATGTGCCCACAACCAAGGTACATGCCCCTGACCGGAATCGAACCTGGGACCCTTCAGTCCGCAGGCCGACGCTCTATCCACTGAGCCAAACCAGTTAGGGCCCGTGTGTCGCTTTTAGATAAACGACGGAACTTGGCGCCCGGAGCATTGGCAGCGGTTCTGGGGTTTGCACTGTGAGGAGAGGCTCAGCTGCTGAGACGTTCCTGTCTCCTCCCCGAGGGCCAGTGCCTGTGGGCGAGGCCCCTCCGGGATACGCCCGCTGGGCCAGACAAGCACAGGGATGCGTCTGCTCCCGTCCTGGGCAAACGTGTCTAGAGAGAAAGAAGGAAGTTAGGCAAGCGGGGCGCCCCCTGCAGGCCCGTTAGCCAGGCTAATGGGGACAGCCACCTATTCCCGATGGAGAGCTTAATTCCAGAGAAAGGAATGTACAACCTGGATTTTCCAAGTTCCCAAATGGGCAGTGCCGCCACCTTCTGGCAGGACCATGAATTGCACATTAATATAACAACCAGCATTCCCTGTACCTAAGCCTTTTACGCATATTATCATCTCATTCATTCTCCCGACAGGGCTATGAGACAGGTACTATTATTAACCTATGAAATCCGTGCACTCGGGGGGCCCCTCAGCCGGCCTGCACCCTCTCGCAGTCCGGGAGCCCTCAGTTGATGTCTAATGGCTTAGGCCAGTGGTCGGCAAACTGCGGCTCGGCAAACCGCGGCTCTTTGGCCCCTGGAGTGTGGCTCTTCCACAAAATACCAACTCTTCCACAAAATACCGACTTCTGCGCATGAGCCACGAAGTTTCAATTGCACTGTACGTGCGCGCCCACATGTGGTATTTTGTGGAAGAGCCACACTCAAGGGGCCAAAGAGCAGCATGTGGCTCACGAGCCGTGGTTTGCCAACCACGGGCTTAGGCCCGCTCCCAAGCCGGCAGCCAGACATCCTTAGCACTGCCGCAGAGCTGCTGCGCTCGCCAGCACACTGACCAGCAGGGGACAGCTCCTGGTGGTCAGTGCACGTCATAGCGGCCAGTCATTCTGCTGTTTGGCCGATTTGCATATTAGCCTTTTATTATTGGTATACAGGATAGGCTGATGAGGAAACTGAGTCACCCTTCAGCAAGAGGGGTCTTCTATGTGCCAGGCACCTCCCTATTAGCTCAGACCATCGGTTCCAACAAACCTCGAGTGGAAATGCAAACGAGTGGACCGGCAGCAGGTGGCTGAGGGGTGGACCGCGGAGCCCAGGGTCCGGCTGCTCGACCAGGTGGGAAGCACCTGGACCCACCTTGGTGCTGAGAAGGCCCTGATGCCAGGCAGCTGGTCCAGCGTCCTGAGGAAGAAGGGCGACCTGGGAGGGGACGCTGGCCCTGGGCTGGGCCAGGCCTGAGGGGGTGAGTGCCCACGTGTGCGGGACTCCCCTAACCCACGGAAGATGCAGCATGGGCACCTGGGTGGGTCCCGAGACTCTGAGCTCCACGCTGAGCCGGGACGCGTTGCTCCCCACGGTGCGACGTGAGGGCTTTGAGGCCACGGTGAGGGCCCTCCTTCCTTCTCCCTCGGCTCACTGTGGAGCTCAGAGGTCAGGACCTCGCTCCTAACTCCTAATGTGAGGTCGGGCCTCGGGGAGAAATGGGGACGTCTGTCTCAGAGCCCCGACCTGGAAAACCACCTGGAATTCCACCCCACACTCCCAGGGTCCCCTGTGACTCGCACCTGGGCTGTCAGCACAGGAACATGAGGGCGCAGGTGCACGCCTCGGCGGCCAGTGGAATAGGTCAGGGAGCCAGGGGCTCAGCCTCTCCAGCCCTCGGAGCACGCGGACCCGCTGCCGAGCAGGGGCGGCCCTGGGAGGTCCCTGTGGCTGCACTCTGCACCCATCCCCCCAAACCCCGCCAGCGCCCTGCTCCCCCAGGCAGCCCCCCGGGCGCTTTCTAAGCCACAGACCCAGCCCGTGAGAAGCCCTGGCCAGCGAGTCACCTTTAAGTCAGCAGGAGGCGCTTGCCGTGCTTCCAGGCCATGTGGTCCATGATCCTTACTGGGTGAGTCGGGAGCAAGGGGCCGCGCAGACTGGGTGACAGCCACCTCACCGCATGCAGGGTCTCCCCTGGCCTGACCGGTTCTTGGCTTGTCCCCCCCCTTCCTCCTTCCTAGACTCCACGTTTCTCGCCCCTTCCCCTCACCAGCCTTCCTCCTCCTCCTTCACTGATAGAGAAACTTCTTGGGCAGAAGCCGAATCCTCTCACCCCAGAACGTTCAGACCTCAGGGCACTGGCGTCCACCTCCTCCCCCTCCCCCCTGTGTCACCCACCAAAGACCCCTCCACCCTGCACGCGGGCCCAGCCCCTGCCTGCGCCCAGGCCCTCGCTCCCCCCACATGACGTCATCTCGCCCTGACCTGCCCCTCTCTGGTGCTCCCCCCTCCCCAGCTGTGCTCCACGCCCAGCTCGCTGGACAGAGTGGTCCACACACATGAACGCCACCTCCTCGTCTCTCACTTCCCTTCGCCTCCCGCTGACCCCGTCCTCGCCCTGGGGACTCTCGGTGGCTGCGTCCACAGATCTGACGGCTCCTCCTCGGGCCAGTCTGCTCTCCTTTTCCGTAGCATCACACTAGCCTGGTAGGCAGTAGTCCTTCTGTCTGCTGCCATGTCTCCTAAACGTCCTTCACCAGCAGCCCCTCCCTCCGGCCTCCACGTGTCCTCTCTCTGCCCTCTCCTGGCCTATCTCCAGCATGAATGGTTTACAGCTTTAACTACCAGTGACTGGGCCATGTCCCAAAATACAAGTCCAGCCCAAAGCTCTTCTGAGCACAACCCAGACATCCAACCGCCTGCCTGACCTCCCGTCTCTCCCACAGGATACTCTTGTCTGTTGTTGTTTTGTAATTTCTTTAATCCTCACCTGAGAACATGTGGGGGCTTTTTATTGATATTTTATAGAGAAAGGGGGAGGGAGAGAGAGAGAGAGAGAGAGAGAGACAGTGATGTAAGAGAGAAACATTGATTGGTTGCATCCTGTATGCGCCCCAACTGGGGATTGAACCCACAACCTGGGGATGTGCCCTGACCGGGAATCAGTGCACAGGGAGATGCTCCACCCAACAGGGCCGCCCGCCCAGGGCTCACAGGCTGCTCTTAACACCTCCCGGCCTTAGCACTGCCAGCACAGAGCTCCTGATGGCTCCCCGCTTCTCCCCGAAGAGCTGCCACAGGTCTGTTCCTACTTATGCGGTCCCTTCTCAAACAAGGGCCTGCCCCCCATTTGCTGGAGGCATAAGCCTTGTGCCCCCTTCTCCCAGTCCCATCTATGCACCCCGCATGCAGTCTGACCTCTGGAATCCAGCCTGAACCCCACCTTTCTCCGCCTCGCTCCCACAGGCATGCAAAGCTCTGGCCGCCACCTCGGCTCTGTCCACTTCTGCAAGCGCTTCCCATTGGCCATCTCTTATGTCACCGTCCCCGAAAGCCATGCTCCTTGAGGCGCCGGAGCTCCGTGCAGGCGGTGGGCCTTTGTGTACCTGTCCGCGATGTAGCCGACGCCCAGGGAGCCCAGGAAGAAGCCCATGTTCCCACAGGACCCAGAGGCCCACCATCCACACGTCCTCACGCACCAGGTTAGACGACAGGGGCCCAAACACCAGGCTGTTTCTCATCAAACTCCGCCTTCCAGCCCCTCTCCAAGCAAAGCCCGGGCCTAGCACACCCCGGGGCCTCACACCCCTTCCTCCGCACGGTCCCTTCGGCCCGCTCACGGTTTCACGGTCTCCGCTGCCTGTCAGTGCCGGCAGGAGCCCCACTAGACGCTATTCATTCAGGAGCTGCTGTCCCTGCTCTGCCGCTGACAGTGGGTCACTGAAGGACAACATGGCCAACAGATTCGTGTCCTGAGAAGCACAGCAGAGCACTCTCCCCAAAGCAGAAATGTACAAGAGAAACATGTTTTCTAAGTACTTACAAATTGCATATGTAATCATGTAAATGCCATCAATAATTATGCAAATTCTGTTGTGAATGATGGCGCTGTGAGTGGCAACATAAGACGAGCAAAGACACAGGGTCAAGAAGGTGGGCCCATTGGGGGCAGCAGGCGCTCCAGCTCTGAGTGCGGGAGGGACCAGGGCGGGACGGGGCCTGGGGGACACTCGGGGGCCAGGGCCCCGAGCCAGGAGAGGGAGGGTCGAGGCCCGCCTGGGGACGGCTGTGCTCTGTTGGGGTCTGGAGGAGGCCCCCCCCTCCCCCGTGTCCGGCACAAGCACGGATGAGGCCGCCCCCACCTGGGACCGGAAGGCCCAAATGTGGAAGCTTCGTCTCCTCCTCTTTAGAGCTCATAGGGTCCGAGAGGAGGATGGTGCTCTGGGGAAACGAGGGATCTGGAGGGGTGCAGCCCCTATTTGGGGGTGTCCAGGGTCGCCTCCTTCCTTTCCTCCCTGTCCCTGCACCACCTTATTTGCTCGGATTCATGTCCCCACCCGACCAGGCATCCCCCTGGGCCGTTACCTAGCAACTATGGGCCTCAGCTCCCCTGTCCTGTCCCACTCACAGCTCTACCGTGAGCACCGAAGGGGAGAGTAATAACCCTTCAACGTCTACCGGGAGGTTTTATAACCCCCTCCCCCATCTCTCAGACGCCCCTTTGACCACGTCCTTGTCCCGGCCTCAGGGGTCCATCGTGACAAGCCCCTGGGCGCTGCCCTCAGCCAGCCTGGTGTGCTGTCTGACTGGCTGCTTAGGTCCTTGACACGAGCCCTGCTGCCTCCTGAACCGTCCTGGGCCCGCCGTGCCCGGCTGTGCGGAAGCCGAGCGCCCAGAGCTGGAGACGGGGCAGCCTCACCCGCGAACATGCCTCCCCAGGAAAGGCGGCCCAGGCTCCCCGGAGGGTTGTGCCTAGAGTCACCTGCAGGGCTCACACCTGCATGCCCCCTGCCTCCCCAGTTCCCGCCCGGACACACCTGAGCTCGCTGGAAGCCGGCGGGCCGCTGGGCATAGCCTGGGGCTCTGGGGGCTGGTCACCGCTCCGCTGGGAGGGCCAGCACCAGGCTTGCCCAGTCCCCAGCACCACCTGAGTCCCTGCCAGAGCAGGTGCCATGGACCTGCCTCAGCAGGTCACGGACGGAAGCCAGGTGACCAGGGCCAGGCGAGTGTGCAAACAGCAGTGCAAGCATTGCTCTCACCTGGGGCTCACACTCAAGGTCAGGGATGCTCTAGGCTGGTTGGGGCTGTGGCTGGCGTGTGGCAGAGGGGGCAGGGCCTCCCGGGGGGGGGGGGTGCCAAAGGCAGAAACTGCACGTTCCCCCTACAACTGACCCCTGCCCCGGGCCCCAGCAGGTGACGCTGGGCATTCAAACACGTGAGCGCACTGTCCTCCCTTCAGCAAGGTCCGAGGTCCAAGGCCAGGCCGCGTGGAAGATTCGTTCTGCAGAAATGAGTGACTGTGGCAAGTTCCCAGGAACAGGCCCGCTCAGGGGGGAGGGGGGAAGGGGCGGGCAGCAGGGGCAGGGAGACCCATTGCTGCCAGGAGCCTCGCCTGACCTCCTGACCTCGAGCCCCACCCCAGTGTCCAGTCACCTACATCAGCCCCAGGGGAGTCTCACTGCCCGTCACACACAGCACGTGTCCCCGCCCCCGCCCCCGCCCCCACCCCAGGAACGCTTTCTCCTGCAGCCGCCTCCCCCTCTGGCTCTGCCAGCATTTCCAGGAATCGCTCAGTCACCGGGTCATCTAGACCTCGGGCACTCAGAAGCCCACGGTGACCGTTCTAAAGGGCTTCTGTCCTCTGACATCTGACCCTCCTCTCCAGGACAGCCCCCTCCCGCCAGGCCACCCTCACCAGCCCCCCCCCGCAGCTCCCCCTCCCGCCAGGCCACCCTCACCAGCCTCCCCCTGCAGCCCCCTCCCGCCAGGCCACCCTCACCAGCCTCCCCCTGCAGCCCCCTCCCGCCAGGCCACCCCTCACCAGCCTCCCCTGCAGCCCCCCCTCCCGCCAGGCCACCCTCACCAGCCACCCCACCCCCCAGCCAGTGGCTCCATTCGCCCTTCCCCCCAAGCCAGACCCTCAAGCAAAGTGGGTCCCTCCTCCCAGCCCATGCCAGGCTGAGCCTCTTAAGCTACTTCTTCTTTCTGTCCTGTGACAACCATGGCGGTTGGCACTGCTGGCCGGGGCTCCTTCCCAGCCTCCTCACGCCCTCCCTGCCTCCGGGAGGCCCCCCACCCCCCACCGCTGTGCGTGGGGCCCAGTGCCCAGGTCCAGCGGGATCCTCTCCCTCCACCGCCTGTTGAAGACCAACTCCTTTGTTTGGCACAAAGGCGGGGCTGCGGGTTTAGCAGAAAATCATCAGGGTGCGAGGCTGCACCTGAATTCAGGGGAACGCTTCCTTTTAGCATAAGCACGCCCCCGTTTTCAGTACCAGATATCGCCTGGAGTCTGGGACAGAACCACCCGACAAAGGTGCATGTTGACCTGAATCTAACTTAGCGGGGTGTCCCGGCCTGAAGGTGAGAGATCACCCGCTGTCCCCCATGACGGCTCCAGCGAATCCTGACATGAAACCAGTTCAACAGCCCGGCTCCTCCCTTGCTGTGCCCTCTCCTGGCAGCTCCATCCCACGCCCCTCCTTCCGGAAGAGGCCGGAGCAGCTCAGCCGCTGTGACCCCTCAGAGCCCACGGCCCCTCTGCCTCTGCCCACACGGGGTCCTATTCTCACCAACCGCCCCCCCACACACACCCACCCACTGCAGACTCCGGAGGGAGCCTCATGGCCCTGCTCTCCCTACTCCTCAAGCACCTCACCCAGGGGGGGAGCAGGGACCAGCTCGGAGCGGACCAGCCAGGCAGGAGGGGACCCATCTGGGCCTTGACAGGCAGAGTGGGTCTCGGCACAGAACCCAGCGCCCTCCTGGGGCTGCTCCCGGAGTCCTGGCACCTGTCAGTGTCGCTGGGCGGCCAGGCCTCTCACCGGCCATGTCTTTGGAGCAGTGGCCGCCAACGGGTGATGCGTGGACCCTGGTGCTGCATGAGATTCGGAAGGTTGGCGACCGTTGCTTTGGGGGACACCTTGAGCACAAAGCAAGTGGCACCAGCGCCCGCCCCTCTGTCTCCTCGCCCTCCCCCCGCAACCCCCTCCTCCCCAGCGTGCTGACCAGGCAGGGGGAGGGGACCAGCCCAAAGGTGGTGACATGGACACCCCGTGGCCTCTCGTTTCTGGGAAGTGGTGGCCTGGTCCAGACTGGCCCTGGCTAACACAGAGCCACTGCCCAGGGCTGGCCCGTGACCCGATGCCCCCTCCAAGGCCCACACCCGCCACGTGCAACCGCGTCAAAAGGGTTGAGCAGGGGCCCGGGAGCCTGACCGCACCCACTGTTTGCTGCACAGAACTCCGCCCTCTTTCTTGCCGTGAAACCAAACCTGAGAATTTGGTGTCTGCTTCTTCCCTGAAACCCACACGGTCCCCAACATGCAGGGCCTGCTCTCACCTCGGTCACGATGGAGGAGCCGGGCGTGTCGTACACCCAGCCGTGCCCGCAGGGGCCCAGCGGCAGGAGGCTCCTGTTGGTGGCCACGCGGGGGTGAAGCCAGGAACACGATGCCCATGTAGATGGGGGGGAACGATGCCGAGAGCAGAGCGAGGAGGAGAAACGTTTGCTTCTGGAACCAGCCGACTCCCCGACCTGCTCCAGAGCGTCATCCCGGTGGGCCCGGCGGCCCGCGCCCCATCGCCAGGTCAGGGGTCCCTGGGCTCCTGGCAGCGGGCGGGTCTGCGATGGAGCTGCTCCTGGCGTGAGGCACCTGAGCCACCAGCTGGAGAGGCCCTCACACCCGCGGCCCAGCCCCTTCCCCCACAGCCTGCAGCCCCGCTGTGTGGCGGCCCCTCCGCACCGGGGAGCAGGCTGGGGGGGGCAACAGCGCCCCAAGTTCTCTCTCCACGGAACCCGCACGGCTGCCCAGTGTGGGCTCCGGCCAGGGAAGCTGCCTCCGGCTCACGGCTCACGTGCTGGTTCATTTGTTGACTCAACAAACATTCACCAGGTCCCGGCAATGGCAGGCGGCGCTGGGCTGGGCACAGGGACGAGTCGTCCTTCACTCCGCCAGCTCAGTCCCCGGCAGACTCCCCGAGGGACAGCAGCAGGCGAGGGCACAGGGGAGCCCCACCTGGCCTCGGCCTCCCATGCTATCGGCAGGGTCAGGGGGGCCGACAGGCGGTGAGGCAAGGCAGGAGGAGTGAGGCGGCCGGCAAAGTGGCCCAGATGACCCCGAGCGCAGGCGGGGGCAGGGCCGGGGCAGCCTGTGGTGGCCGGGCCCCCAGGCTCCAGGCCTTCCTCCCGGGCCACCCTGCCCTCCGCAGGGAAACGCAGAGCACGGGCCAGCTCCCCACGGGGCAGAGCTGGGAGCCGGCCACGGGGTCCTCCGGCCTCCACCCCCCACACAGGCCGAGCCTCCCCCACCCCGTCCCTGCACGTCACACGCGGGTGAGGGCCTGGCAGCAGCTGGCGCGGCGCTGGGTCAGCAGCAGCACTGCCGAACCGGAAGCAGCTCTGGGTTTGCAGGTAACCCGTCCTCTGGCGGGCGTGTGGGACGGGACGGGGTGCGAGGGCCCAGCTCCCCACACAGACCCATCTCCCGCCGTCCTTGCCCGACTCGGCACAGCTGGGTTTCCCGGGATCCACCTGGGACCCCCATCAGCGTCGCTGTCTCCTGGGCAGGATCCCAGCTGCCCTGAAACGGCCTGACCCTGGGACAGGACCCAAGGTCCTCTGGCCACAGCAGTGAGGCCCCGTGGGCCCAGGCCAGGGCTGCTGACAGGAGTCCCAGGACACGCGACATTCGGGGGCCCTCCACGCGCACAGGAGGGACAGGTGAACAGGGGTGCCCTTCGTTCCTGGGACGCACACCCCTGGGCACCGGAGCCGCCTCCAGCCCAGTGGTTTGGTAACAAGCACGGCCCCTCCTGGGGGACTGCAGCTCCGAGATCCCCTCCCACGTGGCCAGAGGGGGAGCCAGGCAGGGAGAGGGGGTGGGGGACCCAGCACACAGAGCGGCCCTGGGAGAGGCAGGAAATGCAGTCTGCCTGCCTCCAGGAGCCTCAGGGGAGGAGTGGCTTTGTTCTAATGGGGGACTCAGGTGGGTGCCTCGATGGCTGCTGGCCACAGGAAAGACCAAGCCACCCCCCATCCTCGTGAGCTAGCCACTGGCCCTGCCCCGCGAGTAAGTGTCTGTGAGAACCCCAGTGGCGCAGAGCTCAGAGCTCCCAGGTCCAGGACGCGTTCACACAGGGCGCGGGGCGGAAGGAGGGGTGAGGGGGGCCCCAGCTCACAGGGACAGAGGCTCCTGGGCTCGGACCCTCCAGATCTCGCCCTGTGCATCCCTTCATCTGGCCACTCACCCACATCCTCCATCGTCCCCTTCACTAAGCTGGTAAACTCAGTGTTACCCTGAGATCTGCCAGCCGCTCTAGCAAATAATCAAACCAAGAGGGAGGGGGTGATGGGAACCCCGATCTGCGGGCAAATCAGGCGGAACTGTGTGGGAGCTGGTGCCCTCCTGCCTCTGAGGGGCACCTGCCGTGGGGGCCGGCTTGTGGGACCCAGGCCTGAACTATGGGTCTGACGCTCTGCAGGCAGACGGCGTGGGATCAAGTTAACGTGGGGTCAGAGAACTGCTTTTGGGGGTAACCCAGAGTGACAAGGGAGAGGACTACAGGGGTGCCAGCTCCCGACGGGGGTCCCCTGCGTGGGGAGTGGCCGAAGCCTGAAGGTCCTGCTCTCCACGCATCAGGGGGAAAAAGCGGGGTTCCTCCCCGGCCCCACCTCCCCAGCAGCCAGGCCAAACGAGACCTGACCTGAACTCCCACTGCTCACTTTTTCCCATGGACAGGAGCTGCCCCGCTCTGGGCAGGAGCTGCCCCCACCCCCACCGGAGATTGGGGGACCCTCACCTTGCCCTGCAGCCCTCCCTCGCCCCCTCTCCCAGCCCGGCTTCAGGCGATCCTAATGGCAAAGGGGAGAAGCCACCAAGGACTGTGGCCACGGTCCGTCGGGAAGGGCCTGGCTGGTGCCACCATCCCAAGCTTGGAGGACGGCCAGGTGCTCACCGAGCATGTCCCGTGACCCTTGCCAGCACCCGAGTTCCCCACGCATCAGACACGAGAAACCAAGGCTCAGGGTCAGCCCCTGGCCCGCGTCACGTGTGCGGTCCTGGTGCCAGAGCATCCAGAGGAGAGAGAGGCGAGCGAGTGAGGGGGGGCTCCCACGGACGCTCCACTAGGGACCTGGGATTTCATCCCCTCCGACTCTCACGTGTCATGCAACCCTATCCTGCCTTCATTTTCTCAGCCATTTACACACGCGAAGCTTGCTCTGAGCGTGCGGACCGAACCAGAGGGGGTGACGGGGCCCCGGGCAGACGATGGGCTCAGAGCACAGGCCCTGGCTCAGGTTCAAAGCCGACCAGCAGCCGTGTCACACTGACTGTGTCCCCCTGGGGCCCGGTCCGTTCCCCATCCGGAACTGAAAGCTCTTCCCAGACTGGTCTCTGGTGTCAATTCAAGGCAGTGAAGGGGAGACGGGGGACCGTAGGCCCGAGACATCGCTGCGCCCTGTGCCGGGACCCCGGGCCCGAAACAGACCCTCTCCTTGAATGAACAGACAAGGAAGCGAGTGTATTTTCTGCATCATGTTTTCTATAAATGCCAAGAGTAAAAAGGGGGGGGGGGGGCGTGGGACGAGCACGGGACGGCGGCCGAGACGGGCGCCGAGCTCCTCGGCGCAGCGTTGCCGCGGTCGCGGTCCGTGTGTGTCGTCACTGCCCGGCCCCGCGAGGACGCCGGGGCCGGGCCTGTAGTGTCTGGGTGCGCCTCTTAGGGCGGCCGTAATAAAGCACCATGGGCTGGGAGGTGAAACAGAGGGTTACTGCCTCACCGCTCTTTGGCCAGAAGTCCAAGATCAGGGTGTGGGCAGGGTGGGCTCCTCCTGAGGCTGAGGGCAGGGCTGTCCAGGCTGCTCGCCTTGGCTCGCACTTGACTGTCCTTCCCCCGTGTCTTCGCATCCGCTTCCCTCTGTGTGTGTCTGTGTCTGCAGGTCTCCATTCTGCAAGGACACCAGTCATGGCGGATTAGGGCCCACCCCGCCGACCTCGCTGTCACTTGGTCATTGGTGCAAGGACCGATCTCTGAGTAAGGTCACATTCTGGGGTTGGCTTCAGCAAACCCAACATGCCAGCACTCGAGTGAGGAGAATAAAGGAAGGAGCCCTAGCCAGTTTGGCCCAGTGGATAGAGCGTCGGCCTGCAAACTGAAAGGTCCGGGGTGTGATTCCGGTCAAAGGCACATGCCCAGGTTGTGGGCTCGATCCCCAGCAGGGGGCGTGCAGGAGGCAGCCGATCCATGATCTGCTCTCATCACTGATGTTTCTATCCCTCCCTCCCTCTCTGAAATCAATAAAAATATATTTTTTTAAAAAAAGAAGAAGAAGGAGGAGGAGGAGGAGGAGGAGAAGCACCGTTCCGGTGGTTCTGATACTTCAACAACATTGTGGAACCCTAAAAAATGTAATAAGGAACGAACCCCAATCGGATCGTTAGCAAGTGGGATGAAGGGACGCCTGCTTTGACGGGGCGGCTTTGTCTGCTTCCCCATCAGCACCTAGCGGGCTGGTCAGTGGCCAGAGGGAAGACAGGTGTGTGCAGGAGAAGCCACTCCGACAGGCTGCACCCAGGCCGCCTCCCGGGACCGCGGGACCCACCCACGGGGTTGCGTTGGTGAACGGGGAACCCCGCGTCTGCCTTCTCGGAAGGAGGCCCGGCCCAGACGTGGGTGACGCTGAGGAGCACGGCGCACCCAGTCAGTCCCGCACGTGGGGACGACCCAGAGAGGACGGAGGTGCTGCGTGAGGGGTCACCCGCCCACTGCAGCTGAGCCCGAACGCGGCCCCGGTACCCTCACGGGAGGGCAGGCGGGCAGCGTCCCACTCTCCAGGGGAAAAAGCAGTGACACCCAGTTAATAATTTATCTTTTATTGAAATCGTTGAATACTTTACGTTACAGTAAATTTGATTGAAAAAAAAAATGAGGAAAGAAAATCAATTTTAAAAAATAACTCATGTTGAAATCAAATAAGCCAGCCAAACTGAGTACAAACCAATGAACCCGTAGGCGGTTTGCCCTTCAGTACGTGACTCCCACTATGTACAATTCTAGAATAAGAGGAAAGTCGTCCATTAAACACTTCGAAAAGAGCCAGCGGCAGGGAGAGAGCAGTCATCCCCGCCCCGCCCTCCGCTGGGGCCCCCGACCTCGGCCGCCCCCGCCTGGACACCACGCGCAACGCCAGGGCGAGAGTCCCACCGCCAGCCAGCCTGCATGCAATCCTGCAAGTCACACGCTGTGCAATTTAAGGCTTCTTATAAGTCGGATGTTTGATAAACACTTTTTTCTTAAAAAAATAAGCACAGTCGTGGCGTCAGAGAACCTGAAGAGGCGAGACCTCGCACGTCATCTTCTCTGACATCTCGACTCACTAAAATCAACCTGTGGGCGGGTGTCTGAGGGCACCAGCCAGCGAGAGAAACACTGGCCGTGTGCTCTGCGCCCCGAGGCCTCAGACGCCACGCGGACGCTGAGCCGGCACTGACCAGAGGCGCGGGGCAGGCGGCCCTTGAGGCCCAGGCACTCAGGGGCCACGCACGTGCGTGCGCCCGCAGGAAACAGAAAGCAAGAGGAAAGGAGACAGACGAGTATTCTAACTTAGAGGATACATGTCGACAAGGTCAAAATCGCATATGAAACCGTCCCCGCAGACAGCTTCCCGGCACCCGGGTGGCCGCACACCCACCCGCAGGAAGAAACTGGGGGGAGGTTTGGTATTTTTTTTGTTTTTGTTTTTTTGTGGTTTTTTTTTTCTTTTTCTGTTTTTTCTTTTTTTTTTTTTTTCACAAACCTGAGTAATTGTCAGAGTCAATAAATAGGAGGAGAGAAGTAAATGCTAAATATGACGGTCAGGCACCGACAGGGCCTACAGCAGCAAGGGTTCTCTCGGAGCCCTCTGTCCCCAGGTGCGTCCGGCCCGGCGCCACGCACTTAAATGAGGACTCGGGACAGACCGGGCCCCAGCACCACCCTTTCTAACCGGACCAATGCCTCATCCCGGGCCATGGCCACCAAGACGAGGGGTGCCTGACCTGCTCACCTCTCTCTCCCCCTTCACAGAAATCATTCCCTTTCGAACCAGTTTTTGTTAAAGGCAAAAATGACAGAAGCATCATGGAGCTGGAGTCTGATTTGGTTGACGTGCCCGGCGGGCGGCGGCCCCAGCCCCGGCCCCGGACTCAGATGTTCAGGAGGTCCTCGTCGCTGTCGTCGTGGAAGGACCGCAGGCCGCTGGGGGGGCCGGGCCTCGGCGCCGCGGCCCGGGGCAGCCCCCGCCTGGCCTTGTCGCCGCCCACCAGCCCCACCCGGGTGTCGCGGAGCGTCTTCCTCGGCGGGTGGCGCATTGGGTGGGTGCTTGCGGCCCCAGTCCCTCTGCCCGAGTGCACGCGCACCTCTGGGATGGTCAGGACCTCGTCCTCGCTGTCCTGGTCGTCCCCGTGCAGGGAGGCGAGGGTCGCGGCCTCCACGGGCTTGGTGGTGACGTGGCCGTTCTCCTGCCCGTCCTTCCCGGGCCGCGGGGCCGGCGCCTGGATCTCTTCCATCAACCACTCCGTTTCGTTCTCATCCACCTCCTCCTCCTTGTTGACCTGCTGGGGACACAGCGGAGCCCGTGGAGTCCACCTGCGGCCAGGTCCACTCCTGCACACCCGCCTCCCCACCCACCCAGGTCAGGGCCCCCACTTCTGCCCACCCAGCCGCGTGGCCCAGCCAGGCAGCCGGCATCACAGGGGCAGGAAAGCCGCCGGTGAGTCCGGGCCCCCCGCTGCTCATCAGGAGCCCAGCGCCCTGGGCGGGGCAGGTGGCGGGAAGGCTGTGAGTCGGGGTCCAGCTGAGATAAGCCTTTAGCAGGCAACTTGGCAGTAAATCAGGAGCCGTGGGCACATTATGCCCTTTGGTCCTCTTTCCTGGAAACATGCCTCCAAGGAAATCACCCAAATGCCAGAGGCACAAAAGCTTCCACCATCGAGAACACGGGTTCAGAACAGCCCCAAAGTAGGAGCCACCGACGTGAGGTGCTCAGAAACCAGCCGCCTCCTCGGTGAGGACAGAAGGAATAAAAGATGGACTTGTATTCGGGCTATAAGCCACCGATGGCTTTCCCTTCCTATCTCCAGCTGCTGGTGATAATGTTCCTCTTATCACCGACTGACAGCACAGCCCCCACCCATAGCTCCCCTGGGGTGGGGTGGGGACGTACCTTGGAGTATTTGTAGGACACGTTTGCACTTCCTCTACAGCAGCTGGTGAGCTTACTCAGCACCGTTTCCCTGCAAGAGACCAGTTACTCCAGGCGGACCGAGCAGGGCTCCCAGCCTAACGGGGAAGGTGCGGCCCGGCCCCTGCCTCTCCACACCCGGGAGCGCTAAACCCAGGGCAGCGGCCAGAACACCATGGAATCAGACAGAAGGGGTCAGCTCCTGCCCACCGCTTGGCAGTCCAGCGAGGCCTGGAGCAAGCTATCGGGCATCGTGCTTCCGCTTTTCCACGCTTGAACGAGTCGGGACACCTTCCTGAGCCCCAAGGCTGCACCGAGGCTGCGAGGGCCACTGCGTGGGTGACTGACCCCCGGACGGCTCGCCCAAGCCCTCTGCTGGCCTCTGGCTCACGGCAGATGAGAGAGGACAGGGAGCCCAGAGCTGGCCTACTCCTCTGCCCGGCCCAGGGCTGACCCCCCCCACAGGGCTCCAAGCTGCACGCCTGTCACATGTGACGTGGAAACCCGATGGGAAGTCACACTCGATCAGTGACGAGCCCCTGCCCGCAGCAGGTGCCTGTAGGCGATTACTTTACGAGGGACAAGGGGAGGGAGGGAGCTAGATCGGGAGGAAGTCTGCTCGTGGCAGGTGCTTAGCTTGCTGTCCCTCTTTGGACATCCAGGCGCCCTGGGAACCGGCGGCCAGGCCAGAGCACAGAGCACGGCCATGGCATGAGGGCGGAGCCTGGCGGAGCACCTGGGACAGGGTCATGGCTCTGGGCACCTGGGACACCTCATCACAGAAATGCAGGCATTTATAAAACTCAACTGGAAGCCACCCTCTGGTTTTAACTTTGGGCTCTGGTTGCTGTTGGGCCCCCCCGAAAAACTGAACCCTAGATGCGATTCTGCCCACTGCCCTCCCCCCTCTCCTTACCGCCTTTCCTTTTTGTAGAGCAGCAGGGTCAGCAGGCAGCCCGTGAGCGCCACCAGCAGCAGGCTGAGCACCGCGCCCACCGCCTGGCTCCGCTCCGAGAGCCCCGTGCGCGCCGGCGCGTCAGCTCCAGCGTCCTCGCTGTCGAAGCCCGGCCTGGAAGGAAGGCACGTCACTCGGGGGCCTGCCGCCACAGCAGGGACCAGCAGTGCCCCCTCGGGAGTGGTTCTGATGGCCACACCACATGTCACACCACAACACGAGATCCACCAGACACGAAACCCCAACTTGAAACTGTCTTGATTACAAGTCCAGGCAGAAGCATCGGGAAACAGGCTGAACACCCAGCCTGGAGCCACGGGGACAGAAGGAATGAGAAAGCTGAGCTTTGAGGGACGTGCTCCTCGGTCCTGGCCTGTCCCTCTGTAGGGCCTCGGGGCACAGAAGCAAGGAGTGGGCGGGACCTGGGAGATGCTCTGAAGACTCTGCCCTCAGAGCCAGAGACCCCCCGAGCCAGGACCAGCCGGCGCCGGGGACACCGCCACGCACGGGGCTTGACGTCGGATGTTGCTCGTCACCCAGGCCCCAGTGTCATTTGATTTCTACTTCTGGTCCCTCCTGTGACCCGTGAGGACTGAGAAGTGTGATTTTCTCTCCAAATGTATTTCTAACTTTCCAGTGACTCTCCTGTCACTGTTCATAGCTGAACGCACCACGTGTGCCGGTTAGATGGCCACGTACAGAAACTTGTTGAGCCTTGCTTTACATCCGTGCTCCTGGGAAAGTTAGGACAAGGATGACTCTTTTTTTGCTGGACTAGCGCCCACAGAGAGTAAAAGACAAAACCAATGTCAGATTTAAGATCTCAGGGTGGGGCCCGGGCTGTCCTGGCACGGTCCCTGCCATCGCTCTCTGCCGACTGCAGGGTCCTTCAAGCAACGAAGGAAAGCGATCACAGGCGGGAACGCAGTTTTCTCCTGATCTTGTCTCAGGACAGAGAATAGAAAGCTTCTGTAATACGGTCACGTGGATGAGACAGAAAGAGAGCAATCGGAGAGGAGAGCCATGGATGCGCTCTGCTTTGGATGAGGCCCTAAACCTGGCACCATGGCTGGGCCAGGGAACCAGGGGTGGGCACCAGAGAGGCAGGTTCCCGAGGCCACGGAGGCTGCCAGCTCCCTTCCCTCAATAAGAAGCCCTCAGGGCAGAAAATATTCCCTCTTGAGTTTGTACTAGAAAACAAAAGATTAGCTGGGAACAAAGATGGGATGAAGCTGCCGCCTCCCAGGGACCACCAAGGGGACACGCTGCTGGAAGAAGACATGAGAAGAGAGAGGCACTCGGGGCCCAAGGTGCTCGGCCGCCGACACTGCTGGGAGGGGAGTAGCCGGGGGCGCAGTGACAAGGAGCGGACCAAGGAGACAGGACATGGACAACTGCTGAAGCCTGTGCTGGCTACTAGGGTTTACCTCTACCACTTCTCTGGGTTTGTTCATGTTTGAATTCTTTCCACAACAAAACACTGGGCGGAAAACACACACACACTAATGCTGGAGCCGAGTTCTGAGCGAGGAGGTGGGGGTAAAGCTGGTAAGTGTCCATCCAGAGAGGAAAGTGACCGAGAACAAGCTCCCACCAGCACCGGGAGGCCGCACTTACCCCAGCGGACACACGGCAGAGGTGTACCAGGAGAAGAGGTACTGGCAGTCGGCGGTCTCGTGGTTGAACTCGGGGATCCCCTCCTTCACCAAAGGGTCGCAGCGGAAGAAGATGGTGGAAGAGACCGTTTTTGTCTTATCTTTCCCACATTTGGAGGACGAGGAAAACACCACATCCAGATCCTCATCTGTCAGAAAGGAAGGCGCGCACACAACACAGCAACGTCATCACCACTATTTCAGTAACAGTTCATCTTCTCAAAGTTTACAAAAAGTTTGCAAAGACTTAAAGTCAAGCAGAAGGGTCCCTCATCAAATGTCCCCTGTGTGCTCTTCCTCACAGGCCACCTGGCACACACGATGGAGCCTCTCCCCTAAGTCAGTGTGCAAGACAGCCTGAGCCTTGACTGAAGAGGGCTGGCTTTGTTCTCAGGTAACAATAGGACCTGGGGTGGCAGCTGGCGAGGTGGTATTGGCCTACCTGGAGACTGGAATAAACCAAGTGAGCAACCAACCAACCAGCTAGCCAACTGACCAATCAACCAGCCAATCAACCAACCAACCAGCCAGCTAATCAATCAACTAGGTAACCAACCAATCATCCAATCAACCAGCCAGCCAGCAAGCCAACTATTTAATTAGCCAGCCAGACAGCCAATCAACCATACAATTTACCAACCAATCAACCAACCAGCCAGCCAATCAACCAACCAACCAATCAGCCAATCAACCAACCAACCAATTAACCAACCAAACCAACGTAATGGAGCCTCAATAAAAGCCCTGGCCCCCAGGGGGCAGCGAGCCCCTTGGTGGGCAATACTGGGCGCATTGTGTCACACACTGACCTGGGAACGTACACATCCCAATCCCGCAGGGAGAATAGCAGGGGGTCTGGCCCTCCTGAACCTGCCTTGCATGCTTCTTCCTTTGGCTGATTTTAATCTACATCCTTTCACTGGAATGAACCACACCGGGACTAAGAGCTCTCAGTGAGTCTCAGAGCCCTTCTAGGGAATTATCAAACCTGAGGCTGGCGATGGGAGCCCCCCAAACTAGCAGTTGGTGTTAGAAGTGAGGCAGCCTTGTGTGGATTCAGTCCCCTCCCCACTCTGTCGGCGATTGGAACTGTTCAGTCAGCCACAGCGGGGAGGCCGGGAGGGTAGTGTGTGAGGCAGACAGATCAGAGAGGGGAGCCCTGGGACCCAGGCTGTTCAAGCCACTGGGACGGATGCACACAGGGCAAGAATAGTACCAGGGCTTAGATATTTTTTTTTTTTACTTTAAAATCAAAACATTAAAATAAAATAAAAAAGGATCTGAGATTTCAACTGAGGGGACTTCATGAATATTTTAAAGCTCTTCCTTCGAGGGAGTAAAATGGAACAATGGGAAAACGCAATTACCTTGAATATAGTATTTGGTTTTATCGGAAGTCCCCACTTTCCTGCTGAAGTGCTGGTCGTTGGATTTCACCTGGCAGACGCTGGCCCCGTAGCAGGCCGGGTTGTTGGAGCTTGTGATGGAAGAAAGCTGGATCTCATACAGGTACTTGTCCCCGTTGGTCCGAATGTCCCCGGAGGCACTGAACTGCCTGGAGAGACAGAAAAGGCAGCAGTGACTCCAGCAGTCCTTTAACAAAGCTGTTTACACCCGGCCAGCGTGGCTCAGTGGGTAAGTGTCAGCCTATGAACCAGGAGGTCACAGTTCCATCCCCGGTCAGGGCACGCGCCCAGGTTGCGGGCTGGATCCCATCGGAGGCGTGCAGGAGGCAGCTGATCGATGATTCTCATCATTGATGTTTCTAGCTCCCCCCCACCCCCCCGCTTCCTCTCTGAAATCAACACAAACATGTTTTTAAAAAGAAAGCTGTTTACTATAGACCCACAGTCCTGGGATCAGGTGCAGACGGCAGGACGCCCCCGTCCTCCCAGGCCCGCGAGGACCCTGGTGGGCAGACTTCCGTCCCCACCACCTGGCACTCTGCACAGTGCGCCTTCTTCGAACTGCACGGCACACACCCGCCTTGCCCTGCCCGGGCCCTGCCACTCACCGGGCCTCCTGACCCCAAGAACCTCCCGGTGACACTGCCAAGATGCTGATCGGTTTTTCAGAAGCTGATAAGCTCATAGATCCCTGATCAAAAACTGTTTCTGAAAGCTTTGGCTTCGACCCCGGGGTTATCGTAAAGTGAGGGGGGCGGAGTGCCTTTATTTTTACACTCAAGAGGATTCACCTTCCTTGGTGTTAAAACCTAGGAGTTGAGCAGTTTTCCCTTGGTTGAGCCGACTGTGCCGACAGCCTGGGCACAGTACGGGCCCGCGGCCGGTTTATCTTGTGGCGCTCCCGTCAGGCAGAGACCCGAGCTGCCGGGCCGATCTGGAACGCACGGCCGCACTCGGAGGAAATGCTCACTTACTTAAAGTAAATGTCCCCGAGGCTGACGCTCTTGCCGTTGACGGGGTTGGTGATGGTCCCGTTCACCATCTGCACCTCCTGGGGCTTCACGGCGCAGGCAGCCCGCGAGTCCCAGCTGAAGTGGTAGGTGCAGGTGTCCACGTCGAACCTGGAGGGGTGCGGGGACGGTCACACCCAGGGCCAGGCGGGCTTCGTGAGGAGACGGGACACAGCTGCAGGCCGCATCGCCTTCAGGTTCCAGCCCCCTCCCCCCAACACTCCCCTCCCCCCACCCCCCGGAACAGGCAGGCAGCTCTGGCTAAGACGGCTCTTTTGTTCACTTTCCACAAAACGGTCTCAGGAAAGAGGACCAGCCGGTACATCAGCAACGTGGAAAGGTAGGCAACAATTTAATACAATTCCTTAAATTTAGAAACCGTGCAACATCGAAAAGCCAAAAGAAATTTGCTCCTAGATTTTTGAACTCTTGTTTGACAAGTGTTGAGACTCATACATTGACCACGCCGTGGACAGTGGACAACTCCTGGGTCTTCCCTTTCGCAAGCTCAGCTCTGGAGGGAAGGGATTCTTTGTTCACAAATAGCAGCTCACATGCTCCCTCTGCTGGCCACACTTCCCTCAGGCCAGATGCAGAACTGCCTGGAGAATTCTAGTAAATTCCAAGAGCCTGCCAGGTGCCACCCACCTGCCCGTGGGCCCGCACTTAACAGAATCAACGCCCTTTTGGCTCCGTGACTTCCAAGGACGGAGGCCAGTGACATGCCACCTCCCGTGGTTGCTCTGGTCTAGTCACCGCGTGTCCCCACGCATTTTCCTTGTGGGGAGCAGCCCTGCCCCCCAAGCCCAGGCCCTAAGTCTCAGTGCCAGCCCCTCCCGGCATGGCCACCAGCATCCTCTTCCTGCTCACACATCCACACCCCAGGAAGACCAGAGAGAAACCTGTGGAGCCCCCGCCACGCCCAACGGCCCGCCACGGCCCTTGCCCCGCGCCCTGCCCTCACCTCCTGAAGGCGGGCCTGCCCACGGTCTTCGCACAGGTCAGTTCTATGACGGTAGACGCAGTCCTGTTTTCACCACACGCGTCGCCTTTTGAATACGTCACGATGATTTTGTCATCTGAAACACACAGTGATGGGAAAGCCGTTCGTTCTCATAGAGCATGAAAACCTTCCAAGTCAGGAATCCAGATCTGCACTAGGGACCCGGACAGAAAGAATGCTGGGCTTTCTGGAAACTCATCGCCGGGTCATCGGCACCTGGGCCGCCCGTGAGGGCCTCCTGGCCCCGCTGCTCCCACAGAGCCCTGGGTCCGACCCCAGCCTCCTGCTCCCCAGTTTCAGGACTAGCCGTGGCCTCCGTGTGAGAGTGCACGGAGCAGGACCTCAATTAACGGCCGCGCTCAGCACTGTGCGGGCAGCCCCTCCTTCACCATCCCAGGAGTTCCAGGAGGCCTGAGACATGGTCCTGGGAATAGTGCCTGCGAGTTCCACCCAAAGTCTGCACCAACCCTCCCGGGCCCTGGAGCACACCCCCCACAACCTCCACGCCACGCAGCCCGAGCCACGAGGCCCCGGCCGTACCGACGACATCCAGCTTCTGCGTGTGCACCAGCCCCAGCACCTGCACGTCCCCAGAGGCGCTCTTCCTGCAAACGCTGGCCCTGTCCGAGCAGTCCAGGGGCCCCTTGTTTACTTTCTGGCACAAGTTTATGTAGTACCTGTGAAACCAGAGGGCAGTCAGCCTCGGCCCCACTCACCGGAGCAGCTCTCTCCGCGGCTCTCAGGAAAGGCCACGCCTGCTCTAGCAGGTGTTGCTCAGTGGAGAGAGCGTCAGCCTGCAGACTGAAGGGTCCTGGGTTCGATTCCGATCAAGGGCACACGCCCGGGTTGCGGGCTCAATCCCCAATAGGGGACGAGAAGGGGGCAGCTGATCAATGATTCTCTCTCATCATTGATGTTTCTTTCTTTTTTTTTTTTTTTTTTTTTTTAACGCACAGGTCTTCCTTTCTTTTTCTAAAATGTATTTTATATTCTTATTGAGTTCAGAGAGGGAGTGGGAGAGATAGAAACATCAATGATGAGCGAGAATCATTGATCAGCTGCCTCTTGCACGCTCCCTACTGGGGATCGAACCGGCAACCTGGGCATGTACCCTTGACTGGAATCAAACCTGGGACCCTTCAATCCACAGGCCAAACCAGTTAGGGCTCTCATCATTGATGTTTCTCTCTCTCTGTCCCTCTCTCTTCCTCTCTGAAATCAATTTAAAAAATTTGTTTCTAAAAAATAGAAAAAGAAAAGCCCAAGCATGACAATGAAGGTGCCCCCAGCACCTGCATGCAGCTAACACAGCTTTTCAAACAAAGACGACCCACTACCGCCGCAGGTCGACTCGGCTGGCGAGGGGGGAGGTACTCACGAGGCTCCCTCGTGGTCGAAGAACCAGGACCCGGTGAGGGAGGACAGCAGCCGCAGGTCGTAGGTCTTGTGCCCCTGGATGAACCTGCACTCCATCTTCTTTGGGGGGCAGACCACTTTGGTTTTCCACTCAAACGTCACCTCGCACCCACGCGTCTCACTGAAGACCTGTGGCCTCCCAATATCGGCTTCCTCGTCGCACTTAAAGATGATAGCGGACGTCCGGTGGCTGTTGGCTGGGGAGCAGCGGGGGGACCATCAGACTACACACGGCCATGTCTCATGCTGTCCTCAAACTGCCCCCGCCCCCCACACTGCCTCCAGCCCTCCACACTGCCCCCGCCCCCCACTACACTGCCCCCAACCCCCACACACACTGCCCCCAGCCCCCCATGCTCCCCCAATGCTTCCCCTGGCCCCCCATGCTTCCTCCCAGCCCCCCCACACTGCCCCTGGCCCGCCCCACCCCACGCTGCCCCCGCAGATGGTGCTGTTTCATTCACATGCGTCTCCTCCCTCCCAGACCGTGTCTCTCACTGCTGTAACATCCCTGCCACTAGTGCCACTCCCCAAGGGCAGGGCCCAGCTTGTCTAAGGCGCCAATGATAACAACAAGCAAGTCAAGTACTACCGACCGTAAGAGCCCTGCAGGACCTGAACATGTCCGTGTCACCCACAGCCCGGGGGAGCGTCCCGGCACAGTGAGCCCACAGCAAAGCAGCAGCCGGCCTCGCAGAGCGAACGCTTACACTCCTCAGACCCCACTCTGTCCCGGGGGCTACAGGATTAAGTAATTCCTGACGTGTTTCTCCTGGGAACTCCCGTCAGAATGTGCCACACGAGTGGGACTCTCGTGAACCTCGCAGGAGTCAGGGCGCAGCATCGGGCTCCCTGCTCAGCCCCTCCCGGCAGGCCTGTCAGGTTGCAGAAAGTCTATGGAGACTTTCCGGTCACTCACCTGCCGCCCTGCAGGCCCGTGACAAGCAGTCACTTCGCTGAGGCAGGAAAATGACCACCAGTGCTGGACACTGGTGTGGGTCTCAGCCTCTGGAGCTGGTGGGTGAGCCCCGCTGACCGCCCCTGTGCACCATCAGCTGGCTGTGTCCATACCGTACTCACACTGCCTGCAGGAGCCCCACTCACGATGCCTGGTACTCACACTGCCTGCAGGATCCCCCCTCACAGTGCCTGGTACTCACACTGCCTGCAGGAGCCCCATTCACGGTGCCTGGTACTCACTGCCTGGTACTCACACTGCCTGCAGGAGCCCCACTCGTGATCCTTGGTACTCACACTGCCTGCAGGATCCCCCCTCACAGTCCATGGTACTCACACTGCCTGCAGGAGCCCCACTCACAGTCCATGGTACTCACACTGCCTGCAGGAGCCCCACTCACGGTGCCTGGTACTCACACTGCCAGGTACTCACACTGCCTGCAGGAGCCCCACTCACAGTGCCTGGTACTCACACTGCCTGCAGGAGCCCCACTCGTGATCCTTGGTACTCACACTGCCTGCAGGAGCCCCACTCGTGATCCTTGGTACTCACACTGCCTGCAGGATCCCCCCTCACAGTCCATGGTACTCACACTGCCTGCAGGAGCCCCACTCACAGTCCATGGTACTCACACTGCCTGCAGGAGCCCCACTCGTGATCCTTGGTACTCACACTGCCTGCAGAAGCCCCACTCGTGATCCTTGGTACTCACACTGCCTGCAGGAGCCCCACTCACGGTGCCTGGTACTCACACTGCCAGGTACTCACACTGCCTGCAGGAGCCCCACTCACAGTGCCTGGTACTCACACTGCCTGCAGGAGCCCCACTCACAGTGCCTGGTACTCACACTGCCTGCAGGAGCCCCACTCACAGTGCCTGGTACTCACAGTGCCTGGTACTCACACTGCCTGCAGGAGCCCCACTCACAGTGCCTGGTACTCACACTGCCTGGTACTCACACTGCCTGCAGAAGCCCCACTCGTGATCCTTGGTACTCACACTGCCTGCAGGAGCCCCACTCGTGATCCTTGGTACTCACACTGCCTGCAGGAGCCCCACTCACGGTGCCTGGTACTCACACTGCCTGCAGAAGCCCCACTCGCGGTCTCGGTCATAGTTGGCCGTGGTGGCGCACCACAGCCGCACCCTGTTCTCCAGCACGCACTCCTCGTAGCTCTTCCCGTTGAAAGTGAAGGGGAACACACAGGGGTCGCCCTCCTCGGTTTCTGGAAAGAAGGACAGCAGCATAACCCAGGTTGCCGGCACTGTGCTTTGCGGTGCAATGACGGATGGCCTAGAGCTGCCCATGGAGGACCCCCTACAGGAGGATCCACCTGGACTCCCTCAGACCCCAGGTCTCCCGCCCAGTGTGGCCAGCAGCCCCCAGGCCTGAGTGTCTCCAGCCTGAGCTCCGCTCCCAGGGCCGTGGGATGTGACGTCCCGTGTCCCGTCCACGTCTCGGCGCTCACAGTGGGGCGCTTCCCTCCCGCTTCCTCCCGCCGCCCGGTCTAAGGCCACCTTTACTGGGAAGGCAGATGTCCCCACCACCAAGCCTTACCCGGAGGGCAGGTGTCGCCATTGGCATAACTTAAAATGACAGCCTCGTCCTGGTGCCGGTAGTCCAGCCTCATTGACGCCAGCCGCCCGAAAGACACGCCCTTGCTCCCGGAGAGCAGGCAGACGCCTCCGTCCTTGCAGCCGCCCTCGTCCAGCCCCGCGGCCGCCGTGCACACGCCCACGCTGTAGGTGCGCGAGTCTCGAGTCACCTGGACAGAGGACACCACGTGGGGCTGTGAGTGGGCTGCCCCTGCCGGGAGGCAGCATAGGCAGAAGGCAGGGCTGCACCCGCATGTGCATCAGCCTCGGGCTCGCCCCCTGCTCTGAGTCCCGACCTTCTGCCTGCTCGCTGGGCACCTCCCGGGGCATGGAAAACCCCCCTCCCTCCACCCAGGCCAGCCTGCTTCTCCTCCTGGCCCCCCACCCTCCCCACCCGGCCCAGCCTGCTTCTTTCTCCTGCCTCCTGGGGCAGCACCTGCCGGCCTCTCCTGCAGCTGGGCCTGGGACAGAGAGCAGCTGGGAGACCTCAGGCCGCTCAGCCCACTCCTGGAGCCCGTCTCCCCCCGAGACCCGGGGGTGGTGAGGCCTACGCTAACGAGCAGAGTGGGCACACCCTGAGTAAGCGTGCACCTTCCCTTCCTGGCTTGCCCGCCCTTTGCAGACTCCACCTACTGCACACCTGTTGGGAGGGCCTGGGCCTGGCAAGATCTCTGTTTACAGGGTCCGGGGCATCCCTGCACCCGCCTCTGTGACCAGTGAGAAAGCCGCCTCTTTCCTAGAGTCGGCTGGGCTAACGTGGCACTCCACACGCCTCCGCCAGCCACCATCCCTGGCCCTGCCCCTGCGGTACGTGGTCCCCAGCACGTCCCGAGCCACCTGGTCCTCACCGGTGGCCCCAAAGGGTCACTGAATCCTCATAGGCCCTATGGAGTGAGAGCTCCAACCCAGGGGCACAGCTGTGTCAGCGTGGCTGGTTCACCACACGTCCCAGAACCCCACAGGCAACCTATCCATGCCCCCAGGACCCCCACAGGCCGGCCCGTCCATGTCCCCAAGACTCCCACAGGCCGGCCCGTCCATGCACCCAGGACCCCCGCAGGCCGGCCCGTCCATGTCCCCAGGACCCCCACAGGCCGGCCCGTCCATGTCCCCAGGACCCCCACAGGCCGGCCTGTCCATGCACCCAGGACCCCCACAGGCCGGCCCGTCCATGCACCCAGGACCCCCGCAGGCCGGCCCGTCCATGTCCCCAGGACCCCCACAGGCCGGCCCGTCCATGTCCCCACGGCCCCCACAGGCCGGCCCGTCCATGCCCCCAGGACCCCACAGGCAACCTATCCATGCCCCCAGGACCCCCACAGGCCGGCCCGTCCATGTCCCCACGGCCCCCACAGGCCGGCCCATCCATGTCCCCACGGCCCCCACAGGCCGGCCCGTCCATGCACCCAGGACCCCCACAGGCCGGCCCGTCCATGCCCCCACGGCCCCCACAGGCCGGCCCGTCCATGTCCCCACGGCCCCCACAGGCCGGCCTGTCCATGCACCCAGGACCCCCACAGGCCGGCCTGTCCATGCACCCAGGACCCCCGCAGGCCGGCCCGTCCATGCACCCAGGACCCCCCGCAGGCCGGCCCGTCCATGCCCCCAGGACCCCCACAGGCCGGCCCGTCCATGCCCCCAGGACCCCACAGGCCGGCCCGTCCATGCACCCAGGACCCCCGCAGGCCGGCCCGTCCATGTCCCCAGGACCCCCACAGGCCGGCCCGTCCATGCCCCCAGGACCCCCACAGGCTGGCCCGTCCATGCACCCAGGCGGCAGCTAAGTGCGCCACCCCATGCCCGCCTCAAGGCACATGCCCACGCAGAGGCGAGGGCCGGGCAGTTACCTTGAAGGTGCTCTTGGACAAGCTGGACAGGTTGAAGCTGTAGTCGAGCTGCTCGTCCATCAGGGAGCAGCCCTCCGTCCTCACCTCATCCGGACAGACCAGCGGCGTCTCCCACTCGAACACGAAGTCACAGTCGCTAACCCTCAGCAGCTCCGGGGTCCCCTGTGGGGTAGAGCACAAGCTCCTGGGTTAGGCCCAGCGCCTCCCCCTGCTCGCAACCCCGCAAGGGCCGAGACTGGGCCCTGGGCTGCGCCACCCTCCCCGCACCCAGGGAACAGGTGCTGGCCGCGGACCACCAGGTCCCTGGGTGACCTGCCCTGCACGTCACAACAGAGACATGTGTGAAACAGACCCTGCGAGGAGGGGAGCAAGCACTTGGACGCGCTCCCAGGCAGCACCCCCCACCCCTTCTAGACACGGGACATGCACGAGGCGCCACCCCCCGGCCAGCGCACACAGCGCGGGCTTCAATCCCGTCTTTACTCCCTCGCTCAGCAACTGCCACAAGAGCAGATGCGCGACTGGTCGGGAATTTTATTTTTGTTTCTGCTGAGAATCTTTTTCCTAGAAACTCAAATGGAAAAAAGCATTTCAACTGAAGATAAAAACCACAGGGGAAGAAAACTGGAACAAACATTTAGTGGGAGAGCCCTCGTTCCTAAAAGCACGCCGTGCAGCGGGCAGGGACCGGCTGCCGAGCTGTGGGCACAGGCACGTCCCTGGCGGTTCTGACCCACAGAGAAATGGGGGCCATCATTACAGTTTCTCTCTTACTGGGGGACGGGCGGGGGGAGGTGGTCAAGAGAAACGCACATGCAAAGGCTCTATGACAAAGCATCACTTTGTTAAATGCACACAGAACAGGAGTCAGTAACCTCCTCGGGAGTCAAATGTACGGCTTTGTGGGACCTGTGTTGATCCAGGGGTCTCCTGTTTTACTAACTTATGAATTCAAGGTGATCACAGTGGCCGAAAGCCCGCCAGACTCCCAACCAGAATCAGTCCCCAACGTCAGGGTTAAAACCGCGTCATGACCTTTCACACGCTGCGAGGCAGAGCTGAGTACAGCTCCTGCACCCGGGCTGTTCGTGTTTTTAGGTTACAATACGCCCCTCTGTGCAACCTGCCCTGTAACTCAGGGTGGGCCGGTTCGTGCTGAATTCATTCACTAAATTAGGCAGATGCATGCCAGCCGGACATGGGAGACCGTGAGCTCGGCACCCTGGCTCTGAAACAGGCCTCGCGGGTCCCAGCTCAGCCTCTCCCGCACACTGCAGCCCCCGTCCCCACGGGGCACACTGGCCATGCTCGCGGGCACACTCACCATGCTCACGCCCCTCTTGCAGTGGAAGGAGATCAGCGAGGTGTAGTTGAAATTCTTGTCCGCTAAGCAAGGGGTGCTGCTCTCAAAGTTCAAGTAGACCTCGTTAGCCACGGGATTGAGAATCGGAGGCCCCGAGACTCGGCCAATATCCTAAACAAAGAGAAACGCAGCAGCATTTCAGGGCAGTCGCTGTCCCCCAGGTTCGTACAAAATGCCACGTTTACTCCTCATCCGTTTGGAAAATGAGCAGCGTCTAAGGAAACCTGTTGCAGCAGCTCACTCGGCAGGCCCGACACTCAGCTGCCACACGGAAAATGCAGGGGTCATCCCCTTTGACCCCACGATTAGAAATAGTGGCTCCGTTTCTACCCCTGGAATGTTCAGAGACTCCAGGCTGTTCCTCTCAGTCACACTGAGAACGTCGCACGGTCTTCTGGGACCCGGCAGTGGGAGGCGGGAACCGCCGTACGTGCCCCCGCTGACCCTCACGCCCAGCACTGCCCTGCGACTGCCCCTCACCGGGAGGGCACACCCTGCTCCACGCCACCTTCCATCAGCTCAGCACAGCACCCAGCACACGGGCTGCTCAGTAGGTATTTTGCAGTAAATGAGCAAATGAAGGAAAAACAGGAGAGCACCAGGAGTGTGTGTGTGTGTGTGATAAAGGGTGTGTGTGATAGAGAATGTGTATGTGATAGAGAATGTGTGTGTGTGTGATAAAGGGTGTGTGTGATAGAGAGTGTGTGTGATAGAGAATGTGTGTGTGATAGAGAATGTGTGTGTGTGTGATAAAGGGTGTGTGTGATAGAGAATGTGTGTGTGTGTGATAAAGGGTGTGTGTGATAGAGAATGTGTGTGTATGTGATAAAGGGTGTGTGTGTGATAGAATGTGTGTGTGTGTGTTTATGTGTGTGTGTGATAAAGGGTGTGTGTGATAGAGAATGTGTGTGTGTGATTGTGTGTGATAGAATGTGTGTGTGATAGAGAATGTGTGTGTGATAGAGAATGTGTGTGTGTGTGATAGAGAATGTGTGTGTGTGTGATAAAGGGTGTGTGTGATAGAGAATGTGTGTGTGTGATAGTGTGTGTGTGATAGAATGTGTGTGTGATAGAGAATGTGTGTGTGATAGAGAATGTGTGTGTGTGATAAAGGGTGTGTGTGTGTGTGTGTATGTGTGTGTGTGATAAAGGGTGTGTGTGATAGAGAATGTGTGTGTGTGAGAGTGTGTGTGTGATAGAATGTGTGTATGATAGAGAATGTGTGTGTGATAGAGAATGTGTGTGTGTGATAAAGGGTGTGTGTGATAGAGAATGTGTGTGTGTGATAGTGTGTGTGTGATAGAATGTGTGTGTGATAGAGAATGTGTGTGTGTGTGATAAAGGGTGTGTGTGATAGTGTGTGTGTGATAGAGAATGTGTGTATGATAGAATGTGTGTGTGTGATAGAGAATGTGTGTGTGATAATGTGTGTGTGATAGAGAATGTGTGTTTGTGATAGAGAATGTGTGTGTGAGATAGAGAATGTGTGTGAGTGTGTGTGTGTGCACAATGAGTGTGTAAATGAAGCTGTAACACTTTGTTTATCACTGTGGGGCATGTTCAGGCCACAACACTGCAACACCCTCTCCGGTTAGAGAAATTGCTAGTTTGTAGAATCTGAGAAAGGATAGCTGGGCAATAATACAGCAAATGGGGTGTCTCAGATGGGGACCGAGCGAGGACCCCAACCTGCACTGTGGGCAGGACTCCCAAGGGCTCCCACCGAGGCCTGGCTCACCCCACCCTCCCGCCCACAGGGCGGCGGCTCTGCCAGCCCCTCGAGCAACTCCCCTGCCCACTCCTGATGCTGCAGACACGCTCGCCTTTCACGAGGACCTGAGACAGTGAAACAGAGCTCGCTACTTAAAGAACACAGAGAAACACCACTTTTGAGGTGCATTTTAAATACCACACCTACCCAGGGTTTGACAGAACATGCATGTAACTCGTGAAGACAGGTTCTGGAGCTGCAAACCTACACTGAAAACGCGAGTATAAAACCAAAGCTTTCGAGGCAGAACATGTAGCTGTCAGCACAGCCGCGTCAGCCCTTAACTGTCCCTGGTTTACTAAAGCAAGCGCTCGGCCGGGCCGGCGTGGCTCAGTGGTTGGGCGCCAACCTGTGAGCCAGGAGGTCACAGTCAGGCCACATGCCCAGGTTGTGGGCTTGATCCCCAGTAAGGGGCGTGCAGGAGGCAGCCGATCCATGATTCTCATCTTTGATGTTTCTCTCTCTCTCTCTCTCCCCCTCTCCCTTCCTCTCTGAAATCAAGAAAAATATTATTTTTTTAAAAAGCGCTTGCGTTTCAGAAGAATGCTAAGGACATAAGATATGCATCCACAGAAACCCAGCTCTGCCAAGTTCTTTCCTGCACTTTACGTAAATGTTTCTCCACCCACGACTCCTCCCGTGGCACACAAGCCTGTGGCTACACGTGTTCACACCTCCGTCCACGCTCAGAGACTGGCCACCCTTACCGGTGGGGGCCTGACGCAGCACTGCTCCTCCCCATGCTCCCAGAACACGGCCCGTCAGCGCCACGCCTTCTGCTGGAGGGCCTCTCCGGGGATCGCAAGCAGCGCGCGCACAGGCGTGCGGTCAAAAACCTTTCAGGCGTGGCTCCCCTAGATTCCCGCACTTACTATGGGGGTTCCGTCCACGGGCACCTTGCACACGGCGGCTCCGGCGGGACAAGCCAGCCCGTGCACGGGGTTCAGTGGCTGGCAGATGTTGATGTAGTAGTCGGGGTTGGTGTCGGAGGCGTCGTCCTCACTCTCATCGTACGCCTCGTAGCCCCCCGTTTGGTGGATGAGGGGGGACAGGTCAATGATGGAGCTGCCATTCTTCACGGAACATTCCGTCTGCGAGAGAGGGAGACCACTGGAGTCGGCAGCACAATTCCTAGTCCTCATTATGTCACCCACACGAGTTTAAAAGCCTCACCACCACCAAAGAAAGCACAGAAGGTGGATTCATCGCCCCAAATGCCGGTTATAGAAGACTGAGCACGTGGAACCGGTAGTCACTGGGACCCCAGGAGTGGATGTGCGTGCTAGGGTGAGGGACTGCGGCATGGAAGGGTTACAGAATGTTACAGAATGTGCTGGGAGGGGGGACTGACGTATGGAGAAGGATTGTGTTGCCAGGCTATGAGGATTGTGTATGTGCTGGGAGGGGGGACTGACGTATGGAGAAGGATTGTGTTGCCAGGATATGAGGATTATGTATGTGCTGGGAGGAGGGACTGACGTATGGAGGGGGGTTGCAGGGTTAGGAACCATGGAAGAAAAATTGCTAGATTGTCTTAGACCAGTCAGGTGTGACTCTGTTTACCCCCGCTTTGTGCTTATGAACTTTCTGTGAGCTTCTAAGGTAACACTGTTTTGCTATAAAAATCATAATGCACACTTGCTCTTTGCCACATGCCGCAAGGCTTCCCAGAGGGGGAAGGTACGGGCTGTGGCCAGCTGGCCAGCTTAATAAACGGCTTTCAAATTTAAATTCTGAGTCGGTGGTCTATCTCGTTGAGCCAACCCATTACACATGAGACCCAGGCACCTGCTGGGAAGACCTCGGGGCCCCAGCCTCCCTTCCTCAGGTCCACGTGCAGTCGGACTCACCACCTGCTCGCAGGCCAGCGGCGTGTGCCAGGAGAAGAAGAGCGTGCACGTCCGTTTTTCCAGCGAGATGAGCATGGGCCTGTTGGTGGGCCCGGCCTCGGGCCGGCACACAAAGCTGATGACGCTCTTGTACCTCAGGCCGGACTTGGAGGGACAGGGGGAGCCATCCTCATACACCAGCTGCAAGACCTGGTCCGCGTAGGTGAGCCTCTTGTTGGCCTTGCCCACGCTGATCCTGGTCTGCCCGAAGCAGGCCCCTGCGCCAGGAGGGGGGAGGGGAGAAACACGGTCACGGACGCACACGGCCAGTTTCCTATGAGCTCTTCCTGCAAATGCAGGCTTTCAAGTTCACGCTGACACCGTGATTCTGAGGGTCCGATATGGTCTGAGCAAATGCCACGCAGGCACTATCCCATCACGTGGCCGCGCACCGCCAGCAGCCGCGGCAGGAGAGGGCGTGTGGCCTTCGCGTGTCCTTGGCCCTCTGGCTGGAGGGACGGAGGCTGGGACGGCCTCAGGGGCGAAACCGCGGGAGCCGCACTCACCCACGCCGGGGGCGCAGTTTTCGTTCTCCCCACAGATGCTGATGAAGACGAGCCCCTTCTCGCTGTATGCGGCTGTGTGTCCATCTTTGCCACCCAGAGAGTTCAGGTCAAACAGGTGTCCTGTCAAGGGTCGAGACCGTCACCAACTCCGCCACAGGCGAGCTGCCACCAGTCACAGCCCACCTCGGGCCGACGAGGCGCGGGGCCCACCGTCCCTGTGCCCACGCACAGGCGACCGTGGGCCCCGGTGACTGGCGGGTCCCTCCCTGAGGTGGGGCTGGTGACGTCTCACCTGTAGCGGGGTTGGTGACTTTGCAGTCGCCGTGCACATTGCTCCGCGCAGGGCAGGCGGCCGGGGTGGGCCAGGCGAAGGTGAACTCGCAGTCCTCCACGGCGCTGATGAACATGGGCCTGGCGTTCTAGGGCGGGACAGAGGCTGCTGACGGGCACGTCTATGTTTGGAATCCTGTGCCTGGCAGAGGCGGGGGGCGGGAGGTAGGGGGCGGGGGGCGAGAGGGGAGTGGCGGGCCCTCCCTGCAGCATGAGACTGTCCCCCGCTAAGGAACACACCGATTTAGGAAGAGCAGAGTCAGCTCTGCTCCTGAGAGACACTGGGGGCTTCACACACACAGGGTGAGGGAGACCCACTCGGGGCCTGAAGGTTCCCCACAGGGTGAGGGGGAGTCAGGGCGGACAATGATGCCCAGGGGGCTGCTCCCACGAGCAAAGAAGGGGTAACGTTCTAAAAAGCAAGTGAACTGGAGCCTGTGATCAGGAACAAGACAGAAGGAGCCGCCGTGAATTCCCTGCACCCTCCACACACCGCCAAGCCTGCTCCCCCTCTCAACCTCCGTCCACCACACGCGTGCTCAGATCCGCTCGGCGGCCACACCTCCAGGCATGGTCACGCCCTCCCCACCCCCCACGCACACCCCTCCCCCGCCCGCTTTCCCTCCACAGGCCGCAGGGCTCCCGGCAGCACGGGATGAGCAGCTCGGTGTGGTTAGGTAGGGAGCCAGGTCGCCGAGTGGGAAGGGGAGGTGCTGCCTTGACCAGCTCCGGCCGACCTTCCGCTCCCCCAGGTGACCGCCACGAGCCCAGGGCGCGCTGCCCAGTGTCGGTTCCCTACAGTCTCTGGGGATCTGAGTGAAACGTGAACCCAATGAACGGTGAAGCCAGAGCGGCCAGGCCTGGCGTGTGTGGAGCCGGAGAAGTGCCCAGGGCCACAGGGCCGGCGTGATGCTGCCTCACCCGCGGCCACGCCTGCCACCTGAGCCCTGAGACTCACACCTCCAGGGAAGGCAGGCGCCGTCTCCCCGACCTCCACCCTTGCTGGCCCAGCGCCGCGGCCCAGGGCTGAGGACTCCGAGTCACTTACCACTTGGTTCTCGCTGCAGGTGAAGCGGATGGTGGTCGACTTTTTCCGAATCTTGTCAGGACACAAGTCGCCATCCACGTACCTGAGGACAGTGACGCCGTCCTTCTGCTGGGGACCGTCCCGCACCCGGCCCAGGTTCACGGGCTTGGAGCCGTTCAGCAGACACGCGGCCGCTTCTGGGGGGCACGGCTCTGCAGCAGGAGATACAGGGGTCACCTCTGGGCCTTTTCCATCTGGAATTTAACTCCTGGCAAGTGAGGTCAGGCACGCTCAGACTGCACCTAACGTCACTCTGAAATAACCTCCTTCTTTCACATCAATCAGACAACAATGATGCCGTGTCTTCACTCATATAAATGCTGTTTGACCAGAGCGACTGGGAGAGGCTCGGGGTGCAGGCGGATCCCAGGTGCGACAGCCTGAATTCCTCCTGAGCCTCAGAAACGAGGAAGCTAAAGTACCTAGACGAGGCCACAGGGACACGTCCATGCCCTACACTCGCATGTTGTCTTTAAACAAGAGGCACCAAGAACTCAGCCACTTGCCAGGCCCCAAACACCTGCGCCGTCGGCCCTGGAGAAAGAACGAGCCCCGCTCCGTGGGTTCCGACCACGGTGTCGCCAACCTGCCCGGCACAGCAAGGGGAGGGGCCGTGGCCTCATGCAAACCACGGTCTTAAGAGGAGCCAGAGCCTTGGCGCTGGGCCGCCGGCGTGGGCGGGGCCGTGTAAACGCCAAGGGTCAGGGCAGACCGCTCCTGGCCCCACGCGCACAGCCAACGGCTCAGCACTCAGGTCCAGGTGGGCTGGCTCCTGCCTCGGAACAAGGCCCCCTCCGCGCCACTCTCAAGACAGCCGCACACCTTCTCCGCGCCACGCCACGCCCTCCCCCTCCTCCCTGCTGAGGTTCACCTGCTGCCACGGTTACCTCCCCTACCTCATGTTCCAAGGGGTCCTAATGTCCCCTGCAGAGCCCGGGGCGCCGGTTTATCCTGGGCCCCCCAGGGACCGGTCACTGAGAGCCTGAATAATCCTCCCGTGCTCCTCGCCCCCACACTGACCAGCCCCGCCCGTCCTCGCCCGCGCCCGTCCTCACCCGCGCCGGGCTGGGGGGCCAGGGACTTGCAGACATTGATGAGGTAGTGCTCGGGGGCCCCAGTGCTGGGGGCGGCCTCCCAGTTGTCACTGAACCGCGACAGGGACGAGAGGTCAAAGCTGTTGCCGGCTGCGTCCCTGCAGGGAGGAAGTCAGGGTCAGCTGTGTCCACCTGAGAGGTTGGCGCGCCGTCAGGGAGTCGGCTCTTTCCCAAGGACAGGCCTTTACACTGGACCACACCCCCACAGTCAGGTCAGCGACAACTCAAATTCACAAAGACACAGTTCAACAAAACCAGCCCCAGCTGGTGCTGCTCAGTGGATAGAGCACCGGCCTGCAGACTGAGGAGTCCTGGGTTCAATTCCAGTCAAGGGCACATGCCTTGGTTGCAGGCTCACTCCCCCAGTAGGGGGTGTGCAGGAGGCAGCAAATCAATGATTCTTTCTCGTCACTGATGTTTCTACCTCTTTCCCTCTCCCTTCCTCCCTGAAGTCAATAAAAAAGTACATATTTTTTCATTATATATTAACGAGAACCTCCAAACACCAAGCCCGAGAAGTGGGTGCTCTCTAAGCTCAGGCCACAGAGAAGGCACATGACAGCCACTGTCAGTGGGAAGCTGGTTGGCACACTGGTGCGAGCTCAGAGACCAGGAGGAGGGGTGGGAACCGCACTAGGAGTCGCACCTACACTACCCAAAGCACCGGGAGGGGGAAAACTAAATCAAAGCAGAGAACGCGATGCAAAAAGGAAGTGAGTCGCTGGAACCGGTTTGGCTCGGTGGATAGAGCGTCGGCCTGCGGACCGAGGGGTCCCAGGTTCGATTCTGGTCAAGGGCATGTACCTGGGTTGCGGGCACATCCCCAGTGGGAGGTGTGCAGGAGGCAGCTGATCGATGTTTCTCTCTCATCGATGTTTCTAACTATCTCTCTCTCTCCCTTCCTCTCTGTAAAAAATCAATAAAATATATTTTTAAAAAAAAAAAGCGATTCACGCAGTCACGCTTCCGACCGTCGGAGAAGCACACCCAGGCCGGGACTCACTTGAAGGAGCATTCCGTCACGTCGAAAGGGCGGCAGGCGTACTGTGTGCGCCACTCAAACAGGTAGGAGCAGTCGGAGGTCTCCTGGAGGAACACGGGCTGCAGAGGGACAGACACGCTCTCGTGACACAGGAACCTCCCGTTCGCTTACGCTTTGAGTTTTAAGGGTGAAGTGGTCAGGGAGGAGTCTGTTCCCTGAAATCCACTCAAATCCATCACGGTTTCAACAGGCCCCGTAACAGGGTCCCACTCAGCTCAGCGCAGCTGTGAGGGGGGCACGCTGCCTGTCTGAGCGGAGCTTCGAGGGGCGCCCGCCGCGGAGACCTCCCCACGGCTCCCGCTCACCTTCTGGGTGCTGCGGTCGCAGTAGAAGAAGATGGTCGTCGAGCGCTGATACACCTTATGGCAAGTGTCGCCCCCAGTGTAGTTCATCTTCAGCAGCCCGTTCTCGTAAGTCAGCTTCTGCGTGAGGAGGCCTGTGGGAGCGGCGGCTGGTTAATGAGGATTGTGCTAGGTGCCACGCTGACCACGACACACCCGCTGCATCACGCACCCGAGCCACAGGCGACCGACGTGCCGGCCACGGCTGTGCACCTGCTCCTGCCACGTCACAGCAGGAGGCACAGAGCCAGGCTTCTGGGCCCAGGGCTGCAGCAGCCTCGCCTGACCATAGGACGAGCCACAGACATTCTTCAGCCCGGCCAGCACACAGCAGTCACACCTCCGAGTGGCCCTGGGGCTGCCACACACACAGCCGCTCCTTGGACTTCTTCTTTAAATGTCCTTCCACTTATTACCACTCGCCCCCGGCTGAGACGGCATGGTGACCCACAGCCTGCCTGTGAGTTTCAGAACCAAACCCTTTACTAAACGGGTCCCCATTCGATTCTAGAAAGTACCACCTTGGAACAGCCATCCCTGGCTGGTTCAGCGGCCCCACTGTTGCAATAGAGAATAAAACAAGTCTGCCCACGCTGGTTTGGCTCAGTAGATAGAGCATCGGCCTGCAGACTGAAGGGTCCTGGGTTCAATTCCGGTCAAGGGCACATGCCCGGGTGGCAGGCTCGATCCCCAGGAGGGGGCATGCAGGAGGCAGCCGATCAATGATTCTCTCATCACTGATGTTTCTCTCTCTCTCTCTCTCTCTCTCTCTCTCACTTGCTCTCTGAAGTCAATAAAAACACATTTTTAAAAAAACAAATAAGATAAAAAACAAGGTCTTAGGATCCCTAACTGGCATTGCTAAATATGAATGAAAGAAAGGAATCTCTAACGGCTCCGTCAGAGCACACTCTGGCTAAGAAAACCAGCAGACACCTCTCGGCGGGGCACCCAGCAGCCGTCCTCCCGCCCAAGGAGATGCACTCCCCAGCCTGGCACCTTCGACCGCAGCCCCCAGGCTTTGCTTGCGGCGAGAGCAGAGAAAGCCCCGGTACCTGCCACTTTGTGGAATCCCAGCGGGCCGCGCTTCTCCTGACAGGACGAGATCACCTTGGACTTGTCGTCGGTGGAGCAGACGTTGGCGGACAGCTTCCCACAGACCCGGAAGTAGTAGGTGTACTCCCCGGCATTCACCACGCTGTCGTTCATGGCGAGGGGCTTCAGGTCGTACAGGTGGCCGTGCCTGGGGTCTCGCACCTCACAGTTGTCTCCTGCAAGGACACGGCAGGAGTCGCTCGGACAACGGAGCCGCTTACACGTGCAGCAGAAAGTTACCCTCTTTCCAACCGGACAACTGCCACCTCAAAATAGGCATCACACACGCGCCCACGTGGCTTCGTGTTTCTATAGATACACGATGAGAACTGCCTGGCAAACAACCTTCCAGGAGAGCCTAGGACACCAGGAGGAGCCACTTCACCAGGCAACAATAAATGCCCCGCATAATGTGTTCAGTGTGAGAAGCCAGCAGCCATCAACCCCGGCCCCTGAGGAAAACACCGCGGGTCAAGTCGGCAACAGACTGGAGTAACACAACTCACAGATAAGAGATTATCTGCGCAGCCCGGCCACGTGGCTCAGTGGCTGAGCATCGACCTGTGAACCAGGAGGTCACGGTTCGATTCACGGTTGCAGACTCGATCCCCAGTGGGGGGCGTACAGGAGGCAGCCGATCCATGATTCCCTCTCATCATTGATGCTTCTCTCTCTCTCTCCCTCTCCTTTCCTCTCTGAAATCAATAAAAATTATGTTTAAAAAAAAAAAGATATCTGTTCATTCTAATCACTACACTGCACACCTGCACTAACACAGCAGGGTATGTCAACTGTAACGAGAAAAGACACTCCCGAGGTGATACTGAGAAAAGAGAGAACTATCCGCCCACGGATGCGTGTTCCACGGCCACACACGTGCCCGTTACTGCAGGGTCTCTCGTCTGGGCGAGGGCAGGGCGTGGCCCCTGCTGCCCTCACGCTGTCGGCGAGCCAGGCCTACCTTCCGCTCTGACCACCGGGCAGGCTTCCACCGTCCTCCAGACGAACACGTACTCGCAATCATTCAGCAGCTGGAACGTGGGCGAGCCCTGCGACAAGGAAAATGAAGTGAAATGACAGCCACGGTGAAGAGCCAGCGTTTCACCTCCGGGAGAAATCCACGGCACTTGTCAATCACGTGGGCCCTGGGGAAGAGCACACTCCAAAGAACCCCATCAAAGGCCTGGACCCGTGAGAATCCGGACAAGTTGTGAGTCAGAAGATTCAGAGATGGGAGGGACCTGGGGAATGGGGCCGACACATGAGATGCATTGCTTGTCTCACACACACTGATGTCTGGGCACACGCACCAACGTTCGGGCACACTCACCGACGTCTGGGCACACTCACCGACGTCTGGGCACACTCACCGCTGTCTGGGCACACGCACCGACGTCTGGGCACACGCACCGACGTCTGGGCACACTCACCGACGTCTGGGCACACGCACCGACGTCTGGGCACACGCACCGACGTTCGGGCACACTCACCGACGTCTGGGCACACTCACCGACGTCTGGGCACACGCACCGACATCTGGGCACACTCACCGACGTCTGGGCACACGCACCGCTGTCTGGGCACACTCGCCGCTGTCTGGGCACACTCACCGACGTCTGGGCACACTCACCGACGTCTGTGCAAACACACCGTGTGCACCAACATCTGGGCACACGCACCGCTGTCTGTGCACACACACACACTGATGTCTGGGCACACGCACCGACGTCTGGGCACACTCACCGACGTCTGGGCACACTCACCGACGTCTGGGCACACTCCAGCGTTATCCTGGTGGAAAAGCGCTGGTTCCCGCACTTGTCGCCGTTGACGTAGACGAGGCTCAGGGACCCGTTGGCTGCAGCCTGAGGGCTGATCTGCACCACGCCCAGGTTCCAGCTGTCCTCCTCGGACACCAGGCATGACCCCACTGCGTTGCCTGGAAGAGCCGGGGATTCGCTTGGGTGGGGAGTGGGGGAGGGGGAAGGCAGGTGGAACTGGAGTCAAATGCTCCACTCACCTCGGCACCCAGGGATGTACGGGAGGGGCGTGCACACGCTCAGGTAGAAAGTTCTCTTCTGTCCATCCGCAGAGGGGTCCACAGCAATCCAGGGCTTCCGGACGCTGCTCAGGCCACTCAGGTCGTACTCATTCCCGGCCAGGTCTGAAACATCGGGGACACGCAGGGCAGCAGGGCCTTCTCGTCGGCTGTGAGCACGGCCCTCCTACCCAGCGGAAACCCACGCTGCACCCCTGGCACTCGTGACAGAGAGGAGGGGGCCTGGCTGGTGTGCCCAGTGGTTAGAACGCCGGCTGCACAATGAAGGGTTGTGGGTACGATTCCCAGTCAAGGGCACGTACCTGGGTTGCAGGTATGATCTGGCCCTGGTCGAGATGCATGCAGGAGGCAACCAATTGATGTGTCCCTCTCACATCGATGTTCCCCTCTCTCTCTCTGCCTTCTTCCCTCCCTCCCACTCTCTCTAAAAATCAATGGAAAAATACCCTCAGGTGAGGATCAAAAAAGAAGCAGCAGCAGCAGCAGCAAGGAGGCCCCCAGGAGCCCAGAGGCTCCTGCAGAAATGCAGCCCCACTCTGACCCTCACAGCCCCAGTGTGGAGGCCAACCAGAGGGTACAGGGGAGGGTCCTGGGACACTGCTCAGTCTTGGGTCCCCCTTACGCAACCTGATCCTCTTTATAATCTCCGTCCTCAAATAAGAAGCTCTGACAGTGTGTTTTATTTTTCCCCAAGTTTTCTTCTCTGTTCTTAGGCATGTAATTCTGATCCCAAAATATAACTTAAAACCATTAATTATCCCAGATTCTCTTCAAGGGAAAGATTCCAAATCTAGGCATCATTCAAAGAAAATGTGCAAACACACATGGCATGCTGCCTGTTCAGTAAAACATGCCACGTACACACTCATGTGCACACATGCACACACTCATGCACATACATACATGCACTCGTGCACACATTCATAAGCACATACACGCACACACTCACGTGCAGGTTCACATATGTACCCCTGCACACACTCATAAGCACACACACTCACATGCACACCTACTTACTCACGTGCACACACTCATGTGCACACACACACTTTTGACTGGCCTCTGAGTTCCTGGTCCCCCAGGCCTTACCTGTGACCTGGCAATCCACTGGAGAAGGCACGCAGGCCAGTGCCGTTTCAAACTCAATGTAAGTCTTTCGGATCCCCAGGCCAGCATCAATGTCTTGATGCAGGAATTTGGCGGTTCCTGGGTACTCGTCGTCATTGCAAACAAAGCGGATGATAAAAGAATTACCAGACGCTGGGGAACAAGAAGTACAGACTGTAAGAAAAGGCAGCAATCACAGCACCGCCCCAACAGCCCTTCCGCTGGAACCAGCCCCGAGGCCACTTCAGAAACAGTGATGTCACAGCGCCAGGTGTTTCAAGGGGCCTGAGCGGAACCTGAGTGGCCACATTCATGGCGACAGTGACCTACGTACAGATGGGGTTATGCTAGTATGTGAACCTAGTGTCTTGGCCTCATACAGGGCAGGGCAAAAGCAGGTCTACGGGTGCGAGTACACAAAACAGAGTTTATTCTTGTACAATTATTTATTACTGGAGGCCCAGTGCACAGATTCATGCACCGGTGGGGTCCCTCAGCCTGGCCTGTGGGGATCGGGCCAAAACTAGCTCTCCGACATCCCCCGAGGGGTCCCGGATTGCAAGAGGATGGTTCTCGGTGACGCACCCCAGAATCGGGCTCCCTCCTCTTTGGTTCCGGGTGCGTCACCCGAGAACCACAGCTGCCAAGTAACCGTAGCTCGGCAGCTCTTGCGTTGAGCGTCTGCCCCCTGGTGGTCAGTGCACATCATAGCTCCTGGCTGGTCACTTAGGCTTTTATATATATAGATCGTATTATTTCACATACAAACAACTGTAAAACCTACTTTTGCTCTACCCTATATTCCAGAAAATATACAAATGCAACACCTGTTTAACAATAAAAACATTAGAAAACAACGTAACTCTCCTCTATCGATTTAATCAAAAACATTTACTAAGTTCCCATTACACACAGGAGTGAAAAAAACAGAGCTCCCACTCCCATCCGGTGGCCCTGAAAATAAGCAAATTACACGCAGCCCGGGACAGGCCGGGAGTGAGAAGTGTAAGAAGGGAAAGGCAGGGACGGGCACAGAATCCTGGGGGTGGTGGCATGGAATGTGGCGATTTTAAAGGCAGTGGCCGGGCTCACTGAGAAGGTGAATCTGAGCCGATACCGGAAGGTGAGGCAATGAACCACGTGGCATCTTGAGGGAAGAGCACTGAGGGCAAGGGAACAGCAAGGATCAAGGCCAGAAGGGGTGCGTGGGCAAGAACGTGCCTCAATGGTTTCAGAGCCAGGACGTTTGAGGACAGAGCCAGGATGAGAATTGAAAGATCTGGACCCTGACCCTGACTCTGCCCACCAAGGAGCTGCTGGCTCTGCCCTGGGCACAGGCCAGTCCGGGCACTCGTCCCCATCAAGTGAGGACGTGGTTAAGCAGAGGGCGTGACACCGATGAGGGGTGAGAGGCGCAGCTGGTGAGAACCGACCGGCCGTGCACTCAGCCTCCCGACAAAGGAGGCATGGCTGGGACCCGACCCCCTGCAAACTGGGCTGGCCCTTTGATACCAAGTTCCTGCTGTGCAACACAGTGCAGAGAAGAGTAAAAACGTTAAGAAACTTAACACAGCAAAACTGTCTGTGCAGAGTGTTGGCCTGCGGACTGAAGGGTCCCAGGTTCAATTCTGGTCAGGGCACATGCCCAGGTTGCAGGCTCGACCCCCACCCAGTAGGGGATGTGGAGGAGGCAGATTCTCTCTCTTCACTGATGTTTCTATCTCTCCCTCTCCCTTCCTCTGTGAAATAAATAAAAATAAATTTTTTAAAAAAACTATGTAAAGATGCAATAAGACTGAGTGGGATAAGAGGAGGAAACAAAGGAAATTCAGGAAACAAAAAAAGTAACTTTTATTAACGTCACCCATCACTGTTTCAGTATGTGAAAGAGACGGACAGAAGGAAAGTGAGCCGGCCGGTGTGGCTCAGTGGTTGAGCATCAACCTATGAACCAAGAGGTCACGGTCTGACTCCCAGTCAGGGCACATGCCCGGGTTGTGGGGTGTGCAGAAGGCAGCCAATCAGTGATTCTCTCTCCTCTTTGATGTTTCTCTTTCTCTCCCTCTCCCTTCCTCTCTGAAATCAGTAAAAATGCATTTTTAAAAAAAAAGTGACAACGTCCCGCATCAGAGGGACAGCTGTTGAAGGACATGGGAGGAGGGGCGAATGGGCAGCAGAGTCCAGCCACCTCTCTAGCTGGGACCTGGGTGAGCACGAGGGCAGGTCAGTGTGGCGCACATGTGCCCGGAGGCGGGGGGACTCAGACACCGCAGGGACTGACGTTACGCTCTCAGAAAGGAAAGGTGACAGTCGGAACCGCCAGCACACGCTCGGCCACACAGCATGGCGCTGGGCTCACCCTTGGTGTCGGAGTAGGGGCCCTTGTAGGTCAGCGTCATGAAACCCTCCGTGGACAGCTGCAGGGTCTTCTCGAGTCCAACCAGCCGCTCCGGCTTCAGGTTGTTGAGGTCCGCTGTCTCGGTCGCCGCCTCGCAGCCGGAAGCTGGCTTTCCGTCCAGGGTCCCACAGACGGGCATCGTGCCGCACACATTAAACTGCAGGCCAGACGGTAAGAACCAGACCCACACCCTCAGGCTGCGCCCCTCGCCACAAGGGAGAGCCTGCGACCCTGCCCCGGCCAAGCTGGGAAGCGGATGCCCGCTGCTTGGTCACCAACGCCCCACGTTTGGGCAAGAGTCCTGGAGTCGGCACCCCAGGCAAAGATCAAGCCAGTGGCAGTGCCCACAGATGCCTCCAAGGCTCAGCACGTGTTTATACGGCCCTGCACCTCCAAACGCTCAGACGCATTTCCCATAACAGTGCACCACATGTAACAGAGGACCTATGTAAGCCCTGGTGTTACAGTGTTTTATATCCTATTAGAGAAATGACAGACAGCTAACATGTTAATGAGGCCATCATGATGGGATAACCCTAGACTTCTTAAAGACACTGACATCACCCCATGAAAATGAAGGAGAATAGGCCCCCTGGTGGGAAGACGGGAAGGAAAGACAGCTCTCTGTCTGGTAAGTGTGTGTGGAAACGTATACAAAATTATTGACTACAGACAAAAAGCAGGTTTCTGAAAGACCAGGATCTCCTACTTCAGAAATGACTGGTCAGTGCAACGCCAAGTAATCGGGCTCTTCACTTCTAGCATGTTCTATAGGGATTTATGTTATCTAGAATGTTCTCTACGGGGTTCAACAAGGCTTTCGTCTGCCTCTCACACTCTTACATGCAGCTAAGTACACTCTCGCCCTTTGTAACTACATCCTTACCTATTGTAACTACCCCCTTACCTATTGTAACTACACGCTCATCCACTGTAACTACACCCTCATCCATTGTTACACCCTCACCCATTGTAACTATACCCTCATCCACTGTAACTACACCCTCATCCATTGTAACTACACCCTCATCCATTGTTACACCCTCATCCACTGTAACTACACCCTCATCCATTGTAACTACACCCTCATCCATTGTAACTACACCCTCACCCATTGTAACTACACCCTCATCCACTGTAACTACACCCTCATCCACTGTAACTACACCCTCATCCATTGTAACTACACTCTCACCCATTGTAACTACACTCTCACCCATTGTAACTACACCCTCATCCATTGTAACTACACCCTCATCCATTGTAACTACACTCTCACCCATTGTAAATACACCCTCATCCATTGTTACACCCTCACCCACTGTAACTACACCCTCATCCACTGTAACTACACCCTCATCCACTGTAACTACACCCTCATCCACTGTAACTACACCCTCATCCACTGTAACTACACCCTCATCCATTGTAACTACACCCTCATCCATTGTTACACCCTCACCCACTGTAACTACACCCTCATCCATTGTAACTACACCCTCATCCACTGTAACTACACCCTCATCCACTGTAACTACACCCTCATCCACTGTAAATACACCCTCACCCACTGTAACTACACCCTCATCCATTGTAACTACACCCTCACCCACTGTAAATACACCCTCATCCATTGTAACTACACTCTCACCCATTGTAACTACACTCTTGCCTATTGTAACTACTATACCCTCACCTATTGTAACCTACACTCTCGCCTGCTGTAACCCAAACCCTTGCCTACTCTAACATACACCCTCATCTACTGTAAAGGACACTTTCACCTGCTACAACCTACACCCTCATCTACTATAAACTACACTCTCACCTACTGTAAGTTACACCAGCTGCAGGTGACCGCAGCGCACTGTCACATTGCAGAGCAAACTGGATTCACACAGAATTCTTACCACAAAGGTCTTCCCGATGCCAGAGACGATGTAGCCTTGGGAGCTGTTCAGCGGGTTGAGGTCAAACACATACCCACTGTTCGGGTCCCTTATGGCACAGGCCTGCGTGAACAAGGTGGGAAGAGATACGCTCGAACCAAGTCGTGGAGGGCACAGCACACACAGTGCCTCCCAAACCTGCAAGTGTGCTCCTCCCGACGGGAACCCCAGAGAGAAAGCAGCCCTTCATGCACCCTGGCGTGGCTCACTGGTTGGGCGTTGACCCATGAACCAGGAGATCACAGTTCAATTCCCACTCAGGGCACATGCCTGGTTTCGAGCTCGACCCCCAGTAGGGGGCGTGCAGGAGGCAGCTGATCAGTGTCTCCATGGTGATGCTGGTGAGATTATGAAGGGGAGGGAAGGGGTGTGTGCAGAGCCGGACGGGGCAACTCGCCGAGAGGTCCTGACGGCACACGTACCTGGTCTGTTTCCGTCGTTATTTGGATGGGACAGGCGGCCTCCGTGTTCCACAGGAAAGTGACCACACACTCCCAGATGAGAGAAAATATCGGGTGGGTGTTCTGGAAGGTCAAATCCAGGACAGCAGTCAATCTAAGAGAGCGGACCCTCCAGCCAAAGGAAGCCCAGCCACTACAGAAAACGGCCCAGATCTCCTGACACCTGACTCAGTGTCGCTCAACAGGCTGGGGGCTCAATGAGCGTCATCCAATTCCAAGGTGCGTCCTCCCTGTTCCTGCTCTGAAGGCTTGGATGCTATTACCTCTCAGGCTTGGATGCTAAGACATTTACCTGAGGTCTTGCCAGCAGTAAAGGGTGCAACTGGGACCCAAACCCAAGTTTGAGTTCAAGTCCACGCTTTTGAAAAAGAGAACCTGACTCCTCTACCCACCAGACTCGCTCGCCCCCATTAAGAGACACCCCAGGCGGTACTGGCCACAGGAGACGCCCGCACTCCCCGCGCCACCGAGCGCCTCACCAGGCTGCCCCTGGAGCAGACGAGGTGGATCCGGGTGGTGTAGGTGGTCTGCATGCCGTCGCTGGTGGTGCAGGCTGAGCCGTTCTCGTACTCCAGCAGGAGGCTGCCGCTCTCCTCCACCAAGGGGCCGAACCGGGCCACGCCCAGGTTGCTGATGGACACGACTTCAGAAAACACACCCTGCGGACAACACGCCTGTGAGGGGCCCTGCGTCCCCACTCGCGCACCAGGTTCGTGCACTCAGCTCGTGGTCCGTGAAGTCCCCGCGAGCACGGAGCGAGTGTGCAGGGAACCCGCTCCTACATGCAGGGAGCCCTGCACCTCTGTGCACACACAGCTCACTCAGAATCTGACCCTCAACCCTCACAGATCACGCTGGTGCATTCCACCGTCGTTACTATAGGAAAACGGTGTTCAGACACGTGACCTGTGCAAGGCCATCCTCTAACAGTCCTCAGGGCAGGCCTCGATCCCATCCCAGCCCAGAGCTCCGGCCTGCACGACCCCGCCCCTCACATCCTCACCCTCCGGCCACAGTCACGAGAGCAGGAAGTAGACAAGGATGGAGGGTGTCCCCTTGTTCCACCTCAGCGGAGAACGTATGGGTCAGGCCACTGTGCCCATGTCCCAGGTGACTGTATCGATTTGGGGGGTAACAAATGTGTCGAGTCTGCAAACACGGAATCCGTGGATCTCGAGCACTGACTGTACTGAGGCCACTGCTCCCAGAGTGCACACGTGCTGGTGTGCAAAACCCCGCAGGGCACTCACCTCACCTCCACAGCAATGCCAGACCTCGAAACCCACGCCAGGAAAAGCACGTTCCCGATGTGCTATTTCTACAGGAGCACGTGCCCATCTTTATTTTAAACTCGCCCGCAGCCCAGGGGGTGTGGCTCAGTGGATGAGCGTCGACCCAGGAACCAAGAGGTCACCAGTTCGATTCCCAGTCAGCGCACACACTAGTTTGCCGGCTCAATCCCCAGCAGGGGGCCTGCAGGAGGCAGCTGATTGATGTTGTTTCTCTCTCATCAATGTTTCGATCTCTCTATCCCTTTCCCTTCCTCTCTCTAAAAACCAGTAAAAATATATTTAAAAATAAATAAAAAGACTCACTGGGCAAAGAGCACAAGGGAACATACCAAACTCCTGGCAGTAACCACACTCTCCCAACGACGTCGGGCAGCCCGGCGTCCGGACAGAGCAAATGCTCAGCTCAGTTCACCCCAGTGACGCCCTGAGCCAGCTCCCCCTCATTCGCCAGAAGCAAGAGCTCTTGGAGGCAAACACTACTCTTCACCGACATCTGCCGGCCCCTGGAAGGCACTCGACGGGAGTTTCCTCGGCCCCGTACTGTGAGCAGAGGTTCCCCACACCGAGGCTCACTTAGGGCTTAAATCTGAACAATGATTTCCACAACCACACGCCAGCAGGCCTCGCTCCCGCTCAGGGGCCCCGCTTCCAGGCCCGCCCGCCTGTGAGCTGGGAGTCCAGACACAACCATGCCGGGCCACGGAAGTGAGTGCGCCGACGGAGAACAGGCGACCCCGAGGGGCAGGCAGCCTCACCTGCTTGTTCTCATATCTCATCTGGCAGGCGGACGCGTAGCGGTCGCAGCCGGGCACCGGGCTCAGAGGTCGGCACACGTTGATGTAGTACTTGCGCCACGCGCTGTGCGCTCCGGCGCTGTCCAGGGCGTACCAGTTCCCTTCGGGGCCGTCTTCGGACTTTGCCAGCCTACAATTTCAGAGCAGTGTCTGCTTGTGAAGCCTGACAGCTCATTTCTAAGCTCTTAGAGAAACGCAGAGAACACGCCCTGTGGTCACACTCCTGAGCTGCCCACCCCCAACCCCGCCCCCCGTGACTCAGCACCAGCAGCGTGACTTCTGCTAAATGCAGACCGCGGCACACCCCAACCTGCCCCCCTCCCCACCGACAGCAACCGACTTAAGTGATGCCGCTGAAGACGGAGGCTCCAGCCAGGGTGACTCTGTCATCTCCCCGCCCTGGTCCTGCACCCCGAGCGGACGCCCTACCACCGCTCAGCTCCAGGCTCCCAGCAGGCCCACATGCGAGACCTCGGCACTAACTGGCCTGGCCAGGGTGAGGCCAAGGGCGGCTGCCCCGCACCTGGAGAGGTCGTACTGCTCCATGGAGAGCGGGTCGGTCACCAGGCACTCCAGCGGCTCCTCAGGGCAGGCGTAGCTGGTGTACCACCGGAAGTTGTAGGTCGAGTTGTCTTCCTCCTGGCGCAACAGGAGACACGGGAGGACGCAGAGGGAGGGAATGTCATGCGAAGCCAGGGTTAAACAAAAGCAAAGACAGGTACATGCTCTCTACACAAACTCTGCAGGAAAGAAAGGTTACGTTCCCTCATTTTATTAGCAGGAAGCGTGTCCAATAAAAAATTAAGACGGCGCCCTAACCGGTTTGGCTCAGTGGATAGAGCGTCAGCCTGTGGACTGAAGGGTCCCAGGTTCGATTCCGGTCGAGGGCATGTACCTTGGTTGCGGGCACATCCCCAGTACGGGGTGTGCAGGAGCCAGCTGATCAATGTTTCTCTCTCATCGATGTTTCTAACTCTCTATCCCTCTCCCTTCCTCTCTGTAAAAAATCAATAAATTTTTTTAAAAAATTAAGACGGAAACCCAGGCTGTGAAGTGGGAAGGAGGGATGGCTGCGATGCCTGTGTGCTTGGGACTCACCCGACGGGGCTATGGGCGATCGGAGCAGAAAGGCCTGCTGCAGGGACCGCTCAGAAACGGAAACTGCCTACGGGCCCAGCAAGCCTAACAGGATCCATTACAATCTCAAGAGGTGGCAACGTGGCCAGGAGACCAGACTGAAAGCTGCGTCTCTAAGTGAAGGGCCATGGCAGGAGGCTCAGTGCCAGTCTTGGGGAGCCAGACAATGTGGCTGTTCATCCCCGGGGACACCCCAGCTCACACCCACCTACAGGGAGAGCCTCGTCTCAGACTAGAAAGGCACCAGCCCCGAGGACTCTTTCTTCTTTCCTCCTGCCTTCACGGACTGACATCTCTCGCAGCGCCATGCAAGCCCAGGCAGGCGCCCACCGCCCCTCCCTACCTGGTACTCAGGGACCCACAGCCCCTCCCTACCTGGTACTCAGGGACCCACCGCCCCTCCCTACCTGGTACTCGGGGACCCACAGCCCCTCCCTACCTGGTACTCGGGGACCCACCGCCCCTCCCTACCTGGTACTCGGGGACCCACAGCCCCTCCCTACCTGGTACTCGGGGACGCCCACGCCTGCATCCCGGTCGCAGAGGAAGGTGATCAGCGTGGCTCTGGGCGTGTGCCTGTTGTTATTGTAGGGCGTGCCGTCCCTGTAGTTCAGCTGGATCATCCCATCGTAATAGGAAAGCTTAGCGTTGCTCTGTCCCAAGTTCCAAGCCTTCCCATCGCTGAAACAAGCAAGCACCTCTCAGAAAAGAGACCCAGACCAGCCGCCCCCGACGCTGGCATGGTAGGAGGGCCCTGGCCCAGGAGGAGGGCCGGCGTGCAGGATGGGAGCAGCTGGGCCAGGACCCAGGGCACAGACCACCCTGACTGCGGCCAGGATGCTAAGCCTGGGGGCGGGGGACAGGGGGGCGGTGAGAGGGCAACCCCCCCTCGGGAACCCAAGCCCACGGCTGGCTGAAGGTGCAACCCCTTCATTTGCACTAGTGAGTAAAGGAACAGGCACAAATGTCTAACAAGTGAGCTGAGCCAGCCACACGAAGGCGGGCATCATGGAAACCGCTCCTCGTTGCCAAGGGAAACAGAACTCCCAGCATCCTCTGGTTCACAGGCTACCTCTCCTCAGCATCTGAGTGCAGAGGGCGCACCTGACCCCGAATAAACGTCTGTTACCCAAGAAACCTCGGGGCTGCTGACTGGAGACTTGCCTTCTCGCCACCTGGCAGGCCCCCGAGCCCGGCTGGCAGGCACCCATGGTCACCGCCGCACACACGTTGATGTAGAAGTCGTACTTGGCCGTCTCAACCTTGTAGCCATCTTTCTTCGTGAGAGGCGACAGGTCAAAGGAGAACCCTACGGAAGAGCAGCAGCCCCGGTGCAGGTCAGTCGGGCACAGGCCAGAGGGACCTGGCACAGCCTCTCCCGGCGGCAGGGAGCCCAGCAGGCGGACGAGGGCCCTTCCTTCGGGCACAGACACAGCCCCTGCCTGTGCCTGGGAGGGGTCGCTCCGCTGTCAACCTAGAAGTGCTGTGCGAAGCCCACGACTGCGGGTCTCGTAACCCTCGTGCCGAAGCGGATGGAAGCCACAGGACCTGCGTGAAGTCTCTCAGGCGGGTTTCGTGGCCACTCCCATGAAAAGCCTTTTCCACGTGACTTATTTCCTTGTGACCCTCAGGTTTCGTGTTCAGCAAAACCTACCTAAACCATGAAGTTAAGGCAGGTTTCTCGTGACCTCAAACACCAGCTTGTCAGGATGCTGGTCCCACATGTAAACATCATCCTAAAGCAGGCCACCTCCAAAACACTCACAGGAAGTACGTTTTCTAAAAGCCCACGCAGGTCCCGGGGACGCTGCCCGCCAGGTGCTGCTGGACACACAGGATACGCACCTGCCTGGGAGTCCAACACGGTGCAGTTGTCGCCCTCGGTCCGGGACAGCACGCAGGCGGCAGCCGTGTGCCACTCGAACTCGTAGTAGCAGCCGTCCTCGCTGGCGTCCATCAGCACCGGGGCGCTTTCCAGTTCTCCTGTGGGCGGAGCAGAGCCGTCACCCTACAGATACTGTGTGGGTCCACGTACGAGGTTCCCAGAGTCAACCCTACAGAGGGGGAGGGAGGACTGCAGGCAGAGCACGGTTTGGGAAGATGAGAAGGTTCTGGAGATGACAGTGGTGGTTGTTGCCCAACAATGGGAATGTGCTTCATGCCAACGAACTGTCCGCTTAAAACGGTGAAAGTGGTGAAGTTCATGTTATGTGTAGTTTACTACAAGTCCTTAAAATACATAAATTTTATATTATGCATATGATGCCATAATTGAAAAAAAAAGAAAAAAGCTCAAAAAAATAGTCCTAGTCGGGCTGGGTGGCTTGGTCGGGTGCCAACAGATGCACCAAAAGATTGCTGGTTTGATTCCGGGTGAGGACACAGGCCCAGGGTGCAGGCTCCATCGCCAGTAGGGGGCGTGCAGGTGCAGCCCACTGATGTATGTTTCTCTCTCTCCTTCTCCCTTCCTCTCTCTAAAATCAATAAAAACATATTTTTTTAAAAAAAGAAAAATACTCCTAGCCCCTGAGCTTATTCTACAGCTGAGAATTTATCTAAAGGAATTTCCCTGATGGGAGGAGGGGAGGATATGTAACAGCGTGGTTAGCGACGGTGGCAATACGCTATTATCCCAACAGCAAGGGCCACGTTTAAAGATAGTAAGACCGAGCCATGATCAACTCTCCCAGCACTCAACAAGGAAGTCCCGGAACATAGACGTATGACTGTGAAATAGGAGATTACTCACAAAACACATTTTGAGAAACACAAAAATGTGTGCCTCTACCTGTAGGTTCTGACCCTGTAAACCAACGGAAGTAAAGGACGGTACAGGATGCATTGTGTTCCATGTTCAGTGAAACCAAGGACAGCACTTTTTTTCAATATATTTTTCTTGGTTTCAGAGAGGAAGGGAGGGGAAGAGGAAGAGAGAAACATCAACGATGAGAGAGAGTCATTGATTGGCTGCCTCCTGTATGGCCCCCACTGGGGATCGAGCCCGCAACTCAGGCATGTGCCCCCGACCTGGAATCGAACCATGACCTCCTGGTTCACAGGTCAAAGCTCAACCACCGAGCCACGCCGGCCGGGCCAGACAGCATTTTTAAGCCCCTCCCAGGAGTTGAGTGGCTGTGTGACTGCTGTGTATCAGTCCTAAGCAAGAAGCCATGCGCAGACATAGCTCTTTAGGAAAATTATGACAATGCCCTCAGACGCCATACGGTTTCTCCATTTCTGGGCTGGTTCTGGGCAGGGGGTGGGGGATCAAATCCAACTGACCACCGCCAAGGGTTCTGGAACCTGAAATGCTTGACCCCACCCCTTCGGCCTCATCACCCGGCAGGGCCAACAAGAAACAGGAATGAAGAGCGTGGGCACACCCCTGGCAAAAGCCACAGAAGCATTTTATCTTTTCTTTTTTTAAGCTGTTACCTGGCTTGCACACAAGTATTATATCAGTTTTTATTCTCTTCTTATCACCACAAGCATCACCATCTGAATAGGAGAGTAGAATGTTCCCATTCTCTTTTGTGGGAGAAGAAATAAATTTGCCCAGACTTTTCTTTCCATTCTTATCTGGAAAAAAAGGGGGAGGGGGGACAGAAGACATGATTAAAAACGGTAACGACACAAAGAGGTACCCAAACTCAGCAGCTGTGCCACACCCTCTCTCGGCCGCGGGCCCTGGCCAGATGGTCGACTTTTTCTTGAGCGACAAGTGAGGCCGGGTGGTGGCAGCCACGTAGAAAAACCCCAAAGGCGACCTCCAGGCTTATCAGGAAAGCGCGAGAAAGATACACGAAGTCCTCTGTGCCCACGCCACGCCGCCCCGTACAGAAGGGGTGGGAAACGTCTGCCCGCGGGCCTATGGCCCCGGAAATCATTTGGTCTGGCCCTGACAAGGCATTAGGGGTGAGTTCATTAAATGTTTGACCAACGTGTTTAAGTTGATCCAATGATGTTATAAATATCCAAGTGGCCCTTGGCAGGAGGACTGCTCCCCCGTTCTGGGGCCTCTGCTGCCCGAGACACAGGGCCTTTAAAGGCACAGCCGGGGGCTAGAGAGTAACTAAACTGCTCAGCCAGCCAAGAATGTGGCCACATAATTTGTGGTTTGGTTGATTTTTACTATCAAGTTCTGAAACGCTGGGCCACGTCCTTAAACAAAGGCATGGCCACACTTGGACCTGCTCAGAAAGACACAGCACCTTCTCAAGAGGAGGTGACTCCTAACACCCACCTGAGCTCACGACTCGTTTCCCGTGTGTAACAGACTCCAGTGACTCCTAAGTGACACCAACACGCTACATACACACGCCCATCTAAGGCGTGTCTGCAGGGCAGGACAGACCAGCCCAGGGAAGGACATGGGGACAGCGCTCTCAGGCGAAGGCCACAATATCAGATTCCAGTCGCCTGACGCCATAACATTTGAGAAACCAAGCAGTCAAGTTGTTAAAATAATCAGAATCCGTTTTGCACGAGCGCTAGCAATGGGATTCTTCAGGCTACAAAGCGAACAGATAGCCAAGCATTTCCAGCAGGTTCTCTCCGCTCCCGTCAGCCTGGCCAGCAGGAGGCCAGGCCCCCGTAGGCCGTCTCCGTCCCGGAGGCGCTGTGGCCGCTGCGGCCTCACCCCTGTCCTCACCAGCCCGAGGTGCTGAACCCGGGGGGTTTCCTAACGCTCCACCCTGGGCGCGCCGGCAACTCACCCACGGCGCACACGGCCGCGTCCTCAGGGCAGCCCCGGGCCTGGCCCTCGGGCAGCAGCCGGTGGCAAATGTTGATGAAGAAGTGCTTCTTCTCTCCTTCCTTCTGGATGCCATCCACCGCTTCCCAGTTCCGTTCCGGTTCTGTGAACAGATAAAGTAAAAGAAGCTTCTTTCGTCAAAGGCAGCGACTGTTTCCCATAAACGATGGGGGGCGGGGGAGGTCAACAGGCTCAGCGAGCACGTGGCCGCCAGCCCTCGGCCTCACGCTCCGGGCAGGCGGGCGGCAGGCACAGCCACGCCCCGAGCTCCTCCGCTTCTGTTTAACGTGACAGAAATAAAGCGTAAACCGCGCCCCACACCTCCCCCGGAGCAGGGGTAACGGGGACAGACCATTAAACAGTGAGATTCTCCCAAGTATGAAATCAGAAACCGAAACCAAGTCCGGACGCCAGCCCCGCTCGGGCCCGGGCAGCACCGGCCGTCAGTCACGGCCCCTCCGTCAACCACCGAGAAGGCACACGGGACACGCGTGGTCCCCGAACTCCAACAGCTCACGAGGCCGTCACACACGACACAGAAACACCACACAGGAACTGAAGATCCTCAGCAGCAGGGGGCGCACCTGCTCTGTGCTGACAGCAAAGGTTCCTCCCGAGAGGAGGCCAGCCCGGGAGGCAGGCAGACCAGCAGCAACAGCTGGGAAGGAACCGGGCTGTTGAAGAGGGTGAGACGGCACAGGCTCCTCTCGCACCCGGAGCCCGGGTGTCGAAGGCGCGGCTAGGATAGCGTGGGGGAGTGGCACCCACGTCACATGAGGGAGTGACACCCACATCACTACCCTGGAAGAACCCACGATGACCACGCGAGTGAGCGAGCAGGACAGCCCCTCTGAAAGCCGGGGTCTCGGTGGGCGAAGGCTGTAGAGTAGGAGGACGTTTAAGTGACAGGGAGGGGGTCAGCTCAGCTCACAGGTCCCGGGAGCCAGTGGGTGCCGGAGCTGAGAAAGTCCAGGTTCCTGGGGACCCAGAGCAGAGCAGGCGCCGGGCCCCCGAGTGCAGACCCTAGTGTGGTGCCCAGTGATGTTTTCTAAAAAGGCTGAATAAAGGGACCTACTGTCACACCCATCTGACTGTGAGAAAACCCTCTGGAGAGGGTCAGCAACATGGCCGGACGTGGCCACACCAGTCCTCGCTCCAGGCTGTGATCGGAGCGGAGAGCTCGTTCCGCTTCACAGGAAGCCAACCTCCCCACGAGCACACACGCACCAGAGCTGACCTGGCCACATCCCCAGCAGTGCAAGGGCCCTGGGGCACAGAGCACAATCCACCTACTTCCCCAGGCCCGCGCTCAAAGGCAGGCTCGCCCACGTCCACGCGAGAGGAACCTTCTCTTACCATGCCACGTTCCCAAGCAGGTGGGACTCCAAATGCGAGTCCCCGTCACACCTGGTCATTATGTGACTCCAGGCAACTCCCTCCCCCGTCCCAGGGACCATCTCCACCTCACAGGCGCAGCCTGCTTCTGCAGACACCCAATTCCCGCGCTGCTGAAAACCAGACAAAGCCAGAAACGTCCCAGCCAGACGCGGTTTCCCCGTGAAGCCCCATCCTCGCCATCCGGGCTCTCTGCCTGCTCAGCTCTCAGGCCCACAGGCACGGGGCACGCGTGTCAGGTTTGCTGCCAGGTCCGCAGCACGCGGTCCCTGCCACAGGTGACAGACGCTCAGCAAGCATCTGTGCAGCCACATGTCTGCCTCGGCCAGGAACCGTGCCACACACCACCCCAGGCTCTCGCCACGAGGCTCGCGCGGCTGTGTCCCAAGGGCTCCCACGCCCTTCCTCCTTTCGGCCTCACCAAAGACCCGGAGGTGGGAGAGGAGCCTGATCCACCACAGAGATGGGAAAAGAGCAGTGAGGCCAAGGAAAGCCTGAGGCCCGAGGCATGAGCCCACCCAGCCCCCCATCTTCACCCAAACCCCCCACCCTCTGAGCCTGGCAGCCACCTGTTCAGTGGGAACCCAGCCAACTCTCGTTTATTTTTTGAATTTTTTCATTGAGATAAAATTGACATGTAACGTTGTATTAGCTTTACGTGCACAATATGACCTGCGAAATGATGACAATAAGCTTAGTGAACGTCCTTCACCACAGTTACAAACACGATGAGAACTTGAAAGATCTACTCTCTTAGCAACAAGAGTTTAAATTAAGGAAAAAAAAAAAGTTTCGCCCTGGCCAGTGTTGCTCTGTGGTTAGAGTGTTGGCCCTTGCACCAAAGGGTCCTGGGTTCAATTACCTGCCAAGGGCATGTACCTGGGTTGCAGGTTCAATCCCTGGTCCCAGTCAGGGAACATGTGGGAGGCAGACAATCGATGTGGTTCACATCGATGCTTCTCTCTCTCGCTCTTTTGTTCCCCCTCCCTCCCTCCCTTCCGCTCTCTCTAAAAATCAATGGAAAAAATATCCCTGGGTGAGGATTTTTTTAAAAAGTTTCTAATCACAAAGCACAAGCCCTGGCACACAGTAGGCCCTTGGCAGTGTTTACTAAAACGTGGCAAGATTAGCTCAAAGTACCCCAAGTGGGAAACAGTGATGCCGACCTCAAACTCAGACATCCTGCAATGAGTCAGCGCCATTTCTCATCACTCACACTGCTACGTGAGGAGGGAAAGGCCACGCTGGTGAGCTGGCAGTGGAAGTAGGGACAGCCTTTCCAAATGTTCGTGGGGAAGGAGACAAGAAAATGTGCCCCCAACACGCATGCGCCTGAGACCCACGTGGGCACAGGGCCCTCCCTGAGGGCACAGGGCCCTCCCTGCGGGTACAGGGCCCTCCCTGCAGGTACAGGGGCCTACCGGCGGGCATACGGGCCTACCTGCGTGCCGGGCCAGAGCGGACAGGTCGTACCGCCGCTTCCCGTCGGTGAGGCCGCACAGGAGGTCCTCCTTCTCTTTCACACACGCGTGCTTCGTGTCCCACGTGAAGAAGTAGGTGCAGTCCACCTCCCCGGTGAACACAGGAGTGCCTCTCCCGCCGTTACCTGTGCAATTGGAAAAGGAAAAATAAAACACTCCACTAATCTAATGAACACAATGAACTGACCAACAAAATAAGACCCGAAGCAGGGAGGCTTGGAGCAGACGGACAGACCTCGATGTGGGGCTGGGGGACGAGAAGAGATAAACCAAAGAACTTTGACACTTACATGGACAGCCCATGGGCCGGCAAAGGGTAGTGAAGGCCTGGGGGGCAGGGGGAGGGGCTGGGAGGAGGAGAGGAAGGGGGGAAATGGGAGATATCTGTAACCTATCAACAATAAAAATATATTTAAAAACAAACACACACTCCACTCTATGCCTAAACCCAGGGATATCAAAGGAGCGAGGGGAGAAACAGGGAAGACACCAATAACCAGCAACCCAGACGCAGTTGAACATAAACGAACTCCAGCCCCAAAGCCCGGGGTCAGAGGCCTGGGATTAGAGCAGAGGCCCCGCTAACCCCAACCCTCAGAGCCGCCTGCGCCCCTTTCATCTTGGTAGGACACAGGCTGTTTACACAGGCTGGATGGGGCCCTGGAAGGGTGCTAATGAGGCCTGCGGTCAGCTCAGCTCCGCCAGCTGCTGGGCCAGACCAGACCCACGGACAGGAGGCAGTGGTCAGAGCTCGTCCCAGGAGTGCCCCGGGCTCAGTGATGTCGCTGTGGGCAAGACAAGTTCCCTGGGGCTGAAAGCAGAAGAGGGACCCTTCCTACAGTCCCCCCACTGCAGCAGCTCTGGGCGTCACCTCGCAAAGCTGCAGGCTGGCCTCCAGGTGGCGCCAGCACCCTGCATTCTGGGGACCGCATGAGTACGTGTCTCCCACACCCTGCTCACATCTGCAGTCTGCTGACCACCCCATCAGGGAGCCCCAGTTTCCCCACGAGGAGCCCCACAGCTCAGCTCTGCCCAGGAAGCCAGCTCCTCCCAGGTCGCCCCCGGTCCACGGAGCCAGCCGGGGGTCGACGAGCTGTGCTGACTCCTCTCCCCCGGCCCCTCCGTGCTGGTGGGCGCTGGCACCAGGCTGTCTCCCTCCCCTGCCGGTTTAGCAATCCTCCCCCCTACAGCTCCGCCTCTCTGCGGCGTGGTGCCCCACAGTGCACAATGTTCTCCAGGAAAGGGAAACGATTTCTGCACCAAGGGAAAATGAGGTTTCCACTGCAGTTTCTATTAAGCATTTAATATTACAAACAGCACAGTCATGCTACCAGCAGCTCCCCTGCACTGCACACAACCTGAGCCAGGCACCGGGCAGGCGTCTGCGTGTGCCGTGGGGCCGGCTGTAGGAACAGGCTCTGATTTAAGCACTTTATAAAAACCGGCATATGCAATCCTCAGAACCCCATGGCACAGGCACAATTCTAGCCCGTTTACTAGATTCGGGGCGGCTACATAATTTGCCGATGGTTTCACAGCTAGAACGCGAGGAGCCAGGATCCAATCCAGACGGGCTGGCCCCCGCGCCAGGCTCGTGAGCACAGGCAACGCTGCGGCCACGGCTCCCTTTCTAACGTCAGAGCCCTTCTCTCCAAGGAGCAGCGCTGCCCCCCTCCTTGCTGACAACACGCACCGCCTGCTGCGGGGCCGCTGCTCAGGAGCCAGCCACCCGCTCACTCCCGCCCCCGCGTCACGGCCGGTGACTCATGTCTCTACTTGGAAAACAGTCCCGTTTCCTCGAACTGCTGCGTGCGTCCTGCACCAGATTAGCTGACGCACGACTTCATCCGACCACGAGGGTCCCGGCACCCCCCCACTCTGAGCAGGGGGTTCTGCATCCGAAACGCACTGAGGATCTGTGGGAGTCCATGGATAAGCAGGGGGGTGCACCTTGCCCATCTTATTTAACTCCTCAAGCGGCTTTAGGAGACCAGTCAGCCCCACGCCCCTCCCCCGAGCCTCTTCTGTTGCCGTGAAGGGCAGTGGGCTTTGCCGTCGGGACCACTCTCCCGGGCGGCGGGTCCCCCCACCAGAGCATCTGTATGAGTGTTTCCCTCTGTCAATCCACGGTCCTGGCGCTCCCGCCCCCGTGGCCCCCTCCCAGCACGGCCTGCACATGCTCCCAGCATGGACTCCACGACCAGCTGAGGGAGAGCGGTTGCTCCAGGGGAACCAGGCGCTGCTCCCTGGCTGTGGGGCCGCAGCCCCCTCTCCCCCGTCCCTCTGCGATGGGCAGTGCTGCTCCTCACCAAGCGGGACTCCTTTCCTCTCTGTCACAGCTAAGCTGCATTTCCCGGCCCCCTGCCGTGGAGGTGGGCCCGTGCCACTTAAGAACTGCTGCTCCCTCCCATCCTGCAGGGTCCGAGGAGGCCACGTGCAGACGGCAGGCAGCAACACAGCACGGAGGGCACAAGGCCCCTGAGTGAGCCCCTGGAGCAGGGCCCCACCTCCAGCCCCTGCAATGGCGTAAACTAAAGAAAATAAACCTTTAAGGTAACGAGTTGCCTAAATTTTTAGATTTCTTACTAGCCTCTCCTAATATATTACTCCTCCCAAAAAATGATCTAGGCCCTTATTTGACAAAAATAGGGCATCTTATTACAGCAAACTAGACGTAAGTTATTGAAACAAATGGCTCAAAATATATTACGGCAAAAAGAATAAATGTATGAAGAGTGTGCATGGGCCATAGGTTCATAAGCATAAATAATTCGTGGAGATCCAAGTTAAATTATAAGCCACATTATACACACAGCCAATTAACACCCGTTCACATGCAAAACCCCATGATCACATTTATCCAGTAAGCACGGAACCCACCAGAGGGCTTCCTCTCGAACCTCCCAACCAGATGTGGACACAGTGATGATGAGATAGTGTTACAGCGGGTACCGGTGTGCCGGGATGGAGGCCCTGGGCGGCGGGGAGGGGCCGCCTTACATATTTTATACCCCAAGGCCGGCCTGAGCTCAAGACCCCGCCCCAGAACATCCAACATCTCCCCGTCAGCCTCCTGGTCACCATCACCATGAAAATGGCCAGGAAACACTGCGTTTCTGGCATTGGGCCCCCTTGCTAATCGCCAGGTGGAAGGTGGAGTGGAGTGCGATGCTCCATCAGTGACGTGTGGTTTCTATGAAGCAAATTTGGCAAAAAATGGACGACCGCTAAACCTGAGTGGCGGGGAAATGAGCTTTCATTCTTGTGATGCTCCTTCTTGTGAAAACTTTTTCTAATAACGAAGTGAAGGAGGGAAGAGAAAAGGGCCTGCAGTCTTTTTTTCACGCCTCGGCTCATGTGCACAACGGCCACACCCCTTCCCGTGAGCCCCATCTGTGTGCCCTTCTCCGCCTCCGCCTCCTCCACCGGGATCTCTCTGGATCAGGATCCCATGTTCCCAGCGTGCCCGGATGAGATCAGCGCACTTCCAAAGACCTCAGCCAAGTCATTTATAAAACGCCCAGAACGAGGCCAAGAGGTAATCGCAAGGGAGGGAGGCTGGGACCACAGGAGTCACCCACAGCCGAGCAGCGGCCAGCGGGGGTTGGGGAGGCCCGGCTGAGGAAGGGGCCGGCACACCGAGTGCAGAAAATCCGGGGACACAGCTAAGCAGCAGGCTGCACTCCCAGGGACAGGGACAGAGGGGCAGGGTGCCACAGAGAGGGTCTCCTGTGAACCTGGAGGGGAGGCCGATGGAGACAGAGGACCTGGGAGGGCAGAGGGCGTTCGAGCCAGATGGGAGGCGTAGCCCGGCCAAGGCCACACCCAGTCGAGCCACGTCCCCACCTGCCGAGAGCCCCCGGGGCCTCACACTAACTTCTGGATCACGTCACCTCCTCCACAGGCCGTAGGCACTCGTCCCGGGGCTGCCCACTCTCCCTTCTAGGGTCATCTCTAGCCACAGTCTAAATATACACCCTGGAGCTGCTCACCGTGACCCAAATTCATGGCCTGGGAGAGCTGTTCCCTCTGCCACAGACGACGCCACAACCACCCTGCTCTGCCTCACTCCCGTCCTCCTGCGGGCTCCCCCACACAGGGCCTCCTCTTTCCCTCACTGCCGCGATCCCGAGGCTCCCCAGACTCCAGATCTGGCCTCGGGGCCTCCCTCCTGGTGAGGTCCTGGGTGACGGCACTCACTCAGGGCCACCCGAGTCACCCTGCACGACACTGGCCAGTTCCCTTCTCCCTCGGCTCCTGGCCAGGAACCGCCTCGCGGGCCCTGTGTGTCCATCGGTCTCACAAGGTCAAACAAGCAAGTGCGAACACAGCGTGTGCCGGTGACTCGCGGAGAGCGTGCCAGTTTACAGGGCCGGCCGGCCGGCTCCCGTCAGCGAGAGTGCGTGGGGGAGCGGCTGCCGGGCATGAGGGGGAGCGGATCAAGGGCAGTGGAGCAGCAGGAAGGGCGTGTGGGCGAGGCCCCCCTCGCTGCACGAGGCCCCCCTCTGGGGCCCGCTGGGCAGTTTATGGGAGCTCAGTCCTGCTCACCGCCTCTTCCCAGCCCCTTCACGTCCCAGGCTCGGCCCTCAGGGCCCCACTCCCGTCACGCACAGCTGCCTCTCCCGGGCTCTGCAGCGAACCATGTCAAAAGCTGCCCATGACCAAATGGCCGACGCTGCCACAAACACACAAAACAAACAGTGTGCGGAGCCGGGAGGACCTGGGCTGGCGGCCTCGTGGGCCAGGCGGCTCCAGAACACGCACTAGGTGCAGAGGCGGGGCCAGGGGTCACAGCTGGAAGGTCGACAGACAGGCCCGCTCCCTGATGACAACGGATCCCGTCACCTCGGCAGATGCAGAGTGTGACCTCAAGGAAGCTTCTCCTGCCCGGCGGCGGGGCTCAGTGGTTGAGCATCACCCTGTGAACCAGGAGGTCAGGGTTCGATTCCCAGTCAGGGCACAGGCCCAGGTTTCGGGCTCGATCCCCAGTCAGGGGACGCACAGGAGGCAGCCGATCCATGATTCTCTCTCCTCATTGATGTTTCTCTCTCTCTCTCTCTCTCTCTCTCCCTTCCTCTCTGAAGTCAATAAAAATATTTATAAAAAGGACGTGTCTCCTAATCGCTCAGAAAAAACAAACTTGCTCTGCAACCTCCTGGGATCCCAAAATCCAGCCGCTATCACGGGGCCACCAACTTAAAGGGTCCCTTTGAACCTCAGTTTGTACAAGAAAAGGGTTTGGTCGGTGAGCAGACCCACCTTGCAGAATCCGTACCCATGCTGTTGAGAATGGAACCCAAGGCACAGCCTCCGTCCCAGCAGGCCCGGCGCTGGGCCCACTCCCAAAGCAAACAGAGGGGAGGAAAGTGGAAACAGGATGTGTGTCGCTGGCTGGGGGCTGGAGGTGCTACGCCTGGAGGACGCCTGACTGCCCCATTCTGTGCTCCACTCCCAGGACACCCGTGCCCTGCGCCTGACGCAGACGCCAGTGCTCACCCGCGGGCACGCTCACCCTCAGGCACCCTCACCCTCGGGCACGCTCACCCTCGGGCACGCTCACCCTCGGGCACGCTCACCTGCGGGCACGCTCACCCTCGGGCACGCTCACCCTCGGGCACGCTCACCCTCGGGCACGCTCACCCGCGGCACACTCACCCGCGGTCTCGTTGCACTCGAAGTTTATGACGCTCATGCGCTGGAAGCCCGAGCTGCACTCGTCGCCTCCCGAGTAGATGAGGGTGAGGTCTCCGTCCGAGTACCTGGATTTTGGAAACACACATGCACGCATGTTTAGCAGAACCCCGAGAGGAACCTGCATTTTTAAACTTTTCTCCATTAAGCCCTTCGCATACCCCCGACAAATCGGTGCTGACACAGAACAGCACGCTCTCGCCAGCTGGGGAAAACGGCGAGAGGAAATGAGTTCCAAATGGACGGGCTTATCGTCCTCTTACTTCAAAGTCATAACGGCGGCAGGACAGCGCCGAAGGTTTGCTGTGAGCCTGCACACTCCTCCGCTCTCCTCCTTGGATTTTGTACAAGACAAACAACGGCCGTGAAGCGCACGGTGCTGCGGCCACCGCCATCGGCGCGGCCTTACCTGCGGGCCCCGGACGATGCGCGTTCTCAGGGAACGGCATCCCCTCTCGCTCAGTAACGATGACCACTGAGTCAGGGGCCACGAGAATTGGGCTGGGTGTGTTTTCTTAGTTGTTGAAAACCTTTACGTTATGCTAACGGCATTTCAGATTCTCCAAGTGCCGGAGACAACGGGAAGCTAGGAAACATAAATTTTTAAGTACAAAAGCTGCTTCAACTGTAAACTAATTAAGTAAGTTTCCTACAGTGTGGCTACTTCCAAACAATGGCTTGTAAAGCAAACAGATTTAACAGGAGCCATCTCATTGTCCAGCCAGGAAGAGCAGCCCGGTGCCCAGTGACCAAGGCCCCACGTCCCCGGCAGGTCGGAGGGAGGGACGCCGTCCTCCCGGCTCCTGGGCTTTGCGGGGACGGAGGAGGAAGGGGCCAAGGGAAGTCGGGTAAGTTTAACAAGAACAGACACAATGCGCTCGAAAAGCGCGGGAAGGCTGTTTACACACCGGAGAGTCTGGCTCTGGAATTTTCCTGCCACTTTGACTTGAGTGAAATCAGGCTTCTTCCCTTGGCAAACCGCAGCCTGTTTCTCATTACAGGCCTTTGGGGTTGCTTCAATTTCTCCACAGATATTCAAATAAAAAATGTACTCCTTCCCGTCGGCAGTGTAGTAACGACCTGGAGAGAAGGGAGCAAATGAGCAGAGGCCCCGCCGCAGCCGCAGCTGCTGGAAGTCACGGCGCCGCGGCCTGGGCTCTGCACCGCCCGAGGGAAGGGCAGCCCAGCACCTCGGCCCAGCCGCTCACCTCGGCTCTGCCGCAGCGGCCACAGGTCGATGGCGATGTCGTGCTGCGCGCTGCTCAGGGAGCAGTTGCTGCTCTCCAGGTAATCCCGGTGGCAGGCGTACTCGGTGACCCACTCGACCTCGTAGCGGCAGTTGGATTTGGCCGTGAGCTTGGGAAGGGTGCCCTATCGGAAACGGTTGGGAAGGTGCAAACTTAAATTGTGAGCATTCAGCTTCAACCCAGGTTCCCCCTTCTGAAGCCTCAGGAGTCAGTTGCTGGGTTTAATGCTTTCCTGTCCCTGCTCTGCACCCTCAGTGTCTGGACTCTCTGACTCGCCACGACCCCAGGGACTCGCCAGCACCCCCACCCCCTTCAGGGTCACACTCGGCTTCAGCCAGTGCACCCTGAACCCAGCGTCACCCGACACCCCCGGCCTCGGCAGCAGCCAGGCGAGTGAGGCAAAGGGCGGGCAGCCGTGCCGTTCAATCAGAAGAGCTGGGGAGCCGGGGCCAAAGGCCCCCCCAAGTTGTGTGGGAATCGCTGTGCCTGGGATCCTCTAGGGAGATGGCCCTGCACCCCTCTCCGGACTGTCTCAGGGTCCTGGGCACGCCTCCAGGTGCTCCTGCCCCAGGGACAGGGCCTCACCCACACACTGCGCTGAGGGCGTGAGCTCTGGCCGAGCCTGCGGTGGGACAGGGACGGAGGCAGTGCCGTCCGTAACCATCGCCGGGAGAGCGTGTGGCTGCTCAGCATCAGGCAGGGCTGCTGCCTCTGAGCGCCGCCGCTCTGCAAATGTTTACCCGGCGCCGCTACGTGCCAGGCACAGGCCTCCACGCTGGTTTGCAAACACAGGTCATGTGATGACTAAGCTGTGAAGTGGCGAGTCCGGCTCCGACTCTCTGACTCAGAGCTGGTGCTTTCAGCCCTCGGCGCGGTCAGGTCGGACCCGCGCCGACGGCCGCCGGGCCGCGCGGGAGAAGTCGGACACAAAGGCACACGGCGTACGGTCACTGCACTGGACGGTCACTGCACAAGATGCCCAGAAAGGCAAGTCCACAGGCTGTGGCTGCCAGGCTGGGGCAGGGGTGGCAGTGGCCACACAAGGACTCTTTCGGGGTGATGGACACGTCCGAACATCAGACGGGGGCACTGGTTGCACAATTCTGTTCCTGTGCTTACAACAGGGGCTTCTGCCATCTGTACATTCACTAAAGCTTTTTTAAAGAGATCTACAAGGTACACGCTGACTGAACTCCCAGCTCCTAAAAGTGTTCAACAGCCAGCGCAAGCGCTTAAGCAAACCTTCAAGCATGAAGGCACCACATGTAACCCGAGTGCTGCCCCGCGAACAGCTAGCCTGGGCGGGAACCCTTCCCTTCCCAGCAGCACACCAGCCCCTGCACGGACACCGCGGTGCCTCATGTCTGGGAGGAGAGGGCGGGAGGGGCGGGCGGGAGAGGGGGCGCCCTCTCCTCTCCAGCGCACAGGTCCTCACTGAACGCTGCGCAAACGAGGGGGGAGCCTGTGAGCCCGCGGCCCCGAGACGGCCTCCGCAGCCTGAGGTTTCCATTCCCATGCGTAGGCACGGACGGAAGGAATAAATCAGAGCCCCTCCACCTCGCATTCAGAGCTGACGTCGAGCCCGGGGCGGCCAGGCGGGTCCTGTGAGCTGCCACCGAGGGCCCTGGGAGTCTGGGGACCTAACGTGGAAAGCTGGTCGGGACTAAACCTTTGTCCCCATACCCCAGCGCACAAAGCTGGCCGGCTGCCACGGCACATTCCACGTTTATTTGGGGGGAGGGGAGTAGGGCTCCCTGGCCCAAGAACTCCCCTCCTCCTCGCTCCCTCTGCTCGGAGGAGACGGGAATAAATCAGGGGGAAGCCCTGCCCTTCCTCCGGGCTGTCTCCGTCCATCGGCACCCACATCTGCTAAAACACTTCACAGCCACACGTGCATGCAACACCACTGGGCACCGGCCAAGGACAACCCAGACCGCCCTACCCTCACGGAGTTTGCAGCTGTGCTCAACTGCGTAAACAGCCAAAGGACAGAGCAATCAGGCTGCTGGCAGCTCGGCGGGGGGGCCGGCGGGGAGGGGGGAGGCAGGGAGGGTGACCGCTCCCCTGTGAGCCCAGGGAGCCGTCCCTCGGCCGACACCCTCCCACACCAGCCGGACCCCCAAAGCCCGCTGCGGCCCTGCATGAAGCCTCCCAGGTCTGCACAGCATCTGCACTGCTCGTTTCTGACCACGTCTGGAAACTCATTAGCTACTTTTACCTGGTTTCATCCCAAAGCAATAAGGGCCATGAAATCACGGGTTTGGGGATGTAAGGATGGTTTTTCAAAACTCACTCAAATCAGCACAGCTATGAAAATTTTTAAATCTGTCCACGAACCAATTAAAATTGTCTCCCCCGACAGAACAAAACACCATCCTACGTCAACACCCAGGGCCCCTCGAGGTGGCTGAGAGAGCAAACAGCGGCTGTTCTCCAGGAGCCTCACCCGCTCAGCCATCCCGGGAAGCATGATTTGCCCCCAGTCCGCACACCCGGCCCGCACAGACCACCGCCCGCCGCAGCCCCGGCCCCTGCTCCAAGGCAGCCCGGCTGGCGGGCGCACTGGGAAGTCCCGAGAGAACAGAACAGCCTCACCTCCCGGCGCTCCGAGGGGCAGACGAAGGTGATGGTCACGGCCGGGCTGTGGCCCTCACAGAAGTCGGGCCTCCCTGCCCCTTCTTTTCCGTAGGTCAGGACCAGCCTGGAGGCCACAGAGAGACAAGAGTGTTACAAAGTATCGCTTTCAAATTAAAGGCATTCAAATTCACCCGGGAGCCCTGAGCATTCATTGGGGGGACACTGGTAACTGAAAGAAGATTAAAACGTAAAAGAAGCCACACGTAGTACAACACTTTCATTCATTTCCATTTGGGGAAGAAAAATAAATTTAAGAGTAAACTTCAATTTAGTGCTATTTTCTTTAAAAAACAAATAAAACAAGCAACGTGTAAATTTAAATACTAAGAAAAGCTGTTTGAGTCAAACAAAAAACATTACACTCTAACAAAACCAAACAAACACAGCTGAGCAGGTCAAGCCATCGCGCCACAGCCCGCAAGACCACTTCCTCTCCAAACAACGTCGTCTCCGTGCGAGCCAAGGTCTCCTTTGTCACCTGAAGATAGCGGAGCGTGCTGGCCAGCTGGCCGCCGCGGGACGGCCTCACGAGGGGGTGGGGGCCTCACCTCGGGGCCTCACCCGTGCTCCTGGTGAGCCGGCCACAGAACAGCCGAAAACACGGCCTGCCTTTTCCCCTGAAGACAAGCTCAGGCTTTCTTCCAATACCCGCTTCTCACAAAGTCCTCCGGGTACGAAGAATCCCCCATTTGTCACGCAGGACGACATTATGGGCGGCATGGTGTCCTCCCTCCCCCAGTTCCCGCAGAAGCCCTAACCCCAGCCCCTCAGCACGTGAGAGTCTTTGGAGGTGAGGTATTTAAAGAGGTGATTAAGACGAGGCCATCAGTGTGGGCGCTAATCAGACAGCACTGTGTCCTTGTAAGAAGAGGAGACCAGGACCCGGACAGGCACAGAGGGAAGCACGTGGGCACAGGGAGAAGGCGGCCGCCCGCACACCAAGGAGAAAGGCCACAGGAAAAACAGCCCTGGTGCCCGGACTGCTGGCCTCCAAAACTGAGAGCAAATAACTTTCCGCTGCCGGCCGCCCAGGCTGTGGTACTTTGCTCACAGCAGCCCTGCAAACGAATGCAGACACGCACCTAGAAACCTCCCCAACATTTCACATCTCAGGCACGCCCCATTTCCGAAGGCATCTGTAATCGCAGCACTGATGAGCCACAGCTTCACGCAGAGCAGCCCACGAGGTGTCCATCAAGGGCCCTGCCACCAGGGCCATCAAAACCCTTCCCCCCGGTGATGGTCGCGGTCACGTGTGCCCCCGGAGGAAAGCGTCTCCCTGCCAAGTCAGGCACAGAGGCAGGAAGAGCACGAGCAAGCAGCACGTCTTATCATGAGGAATGAAGCACCGGGCCTGGGGGGCCTGGGGGCCTGGGGGGCCTGGGGGGCCTGGGGGCCTGGGGGGCCTGGATGGCCTGGGGCGCCGTTGCCCCGGCAGGAAGCAGGCCCCGCGCCCTGGAAGGGAGCCAGCAAACTGCCCTTCCTGCCCTCTGCCTGCAGGATTGTGTCTCTAAAGAGCAGATAAGGAGGAAACAGTGAACTTCACCAGGGCCCTGCCATGGCCAACGTCAGACACACCTGCAGGGAGCTGTCACACGAAGCTGTCACGAGGCAGCCCTGTGCGGCTCATCCCGACCCACGTCTCACAGCTCTGGAGACAAGTGATTAGGAGTCAGGCAGCCTCGGTGACTCACCGCGGTGACTGTGGTTTTGCAAGCATGTGGGAAGCCATCGTTTTGCAAGCATTATCTTGCAGCAAACGACAAAGCCAGGCTCCTGCTGAGGAGGCAGCCGCCCCGCGCACACTGACCTGTCCTTGCTCACCAGCTTCAGCCCCTCCTTGGGCTGGCCCACATCGAAGGCCTGGCTCCCTCGCACCAGGCAGGCGGCGGTGCCCAAGGGGCAGGCGCGCAGCTGCGGGCTCGGGTCCCGTAGAGCGTCTGTAAAACAGTACACGGGATGTGGATTATGCATCAGCAAGGGTCGTCACACTTACCCGCGGGCCCAAGGTCCCTTTAAAGAAAAAAACAAGAGCAACATTTCAAAAGTCTCCCTAAGTAACGTAAGGTAGAAGTCTGGACCACATTCCATTCTGAGACCTTGGACATCGGTGACCTGCCTGCGTGTCAGGAGGAGAGAGAACAGCAGCCCCCACCGGCAGGGCTGCGGGCCCGTGTCGGGGAAGGAATGCAGGGCACTCGCTCCGCACCTGGCACGTCAGAGGCGCCCGATAAGCCGGGGCTCTCGTGTTCGCTGACGTTAGGAATGTGCCCCCTCCTCCTGGAAACACTACCTTCAGCATGACCACCTTTCCATCTACAAACAGACCAGCACAGGCAGGGATCCACGGGTCTGTGTGAAGACACGTAGACCCGAGAGAACCCACAGATGGTTCTGGATTCAAATCCCCGACCCACCACTGACTTCTGCTACACCTCTGACCTCACTCCACAGCTCTCCCAGCCGAGCCCCTCACAGGGTTGAGGAGTCACGGACGATGGAGGGACACGACCATCGGTCTCAGGCCCCATCATGAGGTCTCCCTGCCGGGTGGTTCATGCACCCTGAGCGTCTGCGCCCGCAGTGACCCACGGGGGACGGAGCACTCGTGGGACTGAAGGCAAATGTGAGGCACGAACCCTCAGCGTGCAGTTGCGCAGCCGGCAGGAAAGCTACGCTGTTCATGGTTTCCAGGGTCCCTTTCAAACACAGTGGGAGGCCCGGAGCCATCTCCTGGGGCTGGAGAAGGTCGGGGTAAAGACACTCAGTGTGGATGATCCTGTGTGAATCAAAGCCACGGAAACCCAACTCAAACTGCCAGTCAATGGGAAAGAAACAAAGCGCTTTTAAGAATATATCATTATAACCTGATGAACAAAAAAGATACAGAGGCAGAGAAGCATGGAACAGACTGTCAAATTACAGCGGGAAGGCTGGGGAGTGTTGGGGGCGAGGGGGAGGTAAGATCAACCGAAGGACTTGTATGCATGCATATAAGCATAACCAATGGACACAAGACACTGGGGGGGGGGGGGGGGGGGCGGTGAGGGCATGTGCCGGGGGGTAGGGGAAGCCGGGGGAAGGTCAATGGGTGGAAAAAAAGGAGACATATGTACTACTATCTGTAATACTTTAAACAATAAAATAAAATTTAAAAAAAAAAAATATATCCAGTGAATGTGAATAATCGCATACTATTTCAGAATTCAACCATCTACAGGCCTCTTCAACTTTATCATCAAACCTGAGTTACAGGCCCATTTAAGACAAAGACTTTGTCTACCGACCCTTTTCCAGAAGAACAACAGAAGCCATCCTTGGAGCACAAAAGAATGACATGAACAACCTGCCGCACACCTGCCCGGCGCTGGCCCCTGGGGAGCCGTGTGGCTCCCTTTTTAGAACAACGGAGAAGGAGTGAGCCAAGTGGCGCGTGATGTCCACGCACAGTGTAAAGAATACTCGCACACTCACGCATGTGCGTGCGGCCCACAGTCCTCTCATGGGCTGGCTTTCTTTTTAAAAACTTTTCTAAGGCCAAAGTCCTACATACGATGTGAGGAATAAGAATGTAAGGGAAACAGGGAAGGATTATTTTTTATTGATCACGAGCAAAGCTAGCAGAGGACTAACAACTCACAGCCCTTGAAGTCAACGCCAAGAGAGGCTCCAGCCGGGCTTAGCACAGCTTCCCACGGCCTCGCTGGATAAAGGCTGGGCACAGCCTTCAGGTAGCTGAGCAGACACCCAAGCTTCTCACAACAGTCCTGGCAGCTTCAGAGACAGCCAGGCAGGAAGTCGGCCCAGAACGAAATATGGGTCATGACCAAGTGCCCCAGAACCTTGGGCACCCCTCTCCCCTTTTCCCAGCCTGCAGCTCACAGCCAAGGGATTCAGGTACCCACAGCCGGGGCACGTGGCTTCCCCAGCCCGGCCAGGAACTCCGGACTCCATTTCCTCCAGCCGTGCTCAGCGCCCACACACCAAATCCATCCATCCCCCACCCCTACCCCCATCTCACTGGAAGTAAGATTCATGTGAGAATCCTGAAACCCCAAGTGTCAGACAGAGAGAGCACACGGGGCCGGACTCGCAGTGTGGAGGGGACATGTGAGGGATCGGATTCCTGGGGCCGCGGGGTGGGCTATGCACAGAGACATCTGTGGGGACAAGCGCTATCGCGAGGCCTCCCAGCCACGTGGCTCTCCAGAAAGGTGAGCGCAGGCGGAGGGCAAAGACAAGGACATTTCCAAGCGACCCTTCCCCACCCCTCGCCCACGCCCCCCAAGGTCCACACCTATGTCTCTGCAAACGTTGATGAACAGAGACGTGTCCGGGTCCGAGTCGTCCACCAAGTAAGCGCCACTGAGCTTGATCAGTGGGTTTAAATCGTGCTTCTTGAACTCGCCATCAAACGCATAGCACGGCACCTAGAAGAGAGGGGGAGAGAGTCAGTCTCCAACACACACCTTCCAACCGGCCTGCGACCACCCGTCTTTTCATCGGGTCCTTGCTTCCCGATGACACACGCCCTGCCCTGCAGCCCAGGTCCCCACCACCACCAGCTCAGCCCTGCCCAAGCTGCATCGGCCGCATCTCTCTGCTCAGATCCAGAGAGGGAGCCCCCTCCAACCTCCAGGACACAGTCTCTGGGCCCCCAGGTGCTGCTCAGCCCAGGGGAACTCGACACTCTCTCCCCCTGGAATGCACTTCCCCGGGATCACACCACTCTCTCTCCACCTCGCTCCGGTCTCCGATGAGCCGTCACGTGCTCGGGGAGCCTGTCTTGACACTCTGATCTAAAGCAGTGCTCCCCACCTCTCTGTGCCTCCCCCGCCTTCCTGCCCTTCAGAGTGCTGGTGTGTGTTACCTGTTAGCTTCCTCCCACGGGAGAGACCGCTGGCTGAGTGCAGGGCTCTGTCCCTGCTGACGCCCTAAAGGACAGGCTCAGGACAACGCCTGCACCAGCATCTGCTCAGTAACATGAAGACAGAGTCCTCCTTCGAGCATCGAGCCGCCCTTCCCGGATTCTCATTTATGATCACTCACTCCCTCATCTCTAGGAACTAATGGCCTCTTATTTCTAAAATGTCAAGGAGCCCATTACAGCTGACACGGCTCCAGGCTCCAACAGTTCCTCCTCCTTCTAAAGCAGAGCCATCGCGCCCAGACACGTGCCGAGACACACAAAGGCCCTGGTCACCCAGATCACACCACCCCCTGCCAGGTCTGCCTTTGAAACCCCCTTGTAAGTCTTATTTCCAAAAAAATACCCTGGCATCACTTCAATCACCCGTGCGAAGAAGGACTCTGAAGACTCGTGTTCTCGGCAATCATTTCAAAGTAGTTTGTTTCAGCGTTTTCTAGACACGATGTTCTTGAGACTCCGTCTTTCACAATGAAGCCATTCACATGCAGGTCTGCTCGCAAAGGTTAACTGCCTAATATTTAGCTTTCAAATCCTTCTTAGAAAGATGCTATCAGACCTGCAGGAACGCTCTGACCCACTAACCTTTTTTCCCCAGCCCCGTTTCCCGAGATTTCATGGAGAGCTAGTGGCCTGAATCAACAACTTGCACCTCCTCGCAGCCTCGGGGGACACTCGCCCTCATTCCAACCAGATCCCTAAAGCAGAGGCTCCCATGATCGGAGATCCCGCTGATAACCGCAGGGGCTGGCACATCTGGTACAGGGAGAACATGACTCACAGGGGCCAGACGCCAAGCCTCAGGCTACATCCTGCAGAAAGGCTAGGTCCACACGCTTTAAAAATTACCTAAATTAAAATAAAGGTCTCCCTGCAGGCTGTCACCAGACCCCGGGACAGTGGTCACAGCGTCCCTAATCCTGCGAATCTGACGGGTGCCAGTCCCCAGCACGTTCACACAGACACCAACTCAAGAGGGTCAGAATGGAGGCAGGGCACCTCCCCAGCTACAAAATGAAAGCCTGTGAAAGCCAGGGGGCCGCGGCCCGGGTGGGGGGAAGGCAAGACGGCCACGTGTGCAAGGACTCGCCGTTCTGGACGGGCTCGAGGGATCCCAGTGAGAAGCAGGCGCTCAGACCCCCGCTCCAGGCAGCCAGCCACCGCTGGCCGGCGCGCGGGCCAGGAAGGAATTGCGGGCCCGCCCAGCTCTGCGCCCACAGAACTGGAGTGCGCGTCGGAAAACAGCCGGGCTCCTGGGGGAAGGCCTCCCACTTCCTGCCCCACGGAGCAAAGCAATGGAGACATTCATGAGAGCAGGAACGCGGCCGCCGGGGGAGGGGCGGCCGGCCCCCGCTCCGCACACTGAGTGGACCTTGTTCGCGCCGTATGTTAACCGGGCTTGTGTGGCTGCTGAGTTCTGAGTCCTCTGTGTTCCCCGGAGTGCTAGGGTAGGGGGCGTCCGCCCGGGGTCCTTTAGAGAAATTACCATCGGAAAAAACCCTCCCAGGGCCCACTGAACGGGCCCAGAGTGGTCGTGTTAAAAGGCAGCTGAGCACTGGCATGACTCTTGCCCGTCAGAGCAACATAAACAAAGAAACCAGGAAAAAATATGAGTGAGGTGTGGACATCATGGCGACAGCAACCCTAGACCGAGCGCGGATTTCTTGTTTAAGAAATGCCGGGTGCTGTATGCATGCAGATAAGCACAACCCATGGACACAGAGAATAGGGGGGGGAGGGTGTGTGCTGGAGGGGGCAGGAGCAGCCGGGTCAATGGGGGGGAAAGGAGACAAACATAAGACTTTCAACAATAAAGAATTTAAGTTGAAAGAAAAAAAGAGAAGAAATGCTGAGAGTTTTAACCATTTTTGGAGTCACACCACGGCGGGCGTAATCCATCCCCCGGAGACAGGGTAGAGCGGGTGTGCTCGACTGTCACCCGGGAGCGATTGTGACCGGAGCGGTGACAGCAGGCTACGCGAGCGGCCACATGCTCTTCGGGTCCTCCCTCTAAGGTGCCGGCACGGGGGGCAGAAAGGAGTTCAGGTCGTGAGCAGGGACTCGCCCTCCGGACCTTGAGTCCACGGGCCCCTGAAAGCAAGCAGCCTTTCAAAACGCAAGGAATTCCTCCTGCGTGGCCCCCCACGGGCCCTCCCTGCCTGGAAACGGGAGGGATCACGCCCAGCTGCCACCCGGCCCCAGAGACGAGCAGAGCGCAGACTGCAACGTCTCTCCTGCACCTTCAGATCCACTTCGAAGAGAAATTAAATGTCACTGTTTTGAGAAAAAACAGCTGGCCCTCCCCCCTCCGCCCCAAAGAACAATTTAGACCAGGGCACCGTCTGCTGCAAAGGCCACAGAGTAAACATGCCAGCTCCCGTCACGTAGGCCCCTGCCCTGCATTCTTCTTTGTCTCTTTACAGCCTATAAAACGTGAGGCCATTCTCCGCTCTGGGCTGTACAAACAGACCAGGCAGGGCTGGGCCCCGGGCTGCAGTGTGTGACTTCCCACCCGCACCAGGCAGAGGGGAGACAGACTGCTTCTTATTTCTGTCTTCAACGTGGAAAGGCGCTTTTCCCAGGTGGTGGGAGATGCCGCCGCCAGCTCAGGAGAGCGAGGAAGAGGCCGCGCCGCTGAGGCAGGAAAACAGCCTCGCTGGCAGGCGGGGGCGTCGGGGCCCCGCGGGGGCTCGAGGGGCCGGGGAGGTGCAGGTCTCCGGGAAGGGCAGGCAGCTGCCCTGCAGCCCGACAGGCTCCTCCCGCCACGCACTGTATGCTGGCAAACAGCTCGCCCTCCATTTTACGATTGAAAGTGTAAACCTGACACCGTTCCTCAATGTCGGTGACATTTCATGGGCCTCACTCCCTTTCACACTTGAGACTTTTCTCTGCACGGAGCCTCCTCCGGCTCCTCCGCGAGGCAGCGTGGCCCTTCCCCGCCACGTGAGACTGTCCTCTTTCCCGGACTGCCCGTGTGAAAGGCCTGCGATCACTCAGCACTCATCATGTCACTGGTTTTACTTTTTAAAAACGAATGTACCTCTTTATGCCCTTCTGGAACGATACGGCGTTCAGCCATCAGTGAAAACAACTCCCACTGCTCAGTTCCCCGCTCCTAAGACTTTGAACTCAACCCTTCAGAACAGAAAACTAATCGCGAAAAGTGAGAATAACCAGCCCACGAAGACCGCTGTCCAGGCGAGCACGGGTCCGACCCGGTGGCGGGAGGAGTGAAGCAGAAAGAGAGGGCTACCCACTCTCCTCCCCTCCGTGACCAAGGAAAGCCACGCGGTGGAGCCACCTTCGGAGCCCTAGTCTAGGGAACAGACACTTCGTGGATCAACAAGAATGACCAGACCGGACCGGCCGGTGTTGCTCAGTGGTGAGCGTCAATCCATGAACCAGGAGGTCACTGTTGGATTCCTAGTTAGGGCACATGCCTGAGTTGCGGGCTCAATCCCCGGTAGGGGATGTACAGGAGGCAGCCGATCAATGATTCTCTCTCATCATTAATGTTTTTATCTCTATCTCCCTCTCGCCTCCTCTCTGAAATTAAATTTTTTTTTTTAAAAAAAATTATTTTTTTTTTAAAGAATGATCTGACCAAGAAAGAACGGAAGGAACGGTAAGCCATCCAGTCTCCGAGGCGAGCTGGCCAAGACCTGGAGGGCTCAGGACGCCTGGCCGAGAGCCACCATCCAGCAGCCCCCCCAGAGCTCCAGGGGAAGACGGCACCTGGAGGCACCGTGAACACACTGCACCCCGCTCCACCGAGTCACTTAGGTACTGAGTTGCACGGCACCAGAAACCAGGAACGAACCTGCTTGCACGGGTGGGCCATTCCATTCCTGTGGGATGCTAAGAGCCCTGTCCTAAGCGGAGAACCACCCAGCACAATATCAACAACTAAACCAGTATTTCAGGTCTGAAGGGTCCCAGAATGTTCTTCCCAAGCACGTAACCTTGAGGTTACCTCTTTCTTCGCTTTGAACGTGTCTTTCTTGCAGGCTGCGGAAGTCCTCCACTCAAAGTAGTGCACACAGTCTGCGGCAGCGACAAACTCGGGAGTGCCCTTTAAAAATAAAGTTAAAAGTCACCCTGCTGCGCACTGTGAAGTTCCCTTTATTAAAGTTAGAAACAGTAAACGAACATTTTAAAAGTAGCAACACGGGGGTGGCGGGCAAACGCAACCGTTTTTAGTTCAACAAGGTCATCACCAAGTTCCCAAACCCAAAAACTCTGAGACAAAAGCTTCATGAAATCATGTTGGAATTTTGGTAGAATCGGGCCAACACTGTTCTACTGCCCCAACTATGCAAGTACAGTAAACTCATGGGAAGCAATCCTCAGAGTCCTGATCCTCTCAAACTCCAAATGTTCTCTTAACCAAATGCCAACAAAATCAAAGCCAGAAAATGTGACCTCATGCTTCCTGTCAGCGAGGGAGGAGGCCCACCCAAGCCCGGCTGAGTTCCTACGCCAGCCTCGCTTCAGCCGCTCCCCCCCCCCACACCCCACCCCCCCCAAACGCCTGGACCCGGGTAGACTCCAAACTTAGCCACAGCGCTGCCGGGCAATACCTGACCCGGCGGGAATTTACCTCTACACACCCATGTGCAAATCTGGAGTTCGCCACAATTCTGGTTCTTTTATGGTGAACACAGAATTCTTGAAGGAAATCAGTTAAAATTAAAACAGGAGCTGGCATATTCAGTAACACAGACCTCCATATTTCAGAGCACGGCAAACCGACTTTTCTCCCAGTGTTTCAACATGGACAACTGATAGGCCGGTTCAAACGTAACATGTAAGTTCTATCTTTAAAAAATTCTTGCGATGAGACATTACGGGCCTGAGGATATAACAGGCACAGCAAATTCTAAAATAATATTTTAAAGCAATCTGGTGGCCACATGAGTTTTACTCACCCTGATTTTTCTAAATACTTGGGCGCTTACTGATTAGAGAACGTTCATAGGATCTGTATACAAATTGCTTTTCCTAAAAACTAGCAATTATTTACTTTAAGACGCTCACTAACCACTAAGGATTAAAATTTTTTAAAATCCCATGCAATATAGAGACAGCAAGAACAAATCACACTTTAAACAATTATGTCCCCTTTCAACACTTAGGAATACCCAAAAAGGTTGGGAAGCCTACTGCCCACTAGCAAAAACTTCTCCTACATCAGCGATTTTCAACGATTTTCATCTCATGACACGCACATAAACAAATTACTAACATTCTGCGGCACACCAAAAAATACATTTTTTTACCGACCAGACAAAAAAAATTGGTATAATTTTGATTCAGTCACGTCGGACGGCTATTGTTGTGCTCTTTTTATTTGACAATCTAAGGGAAAAGAGGTCAGCGCCCCCAACTAAATAGGTATTGCATGTTTTAAACATTCTGCCGCACACCATTTGAAAACCGCTGTCCTACATAGATGTCCATCTCTACAGTTTAATGTAAATGAGGAAAGAAAAACATTTTAAAAAAATAAAGACATTGCCCTAAAAACTATCCAAATAAAATGCTGGGAGAAGAGACTTTAAAAAGAAGAAAAAAAAATTATGCCTGCAATAAACATTAAACTGTGCTTGAGTTTAAACACATTAATCACTTTGATTTGTAGTTTTACACAGGATGTGGATCAAGTTTCACTCAAAGGTTGTAACTATAGACTTCGGATTTTTTACTTATTGGTTCTTAATGGCGATGGTGATTTTGGTTGGGGTTTCTATCTTTTGTGCTTTCCATTTTTTTCACTCATTCTCCCTGGAATAACCGCGATAGCAAGGCCTCCCAAGGGGCAAACATTTCTAACAAAAGACTGTAAAGTGCGTCCGCGGACTCACCAAGGTTTTCCCGCAGAGGAAGGTGATGCTGCTCTGGGTTTTGTGGCGTCCACGTCGCTCCCCGCCACAGTCCACTGTCGTGTTGAATTCCAGAAGAGTTCTGGTTGCACTTTTCAGAAGAGAGTCACCTATTCGGAAAGGAACGAGAATAAACAAGCTATAAAATATTCACCACCATAAGACTATCTCCAAGCAAAAGCAAATTAAAAGCGGCGCTATCATTCATCTGAAAGTTTGCAGACTTACAAGCTGTCCTTTCCCCAGAATTCTGCACCCCAGGAAGGGCATCCTATCTACCCAGCTGTTCAAGCCCCAAACACGTTACATTGAGTCCTACCTTTCTCTCTACCACATTCAACACATCGGAAAGTTCTACTGGTTCCACCTCCATCTCACATCCACCCACATCCCTCCATCTCTGTTACTACTAAAACCACTCTCATCTCTCACCTGCCCTCCAGCTCTAGCCTAACTGGTCCCCTTAACTCCACTCCTGTCTTGTCCCTCACCATCCCCCCACCCCATCCATCTAGCACCAGTGTGATCATCAAAAATGAATTTTAGAACCTATAACTCGGCCACTAATATTCTTCAATAACTTCCCATCATATGTGCTATATCAAAATTCTTTAGAATGGCTCACAAGTCGAGTAATCATGTCTTAGTTTGCCTGGGACATTACTGTAATAATCAAAAATTAAAAAATATACATAGTATTAACCATTTGCCTGCCATAAGCGTCTATAGACCAACTTTAAAATCATTTTTCATGTGAATTTTCAACTGAAAATACTCAAGAACGCCTGAATTGTAATATATTTATTTTTATAATATTCATTGCAAATTGATTTTTTTAATTAAATTCAAAATATCGTGGTGTGTGGGGATGGTTTTCGTTTTGGACGCATGGCAGTTAACTGGTTAATATGATGGTAGTTGGCATAGAAACAGATAAACTGACAAATAGACTAGAACATAGGAGAGACATTTGTGCAAATCAAACTTTAATATATCATCAATGGGCAAAGAAGAGGATATTCAATAAATGGAACTGGAAACAAAATGGCAATCCATATTCAAAAAAAGATAAAATAGGATCACCACCTACCACCATATGCAAAAATAAACTCTAAATGGGTTAAAGACATAAACATCAAACACCAAACTTTCAAATTTTTAGTAGAAAATATAGTTAGCCACCTTTTATATCTTAATGAAAGAAAATATTTAACACTAAATAGCATTAACTATAAAAAACTGGTAAATTTGTTACTAAATTTAAAATTTTATATTCATCAAAAATAGCTTAACAAAAGAAACAAGTTATAAACTGGGAGATACACAGAGCTGGCAAAGAACTGGCATCTAGAATATATATACTCACTAAAGACCAATGAATTTATAAATCTAGTTAATAAAGGAAAATGAATGGCCTGACAGAGAGCACAAAAAGAGGAGAGTGTTTTTTCAGACCCACAACTAGTCAAGATATGATGAATTTTAATATCAAAAGCAAAGAGAAAAATCTAAACCTTCTAGGCAGAAAGAATAAGTCATATGACTAAAAATATAAAATGGACAGGACATATTCAGACAGAAGGAAACACATCAATAAATACATGAAGATGTAGAACATCACTGGTGAACAAGGACTTGCTAATCGAGACCACATGCATGCCAATTTCAGCAATTCCATTGACAAAAATTAAACACCAAGCGTTGGAGGAGAGACAGTGGCGAGCTCTCCTATGTTGCGTGGAAGCGTAAACTGGTATGACCACTTCGGAAGTCAGTCTGGCATCATGCCCTAAAATTGAATTTTCATATACCCTATGACCTAACTATTCAACTCTCAGGCATATACCTAAGAGAAAACCATGCACTCTCATAGCAGGAAACAAGTGAAAGAACAACTTGTGTATTTCACACCAGCAATCACCTGCAAACAACCCAAATGCCCCTCAGCAGAAGAGTGGATTAAACTTGGAAGGGCCACACAGCATTGCATAGGGGTTACAAGGAACAAGCCACAGTGAAAGATAACAATATAGCTGATTTTCAGCAACACAATACTGTTACCATTCGAGTCCCCAAAAAGTTGAAAACCTCACATATACACACACCCAGATTGGGGGGTGGGGGATGAGGAAGGGAGGAAGAGAAGGGACAAATTTTTAAATGCAGATGTGGGCCAATGGTCACTTCCAGTTGTTGGGGGAAGACATAAGTAGTGGTTACTGTCAGGTTCCTCCATTTTGTTAAAGACAGGATTCACTATATTTTCTAAAACAACTAATTAAAAACAAAATGAGCCCTAGCTGGTCTGGCTCAGTGGACAGAGTGACAGCCAGCGGACTGAAGGGTCCCAGGTTCGATTCCCATCAAGGGCACATTCTGGGATTGCAGGCCCAGTGGGGGGCGTGCAGGAGGCAGCCAATCAATGATTCTCTCTCATCATTGATGTTTCTATCTCTCCCTCTTCCTTCCTCTCTAAAATCAATAAAAATGTATTTTTTAAAAAATTAAATTAAATTAAAAGGTTAGCCCTCGGATTACTGGTAAGTGCATATCATGAACGCAGGAGTATAATTCGATCCAATACATACAGCTGCGGTCTTTTTAAAAAAAAGGAGAGGGGGTAAAATTATGATGCCAACTGGGAAGAGGCCATGGTTTCAGAGCTGCGACAGCGGCGCGCTGACATGACCGCGCAGCGGTTCTTTGTCCTGCCCGCCTGCGCACCGGCGTCTGCGGGAGACTCGGAGGTCTGTCCACTCAACCCTTTTCTCGGCAAAAGGACGCAGAAACCCCGCCGCGGCGCCGGGACCGTGGACAGCGCCCGGACCGTGGACAGCGCCCGTGGACAGCGCCCGAAGCCCCGCCCACAGTGGGCGTGTCTGGGACCGGGCGATGGGGCGGGGCTTCCGGGCGCCCCCGCAGCCCAGCGCTGCAGGAGACGCGGAGGCGGCGGCGGAAAGCGGTGCGCTGCGGCCACAAGAGGGCGCGCACGGGCCGGCACCCCCCCCATCTTAAAGACCCTCCCCCACACTGCAGTCCCCCCATACCGCAGCCCGTTCCGGCCCTGTGCCCAGAGCTCCCGGGGGCTCCTCATAACGGCGGGCCCATCCTGAAAAGGGAAGGAGAAGGGCCCTGGCCTCGGGCCGAGAGGGATCCGGCCGAGCTCTGCCGCCGCGGCGCGAGGCAGCGGCATCCCTCAGCAGCAGGCCCCATCGGCATTGCGCCAGCCCATCCATCTCGTCTTCCTCCTCTGCCCGCTCCGCCTGGCGGCCGAGACCGGCTGCCGCCCAGGGCACACGAGGAGAGGCCGCAGCGCACCGCGGCACGCAACCGCGGCAAACCACCGCGGCAACCGGCCAGCCGGGCCATCCTCCCCGGACGAGAGCCGGGCGAGGACTGCGGGGCGGCGGCCAGCACGCCAGGCCCACGGCCAGCTCCCGAGGACGGCGCCAAATGGGCTGGGTCGCGCTCGCCGGGCCCGTCAGACCGCGCCGGGTCCTCCAGACCTCGCGCAGGGCCCGCCAGGCCACGTTCTCCAGGCCGGGTCCGCCAGGCCAGAACGCACTGGCGGGGCCCCGGCCGATCGGAGCGCGCGAGTTCCAGGCCGCGCTCGCCAGGGCGCTTCCAACAGCCCAGGTTGCGCGCGCCAGGCCCGCCCGACCACGGTCTCCAGGCCGAGCCCGCCAGGCCAGGCCGCGCTCGCCCAGGCCCGCCGGGCCGCACCGAGTCCTCCAGATCCCGATCGCCAGGCCGGGTCCGCCAGACCGCGCTGGGTCCTCCAGACCGCGCGCTGGGTCCGCCAGACCGCGCGCTGGGCCCGCCGAACCGCGCGCTGGGCCCGCCGGACCGCGCCAGGCCCACTCGACCGCGGGCGCCAGGTCCTCCTCACCACGCTCTCCAAACCGGGCCCACCCGAGCAGGCCGCGCCCGCTGGGCCCGCCAGACCAGGCCGCGCTCGCCGGGCCCGCCAGATCGCGCCGGGTCCTCCAGAGCGCGCCCGGCCGCGCGCGCCCGGTCCTCCCGACCGCGGTCTCCAGGCCGGGCGCTCCCCACCAGATCCCGAGCTCCCGGCCCAGCAGACGGCGCTCTCCAGGCCGGGTCAGCCAGAGCAGGCCGAGCTCTGCAGGCCAGGCCGCGTCGGGTCCTACAGACCCTGCGTACCGGACCCGCCAGGCCGCGCTCTCCAGGGCCCGCCAGGCCTCGCCGTGTCCTCCCGACCGCGCTCTCCAGGCCCGCTCCGCCAGACCAGGTCGAGCTCGCCCGGCCTCATCAGGGCCGGCCGCACTGGCAGGGGCCCCCGAGACTAGACCGCTCCGGCTCCTCCAGGCCCCGCTCTCCTGGCCGGGCCCCGCCGGGCAGGATGCGAGCGCCGAGCCCGCCGTCCCGCGCGCTGCAGGACGGGCCCGCCAGGCCGCGCCGCGTTCGCCTGGGCCCGCCAGACCCGTCCGCGCCCGCCGGCCCCGCCCGGCCGTGGCAGGTCCGCCAGGCGACCGGCTCCAGCAGGCCCGGGCCGCCCGATCGCGCCGGCTCCGCCAGGTCGCGCGCTGGATCCACCAGACCACGCTCGCCGTCCCGAGCCCTGCAGGCCGCGCTCGCCCGGGCCCGCCAGACCAGGCCGCGCTCGCCGGGACCCTCCAGACCGAGCCACGCTCTGCCAGCCAGGCCTCGCCAGATCCTCCCGACCCTGCGCGCCAGGGGGCCGGCCAGGCCGCGCTCGCCGGTCCCCGCCCGGCCGGGCCACGCTCTGCCAGCCAGGCCGCGCCGAGTCCTCCAGACCCTGCGCCCCCGGCCGCGCTCGCCCGTCCCCGCCAGGCCGCGCCGGGTCGTGCAGACCCTGCGCGCCAGGCCGCGCTCCCCGGAGCCCAGCCGGCCGAGCCTCGTCTGCCACCCCAGGCGCCCCCGGCCGAGCCCAGCCGAGCTCGCTACCCGGCCTCGCTGAGGCTGCTGGGCCTCATGATCCCGCCTCCGGGGCTGGCCACCGGGCGGCCGCGGCGCCCCGCCAACTCCTCCCGCGGGGCTGGCAAGGCGGGCGCACAGTCCTCGCCGCGCTAGGCAGCGCTGTGCTCAGCAAGGCTCCCCAGCGAGGCTTCCTGGCTGCCCACCTCCCATCTTGACTGTGTCGTGTCCTCCAAAGTGGACTGTCACATGCTGTGTCACCAAATTGAGAAAGAATCCTCTCTACCGTGGTCTCCTCTCCAAGCTACTGCCTCCGTGTTCTGCTCTCTAAGCAACAACACCCCTGAAAAGAGATTTCTATTCTTGCTACCACCGGCGACCCCCGCCCCGATACTCCCCTTTGTCCCCTGCACTGGCTGTTCCCCAAGAGGCACAAGACTCACTCCCTCGGCTCCCAGTCTTTGCTTCAATGTGGCTTTCTCGGCAGCAGGTTCCCGAGCTAATATGCCTGAGCACATACACGCCCCCGAGACCGCCAGCGCTCTGACTCTCTCCTTCCCTCTGTTTCTACAGAACTCATCACATTCTAATACCCGACTGGGCCCTTGTGGTTTTGTGTGTGTAAGTTCCATGAGAAAAGGGGTTTGTGTCTGTTTTAGTGACTGATTCATTCAAGTATTTGTTTCTTCAAATAAATGAATATTAAGTGTCGGTTGTTTTTACATATTTTATTTATATATCTGGGAATTAACCAAGTAAATCAGAATAAAACAATTTATTGAACTGCCCCATACAGGTAGGCTGTCCCAACATACTATTTATCACAGCACTACAAAAAAAATCTGTACAAAAATCTCTGTACAGTACTAATTCCTCTATTGGTAAGATTTGCAAAAGTAGGTTATAGGAATATGTTTTAAAATTTAGCAGAAATTGCTAGACTATCGGGAGAGACCATAAATGGGAAAAAAACATGAGTTATATCTAAAACTCAACCAGATACCTTAAATATCCAATAGAATTACATGGTTTTACAAAAAAAAAAAAAAAAAAATATATATATATATATATATACACACACACACACACACACACATACATATATGTATGTATGTAGGGCTTAAGAAGAAAAGAATATATTTTCACATCTTAATAACCAGTGATACAAAATTCAATCCAGTGACCAGGCTGGGTGGGGGGTGGGAGATTCCTGAGGCTGCACACGGGAGTCACAGCATAGGTACCCCCTGAGGTCAGGGCCAGACTCCTGAGGACATGAAGTCACTGGACACAGCGCCTACAACCAGACGGCTTCCCTGTGTCCTGCACCCAGATCCCCAACAAGACGGCAGCCAGAATCCCGGGCTCTGATGGTGAGTAACCTCAATTAACATTCTTCCCTAGTGGGCGCATTACCTGTTAAATGGGCTGGTAACGGGCTTTCGGTGGTGGATATATAGCTTCTAACCCTGAGATTAAATTAAAACCACAGTATTAATATTTAGGATGTTGGGAGGAACGTGAACACCTTTGGTGTTTTTACATACTTGCAATGTGGAATGTTATAACTCTAACTCAAAGGTTATAACGAGCAACTCCTTTAGACTAATTGTATTAGACTAAGAATTTTAGGTTCATCCTATTTAAAGGTTTAAAGTGTTACATTTTTAAGAATTATTATTAGTGCTTAAGGTTTCACTGTCAGATCACATTTTCAAAGGAAATCAAATATATAAGACGTAAAAGTCATTTTAAAATGTGGTGAAGGTGACTCATCTAAGTTGTAAATGGAACCAAACGTTGTTTGCAGGCCCCATAAAACCTCGCTGCTCCACTGCTAGATTTACATATGAAACAGGATCATCTGCTTAAGGAAGAACTAATGTTTGATTTCTTCATCAAAAATAATGTACTATTATTTAAACCAAAGTTGAGGTCTTACTATTCGTTTCTAAGTATAACAACAGCCCTGTGGGCACCATAAAACTTGCATCAACAATTATCTTCCCTAAAGGGTTGTAGACAACCATTCCACACACTACACAAATGTGCCCGCGTCTAGGCTCCCTGCCAACGCTGTCTGATGCAACCATTTAAACTTCTGCCAATTTGACTGAAGAAAAGTGAGATTTTTTTTTTTCTTGCTTTGCTTTGCTTTGCATTTACACCTGACTCACTAATGAAGTTGCATTGACAATCAGGATTTCCTCCTGGGGAAGTGCCTGCTCTTAGACTTTGCCATTTTTCTCCCAGGTTGTTTGTCTTACTTATTAAGAGAAGAGCTTGCCTCCTCTAGATTATATTTCTATTCCCCTAACGTTCCACTGTCTTTTTAATTTTAACCGATCTGTCCTTCCTGTTACATTACATGAAGGAGAGGTCTGACACTGTTTGCTAAGAGATAAATACCTAAATTACACCTAAAATTTTAGTTAAACATTAAATTCTCACATATATTTGGCTCTATTGCCATCCTAATTCTCCCGTTCCTCTGATCTATTGGAAACTCCAGTTTTTGTGCCTGTTCTCAAAATTCACTTTTTTCCCCCCTTTCTAGCTAGTTCATAAGTTAGTTTTCCAGGAGTTCAGATTTCCCGTCGTGGTTCCCATTTTAGCTCTACAACTGTCTGATGTGCCTCCACGACTCTCCAAACAACACAGCCCCAAATAAGTACAGGCTCCGGGCTGGCCTGTCAGCTCACATTCGCAACCATCAGCCTCTGGCAACCAGCCCCTGGCAAGCGGCTTATCTATTTTGGGCTCTCGTGTCCTCATTTATAAAATGAGGGAAATGAAATCACCTACTTCAAAAAAGTTGCTGAATGAATTGAGATTATTTTATTTAAAAACATAACACCTCACACACAGTACACAAGAAACTTAGTTAGAAAACAAGTTATAAAGGCAAATTTCGTTACATCCACTGTAAGACACATACCAGCAAAATTAGATCTAATTCAAAATCACCTCTACATGTTAATGTCACCTCATCCACTCCTGCTAGTTTGCTTCTTGAGCTGAAGGACAGGGCAGTAAGTGCTAGAAGTTCAGGCGCCTAGCCTACCTCCTCCCCCGTGGGAGTCTGGGAGTCTGAAGCTCTGGGGAAAGCATGTGGTATGTGTCTGGGAGAGCAAACGAGATTGAAAACTGCTGGTTCATATGTCAACCTGTAACTTAGCTGTTAACTCGTCTAGTTACCTCCAGCCTCTCTCCTTTAACCAAGCTCTGCTATTCCACTGGGCCCAGCTTTCTAAACTCACATTTTATCAAATCACCTCCCCCATGACCATCACAAATAATGCACTACCTACCCCGGAATATCACCATGCTCCCGCCTGGCTTCCAAAGCCTATGTAACTTCTTTCTTTCTTTGTTAATCCTTTTTTCTTTCTTTCTTTCTTTTTTTGTTAATATCAATGGATATTCTTTTCCCATTGACTTTAGAGAGAGTGGAAGGGGAGGAGTAGGGGAAGAGAGAGAGAAAGAAAAACATCGATGTGAGAGAGCCACCTCAACTGGTTGTCTCCCACACGTACCCCGACTGGGCGGGAACCTGCACCAGGTGCGTGCCCATGACCAGAATCGAACCTGCGACCCTTCGGAAGGCAGGCTGAAGCTCTAACCACTGAGCCCACCAGCCAGGGCCGAAGCTTACGGAACTTGGTCATTCTCAAATTTTGTCCAACCACGCCAACCTCACAAATCCTCCTCCGGTGATTTTTCTGCATCTGGGTTTACATTGTACTATAACATAGGACACACTTTCATTAGCCAAAAACATTACAGTCAAGTATCACAGTGAAAAACAGAGGAAACCTCCTTTTCCTCTTTCTGAAAACCTGAGTAACGCTGGCACACAGGCCCTCTCTCCATGAATCATCAAAAGATCCCAAGCAGAAAACGGCCATCTCACTTGCCCGTGTTTTAAGTGTGTCACACACAGAAAACCTGCCGGCCCGAGAGTTCCGAACAACCTGGTGCTCCTCGGGCCTTCGTCCTGGGCCGCGAGCCCCTCGCGCTGTGTTTTCAGTGTAAGTCTCCTCCATGGGAGATAGAGAAACCAAGCAGGACCCGGGCCTCCACCAGCTGACCTTGGAGGCCTGATTCTTCTTACTCGAAACCTTTCCATTCAAAAGGACGGGCAGAGCTACCACAGCACCTGCCCCTCCCAGCACCAAAGCCTCCCACGCCACCCCCTCCACAGCGCCTCGGCTTCAGGACCACCACTCCCCAAGGGACCCCACCCGTCTAACCGCCAAGTGCAAGGACCCTGGCACCTGCTGCTCTTCCGTCGGTCCTGAGTGCCTTCATTTAGGCATCGGCCCCTTTCCCTCCTCACCAGGGGAAAGGGGTCATGATCCAAAAGGAGGGCACGTGGGGCCCCAGGAGAAAGGTCTGCACGTTTAATGTAGGAATGCCAGCCCGTGGGACCACTCAATCGTTCACGTAAGCCTAGAACCAATGGCCATCGTGGACCCCACGTGAACCCTCACTGCCTGAGAACCAAGGGACCCCAGAAGGAAGCAGACATTACACGGGGAAAGGACCCAACACTAGAGGAGATGGGGGAAGGGAGAGAGGGAGGGAGGGTGGGAGAAGAGTGAAGAGAGGGTTTGAGAAAAGCGTGAGAAGGCAGAGCCCCATGGGAAACATCCTTCTAGGTCAGTAAGTACAAATGTGCATAATTCTTCATAACGATTAACTACATAGGATCCACCAGATCAGCGATTTTCAACCTTCCTCATCTCATGGCACACATTTTAGAATTACTAAAATTTGGCGGCACACCAAAAAATACCTTTTTTTGCCAATCTGACCAAAAAAAAAAAAAAATGGGTATAATTTTGATTCGTTCCCAACCATAGCTTGTGCTGGCTATTGTCATTTTTTATATGCCAACCTAAGGAAGGAGAGGTCAGGGCCCCTGACGAGAGAGCCGGGTATTGCGTATTTTCAACATTCTTGCGGCTCACCGGTTGAAAATCGCTGCACTGAATGGAAGACATCTAATTTGATCTCATAGTGGACATTTTAACTGTTATCCCTTTTAACTATGAGCAAACACAAAATGTCCATTATACCTGGACGTGTAACTGTGTAGGCAGCTGTACAGTCACCGAGTTTTCCTGGCCACGCCGGGAGGTGGCGCCCCCCCCACCCCCCACCCCCAAGGGCGCCAGGCCAGTTCACTCACCCACGGAGCGGTAGCGGCCCGTCTTCAGGTCCTGCACACAGACGGCGCTCGACGCCCCGCACGCAGCGATGGCCACGCTCCCGCAGACGCTGATCTTGTAAAGCATCTGATTTTTGGTATCAACAGCTTCCCAAGTGTAGCTGAAAAGGAAGAAAATGTGTCGTTGTCAGGGATCTGCCAATAATTAACCCTCTCTCTGGTTTAACATTCAAGCCTCATTTGCTTTAGGACCACGGAGCCGCCATCAGCCAGATCCTGAAGGCGACTACGTCAAGTTGACCAGAAGCCAGGGCAGAAACCACTAACCACCACCCTGCTCTGCTCCCACCCGCCCTGAAGCCACCTCAAGACTCATCGGTCATCAAAATTCTTAAAAATGCTACCATCCACTTAGGAGTATCAACTCAGATAAGTAATTGCTCAAGAATCGTGTTGGTGTAAGACAGGAACCGTTCAAATCACACTGGAATGCTGGAAAGCCAAAGAGTGTTTTCTACTTTGTTTATTTTACTTAAAAACTAGTTGTGGCATGAAAGCCGGTTCTACTTCTGGTTTTACTTTTAGAGCTACAGCTCAGATTGAAACTGACAAGACGGAGTCGTGTAATGAGTCCACTATCAGATTCAAAATCAGACGTCCCCCTGGGGTGGCCCACTGGGACGAACATTTCACATGCATTCAAACTCACTGGGCGCACCCTGGCCAGGTGGCTCGGTTGGTTGGAGCGTCAGCCTGTACACCAAAAGGCTGCAGGTTCGATTCCCAGTCAGGGCACATACCTAGGTTGTAGGTTCAACCTCTCTCCCTCTCTCTCTCCTCTCTCTCTCTCTAAAAATCAATTTAAAAAACATATCCTCGAGTGAGAATTTTTTTTAAAAAAACCTTATTGTATGTTCAAACCTCTGGCAAAGTAGCTCTTGAGTTAATGAACTGTTAATGAATGGTTAATGAATGAATCTGCATACTTGGGACAAAATAATGGCTTGTCAGTTGTGTCAAAACAATGAGTCTCAATTCTCCAGTCGGGACAGAGAGAATGTTCTTCTGTCCATTTGGGAGCCTGGGGGTCATTTCCTCAGGGTAGAGACGGAAAGGGAGGCATGTGGCTGGACGACCCTGCAGGATGCAGCGTCTGTTACCAGAACTGGTGAAAGGGAGAGAGAGCACCTGGGAACGGCCTAGCTCCGTGGTCGGCAAACTGCGGCTCGCAAGCCACATGCGGCTCTTTGGCCCCTTGAGTGTGGCTCTTCCTAAGCCTTAGGAGCACCCTAATTAAGTTAATAACAATGTACCTACCTATATAGTTTAAGTTTAAAAAATTTGGCTCTCAAAAGAAACTTCAATCGTGGTACTGTTGATATTTGGCTCTGCTGACTAATGAGTTTGCCGACCACTGGCCTCGCTGGCCTGCCCAGGAGCTGCTGGAGGTCAGACTCATCAGTGTCAGCATTTGCTCCCCACACAGCGCCCCTGGACGGTAGGCACTCCCTCAGAGAGGGCGCGGCCCACTCCCCAGATGCCCTCCCCCACGCATCAGGACCAGGGCTGGGCAGAGCACACCAGGCAACACCCCTCCAGCTGAGAAGAGTCCCCCCAGAAGCCCATCCGGCAACAGAGGAACCCCACAGTGGGGTTGGTGGCAGCAAGAAGCCCCGCGTTCTCCTGCACGTAGGTGTGGGGCCTGGTCACACACCCCGCCACGAAGCCCGGGGGAGGGGGGAGGGAAGCACACAGGAGCGGTCAGGCAGGGTGGCGGCTGCCTCTTCCTCCCCCAGTTCAGCGGCCCCTGCACTGGTAGAACCCTGAAAAACAGGCTGGTGTGCTTGTCAAGTGCCTGCCCCGGGGTGACGGCGGCTGGAAAGCAGGTGCCATTGAACCCCCTTCTGCACCGGGAACAGAGCTGGCTATCTCCCACCGTCGGAGGGCTGGCCGCAGGAGAAAATAGCCGTTACCAGGCAGCAGAAAGTCATCAACAAAGCCTGTTCCCTTTGACCTTCATGAACCTCTTCCGTTTGCCGCACCAAATGTTCCTTAGGACTGCAGGGGTACTGAGTACAGCACAGGTACTGAGTACGGCAGTGATCAAATCAGACCCAAAAGCCCTTGCCCTCCTGGGGTCTATTCCAGTTGAGAACAGAAAACAAACAAGAAGACAAATACACAGGACATTCCACCGAGTATCTGTGCTGCTGGGACCGAAACAAAGTCGCCTCCCCAGGCAGAACCGGCCCAGGAGCCCCGCAGACGGGACCTCCTTCGGAGGGCATTGGCCTGAGGCCAGTAACAAAAAGGAGCAGCAGACTGAGATGTGGTGGGACGAGGATTCCGGATTCCGCAGAGGGACTGGCCGTGGCAAGGCCGCGAGGCCGATGGAAAAGGAGGAGGCCTGTGGCTAGAGCAGGCGGGTGAGGGTGGCAGGTGGTGAGGCCAAGGAGATGGGCCGCCCGGCCGCGCCAGGGCCTGCAGATTAAAGGAAGCAGTTTTGCTGTTTTGTTTTTTTAAAGGAAGCAGTTTTGACTTTGTACCTGAAGCGAAGGAAGGCCCCTCAAAGAGAAGACCCCGTGGATCTTTCCGTAAAGTTGTCAGTGTTTTTATTTGCAGAGCATCAGTAAAACTTGTCTATTAGTCACGGTTAATTTCGGAGACGGCTAGCCTCTTGTTCGGAAGCCAGGACTAAGTTCTCCCCGGACACCGGACAGCCAGCGTGCCCCTCCGCCAGCCTTGCAGAGCTGCTCCACAGCCGGAGTATGCAAGAGAGGGTAGAAGGGCGTCATTTCAGAACGAGGTGACTGGTAGGAATAAAGTCTAAGGAAATCCACACAGCACCTAAAATGCTATGCGATTCTTTAACAGAAACCCACTGGGGTGTTTGTAGAGATGGTACTTAAGTAAGCGAGCTGTAAAGAGTGGGTGTTTGGGGAGCAGGAAAGAGAAGAAAAAGAGAGAAATGGGGGACACTGTCCTGCTTCTCTGGAAACCAGGGTCCCTAGAAAGAAAAACGGTTGCTCCATTCGATTACACGTCTCTTCTCTGTGTGCATTTCATATTTGCTTTGTCAAGATTTACCCAAAAGGTAAGTGGTTTTGGGAGCAGGAAGGGAGGGTCCTAGGTAAGTACTTGAGTGCCGGCTTTTTTCAGGGGGTTGACTGAGCCACTTCGCACAGGGTGGCCCCTCCAGGCCGGCGCCTTCAATGCCACTCACGCACCCAACCTGCAGCACGTGGGTGCAGTCCTCGGTCACTTACAGAGGAGGGGAGGGCCACGGCATGTTCCCCACTAGCTACCCTGGCATCTGCAGACCATCAAGGCCTGAAGCATCCTGCGTCCAATGGACTTATGTCAGCTTTAAAACAAAAAAAAACATGCCTAGCACCTTCTATCAGGAATAATCCTCTAGCTGCAATAATTTATCTGAAAAGTCAGGAAACATTTTCCAGAAACGGTTGTGTAGTCTGGTATGCACCCTAGTTAGATCAAATTATTATCTAGATCTGCTTCTGCTGGTAATAAATACTTTTAAAGACTGTTTCGTAATAAGCTTGGAAGTCATGTAAATATCTGATAGCACTGTTTAAGAAAATTACATGTTTGGAACCAGATGATCCCAGACTCCTTGCCAGATCAAAGGGCCCAGGCCGAAACCGATCTCTCCACGTATGTGAACATTCAAAGGCAGCACGATCATGTCAGAGATTCGGAAAATGGTCTCAGAAACAATAAAAAAAGCATTATATACACGAAATAAAACTTAATGATATCTTTAAGGAATAATAAACTTTTGTCCAAGAACTTGTGTGCTAGAAGTGCTCTACTTGAAGTGAGCAGAACACAGCCTGCAGTGCGAGGCCCCTCAGCTGAGACTCACAGAAAAGCCTGTACCCTGACCTAGACCAAGCCGTTGGGGCGTGCGCAAGGAAAGACAAGGGAAAAACAGCAAGAAATGAGACCGACATGTTAGATCAAAATGAAAACTAAGCTGTAACATTAAAATTTAAATTTTTGGCAAGAAACAAACCTCTGGAAGAAAATATTTGCAAGCTGTGTGGAAATGTAATCTGTGCTCAAAAGCACACACGTATGGTTTAAATCTATCTGCTCTCCAGGCAGCTCCTGCAGCGGGGTAGGCAGGAGAGCCACAGGCGTGTTCTTGAAACACTAACTCCCCATGTCAGGGTCAAGCCTTCCAAAAGTCACAAGGCTGTCCTCCCTCTTATCTGAGGGGCCCCAGGAAGGTGGGGCCCCCAAAGGGGGGGGGGGGGTCGGGGGAGAAGCAGATGGTCCATGAGAGCCACCACCCAGAAGCCCCGTCCGGGGGCCCAGCCTTGCGAAAGGCCGTTAATATCCTTAAGGGAGCAGCCCAGCCCCAGTCAGAACAGCTCTTCTGGACACAAAATGATATGTGCAAGAACCTTGGCTTTGAAAATTAGCAAAAGCAAGCAAAATCCTTGTCATTCTACACCTCATCTCCCAGAGTGTCAAATGTACTGAGCCGATGTCGCCTCCCCCTCAAAAAATCCACGTCCATGTCAAAGCAACCCTGACATGAGATGAATGTCCTCTGGACCGCGCGGCCTCGCCCCCTGGGTCTGCAGCTCTGGCGCCGGCCCCGCTGGCCTCTCCCACCATTTAAGGCCACATCTCGGGGCCCCCACCGCACCGCCACGTAGGACAGGCGGGCCCACCCGCCCAGGACAAGGACAGGCAGGCACAGAATCAACGTGGGGGAGGAAGGACACCTGCATGGCATCGCAGCACGTCTTCGGGAGCGAGCATCTCCAGGGCAAAGCCCCAGGCACGCGCTGCCATGAGTCACCTGTCCCGGGTTCCAGCTTTGCCGTCAGAGGCCAAAGCGCAGAAGGATCAGGCAAGCCCCCCGTCCAACATCACTCAGTTGGAAGGACGAGGCCAGGAACTAGCCCGGTCTGTCCGAGCCCCTCACTTACTCCCACGCTCAAAGAAGTCTCTCTACCTCTTCAGAAAACATTTTGTTTCAGTGACAACACAACACTGAACCTGGCAAAACATTTTACAGAACTTTAGAGTCTCGATCTCGTGACGTACATTGATGCCACTGAGGGGACAGACTGGGCACGGGGTGAACCTCTCCACCGAGGCCGAGTGGTGGCCTCTGCGAGGTCCAGGCTGTCCCGTGTGACTGATCGACAGGCGATGGACCTGAGCTGGCTCAAGCTCTTCCCCAAGTTTTAAACGTCTGCTCCTTACACCCCCACCCAGTTCTGCTTTCTCTTTTGCACAGCTGAGTGGCCATATACCAGAGGCAGCAGCACCTTCTGCAACCTCTGCTTCCTCGCCCAGCGGTTTCCATGGGAAGGCCATCCATCCCCTTCTCCCCGGCTGCTCCCGCCTCACTCTGCACCCCAGCTGGCTGAGGCCCCGCTGGGAAGGGACACATCCATGCCGTCCTCATCTCGGACTCACTCTCCTTGAACGTGACCACTTAGTGCAGAGAGAGCTGCCCTTCACAAAGCGTCCTCGGGAACTCGGAAAGCAGCCCACCAGCAAACCATCCGCTCCAGCAGGGCCCGGGGGTGGGGGCAGAAGCCACACCCAAGGAAATCACTGGAAGGGACCTCGGATTTTAGAGTGATCTGTGCGGCGGAAATACGCCTGGATGTGGACAATTGATTTCGCCCTCCCCGCTGAGCACACAGAAAGCGGAGGACTGTCCGCCCCCGACAATGATCCCACGGCCTCCGCCAAGCCCATCTCGGACTTCTGCACTCGGTCCGCATCTGTTCGTGGCACGGAGGTTCCGTTTTAACCTCATTTGGTTGAGTTTCATAATCTCCTAAAAGGTGCTGGCAGGTCACCAATTAGCAGGAAGCACACAAGCAGCACACTGCCAGCCAACCCAGAGACAGGAAGGCGGTTCGACTTTCCCAGCGTTGCTCCAGCGAATGCCACACCGGGCGCCATCCTGGTCCAGGCTCAGCAGTCGAGGGCAACCCTGCAGGGCAGTCCCCGTGGCCAACACAGCCGCCTGGAGCCCCGAGCCTCACGGAGACGTGCAGAGCCGTCTCCACCAGACCACACCTCTGTGAACGTGTCCAGAGAACGAGGAAATTCTAAAGAAAAAGCTAGAGGGGTGTGACTGGACAGTCTCTTTTCTAAAAACGTTACATTTATTTATTTACTTGTGTATTTATTTATTTTTCGTTAATGCTCACCCGAGGATATTTTTCCACTGATTTTTAGGGAGAGTGGAAGGGAGGGGGAGAGACAGAGAGAGAGAGAAACATCGATGTGTCACTCTCACATCGATGGTTGCCTCCCATACGTGCCGTGACCAGGGGCAGGGATTGAGCCTGCAACTGAGAGGTACGTACCCTTAACCAGAATCAAACCTGGGACCCTTCAGTCTGCTCTATCCACTGAGCCAGACCGGCTAGGGCTGGACAATGTTTTTAAAGCATTTGACATTGGTGTCTTCCACGATGCCTCTCAAGTTTTCGTATGTCATCAGTGAGTGCTACAAAATGACAATACCTTGTAAAATGTAACTTGGGGTTCTTGCAGTTTAAAACCAGCTAACATCCAAAATAAAGTCTATAAAATTCAGTTACAAAATGGATGGTGTGCCCAACCCCTTAAAACAAAAAAAAAAATCGTGGAAAACTGAGTTCATGAGCCCTCCTTCTCTCCCTGCCTCCCATGGCCACATGGCCGGACGCTTCTGAAATATGTCTGTGCTCCCTGGCCCCCTGAGTCTGGGGCTGCGGCAATGGTCACATGGCTATTAAACATTTTATTATTGGCCTACAAAGTTCGTTGCATAAAGCAGGACAGAGGAATCAGTAATAAAATGAATAAGCATGTATAAATCTATAACTTGGTTTCCTTAAAAAAAAAAAAAAAAAAGACAACCGAGTTGGTGATATACGAGCTGAATTCCCGTAGCGTGGCCACTGGCTAGAGCAGGGGTGGGCAAACTTTTTGACTCGAGGGCCACATGGGTTCTTAAACTGGACCGGAGGGCCGGAACAAAAGCATGGATGGAGTGTTTGTGTGAACTAACATAAATTCAAAGTAAACATCATTACATAAAAGGGTACGGTCTTTTTTTTTTTAGTTTTATTCATTTCAAACTGGCCGGATCCGGCCCGCGGGCCGCAGTTTGCCCACGGCTGGGCTAGAGAGTTGTTTTCTGAATCTGAATCTCGAGTGAGCAGAAAATCTAAAACTGGGGGGACGAGGGGAATGAAAAGTCTTTCCAATCTGTACATCAAAAAGCATTTTCCTGCCTTGGCCAAGTAGCTCGGTTGGTTAGAGCGTCGTCCCCATACACCAAGGTTGTGGGTTCGATCCCCAGTCAGGACACATACAAAAAGCAACCAGTGAGTGCATAAGGAAGTAGAACAACAAATCGATGTCTCTCTTTCTTTCCTCCTCCCTCCCTCCCTCCCTCCCTTCCTCTCTCTAAAAATCAATAAAGAAAAGGCGGGGGCGGGGGGGGGGGGGGGTCCTACTTTGGCCTGAATCCAAGTCCTGAACAGAACATGGAGGAAATTGTTTGGCTCGTGACTGCCCCTTATCATGATCAGAGAGCTTCTCAGCTCATACATCCCGCCCCATGCCCTTCAAAAATCCCCGAGTCTTTTTAACTAAGACGGGGAGGGGTGAAGGGGGGAGAGGCGGGGGGAAAAGGACGGCACGGCAAGAGGCAGGGCTCCCGACCTGGGACATGGGCATCCGCGGCGGAGTGTCACCGCGCTCTGCCGCTGGCACTGGAGGAAAGATCGGGTTTGGGTGACAATCTGCACCCTGACCTGAAGGCGGGGGACAAGCGCATCTGACACAGCGTGGCCAACACTCATACAGGAAGCACTTCACTTCCTATTCTAACAAACCCACAGGCTGTGGAAAAGATACGGGGCCTGCGAGAAAGAGAGAAAGAAAGGACAGGTCTTTCCCTGGTGGCTCCACAGGTCTGGGCGCAGGAAGCCAGTGGGGAGGGAGAGAGAGAGAGAGAGAGAGAGAGAGAGAGATATCCGGCTGAGCCAGGCGCTAGTCCTCCCCAGAGCAGGGGCACAGGCCCCAGCAAAGGTTTAAAAGCCAGCATCCCAAGTGGCTGACCGAGGTCACCTGAAACAGAGGGAGGTGAGGGCACTCAGAAAGGGGCATGGCAACCATGGGCACAGCCCACAGCCCCGGCCCTGGCCCCAGCCCTGACTCCGGCCCCACCCTGGCCAGCTGTGAGTCAGGCGTAGTTTCTGAGCCCTGGCTTCCTGATCTACAGAACTGAGTCACCCCAAAAGGTCGCTGCCAAGAAAATGGAGACTGGTAACGTAGAGCTTTTGAGAGCCTAGGATCGAAGGCTTTCGTCTTGCTCAACAGGACTCAGACTGCTAAAAATTAACTTTACAAAGAAAGGTTAAGTGGGTGTGGGGCCTCCTAAAGGAATGTCACCTGACACTAGCAAGAACTGGAGAGGAGGGCGAAAGGGAGGGGGACAGGATCTTGTCTTGGCCCTTCTCCTCCGAGCTGATGGAGCTCAAGACAGAGATGGGGGAAGAGGAGGCCTCAGGACAGGCATACACTCACACAGCAGCCTCCTGGGACCACTCAGGACAGGACAGTGCTGCTGGGCCTCCCGAGCCGACACCAGCACAGACCTGCAGAACCGGACTTCCAGCAGAGGGACAGGAGGAGGGGACAGGGCATGCTGTCCCCAAAGAGGCCTCATAGCAGGGCAAGGTGTGGAATTCGTCATAGATCGCAGTGACCCTCCCAGCACACAGCTGCCGGAGGACTGGCCTGGCCTCGCTCTGTGAGGCCGCCTGCCGCCCCACGCCTGCACCCAGTTCCGCTCTCAGGCACCACCAGGGCACCAGCGGCACGTCCACCCTGAACCCTGCTCGGGGATGAGTTTTTAAAAATCAGAGTAATCACCTGATGTTCGCATCCCTCGTCCCTCATTTGCATAAGGAAGGTTGGATTAGAGGCTAAACCTCCTTCGTAATTACACGGATGTCGGAATCCAACTGGTTGCCTTGAAAGTCAACCCAGCCCTCGGCAGAGAATGCAAACCTTAACCCTCAGGCCCCAGACCAGGTCACCCAGGCCCCAGGCCCCCTCCCAGCTGGACACAGCGTCCCTCCTTCGGAAGGGAAGGCATCTGCCTTCCTCAGTCCTGGGCAGTCAGCTCGGCTGGTTAGTTCATGACGCGAAAGCGGCCCCCGAAGGTGCTGGCTCTTCCCTGGGCTGATGAGGTGACACAGGAAACGCCTCTGCTTGCAGCTGCTGGTGTCCCGGGTAAGACTGGCACCTGGGGCTCCGCGGGGAAAAGAAACACACATCCCGTGTGCGTCCATTTAAAAAGAGCAGCATGATCTCACCTAACCCTGAAAGGCTTTAAGAACAAGAGGAGCCGAAACCGGTTTGGCTCAGTGGATAGAGCGTCGGCCTGCGGACTGAAGGGTCCCGGGTTCGATTCTAGTCAAGGGCATGTGCCTGGGTTGCGGGCACATCCCCAGTAGGAGATGTGCAGGAGGCAGCTGATCAATGTTTCTCTCTCATCCATGTTTCTGGCTCTCTATCTCTCTCCCTTCCTCTCTGTAAAAAATCAATAAAATATATTTAAAAAAAAAAAAAAAAGAACAAGAGGAACGTCCGTTAAGCAACTGACTGGACGCCCGCGTGTTCAGGGAATGACCTGCACACACGGTGGCTCGCCACGTCCACACACCTTGTAGAGGAAAAGCGGCCGCGTGTTCAATCGCTAGCTGGAGAGGAGACCTTGCGTCCTGGATCCCTGGGGAGACTGAACTGGAAACTTCCACGGCTCCATCGATGCCTGCATGGTCCTCCCACACTCTGCCTCCCCCCCTCTCCCCCTCCCCCGCCACTAGGGCCACCCTGCACTGGTCCCTGCACCTCAGCCCCAGCCCCGCACTCCCACAGACTCTGCTTCCTCTCCCTCCCCCTCCCCTCGCTTCTCCTGGAGCTCCATTTTACAACCCGCCCTGGGCCCCACATTCCAGGGCAGCGACCACCAGTTCCCTGAGCCCTTTCACAGCAAGCTCCTCGGAAGGACTGGTCCGGACCCACATCTCCACCACGTCCTGTCCTCCCTCCTCCCTCAACTCCAACCCAGCTTCCACCCAAACCAGGGCCGCTGTCACCACAGCCCTCCGCCCGCAAACCCAGCCATCAGCCCTGACGCTCGGTGTGACATCTCTCTCCTCGTTTCTCATCTTGTCTCCCTGGCAGCTCCCGGTCAGCCTCCTCCGCTGGTTCCCCGTCTGGGTACAGCTCCCCCATGCGGTGCCCGGCCCACCGCACTGCCCTCACCACCCTCACCGCCCGCCAGACCTCCCTGCTCCATGTCCAGGAGGCACCTCAACACCAACATGGCCGAGCTGGCTCCCTCTCCCCCCTCGACGTGCTTTTCTCTGGAAATGGCGACTCCATTCTTTCCGCTGCGCCAAGCAATTCTCTTCTTTCTCTCCTCACACCCCACAACCAACCATCAGCAAACCACCTCGGCTTCACCTTCAAAACATGCAGAATCCTACCACTTCCCACCACACCCGAAGCTACAGCCCTGGGTCCAGCCTACGACGACATCTTACCCATCCATCAAAGATCCCCGCTTCCCCATGTCACTCCTCTGCTTCAAATCCTCCCTCGGAAGGAAAGCCAGAGCCATTGCCATGGCCTACAGGCCAGGGGCCCTGCTCACTCAACCTCCCCGTCCTCCCCCCATCCTCCTCTCGGGCACTCGCTGCTCCAGCCATGCATGCCCCCCCCCCCCCCCCCCCCCCCCCCCCCGCCACTAGACGCAGGGTTCCCTCACTCATGGCCTTCGTGGTCTCTGCTGAAACTCCATCTTACAGACAGGCCAGGGGGTGCACCCACTTAGAGCAGCCCAAACCCTCACTCCCCCCACCCCCCACCCTCAGAATGTCAACCAACGCCACTAACTCCTCTGCCTCCTCGACGGGGCCACTTCTAAAGAGACAGGAGAGCTCGCTGGCTTCTCACTCTGATTGTGGTCACACTTCCAGAGCAGATGGCAGGGGGCGGAGCCGGAGAGACCTGCGGGTGACTCGGGTGCGACACACCCTCGTCACTTCTAGGAACCCTGCTCTTCAGCTCTTCAGGCCGGTGGTTTGGGCTTCTACTTACAAGCCGGGGGCGAGGAGCAGGGCTGTTGGGGAGTTTTTGTTGTTTCTGTGTGAGGCAGCGCTTTAGAGTAGAGATGGCAACAAACTGATTCTGTACGCCGTCAACACCCGGGGCCACAGGCTCGTGAGCAGCTCTCCACGTGCAAGCCGCACACACCTGAGTGCGGAGCACGGCCCCGCACGGGCGCCAGCTCCAGGGCAGGGAGCTCCTCCGACACTTTCCTCCCAGCCGCCCACCCTCCATGGCTCCCGTGTTCCCTGGCCCCTCCGTGTGCTAACAAAACTGACATGAAGGCTTTCACAATCTCGCCCGGCCGGCCTGGCTCAGTGGCTGAGCGTCGACCTATGAACCAGGAGCTCATGGTTCGATTCCCGGTCAGGGCACATGCAGGAGGCAGCCGATCGATGATTCTCTCTCATCATGGGTATTTCTAACTCCCTCTCCTTCTCCCTTCCTCTCTAAAATCTATAAACATATATTGAAAATATATTTAAAAAAAAAAAAAAAAACGTTCACCATCTCCAGTCCCTCCAGCTCTCCCGGCCAGATGGCCCAGCCAGAACTACGTGCAGGAATCTGCCCCGGGCCTGGGGAAGCTGCCCCCGGGGATCTCAATGCACAAAAGGAAAAGGAAAATCCCATCCCAGGTCGCGAGCTGATCGGAGGGGCAAGTGTCACCGGAACCAGAGGGCCTGGGACTTCCCCGCACGGAGGACTCGCAGGCCCTGCCTCCTCCCGGCCTCACAGAAATAGGCCGTGACGCACGGCTCCGGGCACCTCGACGCCCGCGCCGGCAGCAGCTGCTTCTCGTCTGGCACCGTGGTTTCACGAGGCGCTTTCACAACCTTCCCATGGGCTTGCATCCTCCTTCCCTGTCCCCACCTGGTGAGGCCCCCGTGAGGGCGGGAGCCCCCCGACCGCCGCCCCCGGGCCCGAGCCGGCTGGGACTTCTCCACTCGGCCTGAAGTGCAGCAGCCACAACAGGAAGGGAGGACGAAGCCAAGAAAACGCAGGAAGGGCCCTCCCCCGCCCCTCCCCCGGCCACCCGACATATGGCACCTGGCACCCGCCCAAACCCCACACCTCCTGTCCTCAAGCCCCTCCTTGTTCGAGGGAATGTGAGTTGGGCTTTCTGCTCCTCGGGCTGCAGGAATCCTCGAGGAGACATACCTCGAAACCACAGGAGTTTGGATGCAAGATGGACCCCGAGAATCACAGTCCAGTGGTTTTAAAACTTTTTTAGATGGAAACGTTGCTTTCTCCAAAGGATTCTGACGTGGGGTGTCAATGCATAAAACAGAGAAATGAGAAATGCGTCCTGGTTGAGGCAGAAGCCCCGAGACACTAATGGGGACTGGGGGGTACAGAGTGACGGGCTAACAATGTCTCTGGCCTAACCCAGCAGCCCCAACTTAGAGAGAAAGCAGTCATTGCTGCCCCCTCCCCACCACGGAGGGGCCCTGAGGTGGACTGGCCACCGCCAAGCCTTCTGACTCGCCCTCCAGCCCTAACAGCACCACTGGACTCAGGACGGCAGACCTCAGGATTGAGGCCCCACGAGTGCGGGGAAGAGTCTGGATTCAACACCAGGAAAGCCACTTCCCAACTCGGGGCCCATCTCGCAGGAGGGAACTGAGGCCAGAGAAAGGAGGCCATCTGCCCCAGCCAACTCCATAATCCAGCTCTCCCGCTCCAGCTGCGGGCGGGACCGCCGCACCCTGCCAGCGGCCCTCCGCAGGGCCCGGCAGCTGTCTCCTGGCAGGAACAGGCTGGGGGTCGTCACGGGGAGGGCGGAAAAGCCACGGAGACACACCAGCCAGAGGAACGCCCTGCCCATCCCCCGACCTCCCCAAAAACAATTTATAGCCAAGCTCCAACAACTGCTTCCATCTGACTCTGTGCAGCTGCAGGCCGGAGGGGGCCGGAGGGGGGGAGGGGGGGGAGGGGGGCCAGAGGGGCCGGAGGGGGCCGGAGGGGGCTGGACTGCAAAGAGCTCTCTCGGGAATCACCAGTGGCCACAGGGCACCACAAAATCAATATTACAAATGCCAACAAAGAAGCTGGGCCCAGGGAGCAAGAATGGATTGAGCAGCCTTCACAGAGCAGAACCTCGCAGCCAAGAGCCGTCCATGAAGAAAGAACAGGCCGTGGCGAATATACATCCATTGGAAACCTTGTTGACATAAACACACACACACACACACACAGTGGACACACTCGAGAGGTTAAAGGGCTTATAAACACAGGAGAGTTGCTAAGCTGGGACATAGGACACAGGACATTCTCTGGAGCCCCGTCCAAAGTGGTAGCCAGATACAAAGGACAAACCGAGCAAGACAAAGAATAGGTTTTAGGCTGAGGAAAGGCTGAACCAGCACCATTAATGAAACTCCGACTCAAAGAGAGAACACTGTTTCCAAACACACAGCACACTCTCAGCTTGACTAGGTGCTAGGCCACACGGGAAGTGTCAATAAATTCTACCGCGTTTACCCGCCACCATGAGGGGGGGAATCCATGTAACCTGGGGATAAATCGTCTAAAAACTTCGTGACTTCAGGAAGTTGACAAAGTTAGAACATTTGGGTCCCAGAAGGAAATATTCAGAATGGAAGGATTAAAAACTAGGTATCAAAGCCTATGGGTGGTGTGATCTTCAGGACAAAGAAGCATACAGCTTTGAATTCATCTCAAACTAGAAAAAGAAGAATGAGGTGAGAGCTAGTAATAGAGAGCAGAAATTAACAGCATGGAAAAAAAATGGTGATAGAGATGGGGAACCAAACAAAACGCTATTTCTTTTGGAAAGGTTAAAAAAAGGTAAATCTTTAGGAAATGTGATTAAGGGGGAAATTTTATATAAATAAGGAGCAGGAGTTTTTTAAATTTACCTACAGATACAAACAGTATTTTCAAAAGTATAAAAGTAGCATGCTGCATATTTATATATGAATACCTAATTAAAATTACAAGCTTTCTAGGAAAACAACAGACAACCAAAATTGGCTCAAGAAAAAGTAGAAAATCTGAACAGATAAAGCAGATAAAACTGAAACTATAGGCAAAACTCCGCCTCCACAAAGGCATCGGACAGTTTTACTGGTGAGTTCTACCAAAATTTAAGAAAGAGAAAATGTCGGTCCTATACAGACACTGTTCCACGGAATATAAAATACTAAAGTCTACCTCGCTCTTTCCACAAAGCAAACATATGCTTGATACTAAAGTCAGCCAAGAACAGCACAGCAAAGAAAATTACAGCCCCATCCCTCTTAAAAACAGCTGCGAGCATCCTACATAAAGTATTAGCAAACAGAACTAGATATATTAATGGGGAAAAATATTTTCACCCTTTCCTCACACCACACTCAGAAACTAACTCAGCCCTGGCAGCTGTGGCTCAGTTGGTTGAATATTTTCCCGTGCACCGAAAGGTCGCCGGTTCCACTCCCCGTCAGGGCACATGCCTGAGTTTCAGGTTCAGTCCTAGTCGGGGTAGCATGCAAAAGGCAGCCCCATGACTGAGGTTTCTCTCTCTCCCCCTCTCCCTTCCTATCTAAAAAAAAAAAAAAAAAATCAATAAAAACATGTTTTTTTTAATTAACTCAAAAAATTATCATATGGGTAAACATAAAGTTAAAATTATAAAACTTCTAGAAACAATCATAGGGAAAAAAAAATCTATTTGACCTCAGGGTAGACCAGTGGTTCTCAATTGGAGGTAATTTTGTCCTCCACCCCAGGAGTCATTTGAAATGTGAAGACATTTCTGCTTGTTACATCTGGGGTTTGGGGGGTAGTACTCCAGGGGTGCTGCTGACCCCACACTGTATAGCACAGCCTCCACACAGTTACCTGGCCCAAATGTTGATACTGCTGAGGCTGAGAAACCTTGGGTAAGCAAAGATTTAAAACTTTTTTTTTTTTAAATCAGTTGGAGTTCATCAAAATTTTTTTTAAATATCTATTTTTCAAAGAATACACTAAGGAAATGAAAAGGAGCAAGCCAAAGACTGGGAAAAAATATTCATAATACATATTATACATACCTAAGAAAGGACTTGTACCCAGAATAAAGAATTCTTAAGCCCTAGCCAGTTTGGCTCAGTGGATAGAGTGTCCACTGCGGACTGAAGGGTCCCCGGGTTTGATCCCCAGTAGGGGCCGTGCTCTCTAATCACTGATGTTTCTCTCTCTCTTTCCCTTCCTCTCTAAAATCAATAAAAATATATTTTAAAAAATAAGAATGAAAAAACAAATTCTTAAAACTCAGTAAGATGACCCCCAAAAAAACTGTAAGGGATGAGGGACAAAAGACTGTTTTTAACAGACACTACAAAAGACACCACATAGTCAAGAGTTCATGAGAGCCGTTCGACATCATTAGGCATCACAATAAATACAAAAAGATATTCAACATCACGAGCAAGCAGGGACACGAACATTAAAACCACAGATACAACTGCAAACCCGCAAGAATGGCTCAAAGTGAAAAGACTGATACCATCAGTGTTGGCAGAAGATTCGGAGCAAATGGAACAGACTGCTGGTGGGAATACAAAATGGACCACCATTTCCGAACACAGTCTGACAGTTTCCATAAAGTTAAACGCTCACTCGCCATTCAAGAATCTCCCCCTCAACCCTCCCCCCCGCCCAAAAGAAAGAATGCATGTGTCCACACAAAATCTTATACTCAAATATTCACAATGGCTTTTATTCATGATAGTCACAAACTAGCAACATCTAAATTACTCTTGGATGGAAAACAAAATCAAGACTAAGATGACATATTATTTAAAATTAACAGAAATAAGAAGAGGAGGGTGCTCATGGCCGCTGCCTCCCAGGGAGAGTAGTCAAGGTCAAGGTTAAGGCCAAGGCCAACACAATCTTTTGGGATCCCAGTGAGACATTCTGTTTGAGATGTCTCCATTCCAGCTCTAGCCCCTCCCAGTTCTCCCCTCTGCTTAAGAAATGCTTAAGAACCACTTGGAGAATATACGAACCCTGCATCATCTTGCCAGGATTAAAGGTGAGGAGACACTCCTGGCATATATTCAGGCCTCTGTCCCTCACTGGTCATGAGCCAGCTGTGAGGAAGACAAAGTACTGTGAGGAGACCCAATCAATCTCAGCTCCATCCACCTCACACACCATCCACGACCAGTGGGGGCATTCCCGAGAAGTCTCCATTCCCAGGAAGCCTCCATTCCTGGGACAAGCTGTAAAAAACGAAGGAAAGAACAGGATCTTCGAAGTAATGAGCTACTCTCTGCCCCGAGTCCCAGGTCCGGAACCCTGTTAAACTCTCTCTGCCCGCACTATACAGTTTCATATGCCAAGGTCAAAGTAAAGATGAGAACATCGGAATTCTTTTTCTCAACCCCATCCTTCAAAAATTCCTCTGTGAAACGCTGATAAAAGATGTGGAGCCCAATCAGGAATTCATTGCCTGGGAATGTGTCCGGAAGTTGTTCTAAGAATTAATGCATGCGGTCTAACGTACCCATAATTAACAATCTTGGACTTCTACACACTTATTGTTGCAAGAAATGTACACACACAAGTGGATGTGGTCCAAGTTTAACATGTGGCCCAAATTAAGCATATAAGCATTGTTCCTTCGGAAAAAAAAAAAAATTTGCAGGGAAAAAAATCTAGAGACAGCAACTAAACCAACCTCAACTCCCAGCTGGCTTCATTATCCTCTTGTCCTCAATGTAATAAAAACTTCCAGGATTTATACCCAAACAATTGGGGGGAAACTTGTTCTGAATAAATTTTAAAGTGGTTAACTACGTAAATCAAGCCAGCCCAATGCATTAGTTTATAACTAGTACAAACTGTTAAGACCTCACTCATTAAGGATGTTAACACCTTAAATAAAGGGTGGAAGCTCACCTATTATATGTGCAAGATAACACTTTTAGAAAGTGAGAATCACACCGCAGTGAGGAAAGCTACAGGGCACCGTGGTCACTTCTGGTGACTGCTTGGCCTCTGTGCTCGCTCGCTAGCTCTCTCTCTTTCTCTCTCTCTCTGGTCCTGCGACCCTCAGACATTCCTCGCCAGCACAACAGCCCTCGGGCCTCAAGACCTCTGTGCGGGCCAGCCCGCAGCCGCTCACGCTGGCCTCCTAATAGCCACCACCTCCCAACAAAGAGCTGACTCGGCAGTTAAGAATCGCCAGCTTCTTCCAGAGCACAGGGCTCGCCCGGACAGGAGTCCTCCTGACCCCTAGAAACTAGAGCTGAATCGCCCCGAAGAACCAGCGCTTTGAGTAAGTGCCGCGTGGAGCCAGGCTCTTTGGGAAACGTGCAGGGCCGTCCCTGCCTCTCCGTGCAAGGCAGCAGCGGCCTGTTCTCTCCATGTGCCCGAGCGCAGCTCAAGCTGCTGCTGAAATCCTTCCAACAACAGAGCGCGCCAGGAACTGCACCCCTGTCCACCACCCTGGCCCCAGGAGTGGTCAGGGCCACTGCTCACCCCGCAGCTTTGTCCCCCAATCCGAGGGCCCAGCATGGGGCCAGCTCCCCTGCAGCAGGCCCAGCCTCCCCTCCCGCTGGCCCTCGGGGATTGCAGATGAAAGTCCCTCTGGGATTCTAGAGGGGAGGTTGTAGCCGCAGAACTGCAATTCTGTGTTTTAGAGGCGATGAGAATTTACTTTTGGGGGGGGGGGGGTCTAGTCAGGCCTGGACAGTGTCTGAGCACTCCAAACCTGTGGCTCGGAGGAGGGGTGTCTGGGGACTGCCCTGGGCACCAAACCACAATGAATGAGACAATTTCAACAGAAAATATACCACGGACAAGCATTTGGCGTGTGATCCCGCGCCCACCAGGGCCGGCTCCACACACAAGCAGCACAAAGAAACTAACACTTCTGAAGCCGACTTTTCACGCTCCCGGGGAGACCTTGCAGAGCTGTTTACGTTTCGGCCAAATGGACACCCAGGAATGGATTGAAAAGGCAGCTTCATACATCCTGCTTTGGTGATATTTCATAGAACTTTTCATACTGGATCAAAAAAAAAAAATCAGCTCACATTCCCAAACTTCAAGTGTGAGCTGGAGTTAAGGAACTTTTAGCCAGTGTTCTCTCAAGAAAAGTACACCGATTATTCTCTCTCACACACACACCCCCAAAGAAAATGCCTTAACAAGGATCGAGGCCAAGGTATCCATTTAAAACAAACAAATGGAAGAACCTCCCTTGGCAGGTCCTGGGTGGAGAGAGAGATTGTGCACATGGCTCTGGAGAGGTCTCCATGCAAGCACAGAGCAGTCGCAGACAAAGGGAAAACCGTGGACGAGCCCTCAGGACGGGCCTGGGGGGGGTTTGCGTCCTAAGAAAAACGAAGAAAAACTAAACACACCCACTTCGAAGATACTCTCAGATAAACCGTGGAGGGCAGTTTATCAGCTAACCTGCCTATCAGCCTGCAGGCACTCTCCCCTGTGGTAAGTCATGCCCACCGATCACAGGAGGGAGAAGCATTTAGAGATACAAAGGCCATTTTCTGCTCCACGGCGAGGCCCTGGGCGTTCCACCTGGAGATGAAGTGAATGAATGCAGGTTCAAGGCGCAGGGGTGACCAACGACACCAAAGCAAAAGCAAGGCCCTCCCCCCTCCCCCACACTAGCCAGCCACGCCGTCTGGGGCCGCCCTTGAGGCCAGGTTTAACCTTAACTATTAAGAAATAAACTCCCATGTGCTCACAAGAGCCAGACTTGGACCTCACGAGCCCAGCTGGACGAGTTTCTTAGAGATAAGGCCGGTCACCGCAGCCAGGACTCGGAACGCGGTGCCACAGCAGCCCCGGCCCGACCATGCTGACGCTGCAGCCCCCCACCCCCCCTCCGTGTCCTGCTCACTTATTTACCTGAGTAACTGTGGGGATCGGGGCGGCTAACTGGCCGCCAAACTCATGGGCAGTAACCGCTCCCTCCGGCCCCTCCCCCCTCCAAAGAAAGGGGACAGAGAGAGTCTCTTTCCAAAGAGTTTCCACCGTGAGCTGAGCCTCACTCTCCTTAAAAAAATATTCCTCCAAGTTCTGACCTGGGGGCGGGGGTGCTGGTCAGGCCAACTCTGACCCGTGGGAAGAGTAAGACCCCACAAAGCCCCGCCACCAACTCGCAGCTCAGCCCAAGGCGGGCTCAGCCTCACTTTACGCTAAGAAGTAACTCGCTAGTGCGAGGGAGGGGGTGGCGGGCTGGCCACCAGCGCCCCTCGGCTTCCCATCTGCTTCCTTTACACCAAAGGGGGTGGGGGGGCGCGCTGGACTCCCCATCCTCCGCCACAGGCCAGAGGAGGCGGGTGAGAAATCCTCCGCATGGACGGCTCCCGGGGGCTCCTGGCCACCGCCGAAAACCAAAAGCCGTCGACGAGACCAGCGACGGCATTACACAATCATGGTTCCCAGAGCAAAAGGCTCCGCTAGAATAATCTGCACGAGACAATGACATCATGTGAGCAACTAGACAGGAAGTTAGGCTCGGAGGAGCGAAGGGTGAGATCTTGAAAGCCCATACACCCCGTTCCTCCACCAAAAAAAGAAAAAAAGAAAGAAGAAAGTCGCTTTCTGTGGAAATGATACTCAAAGAAAAAATGGAAAACCCACATGGAGGAAACCCATCAGCAAATGAAACCAAAACCCCAACTCCACGGCCATCTGTGCGCGTGAGCGTCCCACGGAAGGGGCGCCGCGGCGCCGGTGGAACTTGGAGGAAACGTGGGGTGGGAACAAAGCGAGGCCGTGCCCGGGGTCCTGCGCCCTCCAACTTTCGCCGGCGCCCGGCGCCAGGGGCCCGCGGCGTGTCCCCCGCACCGGTCGCGCCGGCCCGCGCCCGCACCCGCACACAAAGCCGCCGGACTTGGTGACAGCCACAAGTGGCCGGGCCCCGGCCCCCGCCAGCGCCGGCACGGCGCGCCCCCGCCCGCCGCACCCCTCGCCGGCGGGGTCTCTACCTTCCCCACCACGCGGGCAACTTTCCCTCGGGGGCGGGGGGGACCCCAGCCTGGACGAGAGGGGCCCCGGGGACCTCAGACCCTCCCGAGCGCCCCCGCCCCCCGCCCAGCCCCGCGGCGCGCCGGGGCACCGCGAGCGCAGCCACCGCCGGGAGGGCCACCCACCTGCACAGCTCGGGGAACTCGGCGCCCTGGGCCCTCGCGGCCCCCGGGGCCCCGACGAGCAGCAGCAGCTGCAGCGCGAGCAGGGAGCGCAGCGGGCGGCCGGCGGGCGCGGGCCCCAGGTGGGCGCTCCGGCCGGCGGCAGCACCCATCGCGCGGGGCCCGGGCGGCACGGCGGGCACGGGGTTAGCGGCGCGCGGCTGCCGGGGGCCGCGCCCTGGACATGGATGCGCCGCCAGGGTGGAGGCGGACAGGAGCGCGAGAGGAGCGGGAGCGGAGTGAGAGCCGAGGGGCGCGCGGCTCGGCTGGGCTCGGCGGCGGCGGCGGCGGCCCCGGAACCGCGTCACGTGACCACCGCCAGCTCCGCCCCCGCCCCGCCCCGCTCACGTGACTCCCTTGTTCAGGTGATCCCCGCCCGCCAGCTCCGCCCAGGCCGGGTCACGTGGGCGCCCCACGCGCGGGGTGAGAAGCGGCGTGGCGGGGCGCGGGTGCAGGTGTGGGCGGAGACCTGCCTGCCCGGCGCGGCCTCAGTTTCTCTCAGCGAACCCTCGGTCGGCACGTGGGCGTTTCTCCGCTTAGAGGAACCGCTTCCCAACCTGGACCGGCCGGGGGCGGCCCGGGGCGGGCTGGTGCCCGGGCGCCGGTGCCACCGCACAGCTGTTGCCGGGGTCCTGCCCCGCGGACGCAGGTCGCGCAGCCCTGCGCCGGGCTTTCCAGCCTTTGCCCGGGAGCCTCCCGCGATCTCCGGTGGGAACGGTCTTCCCTGAGCGTGTGGCTCCCACAAAGAAAAGGGGGCACAAGTCTGGGGCCGTGGACTGTAAAGGAGGCAAAAGTGTAACTGCCCAGCGAGCGCCACTCAACAAAGCCGTATTCATCCCTCCGTTCAAGTGTGTGGTTGCACCCACACCATGGGAACGCCTGGGCGCTGGGCAGAGTGAAAGTAAAAAGTTCAACTCGTTCACCTTCTCCCCCAGCAGAGACAGCATCCAGGACCATCGCGAGGGAAACAGCTCGTCTTTCTTGATGCTCGGCCAGCGCTCCACAAGCCTCCATCGGTGGGAACCTTGTAACAGGTGTGGGGCGGAGGCACAGAATGTTAATAACTTGCCCAAAGGCACCGTGAGATGTGGCAAAGCTGGAACTCACACACACACACACACACACACACACACACACAGTTACCACGATTCAATAATAGCTAACATGTATCGAGTAGGTAATGATGTGCTGTGCAACATACTGGCGCTTTTATTTAGCTCATTTGACCCTAAGGCAGTCCTATAAGAAAGGTATCTTGATCGCACCATTTTATACTTAAGGAAACGGAGGCACGAAGAGATTAAATGACTTTCAGGTCATGAAGCTAGTAAGTGAAAAAGCCAGGGTTGGAGCCCGAGCCGGGCAGTCCCAGAGCCTGTGACTTAGCCACGAGGCTACACTGCCACAGAGTAATCCTGCCCAAGAAGAAAGTGTTGCAGTGGCTCAAAGGGCGTGGCTCCGACGTCCGGCTGGGGGCATCAAGAAAGGATTTGTCCAGGCAGAAAAATGTCCTTTGCCCTTCTAGATTCTTTGGCTGGCCTCCTAATTAAATCGGCATAAAACAGATTAACCGGAGGAAAACATTCCATTTTGACCACATTGAAGCCCCATAAAAATATGAGACCCAAAGGTCAGGCAATTGAGGCTTCTATGCCACCCTAAACGAAGGAATGGGAGGGGTTAAGCCTGGGATTCACCGGAGAGGACGGTAATTCCCAGAACCACAGGAAGAGCCGGAGTTTGATGACCAAATATTTGCCCCAAGCAGCAGGGAAATCTTCCAGATTAAAAGGTCACCTGTGGTAATAGCTCTCTTTCTAAGTCAGGTTTCTATCTAAATTCTTCTAGACGGTTCTGGGAGAGGTGAGGGATTTTCTTGAGTCCCCTGGGTCTTGATTGCCCTCAGTTCAAAATAACCCACGTGCCAACGTAGCCCATTTTGGAGTGGCATGTTCTGCTCCCCAGTCAGGGTCATGTTTTTCAATCCCAATGTTACGGTTGACACAGGCAAAGATTTTCAGTGGATACTCAAACCACCAGGTGAAACATTATTGCAAACTGGAATATTCACTTTGTCTCGAAGTATTTTTCTCCTAATAAAGAGAAAAGATATCTTTACAATGGAAGGGTCTGGTCGAACCACCTTAATCAGGTGATTTAAATTAGTATCACCAACTTTTGTGAAGAACTAACACTTTCTGCTTTCCAAAGTGATGTGATGAAAAATACTGCTAACGGTTAATATTTAAGCCAAGAGTATAATTATGACTCAGATGCAGATGTGAAATGAACATGTCAGAGGTATTATTTGACTCATTAATTAATGTAAGAACCAGTAACATGTTACAACTGGTTTAAGGTAGATTCTGAAGAGAACCCAACATTTTATATACAGTATAGGCAGTCAGGACGCTGAAGTTCAGTTGCCTAATAGAAGATTGATCAACATCCATAGGTCAAAAATCAACTGTATGTCGAATGGACACCATTTGCATTTCTAAAGAGAAGAATTAAGAGACAATACCATCAGTAGTCCACAAATTACAGAGCTGTAAAATAGCTCAAAGACCATGAAAGGCACAGGCCCACAGCCAATTAGATAACCCAGAGGACGCACTATACAATGCCCAGCTGTCCATTCAAGTTACCCAATAATATATTTGGTCCATTTCACAGTCTTTCACAAGTTTTGTCTATAGTACAAAATACCACTTCTGTGGCATTCTTGCCAACATATAACCTAGATGTAATCAGAATGAAACCATCAAATCCAGATTGTGAAGCATTCTACTAGAAAACTGAACTGGACAATTCAAAGATGTCAGTGCTTTGGAACATTGCCCCCCCCCCCCCCCCCACCACCACCACCACCAAAATAGAGAAGTGGGAGCACAGGTCCCAGGTCAGGCTGGCACAGGGCCGGCTGAGGGCCCGCTCTGGCCAGGAGGTTGTGTGGAAAGTCAAGTGTCATGGAAGACAGCCACACCCCTTTGTGTCTGCACTTTCCTGTGGCTGCTCTTGTCTACCATGGCAGGACTCAGTTGCAACAGAACCCGCGGAACAGCAAGTGTTTCACCATCTGGCCCTCTACAGAAAAGGTTTGTAACTCTTTTCTGGATCAGTGGTTTGCAAAAGTGTGGTCCTGGGAACAGCAGTTTTGGCATTTCCTGGCAGCTTGTTAGAAACGCCACTTCACACCCTGGCTGGTGTGGCTCAGATGGTTACAGTGTCATCCTGTGCACCAGAGGGTCGGGTTTGAGCCAGGGTGGAAGGCAACCAACCAACCTTCTTTCCTTCTTTCTTTACATCCTCCCTCCCTCCCTCCCTCCTTCCTTTCCTCCTTCCTTCTTGCCTTCCTTCCTCCCTCTCTCTCTCTCCCTCTCTCTCTCTCTCTCTCTCTCTCTTCAATGAAAACCATATCCTCAGGTGAGGATTAAAACAAACAAACAAAGAAGCACCCATCCATGCGCTCCACTCTCTGACCTAGTGACTCCAAGTCTTTGGCAACGGCCCCAGGAAAGTGTTTGAACAAGTTCTCCGGGGGATTCTCACACGCACCTCGAAGGTTTGAGAAACACTGTCTTGAATTAAAGGAGACTAAGACAAGACAACAAAATACGATGCATGACCCTTACCTAGAGCCTGGGTCCCCAAAAAAGGAAGGGATAAGGGATGCTTGGGGATCACTGGAAAAACTTGGATGGAAATGGTCTATTAGAAATTCTAAAGGCAAATGGTACAGGGCAGGGGTGGGCAACCTTTTTGTGAGTGCGTGCCAAAACCAGCAAAATCTCTGACACAAAATTCTTCTGCGTGCCAACCCTAATTTTTTGAGAACATGTTACGCCTACTTGATATCTCTTAAGGTGTACGTATGTGAAGAACCTTGAAGAAATAATAAAATTCATTCGAGCGACAAAAACACAGTATATGATGATGAAAAATACATTTATTTTTTAATGTATACATGTACACTGATAGTCCGACAGAAAACTTTATGACTCCGTTTGATATTATCAGTGGGACTTTTGCTGCTGCATCACTGATGACAGAGATTTTACATCAGGTTTATATTTCGTGACCTTCAGAGATATGCACAAGCTACTACTTTCATCCGTCAGGCTACTCCTATTACGAGACTTAACAAAATTCATCACTGAGAACAAAGATTCACAAACATATGTGGATGAAAGCAAAACACTGGTCGGATCTAGGAAGGCAGGGAGAGTTAAGGCAGAGGCATAGAAATTGCTCTTCCCCTCTCCCGTCAATCCATGTCTATGGTCTTTAACACTCCGGTGTGGGGTGAATTTCCCGCCAAAATATAAGATGGCGCGGGCAATTATTTAGGTTTCCCGCGCAAAATCAGGGATTTTTATGATACCTATTACCCCAATGGGTATGAAACGGTTCGCATACGCAGGTAGGTATCTTTGTGAACGGCAAACAAACAAATATTTGGTAATACGCAGTTACAATCGGCCCGAGTTTACACGTTTCCCACACTCCACCGCAAATCTATATGAACCGAGTTAAGACGGCTCCCGTGGAGTACGCGCAATTCACGCGAGCCGACTTAACTCGTTTCCCCCACTCCAAGTGTTAAGATAACTTGTTATGTAAAATTATTTATTTATCTAAGATGCACCTACACTGAATTTATCTGAAAAATAAAAAAGTTGATATTAAGAAAAAAAATTGTAAATGGAAGATTATAAGAGAGGGTTTCGAGTGCCAGCAAAAGTTACTGGCGTGTCGTGTTTGGCACACGTGCCAGGGGTTGCCCACCCCTGGTATAGGGACTAACTCTCCTGTATTTCATTGAAATTGTGCTGCAAACCTTCCAGAAAACAGAGACTCAGAGGCATTAGCCCAAGACCCCATGTTATGGAGTTAGGTCCCCTAAAAAGATGCGTTGAAGCCCCAGCCCCCCATCACTTCAGAACATGACCTTATTGGAGAACAGTCGTTACGGATGCAATTAGCTAACATCACCTCATACTGGAGGGTGGCGGGGTCAATCCAGTGTGGCTGGGTCCTGAGAAGAAGAGGAGACGCAGAGACACAGGGAGAAGGCGGCCGTGTGCGAATGCAGGGGTGGCATCTGCGAGCCGGGGAGGGCGAGCTGGGCCGTAACACCAGGGCCCGGGGGAGAGGAATAGATGGCCCCGCAGGACCTCAGAGGGCGCACGGCCCTCCCCACACCTGGACTTTGGACCTTCCAGCCTCCAGAACTGAGACCATCCATTTCTGTTTGAACAAAGCAGCACCTGGTTACGGCAGGGCTAGGTGAACACACCTCGCCACAACCTCGCCCCCACAGGACAGATCCCGCAGCTCCAGCCACTGCCCACTGCAGGCTCGGTCTGCCGGCCTCGGACGCGCGCCTGGCTGTGGAAACAGCTCAGGAGGCAGCGCAGGCACAGAGGCGCGCGCTGCTGTGGGCTCCGGCTTGGTGTCTGGAGCCATGAGCCGCGGGGCTGCAGGTCAGGCTGCTGGATGCCCCTGTGGGGTTCAACCCCAGCTGTGCAGCCGGCGGTGCTCAGTGCATCTCAGGCAGAAGGCGCGTTCAATCCCAGCCACTTTCCTGAACAGCCCAGAAAAAAGAAACAAAACCTGTATGGTAAGTAGTATCGTCAAATCAATGTGGCATTTCTTGACTGAGATAATGGTATTGTGCGTGTGTAGAAGAATGTCCTTCTTACGTGGTTCATGCGGAGTGTGATATCACCATGTTGGCAACTTTCAAATGGTCCAGAAAAGAAAAGGATACAAGGCCACGTGTACAGGTAGAGAGCACAGGTGGCCAGTTCGATTCCCGGTCAGGGCACATGCCTGGGTTGCAGGTTCAATCCCCAGAAGGGGGCGTGCAGGAGACAGCTGATCAGTGATGTTCCTCTCTCATTCATGTTTCTATCTCTCTAAAAATCAATAAAAACATTAATTTAAAAAAAGAAAGAAAGCAGAGGTCTGAATATGAACAGCTGCTGAACGCAGGGGAAGCCTGTATCTTGGAGTAGCCTCTCAACTCCTGTGGAGGTTTGACATTTTTTAAAAGAAAGTTGGGGGCCTGGCTGTGGTGGCTCAGTGGGTTGAGCGTCATTCCATGGACCAAGAGGTCCTGGGTTCGATTCCCATTCAGGGCACATACCTGGGTTGCAGGCTTGATCCCCAGTAGGGGCGTGCAGGAGGCAACCAGTCAATGAGTCTCTCCCATCATTGATGTTTCTCTCTCTCCCTCTCCCTTCCTCTCTGAAATCAATAAAAAAAAAAATTTTTTTTTAAAGCAAGTTGGGAAAGAAATCCTATCGTAGAGGAGACTGTTTCTGAGTGGAATGTGGGAGGATGGGGCTGAGGGGATGTAGAGAAAGGACACTGTAGACAGGAGAAAAGGCTCAGGGAGAGACAGGCAGAAGCTGTGTCATGAACAAGATTTCTTTGCTTGAGTGAAAACCATGTGGGAATAGAAGCTACTTTAGCCAAATATTGTGCTACATCCTGGCCTTATGAAATGTATTCCTTCCCTCAAGTAGTTCGTGGCTTAATAGGGACCATAGTCCATTTTAATATAAGTTTGGAACAATTTTATTAGGGCCATTTCCTATAGGATCTGGAAGGGTCACTTAAGAAATTTAGAGTTCCTTGGCTATAAAGTGAGGAACAATAATAGCTGACAAAATAATATTTATTAAAGACTCACTACACATCCAAAACCATTCGGCCTCATATCACTTAAACATCAGACTCCTATGAGACAGGTGCTTTTATTACCCTCCTTTAAAAGATGAGACCTTCATTCAGGCATACAGAAATCAGATACCTTGCCACGGTCGTGCAAATAAGAGACAGAACTTCAACACGAGCTGTATGATCCGGTACCATAAAGCCCATCACCTTACCTCACAAACTCCCCTCACCCAGAGCTTTGAGCCTGAGAGAGGGGGTCACAGGTGACCCATCTGGTGGCAGGAGAGATTAGGAGCTGCTCAAGGACAGTATCAGAGTCAAGGCGACAAAAGAGACTGCAGAAGCCCTTTGTCCTTCCCCAAGAACTGGGTCACACCTGGCCACGGGGAGCGCGCAGGTCTGGTGACTTCAAGAACACCTGGGCACCCCGTGACTCCCGAGAGCAGTGGCCCGGGAATGGAGGGGGGTGGGGATAGAGGCGTGAGGCCCAGATGGTTGGCTGCCTTCCTGCGGGCATTCCCCCCTCTGTGGGCAAAGCCCTTCCCAACAAAGAGGCTAAAGGGGTGAGGCCCTTGCACCCCAGCTATTTTACAACCAGAGCGAGGGCATGTGACCCAATCCTGACCGTGACATTGATGGGAGGTCTCCTGGGACCCTCTGAGAATGTCTTTATTGATTCCAGAGAGGAAGGGAGAGGGAGGAAGGGAGAGAGAGATAGAAATATCAATGATGATAGAGAATCATTGATCAGCTGCCTCCTGCACGCTCCTTACTGGGGATAGAGCCCGAAACTCAGGCATGTGCCCTGACCAGGAATCGAACAGTAACCTCCTGGTTCATAGGTTGACATTCAACCACTGAGCCTTGCCGGCCGGGCAGGAGCCCCGCCTTTTTGCGAGTGTGTGAGTGCCGTACTGTCAGCTTGAGGCCCCTGTGGCTGCCGTCGCCCCTGAACTCTGAGGGGAGAAGCGGCCAGCACTGTGCGGGGAGGATGGAGAGCATCAGGACCTTCGGTGACGTTGTTGACCACGTCACCAGAGCCCTCGCCCTGGCCGAGGTCTGGCCATTGGCTCTGGGGCACAATAAATGAGCCCTGTGTGTTAGTTAATAAGTTATTGCCTCTCAGCTTTGATGTACGCTCCGTGATAGACAAAGACATTCTTTTACTAGGAAGTGCCTCTTCCAGTGAGCGTGCTGGTCAGCTTTCTGAGTAGAACACGCTCTGGGGGGACCTCGCTGGAGAAGGGGTTCCTCGCTGTGTCCAGCACAGCCACGCCGAGGGCACTGCCACCTGCCCCGCAGGCCGGAGGGGGACCTGCTGCCGCTGGGGACCAGCGCCGGCCTGGCCGCTCCGGGAACATCTCTGCTACTCGGTGAGCTGAGCCGCACCTTCTCCAATGCGCTCCGAACCCCTTCCCAGCTGGTCTTTTCTTGGGTCCTCTCCCGCAGCCCTAGGGCACCACATAGAGTTCCCTTCTAGTTAATAATTCTTTTTTTATGCATTTTTAATCCTTACCTGAGGATATGTTTATTGACTTTTTTAGGGAAAGAGAAGGGAGAGAGGAACATCAATGCGAGAGAGAAACATTGATCAGTTGCCTCCCATACACACTCCGACCAGGGATCAAACCCGCAACCTAAGTATGTATTCCGACCAGGAATCGAACCCACAAACTTTTTGGCATACAGGATGATGCTCCAACCAACCGAGCCACCCGGTCGGGCCGTTAATAACTCTTTATATTAAACTTTCCACGTGTCTGTCTCCTGAGTGGGCGCAGACTGCTACCGCATGTGTAGTTGGCTTTCGTGCTATTTAGAAGAACAGGCAGGCAGCCAGGCTTGGAGCACAGGCTACGGCTCGCCAACCCCTGATCCAGAAGATGGCCGCATGTGGAGAACATTGTGGTTCAGTGCTCAATATCGATTACATCCCAGCTCGTTACTCGAAGCCAACCAAAGCTCTCTACTAGCTCAGAAGTGGGCATGCCCGAGCCGTGCTGTGCCAATGCGGCCGCCCTGGAGGCTTCTGGGAAGTCAGCCCTTGCTCTTGAGAAAATGCTACTGCCCAGAGCTGGCCCGGGTGTGGGCAAGAAACCTCCGAGGCCCGGCCACCGCGAGCAGCCATCCCGCCAGCTTTAGGAACAATTTGACAACGTGGACGGTAGAGAAGAGCTTGTATTCATGTGAGCTAAAAAAACCAAAAACCTCCCAACTTCTCTTTATTAGCTCTGAATCGGGTCATCTGTTATTTCAGCTAAAAGCATCCTGAGTGAAAACCTCCTTCAAAGGGTAGTTACGAAATCTTAATGGATAATGTCACCATGGCATGTAAATTGTAAAGCACACCTGAAACTAATATAATATTGAATGCCAACAGTAACTGAAGAATCAATAAAAGCCCTGGAGGGCGTAGCTCAGTGGTTAGAATGTCGGCCTGTGCTCCGCAGGGTTGAGGGTTCAATCCCCACCCCATGGTCAGGGTGCGTGTGGGAGGCAATCAATTGATGTCTCTCTCTCATCGATGTTTCTCTCTCTCTCTCTCCATCCCCCCGTTTCCACTCTCTCTAAAAATCAATGGAAAAAATATCCTCACTCCAAAGGGGAGGATTTAAAACACTTAAAATAAATAAATAAGCTCTACCAATATGAATATTGGTCATATTGAAATAATCACCAAAAACCCCTCCCCCAGGTCAACACTGGGCCTCAGTCACATGGACTGTCCGCGCAGGCCTTTGACACCCTATTCCACCGAAAATCAAAGCCCTTCGTTTTTCTTCAATAAGTTTTTTAAAGTTATTGCTGACACGATTACAGATTCCCCCAGCGCCCCCTTGACTCACCTCCACCCAGCCCCCGCTCCCTCCCTCTGGCCACCGCCATCAGTAACTTTTTAAAATTGCAAACTCTTATTTCTTTTAGCTTGAGATTCCCAACCCACAGAAGGAAAGGCGTGGAGCAGGAAACCAGCAGTAATTATTAGCCTGTCAGAGTGATGCACTGAAGTTTCCTACGAGCAGCTCCCGCCTCCCTCCTCACCCCTTTCCTTCTCTCCTGGAAGCAGCAACGCAGAGCCTCGGGTCGGAGGGTGTGGGGCTGGAGTCAGAAATCGGTCTTCTTGACTAAACAGCTTCTGCCCCCGAGTAAATTACAGACTAGCTATCACTCGTCCTCACAAGTGATGTTCCCGAGTGAGAAAGGGGTGTAAGTGGGGGGAAGGTAGCAGTCGGGGTGTGCAGCTATTTCGTAAAAGACAGAAAGTTTAAACTCTCCGGCTCTCTTCTCCCCCTTGGGAGGTTGAGCACAACTCGAAGCCTTTTTTTCTCTATTTCTTTTTTTATGTTTCCATGATGACCCAGTTTCCTGGTGATTTGAAATTTGAAACAGGGAAAATTAATCCAATATGACATTTCATAACTCGCATTGCCTGCAACTATGTCATAGGTACAGTGTCCAGAGACGGATAATAAATTAATAAGTAGCCTCTCCAACGCACCAAGGCCTGCGCTGTGCCCCGTGTTGCGTGGTACTGGGTGACGGACAATCATTAACCTTCCCCCCAGCCCCGTAGGCATCGTCGTCTTGGGTTTTACGCGTGAGCAAGTTGAGGTTCACAAGAGGTTAAAGCAACTTGCCGAGGGCTGCAGAACAGGAAGTGGGGGGCCCCTCCGGAGTCACAGAGAGGTCTGGGAGACCTCAAAGGAGGTTTGGGGAGAATGACTTAGTTGGCAAACACTAGAAAAAGTGTGAGCTGCCAGAAGCTTAGAAAAGTGCAAGACTTCGAGTAGTGCTGCGAGCTGCAAGGCCAGCACCGGGGGTGGGACCTGTACCTCGGGGTAGCAGGACTCTGGGGACGGGCACGTGGGCATGAGCAGGAAACGCGATGACAAGCTGCCCCGCGGTGCGGCCGGTGAGCTGGAGCTGGCATCAGCGCTGGAGACAGCCACGTCCACGCTGCACGCTGCTCCCAAGCCCGGGAAGCTCTGGAAGGCCTCAAGTTCACGCATCTGATTGATGGGAGAACTGGGACTCCAGCTGAAGCCGAGTTTCTGAATCCAAGTCCATTTTCTTCCCTGTAAACTGACATCTTCCCTTGGAGCCCAGTGCAAAACCCTCCTCCTCCACAATCCTCTCTGGCTTCCAGGGCCTCCGCTCTGATGCCAAGGATGGTCTTCTTGTTTGGCGTTTGCCAAATACTAACTTGTACTGTTAGTTCACGTTCCATCTACCTGCAATTATGTCTGTGAACTCAAAGTCAGGGGCTGTGTTTTGTGCCCACATATTATTTTTTATGCCCACCACAGGCTCTAATACAACACCAAGCATGCAACAGCACGCACTTATTGGATGTCAAATCGGCCTGGCAAGAGAGCTTGACCAGTGACACAGATCAAGATGAGTGAGTCTTCTCCTGATGGATCTGGATGAGTGAGCCTCTCCCGGTGGATCTGGATGTGCGACCTTCTCCCGGTGGATCTGGATGTGCGAGCCTCTCCCGGTGGATCTGGATGTGCGAGCCTCTCCCGGTGGATCTGGATGTGCGAGCCTCTCCCGGTGGATCTGGATGTGCGAGCCTCTCCCGGTGGATCTGGATGTGCGAGCCTCTCCCGGTGGATCTGGATGTGCGACCGTCTCCTGGTGGATCTGGATGTGTGAGCCTTTCCCTGTAGGCTCTTGAATAATAGAAGTGTTTATAGGATGCACTGTGGTTTTATAGTTAAGCGCCTGGACTTCCAAAAAGGCATCCTGGGTTTGAAACCCTGCTCTCCTACATTCTGGAGATTTACTTAATCCCCTCAACTTTGATTTCCTAACCTGTAAAATATGCATAATAAGGAATGGCGTTAAAGTGCCTAGCACTGCCATGCGCGCACAGACAGCACCTGACACAGAAGTGCTCAGGATAGAATAGGCGTGGTCGCGGTTTTTAAATATCAGTGACAAAGGCACGTGCTGAGTGCACATAAGAAAGCAGACTAAGCATCCGCAGGAGTAAATGTGACTTCAGCTCTGCTGCCCTCTTGCAGCGCTGGGGGCTGTATTTTGATCCCTATGAGAGGGACTCGCCCCTGCTCCACATGGTGCTGCAGCCCTTTCTTCGGGCGTAGGTTTTACCAAACTTGCGCGTCCCCCTGTGCATAGAAACCACTTCTTCAGTGGTGTCCAGCAGGGACCCAGGAGCCATTCCTAGTTCTTTATATCAGCAGTTCTCAAAGTGTGGTCCCGGGAACCCTGAGGGGCCCTGACAGCCTGGCAAGGTGTCTGTGAGATCAACGCGCTTTCTTATAATAGAACTAAGGTATGCTCTGTCTCTTTCACTCGCTCACACGTGCACAGCAGTATTTTCCCGAGGTGAGGATGTCGTCTCTCTCAGCTAACGGCATGAGCGTTTCAGTATCACTGTGTCTTCTACGTGTCTTTCCATTTTGAATACGGTAAATACCAATAGATATAACTCACATTAAAGAAAAAGAAACCACTTTGGGGTCTCCATAATTTTTAAGAGACCAGGTGTAGGAGCCCCAGATCTAGATGCCCATGAGCTCCCTTTGCAGGGGCCTGTGAGAAACCCCCTGTCCTGCATCCGCCCTATTGTTGTAAAGCTCCCCCCCCCCCACCTCCACACACACACCAGCAGTGCTGAGGACGCTCTCTGACTTCAGAATACATTTTCCTGAAGGGTCTGTTTCAGGAGGTCCTGCCCGCGTTCCTGTTCATAATCACAGTTGCAAAACAAGCAAGGCCCATGTACAGTGGGGCCTTGACTTACGAGTGTCCCGACTAACGAGTTTTTTGAGATACGAGCCGTCTCTCGGCCGATTTTTTGCTTTGACTTGCGAGCTAAAATTCAGGTTATGAGCCAGCTTCAGATACCCCACCGCTACTTGGCGCAGAGAACGTCCCAGTGAACGCCACAACATAAGCCCAGCATCACGTGTCTCACTCGCTCACTTTATGATTTGACATACGAGTAATTTGAGTTACGAGCTCCGTCACGGAACAAGTTAAACTCGTAAGTCAAGGCCCCACTGTACACTGTTGCGGAAGAATCGCCTTCATTTTAGGTTAAGGAGGGTGCCCCCTGTGCCAGGCTGCGGCTCCAGAGAACGGCCCCGCAAACCTGCTGTGTTCGCTGTCCGTTTGCTCCAAACTTGATTTTCCACCTTGAGCGCTAGTCTTCGCTCCGAGCAATCCCAGAGTTTGTAGAAGCATTCCGTTGGGAGTTCTGACACTGTCTCTGTTTCTCAAGAGTATGCTATAGGGGTTACAGACGTTGAAAAGGCTGGGTGGGCTGGGCTAATTATATATGGATTATTGCCTCACGGTTTCCTGTCCCGCAGAACCAATGCAGATGGTGCAATCGGGCCCAGGCCGACTTGCCACCCAAGAGACAGCAAATCTCCGCAGGAGGCACCCAAGCACCAGGGGTGTGTCCCGTTGTTGACCTTGGCATCCCTTCAGCAAGTCTTCCCTTTCTGGTGGGCGAGGGAGACGGCGTGCGTGGGCTCTGCCCAGGCCCAGCAGGCTCTGACTTTCCCAAACGAGGGCTGGAACTGGCTGGCTTTGGGCTACAGAGAGAAACCAGACACCTTCCAAGAAGGAACGGCGAAGGCACATTCCCCTTTAATTACACAGCTCCCCTCGCCGCCTCATCACTTGCACGCAGGCCCTTCCTGGAGGCGCCCTCGGGAGGAGCCGGCTCTCCTGCAGATCAAGTAGGTCCTGGGAGCCGTTACAAAAGACATCTGCTTTCTTTGGCCAGTTGTTGCCGTTAATCAAAATTTATGTGGAATGGCTAGTCTTTGGCAGAACAAGAATATAATCAAGATGACCCCGAAAGGCTGAGAAAGGTTAATGGACTGAAATAGCCGTTGGTGAATTCCACGAACATGCACGACTACTCTCCAAGGTTCCTTGAAACATGGAAATAGAATGAGGTCCCTGACTCAGGGGCACACAATGCAGTGGGGGCCACGGATACAAAACAGACCACTTGAGAGCCCTTCCGTCTCCAGGGCCACCCCCAGGCCCGGCCACCCTCCGCTCCAGCCTCCTGCCTGGGCTCCCTCCCTTCTCTCTTCTCCCTGGGAGCCACTGGGAAGTTTTAGAATGTTTAGAAGGCTCTAGAATCAGATTTCAAAGCACTTGCCAGAGACTATCCCTCTCAGCTCTCCATCCCCACCCCCACCTCCACCCCCACCCCCACCCCCTTCTAGGGACCTCGGGCCTCTCCTCCCTGGGGCCTGAGTCACCCACTTGCACCAGGAACCAAGTTTGCAAATGCTTGTCTACCAGGCTCAGACGGAAGGTTCGAATGCAGATTTAGAGAGCTAGTTTGTAGCTCCCAGAGCTGAGATAAATATGCCAGGAGCTGAGGAGGCAGAGAGGAAGGGGAGGGTCCCCGGGGAGCAGGCAAGAGAGGCCTCAGGCCGCCTCAAGTCTGCAGGAGGGGGTGAGGGGGGCGGCCTCCCGCTGCCCTTTGTTGAGGGTCGCCAGCCTGTTGCCCGCCGAGTAGCTGGTTTTAGTCAACTCAAACCTGTGTCTCCTGACTCCCCATCCCGCTGTCTGAGGCCCAGGTCACTCCCAAGGCCCCTAGAATAGAGGACAGAGGTGCTTGTGGGGCGCGCACCGGAGGCTGGGGGCTGGGGAGCATGAAGGGAACTCTCACTTTGGCAGGCTGGCTTAGAGGGAACTGGTTTTTAAGCCCCTGGGTGGAATATGCTGAGCCTGCTGTACTTCCCAGGACTCGTAACTAACTGCCTTCGGAACGGAAAAGGAGCAGCACAAAGCCATGGCCCACCCCAAAGGCAGAGCGCCACCTACAGGCGAGAAAACAAAATGGAGCGTCATTAACAGCTCAGACGCTGGGGTCTCTGGGAAGGGACCCACACCCTGCCTTCTGGGCTGGCTCCTGGGCTGGGCGAGCACAGAGAGTATGAAAGAAAATCCAGGCAAACGGATCACGCCTGGCTCTCGGGGCGGAGTGCCCAAGGCGGCAACTCCCAGAGAGAGTTTCTGAGCCCACAGGGCGGCCCCTGAGCGGGTGGGCAGCAAGGCCCAGGCCTCAGGCAGGTGGGCTGGAGAGAGGATCACAGGGGGTGGGGCAACAAGGGAATGGCCAGGATGCCTAGGGGTCCAAGGGTCCCAAATGGGGTTCCGCTGGTTGGGACAAAGACCACCAAGTCGGCCCAGTGGGGTGGCCTGGCGGGACAGTGTGCCCCCCAGGAGGCCAGCGAGAACCAGAAGGCTGTGCTCTGGCCAGTTTGGTTCAGTGGTGAGAGCGTCAGCCGTGGACTGAAGGGTCCTGGGTTCGATTCCGGTCAAGGGCATGTACCTTGGTTACAGGCAACCAATCGATGTTCCACTCTGAAAATTAATGGAACAAATATCCTCTGATGAGGATTTTAAAAAAAAAAAAAAATAGAAGAACAAGAAGGCCAAGGACCACAAAGTGCCTTCCCCACCACAAGGCGGTGTGGGAGCTTGAACCCAGGTGCCACCTGGGGACAGAGGAGGAGGGAGCTGGGTCAGAGAACCCCGAATTACCAAGCAGTTTCCTGAAAGAGACTGCGAACCGGAGGCCACTGGGCTGTGGAGGACAAAGTTCTCCAACAGAAGAAATGACAAGCTGTCAGCCAAGGAGAGCCCGGGGAGAGCTGGCCCCTTTGTGCACCAGGTCAGCAGGTGGAGAAGCGAGGCCTTTATCTCGGCACGGCAACCGCCCGCTCACCCGGCCACATGGTCCCCGGTGCTCTTGTCCATTCTACGGCACGGGCACCCTTGCCAAGGCCCTTCCTGACTCAGGCTGGCCGTGAGGTTCTCTGCCAGGCGCCCTCCCTCCCTCCCGCAGAGCGTGCCTCCCACTGAGCTGAGCAGCCTGCTCTCAGCATCCTGTTCTCCCCCTCGGCACGCTTCTCTCTTCATCCACAGCATTTCCCACTCCACAGCCACTTGCTCGTTTATGAGGTGTCGCCCGCTGCACTGCGAGCTCCGTGGGGGCGGGGACTGCTCTCTGCGCCCACCGTGACACCCTCGTCCGAGCACAGCGCCCACGTACGGGGGCACCTGCCAAGTGACTGTTGAACAAGTGGACACGCAAGCAGACAACCTACGAAGCAGCATAACCGAGGGCTCCAGAGAGCGCACGGGCAGTTGGAGGCTGGGAATGACTGGCTGACCGCGCAGCTTCCCGGAAGAACAGCCCGGAGAGAAGACCAGTTGATGTGCTGGGACGGGAGTGGGCAAGGCCCGCATATCTGAGGGGTGGGGACCCAGAGGGGACGGCACTTATAGTTCTTCCCCATCAGAGAAGGCGGGGCTGTGCATGGTTCCAAGGAGGGAGGGGAGCTCTGGTCAGCTGGCCTCTGCCCCCCACTGGTGAGGTTGAAAAGAGAACCATGTGTCCACAGTGTAACCCAGGGGCGGGCAAACTTTTTGACTCGAGGGCCACAATGGGTTCTTAAACTGGACCGGAGGGCCGGAACAAAAGCATGGATGGAGTGTTTGTGTGAACTAACATAAATTCAAAGTAAACATCATTACATAAAAGGGTACGGTCTTTTTTTTTTTTTAGTTTTATTCATTTCAAACGGGCCGGATCCAGCCTGAGGGCCGTAGTTTGCCCACGGCTGGTGTAACCCATGCTCCATGCGAGTTGCGATTTGCTGAAGAAGACCCTGGAGAGAGCAGGATAAGTAACAACAAAATATGATTTAAAAAATATGATAAAAAGTGGAGCCCGGCCAGCATGGCTCAGCCCTTGAACGTTGACCCATGAACCAGGAGGTCGAGGTTCGATTCCCGGTCAGGGCACATGCCCGGGTTGCAGGCTCAATCCCGTGTGGGGTGTGCAGGAGCCAGCTGATCGGTGATGTTCCTCTCTCATTGGTGTTTCTATCTCTCTATCCCTCTCCCTTCCTCTCTCGCTCAAGAAATCAATAAAAACACTTTTAAAAAAAGAAATAAAATGGAGTAATCTTTAGCCTGAAGAATGAAGACTAATGGTCATACAGGTGTTCTCTTTTCCAATAAGAAAGTGTGCGTTTACAGAGGCGATACACAAAGTCAACAACTTGCCTTACAAATTATTCTCATCATTCACCACCTACAAAATGTCATCGGCTTGTTGAATGAATAAATGATCGCAAATGCTGCTAAGATTTGGTATGTCACTTCACATCCTTTTTTCTTAATTTTACTTTATTTTTTTAAAGTATATTTTTATTGATTTCAGAGAGGAAGGGAGAAGGAGAGAGAGTTAGAAACACCAATGATGAGAGAGAATCATTGATCGGCTGCCACTGGGGATCAAGCCGCAACCCGGGCATGTGCCCTGACGGGGCATCGAACCGTGACCTCCTGGTTCATAGGTCAACGCTCAACCACTGGCCAGGCTCTTCCTTTTGTTTTGCGAGTCCGTTCATTAAAGCTGGGGACAGTGAGACAGAACGGGCTTCGAAGCACAGCAGGCGGAGCGTGGGCGGGTGCTTGGCTCTCCAGCCGTGTTCTAGGAAAGAAGGGAGGCTGGGCGGGGCTGCTTGGCGCCCTGGGAAGTCGGGGGACGGAGCAGCAGCAGGGGAGAGCCTAGGTGGGGCTGCTTGGCTCTTCAGAAATGTTCTAGGAAAGAAGGGAGGCTGGGCGGGGCAGCTGCGGTTCACTGGGAAGTCAGAGAGAAGGGGCCTCAGACAGGCTCAGGGTTGAGCTGCTGCTGCCCATTGCCAGTCTCGTGGGGACCCTCAGAGCTTGGGAGAAGCAGGCCTGAGCGGGGAGAGGCTCGGGCTGGCTCCAGGGCGGGAGACACACCTCAGGCCTTCCTCTGAGGGTTTGAAGGCTGGGGCTCAGGGAGGTCTGAGAGGAGGGTCTCAGCGGACTGTTCACTATGCTGACGGCCAACAGCTTCCCTCACCTTCCTCTTGCCCTGGGTGTGGTGGCACAAATGACACTGATTGGGCGTCTGCTCTCTGTCTCCCTGAGTCGTAAGCTATTTACCCTCAGGTTGGGGAGGAGGAGTGTAAACCATGTACTCCTAAGTGTGCTGGTTCGGGGAGATAGGATTTTGTGATTTGCTGCTTGGCTGTTTAACCACCTGCCTCAGTTTCCCGATCCCCCTTGTCCTGGCTTCCTGGGCTGTCTCACTCCCTCCTCAGGGACTTCCATCCCCAAAATCTTTTAGGGGCGATGAGGGAGGCTGGCCCATCTTCAGTAACTGCTTCCTTTACTTTGTATTCTTTTTTTAAATATATTTTTATTGATTTCAGAGAGGAAGGAAGGCAGAGGGAGAGAGAGATACAAACATCAATGATGAGACAGAATCATTGATTGGCTGCCTCCTGCACGTCCCCCACTGGGGATCAAGCCCACAACCCAGGCATGTGCCCTTGACTGGAATCGAACCTGGGAACCTTCAGACCGCAGGCTGACGCTCTATCCACTGGGCCAAACCAGCGAGGGCCACTTTGTATTTGTATCGGAGGCTGAGAGCATGCTGGATGTGTCCAGCTCAGGGCCCTGATATGTGGCCCTGTCCACTGTGACCAGGTCACTGGTCTCCCTCTGGAAAACTCGATGGCATCAGCCTCTGACGAGTATGACATTAGCCGTGTGACCGCTCTGGGCTGAGAGATGGAATGGAATCTGGGAATTTAATTATTCTGCGAGGCCTCATCATCGGTACATGTACAGTTTTTGGAAATGTTTAAAAGTAACATGATACAAATGTGAAACTCCTAAGGACCATATCACCCAAGACTGGGGTGTGCTGCTTTAAATATTAGCTCCCCTAAAAGACCAGGCACCTTCTTACAACTCAATTTTTAAAAAGACAAATAACCCAATCAAAAAATGGGCAAAGGATCTGAATAGACATTTCTCCAAGGAAGTTACACAAATGGCCAAGGAGCTCATGAAAAGGCCCTCGAGGTCATTAGTCATTAGAGAAATGCAACTCAAAACTGCAAGATACCATTTCCTACTCACTAGAATGGCTACAACCAAACAGTGAGATAAGTCCAGACAGTTTGGCTCAGTGGATAGAGCCTCCGCCTGCGGACTGAAGGGTCCCAGGTTCGATTCCAGTCAAAGGCACATGCCTGGGTTTCGGACTTTATCCCCAGTAGGGGGCATGCAGGAGGCAGCCGATCAATGACTCTCTCTCATTGATGTTTCTATCTCTCTCTCCCTCTCCCTTCCTCTCTGAAATCAATAAAAATAAAATAAATAAATGCTTAGTGTCAGCATCACTCTTAAAAAAAAAAGGTGAGATAATAGCAGGTGTCGGCAAGGGTGTGGAGAAGCTGGGCCCTCCTACACTTCCCCGTGGGAATATAAATGGTGTGGCGCTTTGGAAAACAGTCTGCCAGTTCTTAAAATGATTCCCAGCAATTTTCCTCTTAGGTATATGCCCAAGAGAAATTAAAACAGTTGTCCACATAAACATTGATGCTTAGCTCCGCCGGTTAAGCATCGTCCCAGGAACCAAGAAGTCACCCACTGATTCCTGGTCAGGGCACACGCCCAGGTTGCGGGCTCGATCCCCAGTAGGGTGCTGGCAGGAAGCAGCCAATCTATGATGTTTCTCTCTCATCGATGTTTCTCTCTATATATCTCCCCTCCTCTCTCTCTAAAAATCAATTAAAATATTTTTAAAAACTTGTGTTTATAGCAGCTTTACTCATGATAGTTAGTTGATGGAAACAACCCAAATTTTCATCAACTAACAAATGGCTAAATAAAATATGGTATATTCATAAAATGGAATATTATTCAGCCACAAAAATGAATGAAGTACTGACACATACTAGCACATGGATGAAGCATGAAGCCATTGTGTTAAGTGAAAGAAGCCAGACACGGAAGGCCACATATTGTATCATTCCACTTATATGAAAAGTCTAGAAAAAGGAAATCTATAGAAAGCATAGATTAATGATTGCTTAACGATGGGCCGGGGCTGGAGAGGGGCACAGGGATGGTGGCTAAGGTGTATGGGATTTCTTTTTGAGGTGATGAATATAGTAAAAAATTTTAAATAGGCAAATTGTGGGGTATATGAGTTATATCTCCATAAACCTGTTTCAATAATGATAATAACAATAAAGACCAGGCATGTACCCAATGCAGAACATACCTATTCTGGATAAAGCAAGGTACCTTTGTATTATACCAGAACTCATAGGTGACTATGCATATAAGAGGAACCCAATAAAATAGTTGATGAATGAATGAATGAGAAAGTAACATTCCAATGAGTGAGTGTCTTCTATTCTCCCAGAGCACAGAGTGAGGAAAAGGGATAAGTACAGGAGGAAGCTGTGAGGTCAGGTGTCTGGCGAAGTGGCCTAGCGTGAACCATTGGGCCACGCGGGAGAATGATCTGTTATGGCCTATTCGTTATGAAGTTGAAAATCAAGCCAGTCCAGTGAGCCTTTCTCTGGTGAGAATCAAGTCATGCAGCCCAGCATTTACTCTCCCCTGCCCTCTAGCACTCTTCGTTAGCTGTGGCAAATGGAAAGTCAGGAGCATCAAAGAATCCACAACCTAGTGAGGGAGGCAAAAGTAACACCCCCTGAGAGGTTATATATTAAGGTCCCGCCTGTTATTATCATCCTTAACGTTCTGGGGATGATGACACCTTCCTCTTCCCGTTCTACCCTTCTCCACCCTTAGTAATTGTGTGGTTGTGGCATTCTAAGTGAGTTAAAATTAACTTCATTTTGAGAATTCCATATTTCTGGAACAAGGATAGACACCTTGACTTATCTAAAAAATTAAGGCTAGAGCACAGCTGGCATGGTTCAATGGTTGAGATTCGACCTATGAACCAAGAGGTCCCGGTTCGATTCCCGGTCAGGGCACATGCCCAGGTTGTGAGCTTGATCCCCATTGTGGGGCGTGCAGGAGGCAGCCAATCAATGCTTCTCTCTCATCACTGATGATATTCTCCCTCTCTCTCTCTCTCTCTCTCTCTCTCTCTCTCCCTCTCTAAAATCAATAAAAATATATTTTTAAAAAATTGGGGCTAGAAACTCTAAAACAAGGTAGGGGTGTATGATGCACAGAGAGGGTGCATGACGAAGATGCCATATGACTTGTGGGAGAGATTACTTTAGAGCACATGCTTCACTTACTACTGGAAAAGGAAGTATTAGACAATGGATCCGATAAAAGCTCCGCCCCTAATGCTGACAAGCATATGATGTTGGTTTTGGAGATGGCCCAGTTACTCCTCACCAGACCTGTTGGGCCAGAAGGAATCACAGTTCTTCCTGCTTCTGCTCTTGTTAGTGAGAGAGGAGGGCCTGCGCTCGCTACAGCACACTTAGGGGCGTCCTTCAAAAGGAGCGCAGCTGCGCCCGGCCTGCGGGCCTGTGTGCCAGGAGGTCACGGTTCAGTCCCCAGTCAGGGCAGGTGCCCGGGTTGTGGGCTCGATCCCCAGTGGCAGCCGATCAATGAGTCTCTCTCATTGATGTTTCTATCTCTCTTTCCCTCTCCCTTCTTCTCTGAAATCAATTAAAAAAAAGAAAGAAAATAATTCCTATTAAATAAAAATTTTTTTAAAAAAGCGCAGCTGTGTCCCAGTTCTGAGTCCAAACCACAGCCCAGTGGTTCAACTCCCGCCAACCAGGAAGCCAGACTCCTTTTCTTGCAGCCGGAAGAACGTTGCGCATGGAGCGCTCGGCCAGAGTTGGATGAGCCACAACCTGTGGGGAGAGAGGCCCTGGTTCCCAGAGAAGGATGCCTCCAGCAGGTGTCCTTGTGTCAAGAGATGAGTAATTGACCCTGGTTTTCGGGAGGGTCTGCCCTCCCGCCGCGAGGGAACGGAAGGAAAAGGAGCTCTGCACACTGGTGGTCCACAGGGTGTTCCCCCGCCCAGTTCTGATGGCAACCAGTCACCATGCAGCAGCCGCAGCCCGAGGACACGATGACCGGCATTTCCAACCCAGGAGGTGAGCGGCGGGGTCACCCCCAGGCCCACGGCGTGGGCCAGCAGAGGTGCCGGCTGAGGGGAGGGGAATCTAGAATGGATAGAAGAGGAGGGAGATGAAGAACAGCAAGCGGCCTCGAGACTACCTGCAGCCAGGGAGACCAGTCTTACTCTTGTTAAGTCTCCCCAAGAAAAGACTGACCAGAAGCCTGGAGGAGCTGTTTCCAGATGGACAGCAGTGTGAAGCCTCTGCACGGGAGGTGGTAGTAGGACTGTCCACCTCCCCTCTTCACAGCCGAGGCCCCATCTCCCCGGTGCAGCACTGTGTCTCCTGGAGGCTCACCCTGTGCTCTTTTCCAGGTGTGGTCCTCACCTGAAGGGAGCTGCCCTACTCCACGTAACATCCCTCTGGGGAGGGGCAGGGAGAGGGGCAGCCCACACCCAGCGATTCATCGCTGCCAAGATTCAAAGGCTCTGTCCTCGCCTTGCTAGGACACAGGTGTGTGTCCTGGTAAACATGTTACAACTGGTTCTCTGGGGGGAAGCCCTGGTTTGTAATGTTGGGAGGTTTCAGGCTCCCACCATGGCCAATGTCAAGATCAAGCTGCCATCACTGAGTGAGGGGCTGGAAGGAGATGCACGCAGTCCCTCCCAGAGCTGGCAGGAACCAGTCCGCCCGCCACCGACAGCTCTCAAAGAGCCTTCACCATTCAGAACTCCCATGGGATCGGCTGAGACCTGTGGAAACCACAGCCCTGCTCCCTCCTCCCTCCACCCACTCCTGCTCTCTCATGCCTTCCAGATGTCAATCCTGGACACGCCCCAATACACCTGCTGGGACTCCCAGCTCCGCCCATCTCCCATGGGCGCCTGTCCTCGGCTCTGCTTCCTTCTCATCTGCAGGCTTTCCCTGGGCCACTTCCCACCTCCCACACTTGGCCCTCACCTCCGGCCTTCAGAAACTTCCAGATTCCTGTGGAAGCTAAATAGCTCTCACTGGTGCTCAATATGCACAAACAAGCCCCTTATCTTCTCCTGGAACCTGCCCTTTCTTCTATGTTCTTTTTTTAAAAATAATATTTTTATTGATTTCAGAGAGGAAGGGAGAGGAGAGGGAGAGAGAAACGTCAATGATGAGGGAGAATCATGGATCAGCTGCCTCCTGCATGCCCCACACTGGGGATGGAGCCGCAACCCGGGTATGTGCCCCGACCAGGAATCGAACTGTGACCTCCTGGTTCATAGGTTGACGCTCAGCCACTGAGCCACACCGGCGGGGCTCGTCTGTGTTTTTTCAGTCAGTGTTCATCCCCTTCCAGCAAACGGCTTAGAATGACCCGGAACAGCTTTGTCTCCTAAACGCCTGGCAATTCTCTAGCTCTGTCTCTGAAAACTGTCCCTTCCCTCAGGGTCCCTCCGTGTCCACTATACCCGGGTCCCTATCACCTCCTGCCTGTGCTGTCCTGAGGCCTCCAAGGTCTCTCCCCCGCTTTCTCCGTCTTCCTACACAAATGTGTCTACACCAGCGATGTCCAGAGTGGGGCGGGCCTGGCAGCCCAATAGGAAGAAGAAGAGGGTCGGGGACTACTCTCTTCATTAATCTGTCCCTTTTTCATAATACATATGCTTTTATCGACTTCAGAGAGGAGGGGAGAGGGGGGGAGAAGTAGAAACATCAATGAGGAGAGAGACCAAGATGGCGGCGTAGGTAAACACCGGAGACCGCTGCCGCAAACAACCATTTCAAAAATACAACTAAAAGACTGAACGGACATCACCCAGAACCACAGGAAGGCTGGCTGAAGAGAGACTCTACAACTAGAAGGAAAGAGAACAGCAAATCGAGGCTCAGAGGCGGCGCAGTGTGGAAAATACAAAGGTACCGAGGTGCACGCGCAAAGCGGGCTGGTGGCTGAGGGCGCGGTTGTCGTTTTCTGCCGGGAGTGAGTCTCAGACTCTGGGCTCTAGATCCGGGCGAGTCTCTAGGGACCCAGACTCAAACGGGAGAAGCGGGATTATCCGGCATCAGTTGGAATCTGAGGGCAGCTTTCTCTCCGAGGTTTGCAGCGGCTGCCGGGGTTCTGAGAAGCAGAGCCTCTGGGAACGGGACTGAGCGTGGCCATAACTGCTCCCTCCGCCCGCCCTGTTGATCCCGCCCCGCCCAAAACCTGCGCACAGCCATTTGCCGATCGCCTCAGGCAAAGGCTGGATTAGCGCCTCCCCAGAAGGCAGACGTTTTCCACACAGCTGATTTCCACAGCCAGCCGGCCTGGTGGTCAAACCCCTCTAGTGTTAACTACAACAATTAAGGCTTGGCTAGAACAAGACTGCGCACAGAGACCACAAGGGGGTGCACCAAGAAAGCATAAAAGATGCGGAGACAAAAAAACATGACAGAAATGGAGGATATGGAGCTAAGAATCGCAATTTTGAGGGCTTGCCATAAATTTGTGCAGAGCCTCACGAAAACTAATGAGACCCTCGATGCTACGATAAAGAAATTAGAAAGTAAGCATACACGGACTGAAATAAAGAATATTATACCCAATAGCAGACCAGAGGAGCACAATAATCAAACCAAAGATTCGACAAAAAACACCCAATTGGAAAAGCAAAATGAAAAAAGAATCCGAAAGTGTGAAGATAGTGTAAGGAGCCTCTGGGACAGCTTTAAGTGGTCTAATATCAGAGTCATTGGAGTGCCAGAAGATGAGAGACAGCAAGATATTGAAAACCTATTTCAAGAAATAATGGCAGAAAACTTCCCCCACCTGGTGAAAGAAATGGACTTACAGGTCCAAGAAGCGCAGAGAACCCCAAACAAAAGGAATCCAAAGAGGACCACACCAAGACACATCATCATTAAAATGCCAAGAGCAAAAGACAAAGAGAAAATCTTAAAAGCAGCAAGAGAAAGAGGCTCAATTACCTACAAGGGAATACCCATACGACTGTCAGCTGATTTCTCAACAGAAACTTTGCAGGCCAGAAGGGAATGGCAAGAAATATTCAAAGTGCTGAATACCAAGAACCTACAACCAAGATTACTTTATCCAGCAAAGCTATCATTCAGAATTGAAGGTCAGATAAAGAGCTTCACAGATAAGGAAAAGCTAAAGGAGTTCATCACCGCCAAACCAGTATTATATGAAATGCTGAAAGGTATCCTTTAAGAAGAGGAAGAAGAAGAAAAAGGTAAAGATACAAATTATGAACAACAAACATGCATCTATCAACAAATGAATCTAAGAATCAAGTGAATAAATAACCTGATGTACAGAATGAACTGGTGATTATAATAGAATCAGGGACATAGAAAGGGAATAGACTGACTATTCTTGGGGGAAAAAGGGGTGTGGGAGATGCGGGAAGTGACTGGACAAAAATCATGCACCTATGGATGAACACAGTGGGTGGGGAGTGAGGGTGGAGGGTGGGGTGGGAGCTGGAAGGAGGGGAGTTATGGGGGGAAAAAAGAGGAACAAATGTAATAATCTGAACAATAAAGATTTAATTTAAAAAAAAAAAAAAAAAAAAAAGAAACATCAATGAGAGAGAATCATTGGTCAGCTGCCTCCTGCACGCCCCCCACTGGAGATTGAGCCCTGACTGGGAATCGAACCTGGGACCCTTCAGTTGGCAGGCCGACACTCTATCCACTGAGCCAAACTGGCTAGGGCTAGTCTGTCCCTTTTAATACATGCCTGCCCTAGCCGGTTTGGTTCAGTGGATAGAACCTTGGCCTGTGGTCCTGGGTTTGATTCCGGTCAAGGGCATGTATTGTGGTTACAGGCTCTTCTGTGGCCTGGGCCCTGGTCAGGGCGCGTGCAGGAGGCAACCAATGGATGTGTTTCTCTCACGTCAATGTTTCTTTCTATCTTTTCCTCTTTCTTTCAGTCTCTCTAAAAACCAATGGGAAAATATCCTTGGGTGAGGATTAAAAAAAAAAAAAAAACATGCCTTATGCTGTCCGTGCTACATCCACAAATGCTTATGACTTATAAAGAAACTAGAGGCCTGGTGCACGAATTTGTGCACAGGTGGGGTCGGGGTCGGGGCCAGCGCGGGAGAGGGGCCACGGGCGGTTGGCGGGCCAGCCCCACCCCCTGGTCGAACTCTGATTGAACTCTGGTTGAACTCCCGGTGGAGGAAACAATTTGCATATTACCCTTTCATTATAAAGAAATGTTTTCAGTGAAAAGCACACTCACTTCTCACTTCTGCTCTCGTTAGATTTCAGTGGTGCACGGTCAGAAAAGTTTGCAGGTCACGGCTCTCCACCACTAACCCAGGGCCCTTTCTGCCACACGGACCCTGCGATGTCCCTCCTGCATTTGGTGCCTCCCCGGGCTCAAATGCCCCCTCCCTCATTGGACCTGCCCAGTTGCCCATGCTGTCATCAGCTTCTTCCCCTGGTGACCCAGACCTCCGCACGTGACGCACGCTTCTTTTCCCCTTGTAACATAGATATTCAGGTAAACGCTCCTTATTGTCTGTATGACTTACAACAGAGACTGTATGTATAGTCCCGCCCCCTCCAGCCCAGCACTGCTCCTTGAGGATAGGAAGACAAAGGTTGAATGAATATTTTCAGAATCAGACACCTCAAAGATTCACCTTAATGATGGACTTTACACCTAAGTCATCTATTTTTCATGGAGAGTGCAATGGTGGTCAAGAAGACACAGCGTAGGATTAAACACATCCTTTTCAGGAAAAGTCGGGCTTGCCTGCCAGGCCACTGTCACAAAAAACAGTCCCAGAAGGACATCACCACCAGGTGGCAGAATGGCATTGCTCTTCCATCAGTATTGCCCAGCTTCAAATTCTCTTCCAAATCCTTACTAGCCCACCCAGCACGCTACCGCTACCGCTACCGTAGCTCGCGTCAATGTCCCCGGAAGGAAGTGGGGTGGCGCAGATTCTACTCCTGGGTCATCCCCAGCCCTTTCTGCTCAGCCTGGACCTTGGCAAAGGACACTGGGCGACAGGCAGGGCCACCCCCAAGCCCACGCTCCGGGAGGATGCTGACTCGGCAGGTCTGGTCTCCTGCACGCAGAGGCCTGAGGCCTGAGGCAGCCCTCCCAGCTTCATGCTTGTGGGGTCCGAGTGCCAGCGTGGCTGCTACTGGCAATGCCCCCTCTACACCAGGCACCTCCTCTTAGGCCCCAGAGAGCCAGGTGGACGCTAACACTTGGAGATGTGAACAAAGGGTGCCCCCTGCCTGTCACTGTGCCTAGGAGCCCCCCACATTCAACCAGGAGTGCCCACCTGTGTGGTGTATCATGGGCGCTCCACATCGGGCAGAATGCCGACAGCAGAGCCCGTCCCTGGCACTGCGGTTTCAGGGCCCAGGGATGGCTTTTTCTTTGGTTGGTGTTTTTGGCAGATGCCCTCACCCTTCTTCCCGGAGACTGGACAGACTCCAAGGCGGGCCTCTCTGGAGAGGAGCCTTCAGGGAGTAGATCATGACGGGGCCTGGGCCTTGGCCTCTCCATCCTTCGGAACCCCCAGATCATTTGGGGGAGATGAGGTCAGAAGGACCGAATGCCCCCTTTCCTGGTGGAGCCTGGAGGCACCAGGAGCCCAGAGGGCAGACAGGGCCCCGCCCTCCAGCATGGCACAGTGCATATCAACCTACTGAAGACTCACCGAGTCCCGGGACGGTTAGAAGTTCTAACCCGTCTGATTTCACACCCACCCGATGCGTTAAATTATTTGAATTCCCGTTCTTCTCACATGTGAGAATGAAGCGTCTGCCTCACTCAGAGATGCCGGAGCAGGACTTCACACCCAAGAAGGTAGGCTCCCACTCCTAACTTCTGTGCCAACCGCTGCCCTGAACGGGCACAGAGGAAGCAGAGAGTGGGGCCTGCCGAGGCCTGAGGTTGCACGAGATAGGACTCCTCTGTGAGCCGCACGGGTTGCCCCCTGAGGGCCAGTCAAGACATTAGAGTAGACCTCAGCCGGGGTGAGGCTCAGCCCCCCCATTGCCACCAGGGCCCTATGTAAACCCTCTGCAACTAGGAAGTTATTCTGAGGAAAGGCTCCAATCAAATTGATTGATCTCTACTCTCCAATGAATTGACGGCTCAAAGTAGAAATTAAACTCAATACCAGAAAAGGAGAGAGAAAATCCGACTTCCTGCACATCTGACTGGGTGGACTGAGACTCATACCCAGTAGAATGAGGGAAAGGAAGGACTCAACATGCTGAGTATATTCTCTAGCCCAGACCCTCTTCAACATCAATACATGAATCCTCCCCACAGTCCACAAGGGGTTCAGAATCCCCCCTCTCCCCACATTGACGGAGGACACCCAGGATCAGAGAGGTCAAGGACTAGCCCTGGTAGGGGTAGCTCAGTGGTAGAGCATCATCCCATGCACCCAGAGGTCACTGTTTTGATTTCCAGTCAAGGCACATGCCTTGGTTTTGGGCTCCATCCCCAGCAGGGGGTGTGCAGGAGACAACTGATATATATTTCTCTCTCCCCCTCTTCCTCTCTCTCCAAAATCAATAAAAACATATTTTTTAAAAAAGAGGTGAAGGGCTGCAAAGGCAATAGCCAGTGTGCGGTGGAGCCAGAATTCAAATCCAGCTTTGCCCAGTGTAAACTCACAGGGTGCTCCCACCACAGCCCGAGGCCCTGACTGTAGAGGCCACCTCCCCAAGGCTGCCATCTGACAGGGGAGGACACAGCTCAGGGAGGAAGGGAAGGCTCCTGGACACGCCAACCAGCCTGCTCTTCTCTATCGCCTCACTCAGCCCCTTCCCAGAAAATGCACGAGGTTCTAGAATCTTCTCTCCTTAGGGAGGGATGACTCCTTTTAGTTTGCAGCTTTTGGCACCACCTTATCTCTCGATTTTGAGAAAGGGAGCTTTGCTGAAAAGCGCTTGGCTCAGTTAGGGGGATTTTTGAAATTCAAATGGCTTTATTGAGGTATCATTGTCATGCAATAAACTGCATATCTGACATACCTACAAGAAACCGGCCATATAAGGCAGCCATCAGCCCGGTCAAGATACTGAAAAAATCCACCCTCCAGAAGTTTCCCGTGCCTCTCCTTGGTGACCCCCCCCCCCACCCCTCCCCAAACAACCTCCGCTCTGCTTTCTGTCACTATAGATGCGTTTGCATTTTCTAGGTTTTACTATAAATGGGATCATGTAGCATGCGCTTCTCTTTGTCTGGATTCTTTCACTCGCTGTAATTATTTTGAGATTTATCGATGTTGTTGCCTGGATCAACACTTCATTCCTTTTTATCGCTGCGTAATATTCTGTTGCACCACTTGCTCGCTTATCCACTCACGTGCTGATGGAAATTTGGGCTGGATGCTGGGAACATTAGTGTACGTGTCTTTTTTTATTTTTTAAGTTTTATATTTTTATTATTTTTAAATATATTTTATTAATTTTTTACAGAGAGGAAGGGAGAGAGATAGAGAGTCAGAAACATCGCTCAGCTGCCTCCTGCACACCTCCTACTGGGGATGTGCCCGCAACCAAGGTACATGCCCTTGACCGGAATCAAACCTGGGACCTTTCAGTCCACAGGCCGACGCTCTATCCACTGAGCCAAACCGGTTAGGATAGTGTACGTGTCTTTGAACACATGTCTTCTTTTTTCCTAGGAGCAGGCTGGCCAGATGTATGGTAGGTATGTGTCTAATTTTTTAACATCCTACTAAACTGTTTTTAAAAATGGGCGCACCGTTCTACATTTCCACCAGCAGTGTCTGAGAGTTCCCCTTTCTCCACACCCTCCCCAACATCGGGTGTGGTTAGTCTTTTAAATGTGAGCCTTTGTCATACGTGTGTAGTGTTACCTCACTGTGGTTGTAATTTGCATTTCCCTAATTAATGATGATGAGCATCTTTCTGTGTGCTTCTTTGCCATCCTTATATCTTCCATCTACCTACCTAATTTCTGCCCATTTTAAAATTGAGTTGTTTATTGCTGAGTTTTGAGAGTTCTTTATATATTCTGGATACCAGTTGTTTTGTTAGGGGCAAAAATAGAATATAGGGGACCAGCTATAATTATAAGACTGTTATGCCCAGATTTCAAGATCCCCATTAGACCACACCAGGGAGCCAGCCGAGTCCGGTGCAAAAGCAGAGAGTCTTTTATTCGAACTAGTTCGGCTCCCTGACCACACTCACCGATGCAACGGTAAGCTAAGTGGCAGAGAGAGAGCGAGAGTGGGCCCTGCCGATTGGCCAGGGGCAAGTCGGTGTCTCGTTACACAGGATGTGGTCATCTCCATGGCGCGCGCACTTCCCTTGGCTGTCATTGGTTAGTTTAAAGAAATCCTGGGTGTGGCTAGCAGAGGCTTGGGCTTCCGGGGAAGAAGCCCCGCTGAGCACATGGCTGCCCAAAGATGGAGGATATGGGGCAAGATGGAGGGCGTAGCCCTTGCCCTTTCAAGACATGGTAATCATGCTCTGTTAATAGTGGTTGTTTTGTTCTGATTAAAGAAAGGACATTCTAACCTGGCTGGGAGTTGTATGCCCCAGGGACCTGGGTGTCAATCTTGGACCTGGGAGTCAACCCTGGAATGCAGTCCATTCTCATTCATGGCAAGATTAACAACCTTGTCGCCCAAACAATGGATCCCCGCCCCAGCTCACATTGCCTACTTCCCCTGGTAATCTTTGTCCTTCTACCCAACAGAAGCAGCTGGCTTATGGGAGTGGTAGAGCAGATGTTTGTGGGTGACCTCTGCTCTCCCATGCTGCCGGCATTATTGGAATAAACGCTCATATATGCTTCAACCCTGTCTCTGCTTCGTTGGCCAAGTATCTGGTAGTGACAGGCAGCCCAGACCCCTTGGTTGTCCGGTTACAATTTTCACATAAATGCTTTGCAAAAATTTCCTCCCTGCCTATGGCTTTTCTTTTCATTCTCTTTACGGAATCTTCCGAAGAGCAGCGTTTCATTTTGAGGAAGCACAGTTGATCAATTTGCTATTTTACGGGCTGTGTGGTTGGTGTTATATGTAAGAAAGCTCTGCCTAAGCCGAGGTAACAGGCTTTCTGTTACGCTTTCTCCTACAAGTTGTACAGTTTTAGGTTTTACATTTAGGTCTAGATCTAATTTGAGATAATTTTTGTATATGGTGCACGTTATAAACCCTAGTTCTTTTTTTGCATATGGATACACAATTTTTACAGAACCATTTGTTGAAAAAACTATTTTTTCCCGTCTCATTGCCTTTGCACCTTTGGCAAACATCCGTTGTCCTCGTAGGCCTGGGTTTACCTCCGGGCTCCCTATTCTGTCCCATTGGCCTGTTGGTCTATCCTTAGGCCATGCCTCACTGTTTTGATTTCAGTAGGGAGCTTGAGGAGAGAGGAGAAGCTTAGGAAATGGCCCGAGGTCCATTGTCCCAGAGTCTGTATGTCCCTCCTCCCTTCGCAGGACAAGGACAGCTCGCAGCCTCTTCCCACAGCTCAGTTCAGCTTGGCCTACCTCTTGTTCCAACGGTCTTAGGACCGCTGCCACTCAGATTGTAGAAGAGAACATTCCGGGCCTGTGTTTGCACCTCACTCCCCACACCAGTGCCTGAACCGAGGGGAAAGCAAATAAAGCGAATACCGCCTGCAGCCCCTCCCCGGGGCAGGGAGCCGTGCCCTCCCGCAGAAACCGGGGCTGTCGGGGTTCCCAGCACAGGGGACAGCGTGGACACTTGCTGGAGATTCTGCAAAGACCTGCAGAGAGGGAGCCTGAAATGAACATTAAAGTGAAATTGGAGGCTGCTCAAGAATTCATGGCACTGACTCCCTTTTGTTCTCTTCCCTCTTCCAACATCGCTCCCAGCCCCTCTGCTTTGAACACTGTGAGCCAGTTCTGAGGGGACCCCGGGGAGGAGATGCTGGGAACTGAGGTCCACCTCCCAGCATCTGTGAAACCTCCCCCAGACCCATCATTGGCTCTCAAAGGGCAAGTCAGGAACCAATTTAAATAGCCAGCCACCGGGCAAAGTCTGCTGCATGTAGAGTGCAATGTTATGCTGGCGTTAAAAGCTATGCTTCTACGTGTAATCATTTAAAAATATATACAGTATTTTTGTACAGAGGTTAGGTCGCTGCTTTTATGATTATATTTGACATTTTCATGCCTGAAAAGAAAATTTCCATGGGACCAAGGACCTAGCTGGTCCTTGTAGATGCTGAACAGTGTACACTGTGGGTTACACGGCTTCCTGAACAAAGTCAAGCAAAACCAAGGAACTCTTTGGCCAAGATTTCCTGTATTCTGCTTGTGAAAAAAAGAAAAAAGAGAAAAGAAATTGTCCATCCAGCTGGTGTGGCTCAGCGGTTGATCATCAAGCCATGAACCGAGAGGTCACCAGTTGGATTCCTGGTCAGGGCACATACACACGTTGCAGGCTTAATCCCCAGTGGAAGAAGTGCAGGAGGCAGCCAACTGATGGTGTTTCTCAGCAGTCTTTCTATCTTTCTGTCCTCTCCCTTTCTCTCTTTCTAAAATAAATAAGGATATATATATATATATATATATATTAATTATCCTTCTGAAATCTATTTAAAGACATAGGAAAACCAGATTATTTAATTTAAGGTGTAAAAAGCTGAATGCAAAACAGTAATGATGTTAACTATTATTTATAAATATCTCATAAAAAGGATGAAGTATATGAAAATGTGGTTATCTCTCATATGGGTCATATTTTAATTCTCTTTATATTTTTCTACTTTCCAGATCCTCTGTAATAAGCACTTAATATCTTTTAACTTTAGAAAAAGATAAACATTAAGTGGACACACTTCAGTGGCTGCCAGCCATGGGGAGCATGTGGGACCACCTGGGACTCTGCCAGGAAAAGTAAGGACGTAGACATGGCTGGGAAGATGCAACTATTTTTGTTACTGTTGCTATGGTTACCTGGGCCCTTGCTTCCCTTTCCATGCTGGTGTGGGGTGGACAAGCCAGGGTGACGGAGAGTTCACGTGAAACATAAAACCCCCAGCTCATCGCCATCACCTCACAGAGAACACTCCAGAATTAAGAAAAGCATGGTTAACTATTAAGACGTGTACTAATTTGAGACCTTCCTTTTTTCCCTCCATGGTTGCAATAGAAGTGGCCAGAGCTGGATCCCGTGTGTTGGCCTAAGAAGATGCCCATGTCATGTTCTTCTTCTTCACACCAGGCGTGGACTGATAGCTCAAAACCCACTGGTACCAACTCAACGTTTCATGTTTTACAGATAGTCTAAATAAACACACCTTTCAGCCATGTAGAGCCTACCCGCTTCCTATACTAGTAACCTATAAAGCTGCACCAAACGTTTGTGAGCCACAGATAAGACACACCCTGTAGCTATTGGCCACGGTTCTCCAGAGAAACAGAACCAATAAAAGATGATAGGTAGGTAGAGATAGAGGTAGAGGTAGAGGTAGAGGTAGAGATAGAGATAGAGATAGAGATAGAGATAGGTAGAAATAGAGGTAGAGGTAGAGGTAGAGGTAGAGGTAGAGGTAGAGATATAGATAGGTATATAGATTTTAAGAAATTGGCTCATGCAGTTATGGAGGCTGACAAGTCCCAAGATTTGTAGTTGACAAGCTGGAGACCCAGGAGAGCAGATGGAGTAAGTTTCCGTTTAAGTCCAAGTTCAAAGGCAGGAAGAAGACCAATTCCCAGCTTGAAGGCAGTCAGGCAGAAAGAGTACATTTCCCCTTACTTAGCCTTATTTTTTTAAAAAAAAATTCAGGCTTTCAACGAATTGGATGAGGCCCACCCACATTTACTCAGTCTACCAATTCAAGTGCTGGTCGCATCCAGAAAAACCTTCCCAGACACACCCAGACTCATGTTCAACCGAACATCTGGGCTCCCTTGGCCCAGTCAGGTTGACACAAAATTAACCATCATGACTCCAAACCGATGCTGCCCTTGGGAGCTCTCTAACCCAGAGACTCCCCACCCTGCGGCTGAGTGACATCACCTGGACATGTGAACCCCCCTTGAGTCCCCTCAGTCCAGAGAATTCCCATGCCCTCTTCCCCTTCGGGGTGGGGGTCCCTGCCTGCGTACACGCTCTGAAAGGTCGCCTGCTGTGAGGGACTTCCCCTTGTATGCAAAAAAGCTGTTGTGCAACACTGCCACCTGGTGGTCCTGTCTCTTCCTTGATCAGCCTCAAAACCCTCCCTGTGACCACAATAATCCTCATTGTGTTATGGAAGAAGGTTCTTAGGACCCTTCTTGGCCCTGTCCAAACTCCTGGGAAGGGAGTGATCACCTTCCAATCACCAAGTTCCCTGCACCAAATCTGTCTCAAGCCCCTTGATTTTCTTATCCCTAGCCCAAGGAATTCTGGGAGGGAGGGTGTGTCCAGGAGAAGCAGGCAGGGAGAATAAAGTGTCCTGCCTCCATCTTCTAAGCTCTCAGCCACGTCTGCAAAGTCAGAACTTAGACTCCTCTGGGACCTTGAGTGGTCCCCAGCATGGAAACCGTTATGATGCTTGCCACCTGCCCGCTATGACCTTCAATAAGAACAACATTAAACCATAAAACTCAAACCTTGTACAGTGGGGCCTTGACTTACGAGTTTAATTCGTTCCGTGATGGAGCTCATAACTCAAATTACTCGTATGTCAAATCTTAAAGTGAACAAGTGAGACATGTGATGCTGGGCTGATGTTGTGGCGTTCACTGTGACATTCGCTGCACCAACTAGCGGTGGGGTATCTGAAGCTGGCTCGTAACCCGAATTTTAGCTCGCAAGTCAAAGCAAAAAATCGGCCGAGAGACGGCTCGTATCTCGAAAAACTCGTTAGTCGGGACACTCATAAGTCAAGGCCCCACTGTAATAAAGATTAGAGCAGAAATAACATAGAGACTAAAAAACCAATACAAAATATCAATGAAACCAAGAGCTGGTTCTTTCAAATAATAAACAAAATTGATAAACCGTTAGCCAGACTCATCAAAAAACAAAGAGAAAGGACCCAAATAAATAAAATCAGAAATGAAAGTGGAGAAATAACCATCAACACCACAGAAATACAAAGGATTGTAAGAAAATACTATGAACAACTATGTGCAAATAAGTTGGACAATGTGGATGAAATGGACAAATGCCTTGAAAAATATAATCTCCCAAAACTGAATCAGGAGGAATCAGAAAACCTGAATAGGCCAATAACAACAGATGAAATAAAAGCCATAATCAATAAACTCCCAACAAACAAAAGCCCAAGTCCAGATGGCTTCACAGGGGAGTTTTATCAAACATTCACCTATGCTCCTCAAACTATTTCAGAAAATCCAAGAGGAAAGAACACTTCCAAACTCTTTTTATAAGGCCAGCATTATCCTAATTCCAAAACCAGATAAAGACACTACAAAGAAAGAGAATTACAGGCCAATACCCCTGATGAACATACATGCTAAAATCCTCAACAAAATATTAGCAAGTCTCACCCAGGAATATATTAAAGGGATCCTATACCATGACCAAGTGGGATTTATTCAAGGGATGCAAGGCTGGTACAATATTTGCAAATAAATTTGATACATCACATAAACAAATTGAAAGACAAAATCATATGATCATATCAACAGATGCAGAAAAAGCATTTGACAAAATTCAACACCCATTTTTGATAAAAACTGTCAGCGAAGTGTAAATAGAGGGAGCATATCTCAAAATGATAAAGGCCATATATAACAAATCTACAGCCGGCATCATACTCAATGGGCAAAAATTAAAAGCATTTGCCCTAAGAACAGGAACAAGACAGGGACGTCCGCTTTCACCACTCTTATTCAACATAGTACTGGAAGGTCTAGCCACAGCGATCAGACAAGAAGAAGAAATAAAAGGCATCCAAATTAGAAAGGAGGAAGTAAAACTCTCATTATTCACAGATGATATGATATCGTACATAGAAAACCCTATAGACTCCACCAAAAAAAACTAATAGATTTAATAAATGAATTTGGCAATGTAGCAGGATACAAAATCAATACCCAGAAATCAATGGCTTTTTTATATACCAATAATGTACTCACAGAAAAAGAAACTAAACAAACAATCCCATTTACCATTGCAACAAAAAAAATTAAGATACTTAGGAATAAACTTAAAAGAGGCAAAAGACCTGGGGCGGGGAGGGGGAAGAGGGGCGTGCTGGAGGGGATCAATGGGGGGAAGGGAATATATGTAATACTTTCAACAATAAAGAATTAGTTAAAACAAAAAGTTAAATATGCCCTGGTGTTACTCTAGTGAATATGCTACATTACACACACACACACACACACACACACACACACACACAAGCACAAAATCGAGAACGCTGACAACACCAAATGCTGACTCAGATGTGGAGCAACTCTCATTCATTGGTGGTGGGAATACAAATAATACAGATACTTTGGAAGCTAGTTTGGTGGTTTCTTACAAAACTAAATGTACTCTTAACAGACAATCTAGCAATTGTGCTCCTTGGTATTTACCCAAAAGAGTTTAATACTTACACATGGATATTTACAGCAGCATTATTCCTAATCGCTAGAACTTGGAAGCAACCAAGTTGTCCTTAAGCAAGTGAGTGGATAAATAAACTGTGTTACATCCATACAGTGGAATAGTATTCAGTACTAAAAATAAATGAACTATCAAGCCATAAAAAGACATGAAGGAATCTGAAATGGATAGAGCGTTGATAGAAAGAAGCCAATCTGAAAAAACTAGGTACTATATGATTCCAACTATATGGCATTCTGGAAAAAGCAAATCGTGGAGACAGTAGAAAGACCAGTCCCTGCCAGAAGTCGAAGGCAGGGAGGCATAAGTAGGCAGAACACAGAGAATTCTTAGGGCAGTGAAAATACAGTAGTCCTCCCGATCTGTGGTTTTGCTTTCCATGGTTTCAATTATCCATGGTCAACCTCGGTCTAAATATATTAAGTGGAAAATTCTAAAAATAAAAAATTCATAAGTTTTCAATTAAGTGCTGTTCTGAGGAGTGTGATGAAATGGTGTGCCTTCCTGCTCCATCCTGCGGGGGATGGACTCATCCCCTTGTCTAGGGTTTCCAAGCTGTAGATACTCCGCACCCATTAGCTACTCAGTAGCTGCCCAGGGTACCACATGGACAGTTGTAGTATGCTCAGGTCACCCTTATTTTCTTTAGCAATGTCCCCAAAGTGCAAGAGGAGTGATGCTGGCTCGGATATGCCAGAGAGAAGCCATCGAGAACTTCCTTTAATGAGAAGGTATGGATGAGTAGGAGGCAACCCGGCGTATAGAGTTCAGTACTACCCCTGGTTTCAGGCACCCGCTGGGGGTCTTGAAACATATCCCCTGCGGTAATGAGGGAGACTATACTCTGTATGATTGACAGGTGCCATTATCGATTGACATGTCCAAACCCATGGCATATACAACACCAAAACTGAACTGTTATGTAAATTATGGACCTTGGGTGACTATGCTATGTCAGTGTCAGTTCATCAGTTGTAACCAATGTACCTCTGATGGGGGATGTGTGGGGACAGGGGGTATTTGAGCCATTTCTGTACCTTCCCCCCAATTTCATTGTGAACTTAAAACTACCTTAAAAAATAAAGTCCTAGCCCTAACCGGTTTGGTTCAGTGGATAGAACATCGGCCTGCAGACTGAAGGGTCCCAGGTTCAATTCCGGTCAAGGGCATGTACCTTGGTTGCAGGCACATCCCCAGTGGGGGGTGTGCAGGAGGCAGCTGATCAATGTTTCTCTCTCATTGATGTTTCTAACTCTCTATCCCTCTCCCTTCCTCTCTGTGAAAAGTCAGTGGAATATATTTTTTAAAAATAAAAAAAATAAAGTCCTAAAATTTTTTGTCTTAACCAAACATTTACCTGTAATATTTCTAAATTTAAGGAGATTTAAAACAAAAACAAAACCCTCAGGTCTTTGCCCTGGAGGGTGTGGCTCAGTTGGTTGGGCATCATCCTGTGCACGGAAAGGTTGCCGGTTTGATTCCCAGTCAGGGCACATGCCCGGGTGTCAGGCTCGATTTCCACCAATAGGGGGCGTGCAGGAGACAGCTGATCAATGTTTCACTCCCTCATCAATGTTTCTCTTTCTCCCTCTCCCTTCCTCTCTCTCTAAAGATCAATAAAAATATATATTTTTTTAAACTCAGGTCTTTATTTGGTAAAAAGAGGCTGCACTTTTATATAATCTTCTCTGTTGCCAACATCCCATGTAAATTAACTTAAAGGTCAGAACTGTACATTAAAAATATGCTAAACCATGTTTTGGATCACTGAACGCACAGAAGGCACCTGGCTCCTGATCTTTCATTTGCCTTGTTATTCGGTAATGAATAAATACATTTAGAAGTATTCTTTGCCTCACAAAAATAGTACGCTAGAGGAACAGCTAATGGTCCTCATAAAAAGATGACAGACAGAACTAGTAAAATGCTATGTACAGCATTTTCAGCAGAAAACTGGAGATTAATTTATTTGGCTCATCAAGCTCTGCCTATCTCTGAAAGCCCAGGCAACGCCAAACTCCCGACTTCTTAAATGTCAAAACCCCGTGATTAAATGTCTTGATGGCTACAACCTGTGTGAGGCTATTCTCTGTGGAAATGTATTTGCTTCTGACAAATATATTCCCCATAACACTGAGTGGCTGGGATTTTCTCTCTGCTGGGAGTTACCTAACACAAAACCAAGTCCCTATGCGGGGCCCCTGGAGGGGTGCACCCAGCGGGGGCGTGAAGACCAGAGGCAGCCGAAGCCTTTCTACCTGCAGTTCAGCCTCCAATCAGCGGGGTTACCACTGGGTGAAGGTAACGGAGCTCCACCGGCTGCCTCACGAGGTTGGCAGTGAACACCCTCCGGCGAGAGGGCGTCCCCCAGAATTCTCCGCTTTCCTAATCTGGGGTCTACGCACCCCAGCGCCTTTGGGTTGCAGCTCATGTCATGGGTTTCTTTGGAAGCCCATGCGTCTAGTTATCGGCATTTAAAAATATTCTTCTGAGAAGTCTGTAGGCGCTGCCAGATTGGCAAAGAGCTCCGGACACACATTTCTCACATACAATGTCCAGAATCCAGCCAACCATCCCCAGGCAGACCGAACAAACAGGACCGAGAGCGAGAACCTATGGCAGTTCTGTAGCAACAGTTGGGAAGCAGAATTAAAACAAAACAAAACCTCCGCTACTTGCAATAGCGACGAAACGAAAGGGTGCCTGAAATACATCTAGTAAAATGTGTGCAAGACCATTTCTCAGAGAATTATAAAACCTGTGTTAAAAGGTCCTAAAAAAAGACCTGTAAGTGAAAAGAAAATGTTTCCTATTCGTGTGTAAAAAATATTTCATGTCGTAAGGGCGTCATTCTCCCCCAAACCTGGTCTATATAGTCTATTTTAAAAATGCGAAACAAAATTGCAACAAGATTTTCACGCAGCCTGAGAAGATACTCTAAAATGTCCATGGAACACCGATGTTTTAAAACGGTTAGTTCCTGAGAAGACCCCGAAACAGGCACACCCAGGGCTACTGGGAAAGTGGTCCCCGGGGAGAACTGGCGGTGCCATGGAGAACGGCCGGGAGTGTAAAGGGATTTGGGCAGAGCCGTCAGCATGGGCTGGATCACCCCAAGTTAAGTGAATGGGCGCGGGAAGCCCCATGAGACGCCCCGCTGCCTGTGCACAGTGACCAGGTGGGTGAGGTGATGAAGGGGGGGTGGGAAGTTGCCCCATGGGAAACACTCACGGTGCTGGTGGGCCCCCTCCTCTGAGGCTCCAGGGGAGACTCCTTCCTGGTCTTCCTACCTCCTGGCGGCTGCTGGCAAGTCTGGCGTTTCCTGGCTGGTAGACACATGTCCAGTGTCCGCTTCTGCCTCACCGGCCGTGTAGTCACGTCTTCACGTGGCTGTCTTCCCGGACACCAGTCCTGGGACTGAGGGCTGGCCCTAACCCACCTCTTCAACAGCCAGTAGGGCACCCTAGGCCTACGACAATATGCCCTTTTCCCCTCGGCCGGCGCACCGAGCCACGGCCGCAGAGAGCTGGGCGGCCCAGGTGCTGTGCAGCCCGAGCCGCTCCTCCCCACGGCCTGCCGCACCTCGCACCTCGGAAAACACTGCTCTGGCGCCGGCTGCCCTGCTCCTAGCCCCTGCCCGAGAGAAATCCTTGCACAGCGTTGCTCGGAGACGCGGACAGGAACGCTCAACAGCAACGCTTCCCGTCAAACCAGTGGTTCTCAACCTTGGCTGCACATTAGAATCACCTGGGAATCTTTTTAAAATCCTGATTTCTGGGCCTCATTCCTCCGGAAATTCTGTTTCTTTGTTATGGGGTGGGGCCACAACATTAGTAACAAAGAAACAGAATTTCCGGAGGATGAGGCCCAGAAATCAGGATTTTAAAAAGATTCCCAGGTGATTCTAATGTGCAGCCAAGGTTGAGAACCACTGCGTTAAACAAACAAAAAACCTGGACACGTTCTGGGGGCAAGAGAATCACCTGTGGGCTGTTAGCTCTGAGGAGTAAGGTTCAGCTGTGAAAAGAAAAGCTACATGAAACGCGACAGCGCAGGCGGAGCCCTCGACGTAACGCTGAGTGAAAAAAACAATTTGCAGACGGCAGCATAGACCACGGTATAACTTACACAAAAGCACACAGGAATAAGCTGTGTGTTAGTAGCACACACGTGTGACATGGTACGAGCAAGAGCGTGATACAGAGAAAATGTGAGCAGTGGCCAGGCGGGCGTGAGGAGGTTAAACCATGGACAGCACAGCTGCTTCGAATTGGCTGGCGTCTGAGCGGGGCTCACACAGGGGAAAGAGCTGCTTCCATATACATACTCTTTTTATTGACTTCAGAGAGGAAGGGAGAGAGAGAGAGAGAAACATCAATGATGAAAGAGAATCATGGAGCTGCTGCCTCCTGCACGCCCCACACTGGGGATTCAGCCCACAGCCCGGGCCTGTGCCCCAACTGGGAATCAGTACCCTGACCTCCTGGTTCACAGGTCGATGCTCAACCACTGAGCCACCCAGCCGGGCTCAAGGGGGCCTTTTGAGCAGAGTATGGTCAGCCCTCGCCGGCTCGGCTCAGCGGATAGAATGTGGATCCCGGGTTTGGTTCCGGTCAAGGGCACATACCTCAGTTGCAGGCTTGATCCCTGGCCCTGACCCGGACGAGTGTGGGAGGCGACCAACCGATGCGTCTCTCTCACATTGATGTTTCTCTCTCTGTGTGTCTCTCCCCCTCCCTCTACTCTCTCTATAAAAGGAAAAAGAACAAGTACAGTCAGCCCTGTCATACGCTGCAGAAGGTATGGGAAGAGCAGGCCATCGGATGTGACGATGTGCGAGTCACTTGATCCCTAGCTGAGCCAATTTCAATGTGGCCGGAGGGTCGAAATTCAGCTGGCGGGTGTGAAGGGGTGAGTCGTGGTGGAGAAAGCACAGACAGGAGTGGGGGCCCCTTTCCAGAAGAGAAGGGTGTCTGTGAGGGGGGGCAGAAGGGGAGGGGCTGACCAGGGCTTTCTTCTGTTTGTGTTCAGGTAGGAGCACTGTGAGCCTGTGTCTGCATGGCTCCCACCAGGCCAGCAGGTCGGGCCTGGGGCCGCAGCAGGAGCAGAACGTCCCTGGGCTCCGCTCCCGCTCCCTCCGCTTCCGGGGTGCCTCCAGGTGCAGCGTGAGGGTGCTGGGAGGCTGAGGCCTGGGGGGTGGCCCGGCAGCCAGCGAGCGCCTCCCTGCGAGCTGACATCTAACCCGAAGCCTGAAGGAAGAGGGGAGGGGAGCCGAGACTGAGGGTCCTCCCAGGAAAAGGAGCGTTGACGTTGAGAGCCCAGGAGTAGGAGTGTACTTGGCATTTTCAAAGAATCACAAGAAGACAGGAGCAGTGAGAGGAGGGAGCCACGCGAACCCTGGGGAAGGTGGAGGCGCGGAGATTAGACGGGGGCTGGGTGGTGTAGACCCTTGCGGTCCACTGTCAGGACTCAGTTTTTTCACTTTCTAAAACCCCACCAATGTGGTTGCTAACCCAGGAGAAGTAAGATTGTTGTCTGGGAGGCGGTCGGACAGGAAATTCTGGAAGAGGCGGGAGGAGGTTCAAGGGCCCTGATGGGGGACCAGCCAGGTGGAACCGTGACTCTGCAGGAGCCCAGACCTTCTGCTGGGAGAGGCCTCCGCTTGCTCAGGAGCCTGGTGTGGGGCGGAGGCGACCGGGCAGAAGGCGCGAGGGGAGAGCACTGGGCAGCAGAATCAAGGAGCCCAGGGAGAGTGATGGACCAGGGACACCGAGATCTGCCTGCACGGGGACAGGGGTGGCGCAGCAGAGAGAGACGCAGGGGACCCCACGGGAGGGGCAAGAGGCCTCGGGGTGCAGAAACCCAGGGCAGATGGAGGGAGAAAGTGGGTGATGGGAGGCAGGAGGTCCTGGTCAGACAAGTGGTGGGTGTGTGGGGTTTGCTTTCGGAAGCAGCGGGGCTGGAGTTGCAGTGAGGCTCGGAGCGCAGCTCGGAGAGGAGAGAAGCTGAGGGCCAGTGGAGCTGACGCAGAGACGGGGGCGAGCAGGGCTGGTGGAGATAAGGAGTGAGAACAGCTGCCATGGCAAGACCGGGTGATAATGACCAATGACCGTGGCTGTGGACTGACGCCTGGGAGCCATATTTCAAAGAACGTGAAGAATGTGGGGCCCGAAGGCCAGCGATGACAGCCACAGAGACGGCAGGGTGGTGGGCAGGACCACAGGGCTCTCCAGGGAACTGGGTGCAGCCAGTCCCAGAGCTGAGTGGCTGGGCTTGCCCCTCCCCTGCTGACCTGTCCTTGACCTGTCCTTGGCTGCCCTCAGGCCGGTCCTCGGCCTGGAGCCCCCTCCCCCTTTGACCTTTTAAATCCTACTTCAAGCAACCAAAGGGCACCTCCATGAAACACCCCTTTTTTACCACGAGATGAGATGCGGTTTCACCTCCCTCTTGACGGCCACGCAGCTTTGTTTATAAGAGTCTCGGACGTGGATTTGCGTGCAGCTAGAGCGGTCGGTGCCTGTGTGGTCCTCCCCTCCTGCCCGGGCCCGCCTGCTCCCCTTGGCCTGTTCACATCCTGGCGCTGGGCAGGGGAGGCCTCCATGAATATTTTAGCACGAATACTACAGACCCTTCCCCTCGTCAAGGACAGGCACTAACCCCCAAAGCCCTCCACCCCAGCCAGGCCCAGGGAATTCTCAGGACTGGCGCCCCCTACCCTACCTCGACTTAGACACATTGCCTACGTTCCCATAAACCATCTGGTCTCCTCTTCACCCATGCAAATTCACGTGTCTTCCTGTTTTAGTTTCACCTTACACTTTATGTTGTGGGTGCCTTTGGGTGAAGTAAGAGGGGAATGTGTCCTTACAGCCCTGCCAAACCCCGAATCCTACTTCTCTGCAAATCATGACTCTGTCAACGGTTAGAGGAATTTTAATATTCACGAACGCGTTCCATTTTCCCACTGGGTCTGCAGAAGGGCAGTTCCTGGGGGCTTCCCATGAGCCCGTCGAATCTTCCTCGGGTGAACACTCCTTGCTTCTATGGGTCTTTCCTTCCTCCGAGATGAGCTGAGGCCGGCCCCTCCTCCCTGACCGCGGTGGTGGGCACCTGGGAGGGGACATGAACAGGGGACAGCCGCCGAGCCGCACTCTCTTCCTGCCCAAGGAGATGTTCTGTTTTCCATCAGAAACAAGACCATCCGAAATGTTACTGCTCCGCGCCCATCTGGGCTCCCAAAAGCAAGCTGCCTCGAGTCTGAATCAGATGTCACCCCCTGAAAAGCCGCCTGCTCCAGGCAGGGGGTGGGGGTCTGGCATGTCACCACCGGCGGAGCTGCCCCCACGCGTCCAGGGGACCTTTTCTTTCGAAAGGAAGAGGATGGAGACGTGACAGGCGGCGACAGAGAACCATCTCCTCACGGCTTCTCTGACCCTTTGGAGACAAAGTTAAAACAAACAGGAATGGGCGTGGACGCATTCCTCCCCACAGAGCCGCAGGAGCATTGCCATTGTCACGGGCGCCCGCCCGGAGGGGACAGCAGGAAAGTGACATAGTGATGTGGTCAGTCTACAGGCCAGGACGGGGTATCCCAGCTGAAACCTGGGACATGCGGCTCAGGACACAGACAGGAACCGCGGCAGGCGAGCAGGGGAACACTCAGACGCCGAGGGGTCCTGCAGTGCCCTCCGAGACGTGGCCACACGGTCAGCAGCCCCTGCCGCCCCTCCTTCCAGGGATGACACAGACATGTGCACCTGCTGCTGGGAGAACTCTGCGGCTGTAAATAAATAACCCCTCCTCCTGGGGGAGCAGCTCCGGGAGCCCAGTCCCCTCCGTGACTCAGGAGCTAAGTTCCGATCGTGAAGATTCACGTCAAGCAAAGCAGGTTACAACAGCCTGCATGGCACCCAGCATTCTCACGGGGGAGGGTGCCACGAGCAACCCCTCAAACGGTGGCCGAAAGGGTTTTTTTTGTTGTTTTTTTATCCTCATCAGAGGACATTTTTCCATTATTATTAGAGAGAGTGGAAGGGAGGGGGAAAGGCAGAGAGAGAGAAACATTGATGTGAGAGAGACACATCCATTGGTTGCCCCCTGGTCAGGCCCGGGGCCGGAGATCAAGCCTGCAACCGAGGTATGTGCCCTGGACCAGAATCAAACCCGGGACCCGCCAGTCCACGGGCCGATGCCCCATCCACTGAACCAAACCGGCCAGGGCTGGCCAGCAGTTTTGTTCGTGACCTGAAATGCTGCCGTAACGCATGGCGGCGTGGGTCCTGTGACCGACACCTGGGGGCATTGTCGATAGCAATCCTGCGCCCTGGGAAGCTCTCACACCGCCGCCGGCAGGAAGAAGACCTTCGTGAATCTACACTCAACATCTGAAAACATGTTACAGTACTGGTACATGATAGAGCCACGCGTGTGCTGCACAGAACAGAGGCGTGAGTGTCTTCTTCCCCTGAAAGCGGTGAGGGGAGGCTGACATTTATGAGCATGACCGTGAGCAGAGGCTTTGCACACCAGTCTCCCCATCTCTTCCTCTCCACAGCCCGGGGATACGGACGGTCACAGTCAAACATTTTATACCTGAGGCCGCAGGGCTGAGAGGGTAAGTCAGTGCTGAGGTCACACGGGCAGCAAATGACAGACTCCACCTCACTCCAAAACCCAGTTCTCCCCGCTCCGCCGCTCCATCCCCTCAAGTGCCAGCAAATCCTATGTTACCTTTTCCTGCACCCACCTGCACACCCCTGCACACCCCTGCACACCCCATACACACACCTACACACACCTGCACCCCCACACACACACCTCCACACACCTTCACACCCCTGCACACCCCTACACACACCTGCATACCCCTGCACACTCCTGTGCACTCCTGCACACCCCTGCACACCCCTACACACACCTGCACACCCCTGCACACCCCTACATACCCCTGCACACCCCTACACACCCCTGCACACACCTGCACACCCCTGCACACCCCTACACACCCCTGCACACACCTGCACACCCCTACACACCCCTGCACACACCTCCACACCCCTGCACACCCCTGCACACCCCTACACACCCCTACACACCCCTGCACACACCTCCACACCCCTGCACACCCCTACACACCCCTGCACACCCCTGCACACCCCTACACACCCCTGCACACACCTCCACACCCCTGCACACCCCTGCACACCCCTACACACACCTGCACACCCCTGCACACTCCTGTGCACTCCTGCACACCCCTGCACACCCCTACACACACCTGCACACCCCTGCACACCCCTACACACACCTGCACACCCCTGCACACCTCCTGCTGGAGTAACCTGCGTGGTTCTTGGGAAGAGAGGAGGAGGAACCGAAAGAGGGATTTTGATGGGGACGGAAGTGACTGAGGTTCGTGTGTAGGCGTTTCCAGAAGACACAGTCCAAGAGAACAGTCTCACGGTCAATTAGCATCTTGTGCCCGGGGGCGGGGTGTCTTCCGTATCATAGTCAGGAGCTACTTCCGTCGCACATCGAGCACAGAGACACACACCCTGCCCCCACCGCTTGGGCTCAGACGACTGTCTCGGTGGTGCTGAGATTGCCGCTGTCTCCCTGGCGCCTGGACTGCGTTTCGTCCTTGAAAGCCCTGGTCAGGACCACCTTTAAGGACTCCTTGAACCGCTTCTTCCGGCTACTGCCCACGAAGAAGTAAATGAAAGGGTTGGCGCTGCTGTTGATGGTGGAGAAGAGGAGGGAGACGTCGTGGAGGCTCCCGAACGTGGACCAGTACTCGTAGAACAGCAGGTAGAGGACTCTCATGGGCATGGCGAAGGTGAGGAAGATGGCGATGGTGACCGCGATGACCAGGTACAGCTTGGAGGAGTGGGACGCCCAGGTGTTCCTGCGGATCTTGACCACCAGGACGGCGCTGGACAGCACCATGAGGGGCGTGAAGACCAGGAAGCTCAGGATGGCGATGAAGATGATGACCGCCCTGCAGTGGCTTTGGGAGTAGCTCTGCCTCTCGCTGTCGATGCACAGGGCGTATTCCATGGCCGTCACCAGGCAGGACAGTGCCCACAGGAGCGCGCAGACGAGCGCCGACTGGTGCTTGGGGCGATGGCATCGGTACCAGATGGGGTACAGGACGGACAGGCACCGCTCCACGCTGATGGCCGTCAGCAGATAGAGGCCCGTGTTGTAGCCAAACAGGAACGTCACGGACAAGGTGACGATGGTGTAGTAGTAGCCCGACAAGAGCTCGTAACCTAAGGCGTAGTCGACGGTCAGGATGAAGATGCAGAACAGCAGGGAGATGTCCGCGATGGACAGGTGGGTGATGTAGACTGTGAAGGGGTTCCTTCGCATCCGGAAGCAGAGGAACCAGAGGAGAACCCCGTTTTCCACGAAGCCCAGCGGGGAGATGCTCATAATGACCCAGAGCACGGCGGGCAGTTCCTCCCGCACGGCCCTGGCGGAGGCGTTCCTGCCCGTCGAGGTCGAGGCATTCGTGGGGCCCTCGACAGCAAATGAGGTCACGTTGGACTCACCCATGGGGAGGCCTCACGGGGGGGCTCTTCCGGGAATTTTCTGTAAATAAGTTTAAAAAAAAGAAAAATAAAGGAAACTGATGCGTTGGGGTGAAAGGGAGAATTTCAGCACGGATCGGAGCCTTCGTGCTATAATCATACATATAACCTTCATACAAAACGTGTTGAATAGATGGTACAACTCTGTTTCTAAGGGTGATAAAATTAGACATTTCACCAGGAGGGAGAACTGATTTAGTAACTGTTTTCGAGCCCCCAATAGCCTTTACTTCTGCCTTGTTATGTGCTTGTGGCTCAGCGACAAAGGGCGCCGGCAAGCCAGAGGATGGGGCGCCTGGTGTCCACTTCCAGTCTGGCCCAAGCCTTCCAAATGGCGTTTGGAAAATTGTGTCATCTCCTGTGGCCCCATCTCCTGGCCTGGGGAACCAAGTCAATCGCATTAAAATTCGATGACAGCACACATGTTAGAGCAGTGTTGTTGTTGCCATTGTTTGAAGGCATGAAGTGCCACAAGCCATAGGCCAATGAGAGGAAACAGCTCGCTGAGTGATGGTCAGTAGTGCACCAATATGTTTAAGGTGCGAACAGTTAGAAGGCACCTGTTCATGCGGTCTCAGTTCTGTGATATAGGGGAGCACCGACTCAGGCGAGGGGAGCTGTTGCAAACCAACACTGCAGGGGTCAGGGCCCGAGGGCTCCCGGGGGTCCTCACTGCGGAGCCAGCCAGGCGCGAGTCCAGGTCCCCACTTCTCCCCGAGAGCTGATCTCATTGGACCACTGGTCTCATCGGACCCCTCACTGCACAGACCGTCAAATGGAGCCAGAGAGCCCTAACTGGTTTGGCTCAGTGGATAGAGCGTCAGCCTGCGGACTCAAAGGTCCCAGGTTCGATTCCAGTCAAGGGCATGTACCTTGGTTGCGGGCACATCCCCAGTAGGAGGTGTGCAGGAGGCAGCTGATCGATGTTTCTCTCTCATCGATGTTTCTGGCTCTCTATCCTTCTCCCTTCCTCTCTGTAAATAATCAATAAAATATATTAAAAAAAAAAAAAATGGAGCCAGAGAGCGTGTGAGAGAGGCCAGCATCCAGGACGAATGCGAGGAAGCCGCGTCGCTGGGACTCCTCGCTCCCAAGCCCTCACATTCTGTCCGGGTCCCGTTCTATTTTAAGAGCTTACCTTTTATAGCCTCTCTGTTACATGCTTTCCAATCTAGCTTCTGACGCTTCCTACTTAAGGGAGGGGGCATCATAGCCCCGATGTTATAGGGCCGTGGTCGGCAAACTGCGGCTCGCGAGCCACATGCGGCTCTTTGGCCCCTGGAGTGTGGCTCTTCCACAAAATACCACGTGCGGGCGCTCACGTACAGTGCGATTGAAACTTCGTGGCCCATGTGCAGAAGTTGGTATTTTGTGGAAGAGCCACACTCCAGGGGCCAAAGAGCCGCATGTGGCTCGCGAGCCGCAGTTTGCCGACCACTGTAATATAGGGGATTTCCCCAGCCAAAGACTTGTTTAATTTCTTTTTTTTTTTTACTATATTTTTATTGATTTCAGAGAGGAAGGGAGAGGGAGAGAGAGAGAAACATCAACGATGAGAGAGAATCAGTGATCGGCCGCCTCCTGCACGCTCCACACTGGGGATCGAGCCCACAGCCCGGGCATGTGCCCTGTCTGGGAATCGAACCGTGACCTCCTGGTTCATAGGTTGACGCTCAACCACTGAGCCATGCTGGCCGGGCACTCTCTCTCATCATTGATATTTCTCTCTCTCTCTCTCTCTCTCCCCCCGCCTCCTTTCTTCTCTGAAATCAGTAAAAATATAAGAATAAAGCGCTGGGTGTGAGAAGAGCCAGAGATGGAAAACACTTCACCAGTCGTCTCGTGGAAATGCCAAGCTGAGATACCGCACCAGCTCGCAGGCAAAGCAAGCACGGTGGTTTCTATGGGAGTGTAAGGATGTGAGCTTTGCGGAGCCCGAGTCTTGGCCAGCGTAGTGAAAAAGGCTGCTTGCTTTGACCTCTCACAAAAGTCAGAGGGACAGATGGGCCGTGGAGCTGATAGCAAAGCAAGGAGAGTGAAAGCAGGCAGGGATGGGGGAGGGGGTGGGGTTCCAGCTTTGCTGAGGTATAAAGCTTTATGCTGCTGAGTTTTCTTTTAGGGATCTAAGAAGCAGACATCTCTCTCTATGTTCCCATGCAGTTGGCCACCGTCTACGCATGGTCCTGGACTCCCAGTCCAACACATCACTCTAGGAAGAAGGAAGGAAGGATGGGAGGGAGGGAGGAGAGGAGGGAGGGTGGGAAGAAGGAAGGAAGGAAAGAAGAAATGAAGGGAGGAAAAAAAGAGAAAAGCCAACAACACTAAGTAAGGTTCCAGGTGGGCCATCTGAAACCGTCTTGTTCCTAGGCAACCAGAAAGAGAGACCTGACTAGGCTGGACCTCCAGGTGCACAGCTCCAGGGAAAGGGCAAATCCTCATGTTTGTGTGTGTGCGTGTGTGCGTGCGTGCTTGTGTGTGTGTGTGTGTGTGTGTGTGTGTAACTGAGCAAACAGAAACCCATGTGTGAGATGGAATTTCCATGGCAGGTAAGGGACCTGCCGGGAATGTGCAGGCAGGAACATCTGTCTGGTGTTGAACACCTCGCTCCCATCTTCCTTGCACTTGAGCCACCTGCATGGAGAAGTAGGGGCTTCCGCTCCCTTTCCCCCTCACAGCGCTCAGCTCACAGGCGGCTGTGATTTTGTCCCCGGGGGACGCTTGGTGCTGCTGGGGATTTGGGTTGTCACAACTGAGAAGAGGGGGCTACTGGCATCTAGTGGGGCAGGGGCCGGGGGCTGCCATGCACGGAATGGCCCCCACAAAAAGAGTGTCCGGGCAAGGCACTACCTACAGAGCCTCCGACAGCATCCTGCGCCTCCCCAACTCCCCCGCCCCCTGCCTGGGAAGTATTGCCAAGATACTCACACCAACGACCAAGACTGAGCAGATGCCTTTTCATGGCCCCGGCCCCCCGAGGGCGGCCCCCCGACTGTATAAGCCACAGAGGCTAGTGCCAACGCGGTGCCCACCACGGAGAGGAACGGAAGACAAGCCAGCTTGCCTCCCGCCGTGCCCCACTGCTTCTAAGCCAGTGGCTTCCCCAGAAAAATCAAAAAGTCCTTGCCAGCCCCAGCTTCCGTATTTATGCACGGATCCGAGTCAAAAAAAAGAAAAAGCTAACACAGAAGTTTCTACCCTGAAGTTGGAAAACTCTGTTTGGGGACAGTGAGCCCAGCAAAGAAGCACAAGTTTCCAAAACAAGGGCCGGAGGAGACCAAGGTCTCTGCCAACACACACAGACGCTAACGCGCCGGCCACGGCTCTTGGAAGAGCGAGGCTCTTACTCCGGGGGTCAGGGCCGCTGAACAACGGAAAAGTGGGGTTCGACTCACTAGCTCCATGGGCTCAGGGAGGTCAGAGGCGGCAGCCGGGGGGCTGTCCCTGGGCATCCCGGGGCACCCCTGCCCCGCCAGCCTGCAGGGTCTCCGGTCCCAGCATCTTCTCCAAGGACGGCTGCAGCCTCCCTTCGCTGAAGCATCAGAGCCGCTCCCGGCGGCTGAGATGTGCCAGGCAGATGGTCCCACGCGTACCAGCAGGAGCCGCGTTCAAATACACGCAATTGAAAGTCTTCATGCTGATCCAGAGCGGGAGCAAGCCGGCGATCACGGGAGGTGGTTGACCCCCTCGAACCACCAGGGCCAGACGGGGCCAAGGAGAGAGATGAGCCAGAGACAAGCCCTAGGGAAGGGCAGAGTCACAAAAGATCAGATTCCTGGCTCAGCCTGTGACTAGCCCTGGGATCCCTGCCAGGCTCTTTAAGCCTCAGTTTTGCCACCTGCAAAATGGAGCTAATCCTATTTACTACAGAAAGCAGCTGTGATTAAATGAGATGTATGTACACACCTGCACTGCGAGGGACACGCTGCTCAATAATTAAGCATTCGTTCCCTTTCTACAACCCATTTTCAGAGTTGTGGGTGTAAATACGAAGCAACGGAGGAGAGAGAAAGCCTGGGAGTGGGCTCCGAGGGGGAGGGACAGGGTGGGCAGCACCCGGGTGGCACGTCAGCCTGGCTGGGGGCCGTCCTGGGGGCTGCCTCTGGGAGCCGCAGCCTCTCACCCACGCCGTCCAGCTGCTCTCCCCCTGACCTGTCCCCCTTCTCCACAGGCCCCCAGCAGGAGAACCGGGATGTGTGACGGCTGAGCCGGCGGAGAGAGCCACCCGCCCTCATCCACGGCAGCACGTCCTCTTCTGCGAAAGCCTCCCTCACTGTGTCAAGGAGCGCCCGGCCCCTGGGACCCGTCAGATCCAAACAGGGTGAGAAGGCAACTTCGGATTCTGTGGGAAAGAGACTTGGGAACCCGAACATGCAGCTTTCCTCGGGCTGTTTCCTAAGCAGCGAGCCCCAGGGCCAGCAGACCGGGCCTGCGGGAGGAGGAGGGGAGGCAGGGCGTCCCCTAAAGGCCTCCCACAGGCAAGACAAGGTGAGAGTCGGGCACCTGCCCAACAGGCAGGGGCTAAGCAGCCAACCAAGAGGTCAGGTGGCCTCCGTCGGGGAAATGCAAAAGTGGTCGGTCGTTACCTGGTTCGGATGCTCCGAGGGAGGGAGAGGGAGCGGCCAGCTCCTGAGGGTTACGGCTCCCGGGAGAGAGTCAGACACGGAGCCGGAAGCCGGGACCATCTGCACACTGCAGGGCGGAGGGGAAGGAGCACGCGTGGCAAGGGGACCAGACACGCAGAAGGAAGGGTGACGAGGGAGAGGGAACGGGCTGGCAGACGGTTCCAAAGTCAGGCGGAGGGGGAGCCCCGAGGGACAGAGGAATGGAGGAGACGGGTGGGTGGCAGGCCTGCCGGGCTCCTCCGCTCACACGGGCTGCTTCTCCGCAGCCCAGGGACCGTCCAGATATTGTGAATGTTTCGCCCTGTCCTTCCGGGGGCCGTGACACCCTGAGCGGAGTGGCCGACGGGAAGCAAGACGCCAACGTCACTGTTTAAGTCAACAGGACCCGGGGCCTCACCGGTTTGCTTTTCCCAGCTCCGACCAGAACACAGAAGCCCGTGCGTCTGGCGGAGAACAAGCTGCCCTATTGGGAAACTGATAACGGCCCCCCCGCCCAGGTGAACGAGGAAGGAGCAGCGGGAGCCGGCGTGGCAGGTGGTGGGTGGTAGGGGCGTGCAGCCAGGTGGGTGGCGGTGAGGGTGAGTCGGGGCGCTCGCTCGGAAGGGACAGGCTCTCTTCCTCCAGAGAGAGCGGGTGGTAGGAGGCACCAATTGTTTTTCGACAAATTGGCACCAACTAACAAAAGCAGAAATTACTGCAGATGGAGCTGGAGCTTCATTTGTGGTCGATGATGATTTGCATTTAGAGAAAATACAGTAACTCCCTGTGAAAGTAAACCGCTTGCATTAAGCCACAAATAGGTTGTCTATTTCTGCGCCGGGCTTGTCTGTGAGCAGTGCCCTCCTTCGGGGAGGTGAGGAGGGTTGTGGGGGGAGGCACAGAGCCCGCGGAGCCTGGGGAAGTGATGTCTGTGAGCCCAAAGTCCAGTGTGGAAGGAAGCTCTAGCTTCACCTCCACAAGTCAAGTCACCCCTTTGCAGTTTCCGAGAGAAGCAGCATCCCTCTTCCTCCCCTCAAACAACAGGTGCACAGGGAGGAGGCCTGGGGAAGGACCTTACAGGGCAAGGAAGAAGGAAGTTTAGTAACCCAGAGGCCATGGCATGGGCTCATAAGTAGTACAGTCCATAGTGATGGAGCCCAACGTGATGGAGCCCACAGTGATGGAGCCCATAGTGGTAGAACCCATAGTGATGGAGCCCATCGTAGTGGAGCCCACAGTGGTAGAACCCATAGTGATGGAGCCCATAGTGGTAGAACCCATAGTGATGGAGCCCACAGTGGTGGAGCCCACAGTGGTAGAACCCATAGTGATGGAGCCCATAGTGGTGGAGCCCACAGTGGTAGAACCCACAGTGATGGAGCCCATAGTGGTAGAACCCATAGTGATGGAGCTCATAGTGATGGGCCCATAGTGGTGGAGCCCATAGTGGTAGAACCCATAGCGATGGAGCCCATAGCGGTGGAGCCCATAGTGATGGGGCCCATAGCGGTGGAGCCCATAGTGATGGGGCCCATAGCGATGGAGCCCACCGTGATGGAGCCCACAGTGATGGAGTCCACAGTGATGGAGCCCATAGTGATGGAGCCCACCGTGATGGAGCCCACAGTGATGGAGCCCATAGTGGTAGAACCCATAGTGGTGGAGCCCATAGCAGTGGAGCCCATAGTGGTGGAGCCCATAGCGGTGGAGCCCATAGTGGTGGAGCCCATAGCGGTGGAGCCCATAGTGATGGAGCTCATAGCGGTAGAGCCCATAGTGGTGGAGCTCATAGTGGTGGAGCCCATAGTGGTAGAGCCCATAGCGGTGGGGCCCATAGTGGTGGAGCCCATAGTGATGGGGCCCATAGTGATGGAGCCCATAGTGGTGGGGCCCATAGTGGTGAAGCCCATAGTGGTGGGGCCCATAGTGATGGGCCCATAGTGATGGGGGCCATAGTGATGGGCCCATAGTGATGGGGCCCATAGTGGTGGGGCCCATAGTGATGGGGCCCATAGTGATGGGGCCCATAGTGGTGGGGCCCATAGTGGTGGAGCCCACAGTGATGGGGCCCACAGTGATGGAGCCCACAGTGATGGAGCCCACAGTGATGGAGCCCACAGTGATGGGGCCCACAGTGGTGGGGCCCATAGTGGTGGGGCCCATAGTGGTGGGGCCCATAGTGGTGGAGCCCATAGTGATGGGGCCCATAGTGATGGGCCCATAGTGGTGGAGCCCATAGTGATGGGGCCCATAGTGATGGGGCCCATAGTGGTAGAGCCCATAGTGATGGGGCCCATAGTGATGGGGCCCGTAGTGATGGGGCCCATAGTGATGGGGCCCATAGTGATGGAGCCCATAGTGATGGGGCCCATAGTGATGGAGCCCATAGTGGTGGAGCCCATAGTGATGGGGCCCATAGTGGTGGGGCCCATAGTGATGGAGCCCATAGTGGTGGGGCCCATAGTGGTAGAGCCCATAGTGATGGGGCCCATAGTGATGGGGCCCATAGTGATGGAGCCCATAGTGATGGGGCCCATAGTGGTGGAGCCCATAGTGGTGGGGCCCATAGTGATGGAGCCCATAGTGATGGGGCCCATAGTGGTAGAGCCCATAGCAGTGGAGCCCATAGCGGTGGAGCCCATAGCGGTAGAGCCCATAGTGATGGAGCCCATAGTGATGGAGCCCATAGTGGTGGAGCCCATTAGTAGACTCACAAGTGGTAAAGTTTTTTCTTCCATCAAAATCTCTCTTGGGTTCCTAGTGAATTCCAGTCACAGCCTAGAATGCATTCCTAATCTTGAAGGGATTCTGCTTTCTCTACCATAGATGCTGAGCCTAAGGTTATGGGGAGAAAGCCACTGAGTGGTCCATAGAGCCCAGCCTGACCCTTGGTGTTAGAAAGTGAGAGTTAGAATAGCAAGGGGCTGGGCCACACCTACGAGAGATCAGCCTGGCCATGGGTGAGGCAGGTTGGGCCCATTTTCACAGCAAGCTGACAGGCTCCAGGTTCAGGACTGAGAAACAACAGGTTCCCACACAGGCAGACAACGGAGTGAGTACACAATGCCTTGATTCACCATTTGGAAGCAGAACAACTTCCGGCGTGCTAGAAATTTGGACTTGCAAATTTGACTGGAGTGATGAGTGATTCTTTAGCTCATCTGTTTGATTGACAGGGTCTCAGAGCAGGGCTGGCCCCGCCCTCTGCCCTCCAGTCCTGCCAGAGACTTCAGAGCTCACTGGTCAGATAAAGTCCGAGATAAAACCCTGAGAACAGAACTCTCCCAGGCTGATCGGAATCCCATCAGCCTTGGGGAGTCTTCTCCAGGCTTCTCATGCCCTGCTCGGTCCTGGGATTGCTTGGGTCTCTCCCCAGTCATGACCTTCACTTTCACTGCACTTTTCTTCAACAACAAATCTTGAAGACAAGTGGCACCCCCCCGCCCCCCCAATGTCCTTCTCCTCCAATGAGACAGGCCCACCTGGTGGGGCAGGAACCACAGCAGGTGGAGGGGGAGCGAGCCCATGAGAAAGTGAAGGGAGCAGACAGACTCCTGGATAAACCCTGGGAAGGGTCCAAGAGAGAGCGGACTGCAGATTAGAGCCAGCTGTGAGAGTCGTCCCCCACCCCCACCCCACCCCACCCAAATTTGGAATCTGTCCGAAAGGAGACTCCTCCCGGCTTTGCAGAGCGATGAGGAGATGTGAAGTGACCCCAAAAGAGGCCAGCAGTCCTCCATCAAAGCCCGCTCTCTGCGCGCGGGGCTGTGGGAGCGTGCGCGTGGCGGTCCTTACAGACACGGGTATTGGCAGGTCCCTTCATTTTAACAAATGCACGTCTCCTTGGGCTCTGAGTCAGCACCCCATCGGCTGCGCAGACACTGGCCCTCAGGTTCCTTCCCTAGACTGCAAGCACGTGTCCTCCTGTGTCCAAATGCCGTGAACACATCGGTTGTGAGAAAGAGTATTCGGAGCGCTGCCTTGGGGCGGGGAGTCTGTCCGCTCCTCCGAGTGTTCTCAGTACCACCCCGGTTCAGCCCGCGCCCTTGGCCAGCAGTGCCGGCCCTTCACAAGCTGAGCTTTCCAAAGCGTCCTTTGGAGAGAGGCATCAGCTCGAGTCAGGGGCTCTAACAAAGACATGAAAGATCAGAGCTGTGTTCCTGGGGGAACTGTCCCCCAGACTAGTACCTACAGAGCCCCTCCCGGCTCCCTGCTCAGAAGTGGGGCCGCCAGGGCGCTCCTGCGAAGGGAAGACCACAATGTGTGCGACGGTCGCTCTTGTTCTCTTTTCCTGCCCGGAAGCCTGAGACACAGATGTAACCCGCCTTTGGACATGGCCTCATGGCTGCTCACTGGGAAGAGGAGGATGTCTGCAATTACAGCGGGGGCGGGGGGCGGGGGGCGGAAGACGGCATAGCGGGGGTACATGGTGATGGAAAGAATAAAATAAAATATTTAAAAAAATGATATTATTAATTTAGTCAAAGGCCATGTATGGGCACCGTTAAACCTGTATTCACTGTCCTTTTTCTGCCAGTGACTGTGGATTTGGGGAAACAATGTTTTTTCACCTCGACATCCTCAAGGAGACTGGAAACAAGGTCATCTCCAAGTGACAGGAACTGACATGCGGGAACCACCATGACCCGCTGATGGCTCCGCCCTCCTGGGCCCCCGGTTCCCGCTCCCTCTGCCCTCCGAGAGCTCCGAGCCCTCACCCTACACCCAGCTGGTGCCTACTTCGGTCTGAGGCGCTCCGAGATGTGTTGGCGGCAACTCGTGGCAGCTCACCTGCCACTGCACTCGGTTCCTGTGTCTCGACTCTTTCTAGAGCAGTGGTTCTCAACCTGTGGGTCGCGACCCCTTTGGGGGTCAAACGACCCTTTCACAGGGGTCCCTAAGACCATCAGAAAACACATATATAATTACATATTGTTTGTGATTAATCACTATGCTTTAATTATGTTCAATTTGTAACAATGAAATTGGGGGTCACCACAACATGAGGAACTGTATTAAAGGGTCGCGGCATTAGGAAGGTTGAGAACCACTGCTCTAGAGAGATAGATGGGCAGCCTGAGTTCCTCCTCCGTCACCCGCATGACAGGTCTTGTGGCATCACTTCCAGAGCCACAGTGGACATGCGGACGCCCACGTCTCCTTTACAAGTTCAGTTAGACGTCCCCAGGTGAGGTCACCTGGGAGGGCTGGTGGATGGTTCTGGATTTCTGCTCCTCCCCAGCCCAGGTCGTGCCCTGTGCATCACCCCAACGTGAGGAGATTCTAGTGGGAGGCTCATGGGCTGAAATGCTAGAGTTCAGGCCCAGGGTGGACTCCACGTGTGTGTGTGTGTGTGTGTGTGGGCGGCCCGGGCAGGCACACCCATTGGGTGCCCCAGGCTCACCTCCTGAGCTCCTAGGACAAGGGTCCAGGCCCATGTCACGCTGCTTTGAAGAGTGGCCCCGAGTCACCCCTCCTCCGCTATATACCGCAGGCCTGCTCACACGCAGTCACCACATCCTGCCATCATGGGCCGAAAGCGTGCTCCTCAGAAGTCCACAGTCATCATACGATGCCTAGAACCACGGACACTTGTTTGCCCCCAACCTGGACGTGGCTCTGAAGAACCCGGTCAACGCCTGTTCCCTAGCTCCACAGCAAGATGGCGCGGCTCTTGGAGACAAAAGCTTTGCTCCCCTCCCTCCACACCCTCCCCCCACTGCCCCCCATTCCCTAATTCCTTCAGCTGAGACCGACTGCCTCCATCTTCCCCCATCGTCTGCCCAGTGCCCGGGTTTCTCGGTGTGGGTCCTCCTACTCCCAAAGCCTGCTTCTAAGGGCACGCCTCGCTCTCACAGACTCTGACACACAGAACCTGCTCTTTGGGGGACGTGTGTGTATAGTTTGTTTTGTTGTCAGTCCTCACCGAGGATGTTTTTCCATTCATTTTTACAGAGTGGAGGGAGGGGGAGAGACAGAGAGAGAGAAACATCCATGTGAGAGAGACACATCGATTGGTTGCCTCCCACACACAACGTGACCAGGGCCAGGGATGGAGCTGCAACTGAGGTACGTGCCCTTGACCGGAATCGAACCTGAGACCCTTCGATCCATGGGCCAATGCTCCAACTACTGAGCCAAACCAGCCAGGGCTTAAGTAATTTTTTATGTTAACACATTGCGTACCGCTCACGAGTTTTCTCGCCATCTGTTAAGACATACATGCCCTAAAATTTACAATTTTAATCATTTTTAAATGTGCAGGTCAGGGGCATTACGTGTGATCACAGTTTTGTGCAACAGCCACCACCATCCATCTCCACATTTCCATTATCCCAAATTGAACCCCCATACCCGTTCCACACCAGCTCTCTCCCCCACCCTGGGCCCCTCTACTCTGCAGTCTGCCTCTGTGAGTTGTGACTCCAGGGACCTCAGGTAAGCGAACTCGCACAAGCTGTGTCCCTCTGTCCAGCTCATTTCACTCAGCGAGGTATCTTCAGGGGTTCCCTGTGTCGCAGCAGTTGGCAGGATCCCCTTCCTTGTAAAGGCCGCATGACAGTCTATTGCAGGGAGTGGGATGTGAACGTCACACTTGGTCAGCCATGGTGGACACTGGGTTGTGAGAGGAGATCACTTGTAAGATGGGGCGCGAGGGGTCATGCTTATAGAGCGATGCCCAGAGCCCTTCCTCCCATCTAGTTTTCAGGACCGCTTTTGGTGCAAACAGTCTAATATTCTCCACCTAAGGCAGCACAGAAGGTACCTCGCACGTGTCCTCGCCCTACGTGAGCCAAGGGACCGTATCAGTTGAGGTTTTAACCGCGAACAACAGAAACATCCTGCAGCCGACGTGAGCAGAAAGGAGAGTTATTAAAAGGAAGCCAGCGAGCTCAGGACTCCCCAGGACAGAAAAATGCAGGCTACGTTAGGCTGCCAAAAACAACGGCAGATGCTAAAACTGTGCGGCAGAATTAGCTCCACCAAGATGCGGCGCCACCTCTGCCGAGCCAGGCCCCGGTGATGGAGCTGCTCCCTAGCTGCCTCCAGCCTCCAGCCCCCAGCGCCCTGCTGGGCCCTGCTGCCCTGGCGCTTGGGCTCCCTAAGCCCCACCAGAGGGCTCCAGGGGCCCCTCATCACCAGCAGCCCGGCAGAGTCAGGACCAGACAAACCTGCGTGGCTGCACCAGCGTCCGAGCCCACAGGAAGGGAGGCGGGGAGAGTGAGACTCTAAGGTGGGGAGTTCTCACCCCCACACACGTGGGAAGGTGTCCCTGAGCCCCACACTCGGAAGGTCCTCAGTGGCCCACCTCCCTCCTGTCCCAGCGCAGCCTGTGCCCTCCCCCTGGAGGTCATGCTCTGGGTGCCCAGGGCTCTGGGACTTCATGGCTATTTTGCTCTCCTGTGTCCCTGCTTTGTAGCAAGTTGCATTTTTCATCTCTTAAATTGTTATTTTAGGGGGATTTCCCCCCCCCCCCAAAAAAAAAAACAGGGAAGATTCCTTTCCTTGGCAAACCCCCAAATTAGTTGTGAAATGTCAGCGAGAAACTCAATCCCAGAGGCAGCGCTCAGAGGGATTCTCGATGAAGCCCTTAGATTTCTCCTGGAGATGACAGCCCCACCCACAGGCTCCCGCCCACAGGCCTCCCACGCCTGCCCGTGCATCCCCCCACGCCCACCCGCGCATCCACCCTGCTCCTTCAACTGTCCCAGAGGCCCACGCAGTACAGACACTGACCACCAGGGGGGGTTAAGGTGGACCCAGCCACTGCTCTTCCCCCAGGGAGCGACCTGGCTCCCTCTTTTACGCCCCAAGATGAGTGACGACAGTGACATCCAGCGACAACGTCCCTTTCTCCCTCTGGGACACAGAGAGGGCGGCTGATTCTATAGCCTCTCAGAGATCAGGCAAAAGGGGGAGCATGCTGAGGTTGTCCCGATGTAAGAAGCTCTAGACACGAAAGACCAGCTTGCACTCTTGTTCCGTGTCATCCTGTTTTGGGAGCTCCCGTGGAAGGTCTCTGGGGCAGGGCACAGCCGAGGCCTCGCTGCCCGCTCCCCGGGGGAGAGGACGACGGAGCAGGTCCTGCCCAGAGGCCCGGGAGGGCCAGCTTGCTTCCCGCAGGGTCTGCAGTACCGGGGTAACTGGACATTCAGAATGACCCTGGAGGCTGCCGGGGGTCCCAGGACTGGGGGTGCCAGCGGCAAACAAACGCTAGACAAACGCTGATTGTAATTTTCACACACACACAACCTTCTTCTGCTATCTGGACTGCGTGCAATGCATTTCTCAGGCAGAACACACAAAAGCAGGGTATCTGGTTTAAAAGTACAGCCTGACAATCCTGTGGTGGGACCACCCCCGTTTCTCCCAGGAGCGGGAGGTGGGCCTCAGAGCAAACAGGATGCTGCTGCGAGGGAGCCCAGGGCCCCTGGCTGTCCCCCTCCCTGCACCAGCTGTCCCGGACTCCCTTCTGCCCAGACCAGCAGGAATGTCAGCAGGAATAGGCAGATAGGCAGATGCAGTTGCAAGAACCATCCGCACAAGACATTTGAGATGGCGTAATGCTCAGGACACATGGCGTAGATGGAGCTACGACTTCACAGTCGGTGAGCTCACTGCATCAGACCTCAGCCCTGTGGTGGGGTCACTTCCCTGCTGTTCCTCAAGTGAATGTTAGAGGTTAGTTTAAGGCACCCGGCGCCCCGTCTCGGAGCTCTGCCGCCTCGAGGACCACTCTGACTTCCCACAAGCATCACCAGTGCGCGTGGATGTGGGCGCCACCTTCTTCCCTCAGCAGCCACTGGCCTTCATTTCTCTCCCAGAAACAGCACAGCCTCTCCCACACTTGGCGTCCGGCTCTGCACCGTCTGTGCAGGAGACGCCCGGGGACAGGAAGTTACCAGACGTGGCGGCTTCTCCCCAGTCATGGATGGAAGGAAGTTTTGGCCATAAAGGCACCAGATCCAAGAACTTCTCTTTCTTTCTCTCTTTCTCTCTCTCCCTCTCTCCCTCCCTCCCTTCCTTCCTTCCTTCGCTACATTGATGATGAAATGAATAAATGAATGCATTTATCTGACCAGCATTCTTAAATAGTACTACATCAAGATAGATCAGTATTTTAAAAAATATTTTTATTGGTTCTGAGAGAGGGAGGGAGGGGGGAGAGAGGGAGGGAGAGAGAGAGAGAGAGAGAGAGAGAGAGACATACATCAGTGTAAGAACGAAACATTGATTGGCTGCCTCCTACACGCCACCTACCGGGGATTGAACTTGCAAACCCGGCATGTGCCCTGACCAGGAATCAAACCAGCAACTTTTTTTTTATATATATTTTATTGATTTTTTACAGAGAGGAAGGGAGAGGGATAGAGAGTTAGAAACATCGATGAGAGAGAAACATCCATCAGCTGCCTCCTGCACACCCCCCACTGGATGTGCCACAACCAAGGTACATGCCCTTGACCGGAATCGAACCCGGGACCCTTGAGTCCACAGGCTGACGCTCTATCCACTGAGCCAAACCGGTCAGGGCAAACCAGCAACTTTTTGGTGCACAGGACGATGTCCAACCAACTGAGTCACCCGGCCAAGGCCCACCCCCCCTTTTTTTTAAATAAGAGAAAGCTTATTTAGAAAGTCACAGAGGTAGAAGAACTGAGCTATAGAAGAAACGGGCTGAGGAAACAAGTTACAGCAAAGAAGGCCCTGGGAGCTGAGGGGAGAGAAGGTAAAGGTGAGAGGCCTGGGAGGGGAGGGTGAGGGGAGGGGTGGGCACGCTCCCGGAGCGAGAGCCGCCCAAGGATGTCTGTATCATTGATAACATTTACAGAATTTCTCGCTCAAAACATAACGAAATCCCTCGCAATGACCAGGCAGGTCCATTGGCAAGTAGAATACGATTCACACGAACACAAACGGGCTGGCCTCCGGGAGAGGCGCGGACGGGAGCGGCAGGGCTCGGGCGGTGTCAGGGGCCAGGTCGCCCCAGGAGAAACGTGAGGAGGGCCCAGGCGGTGACTATGCCACAGACTCTACAAGACAAGGACACGCCAGGACACGGGTCAGCGGGTTAGCGGGTCCACGGCAGGGGCGAGGGCGTCTGTGTGTGGCCAGTCGGCAGGTCTGAAAGCTCTGACACAGGCTCGCCCTGTTCTCCCCGACTTTGTTGGCGAAAATGTTCTTTTTCCTCCCACCGCTGTCCACGCCCCAGCGCACTTGTCTCTGGGACACGGAGCACTCACTTTTCCTGCCGATTTACACCCGAGGCTGACACAGGAGAACGGAGCCCAGGCCCAATGTCCTGCTTCAACAGCATTTCTACAGATCTGGCTTGAACCAGCCGGCCAGAGTCCTTACAAAGCACATTAATGCATCTCCATCTCTCCAGATGCTCTAGACACAAGCTCTGGACTCGAACTTGCCTTTGCTCTGGTCTGTCCGTGCCCCACCCCCACTCGGCCACCGAGCAGTCCAAGCCACAGCCGGGTGACCGGGGTCCAGACTTCCTCCCCGGCCCGGGCCCCCAGTGTCTCCACAGACCCACGCAGCACACCTCTGCCCCAAACCCCCGCGAGCCAGTTTCTCCACAGCCCTCACCCGCGGCCCCGTGCAGTCTTGTCTCCTCACTTGTTCATTCCCAGCACTGTGGCCTCTGCCCAGCGCACCCCAGGCACGTCCCGCCAGAGGCCTCGCGCTGTGGCCCCTCTGCCCGGGGCACAGGGCCTCCATCCTCTCCTCCAACAGCACTCCCTCCACTGGCCCCCTGAACTGCTCTTGTCACTAACAGAAGGGGCAGTCCCCTCCTTTACTGATTACCTCCCGCTCAGCGTGAGCCCCATGAGAACAGGGGCCTGCGATGGTCCGCATACAGTGGACGCCCAATAAACACGCCAAAGGTTACAGAAGAGCCCTGGCCGGTTTGGTTCAGAGGATAGAGCATCAGCTTGAGGACCGAAGGGTCCTGGGTTCCATTCCGGTCAAGGGCACGTACCTCGGTTGCAGGCTTGATTCCTGGCCCTAGTCCGGGTGTGTGTGGGAGGCAACCAATCGATGTCTCTCTCCCACATCGATGTTTCTCTCTCTGTCTCTCCTTCCTTCCCCTCTCTCTAAAAATCATGGAAAACATCCTCGGGTGAGGATTAGCGAAAACAAACAAAAACAACGTTACAGAATGCCGTTCAGTTCACCACACTCGTCAGCCACGCCTTAGGACACCCCAGTACGGAGCTGTGCTCGCCCAGCCCAAGCGGGCGCACAGGACAGGCGGGCAGCGGGCAGGGGCACTTACTGCAGCAGGCAGTGGACGTCCGGGGAGTGCCTCCAGTACCGGTACAGCGACACCTGCAGCGTGGGGTGGCCCCGGTACTCCTTCAGGACGCTCCGGGCGCTGCGGGAGAGGGTGCTCGGTCAGGCAGGCCGCGCACCTGCGGCTCCGAGCGAGGAGAGGGGTGGCAGGAGGAGGAGAGGGGTGGCCGGGGAGACAGGACCAGCGCGGCCGAGACCCAGGGCACCTACTCTTTGAACTTGTTGGTCAAGAGCAGGAACTGGTTCCGCGTGAGTCGCCGGACGTCAAATTTGCAGAGACTCTGGAACTCACGATAGATCTGCTGCTCGGTGACCCCCGGCCACCTCCGGACGCTGAGGACGAGGATGGGGGGCCGGATACTGGGATAATCTGGGCCAGAGAAGTTCTGGAAGACAGGGAAAAGGACAGACGGAGACTCCCACCATCCCTCCTGACAACCCACCCAGTCTGGAAATCCTGAGAGAAACTGGGAAGGGCTCCTTCTGGGGCGGGGAGGGAGGGCGAGGACACAGCGGGTCCGACACCCGCCTCAACTCTGACTGTGGTTGTTGTCAGAGCCCCCCTCAGACGCCCAGGACCAGGCCGCCTCCCGGGGCAGCCTCTGACCAGGGAGGAGTGACGGGACCGTACTCACGATCTTGGGGACCCCGGCGCGGATCAGGTTCACCTGGTTGACGTAGGGGGCCAGCACGTCCAGGTACAGGGGGAAGGAGGGCTCCGGGGTGGGGCCGGCCCTGCATGGACAGAGCGCCCGGGCACTCAGCACCTGGCGCCATGCACATGCCTCGACCGAGGCTGCGGCTCGGGGACAACTCCCCTCTCCCCCCACAAGCCCTGGGCTCGGGTCGGTGCTCCCCCCGCCATGGCCCCCCACCAACCCCAGAAAGGTCCCTCAGGGCCCACGCCAGAGCTTCCAGGGGTCACCATCTGCTGGTGACAGTTTGCTGACGATCCCTCTGCTGACAAACATTAGCAAAAGGGCTTGGAGAATGAGAGAGAGGCCACTGGCCAGACGGTGACTTTATCATCCCTGGACGCGACATCACCCTCTACTCCACGTGGAGTCCCTCTTCCCACCACCTCATTCCGCCACCAGCCCCGCCTCTGTCCAGACCTGGCTATGCCCCCAAGCATAGGTCCCAGAGGCAGGACTGCGAAGCGGGCAGAGGGCCACTGCGGCCCTTCTCTGAGCCCCAGAGGGTTTAGGGCTTGAGGAGTAATAGGAATAAGGCTGTAAGGCCCAGGCGCCGGGCACTAGGGACGCCTCTGCAGTGGGCTGCCTCCGCCGCTGGCACACGAACCTCCCTGTGGGCACTCAGGCGCCATCAACACACAGGAAGGAGGTGGGGTGGCAGGTTTCTTGTTGAAGTTGTGAACCTCACAGCTATAGGCTGTAGACAATTTCTGTGCACAGTATCTGTTACCAAAATGGACAGACATAGGCCAAACCCAGCTGAACAGATGACTCCACAATTATTTCCAAGTCGGCCACAAAGAACATGTGACAATGGTGATTGGCTCCTTCAGTGGCTGCTGAGTCCCCATGAGCAAATGTAACACCACGGACGGACGGAGCGACGGGAAGTGAGTTTCAGGTGTGGGCTGGTGCCCGTGAGCTGGCGCCGCAGATCTCAGGGACGGTGCTGCCCAGGAAGTGCAGGCCTCCAGCCTGGGGATCAGGCATCTCCCCCTGTGCCCTTCGGTGGCCTGACTGTGTGACCCCAAGGATGTGTCCTTCACTGACCTGAACATCCGCCTCCTACCTCGCTGTGATCTGCATGGTTACGAGAAACGTAGTGACAGATACGCCAGCCCAGCCGCTGAGAGGCACGGGGGCAGGTGAGAACCTGAGCCGGACCCCACGGCCGTGGCTCCTGACACACGGGTCTTCTCAGCGCCCGACAGGAGGCCCGAGGGCCGGGACCAGCACGGGGGCGGGTGTGGCAAGGGACTGCTACCCGTCGGGGACTGCATCCGCAGTGACATTCCGTACGCGCCCTCCCTTCTTTGGGAGGTCCTGGCCCACAGCGAGGCTAACGCAGGAGGAAAGGCAGGGACACTCACCCGTGCACTCTCCACAGGAGCAAGTGCGCCACTTTCAGAAGAACTGGGGGGAAAGCAGAAATGGAAGACGTCAGGGCTCAACCTGACCACCTGGTCACACATTCGGACGCATGCCTTTTCCCCTTTATGTGCAACCACTGGGAATGCACGGGATGGCAGGGGTTAGCACGAATAAAGCATGGGTCTCCTTTACTTGTTTTTGCTAATCCTCACCAGAGCATGTTTTTTCCACTGATTGTTGAGAGACAGTGGACGGGAGGGAGGAGGAGAGAGAGAAACATTCATGTGAGGGAGACACAGTGGTTAGTTGCGTCCCACATACACCCAACCGGGGCCAGGGATTAAATCTGCAACCCAAGTACGTGCCCTGGACTGGGAATCGAACCACTGGGAATCTAACCACTGAGCCACAGCCAGGGTAACCAAGAGTAGTCTTTTATTTTTTTTAAAAATATTTGTATTGGTTTCAGAGAGAAAGGGAGAGGGAGAGAGACAGAAACATCAACAATGAGAGAGAATCACTGATCGGCCACCTCCTACACGCCCCCTACTGGGGATCAAGCCCACAACCCGAGCCTGTGCCCTGACCGGGAATGGAACCCTGACCTCCTGGTTCCTAGGCCAATGAGCCACACCAGTCAGGCCAGTCTCCCTTTAAAGGGACCTACCTGATCCGCAGAGGAAGGCGTCGTATGCTGCTTCATGGGGGTACTTTGTCTCAGCTGAGGCAAGTTCCGGAGGCAGGAGAGAGTCAAGCAACGATTAGAACCACCTGGAAGAGGAGGCTCCCCCCACCTAGCATCACACGCCCCAATTCCACACGGGCATTGGCCGTGCACACACAGCCTCCACCTCCTTCCTCCAGAGACCTGAGCACACTTCTCCCCCCACACTCACCTCCAGTCCTCACGGCGCCCCCCCCCCCCCACGGCCCATGAGCACCCACAGGAGGAGGCAGCAGAGGGCCAAGAGCCCCCCTACAGGCCACTCACCATGGCAAAGGGGAGCAGACGCCCCCACCCAGGGCCTCGGGTGCCGCCAGGATGGCTCCTTTCGAGGGAGGGGTTCTGGGGGCACAGCCCGGGACACCGTGGAGAACACCCCTGCCGCCGGGGCCCCACCTGAGCTCTAGCCCTCAGTGCTTTGCCAGCTGTGAGGAGCCCGCACCGCAGCACATACCGTATCTCTCGCACTTGCTGGCGTGAACGATCACTGGCCCAGAGTCCTTGGTGGGATTCAAGTCACTGTCAGGAGAAAAGGATAAAGACCATTCGCTAAGAACAGTCCCTCTGCTTCTCCTCTCGCCGCCCCAGGTTCATATGAATAAAACTGTCCTCAGCACCGAGACACCTCTAAGGGAACGAGAAAAAGGCAGGGGCCCAGGCCCGGGCAAATAAGGCCTTGGGAACGCGGCCACGGGACGGGTAGAGAACAGCGGGCTCAGCGGCCCCTTCACCTGAGCCCGGGCGCCCACATGAACTCCACACCGGCCCTGCCGGGGGCTGGCTGTCCCGGGGTCTTCAGGACAAACAGAGATGATCACACCTGCTTCCCGCACAGCCAGCAGCTGAGGCCTGACCAGGCACCCACAGGGGAGGCGCTGGCATCTCCCACTCATGCAGTGTTGAATGTGCACCTACTATGCCTGGCACTGCTTTAGGCCCGAGAGAAATGCCAGGTTCCCAAGAAACATCAAACCACCCTGTTCTCACACAGCTCATCACCCCGGCAACAGGACACAGATCAAAGGAGAAATGAAGCCCTGGCCCACAGGAAGCACCACATCGTCCAACAGCTGTACTGACGATGGGCCCCGGCCCCTCCCTCTAGAACAGAGTTCCTCGACCTCAGCACCAGGAACATCGGGTGGGAGGGCGCTAGGCTGGGGCCTCCTGTGCGTCCTGGCCTCGCTCCCAGGCGTCAGTGGCACCCCCAGTGGTAGGTGTCTCGGCATTGCCAACGTGTCCTGGGAGCCAAACCGCCCAGAAGCAGCTCCGGACGACGGCTCCGCACCTGTTCAGGACTTCGTACACCTCGGAGAGATTGGAAACCCTCGGGAAATTCAGGTCCTGCCGTCACGGAAAACAAACGAGGGGGAAGAAAGGGTTTGCTTTGGTTTATGATCTGCTTCAGGTGTTATCAAATGGTCATTGAAATGACCCGGAAAAAAATGTCAATTCCCATTCTTTCTCTTCAGACATCCCCTCCTTATTTCGGACGCCAGGGTTCCTATGGCCTGGGCCTGGGTCCCTCTGGGCCCCAATCACCTAAACGAGCAAAAGCTGCCACAGACACAGCTCATCCCATCTTCCTTCAAAGACAAGTGCTTAAGGGCTTCTAGAAACTCAGACTCCAAGGCATCAGACCCAGGCCAGGGCACACATGTGGGACCAGGCATGGCAAGGACCACGTCCCATGGAAAGGAGCACCGCTGGTTCCCTGAGATGAGCCCCACCCCCACCCTCTCACCCCTAGGACGACACAGTGACATGGAGACCAGCAGCATCACAGACACCGTCAGGGCTGAGATATGTGAGCTACAAAAAGCGTGCGTCTCCAGGCAAATATATATATATAAATATATATATTATATATACATATATATAAAATAATAAAAGCATAATATGCTAATTTAACCAGACGAGCTTCCAGACAAAGCCGGGACTGCCAGGGAAGCCCAGGTCCCGGGTGCCAGAGTGAAACTATTGCCAGCAGCCAGGGGAAGGAAGGCCTACTCTTGCATGAATTTCATGCATAGGGCCTCTAATATATATATATTTCCTCTATCTTTGTTACTCAGTTTAACTTTTATTTAAAAATATATTTTTAGCCCTGACCGGTTTGGCTCAGAGGACAGAGCATTGGCCTGCGGACTGAAGGGTCCCAGGTTCGATTCCAGTCAAGGGCATGTACCTTGGTTGTGGGCACATCTCCAGTGAGGGGTGTGCAGGAGGCAGCTGATCGATGTTTCTAACTCTCTATCCCCTCTCCCTTCCTCTCTGTAAAAAATCAATAAAATGTATTTAAAATATATATATATATATATTTTTTTTTATTGATTTCAGAAAGGAAGAGAGAGAGAGAGAGAGAGAGAGAGAAACATCAATGATGAGAGAGAATCATTGAGCAGCTGCCTCCTGCATGTCCCACACTGGGGATTGAGCCCGCAATCCAGGCACGTGCCCTGACCAGGAATTAAATCGTAACCTCATGGTTCATAGGTCAACACTCAACCACAGAGCCACGCCGCCTGGGCCTCAAAAAACTTAACTGCATTTAAACCAATTGGGCGCTTTCCTCCAAATGCCAACAGAAGTCACCTGAGAGCCTCAGAAATCCACCCCCCTCTCCCCCAAACAGAGGAACTGACGGTAGGGCCAGGTGTCAGGACTTAGCTCCAGGTGGTTCTAATGGGCTGTCGGGTTGAAAACCCAGGACCTTAAGGCTAAGGCTCAATAGAGATGTTTTCCTCAAGATTTTTCAAGAGGTGACCCTCCCCCTCCACAATACCCTTTCAGCATGGTGCAAATACTAGGCATGTGTCACTGCTGTTGTTGGATCTAAACAAGCACAGCAACTGGACACAAGTAAGTCAACACATGGGAGCGTGAGGGAGGGAGGCAAGGGTTACATGGAAGCTACTATGACCCAGAGGGGCTAGAGCCCGGAAGGAAAGCGATGCTGGTTGTAAACTATGAGGAAAGGGCTCAAGGAACAACTTTTGGAGAGAGGGAGAGGGCTGTGTTGCTGGGATAAAGCATCCCTTAGCCTGAGGCAGGTGCGTTCTTTACCTTCCATATGTCCTTGGTCACATTCTTGGTGTCAAGGAGGACGGGAAAGAGGCTGTGGATATTCTGCTTGAACTGGTGGTAGCTTTCTGAAGGAGAGACCCAGACGGGCAGAGGTGAGTTTGTTGGCAAAATGGGAAGGGGAGTTCTTCCACCTCGCTTGTCACCACTGGTTAATGAGTAAAACGAGAGAGACAGAGGAGACCCTCATTCCTGCTCGTGAAGGGTTTCTCAATCTCAAGCCCAGCGCCGCCACCGTTTGCAACAGCAAAAGCCAAACGGTTTCCCAGGAAGTTCTGCTCCATGGAGTTGGCAAAGTTCTAGCCACTGGAAAAAGGAGGAAGAGGTGTTGCTGGGAATCAGATAGGAAACCAGCATTTGCAAACGACTGTCCAGGGAAAAATCCACTAAAAAACATTATAATGAGGGTCGTGCCCTGATAACGATTTCTAACTTGGTATGCTCATTAAAATCACACCTGCATGGAGTTTAAACAGGTTTCCCACAAACACAAACAACACCCCCAGGCTCTCCTCCCCCCTTACATTTTCTGCTCCCCAAGGCAACTAACTGCGTTCCTTCTTTTCCTGTTGGTGCCATGCCCACCACTCTAACATCACATCTGCCTGACAGGTGGCTTTCCAGTGTTAGGCCCTTCACCACTGGCCTCCCTCCGTGAAGCCAGCGGTACCTCTCACCCACGGCAGCGCCTCATCACAGCCCCTGGTGAGGGGTTCGCGTGCGGGTGCTCCTAAGGGAGCAGGATTCTGGGCCAACGCCCCTCCAGGCGGCGAACTAGGATCAAGGGAAGGAAAGCGCCAGGCGGGCCCTACCTGGGAGGGGCCTGAAGAACTTCTCATGCAGATGCAGCAGGTCCATCATCATGTTATGTCCCACCAAGGGCTACTTGGAGGAAAGCGACAGGGAGGAAAAGGAAGCTTTACAAAGGAGAGAAACGGGCGCTGCTTGCAAAGGGTGCAGCTTCAGAACCCACTGCATCCGGACCACGTGGCCATCCCGTCGCCACCCTCCTCTCCCTCCCGGAAAAGGAGGAAAGCGGTGAGCAGGAGGGGCCTGAGGCCGGGCCACACTGGGACCCAAACTGAGAAGCAGAGCAGCACTCCTTCCCGGGAGTTTTAGGTCAATCAGAGCTGAAATGCCTACGGACAGTCTCTCCTCCAGTCTACCCACCATGCTCTGGTGCCAGTCAGATCGGCACAGCCAGTTCTCAATTCTCAACAGGGAGGAACCACTCATCTCAAGATCTCCCTACTGGAGCCCAGCAGGGCCACGGCCAGAGAGAGAGGCCGCTGCAGACCCAGAAGAGAGAGACTTTCTTTTTTTTAAAATATATTTTATTGGTCTTTTACAGAGAGGAAGGGAGAGGGATAGAGAGTCAGAAACATCGATCAGCTGCCTCCTGCACACCTCCTACTGGGGAAGTGCCCGCAACCAAGGTACATGCCCTTGACCGGAATCGAACCCGGGACCCTTCAGTCCGCAGGCCGACGCTCTATCCACTGAGCCAAACCGGCCAGGGCGAGAGAACCTTCCCTACCTTCTGGGCTTTCACCAGCATCTGGAAAAACACAGAGAAGCCCCTGGCGGAGAGCAGGATCTTCTCCTTCCAGCAGCTCTCTCGGTCGGAGGAGGTGTTCTGGAGGTACCAGCGGTGCTGCCTGCTCACTTTCTTCACTATCACCTGGGATGAAAGGAGACAGTCCCCAGTCCTGGGAGCGCTGCCAAAGACCTGGTCCTTCATCTCAAAGGGGAGGGGGAAGAGGCGGAGGGGGCGGGAGAGGGACAAAAAGAGACAGACAGACACATTTCACAGAGGCCTTTGGCCGAGGAGAGAGAGGATGGGTGGCTCAGGTGCCCACTCCAGGGGAGGACTCACCGCCTGGTCTCTCAGCACCGTCCAGATGTCCGGGAGGGCCTGCCTCAGCACCAGCTGGACCTCGAAGGCCTGGAAGCCTACAGCAAGGAGACACAGCTCACACAGAACCCCGCAGCCTGGACCAGCTCTCCGCCTCCCCTCGAGAGGGGCCGAGGGAATAGGAGCTGAGAGGCCCATCAGATGGGAAAGGGCACCCAAGCCCATGGCCCACACGCAGGGACCAGGGACAACGAGTTGCGCAGATCTTCCAAGGTTCTTTAAGAAAAAATAATATTCCATGAAAGAAAATAAAAAAGCTGCTAATTCGGCTCTCAACTCAAAACGTGCACAAGTTCTTTTCCTCGAGACAGGCCCTGCAGTGTTGTAGGCGACAGCAACATCTAATGCGTACCGACTTCTCGACATGTGCATTTGGACACACAGAATGTTTAAAAAGATGAGCAAAGATGGAGATTTAATAAAATTAAGAATTATTACTGCTTTGCCAAGGAGAGTAAGTAAAATTTGATTTTTTTAAAATCCTCACTTGAGGATATATTCATTGATTTTACAGAAAGGGAGGGAGGGAGGGGGAGGAAGAGAGAAAGAGAGAAAGAGAGAAAGAGAAAGAGAGAGAGAGAGAGAGAGAGAGAGAGAAAGAGAGAGACACATCAATCGGTTGCCTCTCGTACGCGCCCGAACTGGAGCCTGAACCCACCACCAAGGTATGTTCCCTGACCAGGACTCTAACCCGCGACCTTTCGATGTGCAGGACAACACTCCAACCAACCGAGCCACACTGGCCAGGGCAATATTGAATTTTTTAAAACTGAGGGTAGCCCTAACGGGTTTGGCTCAGTGGATAGAGCATCAGCCTGCCGACTGAAAGGTCCCAGGTTCGATTCCGGTCAAGGGCATGTACCTTGGTTGCGGGCACATCCCCAGTAGGGGGTGTTCAGGAGGCAGCTGATCGATGTTTCCAACTCTCTATCCCTCTCCCTTCCTCTCTGTAAAAAAAATCAATAAAATATATTTTTAAAAAATAAAATAATAAAACTGAGAGTAACTGGTGACAGAACCCACTGATGCCTGGCATGAGGACGGCACGCCTTCATCTGTGCCAGGTGCTGACAGGCCCACCCACCTGTGCTTCGATGCCATCAGTGCAGATGGCACCTGACGGCGGCAAGTGATAGCCGAGTGGTATTGTGACACTACTTTTGACCTCTTGGACCCCTTGGAAAGGGACTGAGACCCCTGGGGTCCACGGACCAGGGCATGTTCACTGTGATTGCACTCTCACCGTGGGGGAAACTCCCGGGTCAGAGGAAACACAGGGACACAGGACACTCAGGGCTGGGCTCCAGGGCGGAACTTCCCTTCCTCCACCTTAACATTCAGAAAGTCCAACAGCCTTCACCTTGGAACTGAGGGCAGAGCTTTCTCTCTCCACCAGGACCCGGAGCCAATGCCTGGCCGGGGAGAAGAGGGTGTGTGAGTGACCAACTGGACCGACGCCCCCTGCCTACCAGCGATCCCGGGGAGCGTCATCCAGTCGCCTTCCTCCGCCAGGTGCAGCCACCGCGTCACCTCATCGATCACCGCCTTCATTTGGTCTTTGTCCAGGGAACTGAAAATGGGCACAGGAAGGGGGGACGTTGGAGGAACCCTCCAGAACCGCGAGATGATGTGAACCAGGGAGCGGCTCCTGAGCCTCCAGTGTTAACACTGTGATCCTGGCAAGAAAATGCACCCAGAAAAGACCATTTGTTTTCCGAGCCGGCTCTGCAGCAGGACACAGGCGCTGGGCAGGCCCCGCCCACGCGTGCACAGGGGACTGCGCCATCCCTGCTGCCCGGCCCTGGGAGGAGGCCTGGCTGCCTAACTCAGCGCTCCGAGGTGAGAAAGCACCATCTGGTGGAGTGAGGAGAAGACAGGAACTGTGAGCACATCTCCTCCTGTCTTAGGGAAGAACATCATGTTATTTGAGGTACAGAAAGCCTTTTCATGAAAATAACAGAAGGCTCAAATTTCAAATGGTTTTTTTCCCCCCTTACAAAAAGCTACATTTTTATGTGAAAACCACAAAAAGAGTAAAATTTTTTAAAAAAGCAAGAAACTCCAACATCACATAAGACAATGACCTGGACCCAATGATGACTCCTCATTCTGCAGAGTTAACAGCTGTCAAAGGCATGAACCTGAAGCCCCAGGAGCTTAAACAGTTTTTTCAAAACCAGGGAACTGACACAGAGTCTGCCCGGGCCCGGGGGCTGCCCCTTCCGCCACACACGCTGCCACCCGCCCACCACGCCACCCCCAACCCCGCTCTGCAGGAGGGCAGGACCTCAAGGATGACAACTGGCACTGGGGGCCGAGGGGAAAAGGCAGAGGCCCTGCCCTCAGGGGACATGTCCATCCAAGTTGAGGCATGTGACCAGCTTGGTCAGGGTCCCCCTAAAAACTCCCAAGGTCACACTGAAGGCCAGCACACCATCCGCAGTGAGTCCCACAGAGCCGTGTCCACACAGCCCTGGGGGCAGGTCCTGCTCAGGCACCAAGTTAAGGCTCTTTGCCTTCTTCCTTCATTTGAAGCCCTGAACTCCCACTCGGGGCAGAGAGGCTGCCCCCTGGGCGTGGGGATGGGTTCAGCAGCACTAGGAGCAGTTATGTGCGACTCAGCGCAGGCCAGACGCCTCCCCAGCTTAGGGGACGCGCGGTCACCACACTCCGGAGGCCCACAAACCCAGCATCGGAGAAACCCACCAGGCACCTGAGCGTGGCTGTACCTGCGGACTCTCCAGTTCCCAGTCAGGATGTTGTGTTTGATTTGCTTCTCCTGCTCTTCGTTCATGTAGGGGATTCCATGTTTGAGAAACTAAAGACAGGAAGAGAAGCAGGAGGCTGGCCGGTGGAGCCACCCTCTGCGTGGGGAGCAGAGCGAATAAAACCCTCCCTCGTCCGGTTTCACGTGGACGTGAACGGGAAGGAAACGGGACCAGAGACCCTTCCGAACCCCGTCTCCCTCCCCCGTGGCGTCTCCCTCCCCCGTGGCGCACCTTGTTATAGTCGAAGCCATACTGATTCAGAAACTGTACGCTAGAGGCCTGGAAAGAGAATTCCGAGTCCAGAATCCCAAACGTCGTAGGGAAGAGAAAGAAGTTACAGGAATGGGCTACGTACCTACAAAAGAACGGGAGCATAAGGAGGAAAAGCCAAACCCATTTTCAAAACTCTGGCTCAGCCGAAACCGGTTTGGCTCAGTGGATAGAGTGTCGGCCTGCCGACTGAGAGGTCCCGGGTTCGATTCCGGTCAAGGGCATATACCTGGGTTGCGGGCACATCCCCAGTGGGAGATGTGCAGGAGGCAGCTGATCGATGATTCTCTCTCATCGATGTTTCTAACTCTCTATCTCTCTCCCTTCCTCTCTGTAAAAAATCAATAAAATATATTTTAAAAAAAAAAACAAAAAAAAACCTCTGGCTCAGAGCAGGCTTCCGAGTGGGCTCCTTTCCCTTGAGGAGCATCTTAATGTCGGCTGACCGCTGGTGCCTGAGCCAGCTCGCCCTCCCCTTGGGGTAACACTGTGTTCACTGCCACCCTGGAGGCCCATGTAGGACGCCATGGCAACAGGGAAAGGAGCGATGAAGGTGCAGGGCAGGTGTCAGGGAAGGCCCCCAGAAAAGGTGTTGCTTCCAGAGACCTGAAGGACAAGCCGAGTCTGCAGGGGGGAGAGCAGGTGCAGGGCACAGGAACAGGGGAGAGGATGGGGCGTCCGGGGCCAACGTGGCTGAGAGCCTGAAGCAGAATTTGGGGAGAGGAGGTGGAGACGGTCACTGGGCAAGAGCCAGGTGCCATGCAAAGGTCTTTATACGTACTTGTTCGACTCGCCTTCGACACTGGAAAACACAGACAGTCCTAGAAGAACAGCAGGGGGGTGAGTACCAAAGAGCCACCAGAAGTTAACTACCAAACAAAACGTTTGAACAGTGCTTTGAATCCAGAAATACTGCGTGGGCTGTAGAAGAGGATAAGCTCATAAAAAAAGGAGGAGGAGGAAGAGCAGGAGGAACAGGAGGAGCAGAAGGAGAGGAAGAAAAGACAGATCCAAAACACCAACCTGGTCAAACTGTAATTCACACTGAAATTACTCAAACGTAATTGTGAATGGTTCTTCAAACACAGAAGTAAAGTGAAAGCGACATTTTTATAGTTTTAAAACTAACCAGAGGGAACACCCCAAACCATGAAGATGTATGTATTTAATTGCCTTTAAATGTCTGCGTTGTTAAAAAGACCGTTCACAAAGTGAAAAGGACTGCCGAGTAGGGGGAAAACAATAGAAACCGATCTATTTCCCATACTTTTCAAGGAGGCCTTACCATCAAGTTAAACAACCACAACAGAATTAGCAAAGGACAAGGAGACAGCAACACACACACAAAGATGTTCACCATCATTCACAGGACAAGCAAAGGTCAGTAAAATCTGTCCAGGCCTGTTTTTATAAATAAAGTTTTATTGGAATACAGCCATGCTCATTCATTTATATACTGTCTGTGGTTGATTTCCATCAACAATGGCAAAACGGAGTAATGTAACAGACCACATGGCCTGTAAAAGCGAACGGATTTACTGTAGAGCCTTTACAGAAAAGTTTGCTGACCCTGTATTAGTAATGTCCATCAGAATAACGAGCACATCATTTCTCCTCCACTCGGTGAGCCACATCCATTTAAGAGCGACAACAGCCAGAGTAAGGGACGGGAGGGAGCAGGCACATTCACGTTGTCAGTGGGAGTCACTGTCATCTTGTGGATGGTTGGTAGGAGGAGGAACAGGTTGGCACCACACAAGACTTTAACACATCCTCTTTAACTCTGAAATTCCACTGCGGAAGTACCCCGCACACTTAGTATAACATATACTCACAAAAGTGATGCATAAATACTCAGCTAGTCAGTGCAACCTTGTTTTATCAGACACAAATGCTAACCAAAGCATGCATCAGTAGGCGATTGAGTCAATGGATACATTCGTAGTATGGAGTACAACTGTTAAACATGAACAAGAGGTCTGCGTGTGCTGATATAGACCGAGCTCTACACCCTTAAGTCAGTGGTTCTCAACCTTCTGGCCCTTTAAATACAGTTCCTCATGTTTTTACCCCCAACCATAAAATTATTTTCGTTGCTACTTTATAACTGTAATGTTGCTACTGTTATGAATCGTCATGTAAATATCTGATATGCAGGATGGTCTTAGGCGACCCCTGTGAAAGGGTCGTTCGACCGCCAAAGGGGTTGCGACCCACAGGTTGAGAACCGCTGCCCTAAATGAAAACAAAAAGATGCAGAACAAAATATGCCCAGTATGACCTTGTTTATGTAAGTTTTCTCTAAAGAAAAATCACACACATTTTTCCTTGAAAGAAGGTTCGGGTTCCTTAATGTTGATTTAGTTAGGCATGAAATAGTGCTGCTAAATTAACTTCCGCTTGTCCCAAAGTGTAAGGTCCGACAGGCATAACACGACCAAAACCAAACAAGCACAAAAGGTGATAGCCAGGCCCTTTGAAAGACGTCAAAGCCATCTGATCAGTAAGAACAGGAAGACAATAAAAGTAGCTCTCCTAGTAACTCATGATCACACTCACCAATCTGACAGATTGTAAATTGCTGAACACTCCGACGGGTCTTTAGGTACCACTCCGATGGCAAGTCAAAAAGACTGTGAAAAAACGGGCATCTCATTCCACAGGCTGTGAGATGGCATCAAGGCACCCAGCCTCACGCTGGGTCAGCACCTCTCAGCCACTTACGGGGAACGCTGCTAGCATTTAGTGGGCGGAGGCCAGGTCCCCAGAGCCCCACACAACACGTCATCCTGCCCGCCCAGCGCCAGTGGGTGCCAGCTGAGAAACCAGGCTGGTATGGCCAGGATGCCACCCGAGGGGCACAGGTGAGCACCTCTCTAGCTCGGCTCTAAGGCAGCTTTAGCTTTACCTGATCTGCTGGGACCCGGACAGGTTAGTGCGAAGGCCCGTGAACTCTATGTCCAGACCTGCCGGGAAGGCAAAAAAGACAAGAGTCCCATGCCCTAGCTCCGTGGTCGGCAAACTGCGGCTCGCGAGCCACATGCGGCTCTTTGGCCCCTTGAGTGTGGCTCTTCCTAAGCCTTAGGAGTACCCTAATTAAGTTAATAACAATGTACCTACCTATATAGTTTAAGTTTAAAAAATTTGGCTCTCAAAAGAAATTTCAATGGTTGTACTGTTGATATTGGGTTCTGTGGACTAATGAGTTTGCCGACCACTGAACTAGCTGGTTTGGCTCAGTGGATAGAGCATTGGCCTACGGACGGAAGGGTCCCAGGTTCGATTCCGACCAAGGGCACTATGCCTGGGTTGCGGACTCGGTCCAATGTGCAGGAGGCAGCCAATCAATGATTCCAGCTCATCATTGATGTTTCTACCTCTCTCTTCCTCTCCCTTCCTCTCTGAAATCAATAAAATATACATATATTAAAAAAAAAAGACAGGAGTCCCCAGGCGCAGACCAGTGCCACCGCTGTTCATGCTGGAAAATGACTAAATGCTGCAGGTGGCAAAGTGCTTGGCTCACCTTTGTGCTCAAGAGGCCAGGTGAGTCCAAAGGGAAAACGGAGGGAGCCGAAGCAAGGCCAGGCCAGGCCACCCGGGTCCCCGCGGCGTGGTTCCGCCCGGACCACTGTGGGCCAGGGGGTACCTGCGGCCGGACACCCCAGGCGGAGGAGGAACCTGTCCTTCGAAGGGGCCCTCCCTGAGCCTCCACGGCCTGGCCTAGCCTAGCGGCTGCCCCTGCCCAGCCTCACCTCCCCGCCCGCCCCCCCGCCCCCCCCCCACACCCCCTCCGTAGGCTCCCCAGCGGACCCGGCCCGGAACCGCCGGACCTCACCCAGGAAGTCCGCGCCCTGGACCAGCTCCTGCAGCAGAGGGAGGCTCTGCTCGAACTCATCCGCGCCCACGTCCATGGCCACGCTGCCTCGTAGCTCCGCGGGCACCCACTGCGGCCACGCGCCGCGCGCTGGCCTTAAAGGGCGCGCGCAGGGAAACGGGCCGCCCCGCGCCCGGGCGCCTCCCGATTGGGCTGAAGGCCCGCGCCTCCTGCTCGCTCTAAGGAGTTGGGTTTTAGCAACCAATGAATGGGCAGGTGCAGGTCAATGTTTCTGTCCCTAAAAACCAATTTGTTTATATAATAAATAAATAAATGTCTCCACTGGGGTATTTATTGATCAAACGGGGACTAAAGCATTGTATTCTGAAGGCCTCTCAGACTCAATTATACTTTAAAAAAATGTTGAATACATTTATCTTTAAAAAACCCAAAGAAAACAATATGCCTGTGAAAAGTAATAAACTGAAGCGCAACAACAAAAAAATAAAATAAAAAACATACTGAATACCCAGATTGACAGTAGTAATGTTTCCACTTCCAAATAAGAGTAAAATCGGCCACACATTTAATCATCCAGGGGGAAATGCTGAAGCCACCTAACTGTTCACAGGTTCTTCCTCTTCACACTCATGGTCAACACCTTGATTTAATCAACTCCTTTAGCGCTGCCACGACCCCATCTAGCCCGGCTTCAACTTCAGGTGAACTGGAAGCACGCCAAGCTCCGTCTCCCGTCTAACAATGTTCACTTCACGGCACATTCAGAATCACTGCCCCTGTCCATTTCCAGTTCCTCGTTGCAATCCTTTATCCTTTCAAATCTGGCTCTGCCCATTAGGGTCCAGGAGCCCAACTGGGGTTAGAATTTGTCCTTTATCCTCACATCACTAAGACGGCTTGTAACACACTGATACTGATGTTTCATATTTAAAAACCAACTCCACATCCTGAGCAGCAACAGCGATCATGTAGATCACCCCCCATGAGCCAGACATGATAACAAGTGCTTTGCATAAACCGCATATGTGTAGTCTTGCCAGAGTGAGCTGAAAACGTGAAGAAATTTAATATAATTAGAAATTTAAAGTTCACACTATGCCTTTATTCTTTAACTTATAAACCTTTAATTTGTCCTTCAAAAGTTAATTATAACTGGTGACAGCTTTTCTCAGATACTTCTCTCGCGTCCAAGAGGGAAGACTTTAGCCTTCCCCGCACACAAGGGGGGAAGGGGCTGTAACTGCTAACAACACTCTGCAGTTACATTACTGCGCACAGCTTCCAAGTCGGCTGTTCTTCCAGGGGCTCCCTTCTGAGGGATGTAATGGCTGACAGCTTAACACTGACAAGTTCCAAACAATGCTTGTCTCATTCATAAATTCTCCGAGGCTCCCGAAGCACCACACCACCTTCCGTCATAGCCCTCTGCAGCCGCTGCATCTGGTTTTAAGGACCAAGAAAGGGAAAAGGTTAAATCAGCACAAGTTAGCTGACAATAAACAGTCTACTTCCCAATAGAAAGAGAACAACTGATTTGCTCTTTGCTAACTTCCCACCTACGCTGGTTTTTCAGAAACTGACCTTTATAACGATCCAGATAAGAAAACAGAGACTGCAGAAACTTCAAGGATATCAAGCAGTGTTTTAAATATTATACAGACAGGGTGTTAATATATGAACAAGGAAGTAGAGTGGTCGACATCATGGCTGTAGAATTAGTCGCCGTGGGTTTGAAACCGCCCCCACCCAGACTTGCCAGTCTCCGGTGACTTATCTACAGAACCGGGAACACTAGTCCTGCCCCTTGGGCTGCTGTGAGGGTGAAACTAGGTAATGCACATCAGGATACCCACCGCAGAGTCTGACAGATGAAAAGAATTTGAAATATGGAACTATTATTATTATCTATCTAACATCAAGAATTAACACAATACTTTTAAAGTAAGTACATGAAAACCAAAATACCGATTCGGAGGCTGCCTCCCAAGGAGTTGGTTGGTAGACCATGAAGTTGATTCCTGCCTCTAGGCATCGTTCCGCCAGCACCCGTCCTATGTTCTCACAGGCCGCCACGTTTTTGGTGCTGTAAAGGTGCTTTTTAATAGCCCACTCCCGTGTGGATGCAGAAACCACAACCTGGCCGTTGCGATGCTCAACAAGTGCTTCTATATGGTGCTGAGTCCTTATAACTCGCAGCCTAAATGAGGAGAGAATAAAATCATAAAAGAATCCTAAAGATAAGTGACTTCAGGTGACTATGTGCCTAAATATTATGCTCATTTACTTCAATGTACTTCACCTCGATTTTACTTGGGAAAGGTATTTTTCCTTGCCTTTATGAGGACATCCTCAATAATAAACCAAGCACTTCCGCTCAACCTCTCATGTCAAAGAGAAACTTGGTATTTCTGAGTGGAGCTATATTTACCCATCATCTACTTTAGAAGAACCCTCTTCTAAAGTAGATAGAGCTAAGTTGCTGACTCCACACTGGGTAAAGATAAACTTATTCTATACTTGCATTTTCCAGCTCACACCAAAGTGTAAGATGGACCAAAGACCTGCAGCATAAAGCAACTAGCATAGTTCCGGGCAAATACAAAGTGTTCAGCAAATAACCATCTTTATACAAGACTCGGAACCATCTTCTCGCTTCTACCCTCGCCCCTTAAAAACGTCTTCTCCCGAAGGGAGCCAGAGTGACCTCTAACTCGGACTCCACCTGTACATCCCCTCACAGGTTCTCGCTGCAGCGGAAATACAGTCGAAAGTGCTCACTTCGCTTTACAAAGTTAACCATCGGTATCCCACCTGCTTCCCCGTCTTCATCTCGCACCCTTCACCCGTGTCCACTCCGCCGAGACCTCACACCGGGCTCCTGCTCGCCCTGCTGCTCCCTCCGCGGCAATGCTCTTCTTGGCAGATAACTGGGCGCCCCCCCGCCCCCCCCCCCCAACCAGCATCCTTTTTCAGTGTCCTCCGTGACACCTCTCGTTTGTTTCCGTGCCCCCACTTCCGCCGACCCCTGCTCTACCCACCCAGGCCCTGGCGCGTGGGAATGGCCCGGTGAGCGCCATCCGAGGCCCGTCCCTGCCGGCCGACCTACCTGTGCCAGAACTCCCGGGAGGGCCACACGGTGCCCCAGCCCCGCTCCTTCCGGGCCACGGCCAAGAGTTCCAGATTCCGGGGGTTCCGGTTGGTGAACTCGGGGGCCACAGCTTCGTTTCCCAGAGGGTCGGCTTCAGGCTGCACCTCCGGCTCGGGACGGGTGGACAGCGCCGCGGCCCCGCGCCCTGCAACAGAAACCAGCGCACGCGCCTTTAAAAGGGACCCCAGACAAGATCAGACCTTTCCCATCCGTCCCCCCACCTTCTGGCCCTGGACAGGGAACAAGAGCTGCACTTGGCCACAGGGCGCAGTGCCCTCAGACCCCCTCACGATGCTGTCGGCTCGTCCCCCTTCGATGGGGACGTGGAATATAAAACCCGACGGGCACGGGCACGTTACCCTGCAGGCCCCGGGGAGGAATCTCGGAGAAGGGGCGAGATTACCGGGGTTCCTGAGAGCCGACAACAACTCCCAGCACCTTGACCGAAGCGCCATCGTCGAGGGGACCGTGGGCAAAGCCGAAGGAACGCTTCGCCACTTTCCCTCACCCACGACCCCACGACCTGCCGGGCGCAGCCATGTTAACTCAGGGAAAAGCCTCAGAATCGCGTCGGCCGTCGACCCTCCACCCGGAACTAACAGTTTCCCGGCCGCTGAGTGGCCGAGAGGGCCACCTGTTACTTCCGCTCCTCCAATCATCGCTCACGCTGGGGTCACGCAGCCGCCGGAGCCGACCAACCACCTCACAGTAAAGCACTCGGGGGTGGGCGCGACCCCTTCGTTTCCGCGACGCCCTTTTGCAGATTTGCGCTGGAGCCCGGGAGGAAGCCGGGACTACGTGCTCCCTTATTTGGGCCCTCTGGTGGCAGAGCTCACCGACCATGACGCCACACACAGCGGTTGGGCACTGGGAGGAAGCGGGGCAGAGCAAGGCGCATAGCTTTCTCTGCAGAAACCATGTCCGGCATTTTACCGGGGAGCCCAGGAACAAAGCCTGCGACTTGCCCGCTGCTCTCCAAACACGTTCCTACGCGTAAGGAGAAGGAAGATATTTACTGTATAAACTACAATAGTTTTTAAAACACGCAATAGCTGACTCTTGTCGGGAGCACTGACCTCTTTTCTGAAGTCAAAAAAATAGCCACTACAATAGCTGTACAATGTGAATGAATCAAAATAGGCAAAAATATATTTCTTGGTGAGCTGCAGTTTTACTAGTTTGTGAAAAACAATTGCTGGTATAAACACGCGAGAGTAGCTCAGAGGCCCCGCTGTACCTTTAAGAAGTGCCCACCTTCCTCCCGTCACACTCCAGGCTCCACCCCACCGTGAACCCCCTTTTCTAGAAGGCACTAGAATGTGCAAACGCGCACGCGCACCCTGGAAATTTCCGCCCGCGGTGCAGGAGCCGGACTTCCGTTCTGCCTTCGCGCCCTTCCTATTCGCTCTCTAATTGGGCAAAAGTGATGAACCCGCCCTTCCGGCTCCTCACTTCCTACACATTCACGCTTCTCGTCCCCTCCCCTCCTCTCTTTCCCGCCCTGCCCCGCGGCGGCGCAGGGGCTGAGGGGCCGGGTGGGCGGGGGAAGAGGTGGAGCGGTGTTCCCAGCATCCCCTGCGGCATCGCCTGGGCCCGGTCCACGCCGCGCTGCCGCTGGTGCTGGTGTGGCCGCCGCTGGGCCTCGGAACCGACGCTAGCCGTCCGCGGTGTAAGTGAAGCGCGAGGTGTACCCTGCCGCGAAGATGGAGGGGCCTCTGTCCGTGTTCGGGGACCGCAGCACTGGGGAGACGATCCGCTCCCAGAACGGTAAGGACGGGCGAGGCCTCGGCTGGGTGACGCGGAGCGCTCCCCCCAGCCCTGCCCGCTGGGGCCGAAGTTCCCTTTTTTCCCCAAAATAGGGTCGGGGTGCGGTGCGTAACCTACCCCCGCGGGCCCGTGCCTTCTGGGCGGGGCGGCAGCGGCCCCTTCCCGTAGGAGAGCGCGGCCTGTTTGGAGACCCGCGCTGGACGGGAGTGACGGGCGGTGGGTCCCCGGTACCGACACGTGCCGGCCACGCCTGGCGTCCCTTCGGCACCTCTGAGCCCCTTGTGTTCCGGTTCTGACCACGCGGAGCATCCCTCAGCCTCGAGGCCTCGTTTGAGGACCCTGAGCCGGGAAAGGCCCGCGGCTGTCACCTGAGATGCGGTGCCCGGCGTCCGGAGCTCGGTCTGTCCTCGCCCGTCGCTGGCAGCTCGCTGAAATGAGAGTAGCCCGGGGACTTAGTTGGATGTTGTATAAGCGATAATCAATGAACTTATTCTAGTAAACGTTGGCCCGGACTAAAGCGCTTGTTGGTGAACCCTTTGGGGGAGCGCGTACGCTTCCAAGTCATGGATGCCTGTCCATCTTACCGTTGATTGATTACGAATTCTTGTCTTGGATGAATTTGCAGTAAAGTCAGAAGCTCTGGTTCCCACTTTTTTTTTTTAATTCGCAGATAAAGACTGTTGATTTTAATACGGTTTTTTAAAGAAAAAGTCGCTAGTTTTCCTTTTTCTATATGAGATGACAGAACCCAAATTATGACTAGTAGATGACCTTTTTATTTTAAGTGATTAGGACAGATTTGTAGATTGGGAAAATTCAGAGGCTGTTGGCTGTCATTTACTTTCTTGAGGCTGAAATTGTCCTTTGAAGCAGTGGGTTTTTCTGATTTCATTATTTCATTTCTGTAGTTATGGCTGCAGCTTCTATTGCCAATATTGTGAAGAGTTCTCTTGGACCAGTTGGCTTGGATAAAATGTTGGTGGATGATATTGGTGTAAGTACAGTTAGATATTTGTGTCTTTAAATTAATGAGATCTTAAATGTTTTGCTATGTAGATTCTTTGTTTTTAATCAGAGTGCTTGTATTGGAAGGGGTAGTAAGGGTGAAGGTATGTCATAATGTGGTTGTGTTAATGAGAGGATGTCCTGTTTCTGTACATAATTGTGGTTTTTTCCCCCTTCCCTGCAAATTCCTTAGGATATCACCATTACTAACGATGGTGCGACCATCCTGAAGTTACTGGAGGTAGAGCATCCTGCAGCTAAAGTTCTTTGTGAGCTAGCTGACCTGCAAGACAAAGAAGTGGGCGATGGAACCACCTCCGTGGTAGGTATTCCAGGGAGATGGCTAAAGACTCGCTTTCCTATGTCAGACAGTCAGAAAGTGAACCGTAGTCAGTTATTTGCTTCTGAGTTAAAAATATGTTAGTTAGGAGGGGGAAAAATGGGCAGTGATTCTGAAACTAAACTTGAAAAGGCTGATGGTTATAGCTAGTTTGTACACTCTAAGTAGAGAAGAAACTTAAGAGAGATTTCAGTGTGGTCCCCTCCTGACCTGAGACTTAGAAATTTCTAAAACCTTCCCTTTTTAATTAAATAAAATTTCACCGGTTTATAAAAACAAGATGCTTTTATATTTTACATGCTGGCGAGGCAATCTCATGAATTCAGAATGGGAGTGTGATCAGTATTATGAATGTGGAGAGCATCCAGCACATTGATATAGAAACAAGTAATTTGCTCTAAAGAAACAATGTATTATGTGGGGAAATGTTTGTATTTCTAAATTAAACTATAAGCCATGAAAGAATGGACTCTACCTCTTATAAAATAATAAAAATGGTCTTAAAATTAGAATTTTCCCCAAAAGCAGCATTTTTGAACTCTTTATTTCTTTTTATTAATATATTTTTACTGATTTTGGAGAGGGAGGGGGAGAGATAGAATGAATCGTCAATGATGAGAAAGAATCATGGATCGGCTGCCTCCTGCACACCCCACGCTGGGGATCGAGCCCCAACCCGGGCATGTTACCTGACCGGGAATCGAACCGTGACCTCCTGGTTCATAGGTCGGTCGAGGTTCAACCACGGATCCATGCCAGCTGGGCTGAAGTCTTTTTAATTAAAAAATATTTTTAGCCCTAGCTGGTTTGGCTCAATGGATAGAGTGTTGGCCTGCGGACTGAAGGGTCCCAGGTTCGATTGAGGTCAAGGGCACATGCCTGGGTTGTGGGGCTCGGTCCAACGTGCAGGAGGCAGCCAGTGATTCCCTCTCATCATGATATTTCTTTTTCTTTTTTTTTTTTTTTTAATGTCTTTTTTTTTTTAATATATATTTTATTGATTTTTTACAGAGAGGAAGGGAGAGAGATAGAGAGTTAGAAACATCGATGAGAGAGAAACATCGATCAGCTGCCTCCTGCACATCCCCCACTGGGGATGTGCCCGCAACCCAGGTACATGCCCTTGACCGGAATCGAACCCGGGACCTTTCAGTCCGCAGGCCGACGCTCTCTCCACTGAGCCAAACCAGTTTCGGCCATCATTGATATTTCTATCTCTCTCTCTTCCTCTCTGAAATAAACAAAAGAATAAAAATATTAAAAAAAATATTTTTAGTGTCCTTAAATGATTTTTATAATAAGCCAAATAATAACCTAAAATAGTAAAGGCCATTTGAGTAGTCAGACTCTTAGCATTTGTTGGACACTTAATCTTTAAAAGTAATGGATGGGCCCTAACTGGTTTGGCTCATTGGATAGAGCATCGGCCTGCGGACTAAAAGGTCCCAGGTTCGATTCCGGTCAAGGGCATGTACCTTGGTTGCGGGCACATCCCCAGTAGGGAGTGTGCAGGAGGCAGCTGATCGATGTTTCTCTCTCATGGATGTTTCTAGCTCTCTATCCCTCTCCTTTCCTCTCTGTAAAAAATCAATAAAATAGCCGAAACCGGTTTGGCTCGGTGGATGGAGTGTCGGCCTGCGGACTGAAGGGTCCCAGGTTCGATTCCAGTCAAGGGCATGTACCTGGGTTGTGGGCACATCCCCAGTAGGAGGTGTGCAGGAGGCAGCTGATCGATGTTTGTCTCTCATCGATGTTTCTGACTATCTCTCTCCCTTCCTCTCTGTAAAAAATCAATAAAATATATTTTTTTAAAAATCAATAAAATATATATTTTAAAAGTAATGGATAGGTAGTCTTTGACTATTGTACTACAGAACTAGTGTATTAGCCAGAACATTTTTCTGGCTTTTTCTTGGGTTTGGCCATTTGAATATGAAACACTGGGTAGAGTTATCTTTTTTTCAGGTTTCTGATCAGTTACTCATTTTACTGCCATCACAATTCTGGTTAATATCTGATAATTTTGCTGCTTTTACATACGCATTGCACGTAGAGTGCTAGACTAATATTACAGCCACGAATGTTTTCTCACCAGGTTATTATCGCAGCAGAACTTCTGAAAAACGCGGATGAACTAGTCAAACAGAAAATTCATCCCACGTCTGTTATTAGTGGCTATCGACTTGCTTGCAAGTAAGATTGTCTGTATTCAGAGAAAATTTTATATTATTTGATGTAATAATTGCAAACTGTGTTTAAATGTTTTCATTAATAACTACATCTTATTTTTTAAAAGTTACATTTTAGCATTTAAGTGATATTTGAAGAAGTAGGGCCAGTATCTTTTCTTCCCATTTGACTACCACATTTTCTCCTAATAGATTTTAGTGGCTATGCTTATGGGATAGATTAAAATTGCCATGATCTGAAGAGGGAGGATTTATTTGTGTCCTCCTCCTATATGAAATGGCTGAACAGAAAATTGGTGCCTACGACATTTTGACACTATGGTAAAACAGAAGTTTGAATAGTGAATTAATTTGTAATTGTTTTCTCCCCCATGCTTTAAACAGGGAAGCAGTGCGTTATATCAGTGAAAATCTAATTATTAACACAGATGAACTTGGAAGAGATTGCCTCACTAATGCTGCTAAAACATCAATGTCCTCCAAAATCATTGGAATGTATCCTTCTGGTGGTCCAATAAAGTTTGGGCTTTTTTTAAAAGAAAGAACTTGTGTTAGTTTTCATGCCAGGTGATGCCGTTTTGAAATTGCCTGTTTCCTTCCCTGCTTCTTTAGGGGGTGGTAATGTAAAGAGTAAAAGTAATATGAACTGCAGGTAGTGATAAGTAATCCTTGTTTTCTTGATGAGATTGCAAAAGGGAAGTGCCTTTGAATTACCCTTGATTTTCATGTTTCCCTGTTCTCCATTCCAAGTCTCTTGTTCCCCTTAACTATCGCCTTAGAGATGGTGATTTCTTCGCTAGTATGGTGGTGGATGCCGTACTTGCTATTAAATACACAGATGCAAGAGGCCAGCCTCGCTATCCAGTCAATTCCATTAATATTCTGAAAGCCCATGGGAGAAGTCAGATGGAGAGTGTGCTCATCAATGGCTATGCACTCAACTGTGTGGTGGGGTCTCAGGGTAAGGCGCGGGATGTGGTCACTAATGAGAGGACGAGGTTAAGATGAGCTTTCTGTGGCTGCTTCCTGTTCATCTTCAGGTGAACTATCCAAGCTGTGCACTTACTGCTCTTTAAGGAATGTACGTCACATTGTCAGTTTCTCTTTAGTAACTTAAGCACGTGACTTAGGAAAAATGCAAGTTAGAAGAAAGTACGTGTGTTTAATGCCATAAAAATGTGTAATGGTAAACAAATTGAAATTTGTGTTTACGTATGACATTAATCTCATGCTTTATGGTTGGGTGTATAAAATGTACTGTTATTAGTAGTTACTGTGAAAGGACTTAATATTTTAATATTATGTTCAATTATAGGCATGCCCAAGAGAATAGTTAATGCAAAAATTGCTTGCCTTGACTTCAGCCTGCAGAAAACAAAAATGAAGCTTGGTGTGCAGGTGCTAATTACAGACCCTGAGAACCTGGACCAGATTAGACAGAGGTATGCTGACAGAGATGTTCAAAGTAACTGCGTAACATCTCTTTCCTCCTTCCTGGCATAACTGTCCTTCCGTCAAAGGCCAGTCCCTCCCTCTACAATAAATGTTGTAGATTCTGTTGCATTCTGCCTTAGAGGGTTGCTTCATTTATAGTTCCTTCCCATCTGCATCTTTAACTACAAACTCTCCTGTTCATTCCTTTCTAGATTTCACTTGTAGCGCACACAATTTGCTCTAGTTCCTCCCTCTCCGTTCCCACTCTTTACAGCTGGACGTCTCAAGAGTGATTTACACAAAAACTGTTTTCTGGCACTTCATTTCTCATTCCTGTTACAGCTTTGTTCTCCAATCTCCGTCTTGCTAAGCTCACTGGTCACTGATACTCACTAGACATGTTCAACCTTCCTTCACTTGACCTTGATTGAGCCTTTGACTACTGCTTTCTTGAGACGGTTGGAGGGTGGAGTGGCTCTGTGCTACCGCCTCGTCCGTATTCCTGTGCCTGGCCAGCTACCGCCCCATGCTCTCTCCAGGATAACTCCTCATTCCGTGACCTGTTATTATGTAGAGACTCCCACATCTAGTTCTCTGAGCACCAAACACACATGTATTTGTCTGGTTGAATATTTTTTAAAACAACCTGTGATGATACACCTCAATCTACTCTTGATTACTGTGATGATGGGAACCCCTCTACTCAGGCAGAAAGCTAGAAAGTATCTTTACCTCTTTTTTTTTTTTAACCTAATAACTTCTCATACATTTTCACTAAGACCATTTGATTTCTATCTTCAAATTAAATCTCACATTCATCTATTTTCCATTTGCATTCTCTTGCTCAGACTATTGCAGAAACACCCACACTGGTCATCTCATTCCTTCCCTCCCAGGCTCCTTCCACATGGCAGCCAAGTCCATGTCATTACTTCCAAGACCAGAGCCTTTTTTTAAAATATATATATTTTATTTTTTTACAGAGAGGAAGGGAGAGGGATAGAGAGTTAGAAACATCGATGAGAGAGAGAGAAACATCGATCAGCTGCCTCCTGCTCACCCCCTACTGGGGATATGCCCGCAACCAAGGTACATGCCCTTGACCGGAATCGAACCTGGGACCCTTGAGTCCGCAGGCCGACGCTCTATCCACTGACCAAACCGGTTAGGGCCCAGAGCCTTTTTAATACCTTCCATATTCCTTACATTGTAGTCTAGCCACAACAGGGACTAGGATTCACAAACGTTCTCCACAGACTAGTATGCTTCTCCCTCTGCCTACTTGTTTTAATTATTTTAAATATAGTTTTATTGATTTTGGAGAAGGGAGGGAGAGAGAAACATTAAGGATGAATCATTGATCCCCCTAGTGGGGATTAAGCTCACAACCTGGGCATGTGCCCTTGGTCGGAATCGAACCTGGGACCCTTCAGTCTGTAGGCCGACGCTCTATCCACTGAGCCAGACCAGCTAGTACTGTTTTAATTTTTTACTTGCTCTTTAAGTGGTCAGTCTCTCAAAGAAGCTTCTCTTGACCCCTCAATCTAAATTACACTCTACTGTGCCTTTCTATGCCTGTCTTCCTGGGGCTTAGCACAGTTTGTGTTTGTATGACTTTGATTGTAGTTCTGAAGGTAGAGACTGAATGATTTCCTTGGCTTTGTAGCCTCCCATGTTTAGTAGTTTCTGGCATGCAGTCTTTGTTCAGTGTATACAAAGAGGTTTGTTTTGAGGTTAATATTCAATTCGTTTTACTTTAAGAATTCTTTGAATTCTCTTACCTACTATTCTTTGGGTGGTAGGTGTAATGGCTTCATTTACCTATATAGTGACTCCCAGAGCTTGATTTCCATGCATGTCTGACTGCCTCCTGGAAGCATCACCTGAATGACACAGCGACTTCAAACGCATGTTGTTGAAATCAACTCTGTCTTCTCATCTTGCCTGCAACCTGCTAGTGTGTGTCTTACTCTAGGGGTCGGAGGCTGACCCTCCGTTAGCTAAGCTATAGACTTTACTTGCTCCTCTGCTCATCTGTATCTCCAGTGATTGTCTCCTTGCCTCAGTCCTTCACCTTCCCAGTACGGTTTCCACATTGACATCAGGGGGTCCTTTTGAAAACAGATTTGATGATGCTATTCCTAATTTTAAAAGATGAAGCAGTCCAGACTCTAACACCCCTACAGGCTTCTTCATGTTCTGGTCCTACCTGCAGTTTCAGCTCTGGAACCCTCTTGACTTCAGACCTTCTTGTCCCATCTGCCAGGATGGATTACTGTCTCCCATGTGCTGGTGGTCTCCGTATTGTACTTGTGGTAGCATCGGCCACAAACTGTGGTTGACAGGCTGCCAGATCATTGAAGGCAGGGACACTTCCTAATCACAGTTCTTGGTTAGAGATGCAAATTGGGGTTGCTAAGTGGGATTTTTAATGCCTGAAACTTTCATGTGAATTGGACTGATTTAAATTCTGGTCGTAAAAGGGAAAGAGTCAAAAAAACTTAATCTGCAATTATTAGTGAAAAATACTTACGGAACTTAAAGCTTTGTTATATGAAAAACACGGAAGGTATCTTTGGCTTACTATGCAAATACTTTATCTGTAGAGAATCAGATATCAGCAAGGAACGAATCCAGAAGATCCTGGCAACTGGAGCCAACGTTATTCTCACCACTGGTGGCATTGACGACATGTGTCTGAAGTATTTTGTGGAGGCTGGCGCAATGGCAGTCAGAAGAGTTTTAAAAAAGGACCTTAAGCGCATTGCTAAAGCTTCTGGAGGTATGTCTTCTGCCAGCTCTCAGGTGTGACGTTTCATGTTCCTGTACGTGACCATGTCTCTTTACATGGGGGTGTCAGTATTAAGCAGCTTCAGAAAACAACCCTCTTTTCCTTTTACTCCTCCCTGTAATGATTGGGCCTACAAATGTATTTATAGGGCCATTTTTCATGTAATTGGAAAAGTTCTTTAGTTTGCTGAATTTCTTAACCTCAAAATGATAGTTCCATGTCTGGTGCCTAACTGTAAACCGTAAACTTGTATTTATGCATCGCTTTTTTATAAATGTTCCTGAATCTAAGACAGTGTAAAAATGTTTACAGACCTTTGTAATTACCTTAATAGCAATTGTTGTGTCAAGCCTGGCCAACTTGGAAGGTGAGGAAACCTTTGAGGCAGCAATGCTGGGGCAAGCAGAAGAGGTGGTACAGGAGAGAATTTGTGATGATGAACTGATCCTGGTCAAAAAGTAAGAGCTACTTTCTAAATTACAAAACTACATAGGTTTTATTAATGAGTAAAAAGACCCCTTCCCATTTATTTGCTGCTATAGTCTTTTCAATGGTATGAGCAGTTATACGCATGGGATAAAATAACATTAGACCATTGCCAATTGAGATGGAGTAACCATTTCATCTCTTCTGCATGCATGGTCTAGACAAATATTCTTATGGAAGCAGGATTTAATCAAAGTGCTTAAAATAAATGTCTATACAGATTTCTTTTATAAAAGTGTTGCTTTAAGAATTTCACTTCCTTTTTTCAATAGCACTAAGGCTCGCACGTCTGCATCAATTATCTTACGTGGGGCAAATGACTACATGTGTGATGAGATGGAGCGCTCTTTACATGATGCTATTTGTGTGGTGAAGAGAGTTTTGGAGTCAAAATCTGTGGTCCCGGGTGGGGGTGCTGTGGAAGCAGCCCTTTCCATATACCTCGAAAATTACGCAACCAGCATGGTAAGAACCTCTGGTGACCCGCTTTCTTTCCAAGCAGCGCTCGGGAGATTGCCTCAAGTGTTTTGTTAATCCCGCTCATGAAACTGAAACCCTAGCTGCCACTGCGTCTTTTGATTTTCTTCCTTTTTTGATGCTACCGCATTTTCTGTCTTCTAGGGATCTCGGGAACAGCTTGCTATTGCAGAATTTGCACGATCTCTTCTTGTTATTCCTAACACACTTGCAGTTAATGCTGCCCAAGACTCCACTGATCTGGTTGCAAAGTTAAGAGCTTTTCATAATGAGGCTCAAGTTAACCCAGAACGCAAGAATCTAAAATGGTAAGTATACAATTTCCCTGTCTTTTTCATTGTCATCTGTATATCAGATGTATTGGTCATGTTCTCTGGTGGTTTCATTAGCATTGATGTGTCTTGGGTTGTACTAACCCCTCCTGGCCTCTCTGGGTACTCACTTTACAGGATGATCCACTAGATAGTGGTTTTCAACCTTCCTAATGCTGCGACCCTTTAATACAGTTCCTCATGTTGTGGTGACCCCCAACCATAAAATTATTTTCATTGCTACTTTATAACTGTAATTTTGCTACTGTTATGAATCGTAATGTAAGTATCTGATATGCAGGATGTATTTTCATTGTTACAAATTGAACATAATTAAAGCATAGTGATTAATCACAAAAACAATATGTAATTATATATGTGTTTTCCGATGGTCCTAGGCGACCCCTGTAAAAGGGTCATTCAACCCCCAAAGGGTTGTGACCCACAGGTTGAGAACCACTGCACTAGAGGAACGCAGGATATTCTTTTGGGGTGATACATAACGATCTTTAAGCAACCTCTTTATGATACAGTAATGGTGTTTACAGCTTTACTACCATGTAGTGCCTTTCTACAACTCTTGTGTGCTAATTTTTGTTAATAGATTTTTCCCCCCCTAAATTGCAGGATTGGTCTTGACCTGGTTAATGGTAAACCTCGAGACAACAAACAAGCAGGGGTGTTTGAACCAACTGTAGTTAAAGTTAAAAGTTTGAAGTTTGCAACAGAAGCTGCAATTACCATTCTTCGAATTGATGATCTTATTAAATTGCATCCAGAAAGCAAAGATGATAAGCATGGAGGTTATGAAGATGCTGTTCACTCAGGAGCCCTTGATGACTGATCTGATTTCTTTTATTTATAACACTGTAAGATGCAGTTGTCTTGTACCTTGCGTATTATACATTAAAAGTACACGCGTCAAGCCCTGGGTTCTTGTGAAGTGGAAGATGGCTCCCACCCTCACATTGGTCCTGATTTCACATATTAGTGCCTTATTAGTAGAAAGAAATGACATTCGAGTTTAATTAAGCAGGTTCACCCTCTCTGAACACACATTGCTATCCCCATCCCACCCCCAATGCATAGGGCAGCAACACCACGACGCCCACCCTTTCGCTCCATTGTGTGTAACAGGGTAACGAGAATTCGACAGCCGGATGCCCCGAGAGGGTGGCCCAGGGCTATAGCCCCTCCTTGAATGTTGACCTGAAGGGAGAAAAGACTTGTCATTCTGTAGATAGAGGGCTAAAATCCTAAACTAATACCTTTTTCCTCTTAATGTTATACCAATAAGCTACCCTCTTTGATTTATACCCATATGATATCTATCCTATCTTCCCTAGTCCTTCATTTAAAAATTTTTTAGAGCCCTGTTATGTTTGAAGTCAACCAATGCAGTCTAGGGTTTTTGCCTTTGGAAGCAACAGGGTAAATGAACCTGCAGTCCCACCAATTACTACCATACGGCCAATACCTGGGACTTGATCAAACTATGCTATGTGTGTTTTGCTGTTTTGCAAGCTCTCAGGAAGGGCTGCTTACTCAAGTTTACCTTCTCCGGGTTCAATCCAAGTTCCTTAGTTATTGCAACTGAGAGGGCTGCAAAGGCTTCATTGATTTCAAATACGTCCACATCCTCCAGTGACCAGCCTGCTTTTGCAACCTAAAGGAAAGATTAATGGGAGAGGTCTATTCATTGTACATTAAAAAGAATATATACGATACTGAAGGATCTCAGAAAATGCCATTTGGGGCTGCTACATCAGCCTAGTGACTTCAGGATAAAATAGCCCTTGGAAATTCTAAACTAAAATTTTGAACCAGTAACATCTGTCATGTGTAGGAGAGGTGACAGAGCATCCGCTCCCCTTGATCCAAATGTTCTGGGCTGCCCTTTGTGTAGGGAAAATAGGAAAGGGGATGAATGGGCTCACTTAAGGCTAATTGGAAGACTCATAAAAGGGAAACAACAAATGAAACCTGATAGGAATAAACATGAAAACAAAGCTCGATCTTGACATTCTAGAGTGGAAACGTTCTGGACAAGTTAGGAAGGCAGACCTTACTATGCAATTGCAGGTTATTGGTCTAGTCTTTAGAGAAAGTAACAGCAAAGGACAGGTGGTGACATTCAGAAGTAAACTCACAGCTTGCTTTATTGCTGGAATTGGTCCTATTCCCATAATGGAAGGCTCCACTCCTGCTTGTGACCAGGAAACTATCTCTGCTAAAGGTGTCAGCCCACGGCTATCAGCCTCCGACTTCTTCATAAGAACCACGGCTGCAGCACCATCATTTATTCCTGCAAAACACAACTGTCTTGATTTCTAAAATAATGCTTATTACACAGTTGTGTACCTGTTTCTCTATTAACACATCTTGGCAAAAGCCATTTGCCATATTTTATTCAGACTTCACTGTGTAATTTGAAATGGTAAATTAGGCAATAAGACATGCAAAACATTCCAATGGGAAAGTGGAATGATTAAAACAGTGGGGAAGGGGAGGTTAATGAAAAAAATGGAAGAAATAGCCCCAACGTCACGGGAGAACACTGACAACAGATTCTGGTTTTGGAAAAGTACAATGATACTAAATAAATGGGTTCCCTAATTTACTTTTTCATTTGTGCATTTAGTTAGGATATTGGTAAAGCAAATCCATTCATTCAGTACATATAGGTTAAGCTTCTAATCAAGTATGGAAAAACTAATGACCAAATACTATACAGAACTACATTTCCCCTAAAGCTGCTAAAACAAGGTTTTAGAATAACGTGTATAAATAGATAATGAAATAAAAGGAAAAAGGTATTAATGTGGTAGAGTTACCAGAAGATGGGATTCCCCAACTGTCCTTCAGAAAATCTAACCTAGCCCTGCCTGGTAGGTCAGTTGGTTAGAGCAGCGGTCGCCAACCAGTGGTCCATGATCACTGGTGATCTGTGAGGTCCGAAAGGTTGGCAACCACTGGGTTAGAGCATCATCCCAATACATCAAGGTTTGGGGTTTGATCCCTGGTCAGGGCACATATAAGAAGCAACCAGTGAATGCATCAATAAGTGGAACAACTTGTCTTCCCCACTTCCTCTCTCTAAAATCAAGTAAAACATTTTTACCCTAACCTGAAGCATTGGCTGCAGTCACTGTTCCTGTCCCATCCGTAAGGAAGTAAGGCTTTAGTTTAGACATGGCTTCTATGTTGCTCCCATGGCGAGGAAACTCATCTGTTTTAACTTCAATAAGACCTGAAAAGGAAAACAAATCCTGAGGTCAGGTCAGCGATGGCAGTGGTGGGCTCCTCAGACCTGATTCATGAAGATTCGTATTTGAAGATGAGGTTTATTTAAAAAGAACTTTCATTCCAGTAAGAGAAAAGTACGCACACTAGTAACATTTATTGTTTGTATGTTAGGACATTTTATGAGCACTATGGTCATGAGGCATTCTGAGTGTTTTCCATGTCTGAGGAAGACAGAGTCTTCTGTGCAAGACGGCTATGGTCAGACACAGGACTTGGCTGCTTACAGAGGACTGGATCCTGGAGTGTGAAAGCCAACCTCACTAGAGCTGGACATAAGGGATGTCAGTTCATTGCTAAGAGAATTTGACTCAAGCACTCCATCTATATATATAAAAGCCTAAGGGACCACTACAACCAAACGGCCAGGACAACTGTTCGACACTCACTATGACACGCACTGACCACCGGGGGAAAAAGCTCAACCCTGGTGGTCAGTGCGCTCCCACAGCCAACCTCCCACGCCCCTCCCCCTGACCTTCCACTCCCAACCCCCTGGGGAACCTCCTACACCCCACTTCCCGCTGGTCAGCAGGCAAACCTTCCAGGGTCCCTCCCCACAGCTGCCTGGCCTCCCGATAAGCCTCGATCGCAAACAAGGCCAAGGGGCCCCACCCACGCACAAATCCGTGTACCGGGCCTCTAGTATTAGGTAAAAACAAAGGGACCCATAAAGATCCACCCAAGAAATAGGAGCTGCACACAGAAGAGGAAGTAATGGATGTTCACCTCTGAGATGAGCCTGTAACAGGCCAGCTGTGGCCTCACAACCTGTCAGTGCTCTAGTTTCTCCTGAAACTGGCCCCACCCACCTAGCAGTGTGGACACTGGGACCAGGTGTCTGGATGCTGGCCAGCTTCCCATGTTTCCTCGCTCCATAAACATTGCCCCACACCCCAAGCCTTATTTAGAGGCTTCCAGGGGATACCTCTCATAAAGAGCTATGTTGATGTTTAAATCATTATGATTTATGTACCCACCTTTTCTTTTTTAAATATTTTTACTGATTTCAGAGAGGAATGGACAAGGAGAGAGAGACAGAAACATCAATGATGAATCATTGACTGGCTGCCTCCTGCATGCCCCACGTTGGGGACTGAGCTAGCAACCCGGGCATGTGACCTGACCAGGAATTGAACTGTGACCTCCTGGTTCATAGGTTGACGCCGGCCAGGCCTGAACCCACCTTTTCTAGAAGGCACAAACACTGGTACAATCTCTTTGTCAAAGTGGCCAGCTTTCTGTGCGCTCTCCGTCCTGTTCTGGGACAGAACTGCCAACTTGTCCTGATCTTCTCTATTCACTTGCCATTTTTTGGCTACATTTTCAGCTGTGAAAAAAATAGACAAAGCAAAATATAAACATTTACAGGAACTGGTTTTTGGTAGCTCAAGTTTTTCACATTTAAATAAGCACTGAGAGCCCAACACCAGCAGGCTCGCTGGCAGGCTAAGGGATAGTGCTCTATTAGCAATCTTGCCTCCCACTGGCAATGAATATGAAAATCTTGCAGGGACCTAAGAAGCCATTTTCTTTCTTCCTTCCTTCTCTCTTTTCCATTAAATAATGTTAAACTTTCAGAAATTTCCTTTATGCAGATTTCCTAATTGTCTATTTTGCCCCAATTGCTTTATCATTTTCTTTCTGAACCATTTGAAAGTTCTAGATATCCTGCTCCTTTATCCCTAAATTTTCATTTCAATGTATATTTCCCCACAAACAAGGCCATTTTCTTATATAACCACAGCTTTCAAAATTAGGAAATATATCATCAATACAATATTATTATGTAATTCTTGGTCTATATTCACGTTTCACTTGTCCTAATTATGTCTTTTTTAAAAAAATACATTTTTATTGATTTTTAGAGGAAGGGAGAGGGAGAAACATCAATGTGAAAACGAAACACGGATTGGCTACCTCCTGCGTGCCCCCTACTCGGGATCGAGCCCCCAACCAAGCCCTGTGTCCTAACCAGGAATCAAACTATCAAGCTTTTGGTGCATGGAATAAAGCCCAACCAACTGAGCCACACCGGCAGGGCCCAGTGATGTTCCTTGTAGCTAATTTATTTGTTCAGTCCAGGATCCAGTCAGGATCATGCACTGCATTTCTCTGTCAATTTCTTCAGATCCTTTTAATTGGTAGAGTTCTTCAGACTATCTGTGTTTCTTAACCTTGATATTTTGGAGAGCAGGGGCCAGTTCTTTTGTCAAATGTCCCTGATCTGGACCTAAGTGGCCCACTTACGACATATGGTCTCATGAGGAAAGCCCCTGTGGAGTCACTCATTACATGCTTAACCTTTCTACAGTGAACGTTCTCCGCCACCCCCCGCCTTACCTGTAATGCCCATGTGGTAGTTGTGAAATGCATCTGTAAGCCCGTCATGGAGAATACTGTCAGTCAGTGGTGTTTCCCCAATCTTGACTCCTGTCCTCAAGTGAACCAGGTGAGGAGCCTGAAAACAAGAAATACCAATGAATTTAGGCTTGGTTATAACTAGTCCTCTGCCTAGGATACCACTCTTAACTATTCAGTAATCTCTAAGTCCTCATCTAGTCCCCCTGTGACCCACTCCCCAATTCCGGCCTCGTCTCCTCCTTACCCCGGATCCAGGGCCCACTCTGCCTACTCCTGGGAGCCTGTTACTTTCCTACCTACCCATTTCCATTTCCATCAAACCTCTCTCTTGGTAGAGTCTGAAGAACTCTACCAAATAAAAAGAATCTGAAGAAATTGACAGAGAAATGCAGTGCATGATCCTGACTGGATCCTGGACTGAACAAATAAATTAGCTACAAGGAACATCACTGGGCCCTGCCGGTGTGGCTCAGTTGGTTGGGCTTTATTCCATGCACCAAACCTCTCTCTTCTGTGTCCTATTTCCTTACGAACCTCATTCATTCTTTCCAGATGCAACTAGTTCTCTGTTAAATGAAGACCTCATCCAAGAGTTTAACTGATGCGAACAATGTGTTACTTATTCTGATGGGAGGCATAATGCCCGCAGTGATAATAACTAGGTTTCCTAATTAACTGAAGGGGAGGATTTCTGGGAGGGGCACCCTCTTAACTCTCACCAACTCAATAGCAGCTGTACTAGAATAGAAGAGCATGGGAGTCAGAAGATCTATATTTGAATCCTGGCTCTGGGCCTCAGTTTACTTACCTGTAAATTAACAATGACACCATCTACCCCCTAAGGGCTGCTGTGACTGCCTGTATAAAAGCACCTCGTATATGACTACACAGATATTAGTAGGGTCCCATCATAACCACTCTAATCCTATTTGCTGCCTTAGGCCTGCCTTCCCCTGGGCCTCAGCAATGGCTGTGCTGAACAGACCATATAAGGCCCCCAAAATCATTTGGTCTGGCCCTGCCAAGCATTAGAGATGAGTTAATTAAATGTTTGACCAAATATAGCAGGCTAATTTTTGTTTGTTAATCCTCACCTGAGGATATTTTTTCCATGGATTTTTTATTTATTTATTTTAAATATATTTTTTTTATTGATTTTTTTAGAGAGGAAGGGAGAGGAATAGAGAGTCAGAAACATCAATGAGAGAGAAACATCGATCAGCTGCCTCCTGCACACTCCCCACTGGGGACATGCCCCCAACCAAGGTACATGCCCTTGACTGGAATCGAACCGGGACCCTTCAGTCGGCAGGCCGACGCTCTATCCACTGAGCCAAACCGGTTGGGCTTCCATGGATTTTTTTAGAGAGTGGAAGAGAGTAGAAGGAAGGGGAAGAGATAGAGAAACAGAGATCTCAGAGAGACACACCGATTGGATACCTCATGCAGGGGGATGGAGCCCACAACCGAGGTACGTGCCCTTGACTGGGATCCTTAAGTCTGCAGGCCGATGTTCTATCCACTGAGCCAAACCAGCTAGGGCCTAGCAAGCTAGTTTTTAAGTTGATAATTTTGTATGGCCCTGCAAATCATTTGGCAGCTCCATGCTGGAATACCCAAATGGCCGTTGGTGGAAAAAACGGTTCCCCACCCCTGGCCTAGGGGCTCCTCAGATCACCTACTGACCTGCCTGTCGGAAGCAGGGGATATACTTTCTCCTTTTTCACTGCCAGTTGGAGGGATGGAACTTGGTGAAACAAATCCCTCCTGGCAAACTTCTTCGAGAAGGGCACCGCTCAGCCGTCCCCTCTCTCTGTTCTATAGCTCCCAAAGGTGAACAAAACTTGGCCCCTGGGTTCCTCTTTGTCACATGCAGGAAGGGAAGTGGCAACACTGACTTTTCCTCGTAATGAGAAAGGAATTGAAGGCCAAGGATATCTACCAACTAATGTTATAGGTTTAATTCAGAAAATATTGTTTCATTAATATTTTAGGAAAACCAATCTATTGTAATCACACTGGTTGACAAGCTTTTTCTTCAACCCCAATTTCCCATCTAATTTGAAAAGTAATTAACTTTCAGGTTGGGATCAAGGTTGAATCCATTTTTTGTTTATTTGTTTACTGCTTGGTTCCAGCTCTGGTAATGCAGCGATTTACCCTGCCGTGGCGTGGACAGGCGTTTACTGGCGAGAGGCCTGACAGCCATTTCCCCGGGGCCTTACCTTGCTCATATTTTCCATGCCTCCTGCAACCACAATGCTGGAGTCCCCTATCCGGATCGACTGGGCTGCAAGGCACACGGCCTTGAGGCCTGACCCACAGATCATTTGGCAGCTCCATGCTGGAACAGAGTAGGGGATCCCTGCTCCCACACTGGCTTGTCGAACCGGATTCTGCCCACAACCTGGAGGAAGGGAAATGGAGGCCTCTCAGCAATGAAAGAGAAAGAGAACACACTTGGGGGCGGCACTATGCAAAATCGGGAGATTGCAACTGTCTCCTGCCTGCCCAGGCAAGTGCTACCAGAGGCAACAAGGTCGGCCCTGGCTGGTTTGGCTCCGTGGATAGAGCGCCAGCCTGGAGACTGAAGGATCCCAGGTTCGATTCCCGTCAAGGGCACATGCCCAGGTTGCGGGCTCGATTCCCAGTAGTGGGTGTGCAGGAAGCAGCTGATCAATGATTCTCTCTCATCATTGATGTTTCTATCTCTCTCTCCCTCTCCCTTCCTCTCTGAAATCAATTTAAAAAATATATTAAAAGAAAAAAGACTCCTGTCCTCAAGTGATGAGAGAGAACCATTGATCAGCCACCTCCTGCACATCCTCCACTGGGGATTGAGCCCTCAGCCTGTGGGCATGTGCCTTTGACCAGAATCAAACCTGGGACCCTTCAGTCCGCAGGCCGGCGCTCTATCCACTGAGCCAAACCAGCTAGGGCTAAGATTCCTGCTTTTTAAGCAACATGAATTACAAATGCATTTAAGTAAATAACTTCTTTATAAATTTCTTATGTATTTATTTATAATCCTTATCTTCAGGTACTTAAGAGTTAAGAAATGAGTGTTGAACATAAGCAGTAGTCTGGCATTTAGCAGAAAATGAGCTCCATGAGAATGATGATTTCTATCTTATGGCAACATTTATTTTTTCTAGCTGATAGAGAACCACAGGTGCTCAGTATTTGTGATGTGATTGTGGACAGTACCTAGGCTTAGGGAGGACAGATGTGGGTAGAAGAGCTAGCTCGTCTTCAAACTGGATCCTGGAGAAGTTACTTAACCTCCCAAAATCTCACGTGCTCATTTGTAAAATGGAGATACCACGACCAATAGACTTACTTAGAGAACTAACTGAGGGGACGAAAGGAAAGCACTAACCATAGTGATTTAATGGCCCAGCAGCAAGCAGGCCCTCAATAAACACAGCTCTATTTTTATTATAACGTGTGGAGATACTGGAGGTGCGACGTGGAAAAGATAAGAAACCAGCCTGGCAGGTGTCACTCAGTGGGCTGAGCGTCAGCCCATGCACCTAGAGGTTGCTGGTTTGAGTCTGGTCAGGGCACACGCCCTAGCTGAGGGCTGGATCCCCAGTAGGGAGGCGTGCAGGAGGCAGCTGATGGATCTTTCTCATCAATGTTTCTATCTCTCTATCCTTCTCCCTTCCTCTCTCTAAAATCAATTAAAAACGTATTTAATTTAAAAAAAGAGAGATAAAGAGAAAAACCAGTAGTTGAGTACCCTATAGCAACTGAGTAAGTCTGAGTCACGAGTGTGGGAAGGAGGAAGGGGAGAGTGACTGAAGGTAGCCAGTCAGAGGCAGGGCTCAGATATTTAAAGCCTTGCAGTCATGAGAAATCAGTGTGCTTCGATCTGAAGGCCCATAGGGACAAGGGGAGAAAGGAGAATTGGGAAGAGTAACTACAAAACTACAAAGTAAATACACAGAAAAATGGATCAGGTCTAAGAAGGGGTAAGGACAAAAGTTGGTTGTTAGTGAGCATTACCAGTTATCACTATGAATAACTGGAGTTTATACTCAGCAGGAGACTATTATAGTTACTCACTAGGCCAGGGGTGGGCAAACTTTTTGACTCGAGGGCCACAATGGGTTCTTAAACTGGACCGGAGGGCCGGAACAAAAGCATGGATGGAGTGTTTGTGTGAACTAATATAAATTCAAAGTAAACATCATTACATAAAAGGGTACAGTCTTTTTTTTTTTTTCAGTTTTATTCATTTCAAACGGGCCGAATCCGCCCGCGGGCCGTAGTTTGCCCACGGCTGAGCTAGGCACTGGCAGGGATTGCTGGGTGGGAATCAGAAGAATGGAGCCCTCTGGTGACTACCTGTGCCCATCCCAGGAGTGACTCACCTGCCTGTGAGCAGTGTGAAGCCAACCTGTCCTCCCGGCTCAGCAGTGAGATCATGGGGGTGAGGACTTGCCTGCCTTGCTGGAGCCGTATCCCAGCACCCAGCACAGTGCAGCGCACCAAAGAGGAATTCGATGCATTTTTATTGAATGTGTGACACTGTAGGGAAATACGGAGGGTCGTGCATGCTCTCCCCTGTGCCAGGCTGGCCCTGCTTCTTCAGAATGAAAAGGCAGGGGAGGGTGGTGGTCTAGGCTCCTTCAGGGTTCAGGACAAATACACGCAGGAGAGAAGCTATTCCCGGGACGTGGCAGAGGGGAGGGGCGATGGAGGCCAGAACACAGGTTTGTGTGTGTGGGTGGGGTGGCTGATGGACTGCTTCTATAAGCATGACCCTCTTTGGGCGTCACCGAGAAGGTACCTGCTGCCAAAACGTGTCCAAAAACGACCTCCGACACCTCTTCGGGGGCCACAGCGGCCCGCTTCAGGACTTCCTTGATGACAGTTGAGCCCAGGTCATGGACGGGAACGGTGGACAAGGCGCCATTGAAGGAGCCTAGGACAGAAGGGAAGGCGAGGGGAGTGAAGGGGCCGCCCACGGGGGGTTTGGGGGGGGGCGCTGGCGGACCCCGGCTCTGCCCCTGCACAGGCGCCCACCGCAGCTCCTCTGGGCACAGGGCGGGGCGCGGGGGGCTCGCAGCAGCCGGGACCCGGGCAGGCGGCTCGCAGAGAGCGCGGGGGGGGGGGGGGGGGGGACCCTCAGACCCGCGGGACGCCTGCTGATCCATTCCCAGGCCAGAGGGGCCGGGCCACACTCCCCAACGAAACAGGTCGCCCTCCCGCGCGTCTAAGGCTTTGAAGCCTCCCCAGCACTAAGGAGGCCAAGGCAGCTGGCATTACCCCTCGGACACCAGCAAGAACCCTGCCCCGACCACCCAGCAGCCCCGCCCCTGAGACCACTGAGCTGAGACGGCCAATCGGGAGATCGCGAGAGAGCGCCTCTTCCTGCCAGCCAATGGGAGGGTCGGACGGCGCAGTGGCTCTACCTCGAGAGCCAATCAGAGCAGGCGGAAGGGACTCATCCTCCCCGGGCCGAGGGGGCGGGTCTGCCGGACAGGCCCGGGAGGTGTGAGGCTCCTTGTTCCGAGGGTCCCAGCGTCCCAGGGATCCCAGCGGCCCGCCGGGCCCGCATCTCCCACGCCGCGCCGGGCCTGCCAGCCACTCACCTATGCCGGTCCGCGCCGCCGAGACGATGACCACGGGGTCCGAGCCTGCACTCATCCTGCCTCTCCGCGCACAGCTGTGGACCCGATGCTGCGGCGAGCGAGGAGAAGACTCCCGGGCCGCCGGCCGATCACTCTGTGGGCGGGGCCGCAGGAAGCCCCGCCCACCGCCGCAGGCGCCGTGCGCAGGCGCGAGGTTGGGCGTCTTGGAGGGACCCCTGATCGGGAAACGCGCCGCCCACCACGCGTCAGACTCTGCATGCAGGTCTTAATGTAGCATTTCTTTTCTTTTTTAAAAAATATGAAACAAATCTTTTATCTTTTCAAGTGTTTCAAAAAAACAAGTTTATACTTAAGCCAGCCTTGAAAATACGCACAAAATTTACCAGTTTTATATTTTTTACCCACAATTCAAGCACCCACTCTGCATAGCACTATTCTAGGTGCAACAAAGGGGATGCTTCACCTTAGAAATGTGATTTCACTTTCTGAAGTTGTATGATCACCTTTCCCAGAGAGTAATAATGAATAAGATCACCATTCTTTACTACTGACCTGCCCCAAACCCACTTCTCGCTCACGGAAAAGCGAATTTCTTATGTTTCCAGGAACTCATTGCAGTTTCTGTCATGACGTTTTTGTTTGACGAGGGGTGTTGGTGTCCTTGAACTTAGTGTTTTCCGAGTCCGTGAACGGTTCTGCCGGCACTGGGATCCCTGGGCCACAGTATCAGTGGGAATCTGCAAGGACAGGCCTGCGCTGCGCTGCGTGCTTTTGCTTTCCTGGCTGCGAAAGTCCCCCCACGTTTGGCCCGAGTGCCCATAATCCTCATTCCCATAGGGGTTAACTTGGTTCTCCTCTCTGCAGGCCCCTGGGCGGACTCTGAGCCTGTGGGTTGACACCAGGTGCCTTTCTCACCCGGACCAGAGCTCCAGGTGAGGCTGGGTGTCTGAGTGTCCCACAGGTCAAGAGGGTTGCCTCGGGCTGACAGTGTGAACAACCTGGAGGAGAGGAGGTAAAACAAGTCGGGTCACTCTCCTGTCTAAAACCCTTTACAACTTTCTGTCCCCAACTGGGTGAAGTTTTAAATCTTCTAAAGCTCTATAGGAACCTGAACATCTCTGGCCCCGGCCCTCTTCCAGCCCCAGCTCTGCTGTCTTCCCCTGGACACACCTCACTGCCTAATCTCCCAGAGGCCTCGCTTTGTCTTATTCTCTCTAGCACCTAGGACAGTGTTGGATACGCAGTAGGGACTTAATTATGCTTATCGAGTCTTAATGAATTTTCATGATTATAATCTAAAAGCTTTAACAATCCCCAGCGCAGCATGAGGCCCTAGAGCAGTGGTTCTCCACCTTGGCTGCACATTGGAATCACCTGGGATTCTTTTTAAAATCCTGATTTCTGGGCCTTATCCTCCGGAAATTCTGTTTCTTTGTTATGGGGTGGGGCCACAACATTAGTAACAAAGAAACAGAATTTCCGGAGGATGAGGCCCAGAAATCAGGATTTTAAAGAGATTCCCAGGTGATTCTAATGTGCAGCGAAGGTGGAGAACCACTGCCCTAGATAGAGAGGTTGATTCAGCTAGCGATAGGGAGATTTTCAAGTACCAAATCTGACAAGCTCAGGGGAGGGCAGCAGGGCAGGCACAAACTCAGAGTCCAAAAGTAACTGCACAGGATGATCTGAGCATAAAAGTTCCCGACTAAAAGCAGGTCCTGGAGAGTTTTCACTTCTTTGACACAAGCCAGTCGTTACTGAAATGAGCTGCCTTGTTCTCATACATGTAAGATAACATACCTTGGGATATCGGAGTTAATCCTTTTCCAGGTGTCTCAAGTTACACCCACCACCCCAGGGCAGGAGGCCACACACCCCTCCTTGTTATCTCATTCCCTGCATACCATCTCTAAGTGCTGAAAACGTTGATTGTTAACTATCCTGTACCCACCAGTATAAAGGAAGTACTTGTCTGTTTTACTCTTTATTCACTCTCAGAGATTTCCCTGCTTTGCTTTCTCCTGCGTCCCTCATCTGCCAACCCCCTTTCATCTCCTTCTTTGATTGTAATGTATAAAATGAGCTGCAAAACTGCCATTCTCTGGAGCATTTTCTCAGTCCTTTGAGATTTTACTTCCTGGCAATTGTCAGTTTGGATCAAAGCAACCCTTGAAAATTCTCTACAGATCTGGACATTTCTTACCGCACAAGTATGTGAAGTTAATTAACATCAATCAGCCATCAATTGTCAATACTGGCAAGGTGTGTTTGAGTAAAGGGTAAGCACATGGGTGGGGTCATCAGGGACGGCTGGAATCTCACCTCTCCATGAATCCATATGGCGATTGATTTCCAATATCCATTTTACTCCATATAATTAGCCAATGGAAATGTGACCCAATGTTTACTCCCCAGATGGGAAGGTTGTGGAGGGTAGCTCTGGGAAAGCTATTCTCTCTTCTAAGAGATACAGAGAAGATAATCCTTTTCCCTTTGCACATTATGGTATCTGGGTGTGAGGCCTGGAAGTGCCGGACACACCTTTTGAGCATGAGTGGAGCCAGCATGACCGAGAGGCCAACAACTACAGCTTTAAGGATATCTTTGAAGCCAACCCTAGAATCCACTCAAACTCTGATCTTCCAACCATGAAACAAATTTTCCTTATTGTTTAAGCCAGCTTGAGGTCAGTAATTGAAAGCATCCTGCCTTAACTGGTTTGGCTCAGTGGCTAAAGCATCAGCATGCGGACTGAAGGGTCCCAGGTTCAATTCCAGTCAAGGGCATGTACCTTGGTGCTAGCACATCCCCAGTAGGGGGTGTGCAGGAGGCAGCTGATCAATGTTTCTTTTCTTTCTTTTTTAAAATATATTTTATTGATTTTTTACAGAGAGGAAGGGAGAGGGATAGAGAGTTAGAAACATCGATCAGCTGCCTCCTGCACATCTCCCACTGGGGATGTGCCTGCAACCAAGGTACATGCCCTTGACCGGAATCGAACCTGGGACCCTTCAGTCCGCAGGCCGACGCTCTATCCACTGAGACAAACCGGTTTCGGCCAATGTTTCTAACTCTATCCTCTCCCTTCCTCTCTGTAAAACAATCAATAAAATATATATATATTTTTTAAATTGAAAGCATTCTGATTTATCCAGGCTGACTTCTTGGTAGAAAGTTGAGATTTTTAGATGTTTGATAATTCAAGGAGAAACAACCTAATATGCTAGCAAGGAGTGTTTCCAGACACTGGAGCAAGAGACTTGTCACAAGATTATGGAGAGAAAATCTTGACAATCCTGGGGAATCCTGAAAAACTTTAGAGTGGACTGAAAATTCATTTGGTCCTGGGGACATACATCAAGACTTTAGAGATATGTGGACGGGTCAGATAACCAGAGAAGGTAACTACAGCATAAGCCTCAGGTGTGGGGTGGGGGAGGGAAAAGCTTGGCTAACAGTGTTTTCTCCAGGAGAAATGCCTTGGGTCTAATGAAGTGATGGAATCAGCAGTTCCCCCCAAGAACTCTGCAGCACACTCTGAGATTCTACTGTCTGGAATGTGTTGCCTGTGCTGAAACATGTGGGAGTCCAAGGAGTTTAGGAAACGTGTTCCGTGGTTTCATGCTCTAGTCTACGTGTCCACATACCCCTCTGGCCACTCCTATCTCCTTTGTGAGCTTTCTTTGCTCCTTACTATAGTCCCCGAGGCTCTTACTTTGCACAGTTACTCCCATGGCTTCAGTTACCACCCAATGCTGACCTCTGAATCTCTCTCTAACCTAGTTCTTTCCTGAGTAAACAGGCCTTCTCCATTAAAATTTCCCATAAGCCCATCAAACTTAACACATCTAAACATTATATCCACTTCTTTCAGTCTTTCTTACTTCTCTATTCAAAATTTCAGTGAGCACTGTACTCTTCTGTTAACCAACCTACCCTGTAGTATTCCACGTAGGAAGGCTCCCTAGAGGAAGTGATGTCTACCTTCTGCATTGGGTCTCCTTGGCATCTTAACTTTATTTCTGTTTACCATATGCTATCATTCCTATTCTATCCGTCTCCTCTACTAGACTATATAAGCTTTGCTAGACAATCTTGTAATACAGCTTTATGCACAGCTCCTAGCACATTACAGGCATTAAATATGAATGCTAATATATTCTTTATGCCTAGTACCTAACATATCTGAAAGGAAGATATTCTGGACGCACGGGAAGTATTTACTTGTTTCCTGCTTGGGGGCTCTATCCAGAACCAAATTAAGAGCAAACATTGAGAAGAAAATTGCTTGCTTTTATTGTGTGGCCACACAGCATCTGTCCTTTGGGGAGTCATCATTAGTTGCTCATCAATCATCTACATAAAACCAAGCATGGACCTGATGGGGACCAAAAGTAATGAACAGGTGCAAGAAGAAATCATTTTAAAAAGTACATCTGGATCTAGGATCACATGCCACCTGGGCTGCTGAGGGAAGCCAGTCAGCAGTGCTCCTGGGCCAGTGTTTCCTGAAGGGGCCTTGCAGCACTTGGTTGTTTCACAAACAGGGTTGCAGAAAACAATGACAACAAAAAACAAACAGGGTTGCAGGAGCCCAGACAAGATTTTAGCAGAAGGCAGAACTCACCAGCCTCCCATGCAGCAAACTCTCTTGTTGGCCTGAAGGGCGAGAGTTCGAAGTGTATTCCTTAAAACGGGTTCTCAACTCTCCCATGATGGGTCCCGATCAAAGGTAATGGCATTACCTAGGGTTGTAAGAAGTGTTAATTGTAACCATGGAACTAAATGAACTCTCAAGAAAGTGTCATCAGAGAAGAGCAGTAGGAATGACTGGGTACAGGGGACAAGCTGCTATTAATGAGAAATAAGGACCACCTGAGAGAACATTGTCAGAGAATGGTGTCCCTGATTGGTCAGTTGCTTTAAATCCAACTGAAAGGCCAAGAGAACTAACAGCTTTCTAGTGAATCTAGTGAACCCTGTGTAACAAGCTCTTTTACACTTTTGTTCTCACGAAAACCTTCCCAGAAGTAAATTGTGTCCACTAAAGCTTACGTGGAGATGGTACCTGGGACATCCTCCAATGCCAGACCTTTGAGAAATGTTCTCATTCCTCGTGCACTGACAGCGTTTCCTACAAGGACCAAGTTAAACCCTTCTAAGAGACTAACTCCTCTTACCTTAGCCAGCTTCTTGAGCTACTTAAGATCTTCAGTTTGCACTTTTGCCACCATTGTATTACCATCTCATGTGATTGTTCCCAACTAAGATGTATCTGCACTGCAACGTTCACCCTCAGCAGCTCAGGGTAACGTTCCTTTGCCCCTTTCAAGAGGATGTATTATGACACAGTGGCAAGTCTGGCCTCTTGTTATCAGACTTGATTCAGCTGCCAGCTTCCAGGTGTTGTCCAGGGAGCTTTGATGACAGTACCCAGAGGGCAGCTCCAACTTACCAACCCTTTGGCAGCTACTTAACCCTTCTAAGTCCACTTCCTATTCTGTAAATGGGGATACCAAGTGCCTATCACATCGGGTGATGATCGTCATAATGCATATAAAATACCTGTCAGTTTCCAGCACGTATGTACTCAATAGATGTCCAAAAACGCTAAGGCATTTTTATTACCTTCAACTCACTCTGGAATAAACTATAATAATAAAAGCGTAATATGCTAATTAGAGCAGACGTCCTTCTGGATGAAGCCAGGCTTCCGGGCTGTAAGGGAAGCCGGTGCCAACAGCCAGGGGAAGGCAGGCCTACTCTCGCATGAATTTCGTGCATCGGGCCTCTAGTGTTAAAGTAGAAACATTAAAACTCTTACTGTATCTTGGACTTTATCCAAGTTGGCTGTCCTTAAAAAGTAACCCTCTTTGGCAGCACTCATCAAGCTTTCGCCCAAATCTGGGTTTCTCCGTTCAAAAGAGACAGCTGAAGGATGCTGCCTGCTCGTCCTGCTGGAGAAGTAATGCACTTTTAACGAGGAAGTAAACACAGGGGCTGGCTTTCTTTTACATCAAAGGTATCAAAACCCATGTAATTAAAGCTACTATCCTCTCTTCCAGTGGAAACTAACCAAACCATAATTTGTATTTGGAACTGTTTGGCCAAGGGAAATGGTCTGTCGTCAGGCCTGCAACTTCACTTTGGTAACATCAACGGCTCACATTGACTGAGCAGCCACTCTGTGCCTGGCACTGTGACAAGCACTTTTTAACTCATTAATGCCTTTTACAGAGAAAAAGTGAGCCACAGAGAGTAAGTAGTTTGCCCAAGCCATGAAGCAGACTAAGTGGTAAAGCCAGGTTTCAAACCTATTAGCTCTAAAGGTTTCTCTTGGCACCGATTATAATTTACCACCTTTCATGCATATAAGCATAACCAATGGACACAAGACAGTGGGTGTAGGGGAGGCTGGGGGAAGGAGACATATGTAATACTCTTTATAATACTTTAAGCAATAAAACAAAATTAAAAAAAAAATTTACCACCTTTCTTATCGTAGTCATACCAACGAATAAAGCATCCAGTTCCAGAAATGAAGAATGTTGACTTTGCACAATCGTAAGTTCTCTGTGCCCACGTTAATTCATTAATGCAGATTCGACAGAAGCGTGAAAATTAGTAATCACACATAATAAGTCTATAATGAATTTAGTTATAAAATTATATTCTTTACACCATAGACCTTGATACTTAATGTTTAAAATAACCAAGCAGCCTGACTATGGTTGACATTGACCTATGAACCAGGAAGTCACAGTTCCATTCCTGGTCAGGGCACATGCCCAGGTTTTGGGCTGGATCCCCAGTGTGGAGCATGCAGGAGGCAGCTGATTGATGATTCTCTCATCATTGCATCATTGATTTTCTCTCTCCCTCTCCTTTCTTCTCTGAAATCAATAAAAATATATTAAAATAATAAAGCAAACAGTCTTTCATCTTAAAAACATTTTCTCCTTCATTCTAACACCCCATAGCCTTACTACGTAATATTAGCAAATGTGTTAATAAGTCAGTAGCATTTGGCTAATGTTTTGAAACATCACTAATTACCTGAAATCATTTCACAAAAGTCTGCTTTTCAATTAAAAATTTTAAAAAAGGCTATTTTCTTCTTTATAGTTTCTGTATTTTTGAATATTTTATAACATTTATTTTTACAAGTCAGGGGAAAAACTTAAAGTGTAGTCCCAAACTCCAAGTTTATTTTGCAAAACAAGGAATATTTTATTTTTATTTTTTTTAAGATAGAGAGGGAGAGAGAAACATTGATGTGAGAAACATGACTGGCTGCCTCCCACACACACTACAACCGGGGATTGAGCCCAAAACCTGGGCATGTGCCCTGACCCAGAACCCAACCAGCAACCCGCAGTGCATGAGACAACTGAGCCACATCAGCCAGGGCAACAAGGCACACACCCTAAAAGTATTAAGCGCACAGTCAAAACTGATGCACAGGCTTGTTTCGCCTTTGTGGTAAGATACTGAAGGATAATGAGTAAAAATTAAGCAACTCAGGAAAAATAAATAACAAGTGCTAAGCGCCCGAGTGTGCGCGCGTGCACATACACACACACACACACACACACACCAAAACGAATGCAGGAGTTACAATAAAAATCTTTATTTAGGTTTGGTCAGTACAGGGAAGATATACTGGAGTCACAGAGCAATATGCATGAACAGGGTACAACAGTTCATAAAAACTGAGTAACTATGCACACAAATTTCTTAAACATTCAGTCACCTAAAGAGAAAATGCAGATGTATGGTGGAAAAAAAACTGTATCTAACACTGAAACTACCATAGGACTCCATCAACAAGTCCAACTTTTAGTGATAAAACTACTGTACTGGGCAAACTTGGCAGTCATAAACCCACATCTACTCTAACAAGTCTGAATGGTGCATAAGCATAGTAACAGCATGAGTAAGAATGCCCTACACAGCACAGGTTCTAGAGAGACACAGATTTATACAGACATCATTGTGTTATACTTTAAGGAAAGAGTTCCATTTACAATTTCACATTAAACTCATATAAAAATAACCTGACCTTACACAAAATGTCCTTTTAGCAACAAAGTAATTAACTGTTACAATTTCCAAAGTGGCAGAGGTATTGAAGCAAAGAAAAAAAAAAACACACCCACCAAAAAAGGCAAATTGTGACAAAAGTATGCATTAATTTTCTGATAGCATCCTCTCCCAAATTAAATGACGCTGTATAAAAATTTGCTGGAAAAATATTACAAAACTGAGCCCTGTACATTTACACTTGAGTCCAAGCCATTCTGAACGTGGCGGGAACCCGCAGTTCGGTTACCTTTCCCACTCACTGTTTTCTCCTCTTGAGGGTCATGATTGGAGTCTGTGTCATTTAAGTGGTGTGTGAGAGAGTTTTCACTGCCCGTGGGAGAGTCTACACTTTCATACCCCGCACTGAGTTGGTTTACGTAACTACTACCTCCTTTGCCAGTTCTCTCCTCTGAGCTGTTGGAGGCCTTATTACCATTCCCTGGAGAAGAAGGAAAGCCATCTTCAGTGGTGTCCCCCTCCCTGTGACATCCAGACCCAGACGTCCTCGGCCGGGAGGAACTGCCGTTGCTTGGTCCGTTGGCCAGCCGACTGCAGTCTTTACCTGGGGCCTCTGCCTGTCCTACAGGCTCGGAAGATGTAGTCCTGCTGGTACCCGGGGCGGGGGCTTGAGCCTGCTGCTGTTGGTACTGAGCCAGCTGCTGGCGTGTCTCCTTCAGTTGTTGCTGAAGAACTAGAATGGTGCTCTGCATACCCTCTACTTCTTCGTCAAGTTGAATGATGAAGTCATTCAGTTCTGTGCAAAGGAGAGTCAAACCTACTTTAATATCTTCTATAGCATATTTTACAATACTTCAATTCTAAAATTGATTTTTAAAATTTTGCTTGGAATTTTAAAACAGCCATTCAAGAATGAGTTGTTTTTTTTTTCTTTTGGGGGGTGGGTGGGGGGGGGGGGGAGTAGATAGTTAAAATAAATATATTAAAGCAACCAAGTTTAAATTGACTCAACCCATCTAGCCATATACAACTGATTACAGCCCATAACATCTGCTTCGGGCTTATTTCCAGGATTGGGGAACATCCGGCCCACGGGCCATGTAAGGCCCAGGAAATCATTTGGTCTGACCCTGTCAAGGCATTAGGGGAGAGTTAATTAACTGTTTGACCAAATATAGCAGACTAATTTTTAAGTTGAGAATTTTGGCCCACAAATGATGTTATAAATACTCAAATAGCCATTGGCAGAAAAAAGGTTCCCCACCCTTGGTTTTAACCAGTGGGCCCACATGCCTGGTCCTCTTATTCATCCTCTTAGCAAGTGATTATTTTCAGCTCCACAGCTGGGTTAGCCCCTAGGGAACAATGTGGTCCTCGACTCTAACACTCCAAAGAGGCCTAGGCTGTAACCAAGGGACCATTCCACATAAAAAAAAGTAACAACCCAACAGAGAAAACAACTCTTGAAAATTTATGAATACAAATGTCCATTAAGATCTAAAAGCTTTTGGGGGAAGAAGTCCTCACTACTATATAAAATCTCAGATTTACTGTGTTTACGAAGAGTAAGAGCTAAGAACTCACTTTGAAAAGGTAGTTTTAAAGATATTTGACTACTAATCTTTGCAATTAACTATCAGATATAGTAATTAATAATTTAATTTTCAGAGTTTAGATATTTTCCTTACTATTAATCTTCCTCATAAAGAGGAGGAAACAGCTATATACTTGCCCGAAAAAAGGATGGTGGCCGACAAGGATGGTGGTTTGTCTTAGCAAACTTAAATATGATTTCTTATTCATTAAATAGAACCTCAACAGGAACAATCCATGATATACTTTTAGACCACTGGAAGTATCCAAATACTTACAAGATTTACAATTAGAGAAATTGGTTAAATAAAAATATTCTCCTTTGAAAGCACTGATTATAAATTTGTAGATCTGTGTAATGCCTTAGTAATGTAATAGCCTTTCTCTTTTACCAAATTCCACCCTGAAAAACAAAAACTTATGAAATGTACAATCAGGAGAGTGGGGAGAAAACCACTACAATTAAATGGCTTTGTCTGCTAACTAACTAGTTATGTTTCATTCATAATTTTACAGAACCATTGGCTAGAGATTACCATGTAGAGAACCTAATCTGAAATATTCATGCCTGGCAGTTTTTTAAAGCCAGTGCAACATTAACCAAACTTTTCAAAAACCCCCTTACCATCCTGACTGCTTTTAAGCTCCTCACTATATTTCTTCTGTAAAGCCAACTCTGCTTCAAGTTGTGCAATACGTCCCTGGGACAGCTGCCTTCCAAGCTCTTGATTCTCCTGGATAAGCATTCGACACTTCGCCATTAACTTTTTGCCTGTTTGGCTGCAAAGGAAAGAGCCATCCATCACAAAATGAAGACAAAACGGTCTACAACCTTCTTTGCTTGCAATTAGTACGCGATTCAGGTAACAGGTAAAGAACCTAACTATGTCACAACATATGCCTCCCTGTGATTACCATCTTCTTCTCTGGAACACAGCCATCTTCTGCATTTCAGTATTCTGCCAATACAGCAGCAAAAATAAACCCTAAGCCAAAAGTACCGAAATGGTCACTTTTTATTGCTATTACTTGCCAGTGAATTAACACACCTCAGATATGCCAAAATATTAATAAAACAATAAGGTACTTAGCTTTATGGAACAGGAAAGTCCTTGAAAAAATAAATGCACCACCACAAATGTGCAATTCTTTAAAATAACCAATATATGGAAATCAGTACCTATAAATGTAAATGCGAGTATATTTATTCTTGCCAGAACAGCATTTAATAAGGATGCCTCTTAATAGGCAATTCTCATAGGAATGTTTATTGCATTAATGGAGGTGTGTTCAGTAATTGTTTTTAAAGCTTTTAAAAATAGAGGCTTGAGACTATTCATATTCATCAATCCCTCATTTAACTTCTTTATAGGACATGCTTTTGAGTTATCTTACAATATGACATTAAGGTTTAAAAAAATTATTATCGATACGTAGTTAAGATTTTATTGATGTTATAAAAGATTATCCTTAGGACACAAAAATAAGATAATAAATAATGCAAATATTTGCCAAATTAGGAATGTATACTTTCATAAATTAGTTACCTAGTGCTAGTACAACATATAGAGCCTACATGCATATATACAGCAATTATAAAAAATGCAATCAAAAGTCCTGTCTCAATAAAATTTTACTGCTTTGCTTTAGCAATCACAATAGAAATAATGACTTTTCAAGGGATCTGATTTAAATATATAATCATATATATTACCTTTGAGACATAGATATGAAGTTTGATATCCTTGTAATGGCATTAAGTTCAGAATGACCTTACTGGCTATAAAACTTTTTTTGCTGACAATTTGTATTTCTTTATTCTTTTAGTGGGTTCCCCCCTTGCCCAATATATTTAAGAATGCATCTGATGTTACTAAGCCTTGGGACTGTTAAATGGGAGCGCTCTGTAAGTAATGCTCATTCTTTGACTCTTGCAAGGTTCTTTTACTGAGAGCACTTGTTCTAACCTATTATCCTTAAGCAAACTGTGGTGAAGTACAACCTTGGGTTACTACTGGCTCAAAGAAGCCTCAGGTGAAAGCAGCGAGTCAGCAGTAGTAAAAGATTATTAGCTACCTTTCCTGTTTTTGGCTACTGTTGCTACAGATCGCTCCCATTTCCCCTGAGCAGACTTGAGCAGCCACTGAACAAGAGTTTAGAAATCAAATGAGGAATTAAGAAACAGGCAGCACTGTCAATCATGCTGATGCTCCTTCCTCCCACTTTATTGCTATGCTCCCATGGCTTTTTCTTGCTAAGTAACATCAGTGTTTTCCAACTAACCTGAAAAATCTTTTATATAAACTGAACAAAGATCAGAAAAAAACTAAAATCAATAATTTGTGAGATGACTTAATCTCACAAAGTAGCACAAATTCTAATGCAAAAATGTTTCATTTATGAAAGTATACCATTTCATTTATGAAGTCATACCATTATACAAACAAATGCCTGCTCTAAGATAATCCTATCATTTCTAAAATTAATGATTACTAAAATAAATCTTAACAAAACTGTTCTTCTTTAAACATTCTATAACTTTATGTCATTTAAAATTTGTGCTGTGTTCATTATATCACAAAAACATAAAAATTTAATTATAAGTAACTATTTCTGGAAGAATATATTTTTTTTAACTACAAAAAAACCCCAACCCATTCCTAAAATCAAATAATTCACAAAGAAAACATAATAGGAATTGGTTTCATAGAAAATACTTATACAAAAGAATGGACACTGTACATTGCTTTGTTATCAAGGAGCCAGGATAACTTGGGAGAGTTGTACACACAATTACCTAAATGGTTAACTGAAAACTGAGCACTGCCAAAATACTGAAACATATCCTCTAAATACTGTAAAACATATGATTATCACATGCATAAAATATCTTAACTACCATGGACAAAGTAATTCAGGGAAGCTCTCTCAAAATGAAAACAGAATAGGAAAAAAAAATACCGAAAGCAAAATCACAACCCATTCTATTTGAATTATTCCAGATATAGTATTGATTATATACTATTTGTTTTAAGCTAATGATGTATTTACATGTAGTATCTAGAATACCCTGGTTTACAGCCTATTTTTTCAGAGACTAAAAATCTATTTATAGGTGATTAAAATACACTAATACAATGGAAATATTATGTAGCCATTAAATATGAAACTAAATGAACTAAAAAAAAAGTAAAATGTCCAAGAGATAAAGTGGAAAACAAAAGCCAAAGCAGCCAACCATCTGTAGCACATTCACATTTGTTTAAAACCAATATATGAGATGACTTTATATGCACAGCAATTATCTTGATGATACCCAAGAAGTGTTAACAGTGGTTACTGATCCTGGAGAACAGAATGGGAAAGCGCAAGGCCACATCCAGGAGTGACTCTCACTTTTCGTCTTCACTTTTCTTCATTCTTTTTCAACTTTATTCATGAGCATGTATTATCTTATCAATTAAAAAAAAATTTAACAGTAAGAAGAAAAAAACCCACAAACCCCAAACTGACTGTTATCTAAATGCAAAGAAAGATGCTGGCTACATTTAAGTACATGCTATTAATACATTTTATAAATTATTTCTTGACCTACTAAAAATATTTAGGCCATTTCTACTATGATCTTAAAAGGCATAAAATATATACAAAAGCCTTAATGCGGGCACCATAAGCTAATTTCAAACAGATTTGGTTACTTACTCTCCAACCCCCATTAAAAATGAGAATCTTAGAAGCGGATTTCTTGCTATAAAGTCATACAACAAACCACTTCTTAAACCCACCCTCTGCCCCACAATCAGTTCCCTAAAGCAGAAACATACATGATACTTACAATTGATTTGAATGATTAAGAGAGAACTTAAGTCACCCTTGTTAAAATTAAACGTTGGGACAATCTGGAACATTTATCTTCACTCATCTTAGACTCCATTATCACCAAGAGAAAATTCGAATTGGTGACTTATAGAATGATCTGAAGAAAAAAAATTCACCTCCAGGACTGGATGGAAGCATGAAGAAAATGCCTCATTTATCTAAATGATCAAATGAATTTGCTGGATATGATCACTATACCTTTTTTTTCAATTCACAAAATGTCTCACTTAGGCCAGCCCACGGTTCCCAGACATTATTTCCCAATCTTCTGACAGGCACCCTGTGAAGCTGTCCCACAGGAATTTCTACTTCAATATCCTGGGACAAGGCGTCAAAAAGTACCAAGTGTCAAGTCTCCTTGTCTTTTATGATACCAGCTGGAAAACAGAGGCATGGCCTTTCCTTTCCTTTGAAGAGCACAGCAACAATTTTCCCAAAATCAATCTGCTCTCCACAGCCCCCAAAATCAAAATGTTAAAATTACAACAAAATCATCATAGTATTCCTTGAACTTAAAAAAAAACAACTATTAAAGGCACATTTAATTTAATATCAAAAGTGCAATACAAAAGGCTCAAAATACAATGAAGGAACACATTCCCCCATTAACACCAATGACAATGCTCTTTCAACTTGTGCCTGTTGAATGAAATGGGGATTTAATAAATTTCACTACTAAAAAATAACGCAGCGAGTCTCATCACAGCCAATATCCTTATACAATCTAGTCGTGAAATGAGTTTATAATGCTTCACAGTTTAAACCTGAAGTTTGATACCACACCTTCATGTTTGTACAGTCCTCAGTAAGATTATCTACAGTATTAGCAACCATTCAAAGAACAAACCATTGATTCAAACCACATTGATTTAAGGCTCAATCAAGTAATAGAGAGCCCCAAACGAAATGGTTAAATATATGAACTACTTGTACTGATATCTATTAAGTAGTTTCTTATCAAATAAACCCTTGAAATGCAAAATTCACCTCATTTAAGTTTTGATCAAGAAGTTCAACAACAATCATGAAGTCCACAGTCTTATAGGCAAAACTGATATACAGTGTCTCTAAGTCACTATGCTCAAGGTTAAGAGCGATGCATATTCCATTTTTACATTTTACTGGAATTTTACATGTTCAATTCATTATTTTAAATCCCTAGGTTTTCATTCCTCCAAACTGTCTGAAGACACAGTGTGCCACAGACTTAAGACTTCTGTTTCTCCCTCTATTTTCTTCAAACAGAAACATTTCTCAAGTGTCTACATGTCCTAGAAGGGGAATTTTTCGGAGGTGGCCACTTCTTCGGAATAGTCCGACGCCATCAGGCCTCTGAAGCAAGGGGAGGGGAAGAGAAAAAAGCTGAAACAAAGGTTCATCTGGTCAGTGTTACATTAACCATTACACGCTGGATAGTATAAGAATGTGGCTTTTTTGGCTCAAAAAGTCTGAGTCTTGGTGTGGAAACGAGTACTTGGCTGTCCCACCACAGCTTTCTCGTAGTGGGACTGTCAGGGAAGTCTTGACTGGGGAGTATGATTTGTTTACCTATCAGGCGTAAACTTCCAGGCACTCAGTTCATTTTGGGCTTGTTCCAGTTTGTCTTTAGTCTGTTCCAGTTCACCTTTCATTTTTAGGAAAAACAAGTTGATCGCGGGGTCCACCATTGTTGATCTCAGTTGGGCGACACTGGGCTGCTGGACTTGCTTGAGGTACTGGATTTGAGTCTGTGCAAAGCAAAAGAAACAATTACTGCCAAATCAAAGGAAACATACATAAGAAGGTGAGCTAAAATCGATTTTCATTTGCTGTATTTGCCAACTTGTTTATGAAAACTCTCCCTCTTTGATCTTAAAATCCTCTAAAGTAAAAATTAAAAACAACTATTTAAAGTTACCCTTAAATTAAGGATATTTAAGGAATTATGGCCATTTGGTTGCATTTCCATATTTGAAACCTTTAAATAAAGAGGCTACATCTTACTTTGCAACCAAAACAGTACCCAAAAAATCGGTTATATTTATTAAAAATGCTAGCAATCACTGGGAAAAAGCCAAGTTTAAAATATTAATTATATAACACTACAGTACTTTACACATTCAAATTTGTGCCCATGGAAGTTATTTTAAGTACAATACAAATCCCTTAAAAATATACCAGGTACAAGGTTATAATTTAAAACACACACTTGCATTTCTAGATTTAAAAATATGTAGTATTTATATTTACATGAGCTGGCATTACTTTATAAACAGCATCTTATAAATAGCTTTATAAATAGCATCTTAAGCCAAAAGAAATTCTATGTTTATTTTTTTCCCTTCAGAGTAGATTTGAATCATAGAATTGTAAAGTTGGAAGGTGACTGACCTAGTCCAAACTTATTTTTGAGAAATTAAATAAACCAAGTGTCCACGAATACAGTTAGTTCAGTGCCAGAACTGGGACTAGAATTGTAGCTCTCAAGCCTTCTGACTCCGATCTAGGGCTTTCCCCACCATACCAGAACTTCCCTACTTACACACAAAACCTTCCATTTCTCTCAGCTGTACTATTTACTATCACCTTAAAAATACCTTTCTAAAATATGAAATACAGTTTATTGGCTTTAAATGTATCACTTGCTTCACACCCAAAGAAGATATGGTTCAAGATCTTGCTCCACACTAAGGCTTAAATAGGATTTAGGTTAACATTTCATAAGTAGCTAATCTCTATCATACATTTAGTAAAAGCCAAAAATATACTGAATAGATTTAGGATACATTTAATTACTATTTCATTGAGCAAAGAGAACTAATTTTTACTTAACTCAGGGAGATTTATTTTAAGTAACTCATTTTAAAAAAATATTTGTATTAATTTTGGAAAGGAAGGGAGAGGGGGAGAGAGAGAAATATAAATGATGCGAGAATCATTGTCTGGCTGCCTCCTGCATACCCCCTACTGGGCATCAAACCTGCAACCCGGGCATGTGCCCTTGACCGAAATCGAACCCGGGTCCCTTCAGTCCGCAGGCCGAAGCTCTTATCCACTGAGCCAAACTGTCTAGGGCAGGGGTGGGCAAACATTTTGACTCGAGGGCCACAATGGGTTCTTAAACTGGACCGGAGGGCCGGAACAAAAGCATGGATGGAGTGTTTGTGTGAACTAACATAAATTCAAAGTAAACATCATTACATAAAAGGGTACGGTCTTTTTTTTTTAGTTTTATTCATTTCAAACAGGCCGGATCCGGCCCGCAGGCCGTAATTTTCCCACAGCTGGTCTAGGGCTTAAGTAACTCATTTTAAATAAGAAAATACAACTGTTTATTCAATGTAAGGCCAGTTGCTAAGACAACTTAATAGGAATAAAGCATGTCATATAGTACATAGCACATACTACTACCAATAAAGAAAACACTGCCTCTCCAACACCAACATAGTTGCTATTTAGATTTACACAGGGAACTGCATCTGCCACATTAACCTTGACCTTTCCCTGTTTTTGTGCCTGCTGCCCTTTCTGCAAAACTTCCCTCTGTATTCTAACGGAAACAATGCAGTTGTGAGTTGTTGAGCAGGCCTGTGCAGGGGAGAGCTATAAAAATGTGGCTGGGAAGGTTAGGCTCTAGTTGAGATAACCTTGAAATCTAGGTTGAAAAAGACAAAAGAGTGATGGGGCACCCACAAAGGCTTGATCAGGCATGAATGTTCAAACTGCCAGTGTATATACGATAGCTGACGAATCATGAAGGAACCAGCAGCACATATTGTTTGTCTAAAGCAGCAGTCGCCAACCGGTGGTCTGCGGACCACTGGGGGTCTGTGAGGTCCCAAAGGGTGGTGACTGCTGGTCTAAAGCAAATGGTGAGATATACCTGAACTAGGATAACAAGAGGCCTCAAGAAGAGAGGGTTCAAAACACACAGGTGTTATGAGGTATTACCACAACTACCCATTCTTACTCTAGCTACGCTATCTATCCAGGTGTTAGCACTGGAAAAGTAAGATTTAGCCTTTGCATGGGTAAGCATCTTAACACAATGCCATGCAAACAGGGAGAACTAAAATTATTAAATGAGTAAATGGTAGAATCTAGAATCCTAACTATCAGAAAAAGCAAAGAATTAAATGATTTTGAGACTGGGCAACTGAGATGCACTGCCCACTTCATTAGACATGAAAATCATAAGAGAGAAAAAAATTTTTGTTGGAGGAGTGTGTGTTACATAGGAAGAAAACAATAATATTCAAACTACTGATGAGACTTCTTGAAACCAATGGCCAAAGGTGAGGATGGTTTAATAGTTGAAAATACAGAAAGTGAAGGCATGAGTACTGAGAAAAAGAGAAATTTAATGCATTAGTTAGTGACTTTAAAGGGGGGAAAAATTAGTGGTAGTGAAGATGGAAACAAAAGGAGAAAAAGTGATGAGTAGGTAGAGAAAATGACAAAGGCTACTGTTTTCTTAAGCAAAGTGACAGGTGAAGAGTCGTTTTGAAAAAGTGAAGAGGGCCCTAACTGGTTTGGCTCAGTGGATGGAGCATCGGCCTGCGGACTCAAGGGTCCCAGGTTCGATTCCAGTCAAGGGCATGTACCTTGGTTGCGGGCACATCCCCAGTGGGGAGTGTGCAGGAGGCAGCTGATCAATGTTTCTCTCTTGTTGATGTTTCTAACTCTCTATCCCTCTCCCTTCCTCTCTGTAAAAAAATCAATAAAATATATTTAAAAAAAAAAAAAAAAAGAAAAAGTGAAGAGGGACAAGAGACTTTTGTGGAAATGTAGACACTCTCTGCAGAGTAAGTAAAAGAATGAGAGAAGAAATAGGAATAGGACTGTGCCCAACATTAGTCCCCAGTGACCAGAATATTGCCTTATATATTAGATTTTTATAAATGTGTCGGAGATTACATAAAACTCAAGAAAAGTTCAGATTTTAAAATTAGAAACAGTGACAGAGCTTCCTCTACTTAGTATAACTTACATATACCAACACTAAATTTAAAAAAAGGCTAACACTGTTTAAGACAGCATAAAATTGAATCTAAATTCAACCACAGCTAAACCATCAAATATGTCACTACATTTTAGATCTATGTAGACATGATTCAAATGAAAGCTGCAATAATGAAAAAGAAAATGTGGCAGAAGTTGCTGACACATCGAGGGGTAAAGAGAAGAAACTAATCAGATGGTTGATTCTTTTTAAAAATATACATATTTTTATTGATTTCAGAGAGGAAGGGAGAAACATCAATGATGGAAAATAATCATCGATTGGTTGCCTTCTGCATGCCCCCTACTGGGGAACGAGCCTGTAACCTGGGCATGTGTCCTGACTGGGAATAGAAGAATCGTGACCCCCTGATTCACAGGTCAATGCTCAACCACTGAGCCACTACAACTGGGCCACTGATTGATTCTTGTATGTGCCGAGCGGGGGATGAAATCCATGTATTGGGACGATGCTCTAACCAACATCGACGAGCTACCCAGCCAGAGCACAAACCTATTTTAAATCCAATGATGACAGTCTATCTATTGAAAATTTACATTTTGCTATTTATATCTCAAAGAATATCTACCTAGCAAAATGTGAATTTATAATTATTAAGTATATAGAATTAGCTAAGTACTAATTAACACATGTGATGTGGACTAAAAACCAATTCCTCAGAGAGTTAAAGCATTTGAAATACTTACAGTACACTCTTGCATCTCTTGCTCCTTGGTTGCTAGTCGCATTACAAGGATGTTTTCCCTTCGTGCAGACTCTTGTTGTTGTTGCTTTAGTTTTTCTTCCGACTCCCTTAAGCCAGTTACATCATTAGCTGTGATTAAAAAAAAATTTTTTTTTTCAAAACATTATGAAATACAATTTCAAAACCAAATGGAACTAATGAAATGAAAGTTCTGATTGTCTTTGTCAGGATAATAAAAACCAGGGTAAAAAATTCATTAAGTCTTTAGTTTCTCTCTTAACTACGGTTAGAACAAGGAAGCTTGTTCCCAAGCACAGTGCTCTTTTAGGAGATAATGGTGCTATCGTGGTCCAAAGCCACCTAATATTAGATGGAATTATGTTGTTACAGTCTCATCTGTTTCAACTTCACACAGGAAACTTTTGTATTTGCTTATATTATACAGTATTCAGAGTCCTGGTTAGGACTGATTTTAACCTATTCAATATAATAAGCATGTCTATAACTGTACAATTATTAGATCAAGTTTTCATGATGTTCATAACATCTATGGATTATAATATAGTTTAATAACTGAAATTTCAGGGTACTAAGCTTTCTGGGCTTGGAAAACAATATTGGTTTTGATTTATTTTTAATATGTTTTTATTGATTTTTGAGAGAGAGGAAGCGAGGAGAGAGAGAAACATCAATGATGAGAAAGAAGCATTGATTGGCTGCCTCCTACAAGCCTCCTACTGGGGATCAAGCCTGAAACCCGAGTATGTGCCCAGACAGTGATATCTTGGTTCATGGGTTGAAACTCAACCACTGAGCCACACTGGTTGGGCATAATATTGGTTTTTATATTCACAAATAATGTTACTCTCAATGAAAAGTGACAGACTAAAAAGGTTGATATTATAAACTTTGTTGGTATTTTTAGCAGATTTTGAAAAATCTGTAAAAAATATAGCCATATCTTATTTTTATGATTTAAGTAATAATTAAGTTACAATTTAAATAAATTTATTACTAGTTCTTTGTGCATACCTAGACTAATAACTTGTGCTTTAATTCAAATTCCTCTGTGGAAGGTGTTAGGGACAGATTTAGGAAAGTGTAAAGTAGTTGTGAGTTTCCCTATCCATATTCTCTCAGAATTTTGTACATAATTCTGCTAAAATAGTCATGCTATTATATTATTGCATGTCAGTCTTCCCCAATGACTGGGAACTCCCCAAGAAGAGAGATCATGTGTCATTCACCTATTTCCTAGCACCCAATATAGTGCCCATAGTTCTTTAATGTTTGAATAAAAATTACATTTGCTTAGCAAAACCAATTATCCTGAATGTCTATTACAATCTAAAAAGAGATATTTGCATGGTCTTTAGGAAGCTACAACGCAAACTTACAGTTCAGATCTGTGTACTTGCCCTCCAAAGCTTGCACATATGCTTCATACTGTTTCCATCTAGTACAAAAATAAATTCGTTATTAGTTGTTAAATTGAAATTGTTTTATTAAGAAACTAAAAAAAGTCACATCTGTAAACTTATAAATTTAACACCAAGAATTCCACTGCATGTTTTAAGGTCTCTTCCATTTTGATAATTATAAATCTAGTTTAACCAATAATAAATAAGTCACTTCATTATTCCTTCTCAACTTAATGGAACTATGTAAAAGAAAACACAGATAGAAGTGTTTTCTCCTGAAAACTTACCAAGTGTGTATCTCTGGGTCAGATCACACACCATATAAGACTTTGTATCACTTATGTTCAGTTCAATGCCTGGATAATGGAAGCTGAGTAAAAAAACCTACTACGACATTCATATATGCTTTCCACCACAAACAAAAGGCATCTGATATAATAAAAGTCTAATATGCCAAGGATGCTCAACCACTCGATGATGTGCACTGACCACCAGGGGGCAGACGCTCTGACCAGTAGGCTAGCTTGCTGCTGGGGACCCGCTGATTGGGACTGAGCAGGACTGAGCAAGATGGGCCAGAAACGCCCTGGTACCCTCCCGTGTCCCTCCCAGGCACCAACTGCACCAGTGGGGTCCCTTGGCCTGGCCTGTGCCCTGTTGCAATCCGGGACCCCTCGGGGGATGTCAGAGAGCCGGTTTCGGCCCGATCCCACAGGCCAGGCCGAGGGATCCCACTGGAGCACGAATTCGTGCACTGGGCCTCTAGTATAAAATATGCCTAATTATAAGAGGCTGCAGGTTATCTTGGCTCTTTTGTGAAAATACCATGTGACTCTCTCTAAAATAATATTTATTTTTACTTGTAAAAAAAAGGGGGAGAGAAAATACTACTTTTCCAGTCTATTTGTAAAGCTGTATCAACTTGCATAAATGCTATATACTGTCAGAATATAAGAAGTCCTTTCTTCCTCATTATATTCCCCTACCCACAAAACATAGGCTATATTAGCTGCTCTTGCAATGATTGTACATAAACAACAAAGCTTTCCCCAGTCATATGTTTAAGCAACTGCTAATGCAAGCATAACTGCCCTGACTGTCGCTGTCCTGCTTACTGAAGAGCTATGTTTTCAAGCCACTCTTTAGTTGCAGCTAATCAAAATTTAATTTTAGAAAATCTTTTTATAATCTTAAAAACTTTGACAGGTCAGCTATAAGATTTACTATTACATCACAATGACCAAAAAATACCAAGCTAATCTACCTTCCATATAGAGACTACTGTTCAGCCAAGAGCATGTTATTTTTATAGCCAAGGCAACCTAGGGTACAAATCAAGTGCATTCAATATTTGGGGATCAATAAAGGTCTCTTGTGGAGGCAATATAAGAACTATTTGTTTTAGAAGAATGGAAAAATATAAAAAAGTCAACAAAAACATCCTTATCAAGAAGCCAAAAAGTACAGACTAGTTAAATAAGTAGCAGTTGATTTAAAATCACCAAGAGAATTAATGAGGGAAAAACTCATGAGAATTCCCTAAAGAAAGAAGTTAATCTGACCTCAAGAATATTCACCACCCACACACACAATCAAGAAAAAGACTGCACATACTAACCAGAGGAATTATCTAAGAAAGGATAAAAGGCAAGGACTGTCTCATATCAGAGGTACAAAGAGAACAAAAGGTGAGTGGCAGTATATCATAAGCAAGTGCCTACCGCAGCAGGGAAGGACAAGAGTGTTTTGGAATACTAAGGATTCAAAATTTATGTGGAGGAAAATAAAGGGTATGCAATGGAAAAAGTGTCCTATGCATAAGATTATGCAAAGGAAGATAAAGAGAAGTCCACAACAAAGTAAGTAGAACGAGTGGGAAATTATCAGACTCTAGGAAACAATAGAACGAGTAACCTGTGTCTATCTTACAAAACACCTCTTCTCTCTACTCTAGCCGATTAAATTTATTTAGTCCTTCAAGTAAAAATTCTGTGAAATTTCTAGAGAAAGTTCAATGACCCTGAAAAATATTCATTTATTTTTACCTAAAAATGTCACGTAAAAACTTATCAACCATAGTAATAAAATGCAGAAAGAATATATTTAAGTTATAAAACACAAAACATGCGATTCTTTTTCTGATTTCTTGCATTTAAAAGAATGAATACCATAATGCTGCATTTCTCAATCTATTTTTGCAAGACAATTATAAGATAACCCCAGAAAATCAGAGCTGGAAATAACTGTTAAAAGTAATTTAATCCAACTCCTTTAACGCCAAGATGAGAAAATGAAGGATATAAAGAGTTAAATGAGCCAACTAAGGTTCCTTAGAAGAAAGAGTAACTTGCCTTCATCAGTAAATAATGTATTTCTTCCATAACTGAAAACATATCCTTTAGGACTATAACTTTTTCACATATTAAACAGGAAAGGAATAACTACATTAAACTAATTTTTGCAAGAAAAAAATTCAGGTTACCTATTAGTCTAGAAGTTACCCAACCTAGTGCTTTAGATCTTTAAAGTGTTATGCTTTCCTCAATGATTATATAATAAAGAAACAGGCCATAAAAAACACATTTCAAAAGTACATTAAATGATTTGAAGATGTATGCACATTAAAAATAAAATACCTAACAGACAAAAACTTTATAGTATAGAATTACAATATAATGCTCTATAAAAATATTTTTATAATTTGAAACATAAAAGAACATTTTACCTTAAAATTAACTCATCTCGTGCCATAACTTTGAAGTCTGTCTCACTCAGTCGAACCTATAAATAGAATTGAAATATGAACTGGGTGCTTTTCCTAAACATTTTAAATGTACATACCACTGTTGCTTACACTTTTCATATTTTATGAAGATAGGATAACTTCTAATGCCTCAAGCGCTGGTTTCTAATAGGAATCCCTTTATCACTAAGACAGTAGTTCTCAACCTTCTGGCCCTTTAAATACAGTTCCTCATGTTGTGACCCAACCATAAAATTATTTTCCCTGCTACTTCATAAAGGTAATGTTGCTACTGTTATGAATCGTAATGTAAATATCTGATATGCAGGATGGTCTTAGGCGACGCCTGTGAAAGGGTCATTCAACCGCCAAAGGGGTCGCGACCCACAGGTTGAGAACCGCTGCACTAAGACATTCAAAGCCCTTCCAAAAGGAGCACTATACTGAGACACATGAAACATCTCCAAGCCTGAGACTTAGAAATGGTTATTAAAAGGCTAATATGAAAATTGTCCCCTTCACGGGAAGTTTGACCAGGGGGCAGGGCTGCCAGCCGACCTCCTGTGTCCCCTCCACCTGGCCGGCCCTCTCTGATCGGCCCCAATTGGGGGGCTAGCCGGACCCCACCAGTGCACGAATTCGTGCACCAGGTCTCTAGTATACTATACTTAAAAAACACACACATAACTCTTATTTTATTGTAAAGTAGTTTTAAAAAAGTAAACCTTTTATCTTTAAAACGAGAGGCCCAGTGCACAAAATTCATGCATGGGTAGGGTCCCTAGGCCTGGCCAGCAATCAGGGCCTTCCAGCTGCCAGCCAGGGCCTTCCTTTGTTCCTCGCTGCCCCCGGTGGTCAGCACAAATCATAATGAGCTATTGAACTCCTAGTCTCCAGTTGAATTCCCGAGGGAACACTTTGCATATTAACTTTTTATATATATAGATGCGCATCATTATTAGGGACATGCAAATTAAAACCCCAATGAGCTATCATTACACACCTATTAAAATGGCTAAATAAAAGACTGTGGTAACAACTCCAAATGGTAGGTAAAGATGCAGAATAAGATTGCTGGTGAGAATGTAAAATGGTATGGCTGCTCTGAAAAACAGTTTGGTGGTTCCTTTTAAAACTAAAAATAGATGTGCTCGACAACCCAGCATTTGAACTCTTAAGCACATATCCCAAAGAAATGAAAATGTATTTTCACACAGAAACTTGTACAGCTTTATTTGCAACAGCCAAAACTTGGAAACTACCCATACTTCAACAGGTGAATAATTAAATTACAATACATCCACACCATGGGATACTAAAAAGAAACAGACATAAGCAATTTGGATAAGCCTCAAAGAAAATTATACTGGGGGGAAAAAATCTCAAAAGGACACATATACTGCATGATTTCATTTATATACATTTGTAAAGTAGCATAATTATAGAAAACTGCTTAATGTTTGCCAGGTGTTGGGGATTGAGAAGGAGGGAATGGATATGGCTATCAAGAAATGACACAAGGGAAGCTTGAGGTGATGAGTTAGTTAACTAATCTGGTTGTAGTGTTGGTAACACTAAGTTATGTGAGATAAAACTACATAGACACACATATGCACTCTCTGCATATATAACCTGTGAAATCTGAATAAGCTCTGTATTGAGTTCCTGGTTTTGATGTTATGCAAGATGTCAACCTTGAAGGAGGCTGGAGGAAGAGTGTATAGAACATCTCAGCACATTTCTCTGCAACTTTTTGTGAATCAATAATTATTTCAAAACTAGAGGCCCAGTGCACAAAATTCATGCACAGGTAGGGTCCCTAGGCCTGGCCAGCAATCAGGGCCCATCAGAGCCTTCTGGAGGATGGCCAGGGCCTTCCTTCATTCTGCACCACCCCCTGGTGGTCAGTGCACATCATAATGAGCGATCAAACTCTCAGTTCAACTCCCAAGGGGACACTTTGCAATACTAGCCTTTTATATATACATATAGATACAAGATAAAGTTTTAAAAAATGGGCATAATAGTCTACCTCAGTGGCTTGAGTGTGGCTCTTCCACAAAATGCCATGTGCAGGTGCGCACGTACAGTGTGATTGAAACTTCGTGGCCACACTCAAGGGGCCAAAGAGCCGCATGTGGCTTGTGAACCGCAGTTTGCCAACCACTGGTCTAGCTAGATGAAATTACTTCGTAAATTGAGGAATATTGTTTTTTCTATACCAAATGATTAGGAAGGTGAGGTACCTCTTCTACTCTAGTATAAAATTATGGCTATAGTCCTAGCCAGTTTGGCTCAGAGGATAGAGCATCAGACTATGGACTGAAGGGTCCTCGGTTCGATTCTCAGTCAGGGCACATGCCAAGGTGCAGGCTCAATCCCCAGTAGGGGGCATGCAGGAGGCAACTAATCAATGAGTCTCTCACATCACTGATGTTTCTTTCTCTCTCTCCATTCCTCTTTGAAATCAATAAAAACATATTTTAAAAAAATTATGGCTAGATTACAGTTTCCCTTATAACATACACTTATATCCTGCTTTCCCAATTGAATTTTAAATTCCTCTTAGAAATGTTACTTTTTTAAATAAAACAAAGTACGATTTAATGCTTTGGCACACATTTGACTTTGTGCTCTGTACCAAGGCAAGCTAACAACTAGAATATGAAGTCCCATCTCCACTATTTCTTTTTTCCTCCTTTCAGCTGAATGTAATGATGGGCACTGGTTAACAAAATCATACGGGTTTCAGGTGCACATTGCCACACACCATCTGTACACTGTACTGTGTTCACCATGCCAAGTCAAGTCTCCTTCCATCACCATTTATCACCCCATATACCCTTCACCTCCGCCACCAATCACTATACTGTTGTCTGTATCCATGAGTTTTTTCCCCCTCAATCATTCCACCTGCCCATACCACCCTCAACAACTGTCAGCCTCCTCTCTGAGTCTGTCTTTATTTTGCTTAATTCATTCTGTTGATTAGATTCCACAAGAATGCAATCATCCGATACTTGTCTTTCTCTGAATGGCCTATTTCACTTAGCATAATGCTCTCCAGGTCCATCCATGCTGTCACAAAAGGTAAGATTTCCTTCTTTTTTTAAGGCCTAGTAGTATTCCACTGTGTAAATGTACCACAGCTTTTTTATCCACTCATCTACGGACACTTGGGCTGCTTCCAAATCTTGGCTATTGTAAATAATGCTGCAATGAACATAGGGGTGCATATAGTCTTTCAAATTAGTGTTTCGGGTTTCTTCGGATAAATTCCCAGAGGTAGAATCTCTGGGTCATAAGGCAGTTCCATTTTTAATTTTTCAGGTAACTCCATACTGCTTCTCACAGTAGCTGCACCAATTTGCATATCCACCAACAGTGCATGAGAGTTCCCTTTTCTCCACATCCTAGCCAAGACTTGTTGCTTGTGATTTATTGATAGCCATTCTGACAGGTGTGAAGTGATATCTCGTGGTTTTAATTTGCATCTCTCTGATTAGTAACATTGAGCATCTTTTCATTTGTCTACTAACATCTGAATGTTCTATTTAAGGACACGTCTATTCAGGACTTCTGCTCATTAAAAAAAAATTTTTTGGGGGTTGAGTTTTATAAGTTCTTTATAAATTTTGGATATTAACCCCTTATCAGATGTATTGTTGAATAAGTTTTCCCATTCAGTGGGTTGTTTTCTCACTTTGCTGATGGTTTCCTTTGCTGTGTAAAATCTTTTTAGTTTGATGTAGTCCCATTTGTTTATTTTTTTCTTTTGTCTCCCTTGCCTGAGGAGATATATCAGAAAAAAATATTGCTACGAGAAATGTCCGAAATTTTATTATTACTTCTTTGTAACTGTGTGCGTGTGTGTGTGTGTGTGTGTGTGTGTGTATAAAATATTGACTATTCTGAACTAACAGGAATACAGAACAGGGGGATAATGAGACCAGAGGAAAAGGTAGAACCTAAGAACTAAAGAGTTGTAACCTTTTTTTGAAACATATAAAAATAAATTTACATTACAATCAAAGGAATTTAAATTAGGAAAAAAGAAGTTAACTTATAGAAACCTGTGGAAAAATATCTCCTTTTCTGACATTATTTGTATAATGTTCACATAATAAAGGCTAAGAGTAGAGCAAGGGAAAAACATTACAAGAGTTTTCCAAAATTTGAAAATATTCTAAAAATACACTGCATATGAGACACAATGTATAGTACATTATATACCCATGATGCTATTATTATCATAGGCAAAGGAGTGAACATTAAACAAACACTCGAGATAGTGTGTGTGTGTGTGTGTGTTTGTATAAATAAAATGCTTAAAAACTGCTGGAAAAACACACCTTTTTGGGAAGAGGTTCCTCGTTGGTCATCTTGAATCCTAGAAAAAGGGAGAGAGAGATGAGGTTCAATTGATTTTTTTCCATTGAAAGTAGGACAAAAAATACTGGCCTTTTCAAACCAATTTATTAGTGAACTCAATTATGACCAAATCATTAAGGGTTCCTTTGAATTTAAATAAATCTTTTGTTTTAGATTTACAGAACAGTTGCAAAGATATTACAGGGTTCCTGAAATTGCCATACCCAGTCTCTCAAGTTAACATCTTTTTTTTTTTTAAATGTATTTTATTGATTTTTTACAGAGAGAAAGGGAGAAGGATAGAGAGTTAGAAACATCGATGAGAGAGAAACATCGACCAGCTGCCTCCTGCACACTCCCTACTGGGGATGTGCCCGCAACCAAGGTACATGCCCTTGACCGGAATCGAACCTGGGATCCTTGAGTCCACAGGCCGACGCTCTATCCGCTGAGCTAAACCAGTCAGGGTTCAAGTTAACATCTTACATTAGCATTACTATTACATTATATTGCAACTATTAGGTTATTTAAAAAATTCTTTTATAAAAAAGTTGTTCTTTTTGATGTTGCCATAAAGGATTGAGAGATAATTTTTCAATGCATTCTTACAACTGCCCTATAAAAGACAAATCTTGCAGAAGTGACAACTTTGTGCTGAAGTCAGATATTGACCTCAGGCAGTATCCCAGGCATCTTGCTGAATTGATATAGAAGAGTAGGACCAGTTGCTAAGCCTTTTCTTTTACAGCATTATGGTTAAGGTAGAAGCTATCATTGCCATAATTCACTACTGTACAATGCTTACATATAATATATACACCTTAATAAAAATATTCCTACACTATTTAATCACGTCACAATAATTTGTATCTCAAAATGTTTTATATAAATTTATACAAAATTCACTTACTCTTGTTGCAAAAGATAAATTGAAGAACTATTCTCATAAGCTTTATATGCTTACTGAAAATACTTCTGGTTATGTCCCAATATTCAAATTTAACAAGGAGGCAAGCTAATTTAAACTTATTGCTAGGTATCATTTATAATAGTACTAGAGGCCCGGTTCATTACATTCATGCACTGGGTGGTGGTGAGGGGTGGGGAGGAGAATGAATGTCCCTCAGCCCAGCCTGCACCCTCTCACAGGCCAGGACCCCTCTGGGGATGTCCGCTTGCCACAGAAGTGGAAGAGGCTCCTGCCACTCACCAGCTGTGAGCCTGGCTTCTGGCTGAGCAGTGCTCCCCCTGTGGGAGCGTAATGACCACCAGGGGCAGCTCCTGCGTTGAGCATCTGCCCCCTGGTGGTCAATGCGCATCATAGCAACCAGTAGTTCCACTGTTCAGTTGATTTGCATATTAGTCTTTTATTATAAAGGACAGTAATGAATGTCCCTTATAAACTTTCCCTATAGTTTATTTTACCTGCCCATATTCCAAATTATTAAAAATTTAACTAAATAGAAGTTATGGTAATGTACAGCATAGTAAATATTTGAGAATGGTATTCTATTTTTCATATCACATACAATCCCAACTCTGTTAAGTCAAATACTCTAAACCAGCGGTTCTCAACCTGTGGGTCGTGACCCCTTTGGTGGTTGAACGACCCTTTCACAGGGGTCACCTAAGACCATCCTGCATATCAGATATTTACATTACGATTCATAACAGTAGCAACATTACAGTTATGAAGTAGCAACGAAAATAATTTTATGGTTGGGTCACAACATGAGGAACTGTATTTAAAGGGCCAGAAGGTTGAGAACCACTGTCTAAACCAGGGGTGGGCAAACTTTTTGACTCGAGGGCCACAATGGATTCTTAAACTGGACCGGGAGGGCAGGAACAAAAGCATGGATGGAGTGTTTGTGTGAACTAATATAAATTCAAAGTAAACATCATTATATAAAAGGGTGCGGTCTTTTTTTTTTTTAGTTTTATTCATTTCAAACGGCCCGTATTTTGCCCACGGCTGGTCGAAACCCTGACTTTCAGATTAGGTACATTGTGAAGGAATTGGGACATGTTAGAAATAATCGTAAATTGATCACATCATAAATTACTGGCTTAATTCTTCCCTCTTTAATAAGCTTATCATTGGATGTCACTAGGAAAAACCTGAGTATATTACCCTCTCCAAGTTCATCTCCACAGAGGCTTGACTATTTCTATTTTAGCTTTAACGTGCATTCACTTCACTAGGCTGTTTACCTTTCAGAACCCAGAAAGTTTGGCATTTACTTGCAATTGTCCATTTGTCCAGAGCTAAATATAATAGGTAAATATCAATAATCTATTGAACAAAAAAAACAAACCTATAAGACAACTATAGCCATTTGAAGTTTTAGCCATATTTAACTAATATATAAATGTGTACCAATGTATGTCACTATTCTAGGTAAATCTTTCTAAAGGCTTTTCATCTTACTCAAAACAGTACATGCCAATTCCTTGCCCTTTTATTGAGAGTTATTTTCTTCATTGCTCTTAGCACGATCTGGTATTTTATATACTTACTAGAGGCCCAGTGCACGAATTCATGCACCAGTGGGGTCCCTCGGCCTGGCCTGCGGGATTGGGCCAAAACTGGCTCTCTGACATCTGCTGAGGGGTCCCGGATTGCGAGAGGGTGCAGGCCAGGCCAAGGGACCCCACTGCTGCACGATCAGGGCCAAGGAAGGACCATGGGAGGGCTCCAGGGCATGTCTGGTCCATCTCACTCAGTCCCAACTGGCCAGACCCCAGCAGCAAGCTAACCTACCAGTTGGAGCATCTTCCCCCTAGTGGTCAGTGCACATCATAGTGACTGGTCAACTGGTTGACTGTCTGCACCCTGGTGGTCAGTGCATGTCATAGCGAGCGGTTGAGCGGCATTAGCATATTACACTTTGATTGGTTGAAAGGCCGACCAGTTGACCAGACAACTTAGCCTATTAGGCTTTTATTATATAGGATGTTTCTCCCAGTTATGAAATAAGCTCCATGAGAAAACTTCCATTCACTGCTGATGCCTCAGTACATGGTAGGCACTCAAACATATGCTAAACAAGTGAATTTGCTTGTTACTATTAAATCATAAAAGGTGAGCTACATACTAGCATGCATATAAGCATAACCAATGGACACAGTAAGGGGATGAGGGCATGTGCTGGGGGGTAGGAGCGGCCAGGGAGAGGTTAATGGGGGGAAAAGTGAGACATATGTAATACTTTCAACAATAAAGAATTTAAATTTTAAAAAGTGAGCTAAATAAACAAATCTAGTTTTCCCCCCAAATAAACCAAGATGACAATCCTGTAAAATTCTGAGTATATATGTGGAACTTAATATTAACAGGTATTGTGAGAGAGCTCTATTAGTGACAGTTTGAAAATAGCTAAATTTACCACTGTGGATAGGGAGTCTACCTGTTACCTAGTTACTGGGCACCAGAGCCACTCAAAATAAAATCTTAGTTATAAAACTTAAGTATTATGGATGCTATTTAATATAGATTAAACATTAAATTCCAGTTATAAATGAGTATAAGTTTCTACAACCTGACACTTTGCCCAGGTTTATTTGTTCATTCTTTTCTTAATAGTTACTCAGCTTTTTATTCTATTAAAATAAAGTTAATTGCAAACTTAACTAGCAATAAATATGCTAAAGTGTTTTTTAAAGGGCATTTACATGATGGAGAAGTTCTACTAGCCTTACTTTTCCAGAACAGAGTGACAAACTTTGGAAAAAAGAAAAAAAAAGGCAGCGTAACTTGAGCCTCAGTTTCCCCATTTAAAAATGATTACCACCACGAAGGCTCAAAATTATTGTGCTATTTTTAAAGATAAACATTAGACTTTAGCATGGAGACTGGCACAAAATAAGCATTTAATTACTAGTTTACTCCTCATTAAAAAAAACCCCACGAAGACCCTCAATCACTATTTCTCGAAAAGCCCAAGGGAGAATCAACAGGTTGACAATAACAATATTTGTTTCTAAGCCTCACTGTAGAATTTTTGGTGATCTCTAATTTTTAGAATTATAAACAGCGAGTTATTTTAATTTCTAACATTGGCTTACATCCTCTTATAAAAAGTTTGATGCTGGGTAGATTTTAAAAACAAACTGCTTAGAGGATATTTATATTTTTTCTTTTTTAAAAATATATTTTCATTGATATCAGAGATAAAGGGAGAGAAAAAGATAGAAACATCAATGATGAGAATCACGTATTGGCTGCCTCTTACATGCCCTCTACTGGAGATCCAGCCCTCAATCCAGGCATGTGCCCTGACCTGGAAATCGAACCATGACCACCTGGTTCATAGATCAATGCTCAACCACTGTCCCACACCGGCCAGGCTGTATTTTCTTTACGTACAAAAATAAATTTCAAAATTTGTAATATAAGTCAAGGATAAATACAGGCCTGGTATAAATCTTTGCATTTCACATGTCGATTATCAGTCACAGGTCATTCCACATATTATGGGATATGTAAGCTGGGAATTCAAAGCATAAGCATTTAGAAACTCCTCCCTTATCTTTAACTGATGACAAGTCAATCTTTCCTTGAGAGTCCATGGATATTGCACAATAGTTAAATGGGCAGTCTGGCAAAAGGCAAATTAAAACAAGTTTAAAATTTAAAAGCATCAACATCCAACTAATTAATCAAAATAGAACCTGGTTTTGACTTTCACATTGCACAAATGTGCTAAGGAATTTATTTCCCAATACAATTTTTTTTGGCACAACTGACAGCACACAATAACCATCTAAAGTCAATTCCAGAGCCATAAAGACAATGGACATTCCAGGTTCTTAGTACAATCAATCTATTCTTGTATCGGAAAAATGGAATGACTGAAGTATCATTCGGAGTTGAACCTTGAAGGAAAAAAATGAATATATGTTCAGTGCTATGAGCCATTCATTTAATAATTCTAACTTTTCAAAGTAAGTCCCCATTTTCCAGATAATGAAATGACAAAAGTTAGTAACTAATGAAGGTGGGCAATTGTCCCCTCTCTCATCCTAAATAGTGATCAAGCAGCTTATAGCTAGGAAATGCAGAAAAGCAAAATAAGTAAAATTCAAAATTGGCCAATTTGGTTACCTTTTAGTACATTTAAGAAAACTAGTTAAACATGATTTTAAAATTATGTAACGGTTTCAGTTATTCATGTGGATAATTAAAAAAGATAATATAGCTCAAGTTTAGAATGTCAGAACCACCAACCACTCTTGATGCCTTAATATTGAATAACAGATGATGATCTAGATTAGAGGCTCAGTTTGAGTTGAATGGGTGGCTAGCAGCCCAAATCCCAGTACTTCCCTGACTCTCAGCATTATGATCCTAAGTTATGCAACTCAGGTCTCTGTAAACGGAGAGGCAAGCACCAGCCAACACAACTTCAGTAAGAAAGCATGTGCCTAGCTGAAACTCACAACTAAACACAACGAATTAATAATACAACATGGTACTAGCCTGGGCGCTGTAACAGGAAGGGTACTAGTTAGGAATCGGAAGGCCACCCATCCTGACTCTTGTACCTTCTTAGCCCTGTGACCCTGAGCAGGTCACTTAACTCTCTGGGCTACAGTCTCCAAAACAGCAAAAAGGGGACACCAATTTTCACTGCCTCACCAAGTGCTGCACACCTCAATGCTTTAGGTGCCATACCCCGCCCCCCAAAAGGGGGGGAAATCTTTCAAACAAAACACTCACACTAACGTAGAAGATAGTTTTAACGTGTATTTGGGGGAGAACATTTATTTATAACATTTATTTATAACTCTAGCCTGATGCACCACTTTCATAACCAATATACTATTATGGGCCTATTAAAAAGTTTTTCTCTGATAAGTCTAGTGATAGAAAAGTATGTAGAGGCAAAAAAAAAAAAAAAAAGTGGGAGATAATCTAAAACTACCGAGGTCATGTTTTGCTACATGACCTACCAACATGCTATTTTAAGGGCAGGAAAACACTTTTTTTCAAGAGCAACATCCCCTACAATTAATGACCAAGACTGCTACTAAGTATACGGAGCGGAAGACAGCGGGTTCACAGCGGGGAGGCCGGCAGGTGCTCATTCTTGTTACTGTTCTCCGCACCGACAACTGTAGCCCCGCTGTGTCCGTCCCGCCGTGTCCCGGGGGCCCGGACCGGTACCGGCGGACACGTGGGCAGCTACTCCCACTCCCACGTCCACGTGCACCTCGGGGCTCCCCGCTCCCAGCGATGCCATCACCCACCCCTCGGGGTGGGGAACGAGTGCCATTCCGGGCCGCAGGGTGCGGTGCGCAGGGAATATTACTCCACCCTGGGGAAGAGACTCTTTTTTTACCATATAAACACGGTTACTTAGGGTTTTTAACGGGGTCCTTTGGGAGCAAACACCCAATTAAGTGTCACCAAAACAAGAACCTGGACTCGCGCTCCCCGCTGGCAAGACAGGACTCGGGGAAACTCCACGAGCGGCCCGACCAGGCCCCGCGGCGAGGCCTGGGCGCCGCGCGGAGTCGGCTCGGAGCCGCGGGGCCGCCTGCGCTCGGGACGCGCCGCCCGTGCGAACATGGAAGCCGCCGGGGACGCAGCTGCGGCGCCACCGGTCGCGAGCGCCGCGCTCCTGCCCGTGCGGACTCGCCCGGGGCCGCCGGCCGGACCTGCCGGGGGCGGGAGGGGGCGCCGCCGGGGCGCGCACCGAGGGGGCGGACTCCGGTCCCGCCGGCCGGCCGCGGGAGCGCCCGCCTCACCCCGGGCCCCGGGGACGGGAAAGGAGGTAAAATGGCCTCGAGGCGGCGGAAGTGCCCCTCGGGCGGGAAGGCGGCGCGGCTACCGGAGGCCGGCAGGCCCCGCGAGCCCAGTCGCCCCCAGGGCTCTCGGCACCGCTGCCCGGGCGAGCGCGGCCGCGCCTCAGCCCTCGGGACCCGGAGCCCCTCGCGGCCGCGCCCGCCGCCCGCCCGCACCTACCTCTCCAGCCGGAGGCCGCGCCGGCGCCGCCCAGTCACATAGGCCGAGGCCGCGCTGCCGGATCGCCGCCCAGGCCGCCCGATCGCGCTCCCGAAGCCCCCCGCGCTCCCCTTTATTTGCGGGTCTCGCCGCCACAAAATGGCGCTGAGGGAGGAAGTGAGGCCCCGCCGCCCCACCCCCTTCCCGCCCCGCCCCGCCCGCCGCCCCGCCCCGCCCGCTGCCGGCCAGGCCCCGGCCCGTGCGAGCCGCCGCCCGCCCACTCCCGCCACGCGCCCCGCCCCCTCACCGACTGGTCGCCTCCCGTCACGGCCGTAACCGCACGGCCGCCGCCGGGCCCGCCGCGGGGAGGGAAGGCGAAGGGACGGCGCGCGCCCCGGGCTCGAGGCGCTGAGGGAGGCCTGCGCTCAGGTGGCACCCCCGGAGCGCCGCGAGCTCGGCGGGGGCGGGCAGAGAGGCGGACCGCGGGGAGCGTGGGCCGCGAGGTCGGAGGTCAGCCGCAAGGCACCACGGGAAGGGCGGCGGGGTCGCGGGCGGCGGCGGGGGCTGGACGCGCTCGCCGGCCACCTGCGGCTGCGGCGCGGCCCCGGCGGAGGGATCTGGGCAAAGGCGGCGCGTGATTGGACAGCCGACCGCACGCTCTGCCGCGCCGGGATGCCTCCGCGCGCCGCGGCCAGGTGCGAGCGGGAGCGGGGCCGGGGCCGGGGCCGGGGCCGGGGCGGTGTGGGCGGCCCTTAGCCCCCCGGGTGCCGCTCGGAGAGCTGGGAGCCGACGCTTTGTCTTCCGGCGAGAAGTGCAGCCTCCTGGCCGCTCGGTTCATCCTGACTCGGCATGGCGGGGCGCTGCGGAGGCGCTCTGAGCAGGTGGAGGTGGTGCCTGGGTCGGCAGCTCTCGGGGCACCTTGCTGGCCCAGCAGCGAGAGGGAGGCGCCCTGGTGGCTTCCGTGAACCCGATGGAAGCGGTTCTGCAGTTCCCTCACGCGGGACTGTGCCTGCCGCCCACTGCCTACGGGCGGCGGCGTCCCCCGGGGGAGGAGGAGCAGCCCTGACGCTCACCACGGGGCTCGGGTCCTCCCTCTGACCCGGCTTTACCCAAACTAGAATCCCCAGGTGCCCTGGGATGAGGTGGCTTATGGGGATAAGGTGAACGGAAGCTCCAGATGGGCAAAGGGGTCATGGGTGTCCCCGGTAAGTCAGATTGCATGGAGGAAATATTTGCAACTTACATGCCAGGACTCTTCAAAACTGAAAAGGACCAAAACCCAAAGAGAAAAATGGGCAAGAGCCCTGACCGGTGTGGCTCAGTGGATAGAGCGTCGGCCTGCAGACTGAAGGGTCCCGGGTTCGATTCCGGTCAAGGGCATGTACCTGGGTTGCGGGCACATCCCCAGTAGGGAGTGTGCAGGAGGCAGCTGATCGATGTTTCTCTCTCATCGATGTTTCTAACTCTCTATCCCTCTCCCTTCCTCTCTGTAAAAAATCAATAAAAAACATTTAAAAAGAAAAATGGGCAAGAACAGGAACAGACGTCACACAGGAAAGCATCGCAATGGTCCCTAAACTTACTAGTAAAAGGCTGTGCGTGCTCCCTGGCAGCGGAGTGCACATTGTCAGGACGACAGTTTTGTTGCGTGGGAATGAGCCCCAGGTAAAGCTGGAAGGACGTCCTAGGAACAACGAAAATGGTTACCTGCAGGGAGGCGGGGAGGGCGGGGGTGGGGATGGGGTGGAGAGGAACAGAAACAAGACTTATCCGTCTCTGAACTAAAGTGTTTACATAGCCAAAGAGTAACTGACAAAAGCAAGTCAACCCGAAGTGGAAAGCAAATTGAAATCAGTGGACTTAACTCTGGGCCAAATTGGTAACTATGTCATTAAACAGAGAAGAATTATTCCCCAGGTATTTTTTTTTTGTTATCCTCACCCAAGGATATGTTCTTACTGACTTGAGAGAGAGAGAGAGAGACATCAATCTATTGCCTCCCATATGCACCCCGACCAGGGATTGAACTTGCAACCTAGGTATGTGCCCTGACCAAATCAAATTTACACCCTTTTTGGTGTCTGGGTGGATGCTCCAACGAACTGAAGCTACCCAGCTAGGGCTTCCGCAGATATTTTTTAACATAGTACTCAGAGAGTATATAACCTAAGGATGAAAAAAGAACTGCAAAGGAATCTTTAGCCTCACTCCGTGGTTTATAATAATGGTAATAAGGCCTGGCTGGTGTGGCTCAGTGGTTGAGCGTCGACCCATGCACCAAGACGTCACCGGTTCAATTCCCAGTCAGGGCACGTGCCTGGGTTGCAGGCTTGATCCCCAGTATGGGGCATGCAAGAGGCAGCCAGTTGATGTTTCCATCTCTTCTTTCCTCTCAAATAAATAAAAACATTTAAACAGCAACAACAAAATGGTAATATTGTTGCTATGGTTTTGAAACTATATTGTAGGGTATACAAATGTTTTAATGTTATAACATACAAGACTTTCAGTGTAAGAGAAAATGAGATACAAATGTAAGATCAAGGAAGTTCAAGAAAAAAGCTGTAATATGTTAAATTGGAAATAGCATTTCGAGCACATAATTTTTAAAATAAATTTCCTAGTTCTGTGCACTGGAAGGACCTCGGAGCAGTAGGTTGACTAGTTGTTCCAGTTTGCCAGGGACTGGGGATTTCCCTGGATGTTGGACTTTCAGTGTTAATACTAGAATCTCCCAGGCAAACCATGTTGGTTGGTCACCTACAGTAATAACACCCTTGCCAATCAGATCACGGTTTCTAAATTCCATTTCCCACTAAATAAATCCAGAGCATCTTGGATTTACTTATACTTCAAATTAAACTTTATTTATTTTTTTTATTTTTTTTATTTTTTTTTTTTTAAATATATTTTATTGATTTTTTACAGAGAGGAAAGGAGAGAGATAGAGAGTTAGAAACATCGATGAGAGAGAGACATCGATCAGCTGCCTCCTGCACATCTCCTACTGGGGATGTGCCCGCAACCCAGGCACATGCCCCCGACCGGAATCGAACCTGGGACCCTTCAGTCCGCAGGCCGACGCTCTATCCACTGAGCCAAACCGGTTTCGGCTTAAACTTTAAATTATACTTCAGTGAAGTGTGGAAACAAAGACCAACCAAGCAAGGACAAGCAAAGGCTACTTACCCAGAACCTGCTGCCGCAAAAGGGTCAGCCGCCATCACATGTGTTTGGCAGAGACTCCAAGGCAGGCAGGAGAGGGAGCGCTTAGAGGAGGAGAGGCCCGGCCCAGGTGTGCCCTGAGGGGCTGTGGGCAGGGGCGCTGGAGGCAGATGGTCAGCGGTGGGCCTCCCTGTGGTCAGTTAGGGCGTCTGTTTGGCTTTCTTCCATTGGTTCTCAGTTGCAAGGGGGGACAAATATTAGGGAAGCTGTCAGTTTGTAATCATGTTCTGGTCATTTGAGCTGATTATTATAGAGCAGCGGTTCTCAACCTGTGGGTCGCGACCCCTTTGGGGGTCGAACGACCCTTTCACAGGGGTCGCCTAAGACCATTGGAAAACATATAATAATTACATATTGTTTTGTGATTAATCACTATGCTTTAATTATGTTCAATTTGTAACAATGAAATTGGGTTCACCACAACATGAGGAACTGTATTAAAGGGTCTCGGCATTAGGAAGGTTGCGAACCACTGTTATAGAGGGTTGGTTTAGCTTTCTGGATTCTTATAGAGATAGACTGACTTCCTCCAAGTCTGATGCATAGCAGGCTGGTTTCCTGGGCTAGTTACTGGAGGTAAGGGGGCTGGTTTCCTAGGCACTTGGTTGCAGGTTGTGGGTCAAAATTCTATTTTTATATATGGTCTGGCCATGCCCATTTGTATATTTGGTTTTTAAAAGTAAGTTTTAAAAAGACAAGGCAGCTTGAAAGATCTCCCAGAGGCCAAATTTAGGGCAATTGTAGCAAATAACTAAATGGAATAGATAAAAAAATCTATACTTGCCAAAACCGGTTTGGCTCAGTGGATAGAGCGTCGGCCTGCGGACTGAAGGGTCCCAGGTTCGATTCCGGTCAGGGGCATGTACCTGGGTTGCGGACACATCCCCAGTGGGAGATGTGCAGGAGGCAGCTGATCGATGTTTCTCTCTCATCGATGTTTCTAACTCTCTATCCCTCTCCCTTCCTCTCTGTAAGAAATCAATAAAATATTTTAAAAAAAAAAATCTATACTCTATAGTTATACCTGATGAGAGGAGGGGGGGAAGGAGACTATTTTTATATAATTGAAAATGACTACAACACCAACTTTTCGCTCTGAACATTGTTAAAGGGAAATACAGTATTTGCCCTGCCTTTACAATAGGGTGCTAGCAAATAAATGTAGACTAAATGATGTAGTTAGAACATGACTGTTACATAAATATTAAAGAAATAATTAATTTAAGCAAGAATTATCCATGGACTTAAAAGCCTTTAGATGACAGATTGCTGAGAAATGGCAGTATTCATGTGGCGCCAAAACACCGCTACACAGGGAATTGATCTAATTGCAGAGAGCACGCTTGTGTAGTGGAGCCATCTGGTGGTCAAAGTTAGAATCTGCAATAGACAACCTCCAATTTGCAGAAAATACAGGAGAAAGAGTAGTAGTGCAAATCTAAAATTACTAGTAAAATTAACTATTACCCCCCAGAAAAAACTTTATGAAACGATCAACAATAAATACTGAGCACCTGCGTTAGGCCCAGCATAGTCCTCAATATCCATGCCACTTCAATCTGCAGTTTCAAATGAGATATCAAAGTATAATGAAATTGTTTAGATATGATTGCTCTCAATAGCACTATTGAGTTAGATTGATGTTAAGTAAATTGGCCCCTTCTTTCCCACCTGCCTCCTACTTAGCCTATAACCTTTATTCCTACTACTTTGATTTCAGAACTATCTAATAAAATGTTCATAGGGAGACCAGAGGGAAGAAAGAAAACGGCATCTACAATAAGCCTGGCCTGGGTCATTGATGTCCAAAAAGTCCAGGGACCCGTGACATGGGCAGAACGGTGGTTGAAGAAATTGACAGTGATTCATGGACGCTTTCCTGAGCCTCAGAGCTGGTGTGACCATGACCCTGAGCATGAACGGATCATGCTCTCCCATGAGCCAGTACCTTTGCTCGGTTCATTCTTTCTGTCTGCAGTGTTTTTCCCATGCTTCCTCGCCAGGTTATCTTCCGTTCCCCTCATCAGCAATTAGCTTCAGAAACGTTACTTATTCAGCTTATTGTGTCAAACATAGAGATTTGTGGTTTTATAAATGTGGAGCTAAACCAAGCTTTCTAGACTAATTTTCTAAGCTAGTGTGTGTATGTTTTGTTGTTGTTGTAAATACTTACCAGAGGATATTTTTCCCATCGATTTTTTTAGAGAATGGAAGGGAGGGGGAGAGACGGAGAGAAAGAAACATCAATGTGAGAGGGACACATGGATTGGTTGCTTCCCATACACGCCCCGACCAGGGCTGGGGATGGAGTCTGCAACCCAGGTACATGCCCTTGACCAGAACCTGAGACCCTCCAGTCCCCACAAAGAGCTCCACTGGCACTCTTGAAAAATGTATTTTTAAAATAATATATTTCTATCACAATTTTTACTACTTTTTAAAAAAATGTCTTTATTGATTTCAGAGAGAGGAAAGGAGATGGGAGGGAGAGATAGAAACATCAATTTTGAGAGAGAATCATTGATTGGCTGCCTCCTGAACACCCACTACTGGAGGTCAAGCCTGCAACCTGGGCATTTGCCCTGACTGGGAATTGAACTGGTGCCCTCCTGGTTCATGGGTCAACACTCAACCACTGAGCCACCCCGGCCAGGCTACTACTATTTTTAAAATTATATTTCATTGTACCTATATCCTTGAACCTAATGCTGAACAATTTTCCAGGCTTTGTTTCCTTGTATTGTTTTGAGTTAGTGTATTTGTCGTATACCCAAGACACATTTACTGAATACCTGCCACATTGTACTAAGTACAGGATCTACAAAGATCCCCCCCCCCAAAAAAAATAACAACAATGTGGCTATACAGTTGGGTTCTAATCATTCTGAACCCATGGTGGGGGCAGGGAGCAGAGATAATAGAGGGATGGAGAACTCAGAGTCACTTCTTGGAAACAAGCGTGTGCAAGTACTGGGAAATCCCTCCATCAGAAAAAATAAAGTCAGCCCTTGCAGGCAGTCTTGACTTCTGTAGTTTTTTCCTTGTCACCCATTCCATGCAAATAACACCACTTTCTGAAAAAGATTCCACGTGCCAGCATGACTAAGCATCGCCGTTCTCCTTCCAACTTCCACCAGGGTCCATGGCACAGGCTCCTGGAGCCACGCTGTTCTTGCTGATGGTCCCATGATTGTGTTTGAGTCATAATATCTTCAGCCCAGGGGATGAATTATGGCTGGTCTAAGCCAATGTTTCCTAACAGGAATGGCATTGGTATTTGGGATAGAATGAATCTTTTTTTTTTGGCCATGAGAGGCTTGGCAATTTTTTATTGAGTTCACCTCATTCTAAGGTGTGTTTTCAGGATGCTCTTGCCATACTTACTGCATAAAAAGGTATGTTTAAAAAACATTCAGTGTTTTCAAAACATGGCTGTCGCCCTAACCGGTTTGGCTCAGTGGATAGAGCATTGGCCTGCGGACTGACAGGTCCCAGGTGCGATTCCGGTCAAGGGCATGTACCTTGGTTGCGGGCACATCCCCAGTAGGGGGTGTGCAGGAGGCAGCTGATCGATGTTTCTCCCTCTTCGATGTTTCTATTCCTCTCCCTTCCTCTCTGTAAAAAATCAATAAAATATATTAAACAAACAAAAAACCCCATGGCTTTCAAATACAATATACATATGAAATAATCCACGTATTTCCCGTTGAACAGCTGAAGCCCTTCATTCGCCAAATCCCCCCGCCAATGCCTGGGACGCGGCTCAGACGGTGTACCGCGTCTCCCCCGTGTGTTCCTTAGACGGGGTACCGCCTAGGACAGCGGTTCTCAACCTATGGGTCGCGACCCCTTTGGCAGTCGAACGACCCTTTCACAGGGGTCGCCTAAGACCATCCTGCATATCAGATATTTACATGACGATTCATCACAGTAGCAACATTACAGTCATGAAGTAGCCACGAAAATAATTTTATGGTTGGGTCACAACATGAGGAACTGTATTTAAAGGGCCAGAAGGTTGAGAACCACTGGCCCTAGGATGAATCTTTTTCTGTGTGCAAATGTGTTCTGTGCATTTTAGGACCCTGGGCCAACCCACTAAATATCAACAGCACCTCTATTTGTGTGACAACTGTAACTGCTCCTGTATTTCCAACACCTCTCGAAGGACAGGATACCTGGTGAGAGCCCCGATCAGTTGTGTGTACCTTGGTCTTCTTTACCAGATTGTGACGACCAGTCTTCTTCCAGACAGACTTGGCCAGTTGACCAGTTCTGGCCAGGCCCAGAGGAAATCCGGGTTTCTGAGGAAGATTGTCTTCTCCAGTAAGAGATGTGCAGGAGGCAAAGTGCTTTGTCCGCCCTCCCTTCCTCCTTGTCTCTTAGCAGGTGGGAGAGGCTGTGATACTTGCATCAGTAGAAACCGTCATGACCATGAGCACCCAGTGGGAGAACAGAAGCCAGCCTGCTGAGAAGGCAGAGTGGAGGGTGGACATCCCTAGATCCCGGATGACATGGTTGAGCTTCCAAAGTAACCCAGGGGCTGCCAGTTGTTGGGCGTTGTAAAATATAAAGACCTTCATGTTTTACTGTCCACTCTCTGGACAACACCCCCATCCATCCACGCCAGCACAGGTTCTGGTCGAAGCACCAGTGATCTGGGATGTGGTGAATTGGGGTGACACCAGAGCAGAATTGTCTCACAACCGGGGTACCCCGAATCCAAGTCATTTACAGGCAGTGCTTTATGGAACTCTGGGAAAGAGCACCACCTAGCGAGGGAACAGAGCAAAAAATCTAAATGCTGTGCTTCCAAGCCCTGGGTTAAAGCCAAGTCAATGAGGGCTCTTAGAACACTGGGAGGGAGGGGGGCTGTACAGTCAGGAGAAGGGACTGCTATGGGCAGAGAAGGGGAGCCAGTCCCTAGAAGAAGGGACGAGTGAGGGCCAGGAAGTGTTCCAGGGCCTCAGACTTTGAAAACAAGGAATGATCAAAGTATACAGGATAAATGCCGGCAGATGAACGTGCTTGTTCTGTACAGGATTCTTACTAGAAGGCATTAAAAAATTAATGAGTAGTAAGTTTTTTAAAGGATAAACCATGTTATGGCTTTGACCTTGGTATTTTCCAAAATTCACTATGTGTGTGGCTTTAGCCTTGGCCTTTGGAAAAGGTGGAGTGACATCATGGGGTTCAGCGATGACCTCAGTAATAATCTAACAGCTGACGTGCTGGGAAATTATTGTAATATGTTTAAAAGTAATTTAAATTTGAACTACTACTTCTACATATTTTAATAAAAGAATAATTTTATTTTGAATACAGCTTCAGATTTATTCTTGAATTTCTGAAGTTCCTTCTGTGATGGTGCTATTTGTCCTTGACCAAATATTGGTCATAACAATTGGTAATTAGGCATTCAGCTAAATGTGTGCACTTACTGCATTTCTAAATGCTTTAGAAAGTGGATGAAGGAGAACAGAATATGCCACCCCAAAATGTGCCACTTTGGCATGGAGATTGTTTAGAGCTGAAGTCAATCAAGACCCAGCAGACTCAAGAAAAATGTTTACCTTTCCCTGTTTACCTAAAAGAATTTACGTAGGGGGCTAGGCCCAGAATGAGTACTTTTAATACTTTTAAGTTATCTCTAATAAGTTATTATCATAGATAACATCTTTTTTTAGAAATACAAACTCAATTCATTAAAATTCAATCTCGTCCAGACACTGGTCACAAACCCTATTGAGGTGCCTGTGAGCACCAAGTCAGGGAGAGGGGCAAAGAGTGAGGCCAAGAGAAAGAGTGGGAAAGGGGCCTTCATAGGCCTCCTAGTGATCACCCTCACAGTGTTACCTCCACCCCTTCCCGGTGACAGTGAAGACCTACCAGGCCCTGTCCTTTTGACCCCCACCCCACCCCTGGCCAGGGCTTCGAAGGCCAGTCCCAAATGGTTCTATCCTTTCTTGCTCCATCCTCACTTGTCCAGGCTTCTAGCCTTGCTCTTCTCCTTCTCCTCCACATTCTTCTCTGTGATTAGTAGCAGGTCAGGGTACTGTATAAGCCAGTGATGGCGAACCTATGACACGCGTGTCAGAGGTGACACGCGAACTCATTTTTTTGGTTGATTTTTCTTTGTTAAATGGCATTAAATATATAAAATAAATATAAAAAATACAAGTCTTTGTTTTACTATGGTTGCACATATCAAAAAATTTCTATATGTGACACGGCACCAGAGTTAAGTTAGGGTTTTTCAAAATGCTGACACACCGAGCTCAAAAGGTTCGCCATCACTGGCATAAGCCATAGTGAGGCGGGGGCCAGGGGAGGCGGGGTGAAGAGAGGAGAAGAGCTGTCCAAGCACCGCTGTCTTCATGGGATCCCAAACTGTACAACCAGCTCCTCTCTCGCATCCACACGAATCTGAGAAAGTGCACTGTGGGCAGAAGCAGCTATTCTGGAGACCTGCTGCAGGTCGGAGAAGGGGACGGGTTCGCTGGCCAGCACTTGGTGGGGCTGACTGGTGAGAGATGGCAGTGGCGGCAGCTTCTTCCAATGGGTCAGGCTGCTGCTCAGCACGGCCAAGCGGGTGCTGTACTGCCTTGCCCGGTCCATGTACTCATGCCGCTCCATGCCCTGGGAGTCTGCAGCAGACACGTCAATGACGTTGCTGGCTGTCTTGGCAAGAATGGAGGAGAGCAGGGCCTGCTCATCTGTGCGAGCAGAAGGCAGGCTGTGGGGATTGGGCTCGGCTCCACTGAGGGCTTTGGTGGGGAGCTGCTAGGGTCCAGCAGCAGCTTCCGCTCCTCTCGGTCCTGGTCCGAGTCCTCGTTCTCGCTGCTATAGCAGCACCCCATGGCCGGGGTCGGGCCGGGCGCTCAGGCCACGAGGAGCCAGAGATAACTTTTTATCTATAAAACTGATCTATATGGCAGGACAGACATCTAATTACCAAACATTTCTTATTGTCCTGTAAATTGCCCTCCTCTCCTTTGAAGACCCAGTCTCCGACCACCATTCCTGAGCTCAGGATGCCACATGAGCCTCAACTGCTTGCCTTGCCCTTGAGTCTCATATCTTTGGGGCTCCTGTACATACGAAATTAAATTTGTTTTTCTTTTTTCCAGCTAATCTATGTCAACTTAATTATTAGACCAGTCAAAAGAACCTAGAAGGGGAGAGAAAAAAATTTCCCTCCCTACCTAATAGAATGATGTCATCATACTTCTTTGTATCCTGTGAATATTAATTTATATCTTAACATTTACCAGTTATAGAATCCTTAATATATATTAGTGACTGGACTTGTTAAGTGCTCACCAAGCTCATTTCCTCTTCTTCCTGGTCATAGAGATGAGCGACATGGTCCCTCTTCTCTGCAGTCAGATGTGGCCGTGTGATTGAGTTCCAGATAAGGGTATGTGGCCAGAGGGGTATACGGCATTTCAAGGCTGGGCCTAAAACCACCTTTCTCATTCTCTTTCCCATTCTCCAGCTGTTGGAGAGAAAGGCAGGGAACATGCATACTGGACTGTGATAGGGATATAAATCCCGAAGAGGTAGGAGTTTATCATCTGCCAGAGCAGGTAATGCTTGATACCCTTAACACACTTCTAAAATAATTTCCAGAGATGTTTGGAAACAGCCAAGGAAGCCATAAACTGGGAGAACCTAAGTTGTAAATATGTGTACCACTTTCTAAACTTAAAGGTCACATGTGTTTGGGGGTGGGTGCTCCTAGGCAAGATGGTGGTGTAAGCTCTAAAATCCCCACCTACATGACTCATGGGGGGAAAAAACCCACATTACTGCTAGAACACTGGAGTTACATTCAAGTGCCAGAAATAAGGGAGAATTTCTGGTAGGCAATTTGTTGATGTTGTGTTACTAGCACATTGAGTGACAGTGACATTGAGCAACAGTGACTCATGGGATGTGATCATAACGTGACTTCCCTTTTGTCACCTGTTAGGGTTTGGCCAGTGACATAGGCTGTGAAAGAATCGACAAGTAAAAGAAGAGATGCAGGGAGGAAGTGTATTTTTCCTTTCCAAGAGAGGAAAGGGCTGGTGCATTGCTAATCAATACAGGGCAAGCCGAAACCGGTTTGGCTCAGTGGATAGAGCGTCGGCCTGCCGACTGAAAGGTCCCAGGTTCGATTCCGGTCAAGGGCATGTACCTGGGTTGCGGGCACATCCCCAGTAGGAGATGTGCAGGAGGCAGCTGGTCGATGTTTCTCTCTCATCGATGTTTCTAACTCCCTATCTCTCTCCCTTCCTCTCTGTAAAAAATCAATAAAATATATTTTTTAAAAAAAATTATTTTAATCTGTGAGGAAGGGAGAGGGAAAGAGAGATAGAATCATCAATGATGAGAGAATCATTGATCGGCTACTTCCTGCCCGCCCCCCACTGGGGATTGAGCCCCGAACCCGGGCATGTGCCCTTGACCAGAGTCAAACCCAGGACCTTTCAGTCTGCAGGCCAATGCTCTATCCACTGAGCCAAACTGGCTAGGGCTACTTCTCTATCATCACTTTCTCTTATAGCCTGGATCACTGATTTTTAAAAATATATATTTTTATTGATTTCAGAGAGGAAGGTAGATGGAGAGAGAGAAACATCAATGATGAGAGAGAATCATTGATCAGCTGCCTCCTGCACGCCCTACCCTGGGGATGGAGCCTGCAACCGGGGCATGTGCCCTGATGGAATTGAACCGTAACCTCCTGGTTCATAGGTCGATGCTCAACCACTGAGCCACACCAGCCGGGCTGGATCACTGATTTTATTTTAGCAATTTAAGTACTACTGTCGGTCCTATTAACAACCCCAGTTATACAAAGGGAAAGTTGGTATTTTCACTTAGATTCCTACCTGGGTAAGATTTGTGATACAAAAGTCGAAAAGGAGGAGAGAGAGAGAGAGAGAGAGAGAAAGAGAAAGGGAGGCGCTAAGATCATTCCATGAATGGTCAGAGTTCATATCCAAGTATGTAGAAATACTGCCTTGTAGGAGGATATGTGGCAGAGACTGTATTTTCCAATCCATTACTTCATTTCCCTTAAGTTACAGAATTCCACTTTTTTTCAGACTGGAAATGGGCATAGCTAAGTGACTATGTTTTCCAGCATCCTCTGTAGCTAGGTGTAGCCTGGTACCTAAATTCTGAGTGGAATTTGTTGGGTGAATCTACCACAAACGATCCCTAAAAGGGAGACAGCTGGGGCCCCACCTCTGCCCTTCCCTGTTCATGGAAAGGAGGCGAGATGGCTGGCACTGTAGGAGCTATCATGGATCATGGGGCAACTCTGAGGCCAGAGGAGCCTGAGTCCCCGATGACGCTGTCATCCCAGCCCTGGACTGCCGACTCCGGGTCTCTTTTACACGAGGGAACACACTCTTCTGTGTTTGATATTCTGTGGCTGGATCTCTGTTATTAGCATATGAATGCAATTAACAACTGGCTCAACACGATTTTACCTGAACCCACATTTTGCCTCGTCCTACCAATATGTTGGTCTAGTTTGTGGTAGGTCTGAGGATGGCTGTGAAGTAGCCTTCAGAAGTTTATTCAAGGGAAACCCACAGTCATGGGGCCCTGATGTGGCAGGTGACATCCTGAGCTGGCTAGAGGAATTTGGGACAGACCCCGGTCAACTGTAGTCTATCTAGATCCCTGGGCTAACTGAAAGAGAGCTGCTTACAGTGGCCGCATAAAAAGGAAAGGTACTTCAGCTGTGGTAGACAGAGGATGTAAGAAACTTTCTTCTCATTACCTCCCATGCCCCTCAGGCCCTTGGTCTCAACCTCAGATATTCCTATAGTTGGGGTGTCTTCTGGAAGGATGATGTCAGATATTATGTTGGGGACACTCCTGCTTGATGGTTATTGTCACTTCCCCACTCCCCAATCTTTGTTGCTTGTTCTAAAGGGCATGTCCTTTGTAATAACTATGTATGGTGCCAGGTGGGTACTAGACCTATTGGGGATCACTTCTTAAATTATACAATTCTGGTCTCATCATATCTCCTCTGATACCTGAGTAAATAAGATTATCCAGTTTGTATATTCCTCCTCTCTTGCAAATGAAATGACTGAATAAAAATTCGAAAGGGGTAGGGGAATATAGTCACTAATATTGGGATAGTTTATATGGTGACAGATGATTACTAGAATTAGTGGGGTGGTCACATTGTAAGGTATAAAAATGTCACATCATTATATTGTACACCTGAAACTAATATGACCAATATAAGCTTGTATACCAACTGCCTGGCTCGTGTACTTAGTGGTTGGGCGTCAACCCATGAACCAAGAGGTTACTGGTTCAATTCCCTGTCAGGGCACATGTCCGGGTTTCGGGCTTGTAGTGGGTGCAGGAGGCAGCTGATCTATGTTTCTCTCTCATCATTGATGTTTCTCTCTCTCTCTCTCTCTCTCTCCACCCCCTCTCTTCCTCTCTTTCTAAAAATCAATAAAAACATATTAAACACACACACACATACACACACAAAATTGCGTACAAACGATACTTAAATAAAAAAATTTAAAAAGGCATGTCCTGGGGGTCAATTTAGTCTCAAAGTATCATCATCTGAGCAAACAAGAAGCACCTGGATGCAGTCTGCCTGGCTGTCTCAGTGATACTCTGTTCTCACGAGATCAAGCCCTCTTATTAGTGACTGAGCTGCCCCTGAATCCTGTTGTTGCCTCCCTCAAAATCACTTTTTCTTCCAGTTCTCATAGCTGATACCTAACCTGGCTCTTGGTGCTGCATACAAGGATTCATGCAACAGCTTCTTAACTAGCCTGCCCCTTGTGATGTCAATGCCAGACTACCTTGCCTAAAAACTGCTCCCCCCCACCCCCCATTGATTTTTAGAGAGAATGGAAGGGAGGGAGAAACATCAGTGTGAGAGAGAGACACTGATGGTTTGCCTCCTGCACTTGCCCAGATTGGGTTGGGGATCCAACCTCCCACCCAAGTATGTGCCCTTGACTGGGAACAGAATCTAACCACTGAGCAACACTGTCCAGGGCCTGAAAAAGTACTTTTGTTGTGTTTCACTTCAGCTAAAATGCTTCTTAATTTCCTGTAACCAACCTTGTGTTTGTTTTCAGGACATCCATCATCTGCTTCCAACCTGAGTTCCCTCCTCACCCAACCACACCCTTGGTTACATTCTCCTGGCTGCCAGCAAGCCCGGCTTCTTGCTGGGAAGTCATTCCGGGTGCTTCCCCTTGTCATTCCCCTAATCCAAAGCCTAGTCATCCCTGGGGGCGGGGAGAGACGGGGGTGGGAGGGTGGGGTTGGGGGAGAGGGGACACAGGGTTGTGAAGGAGGTGAAAGAAAATAACTGAAATTCTTTTTTTTCATGCTTTAAAGGATAATTTTATTTGAATCTACTAATTTCTTTTCACTCAAAATTGCGAAGATAAAGAAACATAAAATATGAGGCAAAGGGAAGATGGTCTAAGAATTTGTGTCTTCAGGTTTTTACTGGCATAACAACCCTTTCAAGCCTGGAGCTACTCCAAACTGAAGGATGAAAATGAGAAGAAAAACGTTATTGCAAACAGGTCCTGTGGTACGTGTGCTCCAGCAGGAGCTGGTTGTAGCAAATCCTTTCACTTCAAACCTGCATGGATATGTTAGACCTTATTTGGAAGTAATTAATTTCTGGTCGATTCAACCCAACATTATGCCAACTTTTGCATTTATTGTAGACACTATTTTAAGTACTAGAGATTAAATTTTCATCACCAAAACATGAAAATAGCAGCTACTGCCCTAACCAGTTTGGCTCAGTGGATAGAGTGTCGGCCTGTGGACTGAAGGGTCCCAGGTTCGATTCCCATCAAGGGCACGTACCTTGGTTGCAGGCACATCCCCAGTAGGGAGTGTGCAGGAGGCAGTTGATCAATGTTTCTCTCTCATCAATGTTTCTAACTCTCTATCCCTCTCCTTTCCTCTCTGTAAAAAGTCAATAAAATATATTTTAAAAAAGGAAAAGAAAATGACAGTTACTATTAAGGTAATGAGCTGTGTAAGTCATTCCCCAGCATTGCTTTGAAAATATACCCTGGTTAAGAGAAAATCTGACTTTATTCAAAATTTTCAGCCATCATCTACTGTTGGCTTGATCATCACTCTTCTTTTTTTTAAATTTATTTTTATTGATTTCAGAGAGGAAGGGAGAGGGAGAGGGAAACATCAATGACGAGAAAGAATCATTGATTGGCTGCCTCCTGCTCGCCCCCTACTGGGGACCAAGCCCGAAACCCAGGCATGTGCCCTTGGCGGGAATCAAACCCATGACCCTTCAGTCCGCAGGCCGATGCTCTATCCACTGAACCAAGCCGGCTAGGCCCTAGCCCAGCTGTGGGCAAACTACGGCCCGCGGGCCGGATCCAGCCCGTTTGAAACGAATAAAACTAAAAAAAAAAAAAAAAAAAGACCGTACCCTTTTATGTAATGATGATTACTTTGAATTTATATTAGTTCACACAAACACTCCATCCATGCTTTTGTTCCGGCCTCCGGTCCAGTTTAAGAACCCATTGTGGCCCTCGAGTCAAAAAGTTTGCCCGCCCCTGCTAGCCACTAGGGCGATCATCACTCTTCTTATTTGACCCCATCCAATCAAACACCAGTCTTTCTCAACTCTTCAGCGAAGGGCAATTTTTTCTCTGACTTCTGTGGACACAGGATTAAGTCTAAACGATTTTACCCAAAATCGGCCTTGACTGCATTAACTTCTCCTCCATTCGAAGGGACCCTGTTCACCGTGAGCACTTCATTCTTAGACAACTTTGGCACCACTGGTGCTTTTTTGTCTCCTTCAGTGCGTACACCTGGGAGCCGTCTAAACAGGAAACAGATTTCTAATTCTGTGAAGGTCCCAGGTGAAGCTCCAACTGCACCAACCACCTGCCCGACCTGTTAGCCCGCACACAGTGGGGTCGATTTTTGTTCCAATTCCCATAAGAGCTTCTGGAGCAGCATAGTGAAGATCGTTATGTTCTGCAAACAGAGACACAATTTTGGGAAAAAATTGGTTTACACATGAGTTTTCCTTCACTATCTATGGAAACAATACCAGGTCTGACTTCTATCTCCCCGCCCACCTTTCATACTGCTTTTAGAACACTACCACCAGCTACACCCCCTTCAGGTCATCAACTGTATAGCCATGTTTGTTGACATCAAAGGAGCTGATAACAATAAGTATTTCAAGCTGAGCAGAAATTGGAATAATAGGAGCTCCTTCTTCTACAGCAGTGGTTCTCAACCTTGGCTGCACATTAGAATCACCTGGGAATCTTTTTAAAATCCTGATTTCTGGGCCTCATCCTCGGGAAATTCTTTCTTTGTTACTAATGTTGTGGCCCCACCATAACAAAGAAACAGAATTTCCAGAGGATGAGGCCCAGAAATCAGGATTTTAAAAAGATTCCCAGGTGATTCTAATGTACAGCCAAGGTTGAGAACCACTGTTCTATGGTACTTTGTACAAACGTAAGGATCTGTCCATACTGTTCTTTAGGCAGGCTTTCTTTTACCAAATCAATTTTATTTTGTAGAATCCAAATATGCTTTCGTTTCATGATTTCTATAGCAGCCCAGAGTTCAGAAGTCTGAGGCTGAGGACAAGACTCATGACCAGCTACCAACAGAAGAGCTACCTCCATCACTGCTGCATGGTTCAGCATTCAAATTATCGTGGCCAAGCCCAGCTCAGCTAGTGTGGCTCAGTGGTTGAGCAGCGACCTATGAACCAGGAGGTCACAGTTGGATTCCTGGTCAGGGCACATGCCTGGGTTGCAGGCTTGATCCTCAGTAGGGGGTGTGCAGAGGCAACAGATCAATGATTCTCTCTCTCCCTCTCCCTTCATCTCCGAAATTAATAAAAATATATTTAAAAAATATATCGAGGCCAGGACATCGACAAAGGAAACATGTCCGGCTAATGTGAAGTTGCCTTTGGTCCCTGGAGTGTCTAGGACACTCATCGGGTGTATTACATCCATAGGATCTGTCACATTCTGGAGGAGGACAACCGAGTCATCAAGTTTATAACCTTAGCATTGGTTATCCAAGCTTGACTAAAATATTTCTTTCTAGTGCATTTTTGAACCCGACAGTGTGAACTCCAGAAACAGCTTTACAACTGGATTTCCCATGAGCTACTTGACCAATTGTATTGATATTAACTGTCGATATTAATTGTGGCTCATCTGCTGGTAACTTCCTGTGAAAGTGGCATCAATGTGGTAACATCCCAAGCTGCAAGATCCTGGGAAGATGCAGCAGCCGGAGTCCTTCTAGCTCCCCCTCACCACGCACCCCCACCTCTGCCATCCTGCCCGGAGGGCTGAAATTCTGTATTAAGCACCTATCTGCTTCCTTTTATATTATTCTGTTCAGTAAGGGCCCTACTCAGGCCAAAAACAGTGTATAGCTGTCCTAACTTCTATAGTCACACAACTCAGGATTTTTTTTTAATTGTTAAGAAAGCATTTGATACTTAGAGCTTATTAGACTACTAGACACTGTAGGAAAGAATCCTCTGCTGTATTTTTTTTGTTTTGTTTTGTTAATGTATCTTTATTGTTGAAAGTATTATAGATGTCCCCATTTCCCCCCATTAATCCCCTCTACCTGGCTCCTGCTCTTATTTATTTATTTATTTATTTATTTATTTATTTATTTACATTTTTATTGATTTCAGAGAGGACTGGAGAGGGAGAACCATGGAGCGGCTGCCTCCTGCAGGCCCCACACTGGGGATGGAGCCCGCAGCCCCGGCAGGTGCCCTGACTAGGAATGGAACCGAGACCTCCGGGTTCATAGGTCGAGGCTCACCCACTGAGCCACCGGCTCCCACTTTCATGTTCTCCTGGCGGTTAGGGCTGGTCCATGGCAGTCACTCCTAACACATACTCAAGACTTGCCGGATGGGACCTAGTGCTGGAGCATGAACTTTGAGTTCTAATCTTGACTCTCTCACTAATTAACCGGGACGGGGACAACCTGCTCAACTTGAGTTAACTAACTGTAGCCTGGAGTCCAGGACGCCATCCCGGGAGAAATAAAGGTAAATGTATGCGAACCCCGCAGCGCAGGCCCCAGCCCGCGCTTGCGGCTCAGCAACCGGCCTTGGCCGGGCTCAGGCCTGGGGAGGCCCCAAGGTCAGTGGTTTCGGAAAGAAAGGCCCGCGGGGCAGTGTGCGGGGCGGGGACCTGGCCCTACGGCTTCCAGCGCCCAGGACCCGCCTTCCCCGCGGACGCGCTGGGGCGGCGCCAAGGCCGTTCAGGGAAACGCGAGTCTCTCCTCCCGTAAAGCCGTCCGACCAGGAGAGGCCCCGACACGGCCGCCAGGAAAGGGCGGGGCGCACTCCAGACCCCGCGACCCCGCTCCTCCACCCGGACCCGCGGGGCGGCGCCGGCGCGGGCGGAGCGCGGACCGCACCATCTGACGCGGGGGGGGACAGGGGCGGCCTTCCCCTGGGCGACAGGGCGGACAGCACGGCAGGGTGCCCCGGCCCCGCTATCTACTGGGGAGGGACTCTGCGGTCGCCGTCCCCGCGTTTCCCGGGCCCAGGGCGCGGGCGGGGTGCGGGCGGGGCGTGTCCGGGGGCCGCGCACCCCCCGGGGTAGGTGGGAGCGGCGCGCAGGGGGCGGAGCCTGGTGCGTAGGGGGCGGGGCCTGGCCGGCGGCGGTGTCCTTGCGGCGCGGCCCGGTCACCGGTTCACTGTTTGTCCCGAGCGGTCAGCGCGGCGCGGCGAGGACTGCGGCGGCGTCACCATGTTGTGCCGGGCGGCGTGCAGGTGAGGCGCCCGGGCCGCGGCGCAGGGGACGCGGTCCCGGCCCCGGGGAGGGGCGGCACGGACGGCGGGCGGATGCGGGGCCGTGGCGGGCGGAGGGCACCTTCGGGCGCGGGTGGCACGGAACGCGGCGGGCGGCCCTGCCTCCGGACAGGTGTGCGTGGAGCGAGTCCAGGTGGGGCCGAGGCGCCGGGCCGGTGCGTGAGTTTGTGCTTCAGGGAAAGTGGCGGCGGGCGGGCGGCCGGCCGGCGGAGAGGCCCGCGGCGCCGCCTGCCTGCAGCCTCGTCTGCGCGGACAGACGCGTGGAAGCGACTGCCCGCGGGAGCCGACCGGTCGGTGGGGGTTGTCTCTCCAGCGCGAGCCGGGAGCTGGTGCCAGCTCTGGGGACCCTGGGCTCCCGGCGGAAGCACACCCTCCCCGACCTGCCGTACGACTATGGCGCCCTGGAGCCTCACATCAGCGGCCAGATCATGCAGCTGCACCACAGCAAGCACCACGCGGCCTATGTGAACAACCTGAACGCCACGGAGGAGAAGTACCAAGAGGCGCTGGCCAAGGGTGGGTGCGGGTGCAGGGCGGGTGCGGGTGCAGGGCAGGTGCGGATGCAGGGCAGGTGCGGGCCAAGGGCAGGTGCGGACCAAGAGTAGGTGCGGATGCAGGGCAGGTGCGGGCCAAGGGCAGGTGCGGACCAAGGGTGGGTGCGGGCCAAGGGCAGGTGCGGACCAAGGGTAGGTGCGGGCGTAGGGTAGGTGCGGACCAAGGGTAGGTACGGTCGGCCTACCCTGGACCCGGAGAAACTGGCTCATGGAAACAGGACGCATCTCCGTAAGATGCTCCTCTGCTCGCTAGGTCACTCCGCGTGTTCTTGAATTGCACAAGGAGAATACCCATTTGTGGGAAACTGGAAAGGCGTGTATTTGTTTACTAACATTTAGAATTCCGTTAAAGTATAACATTGGAGTTACTGTATTTTTGAAAGAGTCCGGTTGACAAAACCAGTAGCATGTGGACTCTGTTTTGTGTCTGGGGGTGTGTGTGGGAATACTACGTTTTAGTGTTTCTATACAAAAAGCGATTACATTTTTCAACCTCTGAGTTTAAGCAGTGGTTTGCAGAGGAAGTAATTGACAGTCGTGTTTCCAGACTACAGATATGGCTTCATGAGCTACACAGTTAAAAAAATGTGTGTTTTTTCTTAAATATATGCATTTTTATTGAATTTCAGCGCGATGAAATTGGTGGGGTAAATTTTAGACAGCGACACGTTGTTGACTGGGGGCATCTAGTGGGAAAATGTAGTATTTCAGCCTGATTGTGTACAAGGTAAATGGCTAAGCAAAAACCAGAGGAAGTTGCCACATTCTGGAATGTTTACTTCTGACCGTCAGAGAAACCTCAAGTATGGCTAAAGGTTCTAAATACGAGAAAAGTTTTGGCGATTTAGGACATAACAAATTCGGGAAGAGGTGGTACGTGAGGCTGGGGATATTCCAGTTGTGAAACTATTTCCTACATGACCACATCCTGACACCCCTGAACCTGTCTTCAATATTTTAAAAACAGCTCACTTTCCCTCCTTTTCTTGTGCACTCGATGCTTTCCTTTTTCAATGAAAGCCACTGGGAAAAAAGCTTTACATTATATTCTATGTTGATCATAAATTAATAAGTAGCCACAGACCTTTCTTTTATTTAAAAAGTTATATTTTAAAAATTGTTAAAGATCTAAATTTTCATGTTTGCAATTTGGGATTAAAGGCATACAGTAAAATTACATCATCAGCCTCATCACATGTAAGTAACGTATTTTTCAAAGAAACATTTAATTTTTACTGTGTTTAACAGAAGAAAACTGAAGTGAAGCCAAAGAAAATGTTGAACTTCAGAAAAGTGTTCTTAAAAGCAGATACTAAGCCCCCCAATTTCTATTAAAATTTAAAAAGGATGAACTAAACTTTAAGAGATTGAAATTATTAAACTAATTTTCTTTTTTTTTAAATTTAATTTTCAATATGTTTCTTTCCCATTAGAAATATGTAGTTACTGTTGACTTAATAAAACATAATTTAATAACTTACATTTATTTTTAGGGTGATTTTCCAAGAAAAATTAATAGAGACACTGATCTGTGAGAAAATCATTTTATAAATATAACAGCAAAATGTCGGCATCTTAAAAAAACTCTCAAAGATCAACTGTGTATTTAGATATCAGGTGGTCCTCTCCTTTCTGAATTGCTAAGCAAGTGGAGATTTGGCTTTGTTTAAGGAAACAATAGTATTTCTTACATATGTTCGAATGTGCCCTAGAACAGAAGTAGAGAACTTTTTCTATTATGTAATCTCTGAGCAGTGCTCAGTGGTTTTTCTGTCCTTCATTTTGCCTCTTGGTATCTTGTGAATCAGTGTTTATTTAGTAAGGAAATTCCCATTTTTCCTGAGAGTTCAGTTCATCTGTAGCTTCTGGAAGGCATAGGAAAAGTATTTTATTTTGCCTCCTTACTAAGCAAGGTAGAAAAAAAATGTTCAAATATGACTTTTTTTTAGAAGGATATGTTTCTTTTTTTATTTTAGAGATGGAGAGAGAGAAACTGCCTCTGACGTGTACCCCGACTGGGGATTGAACCCAAAACCTGGGTATGTGCCCCGACCAGGAATCAAAACCATGACCCTTTGGTGTATGGGACGACCCTCCAACCAACTGAGACACACCGGTCAGGGCCATTCTTTTTTATTAAGTGCTATAGATATCAGAGAATTTTTTACCTTAGAAACTACATTCAATGTATTCAATTATTTAGTCAATCAACAAACATTGATTGAGCGGCTGCTATGTATGAGGCAATATAATGGGCTCTGGGACACAGCAGTGCATGAAAGTCCTTTCATTCTATTGGGGAGACAGATGAACAAGTCAATATGTAGGATGGAAGGGGTTGTAAATCTCACGCAGGAAAACCAAGCAGGAGAGTTGCCCAGTTTTCACTGTGGTGAGAGAAGGCTTCACTTATAGAGTTGTTGGTTCGGTAGAAACTTGAAGGAGAAAGGGGGGAACGAAGCATGAGGCTGGAAGTGGTGGAAGCCCTGAGCCGGGAGCGCTGAGCTGATCATGTAAGTGCAAGGAGGCCAGTGTGGCTGGAGCTGGGCCCGCCAGGAGCTGCACAGGTCACATGGTGGGCATTTCTGTAGCCGGTTGTAAGGACCTGGGGTTCGCTCTGAGAAGAGCAGCCTGGGGAGGGTTTGGCTAGAGGAGTGCCGTGATGGATGCGGGGTCTAGAGGAGGCTCTGGCCACGGCGGTGAGAACAGACTGTCGGGCAGATGTGGAAGCAGGAGATCAGCCCGAGGGTGGCAGGGCGCTGGTGGGAGATGGATGCCGCTGGTCCGCATGTGTGTTAAGGGCGAGCTGGCCTTGCTGGGGATACGCTGGCGGGTGAGATGTGTGTGAGAGGGAGGCTCCAAGAGGACCAGGTTACCAGAATGTCCTGAAGAGACAGCAGCGTGTGGGTTGGAAGCCCACAGCAGGGGTAAGCTTGGGGTCGACAGCCAGGAGTTCAGTGTTGTGTTTCTTGTTCTGTAACACTGAGAGATTTCCCAGTGAATAGTTGTCTACTTAGGAAACGAGGTGGAAAATTTTCATATGGTCAGTATATGGAACCAGAAATTTTAGCATTCCATTTTCTATCTTTGTTCTTTATTATTTCATTTGCTAAAATCTTTTCTATCCAGGAAAACTGAGTTCTTTGAAGCTCAGAGTGGATTTTCTGCTAGCTTTGCCAACCCTGCTGCCACACTAGTTGTTCAGCATGTTACGAATCATCTGAAAATCCACTGGGACAAATAATTTTGGGAAGTTCTTTTTTGGTAGAATCCTGAAATTGTAGAATTTTAGGATTATAGGATGTTACAGAGAAGCTGATCCAATTACCTGACATTTTACAAAGAAGAAAATAGAATGGCTGAAAAAGTAAGCATTTAAAAAATGTATTTGCATTTTAACATTTCAGGTGACGTCACAACTCAGGTAGCTCTTCAGCCTGCGCTGAAGTTCAACGGTGGAGGCCATATCAATCATAGCATTTTCTGGACAAACCTGAGCCCTAATGGTGGCGGAGAACCCAAAGGTTGGTATATATTGGTACTAGCTTAGCTACATTTTGTGCATGATAGGAATGACTATTTTTTTTTAATGCTACCCTAGTTTTCTCTGAGGTATCATAATGGCATATTTTTCAAAGCAAGGAGTGCAATCAAGTTGTAGTAACTTTCAAAGGGACACATGGAAGAATGGAGAGTGCATTCAGGGAGTTGTGTCCTCAGATTATATATACATGCACGCAGTGTCACATGTGGTATTGACTTTTGGTTGAAATGTATTGCGCTGTTCGTTAGGGAAAGACTGAGAAATGGTTTTTAGAAAGACAAGCTTCACTCACTAGCTCTCGGATCTGGGCTGAGAGACTTAACCGTTCTGAACCTTACTTTCTTCTTCAGTATGATACGGGGACAATAATAGGACTGTTTTGAGAATTAAATGAGTTATTATATGTAAAGAACTTAGAATAGTGCTTTTTGCTATTATTTTACTATTCTTCCTAAGTGAGGAGAAGTCATTTGTCCCCAAAAACCTAGGTAATGAAGGAGGACAGAGCTGATGGCTGGGCCACTCCCCTTGTTCACTGGAGGTTGTGTGCAGTGTGCGGAGACTTTAATCATCCCCCACACCCCAGGGAAGTTGGGGGCATGAACATAGCTCCCTCCCTCGTTTCTGGGCTTCTGGGATGTACCTTAAATTTATATATGTGTGTGTGTGTGTGTGTGTGTTTTAATTGTGTTCTAGAAGACATCTTAGGCACTTGAAATAAGCAATTTTATTAGGAAGCATTAATAAATGAGAAGCTGGACAATTTATTTGTTGTGACTTAGGTCTTCAGACTATGACTTAATAGTGTTGAGTTTTTGTGAGTTACCAGAGTATCAGATACAACTCTATTCAATCAACAGGTGTTGGTACTGTCTGCCACTTTGTGTTGTCTGTGTCACTTTATTCCTCATTCGCGCGTATGACAGATGATTCCTTTTGACAGAGAGGCGAAGTTTTTGGCCTAGTTGATTTGGTTGATGTGCTCAGTCTAGAATTACATTCTGTATTGCTACAGAATAAAGGGGCTATAGCTCTTTAAGCGAATCCTTAGTTCAGTAACAGAAGGGAGAAAATAACTCTTTCTAAAATGATATCATTGAGATAGGAAAGATCTAGGCTGCCTTGGGGAAGAAACATAACAGCCATAACGTTTTAGTCCCAAATTAAGACAGAATAAGTAGGGTAGAGGTCAAAGTAAAATTTTCTGCTGAGTGGACAAAAAGAAGGCTAATGGAAACTGTTCTTTCTCTCCTGATGGCAATAGCACCGTGAGGGGAGGAATCCCTCTGCAATGCTTCAGTGGCAAACACGTGAATTAACATTGTGAGACCTGGGAGGTTGCCCCAGGGCCGAGTAATGCCGTGTTGTGGAGGCTCACGGGGCTTTGTTGTGTCTTCTACCTGGTGTTGTCTAGTTGTATCTTGGGCCATAGGACAAGAATATTTTCATATATGTAACAAAATATTGTAGTTATTGCCATCTGTTCATTTGTGAGTGTTCTTTGGATTTTTTTTAAATAGGGGAACTGCTGGAAGCCATCAAACGTGACTTTGGTTCCTTCGCCACGTTTAAGGAGAAGTTGACCACTGTGTCTGCTGGCGTTCAAGGCTCAGGTTGGGGTTGGCTTGGTTTCAATAAGGAACAAGGACGCTTACAGATTGCTGCTTGTTCTAACCAGGATCCCCTTCAAGGAACAACAGGTTAGATTGGAAAATTGTTACCCATCCATTCAGGGCAGAGGGTTCAAATACAGAAAACTAGCAGGGCTCATGCCTATCATAAGTCTGTAGACTTATTTGAGCAAATCTTAACCCATGATACCCAGAGTCTAAGCAAAAGTGCTTTAAAAGTTCTTGATATTTTGAAATCTTAAGTCTTATAAAAAATAAGCACACGTGCCTGGTCGGGTGTGGCTCAGTGGTTGAATGTTGACCTATAAACCAGGAGGTCACAGTTTAACTCCCTGTCAGGGCATGTGCCCGGGTTGTGGGCTCTGTCCCCAAGAGGGGGCGTGTAGCAGCCAATCGATGAGTCTCATCATTGATGTTTCTGTCTCTCTCCCTCTCCCTCCCTCTCTGAAATCAATAAAAATATCTATATGTATAAAAGTCTAAGCCACCGTCAGACCGGTAGCTATGATCTGCAATGACCACCAGGGGGCAGAGCTCCGACTCGTAGCTATGACGTGCACTGGCCACCAGGGGCAGACGCTCAACGCAGGAGTTGCCGAGCTGCAGTGACTTGGCAGCTACGGTTCTTGGGTGACACACCCAGAACCAGAGAGGAGGGAGCCCGATTCCGGGGTGCATCACCCAAGAACCGCCCTCTTGCAATCTGGGACCCCTTGGGGGATGTCGGAGAGCTAGTTTTGGCCTGATCCCCTCACTGGGCCTCTAGTATATGAATAAAAAGCACATGTAATTTAATAGATACATTAACAAAAAATGTCTTAAACATAAACTGCTTCATTTGATAGTTCATATCAGCTTACATAATTATATGCACTAAAATTAGATAAACAACAAGAACGAGGAAAAGATGTCTGATTTCAGACCTTGGACCACTCTTTACTGAGCGCTTGTGGTCAGACTGGGAGGAGCGCGCCGATTTCCAGACAGCTGCCTCTCCAGGGGTTTTGGTATACGACAATATTTGGCTTGGAGGCGCCAGGCTGGGCTCACCCAGTCCTTTTTCATGTTGAGCCAGATTGCATTAGAAGCCCTTTAGGATAAGGAATCCCACGCCGTCCAGCCTCTGATGTAAAGAAGGCAAAGCTGCCTTTATGACCTGTGCACCCATCCGAAGACGTGGTTGCGTGACGCTTCCCTGGACATGCTCAGATTTTCCTGAACCTATACCGCTCTTCTGGGAAAGTGAGATGCTACAGAATTTGTAAAAGCAGCAGCAGGTCTGTGAGCGTGGCATGCTTAGGGAGTCAGGCCTACCACCGAAGGGACCACCTGGAGAGGCTTGACTTCCAGGTGGATCCTGGCCGCACTCCTGTGTCTCTAGTTTTCCTTGTTAACTTGTTCTATTAGCGCCTCATAAAGGCTTTTATTCTCCAAGCCTAACAGCCTTGGGGCAGGGCAGGTTTCTCATCACTCCCTGAGTACTCAGGACCTTTGGAGGGTCCTCAGTCACCCCACAAACAACATCCTCTTACTGAGTGAGATCCCCAGTAAGGGCGCCGAAGAACTGGCTCTTGTATCTGTTGGCATTTTAAGAACAGCTATTAAAATACTGTAGTTAATTTATTTTTCTCAGCTATTTTAATTATTTCTAATATTAATCACATTTTCCTTCCAAAGAGTAAAGTTGAAAATCTCTTTATAGGGCTATTTATTCTTACCACATTTTCTGTTTATATAAGAAACTGCGAAATGGGTGAGAATGTTGTAAAGGGTAATAGTGGATGCATAGGATAAAGGTTACATTGAGAAGATGCAGTGTTTAAATTGAAATTGATAGTTTTTGTTTTTTCTCCTTCTTTCCGATAGGTCTTATTCCACTGCTGGGGATTGACGTGTGGGAGCATGCGTATTACCTCCAGTATAAAAACGTCAGGCCTGACTACCTGAAAGCTATTTGGAATATAATCAACTGGCAGAATGTCAGTGAGAGATACATGACTTGCAAAAAGTAAACCGTCAGCTTTATCTCGAGCACATAAAGCTCTTTGTGGCTGCTTTTGTGGTAGTGCAGAGTACCTCCGTGTACCTGTAAGCTGCTCTGTCGTTTCTGAATGTAGCTTATTCAAGTATTTGATAAACACAATTTATTGCTATGACTCACTTCTTGTTACAAAGTTTTGTTATTAGGCATCCATTTGAAGATATTAAGTGCTTTGTATGATTTAGTCTTTTGAATGAACATTTTCTTCAGAGAGCTAAAATACCCAGGAGGTTATAAATGTCATCATAAAGCCATCCAAAGAATCACATCCCTCCACTATGGGGCCCCCTGTGGAAGCCTTTCTGATCTGTTCTGCACTTACAGAAAATCTAGACTTTTGCCTGAGTTGTTTAATAATAAAATATTACATTTTTTCCCAAGGGAAATATTTAGTTTTCTATTGAAAATTGCTTGTTTTGTGAGTAATCCTATGTCTAATATTACTTCTGGTAGATATCACCCAACGGTCTTTAATTATTTTTGACCACAAGTTGCACAAAGTTAACACCATTTTGTCATTAAAAATTAATATAATGTGATTGCTAATTGAGCATTGCTTTATTGTGAGAAGGAACTAGCTGTGCATCTGAGTTTTTCTATAGGGGCAAATAAAAGGCTTGTGTGTGAAATGTTGTCCTCAGACATAGAAATGTGTATTGTCTCAGTGCCCAAAAGGGGTGAATTCAGGCCCGGTGCTGTCTTCCCAGAAAGATTGGCAAAGACGCTCAGTGGTGTGCCTCCTGCAGGAACATTTGTGCTCAAAGACTTGTTTTTGAGTCATTGCATCCATTTTGATGTTTTTCTCTTTGGATAGTGTACAGTCACTGTAGAAGCTTTATATTGCTGAGTGTTTTCAATGAAGGGGAAACTGCACATCGTATAGCAACACAGCGTATCAGATCGTGTTCTGTTTGGTGTGGCAGAAGGAGCTGTTTCGATGTGGCACGTAGCCATGGTGTATTTGGCTCAACATTGTTGTCCATCCTGTTTCAGCATCTTCCTCGTTGTCTTTTTAAAAAATGTTTTTATTGATATTAGAGAGACAGAGAGAAATAGATCAACTCGGTGCCCCCTGCAGGCACCCCGACCAGGATCAAACCCGCAACCTTGGTATGTTCCCTGACTGGGAATCAAACCCTTGATCTTTTGGTGCACAGGATGATACCCAACCAACTGAGCCACACCGGCTAGGCCCTCGTCTTTTAATGGCTGTAGAATATTTTATCAATTGGACATTTCCTAATTGGTTTTTACAGTTCTGTTACTGAACAATTCATTTTTTTCCTAATTGTTTTATTACAAATAATTCTGTGTTGAGCAGCCCTCATAGGTTTTACCTTCTATTGGAATATTTTCTCTACAGAGGTTTTATTCTTAAACCTATTTAGTAGCAGGATGTTTTCCCAAGTTTATTTTTTTGCCCCTCCCCACACTTTATTTTCCTATTTTTTAAAAAAATAGGTAGCTCCAATTTTATTTTATTTTTTAAAATATTTTATTGATTTTTTTACAGAGAGGAAGGAGAGGGATAGAGAGTTAGAAACATCGATGAGAGAGAAACATCGATCAGCTGCCTCCTGCACATCTCCCACTAGAGATGTGCTCGCAGCCAAGGTACATGCCCCTGACCAGAATCGAACCCGGGACCTTTCAGTCCGCTGAGCCAAACCAGTCAGGGCAGCTTCAATTTAAAAAAATATATATATTTTATTGATTTTTTACAGAGAGGAAGGGAGAAGGATAGAGAGTTAGAAACATCGATGAGAGAGAAACATTGATAAGCTGCCTCTTGCACACTCCACACTGAGGATATGCCCGCAACCAAGGTACATGCCCTTGACTGGAGTCAAACCCGGGAACCTTCAGTCCGCAGGCTGACGCTCTATCCACTGAGCCAAACTAGTTAGGGCAATTTTCCTATTTTTTAAATAAAAAATGGAATAACTTAGCAGTTTCAATATTGAAGACTGAAGTTTTTTTTTGTTTGTTTTTTTAAAAAATATATTTTATTGATTTTTTACAGAGAAGAAGGGAAAGGGATAGAGAGCTAGAAACATAGATGAGAGAGAAACATCGATCAGCTGCCTCCTGCACACCCCCTACTGGGGATGCGCCCGCAACCAAGGTACATGCCCTTGACCGGAATCGAACCTGGGACCTTTCAGTCCGCAGGCTGACGCTCTATCCACTGAGCCAAACCGGTTACGGCGAAGACTGAAGTTTTTTAAAAAACAATTAAATTCAAGGCACTTTTTCAGAATTCACAGAAAAGCATGTAGGCTTTCTGAATTGTCAGGTGTTGATGCGTTGATGGTAACTGCGTGTGCATGTGTGGGGCCTGAAAATACTTCAGAGACTGTTCTCTGCACACCACAGTAAAATGACTTGCGTGGAGAACCGGGGAGTCATGTGGTCACTGCTTACATATGTAACCTATGTGCCTGCATATCTGTACACGGGCAGTGAACTCCGCAGGCCATCTGGGAGAGGCAGGGCCTTTTGGAAAGATGAGCTTTTGAATAGAAGTATTCTGCTAGGTCATGTTATGTATTGAACTAACAAAGACATGCAGAGACTACTGTTGTATTTAAAGCCTTTTAGCTGTTACTGCGCTTTAAGAGCTCAACAATATCCAGTGCTCACATTTCTGCAGGGCTCCCTTTTCGCTTTGCCTTCATGTTGAGGGAAAGCACACTTACTGAGATTTGCCTTTTCCTCCTGTCAGATAGATATTAAGAGGCTAAGATAATTTACAGAGTGACGATTTCAGTCCTCCAGTGGAAAATGAGAGCAGGATGCTCTTCAGCCCTGTTATTTTTAAAACATATTTTTGTTGCTTTCAGAGAGGAAGGGAGCAGGAAAGAGAGACAAACGTCAATGATGAGAGAGAATCATCGATTGGCGGCCTCCTGCAGGCCCCACGGGGGGATCGAGCCCCCAACCCGGGCCTGTGCCCTGACTGGGAATTGATGTTCAACTACTGAGCCGCTCCACTGGGCTTTGTTGAGCACCTTTAAAAAGTAACAGCAAAGTCATAAAAGTCAGATGGGCGTGCATGGTGAATCCTCTCTAAAACTTCATCTCCTGGTTTAATTTCAGGGGAACTACTGTTTGGGAAAGCTATTAGGTAACTTAAAATACTGTCTCATTTCAGTCATACCCTATGATCCAGCAAGCTGATGTTCTGTCTTCTAAGATACTCATAGCACATATCAAAAAGCCTATAAGATCCTGGTAGTTTTCACTTCATTCTTCATTTGTGAAACATTTACTTTCCTGTTGTCTGAAGTTTTTAGGTTGTTAGTAAAAGTCTGTCAACTATCAAAAGAGGTGTGTTATGCATGTGTGTCAAAACATTAACACTCGCCCTAACCGGTTTGGCTCAGTGGATAGAGCGTCGGCCTGTGGACTGAAGGGTCCCAGGTTCGATTCCGGTCAAGGGCATGTACCTTGGTTGTGGGCACATCCCCAATAGGGAGTGTGCAGGAGGCAGCTGATCGATGTTTCTCTCTCATCGATCTTTCTAACTCTCTATCCCTCTCCCTTCCTCTCTGTAAAAAATCAATAAAAAATATATTTAAAAACAAAACAAAACACTAACACTCTACAGTGCTTTACTTTTACTGTGGGAAAGGAATACTAAATGGTAGGAAGTTGAAATTTTACTCTTAAAACACAGAAGGCATATGAACTCTATCTCCCTATCTGCAGTAACATCATCTGATAATGTAATAGCACAGTATTTTATCTACTAAGTTATAAAGTTACCGTAACATCTTAGAACATTAATCACACATGGAATATTGCCTAAACTCTGGAAAAAAGTAGAATTATCACAAGGTGCATTTTAGCTAAAGTTCTGGACTTAAGTAAAAGGTGATCTTTTATTCCTGCTGGTGTTGGTGAGTATGAGCTTACCTAGTGCCCCTTTCCCTGGACTGCCAGGGTAATGTTTTGGGAAAGCAAGGTGAAGTTCACCTGTGTTTCGTGAAGCCGCGCTGTTTGCTGGGCGCGTGTGCTTACAGTAGTAGTACTTCTGCTCTCAGGTGCTTTAAGAACACGTTCTGAGAAACATGTGATGTCTCAGTTTGACAGGGAAAGAATGAATGCTCTGGAGTTCCTGCTTCCTGCTAGTCGTACTTTCGGTTGAGTCCATATGAAAAACCTGATAAGGTCCTTAATTGTTCATTAGAAAAACATTTATTTTCCCATTGTAATGCACAACTTAGTGGTAATTCCACGTGAGCTTCTGACGCCCCCGCCAGAAGGTTCTTGTTCATGTGTGTGTCTTTGGTATTGCGCACAAAATTCTGGACCCATATTCACATATTTTTATTAAGTGATGTGATTTAGTAGCGTCATCGTAATGTAAATAATGGTACACCCACGGCTCATGAACAAACCCCACAGTCTGTGTGACGGCCTTGCTTCTGGGACTGCGAGGGCCCTCGGCTCACTCCTCTCCTGCTGCTTGACTTTGCACACGGCACAGAAAGAGCTAGGAATTAGGTCCTGGGAGGCCTGGGTCCTGGTGCCTTTACTCAGCACCGGTGTGATACTGTCAGCTTGATTTGGGCCTTATTCCTCTCATGTAAAATGATGGGTTTGGACAGAGGATGTTAGGTGCCAACTCTAGCACGTTAGGGATTTATCTGTTTATTAACTAAAATGATGGTGGATAAATGCAGGCCAATGCTCTAACCATTGAGTAAAACCATCCAGGGCGGCATGGGTATATTTTAAAAGATTCCCAGGTGACCCTACTGTGCATCCAGGGCCGAGGGCCATGAACAGAGCCCTGTAGCAACGGAGAGGGACCAGCCAGAGGAGCTGGAGTGCCCTGTCGCCTCTGTGCAGGGCTGCTTGGGTGGGTGACAAGCACACAGTGGCGTGCATCCACCGTTAGGGTATCAGACGGATGGATTCACTGCCCTAAGAATCCTCTATGCGCCACCTATTCATCCCTGGAAACCAGATCCTTTTATTGTCTCCATGGTTTTGTCTTTTTCTGGAATGTCATATAGTTGGAATCATAGCGTATGTCAGATTAGCTTCTCTCATGTAGGAACATGCATTGGAGGCTTCTCCGTGTCTTTTCATGGCTCATTTCCTTAGCACTGAAGAGTATTCTGTTGTCCGGATGCAGCCTCAAGGCTCAACGACCTGTTTCCCTTTTTCTGCAATGGCCTTCATTCAAAAGTTAATCCCCATGAAAAGCTCTATTCCCTCATCCAGAAAACCTCTGGTTTGCCTCCATTACCATAAGTAAACAGGGTGGGGGAGAAAGCAGTTTTACAGTTATTAGGAAAATAATACAATAAGCCCTAGCCAGTTTGGCTTACTGGATAGAGCGTCGGGCTGGGGACTTAAGGGTCCCAGGTTCGATTCCGGTCAAGGGCATGTACCTTGGTTGCAGGCACATCCCCAGTAGGGTGTGTGCAGGAGGCAGCTGATCGATGCTTCTCTCTCATCGATGTTTCTAACTATCCCTCTCCTTTCCTCTCTGCAAAAAAAATCAATAAAATATATTTAAAAAATACAATAATTAATAATACAAGAAACTTGTGTACTCAAGACTGTAATCCTATATTTGCCATACCCTGTATTTTCTCTAAAGCCACTAGGTGGCAGTATTTATATGCTTTTCTCCCTCCCGGCACTGCTAAAAACAAGATGGAAGTAAAAGAATGGTTCAGAGTAGGGGAAGGACTTAAAGGAGCCCCCTCTCCTCCCCCAACCCCACCCCCGCCCCCGCCCCACTGCACACACACATTACTAGTACTGAACCTTTTTTTTGTTCATTTGACAAAGGACGTTCTTTTTTAAAATTTTAAACGTTTCTTTTTATTTTGAAACAATCTCAAATTTATATAAAAGCAATTATAAAAAACAGGAACCTTGTTTTTTCAGACTTTTTTGGGGGCCCTTAGCCCATAGGATGCCCCATCACCGCCAAGTACTTTGTATTTCCTGCAAAAAGGGTTTTCTAGTACGTATGTCCTAGGCAGCCTTCAGAACCAGGAACCTAACAATTACATATTCTATCCTGTAATTCTCAGATACCATTCAATAACTGTCCCAGTAATGCCCTTTGTAGCAAAAGGATCCCAGTCCAGAATCACCACTGTGTTTAGTTATCATGTCTCCTGCCGTCGATGCTGCCGTGTGTGGTTAGAAGGTCCCCACATCACAGACGCTGTGTGAACGGTGGTACGGGGGGGGGGGGGGGGGGAAATACTCTTTTCTTTGTTTTGTGCCTCCGATATATTTGGCCTGGGTAGTTAGCCTACATGCACAGTCTTGTAAAGGCTCCAAGCAGAAAGCTCTAAATCTGCCAGAGGTGAGTCTGTGGTATGCCGATTTCCATTCGCCCTCACTAGTTCTCTTTCTTAGTCATCTGAAAAATAATTCCCTTCAGGCCAGAGCTCATTTTTCATGTTCTTTTTTCAAATTCTTTGTTCTGACTTATTTAGGTTATGGGGATGGCATCCTCAGTTTTCAGAGGTTTTAGAGAAAAGCCCGTGTGGGTGTCAACCAGGATGTTGTAGATGAATTTTGTTTTTTCCCCTTCCTGCCCACGAGTTTCTTCCCACAAGCAGGTCATCAGATATGTGTAGGTTGTAATTCTTATTTCTTTAAATATTTCATTTGCTCCTTTCATCTCTTTCTTTTCCTGGGAAAAGTCACTGCTCTCTAAGCTTTAGTGTGAGGCTGTCTAGTTTAGACACCCGGGTCAGACTGGCCATTCCTCTGTGCTCTGTCTGCCCCTCTGTCCTGGTCCTTATAAGTTTGCTTTTAGATCTATTCTCTCCATGAAGCTTTGAGTTTCTTCAGAGGAGGAACCAGGTCTTGATTCATTTTGTTGCCCTTACAGCTTATCTCAGGGCTTGGATTTAGCCCATGGTCAGTTTAAAAAGGGAAACACTGGCCCGGCCGGCATGGCTCAGTGGCTGAGCATTGACCCAAGAACCAAGAGGTCCCAGATTAGATTCTCGGTCAGGGCACTTGCCTGGGTTGCTGGCTCGATCCCCAGTAAGAGGCGTGCAAGAGGCAGCTGATCCATGATTCTCTCTCATTGATGTTTCTATCTTTCCCTCTCCACTCCTCTCTCTGAAATCAATACAAATCTATTAAAAAATAAATAAAAACACTGGTGAGCATTATCGCAGGTATCCTTAATGGCCTACAACTTGCACTTCAAGGGTCCACCTGTCTTTGTGTTGAAGTGGACCTAAAATTGTCCTCTGGAGAAGAGGGTGGCCCTGCCTCCTGCTGTCCCTTGGGCCACCTCCCTGCGGATCGAGCGGCCTTCTGCTCATGCGCATTGTGATTGATTGACCTCAACCCAGCTGCTGAGGAAGGTGTGTGGACCTGCCTGTAACTTGCAGAATAGAATTTGCACTTCAGATGGTTGTCAAAGTAAAACCTCAAACTCTCTGCTGACCAATGTTCATAAAGATCAAGAAAAAGTCTTTGTAGAAGTCTGTCCGAAGCAGACCTGCTTGGTACATGGCAGGGTCCTTCCTCGGGGTGGATTCTGCTCTCTCACCCTCATTCTCCTCGTGTTGAGAATGATGACGACAAAGGTGGTGCCGTCCACCTGTTCTCTGAAATTTGCGAGGTCCTCTTCCTCTTCTTCCCCTCCTCCTTCTGGTACATCAACAGGAATATTTCCCCTCAAATTATAGCATCAGTTCAGCTATGTCCTGAGCAGCTGGTTGGTTCTCAGATAAGATTACAAAAAGTCTGACTTGTGTGACTTCCAAGTTTGTATTTTTTTGTGTGTGTTGACCCCCAGAAAGCTAGTCTCTGCCAGCTCCCAGGCACATACAAGTTTGGTCATTACTCCGTTGCCTGCATAACTGTTGGGATACTGGTCATTTCCTCCACTAGACCATCAGGCAGAGCCCATGGCGCGCATTGTATCCGCAGGACCCACTGCACTGCCCTTGTGCTTGATAAATATGGGTTGAATAATTGAATACGTCGAATCAGTGTGATACTTTCTATTTTCTTTACTGCCATAATGTGAGAGCCTCACATTATAAAACCTCTGTTCAGAGAGCCACAGGCAATTGTATTATTGTGTAAAAACCTATCCATGTAAAAATACATTGCAAGACTAAATTTCATGCCTGCAGGATGTGGGCCAGGGGGACCAGCTTTTGTCATGATTTAGCAATGATCTGAAATGTTCCTGCTCTGCCAATTTGTCGGAAAATCAGACAAGAAGATTTCAGAGAAATGGTAAGATTAGATAAGGAAACCCATTGTGTGTGTGTGTGTGTGTGTGTGTAAGTGAAAGAGTTTAGGAGACTCAGTTGAGTGTGTTTTTTTAAACAAATGATTTATTATATTTAATGTAAATATGTAGAAACTCAAACCTATATAAAAACAATTTTTACAGATCTTATACAACTATAAAATAAAAAAATGTATCATTTAATGCAAACAAAATTTGAAGACATAATTCAAATGAACCGCATCCGTGAAACTAAATCGCATCTCCCTTGTGAACACTGGTACCTCGCCTGCACCCCCCCCTCCCGCCCCCGTGTTCTCCTTGGCAGGCTTCGGCACTATTCCCTGAGGCCATCCAACTCTCCTAACTCTCTCCTTTACTCAAATATTGCAAAATAGACATTCCTCTGCCATCTGCAATGCAGTATACCTCTTACCATTGTGGGGTTAAAAATGCCTCATCGATCTAGTCAGCTCATTTCTGGCTTAGCCACCAACTTAAAGTGGTACTGACTGGTGGCTGTGTCATCAGTAAGCGCACTGCTAAGGAAATTGTTCTGTTCTCCTCAGACGTAAGGCAGGCTTCCACATCGCCCAGGAAGCGAAGTTTCCATTAAAATGTTTATATTACTACTGAAGTAAAATTTTACTAATTTGTGTAGAAAAACTTGAGAGTATTCAAAAATATATCAGAGGACTGTAGTTAAAAACATTTGGAGAAACAGCCCTGGCTGGGTGGCTCAGTTGGTTGGAGCATCGTCCAGTACAGCAAATGGTGTCGGGTTCGACTCCTGGTCAGGGCATATACCTAGGTCTTGGGTTCCATCTCTGGTTGGGGTGGGTATGGGCGGCAACCAACTGACATTTCTCTTGCACATCTATGTTTCTCTCTCTCTCTCTCTCTCTCTCTCTCTCTCTCTCTCCCTCCCTCCCCTCCTCTAAAACCAATAAAAACATATGCTTGGGTGAGGATTAAAAAATATTAGGAGAAATAGTTACTTATTGCCTATTCATTCAGACCCAAATAATCCAATTGGTATTATTTCTTTGTGAGTGTGTGCATGTGGTGTGTGTGTGTGTGTGTGTGTGTGTGCGCGTGTGTGTGTGTGTTGGCGGGGGAGAAAGGAGGAGGAGAGAAGAGAGGAGTTATTTTTTAAATATAATTGTTTACTTTAAGCTGGCCCTTAATTAAAAAAATATGTTTCTATTAATTTCAGAGAGAGAAAGGGAGAGGGATAGATAGAAACATCAATGATGAGAATCATTAATTGGCTGCCTCCTGCACACCCTCCACTGGGGATCGAACTGTGACCTCCTGGTTCATGGGTTGATGCTCAACCACTGAGCCACACTGGCCAGGCTGGTCCTTAAATTTTGATGGCGACATAATCTCTTTTGGGATCTTTGAGGAGGATCAGACTGTATGCTTGCCTCTGACTGTTTTTAAGATTTTTTAACATGAAGTTGGACTTCTTGAGATGAAAGGTACAATGTAGTTCTGGTAAGTAAATATAAGAATTTGAGAATGCATGTCTTGGGCAAATCCCAAGACTATTGCTTTTTATTTTCCACTTAAGTCAAATATTTTAAAATTTTCTTTGGAGATGGTGCTTACCATTTTGTTATATTCTAGACTATTCGTTAGATATTTTACCTAAAACTTATTGATGTTTGTTTAGATGATAATAGATTTATTATCTGTTTCCAGTGTTTAGTAATTGTCATGAAGCAAACCTCAGTTAAAATGTTTTATTTTCCTGATTTTACACAAATGTTTTCTGAAGTATTCTGTGGATTCTTCAAAAATACAGTATATACTTTACTACTGCCAAAGAATGTATTTGTCTTAAATTTGAGATTTTGAACTCTAACATCTGTGAACACTTGAAATGGAATTATGTTTCAAAATCTAATTATGAAATTAATGTAGAATCTACATCTTGAAAATGTATGAGAGCCTCAATATTTAGATGGCCGTATTAAATTCAATTTCATGTTTTATTTTCTGGTTTTATTTATAGAGAAGTTCTCGTGGTTTACGAATAAAACATGTTAGATATTAATTAGCAAAATGCACAGATGTTAAAATTTAGTTTTTAAATTTAATTCTGTCTTCGAGAAACAGCAAAAGTATTAAAGTCAGACCATCATATAAAACTTTTATATGTGAACATGAATTTCTACTTCATATTCCACATCTGTGACGATTTGGGACACACATTATTATTTGACTAGAGGCTCAGTGCACAAAATTCGTGCATGGATGCCATCCCTAGACCTGGCTGGTGATCAAAGCACGAGCGCCTGGCATGGAAGGGCAGGTCCCAACTGGCCTCTGGACCCTGGGCAGCACCTGGGCCCCTGGCCCCTGCACGCACCCCTCCTCCTGAATCACGGCGTCTGAGTCCTCACATGGAGCGCAGCCGGACACCGCAGGCCGGGGCGCAGCGTGGGCCTCTGGGCCGCCCAGCGGCGCTGCATGGAAGCCAGGTGGGCAGCATGCTCTCTCCTGGCTAGCCTTACAGACCAACTCCTGCCCAGGGCCCCTGTGGTCCCGGCAGCTGTGGCCCAGCTCACCCAGAAGGCGCTTCGAGGGTGTGGGGTGGGCTCCTCGCAGGCGCCGGCACCTGAGCACGGTGGCTTCCCTGGCGCATGGGAAGGGTAGCAGGGGGAGTGAGAGTGAGCTTGGCGGACACCTGGCATTCTCACTTCACCTCCTTCCCTGTAACCCCCGCCCCCAGGTAGCCAGTGAGAGGTCGCAGTGCATTGCTAACACTCGCCATGTTCCACGCTGCCCCCTGGTGGTCAGCACATGTCATAGTGAGCCGTCAGACTCCTGGTTGAACTCCCAGTTGAGGGGACAATTTGCATATTAGGCTTTTATTATATAGGATTATTTTTAGTTTTCAACCAGATGTTTGGCATTGTGTAGGCCTGGCCCTAGCATCACATGGCTAATGGACATTGACTCTGCCATTGTGCTGAGCGCAGTGTCATTCCTGTTTACTTCAGTTTTGCTCACTAGTTTTATTGGGGCTTTTAAAATTCCACCCTAAAACTTTCCCCCAAAGCATTTGAGTTTTACTGCCACAGGGAGAGACTGTTAATATAATTTTGGTTAAGTGTCATCCCCTCAAACACTGATTTTTTTTCCCTCCTAGTTAAGATTATGTTAATAGGCTGTATTTGCATGCATGCGTACTTGCCATTATACAATGTTTATTGTCCATATCACTACTTAATTTGTTGACACATTTTATAGTATGCAAATACAAACTTAAAAATCATGTTGGAAGTTTCAATTTGCATTTTACATTTCTCAAGGTGTTTATTTGGGCATGTAAACAAACAGGTACACTCAGTTAAGCGTTCAGTGACAAACATCTTGTTGAGCCATGAGGCTGAAGCTTGGTCCCAATTGAGGGTGAATCATGGTGTTTTAGTTGCAAAAAAAAAAAAAAAATTCCAACTCACACTGGCTTAACTAAGGAGGATATTGAATGGCTCATGTTACATAAATCCGAGGACGTGGTGGGCTGGTCCAGCCACCCAGTGTGGACTTCAAGGATTTTCTATCTGTAGTCTCTGACATCCGCAATATCAACTTCATGCAAAGGCTCATTTTCTGAGTAGTTGTGGTTTGGCTGCTACCCAGACAGGGCTCCATGCCCTCCAAAGGGTCTCAGTCCACGGACAGATGGACAGATGTCTGTGGGATTACAGTTTTTGTTTTTTTTTTTTTTTAGCATTTTAATTAAATCTTTATTGTTCAGATTATTACATTTGTTCCTCTTTTTTCCCCCCATAACTCCCCTCCTTCCAGCTCCCACCCCACCCTCCACCCTCACTCCCCACCCACTGTGTTCATCCATAGGTGCATGATTTTTGTCCAGTCACTTCCCGCATCTCCCACACCCCTTTTCCCCCCAAGAATAGTCATTCTATTCCCTTTCTATGTCCCTGATTCTATTATAATCACCAGTTCATTCTGTACATCAGGTTATTTATTCACTTGATTCTTAGATTCATTTGTTGATAGATGCATGTTTGTTGTTCATAATTTGTATCTTTACCTTTTTCTTCTTCTTCCTCTTCTTAAAGGATACCTTTCAGCATTTCATATAATACTGGTTTGGCGGTGATGAACTCCTTTAGCTTTTCCTTATCTGTGAAGCTCTTTATCTGACCTTCAATTCTGAATGATAGCTTTGCTGGATAAAGTAATCTTGGTTGTAGGTTCTTGGTATTCAGCACTTTGAATATTTCTTGCCATTCCCTTCTGGCCTGCAAAGTTTCTGTTGAGAAATCAGCTGACAGTCGTATGGGTATTCCCTTGTAGGTAATTGAGCCTCTTTCTCTTGCTGCTTTTAAGATTTTCTCTTTGTCTTTTGCTCTTGGCATTTTAATGATGATGTGTCTTGGTGTGGTCCTCTTTGGATTCCTTTTGTTTGGGGTTCTCTGCGCTTCTTGGACCTGTAAGTCCATTTCTTTCTCCAGATGGGGGAAGTTTTCTGCCATTATTTCTTGAAATAGGTTTTCAATATCTTGCTGTCTCTCATCTTCTGGCACTCCAATAATTCTGATATTAGACCGCTTAAAGCTGTCCCAGAGGCTCCTTACACTATCTTCACACTTTCGGATTCTTTTTTCATTTTGCTTTTCCAATTGGGTGTTTTTTGTCGAATCTTTGGTTTGATTATTGTGCTCCTCTGGTCTGCTATTGGGTATAATATTCTTTATTTCAGTCCGTGTATGCTTACTTTCTAATTTCTTTATCATAGCATCGAGGGTCTCATTAGTTTTCGTGAGGCTCTGCACAAATTTATGGCAAGCCCTCAAAATTGCGATTCTTAGCTCCATATCCTCCATTTCTGTCATGTTTTTTTGTCTCCGCATCTTTTATGCTTTCTTGGTGCACCCCCTTGTGGTCTCTGTGCACAGTCTTGTTCTAGCCAAGCCTTAATTGTTGTAGTTAACACTAGAGGGCTTTGACCACCAGGCCGACTGGCTATAGGAATCAGCTGTATGGAAAACGTCTGCCTTCTGGGGAGGCGCTAATCCAGCCTTTGCCTGAGGCGATCCGGCAAATGGCTGCGCGCAGGGTTTGGGCGGGGCGGGATCAACAGGGCGGGCGGAGGGAGCAGTTATGGCCGTGCTCAGTCCCGTTCCCAGAGGCTCTGCTTCTCAGAACCCCGGCAGCCGCTGCAAACCTCGGAGAGAAAGCTGCCCTCAGGTTCCAACTGATGCCGGATAATCCCGCTTCTCCCGTTTGAGTCTGGGTCCCTAGAGACTCGCCCGGATCCGGAGCCCAGAGTCTGAGACTCACTCCCGACAGAAAACGACAACCGCGCCCTCAGCCACCAGCCCGCTTTGCGCGTGCACCTCGGTACCTTTGTATTTTCCACACTGCGCCGCCTCTGAGCCTCGATTTGCTGTTCTCTTTCCTTCTAGTTGTAGAGTCTCTCTTCAGCCAGCCTTCCTGTGGTTCTGGGTGATGTCTGTTCCGTCTTTTAGTTGTATTTTTGAAATGGTTGTTTGCGGCAGCGGTCTCCGGTGCTTACCTACGCCGCCATCTTGGTCTCCCCGGGATTACAGTTTTATGGGAGAAGCAATTAGGAAAAGAACGTTCTAAAAAGGCTTCTTGTGGGAAGGGTGGTAATGGAGGGAAGGTGGATAAAAATAGGTAATCTCAAAGCTGAGGAAGAGGGGTTTTGGCCAGAGATACCTGGAAAGTGGTGACATTCCTGTATGGCCCAAAGGTTCCCAGTTGAGGGGTGAACGGGGCAGATCAGCTGCTCTGTGGCTCAGCCCTGAGACTTGCCCACCATGGCAGGACCCTCTTCACTTTGCCCACGGCAACCCAGAGACTCCTGGAGCCCCTCGTCCTGGCAGCCCTGCCTGCTCCTGCTGGGGTCTGAGCTGGCATGTAGACGGGTTAGGACTAAGGTAAGAGTTGAATTATGGGCAGGTCCGCCTGGCAGAAATCTGTTTACTCCATCGAGGGAGTAAGTCAGGAATATGGGTCATTCTATGGACATGGGAGTTTCGGCCCTAGGTAGAAAGTACCCTGGAACAAGGTGTTGGTGGTACCAACCTTGACTGTGCTTTGTGATATGGGGATGTTCTAGAGGTTATCAGGTGAAAGTAAGGCCAGTGGAAACTGATGCACATGTTATTCTATTTACTTGGAATCAGTTATATTATCCTTAATCAAAACTCTTGTGTTTGCTTTTTGGAACCATCTATTCCTGAAAATCCCAAAGGAAAACTGAAGAGAGAAAAAGAACTGCAGATAAGTGGGAAACTTGCTAATTCCGCCCCCCCCCCCCCGCCCCCCACCAAAACATTGACTCTGTGTTGGCCTGTGGAAATGAATTGGTAATGAACCTGTTTATATATAGTCATGTGTTGCTTAAGGATGTGGATATATTCATCCTTAGGTGATTTTGTCAGTGTGAGAACATCATAGGGTACACATCCACACACCTAAGTGGTGTAGCATACTGCACACCTAGGCTGCCTGGTATAGGCTATTGCTCTTAGCAAGTTACTGTACTGAATACTGTTGGCAATTATAACATAACTAGAGGCCTGGTACATGAATTCATGCATGGGTGGGGTCCAGCTGCCCGCCCTGTTGAGGGCCATCAGGGGCGGTGCTGGGCAGGTTAACTTCCTGCATCCCCTTTCCCCTGCCGACCCGGCCCTGCCCCTGATGGGGGGGGATAATTGGGAGTGGGGCTGACCAGGGGGAGGGTCCATGGGCGGTTGGCCAACTGGCCCCACCCCCGATTGGGGTAAGGGGGCCGATCGAGGGTGGGGCAGGCCAGGGGGAGGGGTTGCAGGAAGTTGGGGCGCTGATCGGGGCCCCCATTGGGCCGGTTGGCCACTGCAGTGCACGTCATACTGACTGGTCGTTCTGGTCGTTCCACCATTTCTGTTGCTTGGCTTTTATATATATATAGATGCTATTTGTGTATCTAAACCTTTTACAGAAGTGTGTGTGTGTGTGTGTGTGTGTGTGTGTGTGCATGCAGGGGCAGGCAGGGATAGATGCCTGGGTTCCCCTCTTGCTCAGCCTGTCCCTCTTGCTCCCTCACCAACTCCAGGGCATGGCCGAGAGCGGCACAGAGCAAGTGGACAGCACATGGAGCTTCGTCTAAACCACCCAGAGCTAGCAGTACATTCAGCATCATAGTCGGGTCCAGCCTTTTCTTTCAACATCGAAAACAAACTTTAAAAAATATATATATATTTTATTGATTTTTTACAGATAGGAAGGGAGAGGGATAGAGAGTTAGAAACATCGATGAGAGAGAAACATCGACCAGCTGCCTCCTGCACACCCCTCACTGGGGATGTGCCCGCAACCAAGGTACATGCCCTTGACCGGAATCGAACCCGGGGCCCTTCAGTCCGCAGGCCAACGCTCTAGCCACTGAGCCGAACATGTCAGGGCAAAAACAAACTTTTTGATTATAATCCCTTACAATATTATGGGATCATTGTGCTATATATGGTCAGTCTTTGACCAAAATTTATGTGGCACATGACTTTCAGTGATAGAAAACCAATCAGTAAATATTGGCCTCAATAAATAAATATCAAAAGAATATTTGAAGACAATCTGTTTGGCTGATTGGTTGCCCACGGACATCTGTAATTTTCTGTTGCAAATAGTAGGATGATGAAAGTGTTGAGGTCTCTCTCCTTGAAATAGCGGCTGCCTGTGTCTGGCGAGCTCTGGGGGCCATGGAAGGTCTTGGTGAGGTCAGGGCTGTGGGCTCCACCTCTGTTGGCTGTGGGCTCGCTCCATCCCACACCCCCATCAAGCCACACCAAGGGCTGTTGAGCGATGAGTGTGGGTTTGCTGGCACCAGCCCATCTCCCTGACTAGGGAACATCTCCAACTTCCAGCTGTAATGAGGGGGGGTCAGTGAGGTCATTTTCGCGTGAGACCAGCAAGCTTGATGCCCCAACTGACAGAATTGTCTTTGCTGTTTTCTGCAAATGGAAAAAGTTGTTTATGTTCTTGTGGGAAGGCTGTTTAGTTCTGCTGGTGAGGATGAAAACTCTCTCCCCCAGTTTTGCCCGATCAGACACGATGCCAGGGCCTGTGGTTAATATCTTGTGCTCAGATTCATTACTGTCTGACAGGGCTAAGTAGTGTGGTGGCCACAGTCACAAATGTGGGAGGAAGCAGGCCTGGTCACACAGGAGGGCAGAGTGTGGCAGGAAAGAAAAGCATCTGGGTCAGTGCAGATAAGCAAACGGTAGAGTGAGAGCAATAACAGATGGCCTTTCCCTTTTCTCCCGTGTCACCTCATTCTGCCCATTTCCTTTCTTAGCCGGTGGGAAGAGTTACTTATAATGTGGAACATGGGTGGTGCAAGCTTACTGGACTGTCATCACTCTCTCCCTTTCCCCACCACCAAATAAAACCACTCGGTTGGAAGATAAATGTATTTTCAATGTTATTAGATCGTGCCAACCTGCTCTCCAATGAATTGTTCAACATTGCCCCTCAGGATTGTATGGGAACTCTCATTTCTCCATATCCTTCTCAACTCTTGATATTTTCACATCTTACATTTTGCTAGTCTTATGAGTGTTAAGTGCTATTTCCTAGTTTTGATGGGCACTTCCCTAATTACCAGTGGAGTTGAATTTTTCCCATTTGTTTGTTCACTGCTTGGACTCCTTCCTCTGAGGATTGTGTAGTCATTGCCTTTGCATGTCTAATTAGGTGTTGGCCTTTTTCTTATTGATTTGTAAGTTTCAAAGAAGTACATATTTGGATATTAACCCTTGGTTTGTTTTAAGGGCAAAGGCTTTTTCTCAGTCTGTGACTTCTTTTTTAATTCTGTTTATAGTATCTTTTGAAAAATTAAAGTTTATATTTGATGAAGTCAAACAGATATTCTCCTTTATTATTTATGCTTTTTGTGTCTTGTTTAAGGGATCCTTAGCTCTGGCTGTTATGCTCAGTGGTTAGAGCATCGGCCGGAGCATGGAAGGGTCCAGGGTTCAATTCCCAGTCAAGGGCACGTAGCTGAGTTGCAGGTTTGATTCCTGGCTCCGGTCCAGGCGTGTGTGGAAGTCAACAAATCGATGCGTCTCTCTCACATTGATGTTTCTCTCTCTCTCTCTCCCCCTCCCACCCTCCTTTCCACTCTCTCTAAAAATCAATGCAAAAAATATTGTTGGGTAAGGATTAAAAAAAACAACAACAGATCCTTACCTACTTTGAAGTCATAACTATATTCTCCTATACTTTATGCTAATACTTTTAAGCCATTTTTCTTCTTTCAATATTTGAATATTAGAGCAATCTGGTATTGATTTGGGGTATGCATCTAATTTAATTTTTCAATTTGAAAAGTCATTTGCTATAATACTATTTATTGGATGGCTCATCAGTTCTCCACTGGTTGGTAATGCCATCTTTATCATATGTCAAGTTTCCATATATATACAGGTCAATTTCTAGGTTCTCTATTCTTACTCATTGATCTTTTTATCAATTCTGCACAGATATCAAACTATTTTCTAAACAGGTTTATTGAGGTCTAATTAACATATAGCACATTGAATATATTTACTTTTTAATTTCATAAATTTGACTTATACATTCATGAAACCATCACTGCACTTAAGACAATGACCATCCCATCCCCCACAACGTTTTATGATGAGACTTCTTGGCAATCCCTTATCTTTGTTCCTCTCTGACTCCTCATCCACAGGTATCCAATGATCTGCTTTCCATCGCTATAGATCAGAAATTTTCAAGTTTTTTTCATCTCATGCATACATAAACTAATTACTAAAATTTTGCAGCACAACAAAAAATATATTGTACTTTTTGCCGATCTGACAAAAAAAGGTATAATTTTGATTCATTCACACTCAAAGGCTATTGTAGTGTTGACTGTTGTCAATTTTTTATTTGACAATCTAAGGGAAAAGAGGTTAGTGCCCTGACTAAAAACTCAGGCATTGCATGTTTTTTTTTTTTTTTAAATATTTTTTTTATTGATTTCAGAGGGGAAGAAAGAGGGGGAGAGAGAAACATCCATGATGAGAGGAAATCATGGATTGGCTGCCTCCTGCAAGTCCCCCAGTGGGGATCAAGCCCACAACCCGGGCATGTGACTTTGACCGGAATCGAACCTGGGACCTTTCAGTTTGCAGGCCGACACTCTTTCCACTGAGCCAAACCAGCTAGGCCAGGCATTGCATGTTTTAAAAATTCTTGTGGCACACTGGTTGAAAGTCACTGCTATAGATTAGTTTGCATTTTCTAGGACTTTATATTAATGGAATCATACAATATATACTCTTTTTTAAATAATTAATTTAATTTCGCACAATCGTGGTGAGATTCCTCTATGTTGTTGTGCACATCAAGAATTCATCCCTCCCCAAAAAAGGAATTCATTCCCCAAACAAATAAACAAGGATTTCATTCCCTTTAATATTTTTGTTGATTTCAGAGATGGAGAGGGAGAGAGAGATAGAAACATCAATGATGAGAGAGAATCATTGATAGCTGCCTGCTGCCTCCTGCATGCCCCACACTTCTCAGCATGACGATGACTTTAGAATGCTTTAACGTCCTTTTGAATTTGCTTATCATCTTCCATTATTATCTATTATTTTAGTCTCCCCCTTGTAATCTTAAAATTAGACTAATTTTTAAAAAATATTTTAAAATGTATTTTTGGAGACAGAGTAAGAGAGAGGGAGGGAGAGTGAGAGAAACATCAATGTGAGGGAGAAACATCAATTGGCTGCCTCCTGCACGCCCCCAAACTGGGGATCAAACCTACACCCTGGGTATGTGACCTGACCAGGAACCCAACCAGCAACCTTTCAGTGCACGGAGGACTGTCTAACTGACCCATGAGCCACACAGGCAAGGGCTTGTTATCTTTATTTTTGAGATGAATTACTGTTTAGTTTCTTCAAGTCTTCTATTGTTTGTTTTAGGATCATCATTGCTTCAAGCACTCTTCTCCCTTCTGGGCTAAATCTTCTTCCTGCTAAAGTAGTATCAGTAATTACTGTTGACTTTAAACAAATAAACGGCTAGAAATGCCTCCAGCAAATGGCTTTATTTGGGAACAACAAACAATTGCAGGTTGGTGACTTGCAGTCTAATGGCGAACCCGCAGGCCGGTCCAGAGAAAGGACGGATGCCCTTTCATGAACCTGGGAGGCTGTTGCAAAGGAAGATCCCATTGTAGGAAACGAAAGTTCCAAGTGTAGTGACTTCCCATTGGCTGGGCTACGGCAGCCTCCCATTGGCTGGGCTACGGCAGCCTCCCTTTGGCTGGGCTACGGCAGCCTCCCATTGGCTGGGCTTGGGCAGCCTCCCATTGGCTGGGCTAGGGCAGCCTCCCATTGGCTGGGCTACAGCAGCCTCCCATTGGCTGGGCTAGGGCAGCCTCCCATTGGCGGGGCTGTTACTGGGCAGGAGGAACGCTCCTTCCTCTAGCGAGGCAGTGAAACAGTATCACTTCCTGTTGGGGATGCAGGTGCCTCCTTCGCTGTGGGGTCAGACCGGTGCTTGAGTGAAGGGCGTCGAGTTCTCACTTCCAGCCTCCCGGCTCCATTTTAGACGGGGCTCCGGTTTCTCCGTTTCCACGTGGCCCCGCGCAGGCCCTGCTGTCAGTGCCCTCACAGGTGGGTCCTTGCCACCCCGGAGCTGCAGAGCTGGCGCTGGCCATGGGCGTCCCACCTGTGCCGGCTCCTCAGGGGTCTTCTGCCCTCCGTCTCTCCGCGGGTTCCGTTTCCGTCTTTCTCCCAGTACTTGCCCGTGCTTGCTTTCGAGCATGGCCTTCGATTGGCAAATATGTCCATCACCAGGGTCCCGAGGCTCCAGCGTCCCGAGGCTCCCGGGCCCCGAGGCTCCCGGGTCCCGACGCCCCCAGGTCTCGAGGCCCCAGGGTCCCAAGGCTCCGGGCAGGAAGGGTGAAGGGGTGTTCGGCAGACCCTGCATTCATTCTCCGAGAGAACTGGGGTTCAGCCGCCTTCATGGGGGCGCTGTGTGTGTGTGTGTGGCGGGGGGGCAGAGGGACTTCTGGGAGAGGCCTGCCTTTTCTGACTTGGTTCTTTCTTCCTTATTTGAGTATATGAGCTCAGTTATAATGGAAACAAGTCAGAATATTATGGGATTTAAGACGGGAATCAGCCGGGCGGTGTGGCTCAGTGGTTGAGCATCGACCTATGAACCAGGAGCTCACAGTTCCATTCCCGCTCAGGGCACCTGCCCAGGGTGCAGGAGGCGGCCGATCCATGATTCTCTCTCATCATTGATGTTTCTATCTCTCCCTCTTCCTCTTTGAAATAATAATAATAAAAAAGACTAGAATCAGTGATTCTCACATCAATTCCTACAGTCTTCCTGGGATGGACTTTAGGAATAAGGACAATATTTAATCAGGGAATATCAACTCCAGGCCCTTCTCGCCCACAAATGAAGTATGGTCACTCAGTTTCATAGTAAGTGCTGTCAAAACCCTAAATCCAGTGGAGTGAAGTTTAAAGATTGTATGGGCTTTATATAGTGACTCGTCAGTCCGGCAGCATCAAATGGAGCAGGTAGGAAGGAGCCCCAGAGAGCCATAAAAGGCAAGAGGCTTTAGGGTAGAAGGCGCGGGAACAAGGAATTTATTCTGGGTCAAAGAGCAGGTGAGTTGTTGCCAGGTTATTTTCCTTAGGGGGGTGGCAGGGGTCTATCCCGCAGATGGATTTATGCTGAGCAGGCGCCTCCTGATTGCCTGGCTTAAGATTCCATGGGGGTAGGGGGAGGAGGGAGCTAAGACTGTGCTGAAGCCTCATTTTGGTGTGGGCCTGTTGCCTTGTCTTTAACGGTGCCATGAACAGTCTTACTAAATATAGCAGATGTCGATCTTGGAGTACATTTGTCCCCCAGTGCCACCTCGAGGAAGGAATTGGAATAGAGACGCAGAGAGTATGTGCTAGTACTTATGTCCATTTTAGCCACTGAGATACCTCTTTTGCCTTTTGCATGTATTTCTCCTGTGAAAATAAGGCCACCTACAACAGTAGTGTGTCATTAAATAGTGATGCGAACATTTTTTCCTGACTGAAGTCACTAACTAGAAAGAATTTTAAAGAGAACATGTTACCACTTAATTAAAAGGTGGTAATTTAGGCCCAATGCAGACCTGCTGATTAAGTGTGAGCCTTGCTTTCACTTTACAGCACAGAATGCGATGGAAAAGTGAAAACAACTGGCCATCTTAGCAGCTGAACTGCCTCTGTGCCAGAATGTTTCCCTTTCTGTACCGGAGACACTGGCTCGAAGCTGTCTGCTACCTCTTCCTACTCCCGGAGTTCCCGTTTCTGGTGAGCACATTGTTCTAGTGTGAAAATACCTACTTCCTTGGGGGGTGTTGGGGGTTTCATGAGTTAATAAAGTGCTCAGAACAGTGCCTAGAACAAGTATGTCAAACTTGCGGCTGGCGGGCCACATGCCTCGTTTATTTTGACATGCTTGGCCTAGAACATAGTAAGTGCTATTTAAGAGTTTGCTGTTATCAGTGGGCATTCCCTGGATGTCAGGTGGTAAGAATACCTGAAAACAACAACCAGCACACACAGTCTATTGAGGAACCAAATAATATGGCAAATATTTTATATGTAGAAGAGGAATATATTACCTAACTTGTCAAGTAGGAGAAAACATCTGAAAGCAATCAAAGGAGAGTTAATAAAGAACAATTGGGTGGCCCGGCCGGCGGGGCTCAGTGGTTGAGCATTGACCTATGAACCAGAAGGTCACTGTTCGATTCCTGGTCAGGGTACATACCTGGGTTGCAGGCTTGATACCCAATGTGGGGTGTGCAGGAGGCAGCCAATCAATGATTCTCTCTCATCATTGATGTTTCTATCTCTCCCTCTCCCTTCCTCTCTGAATTCATAACAATTAAAAAAAAAAGAACAATTGGTTAAATTATCTCTGAACAATGGTACCATCAAATATACCGTTATAAAAAACTGGCTTTGGGTAGAAGGTTCACAGAAAGAAAGAGTAAGAAAGGAAGTGGGGATTGGAATAGGCTATAGCGGCTAAATAAAAATGGTTCTTATGGAACATGAGTCAGTGATATGATCTAAATACTATAAAAGGCAAAGGCCACATTTAGACATGGGAACAAACTGGCCTGAAGAGCAGAACATGCTTCATTATTCCATTTCCTTTGGCTCTTGCTGGGCCCCAGCTAAAAAAGCCTATTCAGACTTTCTTTTTGTTCTGTTTCCAAAAATCACATGTTGGCATAAAGTTGAGAGGAGTAAAATCTTGACCTGGAGTTTGGAAAAAAAGAGGAATACGAACAACTACACCCAAACCAGCTTGATGGGGACTTAACGACCTGTGGCTCATGTTTGGAAGAGAGAAGCTTCCATTACTGTATTCTGATTAGTCCAGAACAGTGGAATAAGAAATCACAGTGTAAAACTTCCAGCAGGGGGAATAATTATTGAACACCAGGAAGAACCTAACCACAAGAATGATTCGGTTAGTGGGACCAGCAGCCAATGGAAGTTGGGAATGAGAATATTATGGGTTCAGAAAACTGCCCCTCAGGCTGGCTTTAGCGTAAACCTGATCTCCTGAGAAAATACTGTGGTCAGTTAAGTCCAGTGAGCACTGATCCATCCTCGATCCCCAGTAGGGGGCATGCAGGAGGCAGTTGATCAATGATTCATCATTGATGTTTCTATCTCTCCCTCTCCCTTTCTCTCTGAAATCAATAAAAAAAAATATATATATATATATATATAAAGATGTTTGGGAAAGCCTGGATTTTTGCTTTGGGTGATGGAAGATGGATCTAAAAGAGCAAGAGCATATAGTAGGATAAAATAGCCAATTAGAACAAAAGGCTAAGGTTAGAGGCACAAGCGTTCTCTCCCACAACTTGTAGACTCCTAGGGTGATGAGATGTAGTAGTTCTACTGGAACATTCCTGGGTTACAACTGCTGTGCTGGCATAATTCTGAGAGTGCTTCTTTATATCCTCAGCAGTTTCCTCATTTGGGTGACAAATTTTATGCTCATCCTGTCTTTAAGGTTCTGTCCACTCCCTTTCACCGTCCAGTCATACAGGAGCCACAGTGTCTATTGAGATAAGGATGGAATATGTGTAAGAACGGGGAGGAAGTGATTGCAATTTTGGAGTTCATAAATAATTATGAGGGAAATCTCAAATATTTATTGACCCTCATAATATGATTCTCCTAAGTTTTGCCAGTCAAATGATCTTTGTGTTTCCCAATTTTCATTACCCAAGGACATTTGGGGCCATAGCTATAGGGATGAAGCTCCATAGCCTTTATCACCATTATTTAAAATGTCTTCTCAGCAGTCTATTGGCTTGGCATACCATAATTTAAGCATTCAACTTTTGTATATTTAGGTTGTTTCATTTTTTCTGTTGTATTTATTTATTTGTTAAGCCTCACCAGAGGATATTTTTCCATTGATTTTTTTTTTTATTGTCTAAAGTTTTACATAAGGCTTTTTTCCCCCCAATTGACCGCCCCCCCTCCAGCCATTCCCACCCCGGGCAAGCCCCCACTGCCCCAGTGTCTGTGTCCATTAGTTATGCTAATATGCATGTGTACAAGTCCTTTGGTTGCTCTCTAACCCCCCCTCCCCTGCCATTTGTCTCTGGATCTATTCTTGTTCATCAAATTATGTTGATCCTGATCAGATCCTGACCAGAACTTTGGCTGGAGATCCTGGCTAGAAGTCCTGGCTAGGCTGCTGATCAACTGAAGGCTGTCTCCGTGTCATTCCTTCTTTGCCGACTCCGTCCACACCTTGGGGAACCCCTGGACCTGCTGGGGTTGGACCCCAACATTTCCAAATGCCTCCTCAATTTCATATCGTAGAGGAGGGTGCTGAATCAAAGATTTGATTCGGGCATAAGACCAGTAGGGAATGTGCTAGGGGGAGAAACTGCAGCATGGAAAAATTACTGATTGTGTTGGGGGCAGGGGCCGTGGCATAGAAAAATTGCTGATTGTCTTAGAAAAACAATGTATTATGATTAAACCCAGCTAGGTGTGACCCCATTTTCCTCCCATTTGTACTTTTTATTTATTTTTTGGGCAGCCTGAAAAAAAGACTTTTATAATTTATAGCAATGTATAAATACTGTAGTTGCACATCAACTCGGAGAGACAGACCAAACTAATTTTATTTTTTTAAATATATTTTATTGATTTTTTACAGAGAGGAAGGGAGAGAGATAGAGAGTTAGAAACATCGATGAGAGAGAAACATCAATCAGCTGCCTCCTGCACACTCCCTACTGGGGATGTGCCCGCAACCCAGGTACATGCCCTTGACCGGAATTGAACCTGGGACCTTTCAGTCCGCAGGCTGACGCTCTATCCACTGAGCCAAACCGGTTTCGGCAGACCAATTAATTTTAGTTTAATCTGTCTCCCTCGCCAGGTCCTCCTAATCAGGAATCGTTGGGAAGCCCAAACAGCTTCACAGTTCCTGCTTTCCGACTACTGTCACATTTGCCATCTTTGTCATCACAGGCAAATGCCAGCAGAGGCCTTTTTGGGTGCCAAGCCACAGTGAAGGTCGGGGACTCACACTTCACCTGCCATAGCTTGTCTCCTGTCTCTACTTCAGCAATGTCAATAAAGTGATCTTCTGATGCTGAAGCCAGCATTTTCCCATCGTGGCTGAAACTGAGGGTCCTCACAGGCCAACACAGCCTGGAAAAGCACTGAACACACACTAACTCATCCACATCCCAGAGGCTGACCAAAGCATCTGCACTTCCTGTGGCAAAGTACTTCCCCGTGGGGTCAAACTTGATGCAGATGCAGTTAGAAGGGTGCGCCTTGATGGACTGCACATGCTTCAGCTCTGGGTAGCTGAGGATGTTGATGCAACCATTGCCATCTGTCAGGAAGAACATGTCATTGTCATTGTTCCAGGAGATTTCTTTGACCTCAAACTTGAACTGCTCCTCCGCTTTCGAACTGTGTGTCTTGGCATCAATAAAGGTCACCACATCATCAAAAAAAAAAAAAAAAAAATTATGTTGATCCTTATATCCCACATATGAGTGAGATCATGTGATATTTGTCTTTCGCTGACTGGCTTATTTTGCTTAGCATAATGCTTTCCAGTTCCATCCATGCTGTTGCAAATGGTAAAAGTTCCTTCTTTTTGATAGTGGCATAGTAGTCCATTGTGTAGATGTACCACAGTGTTTTAATCCACTAATCTGCTGATGGGCACTTAGGCTGTTTCCAAATCTTAGCTATTGTAAATTGTGCTGCTATGAACATAGGGGTGCATATATCCTTTCTGATTGCTGTTTCTGGTTTCTTGGGATATAGTCCTAGAAGTGGGATCACTGGGTCAAGTGGGAGTTCCATTTTTAACTTTTTGAGAAAACTCCATACTGTCTTCCACAATGGCTGCACCAGTCTGCATTCCCACCAGCAGTGCAGGAGGGTTCCTTTTTCTCCACATCCTCACCAGCACTTGTCATCTGTTGATTTGTTGATGATGGCCATTCTGACAGGTGTGAAATGGTATCTCGTTGTTTTGATTTGCATCTCTTGAATGAGTAGTGACTTTGAGGATGTTTTCATATGTCTCTGGGCCTTCTGTATGTCCTCTTTCGAAAAGTGTCTATTTAGATCCTTTGCCCATTTTTTGATTGGATCATTTATCTTCCTTTTGTTAAGTTGTATGAGTTCTCTGTAAATTTTGGAGATTAAACCCTTATTGGTGATACCATTGGCAAATATGTTTTCCCATGCAGTGGGCTTTCTTGTTGTTTTGTTGATGGTTTCTTTTGCTGTGCAGAAGCTTTTTATTTTGATGTAGTCCCAATTTGTTTATTTTCTTAGTTTCCAATGCCCTAGGAGCTGCATCAGTGAAGAAATTGCTTCGGCATAAGTCTGAGATTTTGTTGCCTTTGAATTCCTCTAGTATTTTTGTGGTTTCCCTTCTTACATTTAAGTCCTTTATCTATTTTGAGTTTATTTTTGTGTATGGTATAAGTTGGTGGTCTAGTTTCATTTTTTTTGCATGTATCTGTCCAATTTTCCCAACACCATTTATTGAAGAGACTGTCTTGACTCCATTGTATATTCTTGCCTCCTTTATCAAATATTAATTGAGCATATTGGTTTGGGTCGATTTATGGGTTCTCTATTCCTAGGTATCTTAATTTTTTTTGGTGCAATGGTAAATGGGATTATTTTTTTTGTTTCTCTTTCTCTGAGTTTATTATTGGTGTATAAAAAGGCCATAGATTTCTGGGTGTTAATTTTATATCCTGCCACATTGCCGAATTCATTAATTAGGTCTAGTAGTTTTTTGATGGAGTCTTTGGGATTTTCTATGTATAGTATCATATCATCTGCAGATAAGGACAGTTTTACTTCTTTTTTTCCAATTTGGATGCCTTTTATTTCTTCCTCTTGTCTGATCGCTATGGCTAGCACTTCCAGTACTATATCGAACAGGAGTGGTGAAAGTGGGCATCCCTGTCTTGTTCCTGTTCGTATGGAAAATGAGTTTAGTTTTTGCCTATTGAGTATGATGTTGGCTGTAGGTTTGTCATATAAGGCTTTTATTATGTTGAGGTATGATCCCTCTATTCCCACTTTGCTGAGAGTTTTTATCAAGAAAGGGTGTTGGATTTTGTCAAATGCTTTTTCTGCATTGATTGATATGATTACATGGTTGTCTCTCAATTTATGTGATGTATCACATTTATTGATTTGCGGATATTGTACCATCCTTGCATCCTTGGAATAAATCTCACTTGGTCATGGTGTATGATCTTTCTAATGTAATGCTGAATCCTATTTGCTAGAATTTTGTTGAGGATTTTAGCATCTATGTTCATCAAGGATATTGGCCTGTAGTTCTCTTTCTTTGTGGTGTCTTTATCTGGTTTTGGGTTTAGGGTAATGCTGGCTTCATAGAAAGAGCTTGGAAGTGTACTCCGTTGATTTTTAGAGAGTGGAAAGGAGGGGCAGAGACAGAGAGAGACACATCAATTGGTTGTCTTCTGCGCTCACCCCAACCAGGGCTGAGTATTGACTACATGCCCTTGACTGGAATCGAACCCATGACCCTTCAGCCCACAGGTCAATGCTCTATCCACTGAGCCAAACTGGTAGGGCCATTTATTTCTATTGTAAATACTGTAAAAGCTGGAAGTATGCATGCATGTTTTTAAAACATTTTAGATTAGTTAATTAAGATAAAATTCACAAAGAGGGGAAGGCTTAAGGACTGTGAGAGCAGCAGGAGGCAGAGGCTGTGAGGAGCAGTGACTTGATGACTAAGGTGTTTTCTTGTCTATACAATGTCCCTCATAGTCTTTTGTTATCTGTTTATAAGATGTTCCCACAGTTCTTTGGAATGTATAGTAGTAACCCCCCCATGGCAGGCTGGTGAAGGACTTGACAATCTGGTGATCAAGTGCTTTTGGACCTTGACTAGAGAATGTTGCACCTCAGATCTGGCTGGTGGGGAGGAAGTGAAGAAAAACTCTCCATATATACGCAGTATTGCTTTTTGTGTGCAACAAAGTATGATATATTTACATTTCCATGTTATACATCTTGTTTTAACTTATATATTTATCGTTTTCTTTCCTTTGTTATCCTTTCAAAACATGTTAATGGCCCATGGGAAAAAATATTTCCTGGGTAAATAAGTAGAAGAAACTTATGTAAATCTAAAAGAAATTCACTCTTGTCTTCCAGATGTCTTACTTTGTTTTATTAAATGACTTTAAAGAAGACTTTACTGTTTTTATTTTCTTTATTAGAAATTAAAATAGACTTTTGATGTTGGAAAAAGCTATTTTCTCTGAGAGAAAAAGGTTTTCACTTTTAGATGCTTGAGGTAGAGGGATGAAGTTTAGGAAAACTTACTTGGCAGTTGCTTGATATTTTTTCTGGATGATTTGTTTAGAGAGATGTGTGCATCTCAACTGCTTAAAGATCTCCTTTAGGAGAGATTTCTCACTTTCATACAGGATAGATAACAATGTAGGATGATGAGATTCTGCAGCTTTTGGTTGCTGGGATCATTCACATTTGAAGAATTATTGGAAAATGCTGAGAATGGTCTTGCAGAGTTCTCCAATAGAGTGGCGAGGCAAGCAAAGCAAGGTCAGAGCGAGCACAGAGCTGTGTGCTTTACAACTGTCAACCCATTTAACTCTCACGACAACCCTAGGAGGTGGGCACTGTTGTTTTCTGTGTCAGGGGAAGGATTTGGACAGACTTGATTTTCTAGTTAAATGCTTGATCCACTGTATGGTATTCGGGGCCAAGTGCTGTTCTCCCTTCCAGAAGCTGACTGCTGGGATAAGGGCTTCTCTGGGGTCAGAAAAGGCCAGTCAGCACCACTCTCACAGGATTGCATTCGAAGAAAAGAAGAAAATCATTGTCAAGGAGAATGATTAGTAGTCCTGGTTTTAGCCATTTGCAAAGTCCAATAAAAAGCAAATTCCAAAGCAGTAATGTGTTTCAAACGTGAGTGTTAACAGCTGTGCTCTCACTTCTTTGCAGAGTATAAATGTACAATTCCAAGCCTTTTCTTTGTGTTTAGAAAAAACTCTACCTTCACCTCAATGCTCTGGCCATACCACCTAGCTTGCTATTCCAAATTTACACCCAATTTCTTACTTTCTACATATATTTACTTCTCTTTAAGGAGAGATCTGTACAGAGCTAAAGTTTTAAAACAGCAAATTACTAAATTCTTAATCATCCTTCAACATCTGTTTATGTTTTTGAACACACACACACACACACACACACACACACACACGTATATAATGTTTTTAAAGAACTACCCCGCCCCACAAACCTATTTTTTCTTTATTTTCTTCTTCTTTCTGTTTTTCTACCTCCCTCCTTTCCTTCCTTTTCTTTTCTTCTTTTAAAGAATACTTCAAGGGAAACTATCCCTTAATGTCTGTGTTAGAAGACTGAAGGATGGTTGGATATTTTATATTCCCTTCTGGTCTCTGAGTCACTGAGTTTATTTGTTTTTTTAAAAGTCAGTCAAAGTTGCTCTGTCAAAACGAAACTAGTCTCCACGATTTAAAATGCTCATCTATCGATGAACCAATCGAACCACTCCCTACAAAATGAACAAACCAACCCCAAACACCTCAAATATAACCAAACACCTCTCCAAATAGGTCCTCATTTTGAATTAAAGCCAGACAATCCTTTTTTCCTAACTCCTCTCGCTCTTAAGTAGAGGGTACAGCTCTCAACATGCCAAGTGGAAATTCAGATATGAGCAACTCTTTTAAAATTCTTATACTTTGTTTCTGGTTCTTTATTATCATAAAATTCCTCCACTTAGAAAGGCCACTTGGAAAACAGCATAGGGTAGGAGCGGGAATTTGGGAGGGCGCTGCTTTCCTGCCTCCCTGCTCGTTCAGAAAGTGTTGGGGTGGGGGGGTGGGGGGGGAAGGGTGGTGGGACATTAGGCTGTAGGTGCTGGAGGACCCTAGTTTTGAATCTAAAGGGAACTGAGAAGTGCCCCTCCAAATCTGTCACCTGAGTTGGACAGGCCCCACTGGAGTCTCACTGGTGGGGGTGAGGGTGGGAATCCTGGGAGGCAGAGATGCCAGAATTTTATATAGCGTGGGCTTAGGATGGTCGTCAGGCTAGATGGGCTTGTCTTACAGCTGCATATGGGTAGTACTTTATACAAGATTGAAGTGATATTTGTTTTACTCATAAAAGAACACGGAAGAGGGATGCTGCTGATGATTGTGGGTGGGGGAAAGAAGGCAGGTTCTTTCAGTGCCTTTTGGAACCACCACCAATGAGGAGACTTCTGAGATAGAATTTGAACTGTGACCATGCTAGAGTTGGATAGATTGGCAAACTGGTGATGGGAGAGGCCAAGGTAAGCGTGTTTGCCCAAGTCTGCACCAGGGGCAGTTTAGGTTGGCAAGTGTCCATCCTGGAGGGGAGAGATACACCCAGGTTTCACCATGGATGCTGTGATCTGTCTCTAGTTCAATGTCCTGGTCCTGGACGCAGTGTTACTAATAACCTCTGTAAGACAGGGACAACCACAGAAGCTCTCTAGTGATCTTGCCCACATGCAACTCACATGGGTGATGAGGCTCCTGCCTCGTTTTGCCTCAACAGCTTAGGTACCGTAAGGGCCTGAATGCAGCTGGGGCAGGGCACATGGTGGAGATGGAGAGTGCTGGAGAAAATACCAAGACTGAAAAGTGAGGGGGGCTATCTGTGTGGGGGAGCAGAGGGCAGGGTTGGAGGACCAAGGGGTCTCAAATTGGCAAGTGTAGGCCAGACCAGTATAGTTTTGAATTCTTACAATTGATGTGACCTCGTTTGTATCCCATAAATGGGCAAAGCTTTGAGGGATCTAGAGTTTGACCTATTTCTAACTATGCCTGCTGCTACACTCTATGTGTAGATGCACTTTTAGATGGTGAGCACTCCTGCCTCTCATTCTGCCGCATATGTGTGTGTGTGCAGGCGGATGGGCTTTTGACCAGCTTCCATAATGCTGATCGAAAATTTGGTCTCCTTCCCAGTTTAGCAAAGATTCCTGCCTCCCCTCCTCCCCACCAACTCACACCACTCTGCCCAGGCAATTGCCCTGGTGTTTCTGGGTTCTGGGGGGACATTCTACTGGAGACACCATTTTGAACATTACGTAGAGATACTGTTCTCATCACACACGAGCAGTTAGTTCTCTTTAACCAAAGAAAGCTAGCCAATGACAAAATTGTCAAGCATAGAGCCTTGTGGATAAAACTCGGCAGACTTGACATAGAACTGTGTTTATCTTCAAACATGATTGGATAAACCAAGTCAGTTTGCCAAAATGTGTTAAGTTTTCAATTCTAGTCAGTTCAGTAAATATTTTTGAGAACCTACTATGTATGTGTCAGGCACTGAGCTGAATGCTATCATCTTACAGGAAGGTCTTTGATTATGTTTCCTGGACACAAGTTATTTTTCAGAAACGCATACAAGCCCTAACTGGTTTGGCTCAGTGGATAGAGCGCCGGCCTGCGGAATGAAGGGTCCTAGGTTCGATTCCGGTCAAGGGCATGTACCTTGGTTGCGGGCACATCCCCAGTGGGAGTGTGCAAGGAGGCAGCTGAATCGATGTTTCTTTTTCATCAATGTTTCTAACTATCTCTCTCCCTCTCCCTTTCTCTCTCTAAAAAACAATAAAATATATTTAAAAAAGAAAGGCATACAAATTCTTTATTCTTTATTCCTAAGTATTTAGCATTGTTGATACTTTCCTAATAGAATGTCTTCTTTCATTATATATATTTGCTAGTATATTGGAAAATTATTTAAATATTTTTGTTACTTTGATCACTTTATTGAAAACATTCATTAATTCTGTTTTTAAAAATTACCTTTATTATTGCAAGTATTACAGTTGTCTGCTCTAGATGAAATGCACTAGTCCTGCCTGGGCAGTTGAAGGACCCCACTGAATGAGCAGCTGGCTTCTTGCCACTGGCTGAGGTGGCACAGGGAGAACAACATGACTGAGTGCTTGTTTCTCACCCAGCTGTCCATCACCTCATCCTCATTACCTGATTATTTTTTAAAAACTATATTTTATTGATTTTTTACAGAGAGGAAGGGAGAGGGATAGTGAGTTAGAAACATTGATGAGAGAGAGACATCAATCAGCTGCCTCCTGCACACTCCCTACTGGGGATGTGCCCGCAACCAAGGTACATGCCCTTGACCGGAATCGAACCTGGGACCCTTGAGTCCGCAGGCTGATGCTCTATCCAGTGAGCCAAACCGGTTAGGGCTCATTACCTGATTATTTTTGTCTGAAACTAAGAGAAGCTTCTGGTATGCTCTCAGTCATGCTTTTCTCCTTCTCTACCTTTCATATTTTAAATTTAGGATGCTAATATTTATGAAGACATGAACTACTATATATATTTTAAAAAATATATTTTTATTGATTTCAGAGAGGAAGGGAGAGGGAAAGAGAGATAGAAACATCAGTGATGAGAGAGAATCATTGATCGGCTGCCTCCTGCACACCCCACACTGGGGATCGAGCTTGCAACCTGGGCATGTGTCCTGACTGGGAATTGAACTGTGACCTCCTGGTTTATAGGTCAACGCTCAACTGCTGAGCCATGCCAGCTGGGTGACATGAACTAATATTTAACCTTTTCTGGCATCCAATATACATGCTTATTTAGTTATATAGCACTTGTCTAGCACCATTAAATTAATCCAGAGAATTGAAATGTCAGAAGGAAAGAGGAAATGAAGAAAGCAAATGCAACATTAGCTATAGGAGCATTTCACTGAACAAAACCAGGAAATAAAGCATATTTCCCTAAGGTTGATGTGATACAACTTTGGTTTCTTTAATTTCATTTTTTTCTCCACTCAGTTTTCCCTTTGACCATTACCAGCACTCACTTTGTGTCCCCTTTGTGACCTAATGTCTATGAGCCTGAGAGCTCAGGGCCATGGAGAATTGGCCCCTCTTACTCTCCTACCAATTTTCAGCTCTTTTCTTCGGTCACTTCCAGCCCCTGAGACTCAGCCATTTGCCTGTGGGCCTAGTGTTTGGCCGACCTGGAGAAGGGACTTAATTATCATACTGGAAAGGTTTTCTTAACAAAATTTACTTTCCGGATCCAGGGAATAAGGATTCATGGCTTCATATATATGACTTATGGGGCAATTAGGCATCTTGACAGGTCTTTTGGGTCCAGTATGGATGTCTGGAAATTATATGTCAACTCCCACCCTCATTCTAGTTTCTGAAGTCTTCTGGCTTCCCCACTGAGGGACATGATGATTAAATAAATGATCATTGAATGAAAGGCAAAAGGAAGAAAAACAAGTGATTTCATAAAATGGGAGAATAAAGGAAAAATAGAATTTTTACTTTTTGATATCTTTTCTCCCTTGGACGTTCACCAAAAAACTTAGTTTCCTTAGTGCCAAAGTTTAGATAATTCTATGTAATGACTTAAGGAAGCCACACTACATGATTGTTCTCTAGTTAAGTGCAGACATCTACACTGCACTCGTAGGAGTAGGTGCTCGGATGTTCATGTCCACTCCAGGGTGGAGATACTCTGATCGTAGAGGGTGAATTTAACAGGAGTCAAAGATGTAATATTTCCTTACTTACCTTTTTTTTACTTTTTCTTAGAGAAAGGAAAGGTTTATTGATCAAAAGGCCTAGCTCAAGAAGATGGGAGAACTAATTCTAAAATCCATCTTACAAGAGCTCAAAATTCTCTTCACTTTTGTGATAATGAGAACATGAACAAACTTAAAAAAATACATATATATATATATATATATATATACACTCACACACACATATATATATAACTAATTTCAGAGAGGAAGGGAGAGGGAGAGAGATAGAAACATCAATGATGAGAGAGAATCCTCTAGCACACCCCCTACTGGGGAACAAGCAGCAATCCAGGCATGTGGTTTGACTGGGAATTGAACCATGACCTCCTGGTTCATAGGTCGATGCTCAACCACTGAGCCACACTGGCTGGTCTGAACAACCTTAACACAAGCTGAAATTCATGATTGAGGAAGGGGCCCACATGGGGCTTTCCTTTGCCTATAGCCTTTGCCTTCCATCCACTGTCACCCTGGCAGTGGTTGCCTCTGGGCCTTAGTTTATCCTGTTTAAAAAATTTATGTATGTATGTGTTTTTTTTTTTTTTTTTTTTAGAGAGAGAGAGGAAGGGAGAGGGAGAGAGAGAAACATTAATGTGAGAACAAAACATCCATCGGTTGCCTCCTGCATGTCCACCATCAGGGATCGAGCCCGCAACCCAGGCATGTGCACTGACTGGGAATTGAACCAGTAACCCTTTAGTGCACAGGACTATACCCAACCAACTGAGCCACATCGGCCAGGGCTATCCTGTGTTCTTATGTATTAGTTTCTCTTCCCAACCCCCCTAAATGAGCAAGTTATTGCTTCTTCTTGGTTCACGGAAAATATCTGCTAATATTGATCTAAAAATATTTACAGAATTTAGTGGTGTTGGGTCAGATTGAAAACATTCAAGAGGAATCTATATGTTTTGCAAAAAGGAAAACAAAGTGAGAAATTGATTTTGTTTCCAGAGAAAAACCACATAGAATTTCCTGACTCATGGAATAGTTTTAGGAACTGGCTCCAAGTACAAGTTCTTGACTGTATTCTGAGTAGCCCAGGGCATTCTCCCAACTTAGGCAACACCTGTGCAGTGACCTCTTGGGCTTCAGTTTCGCCATCTGTGAGAAGCAGTTGTGAAGCTCAGGGCTCACAATGGACGTATGGTGAGGCCAATGAAGTGTGTGCCTGCCCTGCTTCTGGCCCCTCCTTTCATCTTTGTTTCCCTTTCAGCTTTCCACACCTCCCCTAGGGACTCAGGGCTTTTGGCAAGGGTATAATCAGAACATTTCAAGACAGTTCTGATTTTAAGTATTCAGTGTAAATGGTCTCTAAAGCATAGTTGAACTTGTTCAATTGTGAGTTCTAGTTTTAGACTTGAGAAACATGTTTGTAGGGCTTACTGTGGAGTCCCATTGCCCTGAGATGTCTCGTTCCTTTAGGACCCTGAGCTCAGCTTTTTACTTAGCCCAGTTACCTAAGGTGCTGGTGGTTGAGAATGGCTTATTGGGTGTGAAGTTGCAGGGGGACTCACATTTATAATAGGTAAGTCAATTTCTCAACTTGGGTAATCAAGTGTTTTGTATTTTCATTTGAGGGCTACATACATGACCAGAAATCCAAATGTGTGTGAACTTTGTCAACATTTTCTTTGAATGATGATTTGAAGGGATTTGAGTCGCTTGAATATGGGTCACATGTGTGGAGTCTTTCGTTATATCCTTTTCTGGATGTCAGTAATCCTTCCTAAATTTCTGGATTGAAGTTTAGTGATTAAAATGTGAAGAGCTCGCAGAGGGAGCCCACACCTTTCTTCCCCCTTTCTTTCTCAGGCATATATCTCTGCTCTCTTTCCCCTAAGTTCTAAGGATTCTGGCATGACTTGCAACCAGGAGAGCCATGGACAGCAGCAACTCATCCTGGGGTAACCCCCTGAGCCTGTCTCCAAGGCCCCCTTTTCTCGGACTTTTCAGTGAGGTGACAGCAGCCTCGCCTTGGCTCACTCTGTCACTGTGACTTTTACTTCTCAGTGAGTCCACGCTGCCCAGCATGGCTCACTTTTTTCCTATAACGTCTCTAGAGAGCCAAAGCAGAGCACTGCCTAGGCCAGTGATGGCGAACCTATGATACGTGTGTCAGAGGTGACACACGAACTTATTTTTTTGGTTGATTTTTCTTTGTTAAATGGCATTTAAATATATAAAATAAGTATAAAAAATATACATCTTTGTTTTACTATGGTTGCAAATATAAAAAAATTTCTGTATGTGACACGGCACCAGAGTTAAGTTAGGGTTTTTCAAAATGCTGACACGCCGAGCTCAAAAGGTTCGCCATCACTGGCCTAGGCTCTCTCCTGTTGCTTCTTCTATCCTAAGCCCTTCCTTTGTTTCACTGTCCCCAGCTTTAATATACATACTCTCAAAATAAAAAAAATAAAATAAAATGTGAAGAGCTCAAAGTTATACAATCCATTGGAGATTCAATGTGAACCTGCCATTGTGAGCCTAGTAGCAGTTACTCAATAGAAGCAGCCTATGTGTCTACCTGGATTTCTGTTATAGGAAGCAAATAGCTTTGGATAGTGAGGGGTATAGTTATATTAGGTCATGTGTGCTAGTTATTCAAAAAACCCGTTTTTTGGTGGTGATATTTAGGTTGCCCAAATGTAATCTATCCTTAAGCAGTGGTTTTCAAACCATCAGATTTTCTTTTAAATAAGATAACTCTAAGTAGGCTAATCTTTTTAAAAAATATATTTTATTTATTTTTTATAGAGAGGAAGGGCGAGGGATAGAGAGTTAGAAACATCGATGAGAGAGAAACATCGATCAGTTGCCTCCTGCACACCTCCTACTGGGGATGTGCCCGCAACCAAGGTACATGCCCTTGACCGGAATCGAACCTGGGACCGTTCAGTCTGCAGGCTGACGCTCTAACCACTGAGCAAAACCAGTTAGGGCTAAGTAGGCTAATCTTAAAACAGATTTAACATAGCTGCCCTGTTTGCAGCCTGGGTTGAGAGCTGAGCCCTTACTCTTGATTTTTCCTCCGTGAAGCAGCACACGAGCATGTCTGTGGAACTGCCAGCCTCTCACGGGGTGGTTCAGAAGCTAGTCATGGAAAGGGGCGACTCCTTGGCATCTATCTGGTACACACTGATTTGACTCCTACTGGGTTAGTCAAGTATCCCTTGAGTTTAGTGTTGGCCTCTGGAATTCTCCTGCCTACAATACATTAAAATAATACTACGTGTAGCCATAAAACAACACTGTGCCACTTTTGACTCAGGAACGACTCTCACTCAACCTGGTGGGTGTTAAAGCAAGCCATCTTCTAAGCCAACACATGGAGGAAAACAAAGTTTTACCCTAACTGGTTTTTCCTGTTTCAAATGGAGAATAAAACCTGGAAGACGATAGAAAGGCAGGCTGATGCCTCTGAGATGCAATGTTCAGGACAAATGAAATAGCTGAATCTCATGTCCTGACTTACTCACTGGTGTATGAATTTGAGGGATAGATAATACATATTTTCCTCTGTTTGTAAAAGGTCTGGGTTGGGCCAGATGACATTTGGAAGCTGACCTCAGAAGGCTCTGTTTAGAAGGCTGGTTTGTATCACATGACTAAGCCGTGGGGATGGTCATCAGGCCAGTTGCTGAATGTGCCAAGCTGGGTCTCCATAGCTTTAAATTCATTCCAATATAATTGAAAACATGTGTTGAAATATTCATTTTTTTAAGGTTCAAAATTTCCTTGTGATGTACTTTCATACTATTTTGATGTAAAAACAGAGAAGGACAATGCTGTGGCCAACAATTTCTATGTCAGTATATGTGTTTTAAAATAAATCTTTTAAGAATAAAAATCCTGAAGAATGAATCATAATTTTAAGAATTGAGGCTGATGAGGAGACTATAGGAACAGGCTTAAAGCAGTATTTCTCAATGCAAAATCATGAGTTTTGTCATTACAGTTTGTAATTTAGTACAAATGCTTTATACCCTTGCTTCTTTAAAAATGATTCTTACGTTTGGACACTGTGTTTGTGACATCCACAAAGTGGGGAAAAAAGTGTCTGCCCACATTTATCCTGCACAAGTTTCTGTCTGTGGCAGAGGTAGCAATATCAAATGCCTATGGGGACTAAGCAGGTACATTATGTGAGTGAAGCCAGCAGGTAGAGACTGTAGCCACTTAGACACAAGTGCTCATTTAAAGGGAGTTGCCATTGCCTGGCTGGTGTGGCTCAGTGGTTGAGCATCGACCCATGAACCAGGAGGTCACTGATTCACATGCCTAGGTTGTTGGCTCAATCTCCAGAAAGGGGCATGTAGGAGGCAGACGGTTGATGATGTTTCTCTCTCTCTATCCTCTCCTTCCTCTTTCTCTAAAAACCAATAAAAATATGTTTAAAAATACTTTTAAAGGGAGTTGCCATTGATAAAGGCCAATCCAGTGTTGCCATAACTTCCGATTTTTCAAGATAGTCTGGGAGTTAATATTCAATGTAAAAATCTCCTGACCTTTAAGATTTGGAAATGGAGGATGTAAATACAGTGTGTGGTACATACCTGCAAAGTCCAGAATGGGCCTGGGGCTACCAGCTTGCAACCTCTGGCCTGCAGAGTGATGTTGGTTGGTGGCAGAGCCTTACAGAAGACCTTACAAAGGGCTGGGACAATCCTCCTGTTGGGGTGGTAGGTTAGGGTCAGCCCCATCTCCATTCACCCTAGTCTACTGGACTGGGACAGTGAGAGTGGAGCCCCTTCAAGATGAAGTCTAGGAAGGTGGTGCAGAGGGAAAAGCTCCGTTTTCCACCTGAGTGTTCCCTCCTGTGTCCCCTTTACCACGCACAGCGCACTTCACTTCTGACACTTTTGGTTACCAAATGCGTGGAGCTTTTTCCCACATCAGGCAAGACTTTGTGACACCAGCTGAGTGTCCTACAGAATTTAACTCAATTCTAATAGTATCTACCTGGAGAAAGCACCAGATCCCACAGGTGAAGACCTCAGTCCCACGAGACTACCCCCCACTTCAGATGCCAATCACAAGTGGCTACAGATCAGAGGTTACCACAACCCCCTCCTTAGCTTTGATTAATTTGCTAGGATGGCTCACAGAACTCTGGGAAACACATTTACCAGTTTATTAAAGGACACGGTAAAGCATGTTTTCAGGGGACCTTGGTTCATTTCTCCTCACCTGCCTCCCTACCCCACTAAACTCTACTTCCTTTCTCATGTTGGTCATGAGGAGCATGGCCAACACAACAACCTGGTGACACCCTGGACAAATGGGGTGGCTGCTGTTTTTTGAAAGTTCTGATGTTGTCATTCATCTACAAATCATGGGCTCATTCCTCTGACTGGTGTGTGTCTGGGGGGCAAACTTGCTGGAAAGGGAAGGTCTCATCAGACACCAGTCAGAAGAACAAGCCCCTGATTTGTAGATGTATGACAGCATAGTGTCCTCTCTGTATCTGATTATTTCATAGAATTATGTAAATAGCATGAGGGAAATACTGTGTGTATCTTGTAGTTAGAAGTGAAAGTGTTATCTGTCTTCCGGCCCGGCATGCTCTCCTTCAGCATCTATCCTGTCATCTGTTCCATGTGGATTCGGACCTTCACAGACAAGATGGTGGTGGGGGGGCGGGGGGAGCGTTTACAGATCTGAGGGAAACCTCTCTATTTGCAGGGAAGAAGGGAGCAGCTCATTCTGTAGCAGTATGGCCATCGCTCGGGGAGGATCCTGGCTTGGGTTCAGGGTGTGTGCTTTTTGGCACAAAGGGGAGAAACCCATAATGTCTAGGAGGCAGAGCTTAATTTTCTCTTATTTCCTGGCATATTGAATGCAACTCAGACGTGAGTTAACAGTAACTTGCAGAGTCTTAAATTTAGTGAATAGAACCTAGCTCAGAACCATGAGGACAGCCACCTTTATCTTGGTTTTCATGTGGTCCTAGAGGTGAGGGATGGCCTGGGGAGGAACGAGGGCTGAGGGAGAGTGCAGTGTTTTCCACAGTTTCCTAGCTAGAAACAGATGTTCCAGGTGGCTCACTAGCCAACAGCAGAATGCAAAAAACATTAAAATACATGTCCTTCAAAGCATTCTTAGCGTTACTGTTTGGTTCTTAGTAGCTTCTTAAAAGCGGAGAGGAAACCAGCCTTTTCCCGGGCCTCACTTTGCGGTGTGTCCCCCGGCCCGCTGTGTGCCTTCTGTTTAGTCTCCCTTTCTTTTGTAGACCAGAAACTTGAAACTGCGGAAGGCAGCTTAGTATCTTTGGCAGCTCCCGTGGAGAAACCCTGTCTAACGTCCACAGGAGCCGAAAGGATTGAGTTATTTCCCAGTGGCCTCGTGACTGGTGCAGTTTCAAAAGGGGCGTGTGGCAGAGATTGGAAACTGGCCCCAGGGACTGCAGCCCTGAAACTAACAGGCTGCTGGTCTCCCAGGAGCTGGTGGGAGGTCTTATATTTGGAATTGAGGTGAATTCGCAGGTGAAGAAAAAAAGTTTTGCTGGAAGGGAATTAAATCTGCCCACACCCCCTGCCGTTCCCCTTTCTAATTTTTAAGCCTGATGCTTTGATTTAGAGCCTGAATTTACTTTGATTTAGAGCCTGAATTATGGACCTGTGGTGAGTTCAGAACTTAGAGATCATCCACCTTAACCTCATTCTCTTCTAGAGGAGAAGTCAAGGAAGCGAGATGTTATATGAGTTTCCTAAGGTCTGTTGTAGGACGGGGGCTGCAGCCCAGCTCTCCCATCCTTCCTTCTGTATCACCAAAAGTTCCCTAATTGCCCTTTTTTTGCCCAGCACAGAGGGCGTGTTTTCTTATGTCTTCACAGAGACACTTACACCAGCCCAACCCCCTGTCCTGGCTGAGCCTTCCTATAATCTGGGGCATGTTTCCTCCAAATAAAACCAGAACAGTGTGTAGAGTCCAGGTATAGCCTGCGTTTGGAGGTTACTGACTCGGAGAAGGCTGAATCTGAAAATAGTAAGTGATTTAGAGAAAACTATTCAAATCCCAGAGCCACGTGCTTTCTAGGTAATAAACTCGTTTGTTTTATTTTGCCAAGTTAGAGGGTGTTATTTTTTGCTTTTTGTTCTGGTCAATGCTTCATAACTCTTTCGCCATCTCTTTGTCCTCCCGTACTTATCCCCTGACCCCCATATATATGAGGTACTTGCTATAATTGACTAACATTTTTCTTTTAAGTTTAGAATGGATTTATATTGGAAGAGACTTTTCCGAGGAATAGGGCCAGTTACCAGCTGGCTCTCAATCCGTGCTTTGCTGGTGCAGCTCTGTGAAAAATGGCCCTTCCATTGATCTCTTTGTAAAGAGTGGGCTGGATCTAATGGGGTGACCATGTTCTACCTGGAAGTGGGGCTCCCCGATCCTGGATCCAGCTATGTCATTGGACATTATTTCATCTCTCCCCCAACCTGCTTTCCAAATTTCCTGTTGTAGTGCTAATCAATACTTTAGGAGGGATTCCTGGGTTTTGTTTTAGCCACTTTGAAGAAGCAGGATGGACTCCCATTCCCCCTCTCCCTCCAAATTTGATTTGGATACTAGGACCGATGATGCCGCATCCACACCAAGAAGGTGTATGAGAAGTTTATGACATCATAAAGCTTTTGGGGAGAGCAGACAGGATGCCTAGCTGGTCTGAAAACGTCTTAGGAGAGGAAGGAGACTGGGTGGGGTTCATTACCGTCAAGGGGAGCAGTTGGGATGAGGGTTCCCACATGGGAAGAGGCTTGTATGGATTGACTCTCCTACCGGGCAAAGGAGGGTCACCCAGAGGTGGGCGGAGTAGAGAGGGTGGAGAAGGCTTCAGAACCGTCAGCAGTGAAACATGAATAATGGAGCCGGACTCTTTGTTGTAGGTTTATTTTGGATTTAGAAACAGTAGTTTAAAATGTGGAAAAATTGTATGTCAGACAGGATTTACCTGTCAGGGGTGTGGAAGTCCTCGAGTAACAAAGCCAGCAATACACGGTCCACCTCACTTCCTCAGATCTCCACGTGAACTATCCATCAGCAGATGACCTCACAGCATCTCTGTTTAGCTGTGAGCCTTCAAGTAATGACTCTCTGGAAACATAGGAGACGATTAAAGTAGTCTTTATCATTTATTTAAAAATTATTTCCTTATTCAAAGTCTCAACTGCCCTACTCATTATAAAATTCAAATTCAAATGAAGATCCTATGCTGCTAATTCACAAATTTGCATGTTCAGTCTTGACCTCTCCCCTGAGTTGCAGATGTGTAGATCCAAGTGCTTTCTCGACAGTTCTATGTGCACATCTAGAAGGCATCTCAAGTTGAATGTGTTCCAAATACAGCTATTGAGGCATCCTCCAAACTCGATTCTTCTTTTAACTTTCCCATTTCAGCAAATGGCACTACCATCTTCCTAGTCGCATTGTCCAAAGTTGTCTTGATTGCTCTCTTACCTTTACCCTCTGCAAGTCTTGTGGGTAGAGTTACAAAACATAACCCAAACCTCACCTCTTTTTTCATCTGCATTCTCCACGCCATCACCACTGCCATTCTACCTGCATGCTGCTGGCGCCCCTGACAGCCGGCCTTGGTTCCTGAGCACCTGCTATGGGTTCAGTTGTGTCCCCCAATAAGATTCAGTGAAGGCCTAACCCCTAAGAATTTTGCACGTGACCTTATTTAGAAATAGTTGACTGGGGTGACAGCAGGACTAGCTTCATGGACCAGACACCCGGGTAGTCACACACGGCTCGGTGCTCAGAGGTCCTTCCTCTGTGGTTGCCATCTTGAAAATCTTAATAATTTTCACTGAGTTTGTGTTTTAAAAGTGAAAACTGACGGGACAATGCAGCATGCCTGGGACCTCCCTCTGTTTCCCTGGGACATGCTGTCAGTCACCTGTACCCTTTCCGCTCTTGCCTGGGACCCTTGTTGCCCCCTGTCCTGGGGCATTGGTGTGAGAGCCCATGTTCCCAGGTTCCTCTGCACCCTTGGTGTCTCAGACTGGACAATGTGATTTTTAAAAAATATATTTTTATTGATTTCAAAGTGGAAGGGAGAGAGAGAAACATCAATGATGAGAGAGAATCACTGATGAGCTGCCCCCTGCACACCACCTGACCGGGAATCAAACCGCCACCTCCGGGGTTCACAGGTAGATGTCCCACCACTGAGCCATGCCCTGTGCCCTCTCACCTCCTCCTGGGCCAGGTCCCAGTACATCGCCACACAGAGGTTGCAGTCCCTTGGGGTTACCCGTTCTCTGCAGGTTAGAGCAGTGGGCACAAGGGAAAGGGAGGGTCACTTCTCCACTCCCCTGAGGCTCTGCAGATTTATTTTGCATTGGGTTCTGCAAAATCTGTAGCTGGCCCTGCATGCCAGGAACCTGGGGCAGCAAAGCCACAGAGGAGAGGAGGGAACACAGCAGAGAAAATTACTAATTTCCTCAGTGGTTGACCCTGGGGTCAGGCGATGAAGCTTTCCTTTAAGAAACTTTATCGACACTGACCAGATTTCTTACCTTTAATCACATTATTTTTCTGCCCTGGAATGTCTTCTTCTGGTCTCTCTGATTTTCTAATTTCTTATTTTTTAACGCTCAAATCAATACTCATGTCTCCCACAAGACTTGTGGCCCATTCCAGGCAACATTGCTGATTCTCCACACTGAATTCGGGGCTCTCTCTGTCTTTCCCAGCAGTATTTGAGAGTTAAACATGGATTTCTTATTATACCTCCAGTGTTCATGGTTTGGCATTGTTATTGAACTTGCATGTGTTTATGTTTTGTTTACATGACTCTGTTCTTGGCTCAGTCTCCTAGGTATGCATGCAAAAGCACTTATTGATTGAATGACACGCTGGTATGTCATGGCCTTTTTTGGAAAATAAATGAAAGATTAAGGCCAGACCTCCTTTAGAAGTTACTGACTGGTTGAAATCAAACTTCTAATTTAAGTGATTTTGAGAAGAAGTAATAAATTAGAAACTGACAATGAAAAAGGAATATTTCAGCTAGTGAAAGTGGTTTCTATAGCAGTGAGTTCATTTAATTTGAACCTTGTTTTTAGCAATCACAAGGTTATTATAGCTCTGAATGATTAAACATAATTTTCACTGTGACATGAACATGTGTCCCCTTCCAGATCCACAAATTATGTTTGTACCCCCAACCCTGAGGGTGAGATCCTGGGAACACAGGCAATACCAGCCATTGCTTAGCTTTTGAGAGTTTCCTCAGACTTCCCTCCAAATCTCTTCAGGCAGTATTTTGCCTTTCTCTCTGCTGGGTTCACCAGATTTTGGTGATTTCCTGCATCTCTTGAGTTACCAGTATTGCAGCTCCCACTGCACGATCCACCACAGAAGGCCCCCCCCCCGCCCCCCCCGGCCGTGCTGTGAAGCACCCAGGACCAAATGATGCTCCTTTCCTGTTTTCTCCCAGTGACCAAGGTGGACACAGGAGCCGTTAGCTCCATTTTCTGAGCGTTTTTTCACATCATGCTTTAACACTGGTGAGTGAAGTCAGTGTCTGCATTTTGCACAGCAACTGTGTCCAGCAGCGCCCTTGTTTTCTTGCTCTGGTGGAGAAGAGGGCTGCGGACCTGCTTTTTCCCCGGGACCTCCCAAGGAGTTTAAAAACAGACTTTGCGTTGTATGATAAGGTCTCTATTTATTCTTAAAATATTCACAGAATCCCATGACAGAAAACAAACCAAGATTGCTCTATTAGTCACCCAACAACTAGAGAAGAAAGCCATTCACTTCTTCAGTGCTTCCTTTCAAAGCAACCTCAATGACCCTGACAGACTCATGGAACTGACTGGAAGCAATAGGAATGATGCGGTGGGATGTGCCATTTTAGCTCTGGACAGCATTTCAGAATGCCCTCCAAGGTCCTCTGCTGCCTCTGTCCCACCTCGCTGCCACCTGAGATGCAGACCCTTGTCCCTCCCAAGAGTGCCCCAGACACTCCTTCCACCATGTTGCCTCCGTCACACTGGGCCTTCCTGGATCCCACAGACCCTCCTGTGAGGATGCCTGCTCTCCTCCGGCCTGTGTGGGGCTCGGAGCTCAGCCATGCCCTGTGCCCCTGACCTCTTGCCCTGGGCTGCAGCCTCCTATTGGGTTAAGATGGGTTGACCCCCTCAAGGCTCCCTTACTGGCAGAGGTCACTCCTGTTAGGAAAGGGGAGAGATGGAAACTTAGTTTTCAAGTGTTTGCTTATGAGCTCTGTGCTGGGAGGAGTCTCATTCACATGCCATCTCATTTATGTAAGTGACCTTGGAAGCAGAAATGATTGTTTTAGCCCGGCCAGCGTGGCTCAGTGGTTGAGCATCAACCTATGAACCAGGAGGTCACAGTTTGATTCCTGGTCAGGGCATGTGCCTGGGTTGCGGGCTCGATCCCCAGTGGGGGGGCGTGCAGGAGGCAGCTGATCAATGATTCTCTCTCATCATAGATGCTTGAATCTCTCTCTTTACCTCTCTCTTCCTCTCTGAGATCAATAAAAATGTATCTTAAAAAGGAAATGATTGTTTAAGTTATATAGAAGGAGAGCCAGAGAGTCAGAAGGATTAACAAACTTGCGGAACATTGCATTATATTTCAGTGGTCTCCAAAGTGGGGTGGGTCTGCTCTTGGGAAGGTGCCCCGTTGATTCTTGTTGATTAGCCACTAATCACATGAGAGCTCTCCGATGGGCCGGTTTCTAGATGAACTTGTGTCAGATAGAGTATTTGGGGAAAAAAATGAAGTCCATTTCCATTTGACCACATTAAGTCTCTGCTAATAAATGACTGAAAATAGCTCTGTAGGTTCACATAGGATGCCAAGTTTGTCTCAAGACTTATTCAAATGTGGGAATAATTTTAGCTGTAGAACTCAAACTGTAAGCATTTGGAATATGGACATTTTATTTAGCCTAAAACTAAGAACTCCACTGAAAACACAAATATTATTCAAGCTCCTACCTCAATTGCTGGCTCCTTCTCCCTCGGGAAAGAGCTTCCAAAACATACAGTATTTGGACATAGATGTTATTTGTTGTCCTAGTTTCTCTTCTGTTGGGAAAGAACTGTAATAGTAGTTAACATAGTTACACCCACTTAGCAGTAGTTGGAATACTTTCTGAGAAATATGTCCTTAGGCGATTCTCTTAGGTACTTTACACACACCTAGATGGAACAGCCTCCTACACACCTAGGCCACATGGTATAGTGTATTGCTCCTAGGCCACAAGCCTGTATAACATGCTACTGTACAAAACAACATGAGATTAAATCAAGCACAAGAGAAACGATGTAATCAGGAGACTAGGTAGACATGAGATATATGAGGCTGCTGCCAGCATAACAGGGCATACTGTTTTACAGCAAACTTAAAAGTAAAATTTCAGTAGAAAGAGCACACTGTAAAATAATAATAAAAAGTATAGTATAATAAATATATAAACCAGTACCATAGCCGTTTATTATCAAGTACATAATCGTATGTGCTGGACTTTTACACCACTGGCAGCGTTATAGGCGTGTTCACAGCAGCATCACCACAAGCACATAGTAAAGCATTGTGGGGGGAGCCCAGGAGGCAGCTGATCAATGATTCTCTCTCATCATTGATGTTTTTATCTCTCTCCCTCTTCCTTCCTCTCTGAAATCAATGAAAAAAAAATTTAAGAAGAGTTAACCAGATTCCAAGCCAATTTGATGAGAAAAAGAACTGTCCAGGAATTTTCTGGTAAAATTGTAGAACTCTAAAGAGAAAAAATATTTTTCTAAATGCTTCTAGGCCCTAGTGGTTTAGCTCAGTGGATAGAGCATTGGCCTGTGGACCAAAGGGTCCCGGGTTCGATTTTAGGTTCAAGGGCACGTACTTTGGCTGCAGGCTCCTCCCTGGCCCAGGCCCTGGTTGGGGTGTGTGCAGGAGGCAACCAGTTGATGTGTTTCTCTCACATTGATGTTTCTTTCTGTTTTTCCCCCTCTCTTCCACTCTCCCTAAAAAATCAATGGAAAAATATCCTCGGGTGAGGCTTAACAACAAAAAAAGCTTCCAGGCAAAAAGAACTAGAAAAGACTCAGCTTTGCCCTGGACTTCACTTCTGACATAGCTGATTGTCTATCCTTTGTGAAGATTCTTTCACTTACTAGTAGCTCCTGCATGCATCTCTGTTATCCTATTTTCATCATGCTTTTTAAGAAAACACAAATCTCTATATTCTCTGGATATAAAAATATATATGTCCTTTGACTCAGCAATTATACTTCTAGGAACCAAATCTATAGAAATAAAAACGCCAGGTGTGTGCCGGCCAGTGTGTCTCATTGTTTGAGCGTCAACCTATGAACCAGTAGGTCGCGGTTCAATTCCCCGATCAGGACACATGCTGGGTTGCGGGCTCAATCCCCTGTGGGGGGTGTGCAGGAGGCAGCCTATCGATGATTTTCTCTCATTATTGATGTTTCTATCTCTCCCTCTCCCTTTCTCTGAAACCGAAAAAAACATATAAAACAAAAGTTGCTGTATCTTAAAAAAAAAATACCAGGTGTCATTTACATACGTGTAAGGATGTCTATAATGGCAAAAATGTAAACAAAAGGAATAACTATTATCAGGGAAATAGTCAAACAATTTATGGAATATATTGAAGTGTTATATAAGCATTAATGAGGATGAATAGAGCTAAACCAGTTGAATTGATAGTGTTGAGTAAGAAAATCAAGATTAAGAAAACTGTCTAATATGTTCCCAGTATATATATAGGGTGTCTCCCCAAAATATATACACACACTTTGAATAATTATAAAGGCAGTGTTTATTAAAATATTTTCATTTTCAAAATTGAGCTATCAGCTGTGAAAGTTTGTATACATTTTTTAGGACACCCTGTATATAGTATATGTTTATATGTATAAACAATTCTAGAATGTAAACTCAAATAGCACAGGAACTTTATTGCTCACCATTCATCTACAATGCTTACAGGGGCAGTATAATCTCAGAGATGAAGTTGGAAAGGCAGACACTAGGTCGTGTGATTATAAGGGTAAAAGGGGTCTAAGAAAACCCCTCCAAATAGCTCTATATTATTGCATTTATATATTTATGTAAAATTCTATGTATGAATGAAATTTTTAAAAAGTAATACAAACCAAAAAAGTACATATAAATTTTGCATCCTACAGCATTATATATTTATGCTTATACGTAATATTTATATTTATTATAATGCAAAAATATTTTAAAATAGTGTTTTATATTGAAATAAGCCAGTCAGAGGAAGACAAGTACCATATGATTTCAGTCATATATGGAATCTAATGGACAAAATGAACTAACAAGCAAAATGGAGACACTCATAGAGAGCAGGCTGACAGCTGTTTGGAGGGGGTTGGGGGATTGGGTCGGGGGTGGGTGGAGGAACTGAGCAAAAAAGAAAAAAAAAAGAGAAAAAACTCCTGGACACAGACAACAGTGTGGTGATCAAGGGATGGTAGGGGGCGGGGGTAGGAGGGAGGTGGAGGAAGGTATAGGGGGGATAAATGGTGATGGATGGAAACTTGACTTGGGCGGGTGAGCACACAATACAGTGTACAGATAATGTGTTGTGGAATTGTGCACCTGAAATCTGTATAATTTTGTTAATCGGTGTCACCTCAATAAATTCAATAAAAAAGAAAAATCATTTTAAATTACTTGTATGGACTTCTCTCAAAAGATTCATTCTCAATTCAAACAGTGACTATAGTATTAAGGAATAATTAATTTTTAGATATGGCTATAATAGTGTTATGGCTCTGTTAAGCCAAATAATCCCAATGAACTCCTGATCTTTGTGAAATAGGCACTGAATTATTTATGGATGAACCTATAGGGTGTCTGGGATTTGCCTCAGTGTGGCTGGAATGGGTTAAGGTGGGGAGGGCACATAGGACAAGATTGGCATGTGTGTGTTGACAGTTGTTGAAGCTGGATGATGGGGACATGAAGGGTTCATCATATCATTGTAATTGTACTACTGCAATGATATACTATTGTGCTATTGAAATTTCCCATATCAAATGTTTAAAACTAAAAATGTACAGTTTCCATAATCAGCTCTTTATCTAATTCTCAAAGTTATATTTCATAGCAATAATCCATTCTAGAATGTTCCTTAAATCTTCATGTTTGCTTGATAGTTGTTAATTCAAGGTATTTGTGGTACTTTATTTTTTTTAAAAAATATATTTTATTGATTTTTTTTTTACAGAGAGGAAGGGAGAGGGATCGAGAGTTAGAAACATCGATGAGAGAGAAACATCGATCAGCTGCCTCCTGCACACCTCCTACTGGGGATGTGCCCACAGCCAAGGTACATGCCCTTGACCGGAATCGAACCTGGGACCCTTCAGTCTGCAGGCCGACGCTCTATCCCAGTGATGGCGATAGAGATGACACGCGAACTCATTTTTTTGGTTGATTTTTCTTTGTTAAATGGCATTTAAGTATATAAAATAAACATCAAAAATATAAATCTTTGTTTTACAATGGTTGAAAATATCAAAAAATTTCTATATGTGACACGGCACCAGAGTTAAGTTAGGGTTTTTCAAAATGCTGACATGCTGAGCTCAAAAGGTTCGCCATCACTGCTCTATCCACTGAGCCAAACCGGCTAGGGCTATTTGTGGTACTTTAAAGTATAAATCAAATCTATTCAGTAAGTCAACTTTGAAAGTCACTCTTTATTCTTAAGATAAACAAATAGGTCAGTTTTTTTTTTTTAAATCTATTTTATTGATTTTTTACAGAGAGGAAGGGAGAGAGATAGAGAGTTAGAAACATCGATGAGAGAGAAACATCGACCAGCTGCCTCCTGCACATCTCCCACTGGGGATGTGCCTGCAACCCAGGTACATGCCCTTGACTGGAATCGAACCTGGGACCCTTCAGTCCGCAGGCCGACGCTCTATCCACTGAGCCAAACCGGTTTCGGCAAATAGGTCAGTTTTTAAACCTGAATTTCACCTTTTGTCAGGTGCTTTTCTCTTTTCCACTTGAAGATAAATGACAATTCCACCCTACTGCCCAGCTCCACTTCCTACCAGTGTGGTACTGTAAGTGTCAGAATTACTGTCTGTTTTCTGTAGAAATTTCTTAAAATACAGACATTTAAAAACCACTCTTTTGTGTTGTTTTACAAAGAAAGTCCTCCTTCCAGCAACCAACCAACCCATCACCCAACAGAGGTGGCCACTCACTCAACCAATCAGAGGCACTGTGAGGGACAGAGAGGTGAAAACTGTAGCCAAGGATATGAGTCTAATTAATCGTCATTGCCTGATAAGACGAGAGAGACTGTAGATGCTCAAATCTATGCTTAAAACTGACATGCCTCTACTGACTACGGGAAATCCCACTGAGCTTGAGTAAGAGCCAGGGGACTTCCACTGTCACACATGTGGAACTCCTTACTGTATCCTGCAAAACACCACATCTCCTTCCGAGGGAGCTTCTTACTCAAGGGACGTTACCTCAGAATAACATGAGTCCTTTGTTTTTATTGAGTGGGTCTTAGGCTCCAACATCAAAATGGAAAATTCCACATCCAGACTTTGATGAAACGGACTGTGTAATGCTGCCACCATTGAGACTGGAACCACATGGCATGGGGTTCTGCAAATGAGGGGATGCTATAGTGGAGGAAGTGGGGGACGAGAGTGGGTGACAGACTCAGTGGTTGTATCCCATGGCACAGATCCCATATAATTTTATTACCTCTCTCAGTATGTTGCAAATACATTCCCACCAAATATCCATTTGCCCCCTTTACATATGACAGCCTTCCTTATAATTAGGTTGGGTTCATATGACTAGTTCTGGCCAATGGACTGTGAGCAGAATTAATGTGAGTTGATTTAAGGCAAAGGTAATTAAGAGCCTGGAATAATTTCCCATCTATCTTCTTTCCTTGCTGTTATGAACTTGGCAGCCAGATGTTCCAGATGGCACACTACAAGACAGAGCCATGTTGGTCTTTCCTGTGGTAAGCCAGTGAGGTTTGGGGGCTTTAGTCCCACCCAAGCTATGAGGTCCTAATTGCTGGAACTTGTAAATGGAAGATGGTCTTTGCAGGTGTGATTAAGTTAGGAACCCTGAGATGAGGAGATTTTCCTGGATTATTTGGTGAGTCTGAAATGCCATCATCAGTGTCCTTATAAGAAAGAGACAGAGGAAGATTTAACCACACAGGGAAAGATGATGTGACCACGGGGGACAGAGATTGGAGTGATGTGGCCACAAACCAAGGAAATGTATCCCTTCACAGTTCTGGAAGCCAGAAGTCTGAAATCAGGAACACTGGGCCACATAATCATGAGCAAGGGCAGACCATAGCGCCAAACAATTGAACAAACTCGGAGCTGATTCATCTCCAAGATGTGTTTTTCCATTTTTTCTGGCAAGTTTGCTCTCAAGTGGAATCGGCTGCAGAAAAGAAATATGTCTGCAGGGCCACCTTCCCTTTGAGCTTTGAGGGGGGATCCTTCCTTGCTTCTCTTAGCTTCTGCTGGCTCTAAGCATTCATAAACTTGCAGGAGCATGACTCCAATCTCTGACTCTGTTTTCACAGGAGCTATTCCGTGGCTTCTCCCCTCTGTCAGCATCGTCTTCTCTTCTCATATGGACACATCTGTTGAGTTAGGCCCTCCCCAGGTAATCAAGGATTGTTTCTTCATTTGGAGACCATTAATTTAATCACACCTGCAAAGACCCTTTCTCCAGGAAAGGTCATATTCACAGGTTCTTGGGGCTATATCTTTTGGGGGTTACAGTTCAACCCACTAAGATAGCCAAATCTCTGAGAGCAAGTCTGGAAAAAGGTGTCTCCAAAATATAGATTCAGTGAAAGATTTTATTCATTGAGCACTTGGCCTTTATTTAAAGAGCATATTTCTTTAAAGAAATATGGAAGCTATATTCCTGTTTGTATAGGTGTTGGACAATCATTACTTTATGTAAAACATGCAAGATCCAGGACTGCCTGTGTATTGTTCTACATTAGGTTGAACATACGTCCTATTTAGTTGGTAACTGCTTTCTTGGTTTTGTGTTGTTGGTTTAGAACAGTGGTTCTCAACCTTACTAATGCCACAACCCTTTAATACAGTTCCTCATGTTGTGGTGACCCCCAGCCATAAAATTATTTTTGTTGCTACTTCATAACTGTGATTTTGCTACTGTTATGAATCATAATGTAAATATCTGATATGCAGGATATATTTTCATTGTTACAAATTGAACATAATTAAAGCATAGTGATTAATCACAAAAACAATATGTAATTATATATGTGTTTTCCGATGGTCTTAGGCGACCCCTGTGAAAGGGTCATTACACCCCCAAAGGGGTCGAGACCCACAGGTTGAGAACTGCTGGTCTAGAATGTCATCAGTGTCTGACATCCAGTCCTATCTTTACTATGATGATTTGATTCCTGTTATTAGGATGAGATACTGCATGAATAGTTTATGACTATAAATTCCAGGCTTCAAATTCATCAAAGTAGATAACAAAATCAACATGTTTATTTAACAGTGCTAAACTCAAACCAGAAATTGACTTGAAATACCATTCTAAATATCTCAGTGTTTGCAATCCTTTGGTTCTGTTGAATAGGGTTAGGTTTGGCATTCTTCAAATTTTGATGGCTTAAGTTCTAAAATAATGTACAGTTGACCCTTGAACAATGCAGGGGCTGGAAGCACTAATCCACCATGCAGTTGAAAATCTATGTATAATTTTGACTTCCCAAATCTTAAGTTGTCCCTTGGAATCCATGGGGAATTGGTTCTAGAAGCCCCAGCAGATACCCAAATCCTCAGATGCTCAAGTTCCTTATATAAAGTGGTGTCGATCAGCCCTGGATTACCTGGGTAGATAGCTCAGTTGGTTGGAGCCTTGTCCTGTACACCAAAAGGTTCTGGGTTCTATCCCTGGTCAGGGCGCATATGGGAGGCAACTGATCGATGTTTCTCACTTAGATGATTTCCTCTCTCTCCCTTCCTCTCTCTCTAAAATTCAATAAAAAAGCATATCCTCAAGTGAGCATTTAAAAAAATGGCGTAGATCAATCTATACATTTGGCCCTACTCAATCACAGACCCCCAACTGTGGATAAAAACAGTATGGGTATTTGTTGAAAAAAAAATCTGCATATAAGTGGACCTGCACAGTTCAAATCTGTGTTGTTCAAGGGTCAAGTGTATTTGCTGCTCCACAGAAGTAGAGAAAGTTAGAGTACCCAGAGGTTTGAATTGTTTTTAGATAGCTTCATTTAAAATTAAAATATTTGGGATCAGTTTTGAAATCTGGCACAACCAAAAATTATAGAGAACCTAGAGATTTACTGTGTTGATACAGAAAGGATCCTACACCCCCTGGGGACTCTGCACCATTCCTGGCTCTGTGGCTGGACTGCAGTGGAAGCTGTGCAAGTTTAACCTCTCTGGGCCTCGTCTTTCATCAATAGAAGTAGAGTAATGGAGCAGTAGATCTTTAAGGTTCCTTCCAAGCTCTAAAATCCAGTGACTCCCTACAGGGGGACTGATCTTACAACGGACCACCCAGGTGGATAGTTAACTCTAGAGCATACCTCATCATTTGACCCAAGGGAGCATGCACCACTAGGTCATTGCCACATAATCATGAGCAAGGGCAGACCACAGTGCAAAACAATTGAAACAGAAACTTGGAGCTGATGTTGATTTATCTCTAAGATGTGTTTTTCCATTTTCTCTGGCAAGTTTGCTCTCAAGTAGAATCAGCTGCAGAAGAACAAGCTGGCAGGACGCTCACAGGCCCTTCTGCTTGGGGAAGGTTTCAGAGCACTGGCCCTCCTGAGAGCCTCTCTGTTCATCACTCTCGCCATCAGCTCTTCTGGGGGAATGCCGCCTGGGCTGTCACAGAGGGAGGCTTCTTCACCGGGGGTCATGTCACCTTGACTCCTTCCTGCTCCCTCAGGAGATGTGGCACCCCTCTCCCTCCTCACGGAAGAATGATGCGCCCCAGAGCCTGTCTGGGGCAAGGGGCGTGTGTCTGAGCGGATGGCGTGCTGGTGACGGGCTGGATGAGAGGAGGTGTTGGATGGTTTCCTGGGGGTGAGAGCATCCAGCCGGTTGCTTTTTGCCAGAAGGATATTCTATAGCTCAAGGAATGACACGGCCTTCTAAGCCAGGCGCCTAACATGCTCGGGCCCAGATGACTCCATGTGGACAGTGACAACTGGCTTTGTCATAATAAATAGCTCTTAGCAAAAGGCCTGGCAGAGTGTGTGTTTTCTCTGTTTTATAGATTGGAGGTATGGAAACAAGAAACAGGCGGCTTTTGGGGGAGGAATATGTGTTTCCAACTGGAGAAACTTGGGGGGAATTTAAGGTCTTTTTTTATTTTTTATTTTTTTTAGTTTTTTCCTTCTGGTTTTTGACATCCAGGGGAGGGGAGAACAAATTATCCTTATGTTGTGATATTCTCACTTTGAAGATCTCATGAGGAGATGGCATGTCTGTCCTTGTGAGAACCCTGAGTCCATGGTTGACATCTGAAAGCAGTCGTCCATGTGGAGGGTGGCAGGGGCCCTGTTCAGCACCTTCAGGCATTTACACTGAGTGGCCAGATTATTATGACCACCCCATCAGTACTTCGTTGGGCCACCTTTTGCCTTTAATACTGCGGCGATTCTTCATGGCATTGACTCCAGGAGATGTTGAAAGGTGATGCGAGGAATCTGACACCATGCCTGATGAATAGCACTGTCCAGTTCTGTGAGATTTGATGGTTGTGGAACCAGCTGCCTGATTGCTCTTTTAACTTCGTCCCACAAATGCTCAATCGGGTTGAGATCTGGTGATTGTGGGGGCCACCTAAGCAAGGTAAATCTCCCTCATATTCTTGAAACCACTCATGCACAATATGAGCACCATGGCATGGTGCATTGTCTTGTTGGAAGAAGCCATCTCCATTGGGATATGCCATCAACATGATAGGATGAACTTGATCAGCAACGATACTTAGGTATGTTGTGCTACTCAGACATTGTTCCACACGAATTAAAGGGCCCAAATCATGCCAGGAAAACATGCCCCAAACCATAACACTGCCCCCACCAGCTTTGAAGGGTTGTACCCATGCATGTGGGGTGCATGCTTTCATGCTGTTTCCGCCAAATTCTCACTCTGCCATCTGCATGATGCAACTGGAAACGTGATTCATAGGACCACATGACTTTTTTCCAATGGTTGACTGTCCAATCCTTGTGTTCCTGTGCGAATTGGAGACGCTTTATCTTGGTAACTGCAGACAGCAAAGGTGTTGGAACAGGCCTTCAGCTGTTTTGCTGATACTCCATGGCGCCGAGCGCCAACAATAATCCCACGTTCAAAGGCTGTTAAATCGAGTTGTTTACCCACATCTTCAGAAAAAAATCACTTCTGTCGTGGTAAACAACCTGCTTCCCTATTTATAATGGTCTGGCTCTCTAGCAACTTCAACGTGAAATTATAGCTAATTTGCCTACAAACATCAGGTGGTCATAATAATCTGGCCACTCAGTGTATTTCTAACATCACGCGCTCTTGGCAACATAAAATTCAGTCTCCAGATACTGTACAAAATCGCACCATGAAACAGGAAAGTCTCTCATGAATGATAAGAGACAAAGTTCTCTGCCTTGGAGCTCACTCTTAGAGGCAAATGCTGCTGTGGCCCCAGGGCTGGTCTTTCCAGGACTTAGAACTTTCCCTTAAAGTGATTGGGTGCTGATCGCAGAGCTTGTTCCTTCCAGTTGCCAAGTCAGATGTTTTAGGGCAGCGGTTCTCAACCTATGGGTCGCGACCCCTTTGGGGGTCGAACCACCCTTTCACAGGGGTCGCCTAAAACCATCGGAAAACACATATATAATTACATATTGTTTATAGTAGCAACATTACAGTTATGAAGTAGCAACGAAAATAATTTTATGGTTGGGGGTCACCACAACATGAGGAACTGTATTAAAGGATCGAGGCATTAGGAAGGTTGAGAACCCGTGTTTTAAGGGCTGGCCCATGAATGCTGCCTGACAGTTACCAGAACCTTAAGCCCACTGCGTCCTGATCAGTGTGCCTGTTTTCATGGTGATAATTTGATACTTTCTCTGGAATAAATACCATAGGGAAGGACCCCCTGCTTTTTCCAGCAACAGTCTTGTCTCCAATATGCAGGGAAATGCCCTCCATGGAAACCAGGCCAACTATGACAGTGGTTCTCAACCTTCTGGCCCTTTAAATACAGTTCCTCATGTTGTGACCCAACCATAAAATTATTTCCGTTGCTACTTCATAACTGTAATGTTGCTACTGTTATGAATCGTCATGTAAATATCTGATATGCAGGATGATCTTAGGCGACCCCTGTGAAAGGGTCGTTTGACTGCCAAAGGGGTCTCGACCCACAGGTTGAGAACCGCTGCTCTAGGACAACTTGGGGTAAGCTTCACCTTCCTTAAGTCAATATGCACTATGGTTATTGGAAACCATTGCTGGTGCGTTTGGGGAAAGGGCAAGACCTCATATGGTTGCCTAAGGTTTAGAGCCATCTGGATGAAGTATATATTTAAGTTAAAGTTTAAGATTTAGAGCAATAAACTGATGGGGATAGATGCTAGCCTGTGAGTACATTGGCTGGAAGAACTTTTTGGGCTGAATATTTGGATGGCATATTATTTCTCCTTTGGATACATTTTTGTGCCCTGATATTTAGGGAATACTCAGTCAACAAGGTTATTTGTTTTATTTCTAAGAGGTTAATTTGTGACTAATTTTGAAAAAAGAGAGGCAATAAAATGTAGTGGACAAATTCTGGACTCTAGAGCCAGAATGCCTGGGTTTTATCAGATTCGCTTCCTTGTACATCAGATTCCTTATCTGTAAAAAATAGGAACACCAGCTTTGCTGAGTTGTAGAGACTTACCTGTATGCAGCATATATAGAGCTTATGATGAGACCTGGTATGAAGTATTTGAGACTTACAGGTTAGCTTTCATTATTCATTTGAATGAAAATGCACAGTATGTATCATTTTATTAGCATTTATCAAATTTAGAAATAATTTAAGCAAAATACTTTTAATCTGGAACAGAAGAAACCAGTGTCATTTGAAAGTGCAGAGGTTGTGGTAAGAGCCACTAAGAGATGCTTGTAAGGAAGATCTTAGACTGAGGATTGAGTTCATGACCACAGAGACGTTGCCTTTTGAGGATTACAGTGTAGCATTCTCTGTTGATAGTGGGAATGGAAATAGGCACGAGCATTTTAGAGGGCATTTTGGTGATGTTTATTAGTGTTTTAAAGAAAATCCTTATGTCCTTTGGCTGGGCAATTTTATTTCTAGGAATGCATCCAACTGAAATATCAAGGATGCAAACCATGTTTATTTACAAGGAATTGAAGCAATGCATATAATAGCCAGAAATAAGAAAAAAAGGAAAATATCTAATAATATGGGCTTGTTTGGTAAAAAATCAAGACATGTACATATACAGATTAAGCAGCCATTAAAAGTAGTGTTGAAGATTATTTAATGCGGAGAAAATGTCAACAATATATTTTAAGTGGAAAAAAGTTTACAAAACTGTTTGGTATGATTTTTGTAGAATCTATCCCTTGCCCTTGCCTTCCCAGGCCTTCTTAGCAGCACAAGCCACAGGATGGAGGCAGTCCTGCCTCAGGTATTGTCCACATCCTTCCTGAGTCACCCCATCACAAACAGCGGGAGGGCACAGTTGCCCGAGGCTCCCACTTGCTAATTTCATGATCAGAATGTGATAGCAAATGAATATCAGACTGTTTTAATAGGAAACAAAACAGTTTTGTTTTTCTGTTTATTCTTTGATGAACTAGAGGGATCAACACAAATATTTCTCTCTACCTCCCCCCAAAATTAATTTCTCTTTGCCTTTGGGGATAAGGAAACTTTTTTTTTGGGTAGCTAATGGTTAAAAATCTAGATTTAATAGGTAATACCTACTGTGCAAGAACAAAAGAGAGGAAAAAGCTTAAGAAAAGAGGCAATTTGTTTTGGAGAAACAGGTGGACATTCTCCTGGAATAGAAGTGTGGGTGGGGGGAAGGGGCGGGGTTGAGAGTTCTGAGTTCCGGACAGCACCCTCGGACCTCAGAAGATGGCGAGACCCCAGAGAGGCATGATGTTGGGGTACGACAGGACAGGAATTCTGAGCTTTGTTAAAAATTACTGTGTCCCAAATATGACACTGAAGGGAAGAGGGGTCGTATGTAGAGGGAAAACAAAGTCAGCGATGACTTGTGTGGAAGAGAGGACCCCTGCAAGTTCCCATGTCCCTTGGTTTGCTTAGGGACGTGGAAACTTGCAGGGGTCACTGCTGAGGGAGACAACAGACCAGGCTCCCGTTTCAAATACTCCGTCAGGTTGTCCAGTAGCACAGTGATCTCCATTTTCTACACCATTTCCGACATGATTTTTAAAAATGAGCTTCTCTAGCTTGTACTAGTATGCCCATTCAAATAGGAGTAGTTTATATTTCAGATGGGTGAACACAGTGTCTCAATTAGAACAATTTAACAAGGACAAAATATGATAGAAAAAATAAAACAAACCCTTCACTTGTGATGGAGACCAGGACACAAACAAGTTTTATCCTCTGGGACTTCTCAGTTGATGAGTCAGCTCACTAAGCCCGTTTGTTTACTTCATTAGTTGTGAATATTCAGCAAAGACTCAGTCATTTCACCTCCCAACATTTGAATAAAGTCCTCCTAGGTCCTGGTGATTTGCTTTGGTATTTCCTTCAATTAAAGCTAAGCTCACTGTGATGATGGAAGCAAGAAGGCCTCAGAGCCCAGCTCCTGCTTCCCAGGCCTGCATGTCCCCAGGAGACCCTGGCTGTGGCCAGTCGCCTATTTGGGGTGAAGGGAATGTCAGGCCCTAGAGGAAGTCCCTGTTCCACTCACACCAGGGTTTTTACACCTCTATTTTCTTCCAATTGCTCTGGAGCCAGGCTCCATGCCTGCCTGCCAGCGGGGGCAAGTGACTGATCACCGTGGCCCTGCCTGAGTCAGCTGTGACAGGGTGAAGCAGTGGTTGGTGTTCAGTAGCACTAGTTTTTCCAGTAGCCCTAAGATTTCAATCTCATTCTGGATCCAAAAGAAACCCCGTTGTTTCGCCATTAAAATGAAGTTTCCATTGGTTTTGTTTTAGATTCTCTTCAGCAGAATGAGGAAGTACTTTGTTCCAAGTTTGTTGAGACATTTTTTTTAAGTCATGAAGGGTTATTGATTATTGTAGATGATACTTTATTAAGATAAATGTGTGATTTTCTCCTTTGAGCTGTTAATATGGTGAGTTACATTAATTCATGTGCTAATGTTAAATCAACTGTGAATTTCTAGAATAAGTGCAGTTAGATCATGATATTATTTTTACATATCTGTTATCCTTCTGTAATATGTTATTTAGTTTTTTTGGTATCAATTTTCTTTTGAGATTTACCTATAATTTTCCTTTCTCATATAGTCCTTGTCAGGTTTTGATATCAATAGCTAATAATAACAATAGTAACTATAATATATTATTGGATGCTTCTTTTCAACTCATTTAATCCTCACAATAAATCTATAATGTATATGGTCTCAAATACCTATTTACACATAAGGAAACTGAAGTTAAGTAACTTGCTTTTAGCTTATAAATGACCAGGGCTAGGATTCAAACTTAGTTGGTTTAACTCTGGACCCCTCATTCTTAATCATGCTTATCTTCTCTCTCTTTATTCCTCTCTCACTTTCACCTACCTATGTTATAATGACCTCACTAAACGAGTCAGCAGACATTCCCTTATTTTTTGTATTCTAGAAATGTTTGTGTAAAAATTTACTTATCTGTTCCTTAAATGAGATATTGATTCAATTTCTTTAATGCTTATTGAACTATTTTTTTCATTTTTCTTTAAGTTTTGGTAAGTTATAATTTTTCTAAGAATTTGACTATTTCTTCTATGTTGTACAGTTAATTTGCACAACTTTGTTCCTAAATATTGTTCATAATATTCTCTTATGTTTTTTAATATTGGCGATATTTGAAGCTATGTTTCTAATTGTGCTTGTGAGCTCTCTCTTTTTCTGTATCAATCTTATTCAAAGCTTGTCATTTCATTAGTCTTTCCAAAGGACTGACTTTGTTCCTCTCTCGTATGCTTCTTTTTAGTTTCATAACTATTTCTTTTTATCTTTATTTTCTTCTTTATTTTGTAATTCTTTTTTTCTATCCTTTGGAGATGTAGGTTTACATTATTAATTTTGGGCCTTTCTTTTCTACTAATCTAAATGTTTAATGCCATAAATTTCCATTTAACTTCTGCTTTAGCTGCTTTTTGAAAGTTTTTCTACTTTCAGGCTACTATAGATATTTAATATGCATAATTTATCAATAAATAAAGTTAACCAATGCCAGACCCTCAATCCAAAATCATGAAACCCTTAAAATATTCAGTTTCAATCACCCCTTCTAACATTGTGCTATTATGTGTTTTTTAATTCTATTTTAAAATTATTCCCCAAGAACATTATTATTATTATATCATTCTTCCCTTTCTTATTTTATATATCAGTGGTTTTCTAGATTTACCCACACATTTTCCCCTTTCTTTGTTTTTAATTTATTTTGTATTTCATCCTTTTCTTCTGGGATAATATCCTTTTTTCCCCTGAAATAAATGCTTAAGGATTTCTTTTTTTAAAAATATCTTTATTGATTTCAGAGGAGAGGGAGAGATAGAAACATCAGTGATAAAGAGAGAATCATTGATTGGCTGCCTCCTGCACACCCCCAACTGGGGATGGAGCCTGCAACCAGAATCAAACCAGGGACCCTTCAGTCTGCAGGCCAATACTCTATCCACTGAGCCAAACCAGCTAGGATGCTTAAGGATTTCTTTAGTGAGGGTCTGCTGCCAGTGAATTCTTTCAGTTTTTGTTTTCTTAAAAATCTTTATTTTATCCTGGCCCTTGAAAAACATATTTGATGGATGCAGTCGTCTTCCCTTATGCCATGATTTATATTTTTGTTAAAGTGGTCTATGCAGATGATATTTAGAATCTACCCATGAGTGCAGCTGTCCTCACATGAAGACACGCTGCACCTTTACCAGATGGTGGGCTTAAAGAAAATTGGAACAGTGCTTTCCATTACAAAGCAAAGAAACAAAAACAAAACAAAACAAAAACCCTTGCCCAAGGTTTTTCACCTCCTGATTAAAACGGGACTCTAAAAGTCTATTTCAGTGCAACTTCTCATCAGTAGGAAGGAATAATATTAGTCATTATTCAATGTCAGCTTCATACAGTGACTTAATTCATGGAGTGCTTTTCACTATACGTCTAGGTACTGATGTTAGCTTGGAGTGGGAGCAAGAAGCAATGAAGAGGAAAATTAATTTTTGGGAGAAGGCATGGTGGAGTTCAACTTCTGAGCCAGGTGTCTGGCCCAGGAAGTCTGTTCAGATTGAGAAAAGGAGGCAGGACAACCTAGACTGGAAGATGCTAGCAGGAGAGCGCTGGGTCCCGGTGGTGGTGATAGAGTTTGGACCATGTGTCTCAGCGCTCTTATCAGCTCCCAACTGACCTTTCTATCCCATGCCTCCCCCTCTGCCTCAGCTGTGGCCTTGAGAAAATAAAGAACTTTCTCCACTAACCTGAATTCCTGCTCACCCACCTCCCTCAGAACTGTGCTTCACAAACTGCCCTTTCTCCTTCTTCTTACCACCTGCTCTTTGGTCTTTTGCTTATAAACATGCTTGCGTCTCTTCCACTAAAAACCAAAACCAAAACGCTGTTAGTGTTACACATGCAATACAGGATTCACTGTAGAAAATTTGGAAAATACCGAATAGTACAAAGAAGAAAAATAAGACCCACATATGAATTTACCACTAAAAGATAAGTAATTACCATTAACATTTAAAAAATATATCATTGATTTTTTACAGAGAGGAAGGGAGAGGGATAGAGAGTTAGAAACATCGATGAGAGAGAAACATTGATCAGCTACCTCCTGCACACCTTCTACTGGGGATGTGCTCGCAACCAAGGTGCATGCCCTTGACCAGAATTGAACCTGGAACCTTTCAGTCCGCAGGCCGACACTCTCTCCACTGAGCCGCACCGGCCAGGGCCCATTAACATTTTTTATATTATTTTTTGGATTTTTGTTTTTTTGTACATGTCTCTTACTTTCTTTTTATCTGTCCACCCTTTTCCCCACTCACAAAGTTGGGATGATAAGGCCGATCTATTTTCTAATTTGCTTTGTCTTCCCATTAAATTACTTTTCCCTGTTGCTGTGTTTCTTCTGTCTTGTGGTGTTTTCTTGTCTTCCTTTCCCTTATAAACCTGGAGACTCTACTCCCTGTCTGCACTCTGCCCTTTCATTCAGTGCTCAACTCTGAAAGACTATTCTACACCCCGAAAACCTCCTCTCCCCACCCCCACCCCCACCGGAAGCTGTCAAATGATGTCAGAGACCTTGGCGCTGGCAAACATCACAGACCTTTATCTTTCCTCATTTTATTGAACTTGTAGTGACAGTTGCCACTTTTGGTTACTGCCTCCTGGAAACTCTCTCCTTCATTAATTTTCATGAAAATGTCACCCTGCTTTTCCCCCTCTGTCTTACAATACATCTCCAGCTTCTTGGGCCAGTCTTACTAAGTGCCGGTGGTCTTCATAGATCTGCCCTTGGTCCTTTCTCCTTCTCCAGTCTCTGGGCAGTCTCATCTGTATCAGCGATTCCATCTCAAGTTCCTGCTTTGCTCACGAGCTCCAAACCTGCAGCACCTCAGACAACCTGACTGAGTGGAACTCACGCTGCGTTCGGGAGGGTTTCATGGGCCAGTCTGAAATGGCAGGCATCATTCTGCCACTTTCTTCACCTGGAACTCAGTCCCATGGGTGCCTCCAGCAGCGGGAGAGGCTGGGAAGTGGAGTGGCGGGTGTTGAGGAGGGAAAGGGACACAGCTGGGAGAGCAGCCAGCCAGTCTCTGTTGCAGCTACCTCTGAGGAATGCGACACAGAAAACTCACCCACGGCTGACTTCTGCGGAGCCCGCTGACAAATAGTAGGATGGCAACAGGGGGCTGCCCTGGAACAGTGTTTTCAGGGAAGCCTGGAACGGAAACCATGTGGAGGTTTTGCAGAGAGAAGCCAGGAAGCAAGGAGAGGGAGTAAAAGCAGCACACCAAGCAGGGCTTCTTCCCCATCACGCAGTCCAAGAGGACCTCAGTGAAAGAGCAGGAGGGCAGTGCGGGCCTCCAAGCAGCCAGATGGGCTCTTCCCTCGCACAGAGCCTTCTGCACCCCTGCAGGAGGAGTCGGACAGCTGGGGCACTGCCTGGGCGTGCTTTCATTCATCACTATTTTCCCCAGTCCAGCTGCGAGTTTGAGAATGTTTAATGCTTTTAGATTTCTGGTCATCTTCAAAGATAGCTGAAGTATTTCACTTCTGTTTTTTTCCCCCTCTTGATCCTTCTCCCTAACTCTTTCAGTCTTTATATTTTTTTCTCTCTCATTGCCAAATATCTTCCAGAAAACATGGCATCAGAAGATGAGGGTGGCTCAGAGCAAACGCAGCCTGGGTGCCTGTCCTTTCTGTGTTGTTCCCTTTGCTGGACCCATTACCTACTTGGTGTCTGTGAGGCGTAAGGCAGAGGTCCCATCAGACCACACAATGGGCTCCACAGATAGAAGACAATTCTTACAGCAACTGAACATTTCCTCACCTGTAAAACATAGATGACGATGGAAAGGACTCAATCTTACCAATCATCCTTCCACTTACAAAAGTGTTTAATGGAAACTTTCTTTGATCTAACTGGTAGGTAGATTTCTACAAATAATAAATAATTTTTAAAAGTGTACATTTATTTGTTCTAAATCAATCTTCTTTCCCTTCTTTTTCATTCCCATTACCACCATCTCTTAACTGCTCAGTCTGTATTTTTGTTTCTTGGGAGGTACCAAGAGGTAATTAAGAGCTTTGCCCCTCAAGCCAGGTCACCAGGAAGTCCCAGCTCTGCCACTTACCAACTATGTGACCATGGCAAGTTCTTTAACATCTCCTTGCCCTATTTTCCTCATCTGTAAAATGAAGAAAATGATAGGACCTGCCTAAAGGGTGGCTGTGAGGATTAAATGAGTTAATTTTTATTGAGATCATTGACATATAACATTATATTAATTTCAGGGGAACAACATAATGAATCAGTATTTGTAGGTATTGGAAAGTGATCAGCACAATAAGTCTAGTTAACATCCATCATAATACAGAGTTATACATTTTTTTCTTGTGATGAGAACTTTTAAGACTCACTCTTTAAGCAACTTTCCAGTATACAATACAGCATTATTAACTATAGTCACTGTACTGTGCACTACATCCCCAGGATTTACTTATTTTATATCCGGAAACTTGTACCCCCTTCACTGCTATTGCCCTCTCCCTCCCCACCCCCCAGCCCAGCTGTGGCAACCTCTAGTCAGTTTCTGTACCCATGAGCTTAGGGTTTTTTTTTGTATGAGTTAATTTTTGTAAAGAACTCAGGGCAGTGCCTACCATTTGTTTAGCTTTTATTATTATTATCATTCCTATTTTAATTCATTCAGAAAGCCAGGGGTAGAGTGTTGAAACTATTAATTTTTCTGCTAACAGTCTTCAGTGACTCTGCATTGCCAAACAAATAAAGTAGAAATGTCATTCAGGGCCCTTTGTGGTCTGGCCAGGATGCCTCCTTCCAGCACATCCCCTTATTCTCCAGAATCAACTAGGAGCTGATTCTTTGACACACCCGTCTCTTTCCTGCCTCTGCATCTTGGCACAGGGCATTCTCTGTGCCTGGGATTTTATTTTTCTAGATGGAAGTTTTACTTCTCCTGGCATGCTACTTCCCTTTCCTCCTGAGCAGATTATGACTGAATTAATAATGGCTGGGGCCTCTTCCTAGCTCCCTGCACACCTCTGTGACTACCAGGGGAGGGGGTAGTTGTGCTTTGATGAGTTGATGGTCAAAGTGAGAAGAACAGCTCTGGCTGGTTTGCTCGGTGGTTAGAGTGTTGGCTCATGGACTGAAGGATTGCGGGTTCAATTCCCCATCAAGAACACCTACCTCAGTTGCAGGTTTGATCGCTGGCCCTGTCCCAGTTAGGGCATGTGCGGGAGGCAACTAATCGATGTGTCTTTTTCACATCGATGTTTTTCTTTCTCTGTCTCTCCCCTTCTCCTCCCTCCCTTTCACTCTGTCTGGAAAGCAATGGAAGAAATATCCTCGGGTGGGGATTAGGAAAAAAAAGGTGAGAAGAGCAGGAAGGTGTTGTTCCAGTTTGGACATTCAGATGTGCTCAAGGCTAATCTTTACACTTCCATGCAATGCAATTCCTTCATCTATAAAGTGAGTAAACAAGACATTTTATGCTCTTTGGTAGAGTTACTGAGAGGTATAAATGATGTCAACAACATGAATGTTTTGTGGGAAGAATAATAAGCTTTGTAAATATACAAAAGATCATTATCATTATAATTGACGGGATTGAATAGGAAGAGTATGCCCAAGACTTTGATTCATTACCAGACATAATCAGTACCAGCTTGAATGTCTACTATGTAGTATGCATAGTCCCATTTAATTTTAACAATCTCTGAGTTTTAAAGGCTGAGCCAAGGCCCAGAGAGATGTAGGCATTTGCCCAAGTTCCCATGGTTGGTTGGCAATAGACACATAAACAAAGGCTTCTAATTGCATTCAGATCCACCTTACTCTGGAACCTGGTACTTCGTAGTGACCTTCTGCCTCCAGACCTTCTGAGTGTTGTCAGTAACGTGAGTGAATAGAATTGGAGCAGTGTCTCCAGAGCAGAGGTTTCAAACGGGCAGCATCGGACTGACTTGACGAAGCACCTCTAGAACATAGGCACCAAGTGCAGCCCCAGGGATGGAATCCATTGGTCTTGGGAAGGGCCTAGGACTCAGCATTTTGAAAAAAATCCCCCCAGAAAACTCATCTGTTTATCCTCGTTAAAAACCTGGACTCTAGGAGGAGAACCAAGATGGCGGCATAGGTAAATACCGGAGACTGCTGCCGCAAACAACCACTTCAAAAATACAACTAAAAGACGGAACAGACATCACCCAGAACCACAGGAAAGCTGGCTGAGGAGAGACTCTTCAACTAGAAGGAAAGAGAACAGCAAACCGAGGCCCAGAGGAGGCGCAGTGTGGAAAATACAAAGGTACCGAGGTGCGCGCGCAAAGCGGGCTGGTGGCTGAGGGCGCGGTTGTCGTTTTCGGTCGGGAGTGAGTCTCAGACTCTGGGCTCCAGATCCGGGCGAGTCTCTAGGGACTCAGACTCAGATGGGAGAAGCGGGATTGTCCGGCATCAGTTGGAATCTGAGGACAGCTTTCTCTCCGAGGTTTGCAGCGGCTGCCGGGGTTCTGAGAAGCAGAGCCTCTGGGAAGGGACTGAGAGCAGCCATAACTGCTCCCTCCACCCACCCTGTTGATCCCGCCCTGCCCAAGCCCTGCGCAGAGCCATTTGCCGGATCGCCTCAGGCAAAGGCTAGATTAGCACCTCCCCAGAGGACAGAAGTTTTCCACACAGCTGATTCTCACAGCCAGTCAGCCTGGTGGTCAAATCCCTCAGTATTAACTAAAAAAATCAAGGCTTAACTAGAACAAGACTGCGCACAAAGACCACAAGGGGGTACACCAAGAAAGCATAAAAAATGCGGAGACAAAAAAACATGACAGAAATGGAGGATACGGAGCTAGAAAACGCAATTTTGAGAGCTTGCAATAAACTTGTGGAGAGCCTCACAAAAACTAATGAGACCCTCGATGCTACAATAAAGAAACTAGAAATTAAGCATACATGGACTGAAATAAAGAATATTATACCCAATAGCAGACCAGAGGAGCGCAAGAATCAAGCCAAAGATTTGAAATTCGAAGAAGCAAAAAACACCCAACTGGAAAAGCAAAATGAAAAAAGAATCCAAAAATACGAAGATAGTGTAAGAAGCCTCTGGGACAGCTTCAAGCGCACTAATGTCAGAATTATTGGGGTGCCAGAAGATGAGAGACAGCAAGATATTGAAAACCTATTTGAAGAAATAATGGCAGAAAACTTCCCCCACCTGGTGAAAGAAATAGACTTACAGGTCCAAGAAGCGCAGAGAACCCCAAACAAAAGGAATCCAAAGAGGACCACACCAAGACACATCATCATTAAAATGCCAAGAGCAAAAGACAAAGAGAGAATCTTAAAAGCAGCAAGAGAAAGAAACTCAGTTACCTGCAAGGGAATACCCATACGACTGTCAGCTGATTTCTCAACAGAAACTTTGCAGGCCAGAAGGGAGTGGCAAGAAATATTCAAAGTGATGAATGCCAAGAACCTACAACCAAGATTACTTTATCCAGCAAAGCTATCATTCAGTATTGAAGGTCAGATAAAGAGCTTCACAGATAAGGAAAAGCTAAAGGAGTTCATCACCACTAAACCAGTATTATACGAAATGCTGAAAGGTATCCTTTAAGAAGAGGAAGAAGAAAAAGGTAAAGATACAAATAGTGAACAACAAACATGCATCTATCAACAAGTGAATCTAAGAATCAAGTGAATAAATAATCTGATGTACAGAATGAACTGGTGATTATAATGAATCAGGGACATAGAAAGGGAATGGACAGACTATTCTTGGGGGGGAAAGGGGTATGGGAGATGCGGGAAGAGACTGGACAAAAATCGTGCACCTATGGATGAGGACAGTGGTTGAGGAGTGAGGGCGGAGGTGGGGCGGTAACTGGGAAGAGGGGAGTTATTGGGGGGGGGAAAGAGGAACAAATGTAATCTGAACAATAAAGATTTAATTAAAAAAATAAAAAATAAATAAAATAAAAATAAAATTAAAAAAAAAAACACACACAAAAAACCTGGACTCTCAATTTGAATTAGTTGGGCACAATGCATCTCTTTGCCTGGAATGTGCCAATCTTTGTGCTGGGCACTAGGATTCAGACATGGATAAATCTGACTCTTTGTTCTTAAAGATTTTGTATCTCAGAAGAGAATTGATTATGTGGAATGTGCAACACATCAGTAAGTGCTAATGACACTTAGGGGATTGTGGAGAAGCAAGTGCCAGGCTTGTCTAAGAGCCCTGGAAGGGTCCCCAGAGAAGGCTAACACTTGAACAGAGGCATTTATCTGTTGACATAAGTGGCCCAGGTGGCATTTATTACTTTTTGAACATGCCATAGATTAGTTCAGATTTTGCTGTTGGAAAGGACACTGTGGGGATTTTGTGAAGGATAGGTAGGAGAAGGACAAGCAGGCCCAGAGCAGTTCAACTTCTGGTCCTGAATGACTTCCACCTCCTTCCTGTCCAGCTCAGCTTTCTGACCTGGCTCCATTATCATTAGGCTCTATACTGCATAAGCACTTGGGCCTTCTCTTCCTGAACATTCTCTCTGACACTTCTTCCTTCCTGCATCTTCCTGTCCCTTCCCCACTGCCACGGGTGCTCTTCATGATCACCATCCTCACCGTCTCTACTACTTCATAGTCCCTTTTCTGATCTCCCTTGCTCCCCACATAGCCCAGAACCCTTTGATAGTCATTCCAATGAAACATTGGCTAATGTGTCCCCTTTGCCAAGGACAGAGAAGAGTTTATTTTGGATACATAAATGAATCATTTTAATAGTATTATTTTTGGAAACCCCAGATGTTTTATGTAAGGAACATGGTCTAAAGAAGAGAAAACATTAAAATTAAATGAACAGACAATATGCTGTCAATACTGACACATTTAAAATATAGAGCTTGGTGCATGTATAGGTTTGTATGGAAAGTAATACAATAATTAATAAATAATAATACAAGAATAAATTATTTTGTGTACTCACAATTGTAAACCTATTTTTGCCCCACTCCATATTTGTATTGGGTTATATAAGAGTTGTGTTTTGGTGAGACACAAAGTTTGAATTATGTAGGGTGAACTTGTCAAATGCTGTATTTTATGGAGATACTGTTTATATGCTTATGTTTATATTTTCTTCACAACTAAGCAATTTGCTCTTGTTCCTGCTTAGCTGATTATGTATTAGAAAGTTGGGACTTAAATGTTACTGGATGATTGATAAAATAATATATTAGTTACTCCAAAGGTTCATTGAATAGCAAATAGATAGAATTTCTCCTGTTATATCCTATGATTTTGGTGGTCCAGGGCCAAATTAAATTAGGTGTGCAAGTGCCAAAATTCCAAGACATATTCTAAAGGCATTCCAGCCAAATTTGAATTATTTCCCCCAATAATGTCTAATGATGCTGTACTGATTTTTATCCAGATGCTATTGAACCTAACAGTTTTATCAAATGGCCCATGTAGCCCCTGAGCTGCCACCTTGCTTTGTTCTCACTGTCCATGCCCCTGGTTCTCTTGCCCCTGGTCCTTCCGCCTGTCCCAGGTGTTTGAGCATCTTGGGGAAAGTCCTGGACGAGGGTTTCTTGGTTCCAATTACTGATACCCCATGCTCCTTTTTATTTATTCTTGTTTGACCCATGAACACATTTCCGTGTGCTTATTCTAAATCAGTGGTTCTCAACCTGTGGGTCGCGATCCCTTTGGCGGTCGAACGACCCTTTCACAGGGGTTGCCTAAGACCATCCTGCATATCAGATATTTACATGACGATTCATAACAGTAGCAACATTACAGTGATGAAGTAGCAACGAAAATAATTTTATGGTTGGGTCACAACATGAGGAACTGTATTTAAAGGGCCAGAGGTTGAGAACCGCTGTTCTAAATCTTTCCTGACCTACCCAGTTTGTAACCCTCACCCCTACTTGCTCACTCTTGGCATGGGACCTTGTTTCGCACTTTCCAGGGGAAATTGAGTTGGGCATGGAGTCCACTTTCTCCTCTCGATCTCAACCTTTCTCTGATCCTTACTTTGGATTTCACAGAGAAAACTGTGCCTCACCTTCAAGATCAACATTTCCACTGACCTCTCTTCCCTCACCTCCATGGTCCCCTCTGTTATGTCATCTACAGCTGTGTTCTTTCCATCCAGTCTTACAATGCCCTTCTCCCACTTCCTTCAGCCTTCCCAATGCTCAGCTCTTCTCAACATTATACCATTTGCTTTTATAATCATTTTTTCTGCCATGCTGCCCCCATATTGCTCGCCTTTCTTCCTCATTAAGCATCTAGTGTAGATAATTTTCCTTTTCTCACCACCCTGTCTTCATTCTAGGACCCACCAAAGCTATTTGCCTATATGCATCTCATTAGCATTAGCATGTTTGTTCTTTCATTGCTATTTTCGTACATGTTTTCATCAGTCCTTTATGACTTCAGTCTGTTGTGTGTCTACTTGAAAATTTTCCATCATTAGATGACAAACTCCTTAAGAGCAGATGCAGCATCTCCTACAGTGAAATGCAATCTTCACTCAAATGTTGACGTCTCACAAGGTCCACACTGGTCATCCTACTTAAAATTCCAGCTTGTGTCTCCCTCTAGCATTCCTAATTCCACTCACCCCTTATTCACTGTAACACATTTAATTGCAAATAAGATTGCTTCCTAAGAACGATTTCCCAATAATTTATAAATGTGTAGCTGAGAGCTTTGGGATTGCACAATCTGATCAAGGTGATTCAGGGACATGTGACAGCACTGAAGTTGTGATTAATGCAGAGCAGGATGGTTTGAATAGAGTCTTTCAGAGGGAAGCCTGTAGAGCATGAGTTGCTGAGATGTCTTCCTTTACTGGGGGCGAGGGCTGTACAGAGCATGCTGGTTGGCCTCTTGCAATATCTGCTTTGCCTAGAGGGGATGTGGCATGGTTGCTGCAGGCTGACTCAGACCTTGATGTCAGGCCACCGGACATTAAGAGACTAGCTGACAGCTCAGACAGAGCCTCCTGCGGCAGGTGATAAGGGTTATCTCCCTCCTGAGGACTGGGCCTCAACCCAGCCCCAGTGCCCATCACCTCAGGGGAGCTGAGTCTCCACGACTGCACTCTCAAAAGACGGATTGGAAAGCAGGGAGTAAAAATGTCAACTTGCAGGGAGAAATAGAGCTTCCATTTTCCTCCTGTAGGAAAATATGTAGGAGAAACCAAAGGTAAGAGGAGGTTCTGGGTGAGCACAGACTCAGAGGGAGGGGTGCCCGCCTCTGCCCTTGCTATGGCCGCTAAGAGGACACCTCAGCTCCCCCCAGGAGAGCTCGGTGTGTGCAGCAAATTACCAAGGGCTAACCCACCATCGCCACCGCAGATGCCTCCTTATTTACCAGCATTGATCAAACCCTGCCGAACCCTTGCCCCATCTCTATGCATAGTGCCGTAAGAAGGTTTATTGCCACAGTTTTTGCATCCCAGTGGAGGTGCCTGTAGCACGTGGTTCCCAGGGCAGGAGATCAGAGAGCGAGCTGCAAACTAGCCAGCAGCCAGAAGGATAACTTCCTCCGGCTGCTTTTAATTGACAGAGCAGATGGTGACCCACACTGGGTCTATCTGTGATTTCACAATTTGTGTCACCACGTGAGATGGTCACCCCAGGGACACAATCAGTCCTCCATGCAGACACCGTGGAGCAGCGGGGGGATTTGTGTGTGTGCTGCATTCAGTCCTGCCTATCCCTCACCCTGAGCAGACCCCTTCCTGGGCCCTGCTGTGTGTGGTCACACCGAGCATACTAGTAAAATCTGAAAATCTCCAGTGAATCTTGGGTAACCCTCTGAGTTTCTGCCACTCACCTTGCTTCCTAAAGCACAACACAAATAACAATAGCAGCTAAAGATTTACCTGTCATAAATTAATCTGCTTGGAATAAAACCACTGCCCTGGCCAGTGTTGCTCAGTGGGGTGGAGCATCGTTATTGTGTGTTTGATTCCTGTCAGGGCACATACCTAAGCTGCATGTTCAATCCCCAGTTGAGGCGGGTTGGAAAGACAGCCAATCGACATGCTCTCTCTTCTCTGCCTTTCCCTTTCTCTAAAACCAATAAGCATGTCCTTGGCTGAGGATTAAATAAAAAGAATAAAACCACTACAACTACATGGAGTATTAGTTCCACTAATGGAACATTTATTCTATAGATCATATAAGTAGAGAAATGTATGGACACTGTACTGAATTGATGACAATGACATTTCTCTTTTTTGCTTCTAACTCTGGGCTCTGCCACTGTTCACTTTTGTCCTCAGGAAATACTCACCAAAAAGGGACAAAATCCACTTCCTGGGAGTAGTGAGGATGAAACAAAACACGTCTGTGAGAATGCTTAGCTCCAGCCCTGCTCACACAGGGCACTTAATTAATGTATATTGAGTTGAAATGACTTTGAAAATAGATTTTCTGTTTTATAAATTGTGGCACTGCTTCTAAGCTCATTTTTCACCCAGGAATTCAGCAAACGTATTGTGGAATTCCTTGACTTTAACCGACTCAGGATCAATGGACACAGCAAGTACGTCTTATGACAAGAGAGTCAGGGTGCTTGGTTGAGTCTCTTAGTAAGAAAACCCATTTATCAAATTCATTTCCAGAGCAGAAACCACATTTCCTCAGCTTGGCTGTGAAATGTCCCTCGTGTGGGTTGTTTCCCTGCGACTGAGGTGCTGAGGCTCCCAGGGGCTTCTGTGCCTGAGCTGGCTGCGATGGCCCGCCACGCCTCCCGAGGACAGAGGCATTGTCAGCAGGCGGCTGTGAGTCCTGAGAGGTGAGGGGAAAGCCCTTTGACATGAGTCTTTATGAGCGTTTGGATTTCCAAAGTAAGTTTTAGATGAGGCTCTGGGAGCATCTGAAGGGCTGGAAAGAGGAAGAAGGAGGAGCAAAAGGAAAGGGTGTTTTCTGCCAAGCTAATGGAAACACTGAGATGCAGCACAGCCAGCGGGCCTGCTCTGCAAAGGGAACCAGCTGGGCACGAGGAGTGTGCTGTCGTTAGTTTAGTGAAGAAAAACGCCACGTAAACTTCCAAGATGGCTGTTTGGCCATTAAGAGAAGGCAGACGCTGAGGAAGAGAAGCGCCTTCAGGCTGGGAGGGACACGGAACACGCTGGACGTGGCTAGCGACACAGAGTCTAACCTGTAGTCTGCACCAACCAGTGGCCCGAGCTTGGCAGGGTCATTTGTCTCTCCAGGCCTCGCCTTTCTCCTGATTAGATGGAACAGTGGACCGCACAGTCCCCAGTGTTATTCTAGCCTCGGCTTCTGGGAGGCCCGCAGGTGCCTAATAGCAGCAGCATTGCCTGCTACTACTGTGTACCAGGCACTGTGCCGAGAGAGTTATATACATCTTCTCATTTACTCTTTGCAAACTACCCTAGAAGGTTCGGGAGGCAGCGCTGACTCTGAATCTGCCTCTGCAGAGGACTGAGTGGGTGAGTGATCGGGGAGCTATGCTTCTGTCTGCCACATGCAGAGGCGCTAGGGACCAGCCAGGCACAGATAAGGGCAGAAGGAATGGGACTCAGTATGGTGTTCAAGGGGTGAGTGGGGCAGACCCAGGGGAGAAACCACAGATTATGGGGCTCCGGGCAGCCAGGAGGGCCGGGGTCCTCGTACCCATACTCATTATCAGGAGAGGTGGGGGCATCCAACATCGCCGCTGCTTCCTAAGTTAGCCTGGCCAATGGTGAGAGCACATTTCACTTTATGTTTCATGAAAGCAAAATGCTGTGCTGACAGAAAGAGCATTAGCCTGAGTGGCGGTGGAGAATGCGGGCCCAGCCTGATCCCATGAGGTAGTTGTGAGACCAGGTCCATTACCTGACCCCTGCGACACTCAGTTTCATTCTCCGTAAAGTGAGAGGGTTAATTGGATGGGCCTTGTGATTTCTTCCAGCCATAAATTAGGATAATTGTGAACACTGAGCTCAGCACAATGTATGATGCATTGGCTACTAGGTGATTCTTCCTTAGGGCCTAGAGCCCCTGAGCTCCATGTAGATTCTGGGTATGAACAGCAGGAGGGAGCTCATCAGGAACGGTGAGGAGGCAAACAGTTATCACACAGAACCTCTCATCAGCTTGAAGGGTTATACGTGCGGTTTATGCATCTTAGCTGATACAAACGCTGAACCTCAAACCCCTGAATGTCACCAGGCAGACAGTGAAGTAAAGCAGGGGCGGGGTTGACCACCAGCCCAGATGTTTCTGTGTCCTTAAAAACATCTGGGTAGTGGGCACATGGTATTTGCTATATTATTCTTTCTACCTCTCTGCATGTTTAAAATACGTCATGATGGAAGTGCTCTTCATTTACTTGTTTAGGAAGAATGTGGGGAGAAGCGCCCTGGGCGGTTAGACAGCTGACGGCATTTTGGAGTCCAGCAGGCAGGCTGAACCGGGTAACAGGGTCTGGAGCCTTAGGACCGAAGGTAGCACTGCCCGCCCAGTGCAGATAGAGGCCTCCCGAACCTGCACTCTCTCCCGCTCTCCTCCGTGGTGACGGGCAGGCTGCAGCCCGGATGGTGAGGGGGAGCACCCGCACTTGGTGCTGCGCGGTCTGAGTCCCATTTCCGCACCTTGGTTTGGGGCGACCTGAATTTTCCCTGGGATGGTGGAGATGGGCTCACTTAGAGATTTCTTACAGTCCCGAGGCTTCTCAGGAGGCAAGGAAGTGGCAGGGGTAATATGAATGGGAAGAGAGGAAGGCAGTGGTCCCCGTACCTCCTAAGGAGCCGAAAGTGCTGACTTTTCCAGAACACTAACATCTATAGCAGACATAATAGCATGATGACAGTCAGCGTTCCAAGCCACAAATGGAAATGGAATTTATGTATTTAAGTGTCTGATGTAGGCCTTGGGGTTACAGGATGGGGGCTGGGGAGAATAATTTCACATAACAAAGAGGCCCTTTGCTCTTAGTAACATATCTTTGAGCATCTTCTCGTGGAACTTGGCAATAGTGCTGGAAGCTGAAGATGAAAAATGTATTCGAAAAAGATAAACCAGTGACTTCAACTACTAAGAATAAATCCCGTCACTCCTGCCTGTCGATCTCCCAGTTCTGTATAAATCAATTTCTTGACAATTTTTGTCGTATTTTCCACATATGAAATAAAAATTTTAGAGATGCTCACATAAGTTAACCCTCCTTCTTTCATTTCCTCAGACAAAGAAGGCACATGTTAGAAAACAAATGTTTCTTTCCTTTCTCTCATATATTAGTATTAGAGAAGGTTGGCAGTTCTAGATGCTAAAGTATGAATTTAACCTAATGTTGCCAAGTTTATGCTGGCAGAATAAATATGAAGTGAGGACCTCATATTGCCAAACTTTATTTTATATATTAAACTTATAAAATGTTTCCCCAAATTATACATTACTTAAATTCTTTTTTTGCTTGTATCATTCCTGCCTAAAATTAAGGATAGTTAAACTTTGGACTCTATGTCTTAAGCTTTATTTTTCATCTTAATGAAACCCCTAATTCTCTTAAAATGAAATTAGGATTTAAATGCTTTTTTTTTTCTTAACTTGATCCTGAAAATCAGCATGTTACTCTCTAAAGGAGCTTCAGGTAAAAAAAAAAAAAAAAAGGAAAAAGAAAACCCCCCAAACCATTCTCTGTTCTTCTCCAATTAGACATACTCCTTCCCTCATTGTCTTAATTCCATGGATCCAGAGTTAAATACATTGCATTTTTAGGTAACTAATGAAATATTAGTAATAATTTGATGAACAAGAATAGATCCAGAGACAAATGGTAGGGTGGGTAGGTGGGGCGGTTAGAGAGCAACCAAAGGACTTGTATGCATGCATATGAGCATAACCAATGGACACAGACACTGGGGCGGTGGGGGCTTGCCCGGGATGGGAATGGCTGGGGGGAGGGTCAAGCGGGGAAAAAGGAGACATATGTAAAACTTTAGACAATAAAAATAAATATATAACATCCTAAAAAAAGAAATATTGGTAATTTCTAATGTATATGTCAGAGATGTACTATTTTAGACTATAACGGAAAGGTGGGCTTTGAAATGATACAAACCTGGATTTGAATGACAACTTTAGCCTATGCTATGATCTTGAGGAAGTTTCCTATCCACTCAAAGCCTCTGCTTTCTTGTCTATAGAATGGGAATATCAATACAAACCACTCTGATTAGCTGTGAGTATTATATGAGAAAATGGACCACGGGCAAAAAATATACTATGTGCAGATAGTAAATGCTCAATAAAAGCGAGATCTTCCCATTCCCTTAACACAGCCTACCTCATACAACCACTTCCTCTTATAGAGATGCTCCAGTGATGCTCAGAGGAGGGAGAGGTGGGAAGCAGGGAGCTCTGCTCTGGGTCAGACACTTGGATACCTGTTGGAGAAGAGCCAGAGGGAAGCATGGAGGAGCCCGGGATGAAGCGGAGACAGTTGCAAATGTATGAGGGGTGATCAAGGCCAAGAAGTTCTCTGCAAATGGGAAGATAGATGAGAGAGAGGCGGAGGGAGACACTAGAAAAAGGAGGTATCATTTCAGCAGGAGGGGGATGGGAGCCACACGCCCCCATCCACGCTATCCCACCCCTTCAGGCCTCAGGCCCTGGGTGGGAACCTTAGGAGGAATGAGCAGAAAATGTCATGAGGTATCCATGGACCCTGCCCTTGGAGAGAGGGGCAGGCGGATTGCTTGGGGGGCTTTGGAGGATGCGGGACTCAGGGTAGATACTGTCCAAGAGTGAAGTTTGTCTAATGGTTAGAGTTTTCTTATTTCTGGGCCCTGGGAAGGAGGTCAGGGGCTGCAGTGTGCTTTCAGCACCCTAACCAGCGCACAGTGTTCTCAAAACGTTTAGGATGTGGGTAATCGGGTGGCAGGTCAGTAATCTGAGGGCACGAGGTTGACCCAGAAGTTGTTGGCTTGTGCCTGAGGGGCTTGATAATTGTGAATAATCATACAGAGTGGAGTTCTTGATTTTTTTTTGAAGAAGGAATTTGGAGCTTTGCTGAAGCTAATAATGGGTCCAAAGTACTTTGGACGAAAATGTCTGCCCAGTGATCCCAGGTGGCCCAGCGTGTTTGCTGAAGGGAACTGTGAGTGGATGTTTGTAAGAGCGTCTGAGGATGCTGGGGATGCCTTTCCTTTTCCTGTCTCCCTAATCTCAGCAAAGGGATTCTGTCTGGGCCTCACGACTGCTTGAGAATTTGGTTATGAAATATTGATTTATGATCCCCTTTAGGCAGCTGCCTTTGTGAGGGATGATGAGGTCTCAGGCATTGGCACGGGCAGGGTTCAAGTCCCCAGTGAGGTCTCCAAGGAAAGGAGCTGGGCCAGCTCAGGGACTGGGGGCCAGCAACATTATTCTCAATGCCCCTTTCATTAATGACTATCTGTATCACTATGTTTTTCCTAACAAAGAACACACAGCCAGGCTGGAGGGCTGATTGTGTCAGGTTGAGTTTGGTTTGGATTAGGTTTGTCTGGAAGCAACAGAGAGCCCTTCCCCACCAGAAGTTAATAAGGTAACGTCCAGCGGGTGGAGTCCTGGGCTGGTTGGGTGGCTCCGTGGGGTCAGAAGTCCTATTGCCTTTGACATTGTAGTTTTACCAGGTGTGACCTACCATGGGAAGGTCCATTTTTAAAGGAACACAACTTTCTCAGTGCTTGCTAAGAAATAGGGACCCGCTTAACACATGAAAGTAGTTCCATGGTCAACAGGGAGTTCTGTTTTTTGAAAAGAGTGTTCTGTTCTAGATAGATTGATTAGGAAACTTAACATTTCCAAGACCTTGGTCTTTGGAAAATGGTCAGCAAAGAAAGAAGGCATGTCTGGAGCTCATATAAGCTTAGAGGCCATGGTCCCCGCAAGGGGCTCTTGACCCGTCTTATCGGTCTGTGAGGGGCAGATGGTCGTGTCCCCTGCTGAGGGAGACTGTCCACCTGAGCGGTGCTCTGAGATGAGTGAGCATTTGGTGCAGCGGACGTTGTCAGGAGTGAGTTGGTACCCACTGCCTGTATTCACGCCTGCAGAGCCCCGGTAGGGTTATTCCTACTGGGTTGATGTGGTGTGTGGTCCGTGAGTGGGTGCTGAGGATGGCCTGTTTCTTCTGGGAATAATGAGGCGACCGCTGCTGATAAGGCAGGGCAGGCATTGCAGCCTGGCGGATGTTGCCTCTCCTGACACGTGGCTGTTCTGGCACAAAGCACCCTGCACAGATGACCCACCAGTCCCTTCTTCAGAGCCGCCTTTTCTGTCTCTCCCTGCGACTGTCATTACAGCTGTGCAGGCCCATTGCAGCAGGTCAGTGCGCCTGCATGTTTCGTTTCTTTGCCTCTTCTGGTTTTCTCTATGTCTCCCTGAGAGGCTTTGCTGCATTTACTTCTTTTTGAGTGAATCAGGAGAGGATTTTGTTATTTTTGTCTTTACATTCGTTCTTATTCGTCAGAGAAGCTCACAGCTACTTTTAAGTCTCCTCCATTGTAGCCTGAACTCCACAGAGTGGTCCAGTTAGAATAAGTGTCTTCAGAGGGAAGCAAAAAGCCAGACAACCCTGGCCGGCAGGTCTGTGATGAACATGAGCCATTGATGAGGCGAGTAAGTCGAAGGTTCTGACCTCATTTTGAAATGATCCTGGTAACACCACAGACGGTGGGACTGATTACTCAGTTACTGTAATTGTTGGCTGAAGCGTGTAGCCTGGGGTCTTTCTTTGGCTTCCTGGATAATCCTTTTGACCGGAAAACCACCAGAATAGCCAATATTGTACTACTAGAAAGTGCTGGGCTATTGTTAAGGCAGTTGGTTTGCTTGTATTTAGTATGCTTTTATCTCCACCACACTATTCAATCTGCTTGTCTTTTTTTTTTTTTTTTAAATATGTTTCTTTATTGATTTCAGAGAGGAAGGGAGAAGAAGAGAGAGATAGAAACATCAATGATGAGAGAGAATCATTGATCGGCTGCCTCCTGCACACCCCCTACTGGGGATTGAGCCCACAACCCAGGCATGTGTCCTTGGCCAGAATTGAACCTGGGACCCTTCAGTCCATAGGCTGATGCACTATCTGCTGAGCCAAGCTGGCTAGGGCTGCTCGTCTTTTTAAAAACTAAAAATGAAGTTGAGTCTAATCCTACCCTCTTCTTATACCTGTCATAACATGTGGCTTACCTTTTCTGCATCCACTTCCTGGGAGTTCTCAGCAGTGGGCCAAGTGAAAGAAGGCTTTAGATGTTCAGACCCTTGATGGCTCTCTAGCTGGGTTGCACTTGCTTTACGAATTACACGTGATTAGTCATTGAAGTGGAGCACAGCATACATCCGTGAATGCTGGGAGAGGAACCTTCATTCACAAGCAACTTCCTAACCTGGAAGATTTCAACATTATTCTCAGCAAATGAACAAGGAAGGCTAATAAAGAATGTGCAATCATAAATATTCTCCTCTCAACTCAGCTCTTCCTCCAAATCACTATAGAAGTTGATGCCACATTCCCTCTTGGCACACACTGTGGCCCAGGAATGGCACTGTGGACCCTCCAGTCATATGATGGTACTTTAGTTCCTGCTCTGCAGTGGTGGGAGAGTGGCCTTGATTTGTCACCAAACCTCCTTGGCCTTCAGTGTTGTCATCCGTAAAATGGGGGAGTTGGCCTGAGTGATCTCAGACATTCGTCCTAACTTGGAAATTCCGCAAGTCCTGACTCTCCAGATAGAATTGCGTAGCCCCAGGCAGGCAGTCTGAAAATACACTATTAACTGAGATTAAAGCAAGACAAGCGAACAGAATTAGAAGAGTCTCAGTTGACTACAGACAGGGTTGACCTTTAGCTAAATTAGGAAAGAGGCTGTTTTTTTTTTTTTTTTTTTTTTTTTTTTTTTTTTTTTTTTAAATATATTTTTTATTGATTTTTTACAGAGAGGAAGGGAGAGGGATAGAGAGTTAGAAACATCGATGAGAGAGAAACATCGACCAGCTGCCTCCTGCACATCTCCTACTGGGGATGTGCCCGCAACCAACGTACGTGCCCTTGACCGGAATCGAACCCCGGACCTTTCAGTCCGCAGGCCGACGCTCTATCCACTGAGCCAAACCGGTTTTGGCGGAAAGAGGCTGTTTTATTTTTACTTCATTTTATTTGCTCTTCACCCTTCTGGTTGGGGCCCTGCTACCCTGAGCACCCACACCAGACTCTCATGCTGCTCCCCCCTCCGGCACCCAACAGGAGCCAGACCCTGGGCTCCATCCTCATGCTGACTAGTCTCCGATTCTGGAGGCCCCGTATTTATGTCTCTGTCCATTCCCAGGAGGCAACCGGTGGTGGATACAATCAGAGAGCTCACCTCTCACGACCAGCTCACCTGTTGCCTGCGTGGGAAATAACATAAAAGCAGGCCCCATGTTTGGTGGTGGGCCCAGGATCCTTGGGTGCCCTACAATAAATCCCTTAGTATGGCTTCGATTTCCCCGTTCTGTCACTGACGAGCTAAGTCACGTTTCCTCTCGCCATTTCAAGCATCTTTATCTGCAAGTAGGAGAGTTGAGGGTCCTCCTCTCCCAATCTTAGAAGGGTGCTGAGCTGTCCCAACAAAGCAGCAGGTATGACATTGCTTAGTAGCCTGCAAATCCTTCCTTAGTAGGTGACGTTCCTGTTGTTACTGTTACCCAGACGGGAGGGGTGGCAGGTGTATAATCGATGATGAGGGGAGCCAGGTGCACTTCCATTGCCCTGCTTCTAACTTGCCTCCCCACCACCCCAAAAAGGACATAGTGGAATACAGTGAGATTCTCCTTTCCCCTGAATCACATATGTAGCTACAACGTTTATTTTGCTCCAACTCTGTGCTGTTGACTTTATATATTGTAGCTCCCACCTGGCGGACTGGGGAAGGGCTTGGAGGAGGAAAGAATTAGTTCAAGTTTGCATGACTGGCATGGAAAAGAGCAAGTCTGCGACCTGGCTCTGTTCACCCACAGAACCTTCTGCTGCTTGCTGCCCAGATCCGGGCGCTGTGCTCGCAGGGGAGTGCATGGCTCTCCAACCTTTGACCTCTGGCATGTCAGACACACGCTGGCCTCTGGACCTTTACACTGGCTGTTCCCGGCTAGAGTTCTCTTCCTATATTGTTTGCATGGTTACTCCCTCCTTTACTCAAGACCCCGTTTCCCATCGCAGCCCCACCCCAGCCCGCATTCCCCTGCCCCTTCCTTGCTGTGCATCTCTGTGTTCATTGATTGCACCACCTCTCTGCCACAGGCGCCCCTGTATCTGACTCTCGCTCTCTGAACGTAGAAACTGGGTTCAGATTTGAATAGCAAAGGGTGTATTTTTCTCCTTTATTTTGTTTAGTATCTGTCCCCCCACTCTCTCCATGAGGGCAGGCTTGTTTTTCCCGTTTTGTTCACTGCAGAATTGCCGGCTCCTGGATCAGTGCCTGGCATGTGACCGGTGCTGATGAACAGGTGCTGAGTGAATGCTGGGTCCACAGCAACAGATGCTGTGGTGAGAGGGTAGGTGGGGACCAGGGCAGGACCCCAAGCAAGAGCTCCGTAACGGGAAGGTGAGCAAGTTCTAGCTGCGAAGGGAGCAAGTCCACTCCTCCAGGGCAGCAGGTGTCCAGCTGAGCCTGAAAGGGCGTTTATTCTCGATGCCGTGTCCTCTCTGTCACAGCAGGAAGGGAGCTGTGAAGGCACAGAACCAACCCACAGAGGCCGGGGCCGAATCAACACTGTGTCCACGCAGCACAGGGAGGAGGCCATTCCTCACCACCCACAGCTTTGTTCTGTCAACTGGTCTTGAGCCCTGGGGTGCATCTGAGATGTTGCCATGATGGTTCTGAGGCTCAAAAGCCAGTGAGACAAATTGGGGACATCAACTCTTCAATGCAGAGGACCCCAGGGAGTCAGCCCTTGCGCCCCATGGTTCCCTGACTCCGTCTCTAGGATGTCACCCGACCCACCTCGCTGCTCATGACCCAGGGCATGTCCTACCCTGGACTCGGGAGGGCTCATTGGTGGCAGGGATGGGAGCAAGAGCTCCAACACCCAGTACCAGTGTGACAGTGGCCACTTAAAGTGCTCTGCACCTCCATGTGTGTTAATATCTTCTCCACAGGATTCTTGTGAGGATTAAACAGATTAAGTAGTGTGACGTCACTGGAGCTGAGCCTGGAAGATTGTCAGAGCTTCTTGTCTGGGTCTCCCCAAGTGTAGAGGAGTGTCTGGCCCATGGGGGTGCTCACTCCAGTCTACTGGGGAGATGGGGAGGGAGGAGATGGACGCGCAGATGAGTTCACGTGGCTGCCGAAGACAGAGGGAAGCCTTCCTGGTGCAGCTCCTGGACGGGAGAGCTGCTGCAGCCCGAGATCAAAGCCAGCCCGGGAAGGGTTTTAATCAGCAGGGTTTCTTTGTGGTGGTTAAAGCAGGGAAGGGAAGGACTGAGTTAGTAACTATAACTGTAAACACACACTTGGTAACTAAGCAATTTGGCAAAGGTCCCCAGGCTAGAAGAAATTTTCCCCTTGATAACGAGAGTAATAGTGATGGCTTCCTGCAGGGCTTTGTGTCTGAGCATGGCCATCTTTTCACTGAGGTTGGAGGCCCTGCAGATCAGGTCAGGTGGACGTGCGGGGTCCCTGGTCCCCTGTGGGCACAGGGGAGGTCGCCTCAGACTGGGGTGTTCTCCCTCAGCCCTCCCTGGCAGTTGCTGTGTTTGCCCATCGGCTCCTGTTGAGGCCTCGGTCGCTGTGTTCTCTGCGATGCATGCACTGCCCACTGAGGTTTCCCACGGAATCTTATAACGCAGGCTTTGCAACAAGTTTTTGTGCTGGTGTCTTTGCTCTTTCTCTGCAGTGGAGGTTATGTGGGTCCGAGGAGGAGTGGAAGGAGGCGGAGGAAACACGAGGTGGCTGCCCTGTCTCCCTCCAGCATCAGAGCTCAGTGCTCCATTTCTTGACCTCCCAGACCAAAGGCAACCCTGGGAGGTTGCCCATGCCTCCCACCCGTCTTCACCGACCAGGGTGATGGGCAGCAGCTCTGATTCCTCTGGTCTCACAAGGGGAAGTGCCTGTTCATGGGAAATAGCAACTCCCCACCATGTCATGTTCCCTTCCTCCCAAGGGAAATCCCTTGTTTTTTCATTTCTTCAAGCAACCATCGTCCTCTCCTTCACTTGTCATCACTGGCCATAAATCCACTCACAGAACTTCATCTACTCATCATGGACTGGTTTAGGATGCCCAGGTTCAAAACCAATCAGATTCCCTTTTTCATTTTTGGTCCATAGCTTGTTTGTTTTCCCCAGTAGGTTGCCTTTGAGATCATGTTGGGCAGGGTTGAGATTAGAACATTCGTCTTCCATTCAACCCCATGACTGAGACGTTTATCAATTCCCAGAACAGCTCTATCTGTTTATAAAAATTGGTGAGGTTTGGGCCAGGTTCTTTCAGAAAGAGCCTCCCATTGTAAGAATTTTAGGTTCTAATGATCTTTGAGTCATAGTTTACATAGATGGAGCCAGAAGCCAGAGCCCTCCCGGGGTTGACAAGACTGCCATCTTTTCTTTTCTTTTTAATTTCTTTATCAATCTCTTCTTTTTAAAAATGAATTGTGAACCCCAGAGTTTGGGCTTGGTAGGCTGCTCTTTCTTTGTACAGGCTGAGTATATATGAGTACATAGTGATATTCCTGGATTCAAGAATTCATGTACATACAAGCATACATGTGCTTACACACACCCCATTTACCCCGCAGATCACTGGGAAAAGAACTGTTGTTTCAGGGCAAGTGTGTGGCTGGCATGGTGAAAGATGAGTGAACTTCACGTAGCAAAACGAAACACTAGGGAGAAAAAGTGTGGCAAAACAAGCACACCGTCAGTGAGCTGAGGGACAACTTCATGTGGCCTGCTAGATGTGCAATTGGGGTTTCTGAAGAAGAGAAGACAAAAAAACAGAAGAAGAAATAGTGGCCAAAACTTTCCCAGATTTGATGGAAACTGTAAAGACACAGATCCAAGAAGCTCTGTGAACCTCAAGCACTGATGTCAGGCTACTAGGGAAACTGCTGGGAGCAAGGTGAGTGAGACTGTCATATCCCTCCCAGGCAGCGGGAGCCATCCACTTCCTTTAACAAGAACAAATGTTCTCCTTCATAGGGTGGGAAATGACAGCCAGGAAGGACCCCATTCTTGAGGGGGAGGCTGGCTCTACAAACCTGAATCTCTGAAATGTTCTGAAGATGTTGGTGCAAGTGTGAATTGTGGAAGAATGACTGGAATCATGGAATAAAGAAAAAATGAACAGAGATGAAGTCAACAGATGAAGGTTATGGATTATCAGTCCTGGGCTTTGTCTGATATTCTGGTTGTTGGTTAGATTCCTTGAGTTTTAAATTGATCTTAAACTTCGGAATGCAAAGATAAGGAAAAGTTTCCTCAAAATTTGATTCCAAGTGCCTGTTGATGGCTCAGATAAAATGACTTAATGATATATTCATTATTTTCAAGTTCCTTTCCTCTAAAATAACTAAACCACAACAGTAACAATAACAGCATAAGAAAAAAAAACTCACCCAGAATTTTTACTATTCACCTTTAACTATTTGGAAAACAAAACTTCAACTTTATAGCAATATAGTCTTTCAAGAATCTTCCAAATGCCTGCCTCTTTCTCTTTTTCAACAAGTGTTTTTCCAGGTGGCTTGGAAATCCTGAACTAGAGATGCCTTTGACCTAATGAGGAGAAGGGAACATACAATAAAATTGCAAACCAGAAAAGTGTATTGATTTTTTCAGTTGCTTTTCCTGTTAGCCATAGAAGTGCCATCAGGCTGTAGTAAATGATGTGTGGGGGCAGTAAGGGGAGAAAATAGAGAGATGACCCTGGCCAGGTGGCTCAATTGGTTGGAGCGTCATCCTGTACACCAAAAGGTTCTGGGTTCGATCCCCCTGTCTGGGTGTGTACAGGAGGCAGTCAGTCAGTGTTTCTATTACATTGATGTTTCTGTCTTTCTCTCCCCATTTCTCTCTCTCTCTCTCACTCTGTCTCTCTCTAAATATCAATAAAAACATATCCTTAGGTGAGGATTAAGAAAAGAACATAGAGAAGGGGCCAAGAGTCCAAGCATGAAAGCTTTGTGGATTAGAATTTGGATTTGTTCTGAAATTGTTACAAGGAACCATCGGTGGATGTCAATGGCCCAGTGGTTGGGTGAGACCTGCATTTTATATTATTCTTTTTAATTTAGTCTTTTTTCTTTGCTTTTTAGTTTTGCATGTTTCTATTAAAATATCCTCTAAGTTCATGGATTCTTTCCTCAGCCATGTCCGGTCTAATAATGAGCCAGTCAAAGGCATTCTTTATTCCTGTTGCAGTGTTTTTGATCTCCAGCGTTTCTTTTTGATTCTAAGAATTTCTCTCTGTTTTAATATCTGTCTGTTCTTGCATGTTGTCTATTTTTTCTATTAGAGTTGTTACCATATTAATCATAGTTATTTTGAATTCTCTGCTGACATTTCTGTATCTAGTTCTGATGTTTGCTCTGTCTCCTCATGTTGTGTTTTTTGCCTTTTAGTGTGTCTTGTAATTTTTGTTGAAAGCCAGACATCACCCATCCAGTACTGGTGCCTGCGGAGGTTTCTGTTTGTGGGTTTCTGCTTTGGTAAATTGTGATTTTCTGTATCTATATGTCTGCCTCTCCAATTGTTGAGGCAGTGGTTTGCTCTGAGATTTCAGTTCTTTGGTGGCTCTATGAAAACTTGATTCAGTTTGTTCAGCTCTTTACTTGTTGGTGGGACAGAATGATGACTTCTAGGCTCCTTATGTGGCAGACTGGCCAGACTTGCATTTGAGAAGCTTGCTCTGTTAGGACATGGAGGATGGGGGCAAGGAGGAGAGGGCAGGCAGGGAGATCAGTCAGGAGGATTCACAGTTGTCCAAGTGAGAATATCCCTGAAGTGAGGGAGTGAGTCAGGCAGCGAGAAGAGACAGAATTTGGACTCTCAGGGTGGGAGGGTTTGGAGGCTGACTGGGAAGTAGGAGCTCAAGATTCTTCTAGGTTTTTAGCCCAGGTGGGTGGGTGGGTGACAGTATTGATGACTCAGCAGGAAATAAGGATGATCAGGCAGATTTTCTGAGGTTAGTAGAGGATGAAAATGATGGCACAGAAAAGATGCAAGAATCATACAAAGAATTCCTGAATAACCTCACCTAGATGATCTGAATGTTAACATTTTACTATGTTTGCATTCTCCCTCTCAGTGCGCGCACACACACATGCGCATCTCTTAGTGTGTAATTTTTTTCTGAACCATTGAAGAGAAAGTTACAGATATCAGACATGATGCCTCTTTACCCTTAAATATCCTTGTTTTAAAAAAATCAGGATTTATATAATAATTAAATTTAAAAAATTAACTTTATTCAGATTTTGCCAATAGTACAACAATGCTTTTTATAGAAAAAGTAAAGCCAGGGCCTTGCATTCCATTGCCATGTCTTGTTAGCCTCTCTTAATCTGGAACAGTTCCTGAGGCATTGTTTATTTTTTATGACATTGGCACCATTAAAGAGTGCAGGTCAATGATTTCGCAACATGTCCCCCACTCTGGGTGTGTCACGATTCCTCATGATTGGATTTGGATTATGCACTCTGGGCCATCTGTTGTGCCAAGGAGTGATGCTGTGTCTTTCTCTATGAATTAAGTCCTGAGGGCCCTGAGTCGACTAGCTCCATTCCTGGCAATGCTAACTTTGGTCATTGGTTAAGGTGATTCCTGCCAGGTTTCTCCACTGTAAAGTGATTTGACCCTTTGCAATTAATAAGTGTCTTGTAGAGCAAGCACGTCAAACTCGTGGCCCACCATTGTAGAGGGAGGTTTTGAGACAATATTAGTTTCCACTAGCTTTGGCATTCTACTCAATATATATATTGATTTCAGAGAGGAAGGGAGAGGGAGAGAGAGATAGAAACATCAGTGATGAGAGAGAATCATAGATCAGCTGCCTCCTGCACGCCCCACACTGGGGATCGAGCCTGCAACCCAGGCATGTGCCCTGACCGGGAATTGAACCGTGACCTCCTGGTTCATAGGTTGACGTTCAATCACTGAGCCATGCTGGCTGGGACCTCTCTACTCTTAATAAGGCTTCCAGGGGATTCTGGTGTGCTGACCTGGCCTGGTTTGAGGACCAGTGTTTGGGAACCTGTGTTCATTGGACAGTGAGCTCTGTGAAGGTGGAGCTTTGTCCTTCCCCGTGTGCTCTTCCAGCATTTGGCCGAATGTCCCGTTCCCAGTAGGTGTTCAATGAGTGGAGAAAAAGAAAGCCAGATGCAATTGTATCTACTCTCTGGGTTATGTATCATCATCAGTAAAATGAGGGAGATGACCAACATAACTGATAATTTTTGATTGTACAAGTTTCCACTTTCCCAAATGAGATGGTAATGCCATTGTACAATGCTTTTTCAACATGGTAGACTGGGGCTGTGTGTGTCATGAAAATAAAGGAACAAAGACATATTTTACAGCTCAATACATGCCTCAGGGAATGAAAGTTGAAACTGGTTTATTCATTCCTGCTCATTCAATCAGCACATTTTTATTGCACACCTTGTATGTGCCGGGCACTGCTACAGGTGTTGGGAATCCAGCAGTAACAAGATGGGCGTGTCACCTCAGGATGCTAAGATCTACCACTTTTCACAGCTGTAGTCAAGCACTTGGTGATGGGTGGGTGAGGACAGACCTCCAGGGACATCGCTCTCCCCTCTCAGGTAACTCCTGGTGCAGATAAGGCCTGAGCAAGCCCCTCCCAGGAGGATGGGGCCAAGGTGTACGCGCCATGTAGGGAAAGGAGCCTTCAGTTACAAAGAAGCCTACAGAGCTCAGAGCTGCTGTGAGATTAGGCTCCAGCATTATTCATCTGACTTTTTGGTGTATTTGTGTTGTGGAAAACTCACTTTGCATTGTTTTTAAAGGAATGAATCTGATCAGAGCCTGTTTATTTCTCCAACCAGCCCTGGGTAAAAGCCAAGATAAACTTTTGATACTTTCTGATTTATAAGTAAACTTAAGCTGCTTATATACAGATGAATTTTCCAGAATAAAATTAGTTAGGTCACGATAGTGAGTTAATTACCACAGTGCTGATGTGTATAGTATAATTTAGATGAGTCAATGAATGTCCTACAGTAAACAACTTATAACAAATACAGCTTCCTAAAACAAACAAAATAGCAAGGAAATGCAATTCTCCATAAACAGCCATGCAAAGAAAGCATGGAGGGATTAAGGGTTACATTCCAGAACAGGTAATAATAAGGCTTTCAGAATTTACAAACAATGTCACTGGAGAAGTTTTGCAACCAAATAGCCTAGTCTCAGTTTGGCAAGATAGAGAATAAGAATTGGTCAAACTGGTTAGCTTTTATATCCTTGAGTGTCTTTGAGGTGTTTGACTTACAAGTGTCCTTCACCTTCTGTGGTAACTTCTTAATAAGACATAACTGTGGGCTCGGTGCTTTGTATTCTCAAATACTGTGTCAATAGCTTCCTCATTGTCTTCAGGTCTGTTGAAATTTGTGGCCTTTGCTTGCAACAGTCCTCTTAACCAAAGCTGAGTATAAGAAGGCAGAGTTTATTGTTTTTTGTTTGTTTGCTTCTACACATCGTATTTATTGATATGTAGATGTTCTATTTCTTATGCCCCCAGTACATTGTTGTTTTCTGGAGACTACCTATTAAACTATTAATCATAATTCACCAAAGGAATATAATTTAATGTGGGCAGCTTTTCTCGGGGGTCCTTGGTTTTCCTGCCTGTGGTCTCTGTCCACTCTTCCTTTGTGGTCTCTGTCTGACTCGATCTGACTCATTCTTCAAGGACAGTTCTCTTTGAAGACTTCCTCAGCCACTCCAGGTAGAACTAACTTTTCCAACCACTCTGCTCCCACGAGGACCTCACTATGTGCTGACATGTATCTCCAGGTCCAGTGTTTGCTCCATGGTAGCACATATCCTATCTTATTCATGTTTGTGTCCACAGGCCATAGCACAGTTCACGGCACAAAGGAAGTACTTGGTGAAGTTAATTGAATAAATGAAACAACTAATGGAGGAGGAAAAGGGATTCCAGGGGAAAATGCTCATCTGAATCAGTGGTGATGGAGTGATCGGCGTGAATGACTGAGTGGGGATATTTTGCTGAGTGGTGGAGTTAGAGGGATGGAAATGCTCCCACGCCCCCTCCCTGCACAGCCCTGCCTTCCTGCCATAGAGGAAGGCAGAAACTGGGGTTTTTAGAGCCATCTTCTCCCGGGTGAGAGAATGCAGATGGTTCCTGCCTTGGTTCCTCAGTATTTCCCGAGATCACTCTCACTTCCACCAGCAGAAATTCCCAGGAAATTCCCTGAATTATCAAACTTACACCAGGGAATCAGAAATCAGGTATAACATGTCAATGTCATATTTACTTACATATGGCAGATGAGCTACATGAACATACCCCCCTTTCCTGTTAAAACTCTTCTAAAAGGCTAGGAAAAACCTATAAACCTTTATCTGTAAAGAATGCCAAGAGGAGGGAACAGCAAGCAAGGGATTTAAACACATTAGCAGAAGTGGCTGAAGAAGAGAGGTGGCTGGGTCAGTAGAGGAGAGGAATTTATTAATAGTGGCTATAGAGTGCGAACTGGGGAGGGCTGGGCCAGCTTGGTCTTAGACCAAGTTAATGGCAGAGCGAATGAGAGACACGCAAACCATAAGCCCAGATGGCTTTTGTGCCTAAAATGATTGTCAGTGATTTTTTTCTTTTTAGGGAACTAATTGTCCAGCTACCTTAAATCTGCCCTATCTAGTTAAGATGATAATACATTCATGGCCTTCATTATCTGTGTAAGGGTTTCAGAGTCCTCCCACACACGTTGCAATCTTCCCAGCATCACTTCCTATGCAGTTTTTGCCTGACCTTCCAGACCTCACTCTCCGGTTGGCAGGCAGGTGAGAAAACGGGCTCAGAGGGTCAATCTTTCTGGTTAACCTGGCCCAAGAGCGCTTGTTTTCAGCCCTTTGAAGGACAGGCAATATTGGCTCTAACTCTGCTAGGATTTTTTTGAACATTCACAGTTGGCCTCGTCTGGCTGTTGGTGTGGGATTTGTACTCTAGCAGGTTCAGTGGGACAGGAGCACTAAGCAGTGTGCCTGCCCAACAAGACTGCTCATGTCCAAAGAGCTGCCCTCTGCTGAAGGGTCCTCCAGAGGCCAGCGAGCGGAAGCTTCCTCTGGGTGGGGAGCCTCAGTGAGAGGCAGGACCTCTTGATCCCCGGGAACAGCCTGCCTGGCCTCCCGTCTTTGCTCATTCTGTCATCCACCAGGATGGCCCCGAAGATGAAGATGCAGATGCTCCTTCCTGGCTGAGTGCCTGCCACAGACACATCATTTCAGCAGCATCGACATGGAGGGCTGCCCCGAGGGGGGTGGACCCAGGAAGCATCCTATTGGCTATAAAATCTGGGGGCTGCTCTGGTTCACCTGGGTTCCTGAGGGAAACTCATGGCTTTATTTTTCTGAGCATTTTTAAATTTATAGAGAGATGGAGCATAAAGCAGAGTCCCTGTGGCCCACCCCTCCCAGTTTCCCCTAGTTAACATCTGGCATTAGTGTGGTACACCTGTTACAACTGGCGAGCCCGTGTTGATGCATTATTATGAACTGAAGTCCAGAGTTTACATTGGGGTTCACTGTCTGTGTTGTGCAGTTCATGGGTTTAGACAAATGGATAACACAGCGTGGCACAGAATAGTCTCTCTGTTCTGAAAGTCCTCTGTCTCCGTCTCTTCGTCCCTCTCTCCGTCTCCTCCAACACCGTTACAGCTGAGAACTCCAGCCCGTCTCCTTCTCTAGGAAACAGAGCGACGGTCGGTCGTGTCTACTCCGTGTCACTGTGTCTCCAGGGGCTAGTGCACAGGAAGCTGTGGGAGCTTCTGAAGGTCACCCGAGGGGCTTCTGAAAACCTGGGGCCTGCCTCCCCTGCTCCCTCGCTGCAACTGGAGATGAGGATTCAGGAGGGCAGGCAGCGGGGCTGGCGTCGGTATGATGGCAATGTTCTCTGGGTCACTCGGGCGCCGTGTGGCATCGCAGTGCAGGGTGTGACCCCGCAGCGCCTGCCCCGAGGAACGCAGCAGGGCAGGCATCCTGGAGGGCCGACAGAGAGAGAGTGTCCTTGTTCTCATACTGGGACCCACGTGAAGTCTTTTCCCTTTTCCAGAAACCTCGCGTCTCTCTTCCACCCCCACGCTGACCGGGGAAGCCTGGCCCGCGTTGCTCAAGGGTGAGGTAGTGGACAAGGAGAGCGGTGGGCACTGGGCTCGGCTACCAGGCCCGACTCGGAGGGTGGAGCGCAGCTCCCGTCGGCTTAGTTATTCCAGGAGAGGCTGCTTTCCTGACAGGAGCCTGGCACGGTCCCGACACCTTTAATGGGCCCCGCTCGGACTGGGACACTGGCTCCCTGCCTCTGTCGCAGCCCAGGGCCAGGGAGGCCCCCCGGGAGGACTCCAGGCTGGGCCGGCAGCCTCACAAACGCACAGCCAGGAGCTGCCTCTGTGGCACTGCCCGAAGCGGACCCTGCGCGGGCTCAGCCAGTCCAGGTCTCTACCTCCTCACATTCCCACTTGCGTGGACCTGGTCGCACAGTGGGGGCCCGCCATACAGCACGGGAGCATTGGCATCTGTATGTGTTCACTTTGCACTCCCAGAGCTCTGAGCTGGCTGGAGGTCCTGACACGGGGGAAATTAATCAGCTTGGTGTGACTTTTGTCTGGAACCCTCCTGCCCATGGAATGATCTGGGCTAGGAGATTTCCCAGCGGGAACATGGATGCTCCCCCTTGGAGGTGTGTCCGTGCCCGAACACTCACACGTCCCTAGTGTCCACATTCCTGTGCTCAAAGCCACTTTCTGGTTAAGGGCCTGGGATAGACCAGTGCCGGCCGGCGACACAGGGGTCCCTTTGGGTCTCAGCTGTTATCACTCAAGAGCCAGTGTCTGGACGAATATCTCGGAGTCCTGCAGGGCGGGAACATGGAGGGACAAGGAGAGTCCTTGCAGAGGGTCACCGTGAGAAGGGAGGGAACGGGGTGGTGGCGACAGGCTCCTCCAGAGAGACAGGCTGTCCTGACCATGACGTGGTGTGTGTTAGCACAGTGCCCTGAGCCACATCCAGCCTCGTCCTCAGGGGGCACAGGGCACCCCGTATGGACTTCTGAGACCGCATGTGCTGTCTGTCAGCAGGACCTAGTCTCATTCATGGTCGACTCTTGACTTTCGATCCCAGTGCCGCCTCTAGCACAGACAACTGACACGGTTCTGAGTGATTATAACCTATGTGCATGAGTCAATAAAATAGGAAATCTCAAAGGCAAACATTTAGCAAGTAAATGGGTTTACACACACCCATAGGAAATACAGGGAGCAACCACAGAAGACAGGAAATGTGAGAAACAGGGCCGAACCCCCAGCCAGCCCTCAGCATGGAGGACACGGTTTTTCCTGTCTAACCCCCCAGCCACGCTGGAGAGAGCTCAGCGGGCATCTGGCCTTTTGCTGAATGTGTTTGACTTGGAGAGGGTTTCCCCTCCCGCGAGTCTTGCAGTTGATGAATTTGTGCAGAAGAAAGAACTGCAGCAAAGGAGGGTTTATGACACCCGTGCAGTCGAAGCTGAGATTTCGTGCATAGAGACTGAAATGTGAGGATGTGTAGATCAGGGATCTAGCTTTCTGGCAGTGGGTCTGAGGGGAGCAGACCAGCGGGGACCTGGCATGGCTGTGGGACAGTGGACTCAGCATGCGGCGCTCGTGCAGAGCCCAGCGTTGAGCAGGGTTAGGCCGAGAGGTCAGCATCCAGGCCGCATGGGTGGCAGGTCTCTCAGCTTTGTGACATACAGCTGTGCTTCGTTCTCCTCATCCCTCGACATGGACCCACTAAACATTAATGACAGAATAGTACAAAGGATTTCTCTCCTTCACCCACTTTCCACATTTGCTAATGCACACCTGATCTTCTAATGAGCTATCAGTAAATTTGTTTCTCTTTAACAAAATAACTTAATTCTCAACCTCTTCTTTCTGCAGAAGCTCTTATCTAAAGAGATGGTTGGTTAACCTGTCCTGGCAGAGGCCTTGAGAATCCCAGTCTGATGACAACAAGAACGGCTTCGGAAGGACAATTGGGAAGAATGACAGAACAGAGGCTCCTAGCACAGGTGATCATTGGTAACTCGCCTGTGGAATGTGGTGCTGTTTGTGGTGACTTCTTTTGAAAGGAGCTAGAGTGGAGATTTGTGTTTATCCAGCTCACGAATGGCAAGTGAAGCCTCAGGATTCATTGTTGTTGCTTTTGGTTTTGTTTTTACTTTCTTTTTTTTTTGAAATGGGTTTTGACTTATAGACAAGTTGCAAGAATAGTACAAAAGATTTCTATCTCTCCTTCACCCACTTTCCACATTTGCTATATTGCTCTCCCCTCTCCCCACATACACGTTTCCATAGCAGACAGCTAGTGTCGGTTGTCTATTGACTGGGGAAGAGGGTATTGGCTGGGGAGGTGGCATTGGGGGGAAGAAGGTGGGAATTATGGGGGGCATGAATATCCTTTGAAATTCACTGTCTTGTTTCATTATTCACATGTATGTGTCTCTGTTGAGGAGGTACCTGACTTTTTCTTTACCATGGACTTCAGGATTTCTTAATGAAACCACGTTTGCTTTTATTGGTAAGGAAATACTGTGGTAGTTTGTGGGATTGAAGGTTGTTATTGGTTCTTTTGAAGATATTTAAAAAGGGAGGATTGTAGGGGTTTTGTTTTGGGTTTTACTTTAATAAGCCCAATCTTGTGGGTTTTGCTATGTGTGTATGTGTGTGTGTGTGTGTGTGTGTGTGTGTGTTTCCCGTGGATGGTGTTTACACATGTTCCTCTGGGAGGGAGGTGAGCGTGTGAGGAGGTGAGAACCGGAGCAGTTCCCAATGCAGAGTTGCCTCTTCTCTACTGGGGCCAGCCCTGGTTATCTATACTAATAATAGAGGGATATGCAAATTGTCTGGGATGCCATTACAGTAACAGTAACGACCGAACAGGGTGCGTGGGGCGACCAGGCCAGCGGGGGGGAGGGGGGGGGCAGTTAGGCGAGCAGGCTGGCAGGGGGTGCAGTTAGGGGCAATCAGGCAGGCAGGCAGGTGAGCAGTTAGGAGCCAGCAGTCCTAGATTGTGAGAGGGATGTCCGACTGCCAGTTTAGGCCTGATCCGAGGGGTCCTGGATTGGAGAGGGTGCAGGCTGGGCTGAGGGGACCCCCTCCCTCTGTGCATGAATTTTGTGCACTGGGCCTCTAGTAGAATCATAAAACAAAGACAAAGTTAGCAGGGTGGGTTTCTGAATATACTTCAGTATTGAGTGTGAGCTTAATTATTTCAGCCTGGCACTGGAAACCTCAACAGAGAGTACACGGGTAACATGATTATCATGATTTTAAACACGAAAAATCCTCCTTCTAAGTGGTATTTACTCTTCTGTGTGCTTTGGAGGCCCTCCCAGTTAGTGTCAGTGTGATGGATCACTCATTTAACATCATTTCTCAAACTCTCTCTTAGTTCAATGCAACTGGGCCTTTCTTTAAAAAAAAAGAAAAAAGAAATTAAGAGTCATTTCATACAGGAAAAAAAATTACTTTTGGTTTTTTAGGATGGAAAACATGAAAAAATGAGAATGGCTTCTAAAGCCATTTATAGATGAACTGGTTTATGAGGCATGAGCAGAGGAGCACTGAGCGAGAGAGGGGGCAGAGGGAAAGTGACAGGGCACGTGTCACTGATGAGGCCTAGGGGCTGTGGAATAAGAGTGAGACACAGGGAGGGGCACACGTTGCCTGGCAGAGCTGACTGTACCCAGCACTGGACCAGTTACTGCATCTAGATCTCAGGGTTACCACAGAGTTACAGTATCCAGTGCCGGCTCTATCACAGACAATTGGCACATTTCACTGAGTGACTATAACCCATGTGCGTGAGTCAATAAAATAGGAATCTCAAAGGTTCAACAAGGCAAATGTTTAGCAAGTAAATGGGTTTTACCCACAGCCACAGGGAGATAGGAAGCCACCAAAGATACTTCATAGCAATGATGTAAAGATGACGAACACTGCATGAACATGTCAAAAGAGATCCTTTCTTTTGGTAATAGTGATGGGGTAACTCAGACCAATCATCTCACTGAAAATAACCACCAAAAAAGTAAGTGACACGTTAAAAGTTCCTCAAAAGCAGCAAAGAGCTAATACAATGCTGAAGAAGTGGTGGATTAAGATTCAGGAGAAGATGATAATCCGGGAAAGTGAGGTTGGATTTGGGAACGTCTGCTTTTACCACGGGGCAACTGAAAACCTGAGAAACACGGTCAGAGGCTGAGCAGCCCCTTCCCAGTCCTGTGAGACAGGGGACATGAGGCTGGAGCCTGGGGCCGGCAAGAGAAACTTCCTCTGCTTTGGCTTCCGATTCAGCAGAGCTGCTTACCCTGAAGATAAGGGCGAAATGGGCGTGTTAATGTAGAAACATTCAAACCCGTAGAGAATTGTGAGTTTATTTGAGCCAAACTGTCGATAATTGCCAGGAAGCAGAATCTCAGCGTATTGGGATAATGCTCTGGAGAATGGAGTTTTTCTTTCTTTTACCTTGTTTTGTACATTACAATCATACGAGGAGATGTAAGTGGGTACCTGAAGTCCACTGGTGATGGATTAAGGAGGCGGGAGAAAGCTAAGCGGGGAAACCACTGGGATTGGATAAAAAGTAAAATGATAGACACATACTTCTTTTACATAGGTGGGTGCAGGGTAGTTAGCAGTCAACAATTAACTCAATAACAATAAGGGGATTTGTGGTCTTCACAGAGTGGTGCCTGTGCTTTGAGGGGTCCGGAAAAAGGAAAATTACTTTGACGTTCCAACTATATGTTGTCGTAGATGCAAAAGGACAATAGGCTCAGTGAAGGTAAAGATTGACCTTTGTCAGGGAAGATACTGGCCTGGGATGTGACTACCCACCATAAACTGCTTTTAGTTCAAGTTTTAATTTCAGACCATCCTTTGTGGTGACTTTAGGCCTTTGTGTTTGCAAGACCGCCATGCAGGCCTTCCCTGAGCTGGTCAGGTCAGCATGTGGCCCATTTTTCTTCCACTGAAGTAAAACAGCTCTTGTGTGAATGATGGCCCAGTTCTGGGTCATCTGGGTGACCAAGAAAATCTTACATCCTGAAGTTGGAATAAAGGATAATGAATTGATACTACCCAAGGACTCGGCAGAAGCAAGTGAAAATTAAATCTAAAGAAAAATAACAACATCTTAAGCTTCAAAATATTTCTACAAATATTTAAAAAAATATGATCTTAAGCACTTAATTAAAAACCTGAAACACTAAGGGATAACATGAGAATGTAACTAGTTTTCAAGTATACATTGAACAGATACAAAAACTTGGCTGTGAAGCAAGTCTCAATAATTTCAAAGGATTAAAATGATAGAATATGTAATGTCAGAACTGGGAAATCACCATATGTTCAAAAATGAAGAAAAATATCTAACCCACAGGTAAAAAAACACACAACAAAAATATTATTTTCTAAACACATGGGATGTAATAAAAGCAATGCTTAAATATAAATCTTCACCTTAATATGTTAGGAAAGTATGTAAGCTAGAAAAGTGCAAAGAACTAACTGTTCATCTCAAGAAACTAGAGAGAGAAAAGCAAAATAAATGGTAAGAAAGTAGAGGAAAGGGAATAATAAAAACAAGAGCATAAAATACTGAGATAAAAAACAGACTAGAGATCAACAAAGAGTTGTGTCTTTTAAAAGAAAAATTGATAAACCATGGGTGAGACTGATCAATAAAAACTTAAAGAAGGTACAAATGTCAATGTTGGACATGACAAAGGGGACATGTAGGCTGAGGTTTAAAGGATGAGAGTGGGTTGGGAGGTGATGAAGGGTTAGGGGCATCCACGTGAACCAGGCCAGCCTGTGCCAAGGATAGAGGCCAGTGAAAGGTGGCTGCAGGGAATGGCAGGATGAGAGGCAAGCCAGGCCAGGGAAGCCCCGATCGATTGGAAGGCTAAGCTGAGGAGTTGGGCTCTATCTTGACAGTGTAGGGGAGCCACTGGAGGCTTTTAAGGCAGGGAAGAAGTGATGCAACAGATTTTCCCTATAGACTGATGGTCCTGGCTGCATTTTGGGGAATGATTAGGAGGTGGGGGGGGGGGGGGGAGGATGCAGCCTGGAGCAGCAAAGGCCAGTGAGGAGGCAGATGCTGCCATTCAGGCAGGTAGGGCGAAGGCGGAACCAAGGCAATGGCGTTGGGGATGGAGCAGGAGAGGCAGTGGGACACATCTGGGGTGGAGCTGAGGACAAAGGGCATAGCTCTAGGAAACACCAATATTTAAGGGGTGAAAGGCTAATGTCAAATCATCAAATGGGGTGCAGAAGATGAAACAACGACCCAAACGAGGGGATTTTGAGAGAGAGGAAAAGTCACAGGGTTCTGTGTTATCTGCGTTAAGTTTGGCATTGTGACATCATTGGTGACTTTAGAAAGACTTCAGGGAAAAGTCTAGTTTCTGTGGATTTTCTAAGTAAATGGGGTTGAGTGCCTGGAGTTGGGGTGAGAACATGGCTGGGAGCATAGGAAGGAGCGAGCACAGCCTCTGAACGCAGTGTGGGATCACAGATTTGTAAAAGATGGAAGATGCAATATTTTCCCCATCTTCGAACCTTCCACCTGAAAAATTAAAATTGGTGACTTATGTTGTATGACTAAGACTTTCCAGCTATGTCCGACCAGGTTGTTCCATTTCTTCCCTTATTACATATTAATAGGGAAATGTTTTTAATCCTGGCCTCGCAATTATTCTCTGTTTATACGTCTGGTTACCTTATTTACCACATAAGAAGATGGGAAGACAAATGTTTTTAAGAATTGCAGAAGACAAAGAGACAAATTCAAAGGATCAGCATGACTGTCTCTGCCAAGGAAGCCTATGAAATGTTCAAATCAGAAATGGCCAGTTTACATGTCAGACTGCTCTTTCTAAATTTCAGTTTTTCCCCGCCGGTAACACATTACAATTGAAAGATGCCCAAACAGATGTTTTCTGTTATATGGATTCAGTTCCAAAGGTTTCTTCATATGCTGCTCACAGACAAATAATCCCTAAGGAATTATAGGGGCCAATAATTTTCATTTTTGTCATTGCATATGAAAATATTCCAGGCTGCTTATGTTAGATTAATTTTGCTTCTCAACAGTATTATTATAAAGTATGGATCCTGTCACAACTTCCATACCCGTTTTATAATTAATTCTTTTGCCTTACCTTGTGGCGAAAAATCTACTCATTCCTTTTGCAGCTGTGAAATAATTTATTCATTTTCTGTGGCTATTGCGAATCCCTCTTCCTCAACCAAATTACATCCCGCTGACTGATGGAGTCCTCACCAGAGACAGCTTGCCCAAGCGTGTGTTCAGGCACACCTATCAACACAACAACGCCAAAGTTTTCTTGTTGGACTGAGCTCCAAAAAGGAAATATTTAGAGTCGAAAATAGTGAAAACATTGTTTCCACAAAGAGAACTGGAAAAAGCACTATCTAGTTAGACTTGTGAAAACTAATAAACAGAAGCCTCATTTAAAATGGAGCCGGGAGGCCGGAAGAGAGAACTTTCAGTCATGTGACTTTCAAGCACAGGTCTGACCCCCCCATGAAGAGAGGTACCTGCATCTCCGACAGGAAGTGATGCTAGCCAACCTCTGCAGGAGGAAGGGAAGGTTCCTCCTTGCCTAGTAACAGCTCAGCCAATGGGAGGCTGCCATAGTTCAGCCAATGAAAAGTCACTATACTTGGAACTTTTAGTTCCTCCAATGGAATCTTTGTTTACAACAGACCCTCCCAATCCCTAAAAGAGCATCAGCGTTTCTGTGGACTTGTGTGTGTCTCACCATGGGACTGCATGTCACAAATTACAATTCTTTGTTGTTTCTGAATAAACCCATTTTACTGGAGAAATTTCTGGCCATCTGTTTAAGGTTAACAGACTCTACTAATAGTATTTTAAATCTTAAGTTGTTATGTCTCAAAGTCATTCTCAAGTCAGAGCTTACTGTGAATAACGTCGTGAAAAATAAAGAACAGCCTTCTGGGATCACAAGCACTGACCCAAAGAATGGGAAGGAGATACCACTGACCACGTGAGAGGGACTGAGCAGCTCATTCAAAATATCACCTTATGGGGGTCAGGACCCTTGCGTGCTATTCAGTAACTTCTTTTGTGATCATCATGGGTCTTTTATTCCTCAGGAAATAAGGGCAGAGGAGCTGGGGAGATGGCTGCCGGGGTGCCTTCCAGGTCTAATGTCGGACATTAACTGTAGAACATGGGCTAAGAAGTTGAAGTTTCTTGTTCCAAAAATAGAGGTTTCTTGCAATTTCTGCTGCAGGTGGAGGTGAGGAGCAGGTGAAGAAGCCTCTCTCAGTGTTGTGTGCCACAGTTGAAGCGAGCTATTAAAATGTTGAAGATCTAGAGGAAAAGACTTAAAAATAATGAAAAGAGGTGCATATATGCACCCCTATGTTCATAGCAGAACCATTTACAATAGCTAAGATCTGGAAACAGCCCAAGTGCCCATCAGTAGACGAGTGGATAAAAAAAGCTGTGGTACATTTATACCATGGAATACTATGCAGCTGTAAAAAAGAAGGAACTCTTTTTTTTTCCAATTTTTTTTTTTATTGCTTAAAGCATTACAAAGGGTATTACATATGTGTCCTTTTTCCCCCCCACCCTTGACAAGCCCCTGCCCTCCCTTACCCCCCAGTGTCTTATGTCCATTAGTTATGGTTATATGGATGCATACAAGTCCTTCGGTTGATCTCTTACTCCCCTCCCTCCTGTCCCCCAACCCTCCCTGGCCTTACCACTGAAGTCTGACAATCAGTTTGAGGCAGCTCTGCCACTGTATTTATTATTGTTCAAAAGTTTGTAATGGTCTTAATTATCCATGAGATAATGAGATCATGTGGTATTTTTCCTTCATTGACTGGCTTGTTTCACTTAGCATAATGCTCTCCAGTTCCATCCATGCTGTTGCAAATGGTAAGAGTTCCTTCTTTTTAACAGCAGCATAGTATTCCATCGTGTAGATGTACCACAGTTTTCTAATCCATTCATCTACTGATGGGCACTTAGGCTGTTTCCAGATCTTAGCTATGGTGAATTGTGCTGCTATGAACATCGGGGTGCATATATCCTTTCTGATTGGTGTTTCTGGTTTCTTGGGATATATTCCTAGAAGTGGGATCACAGGGTCAAATGGGAGTTCCATTTCCAATTTTTTGAGGAAACTCCATACTGTCTTCCATAGTGGCTGCACCAGTCTGCATTCCCACCAGCAGTGCACAAGTGTTCCTTTTTCTCCACATCCTCTCCAGCACTTGTCGTTTGTTGATTTGTTGATGATAGCCAGTCTGACAGGTGTGAGATGGTACCTCATTGTTGTTTTGATTTGCATCTCTCGGATGATTAGTGACTTTGAGCATGTTTTCATATGTCTCTTGGCTTTCTGAATGTCCTCTTTTGAAAGGTGTCTATTTAGATCCTTTGCCCATTTTTTGATTGGATTGTTTATCTTCTGTAAAAAAGAAGGAACTCTTACCCTTTGAGACAGCATGGAGGGACCTGGAGAGTATTATGCTAAGCAAAATAAGCCAGTCAGAGAAAGGCAAGTATTACATGATCTCACTCATATGTGGAATCTAGTGAACAAAATAAACCAATGAACAAAATAGATCCAGAGACATAGAAGCATGGAACAGACTAATAAACCTCAGAGGGGAGGTGGGGGTGGGGGGATGGGGGTGAGAAGAGATTAACCAAAGAACTTATATGCATATATGCATAACTCATGGACACAGACAGTAGTGCAGTGAAGGCCTGGGGGGGGGGGGGAAGGGTGCAGGGTGGGGGGTCAATGGGGGGAAAATGGGGGATATCTGTAATACTTTAAACAATAAAGATTTAAATTAAAAAATAATGAAAAGATAAGTAAATCTTGTGATGTTTCTATGGAAGCTCCGAGACAACTCTTACTTTCAGTCTTCACATGAATGAAGAGATACAGTTTAGAGCAGAAAAGGAACAAGAGGAGTCCTTCTATGCTCCTGCACTGCATGTTAGCTCCATGTTAGCTCCATGTTAGCTATCGGGAAAAGCTTCCTAACACAAAGGCCCTGCGCTGTCAGGACACATTGCCACAGGGATGACTTCATTTGTTGAGGGTTGGAGTTCTTCTTCTTTTTATTTTATTTTTATTTTTTTATTTTTATTTATTGCTTAAAGTATTACAAAGGGTATTACATATGTGTCCTTTTTTCCCCCCCACCCTTGACAATCCCTTGGCCTCCCCTACCTCCCAGTGTCTTATGTCCACTGGTTATGCTTTGGGGAGCCTATTCTTCATTGACTGCCACCTCCTCTTTTTCTGAACTCCTTTCTCTCTGAGAACCTTTTATGCAGCCCCTCCCCCCGAGGCTCCCTGACCACCACTGCAGCTTCTGACCCTGGCAGAACCCGGGGTGGTAGCTCCTTTTTCTCCTGTTGCAGTGGAAGCTCTCAGTCCTGCATCTCCTTCCTGAACTACTTGCTCTGTGCCAGGTGCTATGAGCTCATCAGACCTACAATCAGTCTACTGGACACTGGTTCAGACAGGCATCTCACTGGGGTCAGTGGAGAGCAAAACTGCACTCATTTTTAAAGCTGTCTTTATTTTAAAATTTTCCCTTAAAAAGCAAGCAGACAGAATTTATTCTTCTCAAAGCAGGCTTCTGTTCTTGAGCAGTCATGCCAAATGGTTTCTAAGGAGATACAGAAACAGTGATAGAAAGCGGAGGCCATTGTACAGACCTGTTATTCCACTTGAGGCCAGTCAATGGGTGTGGGCAGCAAGACCTTGGTTCAGTCTTTCCCAAGGTCAGAGTCAAGCCTAGGACAAGGCTCTTCATGTTTCTCTGTCCCCACATCACAGTTCCTGTCAGTGTTCCGTGAAAGCTGTATACACTTTGGACAAACACCGAAATAAAGGAAGCAGCCACATTTACACAGGAAATATTTGCTCATTCTTTTCCCCATCCTTAAAATCATGTTCTTCTGTTGAGGCTCAGTGAACGCTGTGCCTCCTCCATGAAGCTTTCCATAAGCCTTCTCTCTTCTCTCTCTTCTTCAAGCCATGTTCTTCACTCAGGGGCTATCCTCTATTGCCAGCTGTGCGAGACTATTCTGGGCCAATTTGGCCAAGCTGGGAGCTATGGTTCCTTGAATTTCTTCCCTGGGTTGGAATTGGCAAAAGAGTTTGGCATGAGATTTGGAAGGCAGGGGTGAAGCGGTGGCCATTACTCTCAGAAGTTCATTGTTGCCATGTCTGGGGACAGACAGATGCAGAGCTGCCCAGTGGCTCCCAGCTTGTGCTGGGTCTCCTTCATTCTGTGTCCGGCACATCTTCCCAGCTGCTGGCCCAGTTGACGAATAGCATTTCCAAGCCCACCGCCAGGTTGTGGACCCAGAAAGGTGGAACCTCTCCATCTCACCTGGGGCTGCCTGCCGTGGCTTCTCAGGTTCCCTGCAAGCTCTCACTTCCTACCAGAGCTGGCGCTCAAGTGCTCTAGGTGACACTCCCACTTGGCCTTCTGAGCCGGCACCTCTTTAGCGTCTCCCACATTTATGTAAGGTCTAATTCCCATGGAACCCCTTATCCCTGAAACATGGCTTAGTTTTCCTGACTGATATACCAGCCAACCCTCCCAGACAGGCTTTGAGCCTGCTGAGCGAGGGCCATGTCTGCTTCTTCCAACTGCTTTATGGTGCTCGGGGCGCTGTTGGAGACACGTAGATATTCAGTGCTGTTTGTGGATTGATAGACTGAAAAAAGTCTACAAGTGCTTTTGGCTAAATGACCCTCCCATTGCTTTCCCTCTCCCAGAGCTGGCAGGTGGAGACCCCAATGTAGGAACCTGCCGCTAGATTCCTGGCATTCAGTGATTTAGGTGTCAGTCAGCGTTTCTGTGTGAAGGTCCACCATCGTTTCTTAGGGCTTTGCCACAGGAAAATGGAGGGTGATGTGATGACTGAACCCGTTTTCTCCTTCCCTTTCCACCCAGCCAACCAGCAATCAGAGGCAGCCCTTTTTCAGAGGAGAGATGAAGGCAGGGAAACCCATGTTCACTAGTGCTCAGGGCCCTTGCTTCATGGGTGGGTAGTTGGAAATACTGACTACATCTGAGGAACAGTGCATAGGCTCCTGGAGTTTCTAGTAGACCCTGTGTACATGGGATGTGCAACTCTTTCTGCAAGGCAAGACCAGACCTGAAAGTCTGATAGCCCGACGAATAAGTCAGACAGGCTACATGCAGTCTTCACTCTTTGCTTCCCTCCTTCCTCTCTTTCTTCTTTCCCTTTTGAAACCTTATTCATCTCAAAGTTATAGTTCAGTGCTATATAGGTGCTGACCAATTAGAGAGAGCAACCTGGCAGTAAGGTCAAAAGTCCAGTAAAAGAGTTATTTTAAAGTACAGTAGGAACACCGGACAGAGATGTTGGGAGGGCACCTTCCCCAACAGGGGGCACATTAGAGTTGTCAGGTGAAGCAGGGGGTCCCTCGGGGGTGAGGACAACGGAGCCCCAATGCGCTAGGGCGTCTGCATGCACGACTCCGGAGACCAGGTTCAGTGACGCAGATCCGTTTTATTGTGGAACTATAGGGGTATATATAGCATGAGGGGACCAATCAGAGGGAGACACGTTGCTACAGGCGACCAATGGCTGAAAGGCTGGGGTACTGTGCATGTGGCTCTAGGAGTTAGTTCAGGCGGGCGTTGCTACTTCCTGGTGTGCCGAGGAAGCATGTCATGGTGGAGTGTGCTCACACCATTGCATCAGCCGCAGCGCTGAGACATACTTCCCAAGCTCTAGCTACAGTCAGGAACCACCTCTCTCGCCAGGACCTACTATGGAAAGGTAATGCATAACCTATGGACATCGACAGTTTCTGTCTGGTCATTTTTAATAGTCTTTTGCTGCTTTTTCATTTTAGTGATTTTACATTTAACTCCTTCAAACATTTAATACAGATACACTTCATCAGATAAATTTTTTTAAAATATATTTTATTGATTTTTTTACAGAGAGGAAAGGAGAGAGACAGAGAGTTAGAAACATCGATGAGAGAGAAACATCGATCAGCTGCCTCCTGCACACCCCCCACTGGGGATGTGCCCGCAACCCAGGTACATGCCCTTGACCAGAATCGAACCTGGGACCCTTCAGTCCGCAGGCCGGCACTCTATCCACTGAGCCAAACCGGTTTCGGCTAGATAAATTTTTAATATCTGAAGTTTTGGATGGGGCCCTAAATATGTTTTTGCGTTTCTATTAATTTATACTCGTGAACATGTTTTCCTTGTAAATCTGGTCTTTGGTTGTGAGCTCCAATGTGATGATCTCTTCCTATTGGGGAATCGCGAGAGTTCAGGTGGGGCTGTTCCTTCAGGAAAGGTTTGCATCTGCTTCTGCACAGACCCAGGGCATGTAACAATTAGTATAAAGCCCATTTTATCTGGGACCCAGCTTCATAGAGGGAGGGGGTCTGAGCATTTTTGGTGGAGCCCGACCTCCTACTCCCCCTGGGGCTGTTTCCCTGGATAGCTCAGCTCTGTTGAGCCCACAGAAGTTTACCTCCTTTGCCAAATTTTTAGCATTAGCACTGAACTATAATTATATACCAATGATGTATAAATGGGGACTGCAGATGAAGAAAGACATTCAAAGCCTGTTCTATTAAGCATTCTTGAAATTGCTCTGTAAATGTCAGAGTAAGACTTACACAGTTTTCAACGAGCTGAACCCAGAAATAGTATGTACTGTCTCGTTTATTTTTGTGCCTTTTCCTTGTAGAGCAGATTTCAGATTGTCCTGAGGCCAAACTTGTTAAACGCTAAAGTATTTCATGTTGGAACCAACTATAGAAGGTTAACATTGAGAAGTAGATGTCCAACCCCCTGGTTGAGGAAGAGAAGTCCTATTTAAGCGTGAAGGCAGTGAGTAAGATGTAACCAGTCTATCTTTAGAGATACCCCAAAGATAAGGGTGGGGAAGGTGGAACAAATTATGAAGTTGCAATACCTGGTGTTAATAGAACCAATGAAAAAGCAAAGGTAACCTGAGGAGGGGTGGTGTAATTTTTAGAACCACTGTCACATTCTTCCTGTCAGTAAAGGGCTTCTGCGTTCCTTTCCATAGTGACTGTTTGAAAACTTGGTAAATATAAGTCTCAGAAACACAAGTATTGCCTGGATCAAGGAGTATCAAAGGTTCCACCCCCAGATCTGGAAGGCTCTACGGATATTTAGATAATTACATAATATTGGTTTCAATATTCTCATCGTATAATGATCTGATGTTCATTAGTCCTTCAAAATAAGAATTCTCTTGCTGTTTTATCCAACAAAAAAGTTCACTGGCTTTTTCGTTGGTCCCTACAATGACAATTCTGAGATGGTGTTACTGAGGGCTCCCCACTGGGTCAAGTGAATCACGATGAGACATTTAACACCGGACTGCAGTCATACCTATTTTTCCTTCAGAATTCTGCTCAAAAATGACCTTCCTTCCTGATGCCATCCTCATTTTCTCCGGGGCCAGGATGATTGTTCTTTGCTTGTTGTTTCATCCTTGTCCTGCCTGTGTGTACGCCAGGCATCACCTGGCTGGTGAGTGCTCACTGACAGTCTCCCTCTCCCACTGGACCCAAAAGCACTCCGTGCGGGGACCAGGAGTCTGTATCTTTGCATCTCCCACGCCGCATTGAGTGGAGCACACCTTGGCCCTCAGTGGCCACTTCTGGGTGCATTCATGTCCATGGAAGCCTCTGGGTGCATTGGAGGACATTATCAAATGAACTCTCATCGACAATAAGCAGCTCCCACCGCTCTCAGTCTGATGTGGCCTCTGACCTCGTTTCGTGGCTAGCACTGTGCTTCTGTGTTACTCCTCAAAGGTGCCCTGGATATTCATGTTTTCATCACTCAGAAAAACTTGCCCTGAACAATTTTTCTATGCAATAAAGTAAACACCTTAAATTACCTATATATATAAAAGCCTAAGCGACCATTCGACTGTTAGACCATTAGACCGTTCGACCAGTAGCTATGGCATGCACTGACCACCAGGGGGCAGATACTCTGACTGGTAGGTTAGCTTGCTGCTGGGGTCCGGCAGATTGGGACTGGGTGAGGGGCCAGACACACCCTGGAGTCCTCCCATGGTCCCTCCCTGGCCTCGATTGTGCACTGGTGTTAGGGACCCCACTGGTGCATGAATCTGTGCACCGGGCCTCTGTATGTATTTATGGACATTTATAATTGTACTCAATGAAGATTTTTTTTTTTTTTTTTTTTTTTTTTTTTTTTTTTACTGAAAACCATTGTTAACCCAACCAATTCAAGGTAAAATTGACATCCATATGTTTTAAATATATGGCTCAATTTTGGTATTTGCTACTTCAAACTGGATATACATAGAATTAAAAACATTCATATACATAACTTGCTTGAAAACTGTCTTAGGTGATAGCTTGATTTGGAAATTCCTTGCTCTTCTTCTTTTTTTTTTTTTTTTTCGCTTAAAGTATTACAAAGGGTATTACATAAGTGTCCTTTTTTCCCCCCCCGCCCTTGACAAGCCCCTGCCCTCCCTTACCCCCCAGTGTCTTATGTCCATTAGTTATGGTTATATGGGTGCATACAAGTCCTTCGGTTGATCTCTTACTCCCCTCCCTCCTGTCCCCCAACCCTCCCTGGCCTTCCCACTGCAGTCCGACAATCAGTTTGAGGCAGCTCTGCCACTGTACTTATTATTGTTCAAAAGTTTGTAATGGTCTTAATTATCCATGAATGAGTGAGATCATGTGGTATTTTTCCTTCATTGACTAGCTTGTTTCACTTAGCATAATGCTCTCCAGTTCCATCCATGCTGTTGCAAATGGTAGGAGTTCCTTCTTTTTAACAGCAGCATAGTATTCCATCGTGTAGATGTACCACAGTTTTCTAATCCATTCATCTACTGATGGGCACTTAGGCTGTTTCCAGATCTTAGCTATGGTGAATTGTGCTGCTATGAACATCGGGGTGCATATATCCTTTCTGATTGGTGTTTCTGGTTTCTTGGGATATATTCCTAGAAGTGGGATCACAGGGTCAAATGGGAGTTCCATTTCCAATTTTTTGAGGAACCTCCATACTGCCTTCCATAGTGGCTGCACCAGTCTGCATTCCCACCAGCAGTGCACAAGTGTTCCTTTTTCTCCACATCCTCTCCAGCACTTGTCGTTTGTTGATTTGTTGATGATGGCCATTCTGACAGGTGTGAGATGGTACCTCATTGTTGTTTTGATTTGCATCTCTCGGATGATTAGTGACTTTGAGCATGTTTTCATATGTCTCTTGGCTTTCTGAATGTCCTCTTTTGAAAGGTGTCTATTTAGATCCTTTGCCCATTTTTTGATTGGATTGTTTATCTTCTTTTTGTTAAGTTGTATGAGTTCCCTGTAAATTTTGGAGATTAAGCCCTTATCAGATATGACGTTGGCAAATATGTTTTCCCATGAGGTGGGTTTGAATGAAGATATTTTTATTTTATGAAATGTGTAAACACAATGGGTAAACACTGAGTAGCTTGCATTCCAAAATGACTCCTTACCCCAGGTGTGCACTGTTTCTGTAAGAATCTTTCTCTTTTTATTTTTTTAATCCTCACCCGAGGATATTTTTCCATTGATTTTTAGAGAGAGTGGAAGAGGGGGAAAGATGGAGAGAAATATCAATGTGAGAGAAATACATTGATTGGATGCCTCCTGCACATGCCTTAACCAGGGCCTGGGCCAGGGAGGAGCCTGCAACCAAGGTACGTGACCTTGACCAGAATTGAACCGGGGACCCTTTAGTCTGCAGGCCGACGCTCTATCCACTGAGCCAAACCGACTAGGGTGAGAATCTCTTTATTGTCATCCAGGACTAGGGGCCCCTGCCTTCTCCACATCCACTCATGGTTAAGAGGACCTTTTGCAGGTTGGAAAGCCTTGAGTCATCTTTCACTTGCCTTCATTCTTTAAATCTTCTCTCTCTCTCTACCTCTCTCTCTCTCTTTTTTTTTTTTTTACATAAGGCTCTCCCAATTTCTCTTCTCGTGTACATGTCTAAATGAATATAGCATCTCTCCATGAGGTCTCTGTGACTCCAGTTTCTTCACCACACCTGCATGCTACTTTCAGATTAACCTTTACAAACCAGGGTTTTCACTATGCTATTTTTCAATTATTTATAACTGCAGTTTCTTGTCTAGAGTTAGAAATTCCTGGTGGTTTTTTGCATTTCCTATTTGTAGCTTTGCTTTGTGATAGAATCACAGAGTTATAGTGAAATAACTATTGATGTCATTCTTTGCCTTTCTTCTGTTTGCTACTAAGAGTTAATTAATTTGATGAATGTATGCTGGGCTTTGGTAAGGGAACAGATTTAGGCAGCATTCTTGTTTCTAAGAGTTTGTGTGTACAAGGGTTAACCTAGGATCGTCAGACTATGCACTGGTGGGTTCCGAGACCAATAAGAAGAGAAGAGTATTTGAAGAGGAACGTAGAAAACTCTCCCCTTTTTACCTCTCTTGATAAATGTCCGAACTACTGTGAGCTCTCACAACCTATAACCTGTGCTGTGATGATTGGAGCAAGCAGAGTGGGAGGAGGTTGGGCCGTACGTTCACGTGTCCACATTTGTTGGTTGTGTTCCTTTTTATTATGTACGAGAGAAACATAATAAAGCATAATGACATACTTTCCAGTGTTCGATGGGTCAGATTAGACTACATTTTTTATTCTACTGTGTACCTCAGGGATGCCAAGTCTACTCCACAGATGTTTAGGGAATGAGAGTTCTGGTAACATGGAACACTCCCAGCCAGCTTCCTCATTATCTTTGTGAATGCCGTGTTCAGGATGCCCTCGGAGTCATTGCCAATGCCATCCCCATTTTGTATCTTATGCCTTCCTCAGAGATCATCCAATTCTTGCTCCTTCCTAAAGACCAAGCTTGATCCAGCTTTTCTGTGAAATCTTCTCAACTATTTTAGGCTCTTTTCTCAACTCCCTTTTCATTTACAATTAGTCCCTGATAGTTTAGTGTTTAGATTGTCTCCAAAGGTGAGCACTGTGTTTGTCATTAGTGCTTTTCACCAGGTATTTCTGGTTCTCTCCCATTCTGAGCACATGGTAGGATTTCACTTCCCTGTCTGCTTAGAGTGAGGTGTGGCCACATAACTTACTTTGGCTGATGAAATGTGAGTGGAATTATGTGTTATTTCTAGGTAGAAGCATTAAGAGACTGTGAGGTAATTTCCACACACCTCTCTGACACTACAGTGAGCAATTGGAGATGGTGGCTGGTCTCTTAGCCATGACCACTGAGTGGCTGTAGTGAGTGGAGCCCCCTGCTTGTCTGTGTTAGACACGGAACATGAAAAAGAAACGAACCTTTGTTTAAGCCCCTCTGGTGTTTGTTTGGGTCTTTTGTTACTGCAGCATGACATATAGCTTATCCTGACTGATTCAGGTTTCTCCCCATTCCTCACAGTGCAGAAAATAAAATGTTTATATTTTGAAATTGGTTGCTGGGAGGCCGAAGAACTAACTAACTTACTTCTGCTGTAGGTTGAATTCATTTTGTTAGGCACTCATGTTTTCTTTGGAGGTCCTGGAGTTACTGATGGATAATGACATGTTATGCCATGGAACAGTAGGGTTCTGTATACATTTTTCTTTAAGAAAGGCCCTGAGGGAATCAGTGTTCAAGGGATTCACTCTTATATTTCTAATAATTAATGTCAGGGATCTTAATTAAAGGAAAGATTGGTACAAAGGAAGTTTGTAAGACTGCTACTTTGTAAATTTCCCCAAAGCTTATCATCAGCCTAGATCACAGGGGAAAATCCACAAATATTTGTGTAGGTGGTTAGAAACATAGGCTGTAGTCTAATAAGCTGTGAAGTTTCTCCAGACTTGGACACATCTTGGCTCCTGCTCTCCTGGCGCCCCTCCAGCCCTTAACTCTCAGTGGATTCGCTTTCCCTGGACACCAGATGCTTCTGCTCCAGCCCAGGGCCTCCAGGGGACAGACCCTGGGGCTTCCTCTGGATTCACAGTTGCCCTTTTATTTGGAGAATGTGGGACTTGCTGGTGAATTGGTAGCTGAATTGCTTAATTTCCTTTTTGGAAAAGATGGGCAAAGTCTCTTCTTTGGGTTAATTTATAGATCCCCTGAATCTCAATTAATGTCCTTGACTTTCTGACATGTTTTGTGGTTGAGTCCTGTCCTGGGAGCTCCTGGTTTAGTACTGAGGCTGCTATACCCATCATGGCTATAAAAAGGGCTGTTGCATAGGGAAACTCTTCTCTGTTATCACTACCACAGCTTGGTCCCCTCCAACGCTATTTGGATCTGCTTGTTCTCGTTGTCACAGCCATGGTGAAGACCTCAGTCTCATCAAGCCTGGACGACTGCCCCAAGCATCCCCATCAACAGTGCACGAGGGTTCCCCTTTCTCCACATCCTCACCAGCTTTAGTTGTTTGTTGATTTATTGATGGTAGCCATTTTGACAGGTGTGAGGTGATATCTCATTGTTGTTTTAATTTGCATCTCTCGGATGATTAGTGGCATTGAGCATTTTTTCATATGTCTCTTGGTCACCTGTATGTCCTCTTTGGGGAAGTGTCTACTCAGGTCCTTTGCCAATTTTTAAATTGGATTGTTTGTCTTCCTGGTGTTCTAGTGTTGAGTTGTATAAGTTCTTTATATATTTTGGAAATTAACCCCTTATCAGATATATCTGTGGTGAATATGTTCTCCTATGCAGTGGGTTCTCTTTCCATTTTGTTGGTGGTTTCCTTTTCTGTGCAGAAGCTTTTTAGTTTGATTTAGTCTCATTTGTTTATTTTTTCCTTTGTTTCCATTGCCCTAGGACCATGGTCGGCAAACTGCGGCTTGCGAGCCACATGTGGCTCTTTGTCCCCTTGAGTGTGGCTCTTCCTAAGCCTTAGGAGTACCCTCATTAAGTTAATAACAATGAACCTACCTATATAGTTTAAGTTGAAAAAATTTGGCTCTCAAAAGAAATTTCAATCATTGTACTGTTGATATTTGGCTCTGTTGACTAATGAGTTTGCCGACCACTGCCCTAGGAGATGTAGTGGCAAAAATATTGCTACGGGAGGTGTCTGAGATTTTACTCCCTATGTTTTCTTCTAGGGTTTTTATGGTTTTGTGACTTACATTTAAGTCTTTTATCCATTTGTGAGTTAATTCTTGTGTATGGTATAAATTGGTGGTCTAGTTTCATTTTTTTGCATGTAACTGCCCACTATTTCCAACACCATTATTGAAGGGATTGTCTTTACTCCATTGTATGTTCTTGCCTCCTTTGTCAAATATTAATTGACCATAGAGACATGGGTTGATTTCTGGGCACTCTGTTTTGTTCCATTGTCTTAATGCCAGTATCAGGCTGTTTGATTGCAATGGCCTTGTAGTATAGTTTGATATCTGGTGTTGTGATACCTCCAACCTTGTTCTTTTTTTTTCAATCTTTATTGCTTTAGTTTACTCCTGGATTTTTTCCTCAAGCTGTGGGTAAGGAGAGTCATAGATAAGATCATCCTTTACTTTAAAGCAGGGGCGAGGAACGTCTGGCCCACAGGTTGTATAAGGCCTGCAAAATTATTTCATCTGGCCCTGCCAAGGCATTAGGAGTGAGTTAAGTAAATGTTTGACCAAATACAGCAGCCTAATTTTAAAGCTGATAATTTTGTATGGCCCTCCAATCTACACTAATAAAAGAGAAACATGGTAATTGGCGTACGACCGCTACCCTTCCCATTGGCTAATCAGCGTATCCTTATGCAAATTAACTGTCAGCCAAGATGGCGGCCGGCAGCCATGCACTGAAGCGAGCAGGGAGGCTTGCTTCCTCCAGGGACTGCAGACTCCAACGTTCCCCGCCTCACCTGCCGGACTCTCAACTGCAACTCTAAGCAACTATTACTATGTTGCAAATAAGAAGCTAAACAAAACCGGCTTTCAGTCAGCCCTGGACCGCAACATTGTATCCATGTTTTTAGCAGGGAGGCCTCAGAGCTAAAGCTGGCCCAGAATAAAAAAATAAAAAGAAAACAAGGAGCAGTTGGGAGCTTTTAGTCAACTGCCAGCGGGAAAACAGCCCTCAGCCCCTCACCCAGACTGGCCAGGCACCCCAGTGGGGACCCCCACCCTGATCCAGGACACCCTTCAGGGCAAACCAGCCGGCCCCCACCCATGCACCAGGCCTCTATTCTATATAGTAAAAGGGTAATATGCCTCCCGGCACCAGGATCAGCATGACAGGGGGCAGCGCCCAAACCCCCTGATCGCCCTGCGGCTCTGTGTGTGACAGGGGGTGGGGCCACAACCTCCCTATCCGCCCTGCTCTGTGCCTGATAGGGGGGAGCTCCCCAATCCCCTGATTGCCCTGCGGCTCTGTGTTTGACAGGGTGTGGCGTCCCAACCCCCTGATCGGCCCTGCTCTATGTGTGACAGGGTAGAACCATAACCTCTCCATCGGCCCTGCCCTGAGTGTGACAGTGGCGGTGCCCCAACCCCCTGATCGGCCCTGCTCTGTGGGTAATAGAGGGTGGTGCCCCAACCCCCCTCCACGGGCCTTGCTCTGTGTATGACAGGGTAGAGCCATAACCTCCCCATTGGCCCTGCCCTGAGTGTGACAGGGTGCAGCGCCCCAACCCCCTGATCTGCCCTGCTCTGTGTGTGACAGGGGGCAGCGCCCCAACCCCCCTGATGGACCCTGCTCTGTTAGTGACAGGGGGCAGCACCCCAACCCCCATTGGCCCTGCTCTGTGCGTGACAGGGGGTGGCGCCGCAACCTCCCCATCGACCCTGCCTTGAGTGTGACAGGGGGCGGTGCCCCAACCCCCCAATCAGTCTACCCTGAAAGTGACTGAGGGTGGCATTGCAACCTCCCGATCCGCCCTGCTCTGTGCATGACGGGGCGGCGCCCCAACTCCCCAATCGGCCCTGCTCTGAGCCTGACCAGGGGCTGCACCTAGGGATTGGGCCTGCCCTCTGCCACCCGGGAGCAGGCCTAAGCCAGCAGGTCATTATCTCCCGAGGGGTCCCAGAATGTGAGAAGGCACAGGCCGGGATGGGCCCCCCTCCCTGCCCCCCGTGCACAAATTTTTGTGCACCGGGCCTCTAGTCTAATCTAATAAAAGAGAAATATGCAAATTGACTGCACCTCCGCTATGCCCCAAGCCACATCCACCAGTCAATCAGAGTGAGTATATGCAAATTAACCCAACCAAGATGGCGGCCGGCAGCCACAGAGCTGGAGCAAGCAGGAAGCTTGGTTGCCCCGGTGATGGAGGAAGCCAAGCTTCCCGCCTGCCCTGGCCGGCTGTGGCCTCTGCTCAAGGCAACAAAGTTTCAATTATAGAAGATAAATAAATCCAAGATACCTGCTTCCAGCCAGCCTCCACTGGGAGCTTGGGTGGCTGGGGGCCATGGCCAGCCTGCAAACAGCCATCAGCCCCTCACCCAGACTGGCCAAGCACCCCAGCAGGACCCCCCACCCTGAAGGGGGTGTGGCCAGCCTGAAAACAGCCCTCAGCCCCTCACCCAGGCTGGCCACACCCTCATGGGGTGAGGGTCCCTGCTGGGGGGCTTGGCCAGCCTGAAAACAGCCCTCAGCCCCTCACCCAGGCTGGCCACACCCTCATGGGGTGAGGGTCCCTGCTGGGGGGCTTGGCCAGCCTGAAAACAGCCATCAGCCCCTCACCCAGGCTGGCCAGGCAACCCAGTGGGGACCCCCACCCTAAAGGGGCTGTGGCCAGCCTACAAACAGCCATCAGCCACTCACCCAGGCTGGCCAGGCACTCCAGCGGGGACCCCCACACTGAAGGGAGTGTGGAAAGTCTGAAAACGGCCCTCAGCCCCTCACCCAGGCTGGCCAGCCACCCCAGCGGGACCCCTACCCTGATCCGGGACACTCTTCAGGGCAAACCAGTTGGCCCCCACCCATGCACCAGGCCTCTATCCTATATAATAAAAGGATAATATGCGAATTGACCCTAACAGCAGAACGATTGGGAATGACTGGTCACTATGACACACACTGACCACCAGGGGGCAGACGCTAATGCAGAAACTGCCCCCTGGTGGTCAGCGCTCCCACAGGGGGAGCTCTGCTCAGCCACAAGCCAGGCTGACGGTTGCCAGTACAGCGGTGGTGGTGAGAGCCTCTCCCGCCTCCTCAGCAGCGCTAAGGATGTCCGACTGCAGCTTAGGCCTGCTCCCCGCTGGCAAGTGGACATCCCTCAAGGGCTCCCGGGCTGCCAGAGGGATGTCTGACTGCCAGCTTAGGCCCAATCCCCTGGGGAGCGGGCCTAAGCCAGCAGGTGGTCATCCCCCGAGGGGTCCCAGACTTCGAGAGGGCACAGGCCGGGCTGAAGGACCCCCCTGAGTGCACAAATTTTTGTGCACTGGGCCCCTAGTGATGTTATAAATATCCAAATGGCCCTTGGCCAAAAAAAGGTTCCCCACCCCTGCTTTAAAGTGACAGAACTAGAAATGTCTTATTTCTGTTTGGAAAAATTGAATAGTCACAGAAAATCCTTATGGCAGTATTTATACAAGACCTAGAGCGAGTTCCCCCTGCTCGCCTTCCCTTTCTCCCTCCCCCCTTGCTTTTCCCCCTCCTTCCCTTCCTCCCTTCCTTTCACATTCACTAAATATCCATAATGTGCCAGGCATTGTTCTAGATTCTGAATCAGTCACAAAAGTGAACAAAACAGTCACTGCTCTCAAATGTCTCACAGTCTTCTGACTCTTTTCACGAGGACAGCCTGAGAAGTGTATAAAGTTGCTTTCATCACATAAAACCATCTGAAGATGTCACAGCGTGCTTTGAGGGATGACTTCCTGGCTCATGGTTCCTTTCTCTGCAGGCTCCTTTGTTCAAGGTCCAGGCCCAGAAAGACACAAGACCTGGGTCAGAAACATAGAACATTATTACCCTCAGCACAGCATAGCCACACTATCCGTGTGTTTTTGCACAGGTCCTGAGCCCAGTTCTCCAGGGCACTGCCGGGAGGGCCAGGTGACACCCGTGCATGCAGTGGCTGGCATTACAGGAGAGGATCCCGAGCTTAGAGAACCCACATCTTTTACAGTGGGCAGCGTGCCTGCCTTTTCCTCCAAGAGATCTTATTTCTGCCTTCCACGGCTATTTCACATACGTGGAAAATTCTCCCCCGTCTCTCTTTCCTCTCACCCTTCTTTAAGTCCAAATAAAAGTAAAGAAGCTGACACATTTAAAGTAAGATGTAAGTGGCTTTCCCCTCTGGATGAAGGGATCCGGATATTGCCCCTGCCCTGCTAGTTGTCCTTCCCGACTCTACCTTCTTCTTACTCCCCATCCAGCCCCATGTTCTGCTCCACCCAGGAATACAAGCCTTAGCACTGAGTCCTGGGCGCTCATTTATTAGATCTGGTAAGAGCTGGGTTGGTAAACTACAGGCCACAAGCCAAATCTAGCTTTTGTTTGTGTACATCTCTGGAGCTAGAAATAATTTTTAAATTAAAGAAAGAAGGAAAAGACTGTGAGACAGAGCCCACAAAGCCTGAAATATTTACTGTCTCGAGCTTTAAAGGAAAAGTTTGCTAACTCCTATTCTAGAAGAAATTGAGTCGCATTATAAGGGAAAGTCACGTATGTAGAAAAATGGCAGCTACACCGTCCCCAGAATGGGTGGTGCTGGAGGACTGGGCGAGCTTGCTCCCTTGTCATTCTCTGGGGAGTCATGCTTACCTCCTTGGTAGAAAGCAGACTGACTCTCCTTACATCTTAGAAGGTGTAGATTACTCAAGTTATAAAGCTGTATGCACACAAAATTATACATATACACTGTTGCGAATTAAAACAGAAAAAGTGAAGAAGAGATGCGAATTATTGTTTCAATTACGATGTGCAATTTAAACATGTGAGGAGCCCTGGCTCATCTTCCTCTCCTGGTTAAGTGTGGCCACAGCGTCAGTTAGGATGGAGATGATGTGCTCAGATCTGGGGAATGAATTGCTGAGTGCCAGGAAAATAATACTGAAGTGTCTGTGCATTCGTGGGGCTCGCCGGACAGCTGCTCAAGCGAATTTCCTTTGTGTAGTCAACCATTCGAGCTCTGTAGAAATTTTCTCCTTTCAGACTCATCCTGTAGTCCCTGCATCCTCAGATTCCTGCAGTCTCATTTCCTTTAACCTCTCTATTGTCACAAAGATCTAAATTTTGCTCATATCTCATATACTTGAAACATTCTCTCAAAATATATTGAACACAGAAAAATATGCTTGAGAATATTGATGCTTACTTTAAAACGACTGTGGGATACTTTCTTCTTCCAGGCTCTTTCTGGGGTTGACTCCAATCTCTAACCTTGGCCTTGGACTGTGTCAAACAGTTGAATAATGTAGAACACAGGAGATCTGACTTAACAATGTCTTATTTTGACTGAATCATGAGTGGGACTAAAAGAAGTGAAAATTTGAAGGATGGTTGTTTGTCACCTTGAAGCAGTTTTAAATCAGAATATTCTATCATTTTAGAAACAGGTGTTAAATAAGATGTGACAATTGAATGATGCTTCAAAGGAATGGGATTATACTGAGTGTTTTTCTAATATTTATCCAATTCTCACTGGGTGACAGCAGAGTACAGAAAGACAGCTAGTGCTGTCACATGGGCTTGCCATGTATTAACTTGTTTAATTCCCACATCCCCTGAGGCAGATGCTGTCGTGACCCTCATTTGACAGGGGAGGAAACTGAGGCACAGAGAAGTAAGTGGTATAGCTTAGGCACAAAGCCCGAGGAGTTGGTTCCAGAGTGCGTAGCCTGCATTGACCGACACCTCACCTTCTCAGAACCCCTAGTCCCTCTTCCATACATGGTCACAGTAGAACCACCTGGGAGATATTAAGGAAATAATGTGGCCTGGGTGTCACTCAGATGTTCTTACTGGGGTGGCTGCCACATTCAGGGGTACCTTCTATTATGTGCTCGGGATGGAGAATCACTCCTCTGAGGGATTGTCTTAAGGTTTCAGTGCATGCATTTGATACTTAGATTTTGATTTCATTGGTCAGGGTATCAGTTCAGATATTGGTAATTTTTAAAAAGTTCCCATGTTATTTCAGGGGTACCTATGGTTGAATATTAGAAACTCATAATAACATTGCCCCTATAGGGCACCATTAAACAGAAATAGTTAATTTCACATTCTATCTAAAAATCCTTAAAAACCATTTAATTAGTTAACACTTAACCTAAGGAGTTTTCATGGTTTACTCCAGGGTTTAAATCTGATTCAAATCAAAGACTCTTTTAAAAAACAAATATGTTTTTTTTAATCATATTCATAGGTTATGTCACTCACCTACAGAGATTAATTTTTAAAAATCAGTATAGCCCTGGCCGGTTTGGCTCAGTGGATGGAGCATCGGCCTGCGGACTCAGGGGTCCCGGGTTTGATTCCGGTCAAGGGCGTGTGCCTTGGTTGCGGGCGCATCCCCAGTAGGGGGTATGCGGGGGGTGGCTGGTCGATGTTTCTCTCTCATCAATGTTTCTAGCTCTCTATCCCTCTCCCTTCCTCTCTGTAAAAAATCAATAAAATATATTAAAAATCATTATAGTGCCTGGGTGATAAAGGAAAAAGAAAAACATTTATAATCAAATAACACAGCTTTCTTTTCAATATGCAAGTGCTTAGGCACAACCACATGAAAGGACTGATTAGGGCTTAGCCAACACAGTCTTGAATATGGCTACGAATAAGACACACTGTGTTGGATTGGTGACTGCTCTGGTGTGAGCTGCGTTGCTGTTGATGCCATAATTTTTTGAAATGATGAACACTCCTTGGTAACACTTCGAAGACACAATGTACAATTTTCTCTCTGGCTTACATGATGGCTGCATTCTTGGAAAATTCAGTGTCTTCTAAAACTGTGCAAAATGCTTTCTGTTTATATGTAAAAATGGAGTTGAGTTCCAGGCTCAAACTATAGACGAGTTTTTCACCTATGTAACTGTTTGGTGGGACATTGAAAAGTTGAACAAAATTGTCTCATGTGTTCCTGGCCGAGACACCCAGTCTTCATGATTATCAGAGAAGGGCCTACAGATTTCCAAAGTGCTCCCTAGGGGGCGATATTCCTCCATTGAGAACACTGGCTAGACTTTTGGTGATGATTTAGAAATGACATTTCTCCAGGGTAAATCAACATGGGTAAGAGTTGTCATTGGCAAGCAAATGTCCACAGTTCCATTTGTGTGTGAAGAAGGAAGCTTGCTAAGGAGCGGGGCACGCCAAGGCAAGCCAGCCTTCGCCTGGGCTCACGCGAAGCTGTCCCCACACAGTGACACAGTAAGAGGAGGCGAGAGGCCGCTTTGGCAGTCTGTGATGTTGGTGACTCAGTTATAAGGACACAAGCTGATATTTGACCTGAGTGTGTTAGAATCCAACAACTTAGAAGGGGATCTGCCAGCAAACACACAAGATAGATTTTTGGAAGCTGTGTTGGAAAGTGTGATTGGCTAAGGTAGAGCGAGCTGTGCTTTCCAACATCTCCATCAACACATTTCTCTGGAGCCCTTGTGCGCTGGGACATTCTTAGACCTGCCCGCTGAGCCAAGCCTCCCCACTTCCTTTCTTCCTTTTGCAAAATGAGAAAATCGCTGCTTCTGGGGATTAAATGCTTCCCAACGCCTTGGAAATTGTAGTCATGAATCGTGAGGGATTACCTTGGGGCCTCGCTACAGCCTGTGGATGCACACCGAAGACACGCCCCAAAGCACGGCAGTACGGTGGAGAGAACCACTAATGTGCCGTTCTCCCATTTTGAACACTCTCCGGTTTAAAGCTATAAGTAATGTCTCCTCTCCCCGGCATTTTCTCCTAGGGAACCTTCCCTTTTTGACACACACATGCAGTTGTATATATTCTTTAAAAGCCATTTGCCACTGGGGAGACTTTGGCCCTAATTCTGTTGTGATAGGTTGGTGGTAGGACTCCCATTTTGTGAAAGAGGTAACGGGTACTCACACCTCCCCCAGTTCTCTTGGTAAAATTGTTGGCAGAGCAGAGCTTGCCATTCTGGACTCAGAGTTCTCACGGGTACGTTAAGCTGCTTCGTTTGGCCCTAAAGGGAGTGTTCTTGGGAAGTTCTGGACTGGGTTCCAGCAGCCTTTCAGGCGGCCACTGACTCACTGCTCAGAGAAAGTTAGAGAAAATACATTGTGATAACCTTACCATGTCAGGACTACTAATATTTAAAAATCACTCATGATACAGCTGTTAAACATAATTGCTGCTATAAAGTATTCTAGTTTAACCACCCACCATTAAAGGAAAAACTTAAACTGAACATTCTGATTTAGGAAAACAGATTATAAATTTCAAAATATAGTGGTTTGCCTTGTTGGAAAACCCACAAACTTCAGAATCCACTAGGTCTGTGTTAAAATCTTGGCTCTTGCATTTACCAGCCAAAGGGCTTAACATGTTACTTAACTCTCTGAGTCTCAGGCTCTTTATCCCAAAAATGTAGTTCAAACTATCTACTGTGCAAAGTGGTTAAAGACCGAGATGCTAACCTTATCACCAGCAAGGAATAAGCATTGGGAATTTAACCTATCACACTCTATTTATGGTTAACCAAACTAAGTATTTAGCTAGCCTAGTGTGTCTTGATAATGGCACTTCTCAAAACAGAAAGTACTAACTTTGTAAATATAATTATTTATCACAAATTTTGCATTGCACACTGTGAAGTTAAGTTTGACTCTCATCCATTCAGATTTTAAAAACTTTGTGTCAAAAATTAACGGTTCTCAGTAATTTTTAAAAAACTTCCCTTTGAGAATCTTATGAGAGTGCACCAAAAGAATTCATGTATCTTTATATATTCACCAAAGTGTGTATACAATTTTAGGGGGCTCACAACCCAGCGAATTTCACACAAGGATCACTTAGGGACTATGGGCCTTATATTTGAAATCCCAGAACACACACTTATATTATAGCTTTTACACTTGGTATTCTCAATTTTGATAATTATCGTCAGGATTTTATTTTATTTTAAAGAAAACTATACAACAAGTTGCTTGTTAAAAGACAGCAGAGCCCAGCCAGAGATTCCAGAAGTTTTGTTCTCGGCATGAACAGCGTTGAACAGCCTGCAAAATGTGCAGAGTCTGGTGTCCTGAGTCGCCCCACTCACCTGAAAAGGAAAGTTGAAAGTTACCTTTCTTTAGGTCAGGATGGCCTTGGGGTCAATAGGATTGCAGTGGCCTCAGCACCCACTATAGAGCTTCAGAGGCCCCAGTACTAAGCTCTCCTTCCATGAATCCCACACTCCGTTCAAGGGCTTCTGGAGTCTCACGTGTGCTCGGAAATGACCTCTCAGCCCTGGCTTGCCGTGGTGTCCTTCCCTTCGCCGTTCCCACGCTCACCAGTATGGCTGAGAGCATGGCGTTGACCAGGGCTGTCCTGGCCTCATGCACGGGGATCTCCGCCCGGGCAGCTGCCTGTCCTTGGGCTGCACAACGGAGAGGCTCTCTCCCGCGGCTCACTGACCCTCTCCAGGCTCTGACTGGGAGCCTCGCTGCGAAGCCTCCGCACGGGCATGGTCATTGGAGTCAGAACATACTCAGTGAATGTGCTCCCCCATAACCTTAGCTCTGCAATGGATGGCTGAACAGTTTGGTCTAGTCACCCAGGTTTCTGTGTGTGTCAAATGGGAAGTATAACATCTTGTCCTTTCTCATAGTGCTCTGTAAGGAGTGACAGTACGTAGAAAGCACTTAGCAAAGTGTCTGCCACATAGAAAGTGCTCAATAAATATGTTTTTACAACTTTCCACATTATCTGGAACAGTACTGACATAAAGTATTTTCTCATGGGTACTGTCAGCAATAGGTGTTAAGTACAAGTTGGTAAATGTTGCCATAAAAAAGGTTGGTGATGTTTATGGAGAGATTTAAAAAGAATTTATCCCATCATGCAATAGTTCTGCTTCTTGGATATGCTATGGAAATTTCCAGAAGTGAGAACAAAGATATGTGTATAAGAATGTTTGTCACAGCCCTAACCGGTTTGGCTCAGTGGATAGAGGGTCAGCCTGCGGACTCAAGGGTCCCAGGTTCGATTCCAGTCAAGGGCATGTACCTTGGTTGTGGGCACATCCCCAGTAGGGAGTATGCAGGAGGCAGCTGATCGATGTTTCTCTCTCATCGATGTTTCTAACTCTCTATCCCTCTCCCTTTCTCTCTGTAAAAAATCAATAAAACATATTTAAAAAAAGAATGTCACAGTATTTTTAATAATAGCAAAAAAATGATGGCAATCTAAATTTTCAATGATATTTTAGTGGGTAAAAATAATTATGGTGTTTGCAAAGATAGACTATTATACAGCCATGAAAAGTAAGGTTTACACAGAATCTTCAGTGACGTGAAAAAATGCTTGTGACATAACCTTAATTGGAAAATTTGGGATGCAAAATTATATATACAGTGTATTCCTCAATAAAAATTACCTTCGGTTATATAGACAGAAACTGAAGAGAAATATGGATCAAAGGGTTAATAGAGGTTATTTCTGGATAGTGGGTCTGCAGATGGTTTGTTTCTTCTTTGACCTTCCCTTACTCTCTAAAATGAACATGGGTTATTTTTAAGCAGGAAAAAAGCAACACTTTATTTTTAAATAGTGTGGTAAGTACACAGAGGCTTATCAGCATGTGTCTGGAATTTTCTTTGGAAAGTATGGTTACAGTAAATATAGGTCAACTACTTTCCAAGATTTTTTAATTGGAAACTGTGAAAAACTTCAAAATAAATTATTTTCTGGGCTAGATCTGGATGTGAAGGGGAAATGAAATTTTAAAGGAGATGTGATAATGCTTTGACTCCCCCCCCACACACACACATAGCTCTTCTCTCTTGGCCTTTGGGATGGTGTTGGGGTGGGGTTTCTTCTGTTTCTTATTGAGAAACAGCGCAGAGGCCTAGAGGATCATCTGGGCCAAGGGACAGAGTTCTGCTTCAGAGGAAACAGCTTTTCTCAACTTGACGCTGTTATGTCAGTGTGACAACAGAAATGTAAACGGAAATTGCTTTATCTGGGAGTGACAGCCCTTGGCGGGCATAATTAAGACAGGCAACCATATTTCAAATAGCATCCTTTATTTTCAGAGAGCCTGAGAAAGAACTCGAAATATAAAATGACACTATAAAACGGCGTGGTCGAGGGCTTCTCACGCCTTAATGTGCAGAGGAATCACTTGAGGATCTTGTTAAATGCAGCTTTTCCGTCAGTAGGTGTGGGCGGGCCCAAGATTCTGCACTTCTCTCCAGCTCCCGGGTGATGCAGATGCTGGAGCAGGGTTGCACTTTGCGCAGAGAAGATGTAGGACACTGAAAAAGCGTGGCATTTTCCCTAGGAAGAGAGGCCTGGAGAGGGGTGTGGCTTTACACCCCGGGAAGAGCATCAGAGTGCTACAGGCCACGCTTCTAGACTCACTGTGTATTGGAATCTCCAGGACGTTTTAAAAAATAGAGTCGGATGCCTGGACTCCATCTTACAGCGATTTTGATTCAGTTGGTCTTGGGCATCCCTTTTCCAAAAGCTGTCCGGGTGATCTTGCTGGGCAGGGAGAGTTGAGACTCCTCAGCTGGCTCCTTCTTGACTTGGCACTGGGGTCAGTCTCGGCTCAGGGATGTTGCTACTCTGTTGGCAGCCCCGGGCCCCTACCTTTTGCCCAGGAGACCCACTTGCTTGAAGCATATTAAGAATCTTCAGTAGGAGAGAGAGGGCCCTGCCCCGTGGGGCTCCCCCACCGCTGCCAAGTGGGCGTTTTGTAGGCTCACTTTCCAATAGACCCAAGGATCAGCCATTGGAAAACATTTATAGATTAATGTGGAAGCTGGCATTGTGGGGACATCTGGTCAACACGCAGGAAGCTATGGAGGCTTTGGACAACATTTCTGGCTCAGGCCCTTCTGATTGTGCTTATAAGAAACTCCTGAAGATTCCAAAATTGGATTTTCTTTTAGAGATAGAAGTTGATAAGTGCTAAAAATTCAACTCTGTTCTCTCTTAATTAGTAAAATGAAAATCTCTGGGAAAGAATAATTAATACTGTACACAAGTAAGTGGTTTATATTCCAAAAGAATGCCTTCTCTGAGCTCCAGCATAGATTTTAAAAAACCCCAACAATATCAAAATCGGCAACAGACTTTGGTGACATAGAAGTTAAAGGGGAAATATTCAGCTTCTCCATTTACAAAAAAAGGAAGAGTAGTGTAAAAACGAGAAGGTATTTATTTTTGGTTCAGGGCCGAATCAAGTGAGATTGCTTGAACTAAGTATTTATTTATCTATTTACATATCTATTCATATTGTGGCAAAAAACACATGACATTAAATTTACCATCTTACCCATTAAAATTAAAAAAATATTTTTTATTGATTATTTTAGAGAGAGGAAGGGAGAGGGAAAGAGAGTTAGAAACATAGATGAGAGAGGAACACTGATCTGCCCTGATGGGGAATTGAACCAGTGACCTCTTGGTTCATGGGTTGATGCTCAACCACTGAGCAACACTGGCCAGGCCCATCCTGCCCATTTAAGTGTACATCTCAGTAGCGTATATTCACATCGTTGTACAGTAGATCCCTAGAACTTTCTCCTCTTGCAAAACTCCACACCCCTTAAACACGAATTCTCTGTCCTCCAGCCTCTGGCGACTGCTTTCTACTCTCTGTTTCTATGGTTTTGACTTTACATACTGCCCCTGAGTGGAACCATACAGTGTTTGTCCTTTCGTGTCTGGCTGATTTTGAAGTGAGTTCAGTTTTTGATGAACACTTTCAGGGACAGACTGTAGACCAGCATGAATTAATTACCAAGTAACTGAAAAGCTCTTGTGCTTATGTCTTCAGTGACACACTGGCCAGTCGGCGTGCCTGGCATGGGGGCCCTGTAGTTAGAGGACACTCGGGCCACGAGCAGCAGGTGGTGGAGGCCGTGGGTCCTTCAGGTGTTTGTGGAGGGAAGGGACCAGATGGGAATGTGGTGAAACGCTTCTTTTAAAGGAAAACAAATCAACAAACAAATACCAGAGCCTGGGATTATTTTAATAATTTTGTCAAGTGGCGCCTAAGCCAGATGCTTTGCCATTTGACGCCTCAGCCACTTGACAGCCACTTGAAGCCTCTCTGGAAGGCCCTGGCCTTTCCTCGTGGAACTTTTTCACTGTGGCCTGTTAAGAGAGCCTCATATATAGCTTCATAATAAGTCCTCGTGGCAAACAGTGGCCTGGGTTGCCCTCCTTGCTTTGAAACAAAAGTGCCAAGAGCTCCATGAGATGGACCTGGCTGTGCCATGTGGCCTGTGGCCCAGGCCCTGGAACGGCGGTGCTGGTGGGGAACAGGCTCAGGGCAGAGCCTCACTGCTGGTTTAGATGAGGACGGAGACCCTGCGTAGGGCCCAGTTCCAGTCAACATACAGAAGATCTTTGCAGATAGGTGGCCTCCCTGCTTCTTGCCCTGTGAGACAATGCACAGAGAGATTCCAGAAGCTTCGTTCTCAGCATGAACAGAAGGAAAACGTTTCCTGCCCAGCCCACCAACCCTGACCTGACCAGAGCAGATGGCCTAGGGGTCGGGACCCATTCCTTTTGGACGTTGGCGTGTGAAGCCACGATGAAGAGAAGTTGCCCAAGACGGAAAGCTGAACACATTTATAGGTCGCCCGAAATTAGCGATCAGAAGGTGAAAGAACAATCAACGTCGGATGCTGCGGGAAATGGACAGAGAGCGAAAGGGAAAGGGTTGGGAAGAGCAAAGGTCTCCAATTTTGTGCTAATTTCCCAAATGTCATGGGGGGCACATGCATTAAGTTCATCTTTGAGCAGTTCAAAATCTCCAGCTCATGATACAACAAACACTCTATGCTGCTCTGGCCTCTGGTTTTCACAGTGGGACTTAAAGAAGTTCGAGGAACGAAGAACCCCCAAGAATTTACCTAAGACATAGCAGCCATAGCAACGTGGGCAACTTCAGATCCTGATTCCAACCTGTTAATGAAAAACGACATCTGTGAGGCAACTGGAGAAATGTGAATAGAAAGTGGATTCTAAAGAAAAGGAAAAAAAAGAAAAATAGAAAGCAAAATATTGTGATAATTGTTAGAACTGGGCGATGGGTAAAGGAGGACTCACTATCATATTTTTTCTACTCTTGTCTGTGTTTGAAGTTTTGCATGATAAAAATGTACTCTTACCCTCACCTAGTCTGTCTTGATTTAATCACACAACAGCATCAAGACACTAACTCCATGAGCCAATGGCCAGCACATCACTCCTGGGAACTCTGAGCAGCATCTTGCACTCACTGGCGCAGCAGAGCCTGGCCCGCTGCAGCGACCTGCGACCTGCCTTTTGAGACAGCTGCTGGGGCCCAAGTCTGTGCAGCAGCCTGGGAAGGCAGATGCCTCTTCTCTCAGCTGGAGGTCAGCTTACTCTTCTGCAGTTAACATGATCTTAAAGATTGGTAGGTGGTACAGGTTTGCACAGAGGCCTACATTGTACCAGCAGCATACACATTCACCATTGGTGGCCAGGGTGCTTGCCTACTCGGATCAGTTATGCAGGATTCATAGACGTGCTCCGTGGGAGCACCTGGAGGAGGAGGGCAGTCCACCTGTGCCTGGACAGGACCTCCTGGGAAGAGAATGTCTCCTCCAGCAGGGAGGTCTTCCTGTGCGTGCAGCTTCCTGTTTCAGACAGAAGCCTCCTTAGGCCCTCTGCTTCTCAGCCTCTTCCCTTGTCTCTACCTCCTTCTGAGCCAGGAGAAAATCCGCTTGGTTCCCTTCTGGCCCTTAGGATTGATTCTTCAAGGCTGCTTCAAAGGCTCCCTCTGTCTTTTTTCTCTCCCTGCTCTGGAAACTGTGGTCCCTTTGCTTCCTTTAGAATTTTGTCTGAATTATTGGCACCTTTGGTTGCAGGGCCCAGACCAGACAGGTCCAGCTAACCCTGAGACGGGTGGCTTACATTCCGGGAGCCTAGTAATTTATTTCTCTGCATGACATTTTCAGGAGTAGTTTGAAAACATTCAAGCTTCTAGACAAGCACATGGTATTCATATCAAAACCTCTACAAAGCTCCAGTTCAGGCGAGGCATAGATTCCTGTTTTGTTCTTGTTTGTAGGCTGAGGAGTTATCGCTGGATAAGTCGCAGCACTTCTCCGTTAGTAGGGATCTCAGGGATAGTATTCCAGTGCTTCAGCCAGTGCAGCAGTCTGTCCATGCCTCAAGCAGAACCAAGTAGTGAAGTCACGAACAGCTTCATAACTTGAGCCTCTCTTAAGGATGAGAAGGTGATGCTTATCTGAAGGCACCTACGGTGGCACAAGTGGGTCCTGACTGAGAGCAGGTGGCAGGTGTAGGGATCAAGTTGCCCGAACTAGATCACAGCATGAAGTGAAATGTTCAATATTTTCCCATTATTTTTGCGTTCTAATGTGTCTTTACGATCAATCAGTGTATGCACTGCAGCATTCAGTTCTTTCTTATAACATTTGCTTCATTATCTCACTACAGAGACAATAGCCTCAAAAGTTCTACTGTTTGTATATATATAAGTAATGGCTCTGTCACTTCTGGTTGAATAAATCAGAAACTTTACAAAATTCTTGGCAATAGCAGCCATACAATAAATATGCTTAAGAGCTGGTGGAAACAGATAGGTTCTTAAGCATGTATTTATAAACATTATTAAATCACTTATCTGGTCAGTTAACCCAGTGAAATAAACCACATTTTCCTTAAGTATATTTTAGAATAGCAAGAGGGCGAAAATGTATACAAGTACTAAATTATTAAATAACCATTTTCCTTTTTATTTTTTTTGCCATTGGTTAAGAAACCATTCAGCTGTTTTGAAACAGACATTTGTCTAAAAAATACATCAATGGTGGCTATTTAAATTAGAGCTTTACTTCACATTTATTTTTATATTTTTCTTTGTATTTCCAGCCTTTGTTTCCACAAACTCTTTGAAAACCAGATATAACTGCAGCCAGCTCTTTTTCCTAAAGATTCATGTAATAACAAAGAAACTTATATCTTAATTGGAGATAGAAATGTCTATAGATTGATAAGTTGATATCCATATACAGCTGTCTGGGTATAAGTTTAACCTTTAGGTCAAGTTTAAAGGGGTGAAATTTATCCCCATCATTGTCTTTCTTATCACCGGATGACAGTAAATGTTAAGGACATCAAATAAATCCTGCCTATGTTAACCACAATATCACTCTCTGATGGTCACACTTTTGTCAGTTAAAGTGCACCAGTTTGTAGGGCAATGGTTCTTAACCACTTATTTCCCATTGTGTTGGCAGGTGCCTCTGTAATCTGTATGTACACATGATGAGCTATTGATGAACTTAGATTTAATTTTAAAATAATGCCAGCTCACCCAATGAGCAATGGCCAGGGAGTATTTAAAGATGCAGGGCCCTAACCAGTTTGGCTCAGTGGATAGAGCGTCAGCCTGCGGACTCAGGGTCCCAGGTTTGATTCAGGTCAAGGGCATGTACCTTGGTTGCGGGCACATCCCCAGTGGGGAGTGTGCAGGAGGTGGCTGATCGATGTTTCTCTCTCATCGATGTTTCTCTCTATCCCTCTCCCTTCCTCTCTGTAAAAAAATCAATAAAATATTATATTTTTTTAAAAAATAAAGATGCAGGAATGGAGATTGGGGAAGAGGACTAGGCTTGAAATTCAGATCCATTCAGGAGAGAAGGTATTACAAAGAGCCACCTCATCTACACATGCATGTGTGTAAGCATGTCTTCCTTCCTCCCTCCCTCCCTCCCTCCCTCCCTTCCTTCCTTCCTTCCTTCCTTCATCAAATCCTTATTGAAATCCCCGCTCAGTGCCAGGTGTCATGATACTATTGATGAAAGGGACAAGACACACTCCTGCCCCTAAGGAGCAGACTGCTAAAAGTCCCAATCTTTGTTTGTAAGCATTTGACTTTCACCAACTTTCCCCCTAATTGCTGCCTTAGTTTCTTTGTCTGCAGATATCAGCTACCAATGCAAGATGTAGAATCAAACGGTTTCAGGTTTGCTGAAATAATGACCCATTGACGGGAATATGGAGTTACATTTTCTAAACATTCTAGGACACTTATTCCTTTTAAATTTAAAACAGATAGAAAGGACATTTGCCAGGGCAGAGAAAGCTAGTTTCCAGACAGTGATCATATTTGAATGGGACTTCCAAGTACATGGAGCCCAAAGGTATTACCTTCCTGGAAGTTATCTGCTGAGGACATGCTGTCTTTGAGACTGAGTCCAAAGCACCCTCCCCCCTCAATCAGGCAGGTGTGATTCCTGCTCTTCAGTGGGATTTTGGGGACCAGGGCTTGGGAGCTGAGTCCCACAGGGTGGATTTGTCTGTGAAAGACTTTCTGGGTTCGGAATCCTATCTTTGTCTCTGTGCCTGTTTTTGCACATGGATCTTCTCTTTGTGCATCTGGTCAATAGTTTATTCCCAAGAATGTGAAGTCATTGTTGGCCAGAAAACTTCAGCCCTTGGACTCTGCTCTTTAACTCCTGAGTGAGTGTCTGGTTTTCTGGATTTCTTGTGTCCTCAGTGCCCTAGGGTTAGCCTCCAGGAAGGCAAATGCGGGGAGACAGGACCATGGGCAGACCAGGGGACAGAAGGGAGGACTTTTCCAAGGTTTTCTGCTTTAGTGTTAAGACTCATAAATATGAGCTTCATCTGTTTCATGTGCTGCCAGGGGCGCCTGCACTGGTGCTTTTTCCTGCCTCTTTCAAGCACTTATTGTCCCTATACCCCACAATCAGTCAGCCTCAGACACCTGGGAAAGGCTGTTTTCCACTGAACAGGCAGAATAATCTCTTTAAACGCGTTTGGAAGACTCAGGCCCTTTGTGGCACTTGCCAGGGCGGAGCTTTTAAATCCCAGGGGACACAGATCACATTGCAACTCCCAGAGCACGAGGCAGTTAGCACCCCTACAGCCATGTGACCTGGAGGTGGAGGGAAGATCTGCCTCTCAAGGGTGCGGGGCTACCTGGCCTGCTCCTTAAACAGAGCCTCCGCTTGTTTATGTGCAGGAGGGAGCACCTGGTGGTGGAGGCATCTCTCTCCAACTCATTGGAGAAGCTCCTTAGAGGCCTTTGCTCCCTTTCTACCAGTCCCCCACATCACAGCACTCAGCAACGGAAGCCTCATGCTGCTGCCTGCTGTTGGTTGAACCACAGAAGTCTGTGGGTTCTCTATGAGGGCTGGAATGGGAGAAGCAGTTTAGGTTATCCTCTGGTTGTCTGCTGCTGTATAATAAACCACCCACAGCCTGGTGGCCTAAAACAAGAAGCATCTTCTTATGCTTATGGATTCTCTGGGGCAGAAACGTAAATACGGCACACTACGGATGGCATGTCCCTGCTCCATAGGGTCTGAGGTCTCAGTTGGGAGGACTAGAATGCCTGAGGGGGCTCGAGTCACTGACGTTGGAATCATCTGGAGGTTTCTTCAAACATGTCTGGTGCCTGTGCTGGTGCTGGGATGCCATGGAAATTGGGCTCAAAGGGGTCTCCACCAGTGTGCCTACATGTGGCCTCTTCATGTGGCTTGGGCTTCCTCCAAGCATGGTGGCCCCACGGTAGTCAGTCTTACAACCTGGAGGCTCAGAGCGCTAAGAGTGAATGTTGTGATAAATGAGTCCTTTTATACTGAGCCTTGAGGCCACTTTCCCCATCTCTATTGGTCAGAGCTGTCACGGACTCCTAAGCACTGGAGGCTGTGCTTTAAAACCGCCACAGATCCCATTTGAGTGAGGACTCAACTCCAGCATCAGAGACAGGATGGGAACATTGGTGGGAAAAAAGGTAGTCCTATGGCCATAGAAGGCAGATGGAGTCTTTTTATTTTTTCATTATTAATCCTGGGGCACTAACCCTGAGTTCCGAGAGCGACCTTATCCCTTCCACTTCCAGGTAGGAGTGGCAAGAAGGGTTACAGGTGAGTCAGCAGAGCCTTCCTGGGGGCTGGGCTGGGCTGGGCACAGGTGCGTACACTGTCCTGTGAGCACACGCTCACACCGCCGTCAGCCTGAGAACTGAAGACTTTGCTTTTAAAACTTCCTCCAAGAAGCTCTTTCTGGTCCCTGGGCGTCAGTATTTTTCCTGACTTCCCTGATGCAGAAACACGCTCCTCACAGGCCTCTCCCTGGGTGGCGCTGAAGCAGACGCCAGGCGCTACCAGTCAGCGCGGGTCAGTTCAGGTGCCCTTCCCTTGTCCCCAGGGATGACATCGGCTGGAGAAGACACTTAGGGGGACTTGTCCTCAAAGTCCACACCCAGCCTGTGGCCTGGAGCAAGCTTAGAAGGGTTTGACCTTTCATCCGAAGCATGTGGGGACTTGCAGTTTGCAGGTTGGGACAGTGGTGTGTGTCTCCATGAACTGCCTTCACCCCTGAGCGCTACTGTAAGGGCGCTAGAGAGAAACCTTATCGCGTGTGCACCCCTCGGCTGCAGAGGAACTGGGAGGAAGCATTGGGGCTATTTTATTAGCATCTTCCTTCATTTAAGTGAAATAATTCTTAGTCCCTAAGAGTCACCAGCTTGTTTGACCATCTGGTCGAGTTCGTCTGCCACTGGAAAAGCGCTTTACTGTTGGAAGGTTGGGTCCAGGAATGTCCTCTATGGAGCAGCAGGACTTCCAATGGAATCTTGGCTTTTGACTAAGACTTGCAGCTTGAATCTCCCAGGAGAGGCAGCCGAGCTGCTGGCGGAAAATACCCTGTGAAGACCGTTCTGAGCTCTGCCTCAAGCCGCTCTCAGGACTGAGGAAGCCCCATCGCAGTCCTGTCTCAGGCTGGACGTTTCATGAACAAACACTTTCCCGGTTATCCTTAAAAGAGTTCATGTATATTTTGAGGATGATCCAAGATAAAAGGAGGGAGATGAAATCTGGAGGGGGATAAAGCAAAGAGAGGTGGGGAGGAGACAGGACTGGGAGGAGATGGGGGTGAGGGGAGGTGGAAGGCACACAGCGACAAGCACAGACAGGGCCATCTCATCGTTTATTCCATCACGAATAAAGTACTCACCTCTGACCCGCTCAGGTGGAAGGAATAACTGTGCAGGTGTGTCCGTAGCAAACAACCCTCACAGAGCTCTGGAATAATCCAGCCTGGCTTTACTATTCCCAGGCTCCCCGCCCCCAGCATGGCAGCGATCGGGAATGAGACCCGGGAGGCTGTGCCGAGGCCAGCTTCCTTGGATGAAGTCGCCCAGCTGCAAAGCATGAAGTCCTTTGAGGCAAGCCATTGGATCAGAGAAGATCTTGAAACCCCAGTGGCTCTGAGGTCTCATTTTCACTCCCACAACGTGGCTCCCTCACATCTGGACCCTGGCCCGGCAGCTTATTTGGTGATTGCATTTTGGACTGCAGCTCAGAGATCAGCCCCCAGGCACCTTTGCAGGTAAGCAAGGTGTGACTTAGCGCCTACACATCTCTGAGGGTGCAGTGCTTTCACTGACACAGGCCAACCCAGCAAGTTAAGATTTCAAAGAACCTAGGAACTGCTGGGCAGTAAATGGTGAACCTCTAGGCTGTGAGCTACCCAAGAGAAATGCCTCTGTTTCCGTGTTTCTGGGAGAGCTCTGTGCCTGGTCCACGGGAGGACCCCAGGAGTGGAGGGGCAAGCATAGCAGCCTTGGGGAGAGTCTCGGGGTCACCCTGCAAAATTGCAGGTAGATTGCGGAAAGGTTTATCCCAGTGGTAGAATAGGGCATGTGCGGGGAGCCCCATGGTCAGCCCTGGAGACTGAGGGCTGCTGGGAGGCCTGGCTCCTCTGATGGTCTTAGACCAGCGATGGAGAGGGCAGGGGCACGGTACTCATGCCCTTCCGTGTTGAGCTGTGCTAGCGTGAAGGTCTCAGTGCTGTCACTGGTGGCCGGAGTTAGTTTCAGCAGAGAGGCCTGGACCTTTGTAACCCCTGGCCTGGCTCCTGCCCCCGACACTCAGGCAGCTGGGTTCCTCCTGAGGGTCTGTGTTTGGGTTCTCGCATCTGCGCTGATGAACAGAACGCACCTTCCAGCCCCTTGCTGCTGCTGGCTGCTCATCTCTGTTTCGGGCTGTTTCCGACCTGAGAGGTGGAGAGGATGTTTCTTTCTGTTAAAAATCACATTAAAAATTAGGAATTTAATAGATTCCCAGTTTAAAGTTTTATTTTCTAAGACCTCTGAGTAGCCCAATCTGACGGAATGCCTAGAAAAATAAGAGTCTTAACAGGCCCAGATTAATTGGCAGCCCCTGTGCTTCCTGCGCTCACAAGTTCTCATTGTTCTCGGAGGGGCCTGGACATGACTCAGTTCCTCTGGACACAAGTCCTCCCGCTCTTCGGAGACAGTGATCTCTGGGAAGGGAGGGCCAGGGCTGACTCACTTGTGTCTTCTTGTCCAGCTCGGCGCTGGGCCCCCGAGGACACCAGCTTATTAAATAACTGAAGGGTGGTGTCACCTTCAGCTCGGTGCCACTGGCTTGGATGCCGGCTGCCTTTGGAAGAAGCTGGTGACATCAGAGGGGCACTGGCAACCACCCTCGGGGGCCTGGCATTGTACCGAGTGCATGGGTTTTGGATTCTGTGGAAGATTGTTTCCAAAGATGGTCACCAAACTCCTGGCCAGTCCTCATGCCCCTTTGAAATGTGCCTGTCCCTCCTCCCATCCCAAGGTGGGGTCCATTGCCCTCTCCTTGAGTCTGGGATGGCCCTTTGACCTGCTCTGACCAACAGAAGAAGGAGTGATGTCACTTCATGTCCAGAGCTATGCTTTGTCCACCTTGTGGGTCCATTTCACTTTCTTGGAGTCCTGAGCCACCGCAAAAAGAAGTCTCCTGTCCTGCTGGAGAAACCAGGTGAAGAAAGAGAGGCCCTGCAAAATGAGGCTCCACAAGAGAAGAGAGGCCTCTCAGGATGAAAAACCGAGAGCAGAGGGAGCCCCTTGCTGTGGGCAGACTCGTGAGTGAGGCCATCTTGGATCTTTTACACAAAACTGCAGCCGCCTGAGAGAAGCCAGACCACACTCCATGGATCAGACAAGCATCCCGATGAGCTCTGCCGGCCAACCCACAGAACTGTGGGCAAATAAAATGGTTTTCATTTTAAGCCACCAAGTTTTGGGCTAATTTGTTACACAGCAATAGGTAACAGATATAAACTGATGTAGGTTTTTGTTTTTTTTCAATTCTGCACTTGTTAACTGTGTGACTGTGGGCAAACTTTTTTAGCCTCCCCCTTTATATGTAAAAAAATAATAATAATAATACCGACTTCCTAAAGTGAGTGGTAAACATGTTCTGGGGGACCTTGTTAGCCACGCCCCCTAATCTGGAGCTGCCCACAAGCCAAGTGCAGGGTTGGGCCTCTGTGGCCATGAATGTACCACATGGGTTTAGCACCACCCACAACCATAGCAGATTGGACCACACACAAGCACCTGACCCAATGGGCGAATCCATAGGTCAGGTGAGCCTGTTCGACTTTCTCTTGAGATTAGAAACTAAGCCCAGAAATGGAAGGCAGAGAGCTGAGCCCTGGAGCCTCCAGATCATGGAAAGTCGAAGCCAGTTTCAGAGTCACAAGGAGCCACAGTCACACACGAGCTGAAGGCCAGAGGGAACTGGAGCTCTGAGAGGCCAGGAGGCCAGCCCACAGGGCAGGCATGCGGAAGGAAGTCCAGAGCAGAGGCTTCCGGCTGACCTTCCCCTCCCTCCTGGTACAGCTCCCTTTCCTGTCTTTATGCTCTGACCTCCCCTGAGGCCTCTTGCCTCAGGTGGGTGTAGGCGGCTGTTGCTTCCCACCAAGCCATCCCTGACCACATTTGAAAATGGATGTACACTAAACATATAGTGGCTGTCTGATACATAGTAATTATTAATAATATTCAAATCTTTGGTGTAGAATAGTGTAAACATATAGTGGCTGTCTGATACATAGTAATTATTAATAATATTCAAATCTTTGGTGTAGAATAGTGTTTCCCTTTTTCTTTATAGGCCCTGGAGGCAGGGACTCTTTGTCTACTTTTCTGTCAGAATCTGTATTCTGTCTTCTCATTAGGTTTGATGGCATTATCTCCTGCCCTGAGTCCCAGGGAAGATGCTAACCTCTTTCTAAACTTCACATAGAAGCACAAGGTTTTTTCCTTTGAGGCCACAGATCTGCTGAGTTGGGGGGAGTTGTGGCTGCCTCTGCCATAGACTATACCTCCCAACAGCCCCCTGAAGAAGGGGGAAGGAAGTCCGTGCGTGAGCAGCTCTGGTTTCTGGGTGCTTCCTGTGAACAGACCCACACAGAATAGGACTTTTCCAGAGTTGCAGGCTCCAACTGGATGCTTTACAGGTTGGCTCCAGAGCAAGAATTTTCAATCTCTGGAAAAGAAAGACTCAGTCCTTTGATAATATTTTCCTAAGAGCAATAAATTTTGTGTCCTCATCTGTATAGGACTTTCTCTTCTAGCTTGAAGCAACAGCTAAGCTTTTCACTAACTAGGAATGTGACCGTGGGCAAATCATGTAACCTCCAGGCCTTAGCCTTCTTGCCTGGATAACCAAGTTGGCAGCAGGCTATTCTCGTAGAGTTGTTGGAGGTTCGAGATTACTAGTGGCCTCGCCCAGTGCTGGGCAGGTGCTTGGTGACCGTCTGCTTCCATTTCTCCTGGGACCACCGGATGGTCTGCTTCTCTTGTCCTTGCTTGCTCCATTTTCTGGACCCAACTTTCATATGTGTCTTGGACTAAATGGACTCTTAGCAACTTCAAAATTGAACTCTGCTTTCCTGTTGCTCCTGGGTCCTGTGACCTGCCTTCGAGTCACTGCCCCGCAGGCTCCTTCCCTGTGTGAACTCAGGGTGGCCCCTCCCATTCGGTTCATCATGGCTTTGAAGTTGAGACCCAGACACCCCTCAGCAGGCACCATCCTATGGCTTCCTCCTGGGGAAGAGAATTGGCTATGCAGAGTCATTCATTTCTTGCCAAGATCTTCTTTTCATGTGGCTCTGGCCAGGGTTAAGGGGAAAAAGTGAATGTCCTGGAAAAGAGCCCTTCTCTACATTCTGTGTGAGCATGAGCTCCTTAGCTCTTCCCTCAAATCAAGTGAGATGTTTGATAAGAAGACCTTAGATACAACATGGAGGCCAGTGCATCCTGCCTCCAGCCCCTGACCCCTCCCAGGACCCTGTCCGTGGTATTTCTGCCTATGGCTCCACACCAAGCTCCCAATCTGCTTATGCCAGCCTCTCCTGACACTGGACAGCAAGCAGGAGAGCCTTGGGCCAGCTCTCAGGCCTGTGCGTTTCTTTATCCTTTGCAGGTAGGGCACAGGCTCTGTTGGCAAAAGCGGGTTCAAATACTGCTCACAAGCAAAGAAAGTACACATTCAAAAATGAGTATATCCAGCGAGAAATTAAAAATGGGGAATAGGTTTTAATGATACAAAAAATTCTACATAATGTTAAAATAATAGGCCAATTTAGTCGATATGGTTTAAAAAATGGGAATCGAGCTAGCCTGCGTTGGAATGCGTACAGACCAAACAATGGATGGTTGTTTGAACACTGAACTTTGGAGCTGGTTCCTTTGTCTCGTTATTGGCGCAACTCGAATCTGAGGGAAGAAAGCTGCTCAGGAATCTCACAGAGCCTCCGCCAAGCGGGAGAGCGTAGAGCACGTTCTTCAGATGGCTGAGCATCGTGCTGTTGAAAGCGACGGTGGGTGTCAGGGTGGAGGCTGGGATGAATGAGCGGAGCATCCTTCACGCACAGCCCCCATCACCAGTGCTGCCCCATCGCGCATCCTGGCCCCTCCCTGGCCTGGCTGATTTACAGGAGAAACATAGATTCACAGTCTGTCGCCATCCACAGGTGATTCTCTGAGGTTGGCCTTCCCTTGGGTGAGAGGGTGGAGGGCTTTTTATTTTAATAAGCTTTGCATTTATGTAGAAAGAGAAGGAAGGTTCACAGCAGGAATGCTCTAATTAAGCTCCCAGTCACTTTGGGTGGAAGGAAAGGACATCTTTATAGCAGCAGCCGTGCTTGCATAGAGTAAGTAGATTTTTTATCGCTTGATAGGAATTTATAATAATAAATCTCCCATTTCTTTTGGTAGCCACTTCTTGCAATTGGAAAACAGCACAATGCCTGACTTTACCTAGGCGAGGGTCAATGTCACTATGGCAGAAGCATGAAAATACTGAGTTGCTGGTGATTTTTTAAAGACATAAAGCTTTTTTTTTCCCTACACATTTTGCCTGTATTTGCTAAATTCCTACTTGAATTTAAGAATATTGTAACAGGAGGAGGATAGAAAAGAACTTTGTAACCTCAGATATGCTTAATGATCAGATTCTCAGAAATATTTATAATTAGCACCTTGTTTTTCAACATTAAAATTTTGTCCATGCCCCTAAAAATAGTTCATTCACTGTTGCCTTTGTTTATGCCATTAATGTGTTTATAAACAGCACATAGAAAATTTAGCCTAATGTATCAGATTTCTTCTCAACTGGTAAATCCAAGTTAATGGGGTGTAACTTAATAATGTCTTCTTTTTAAAATTAAACTTGTGTTTAATTTTGTCTAAAAATGTAAGTTTCCTATAAAATTAAATCATATGATAAAGTAATTATGGAAATATATATTAAAAAATCAAAGTAGGAGGTAACAATGGCCTCCTTCCTTCCTCATCTGCCCTTTAGCACCCACATCACCCAGAAGTGAGGGACCATTCTTCTCTCATCCCTCTCCACGTCCCTCTTCTCCATCAATAACCCCAGGTTTTCTTTGGGGACTGTCAACCCTGGGGTTCTTAGCTTAGGACTGGCTTTTGAGTGAATTAAGCCCATCAGTACATGTGGCAGATATTATTTGCCACATATACTGATGGCTGTTTTTCTAGATGTTATTCTAAAATCTTTTAGAACCTTGTCACTCTTCATCAAGAGAAAGAGGCTATGTACTCTCCTCTTGAATCTGGGTGGGTTTTTTGTATCTGTGTCAATCAACAGCATAGGGCAAAGTGAAACTGTGATTTCTGAACATAGGCTATAAAAATTGAAAACACTTTTGTCTTGTTCTGCTGTGATGCTGCCAATAAGCAGTCTGACAGCCCCGAGACCTCCATGCTGTGGGGGAGGCCCAAACTGGCCCAACTGGAAAGATCACGTGGAAATGCTCCAAGACTGCATGAGAGAGGGATGCCGTCAGCTCCCAGCACCATCTCCCCTCCCCCAGTTTCAGCTCCCAGCACCATCTCCCCTCCCCCAGTTTCAGCTCCCAGCACCTTCTACCCCTCCCCCAGTTTCAGCTCCCAGCACCTTCTGACTGCAGATCTGTGAGGGTTCCTAAGCCAGAGTCACCCGGTTGAGTTTACCCAAATTCCTACCCACAGAAACCAGGAGAGATAATGAGATGATTGTTGTTTCAGTTCCTAAGTTCTGGAGGGATTTGCTACTCAGCAACAGATAACCAGAACAGCATGCCTCATCTCTCTCGCCACAGTGATCGCTGCAGGACGGACATATGGCCCACTTTAATCTATTCGGTCGTTTGCCATGAGTGCTGGATCACAGATTCTCTTCTCCTCTGGACTCGCTGGCATGAGTACACAGGCTCAGTAAGACGCTGTAACCATCTGACTAGCAAGAAGGGGAGATAGGCTGAGGGCAAAAGCAACAAAAGGAAGCAGAGCAGAGGGAGACATCATGTGACATCACTGAGCTCTGAACCAAGCTGCACCTGAAGCTACCATTGGACTTACTCATTACCCACTCGAAGCCATCTATTCAAAAAGTTTGGGATTGCAAGTCACCGTACAGATAAAACAATTTAATTCCTTTATTTCAATTCCTTAATTCATGAATTTTCCCCATTTTACTCCTGACCCACAACCAGCCAGACATTAGAAACCCTGCAATGACAGGGAGCTCACCACCCTCTGGAGCACCTATTCCATTCCCAAGCAGCCTATATATATATATATATACACACACATATATATTATAGATTTCTAACAGAGAGGAAGGGAGAGAGATAGAAAGTCAGACACATCGATGAGAGAGAAACATTGATCAGCTGCCTCCTGCACACTCCCCACTGGGTATGTGCCCACAACCAAGGTACATGCCCCTGACCGGAATCGAACCTGGGACCTTTCAGTCCGCAGGCCGACGCTCTATCCACTGAGCCAAACTAGTTCCCATTGATATCTTACAAAGAGATAACAGAAATGACCAAGGGAGTTTATTCAGTTTATTTATTGCTGACTTCCAGATTTTCATTGCGTGTTATTGACTAGATGAGCATGTTTCAATTTGTGTGGTTGCTTTAAATACTGTTCAGCCTTCAAGCAGCTTTAATTGTTGAGCCAAAATCTGTCTTTCTGCAATAGTTTTCATAAGGCAAACTAAAATGTCTAGGAATTCTCTTGTTACAGAATTTACCTGGCAACCGAAAAATACACAGGAATACCAGAGGTACAGGACAAACCCATTTATTTTCAGATGTTTCGCATGTATTAGTACAGGACTCAGGGGAGACTGTTTCTCTCCAAATCCTGGGCAAGCCAATATGGAGGACGCTTTCCCTTTATACCCTTTGGTTTCTTTATCCCCCAAATATGGATCAGACTTCTGGACCTTTTGCAGGCTTTGCAAAAAGCCCCGTGTGTTGGGATGGGGACTGTGAGACCACACCTAAAGGCCTGGCCTGGTGCCAGTGCTGATAACCCTGTCTGGGGGTTGTGTATTGTTCATGGTTTATGGCCTTTCTAAAATGGGAGTAGTACTTAGGTAAACAGGTCTTGCAGGCCCAGATAATTAAGGAAGGGGCAGTGAGTATAGGCCCGTGGTCAGCAAACTGCGTCTCGCGAGCCACATGTGGCTCTTTGGCCCCTTGAGTGTGGCTCTTCCTAAGCCTTAGGAGTACTCTAATTAAGTTAATAACAATGTACCTACCTATATAGTTTAAGTTTTAAAAATTTGGCTCTCAAAAGAAATTTCAATCGTTGTACCGTTGATATTTGGCTCTGTTGACTAATGAGTTTGCCGACCACTACTATAGGCTAACAAGAATGCATTAGGTTACTGGCACAGACTCAGATTGCTAGCCCCCCCAAAATGTCTCATTTTCCCCATCACTCTATATAAGAAGAGTATCTAAGTTTCAGGAAGACCCATAAGAAACAATTTTATGATATTCAAACTGCCAAGATGGAGAAATGTGAGGTGGGTGCTGTAATAATCAGCTAGATTGACAACTGGTTGATCACTTTCTAGCTAAAGAGCATTGATTCATCGATCAACCTAAATCAGCGTCAGGTAGGAGCTGCTTTCCTTGGTCTCCTTGTCCTCGTCAGTATTGAAGCCAGTGGCTTGGACAGGTCATTGAGGTTATGCTGTGAGTAACATGAAGCTGGGGGGTGGGGGGGGGCAACTGTTACATTGAATGAGAACTCAGGATCCTAAAATATATTGATATGCTAAAGAACTGCTGACTCTAAGATAAAATTTAAAAGAGAAACACTTAACATTCTGCCCTCTAGTCTTCTCAGAATCACTGTATAAGTATGAGAGAAATGAAAAATGACTGAGTTTGGCCCGGCTGGTGTGGCTCATTGGTTGAGCATTGACCTATGAACCAGGTCAGGGTTCGATTCCTGGTCAGGGTACATGCCCAGATTGTGAGATCAATCTCCAGTGTGGGGCGTGCAGAAGGCAGCCGATCAATGATTCTCTCTCATCATTGATGTTTCTAATTCTCTCTCCCTCATCCTTCCTCTCTGAAATCAACAAAAGTATATTAAACAAACACACGACTGAGTTCGGAGTAATGCATATGGATTTAGACATATACTTGTCAAAAGGACTTGATGTAAGACAAAGGGGTTATGTAGCTATCAAAAAAGTTCCCATCGATATCTTACAAAGAGATAACAGAAATGACCAAGGGAGTTTATTCAGTTTATTTATTGCTGACTTCCAGATTTTCATTGCGTGTTATTGACTAGATGAGCATGTTTCAATTTATGTGGTTGCTTTAAATACTGTTCAGCCTTCATTTCATTTATTAATATCAGGTGCAGCTAAGCTGCCTGAAGCAAAGAAAGTGCTCATTCCTGCCAGTCCCCATCTTCAGCTTAATGCATGCCATACTCCCAGTTTACCTTCTCGCCAGCACGAGTGTTCCCAGTTCTCTGGGCAAGAACCTCGGGCAAGAGGAGTCAGTGGCCGGCGGCTGGTATGCAGTGGCCATGGTCCATGGGGCCGAGGCCATATCTGATGATAATGCATGGTGTGTGCAGAGGTTTCCAGACCTGAAGCAGAGCATCCAAGACGGTCTCTCTCATGAAGGGGAACCTGCAAAAAACATCATTTGTCTAGAAGCGGAGGGCGCTCTGGCTCGGGTTCGGGTGGGGAGCGTGCTTTCTCTGTGTGTGTAACCTGTAGAAATAGCCCCGGCCTCTCGGGTGGGCCCAGCCTGCCTGTGGCAACACTGGCTCCACTTGGAATAAAACCCACATGGAGAAACGTACAGAGGAAACTATTCGAGAGGGATCTGGGTGTGTTTCAGACGTTAAGTCTGCAAAGAAAAATATGTAGACTTTTTTTTTTAAAAGAAAAACAAGCCCCTGGAAATGAACTTTGAGAGAGATCATTTATACAGGGAATCTTCCCAGAAGGGAAAAAGAAACAGTTTAAAAGCAATTCAAGTTTTAATAGGGCCCCCTCCCCCCCATACTAGGAACAAGAAGGAAGACAGCCGTTGGAAAACGAACGGTTCACTGAAGCTCAAATAGGGGCCGTGGGTGTGCTGAGCAGAAACCGAAAGACATTGTTCTCATGCTGATAAATGACTCCAGTTTCTCTCTGTGTGTTAATAGCTGCTCTGTGTCTTCAGATCTCCTCGTGACTGAGGAAATGACATTATTAACAACAGTGACCATTGTCCTGTTTACAGTCCTGCTCACAGCTCTCTCTGTTTTCCTTCCACTTTCTCCACTACGTAGACACATCTTCTAAGTGGAGGAGTGGAGAAAGAATAAAACTGAAAAGGCAAAACAGGAGGGTGAGCTCCGGGAACATTCCAGAACCTCACTGCCTTTGCTGATCTCTGCACGCTGGCCACTGCATGCACTGAGAGCAGAGGCCCGGAGGCTGGGCACCGGACCAGCCGGTTAGAATTGGTGTTGCGCTCACCAGACGCAGGACGTGGGTGAGTTTCGTGATGTTTTCTCGGTTATCAAATGAAGGTCTTCACAGTGACGGCGATGGTGTGAGAGTCAACTGGATTCATAAACTCAGAATTTTCAGCCTTATTTTCATTCTCGCCCCTGTGTCTCACCCAAGGAAATATTTTAGATCTATTTTTTCTAATTGTTCCCCACATGGAAGTTGGAACCCACAGACATGCTATGGGAACCGAAAGAGAGTGCAGGCCGTGTTTATATACCTGGTGCTGCTCCTCCCACCCGCCCATCCCCCCAAATCACTCATGTTCAGGACTCACTGCAGGCAGGAGAGAAGGCTCTTGAATACTGTTTACCGCAAAGTGACACATGCCAAGCAGAGCTCTCTGAGCAGAGCCAGTCCCGGGGCCTGGTCGTAGGAGCAAACTAGGGAATCAGGGAGCATGTGGGTCTTCAGTGGACAGTAGATGCCTTGCCCCAGGTGCCAATCAAATGGCCTGTGGCCAGAACTGTGCCTGCTGTAGTTGTGGGCCCGGCGGCCCCCTGGGTCCTGCCGGCATGGTAGGCTGTATGGTGCTCTCCTCTCGATCCACCTTTGGGTGTCGAGCAGTCACATCCGGCCGGTGTCCCCATCTGCCTCAGGATTCCATGTGTGGGAGGCTGGGCTCTCCCTGGGGACAGATCTCCAGGGGGTCATCCTCTCCAGCTCCACTTCCTCTGTGTCCTGGTGTAATCTCCTCGCTACTATTCCAAGCAACTGCGTTCCCTGTGGTCCGAAGGCCAAGCCTCCAGGATTAGAACAGTGTTGATGACATGAATGCCAAAACCCTGTGCTGGGAACCACGCATGCCAGCACATCTGTTTGGACAGAAGGACAGAAATAACCAATTATCCTGACATGTGCCACAACATTTTAAAAGTAAAAGTGGCCAGTCAACTTGGGTAAAACCAATTGAAGAGGTGTGTGTGTGTGTGTGTGTGTGTGTGTGTGTGTGTGTAAAGTCATAAATTCAAAATACACTCACCCTTATCCAAGGCTGTGCTGACATCGTTGCCTCTTGGAGCATCCGGGAGACCCCACATCAGTCACCTAGGGGAGGGTCTTGTTGAAAGGCAATTTCCTGGGCTCCCCCTCTGTACTGCACCAGAATCTCTGAAGTGGGACCCAGAAATCTGAAGTTTAATGAACACCCTGAGGAAGTCCTTTTGCAAATGCAAGTTTAGAACCATTGGCTCTAAAATGCTCAAATAGTTTGGTCAATTCAGTGACGGCATCAAATCAGACTACTGACATATCACAGAGAACAGTACCTTTGCTTATTCTATAAATGCTTCAGAACGACACATACCCTTGTGCACCTTTTGTGAGTTTGCAGAGCGTTTTGTACCCTTATGTACTTCAAGTGTCAGAGGCAGATGAGAGACAAAATAGTCGAGCTAGTGACAGCTGTTTTCATCTGCAGGGGAGGAGTCCCCTCCACAGGAGCAGTCCTCCCAGGTGTCAACACCCTCCATAGATCAGGGTCACTCACCTAGGCACTGGGTGGCCAGCACTTTCCTCCCAGAGAAGTGACAGAGCAAGATCAGTCTCCGGGGTGGCCCGGGTCTTGTCCTGCAGCTGACACAGCCCTGTGAGATTCCAGCCTCTAAGAAGATATAACTAACAAGTCACCTTCAACGGAAAACAACAGGGCTCACCGTGATGGGTCCAACAGCCTAACACACCTTCCGAATGCATCGCAAACGATTGCCGTGTTTGCAAGGAGCTCAGCGTGGGGAGAGAGGGGGCTAAGCTCCCAACCGGCTGTGAAGCCAGCTTGGCTGAGCAACCGTGTGAAGTTTAGGACAAGGAGCAGAAACCGATACGGCTACTCAAGTGAAAGGGGAAGTTTATTACCAACATGTGCACAGCCAGTGCAGGCTGCCCACAGGGCAGACCACGAGGGCGCTATGTTATCAGTGGGAGCACTCCTTGTCCCTACCTGCTGCTGGGGGAAGTGGGCTTCTTGGGATGTCGTGAGAGAAAGAATTTCCTGAGACTCGCATGGGAGAATGAGGTGTTGTGAAAAGCTTTATTTCTGTGGAATCAACCCCTTGAGTTTCCAAGGCCCCATTTCTCTTCCTCCTGCCAAGGAGAAAGCCCCATTTTGCTTTTAGCAAAGCTAGGATTAAAGCTGCTGTCCCATGTGTACACGGTCCAGTCAGCTTCAGGCTGGCTCAGCTTGTGTTCGCAGCTGCAGTCTATTGCCACATGGCTGTGGAGGGAACATGGGCGAGAGCAAGGAGGCAGGAGGGAAACGGGGACAAAAGAAAAGGGGCGAGAATTCCTTTGTCTCAGGATTTTAACCTTTCAGGATTTTGCACGCTTGCAGTGGCCCCACCCCCCACAGCCAATGATCCCTGTTCCAGGTTAGACCGACAGACACCTTCCCTACGCCACCCGACTTTACTGCACATGCATCCATCCCACCTTTGTCCAGTCCCTTCCTGCCTGTGATCTGCAGAGAATTTCCCTGGGGAGTGCAAAGTTGCATCTACCTGGTGAAGCTGCCTAGATGGTCATGCTCCTAAAGTCTGGCCTCCCTTTTGCTTTCTTCCTATTATTAATAAGTAGCTACTTACAACAGTATCACTTACAGCACCTGCAAATTCCCAGAATTTATAACGATCTGATAGGTGATGTTTAAAGAGTAAAGTAGGTAGCAGGTGCAAACCACACCTGTGCAGGACTTGTTACGTATAGTTGAGCAGGATTTTTACTTTTAGTGACTTGTGTAGGGGTAGGGAATGTTCAACCTTCTCTGGTTTGAGGCCTCTCAGGGTGTTACTGTGGCCCAGATTCTGGGATGCCCTGTGGGATCCAGGCTGGCACTGACACAGAGGCCTCTGAGGAGGGCGCTTCTGCCTCGGGTGTGGAGTCTGCACAGCTGTCCCGGTAGCCGGCGACCTGGCTGCTCCAGGCAGGTCATCCCGTTCACACAGCACAGCTCTGCGCGTGGCTCTCTCCCTCTCGCACACACTCTCAGTCTTAGTTCTATATATGTCCCTGCTGGGCCGGGCCCCACTGGTTCACTGAAGCCCAGCCAGGGCCGGTGGGCTGTGCAGTCCTGTCTGGAGTGGGAAAGGCAACACGGCCGAGAAGGGTACAGATTCAGGAGCGGGACTAATGGTTTCCCATCCTGAGTCCACCACACCCTGATGACGTATTAGCCACATTTTATATTTTTAAATATATTTTTATTAATTTTAGAGAAGAGAGAGGGAGAGATAAAAACAACAGTGATGAGAAAGAATCATTGACCGGCTGCTTCCTGCACACCCCACACTGGGAATCAATCCTGCAACCCAGGCATGTGCCCTGATCGGGAATCGAATTGTGACCTCCTAGTTCATAGGTCGAGGCTCAACCACTGAGCCATGCCGGCTGGGCATATTAGCCACATTTAAAAACCCTGCTGCCTCAGTTTCTTCATCTGCCAGATGGGGCAAAGAATAGCACCTACCTCAGGGTTTCTGTGAGGAGTGATGAGCCCCTGAACACTGTGCCTGGGCACAGGAAGTGCTCAGGAAGTGTCAGCCAGAATTGTTATGAAAACTCTTAGGAGACCCTGTCACCATCTGGATCAAGGAGGGAGGCAGTTCCAGGAAAAAGGGTGTTAATGGCTTAAGCGCTGGGCAGCTGGCCAAGGACAGCAACTACAAAGGCCCAAGGACTGGGCAGCTTTGTGAAGCATATGGGGACGTGGCGCTCCCACGAGTGGTCTGCAAGCCGTGGTCAAGAAGAAAGGAAGCGGACGGTGCAGGATGTTACCGAGAAAGACGTGTAGATGGAGAGATCGCCTCCCACCCACAAGGCAGCTGTGCTGTCCAGAGAACAGGCATGATAGGAAGGTCATGAGAAGTTACTGTCATCCTGGCTGCCGGTCCCTGGAAGATAAGACTGTGTGTGAGGGGGTGATCATGTGGGAAATGACTGAGGAAACATTTACATCAAAAACGAACTTGAGTCCAGAGAGTTGTCATCTTCTGCTTGTCTGTTTTTGAGAACGTGACTCATGAGCAAGAGGCAACCCTGGCGGCCGACAGCTGTGTCACTGCGACCCTGGTGCAGACCTCTTCCTTGGCCAGAATGTTCAAAGCTTGCTGACGCCTGAAGAGAGTGGAGCTTCCCTGTCTCCCACGTGGAGTAAGTCCAGGCTGCTGGGCTGGGCTTGGCGACGAGAGCAGAAAGGAAATGCAGGAAATTTGCAGGCTTATTCTAAGCACTTTAAGTGCATTATCTCATTGATGTTTAAATCCACTGAGAGATAAGGAAAGTAAACTCAGAGAGGTAGATTGTTTGCCAACGTCACACAGCAAATGGGAAGGGGGTGCGGCTGGCAGAGGATGCCAACGCCTTGTCCTGACTTCTTGGCCGACTTTTGGGTGGGTGCTGGGTGCGCCCCGAGAATGCTGACTTTTCCACCTCCTGCCCGAGTCTGCCTGCTTTTATGCCTGGGAGCCTCCCTCCAGTCCCCAGGGGCCTGCTCAGCCCACACGCAGGGCATTTCAGCCAGATGGGGACAGTTAGTCGAGGACCCACCACCTGGGGATGCCACCAGGCTGGATTACATGCTCGGGCGGGACCACAGGGGTTAATCATCCCCACTTATAGAGTCCAATGACAGGTTCCTCAACACGAATACCAGCCAGGCCTGTCTCAGGGCTCAGGCTCAGGATGAGGCCACTGTGTTTGCTGGAATTCACAGCCCCAAAGGCCACAGAGGGCCTATGGCAGGACTGCCTCCGCGTTGCCCACAGTGACACCTGCTCATGGACACATGCCCTGAATGACTTTTCTCCCCCTCAGTTGTGCTCCTGGGGATCCCCTCTGCAATAAGCCGACCCCCCAAGATAAGCAAGTGCCTCCTCTGAGAAGGCTTCCCTGGCGGGGGAGGTTAACTGTGCGTGCCAGCCCGGCAGGGCCACGTGCCAGATGACGGCTGAACACTGTCTAGATGTTGCTGGGAAGGTGTTTCTTAGATATGATGAATATTTTACAAGCAGCAAACACCTCTCTTCACCCACAACTTCTTGAAGAAATAGCCTTTCATTCTGATAAAGGATTGTGAGATTATTTTCCTTTTGGTTGTGTCGTGTAGCACATAGCACACTTTCTTTTAAAAAAAAAAAATATATATATTTTTTAATTGATTTCAGAGGGGAAGGGAGAGGGATAGAGAGGTAGAAACATCAATGATGAGAGAGAATCATTGATTGGCTGCCTCCTGCACTCCCCCTACTAGGGATTGAGCCCACAACCCAGGCATGTGCCCTTAGCTGGAATTGAACCTGGGACCCTTCAGTCTGCAGGCCGATGCTCTATCCACTGAGCTAAACCGGCTAGGGCAGCATGCTTTCTTTACATTGTTCTTTCATAAACTGATCTCAGAGTTTTTGACACAGCAGCTTTCTGTTGACAGATGGACAGCTATGTTGTATTTGTGCCAAAACACTGCAAACCGATTCATGGTTAATTCCTGGCCCACTTTGCCATTGGAAACTCACCTCTCTTCTCCAAAGATGTTAATAATAGCCATTCTTGAATATTTACTATATGCCAGTCCTAGTCTAGGTACCATACATGAAAGCTAATTTACATGCTGCAAATCTGTTGTTTTCAGACTGGGCAACTGAGGCAGGTAAATAGCTTTTGTGGAGCTGCCTCGCTGGAGCCTGCCTTCCTGCCCTGCTGCCCTCGGTCCCTTCTTGCCTAAATGCCATGGATTGAAAATTCATAGCGCCAGCTACTGATTCTCCCTCCCGAATTCCCAACTTGAATCTCTGACGGCTCTGAGGTACCTCCACCTGAGTGTCCAAAGCTGTCTCCAAAGCGACCTCTCCCAGCCTGAGTGCCCCATCTCTCCTCCACTCCTGCTGCTCTGCAGGGAGTGGTTCCTCTGCCAACTGGGATGCTCAGGCCAGAAACCAGGGCACCGCCTCTGCCTCCCCCGCCACCCCACATGCAAACCATTCATCCTTGGCTTGTCCTTCCTCCTGCCTGTCCCTAAAAGGCCTACTCCAGGCCCCCATCTCCACATTTCCATTCTCCACAGTCTGCCAGGACCATTTTTACGGCACACAAATAGACCATCTGTATTTGTTATCTATTGATGGGCAAGAAGTTATCTCCAAAACTGAGCCTCAGAAAACAGCAGCATCCATTACCTCACAGCTTCTGAGGGTCAGGAAGCCGGGGGCAGTTGCTGGGTGGTTCTGGGTCAGGACTTGCTCAAGGGAAGGTCAGCTCCCAGCTCATCATTTGGCTGTGGGCTGAGGACATTGGTCCCTTGCCAGGTGGGGTTCTCCATAGCATGCCAGCTGACTTCTCCCAATACCACGATGAAAGACAGTCTTTTTACGGCTTAATCTCAGAAATGACATCCTATCACTTCCGCTGTGCTCTATTCATCAGAAGTAACTCACTAAACCCAGCCCACACTCGGATGGAGGGGATCACCCAGGGTGTAAATATCATGGGCAGTGAGGGTCACTGGGGCCGTCTTGGAGCCTGCCTACTACATCGCATGTTTGCTCAAAACACTCAGTGAGCACACATTGATGTACGACACAGTCCAATGTGGGTTACAGGCCCTGAGATGGGAACACTGTTCCAGCCTCACCTGTCACTGCCTTTCCACACACACACCCTGCCCTTCCCTGTGGGTGCACCGGCCATGCTCATGCACCAAGCTGTGTACAGGGATGCTGCCATGGCCTCGGTGCCGTGCAACCATCCAAAGCGTTAGCCAAGCAAAAGCATCTTTCCCCTCCTTTGGTTCAGTGGCCATTTATATGATTGTTTTAACTTTGCTTAATGATTGCAACTTTTTTCCCTTACAAAGTTTAAATGTAATGAATCTTAATATCCTAAGAAATGTATGAAATTCCATATGTAACAACCTTTACACTAAAGCTTGCTAAAGAGCCACATTTAGAGAAAGCCATTTAGAGAAAATGTATGTGTTGTTCATTGCAGCATCATTTACAATAGCCAAGCTATGGAGGCACCCCACATGCCCATCAACAAACAAGTGGATAAAAAAAGCTGTGGATATATAAACACATATACAATGGAATATTACTCAGCCATAAAAAAGAATGAAATCATACCGTTTGCAACAGCATGGGTGGACCTGAGGGTATTATTCTAAGTGAAATAAGCCAGTCAGAATAAAGATAGGTACCACATGATTTCACTTATATGTGGAATATAAACAAACAAAAGAGAAACAGACCCCTAGATTCAGAGAACAGACTGATGGTTGCTAGAGGGGCGGGGATTGGTGGCTGCATAAAAAAGGTAAGGGGATTAAGAAGTACAGATTGGTAGTTACAAAATAGTCATGGGGATGTAAAGTACAACATAGGGAATACAGTGAATAATATTGTAATAACTATGTATGGTGGCAGGTGGGTACTGGAAATATCCCAGTACAAAAGGGGGGGGCACATTGTGGAGTATATGATTGTCTAACCACGATGCTGTACACCTGAAACTAATACAAAATAACATTGAATGCAAACTCTAATTAAAAAATATTTTTTTAAAAAGAAAAAAGAGAATGTCTGTGTTTATATGTACAGCATCAATGGTGATTATGAAATGGTGATTATGTTCTCAGTGTCTAAGACACTTGATCCACAGATCAAGGGAGCATTAACTCATGTCTCTGTCCTTTCTGACTTTTTTCAGTTACAAAATGAATAGCATCCCAGGAGGCCGGTGTCTCATTCCAGGGACCCCGCGTGTCCCTCCTGCCCCAGATGGAGAAAGCAGGGCCTCAGCATGCAGAGGACAGAATAATGTGAGGTAAGAGTGGAAATGGTCTTTCCTTTTGTTGTTGGAATCTACCGTTGCCCAGGCAGCAAGACTCCGACGGGGCCGGGAGATGACAGCGAGGCAGGGGCGAGGGGACAGCCCATGCCCTGGTGTTTGCAGCCCCTTAAACAGCACCCGGAGGCTCAAGCGCAGATTCCAAGGTCATCGCTCCCTCTCTCTCAAAGCTCCTTTAGAGTCTGCAGTGCTTCTCCAGCCTCGATGAGCCCTTCAAACAGTGGCTTGTGGCTCCTGCCATTCCTTCCATCCCCAGCTCCCAAAACCTCAGAGCAGCATCTCAAGGCGTGTCTACTTTGGCTTACGCAGAGCATTACAAATCTTTCCCTAATCTCTCTTGGCTTCTTGCCTCTTTCCCTTGTGCACTGTTTGTTCCAGCATTCAGAAAACTGCTGGTCCCTCTATCAAACTCCACAGTTTATAATTTCCCAAGTCGTCACTTTTGAGCAATCAGATGCCCCCGTTTGTTGAACAGGAAAGAATAATCAAGCCTCGTGTCACATGCTCTGCTGTGCTGGGGTCCCTGGAGGGTTGGTGGTTGTTTTTTCAGCTATTGGAATGGAATTCTAAAATCTATTTTTCCTGACCTGAAGCAAAACTGGGCACCCCTTCCATACTCCCCCAACCCTGCCCAGTTCAGTCTCAGATTAACATGGATTTAAGTCCAACACAATGGGGGCAATAGAGGCTTTACAGTGAACTGATAGGAGACTCTGGACTCAGATGAGCCAAGCATCACCTCCACAGTCCCAGCCCTGGCTGCAGCCAGCCTGTGACTCAGGTGGTCTCCGGGTGCTTGGTGTGAGATCCCTCCCCCAGGCGAGTGTAGCGGCTGAGCCCTTGGCTTTGGAGTTCCAAGGACAGGAGCTTACGTTCTGCTCTGCCCCTTGTAAGCCGAGATCCCGAGTGAGTGATTCACTCAGGATGCCTGTCCTTCATCTGTGATAGAGGGAGCGCTGGAGTCCATGAGCAGAAGTTGTGAGGATTAAAGGAGGAAATGCAGTGCTAAGAATAGCACCAGGAAGGGGCAGTGGTTACCCCTCGTGTGGGGGCTTCCTGGGCCTCCCATCAGGCTTGGCTTCCCTAGACATGGACCACACTTTGTGCTTCTCTGTCTTCCCTGGGTCGTGTCAGGATGCTCCTTCCCTTAGTGTCCAGCTGAGCGTACTGACAAGGAGACAAAGTTAATCAAAACCAAAGGTGTGAATAACAAGAAGCTGGACGCCCGATGTCTCCCCGAGGAATGTTATGCTGCAAAGCATGCTTTTAATGAAAGACTGAGTTCTCTCAGCGGACATTCCAGCAGCGAGGGAACGACAGGGTGGGGATTCACATGTCTTCTCTGTAGATCCCGGCTCTTCACTGGGCTCTCTTTGGGAACGTGTCCATGTAGGGCTCTGGTAATCAGATGAGAGGGCTTGACGAGGAGGGGCTCCTAAGGGTTCTGTGTTAACCCGGAACTGATGGCATAAATGACAGACGTGCTGCAGTGTTGGGGGAAGGGTACAGATGTGTGCAATTTACTTTGAAATGGATCAAAAAGTAAGATGGATTGATAAATGGATAAAGGGCGCAATAGCTCGATATATCTTGATACAACAAGTACGTTTAATAAAATGTTAACGGTAGAATCCATAAGGTGAGTCCACATGTGTTCAACATAAAATTCTGTCAACTTCGCCATGTTTGGAAATTTTCATAGTATAAAGAAAAATGGGACAATTCCACAAAAAACAGAGTGTGACAGTCTTTCCCTAAAAGAATGACTAAAAGAGGTAATTCAGGAAGAAAGAGCACAGAAAGAAAAATGATAACTGAAGTACAGGAAGAATAGTCTAGAATTTGGGAGGAGAATGATTGGAGTTAATGTGTTTTAGGTCCTGATTATTATTGAGAGAGAGTTAAGATATTAACTTTAAACTTGATCAATACTTTCTGTTTGACAGGAAGTATTGATAGGGTTGCTGTAGGGATTAAGTAACAGAAAAAAAGTACAACACGGAGGAGACCAAGATGGTGGCGTAGATAAACACCGGAGACCGCTGCCGCAAACAACCATTTCAAAAATACAACTAAAAGGCTGAACGGACATCACCCAGAACCACAGGAAGGCTGGCTGAAGAGAGACTCTACAACTAGAAGGAAAGAGAACAGCAAATCGAGGCTCAGAGGCGGCGCAGTGTGGAAAATACAAAGGTACCGAGGTGCGCGTGCAAAGCGGGCTGGTGGCTGAGGGCGCGGTTGTCGTTTTCTGTCGGGAGTGAGTCTCAGACTCTGGGCTCCAGATCCGGGCGAGTCTCTAGGGACCCAGTCTCAAACGGGAGAAGCGGGATTATCCGGCATCAGTTGGAACCTGAGGGCAGCTTTCTCTCCGAGGTTTGCAGCGGCTGCCGGGGTTCTGAGAAGCAGAGCCTCTGGGAACGGGACTGAGCGTGGCCATAACTGCTCCCTCCGCCCCCGCCCTGTTGATCCCGCCCCGCCCAAACCCTGCGCACAGCCATTTGCCGGATCGCCTCAGGCAAAGGCTGGATTAGCGCCTCCCCAGAAGGCAGACGTTTTCCATACAGCTAATTCCTATAGCCAGTCGGCCTGGTGGTCAAATCCCTCTAGTGTTAACTACAACAATTAAGACTTGGCTAGAACAAGACTGCGCACAGAGACCACAAGGGGGTGCACCAAGAAAGCATAAAAGATGCGGAGACAAAAAAACTTGACAGAAATGGAGGATATGGAGCTAAGAATCGCAATTTTGAGGGCTTGCCATAAATTTGTGCAGAGCCTCACGAAAACTAATGAGACCCTCGATGCTACGATAAAGAAATTAGAAAGTAAGCATACACGGACTGAAATAAAGAATATTATACCCAATAGCAGACCAGAGGAGTACAACAATCAAACCAAAGATTCGACAAAAAACACCCAATTGGAAAAGCAAAATGAAAAAAGAATCCGAAAGTGTGAAGATAGTGTAAGGAGCCTCTGGGACAGCTTTAAGCGGTCTAATATCAGAATTATTGGAGTGCCAGAAGATGAGAGACAGCAAGATATTGAAAACCTATTTCAAGAAATAATGGCAGAAAACTTCCCCCATCTGGAGAAAGAAATGGACTTACAGGTCCAAGAAGCGCAGAGAACCCCAAACAAAAGGAATCCAAAGAGGACCACACCAAGACACATCATCATTAAAATGCCAAGAGCAAAAGACAAAGAGAAAATCTTAAAAGCAGCAAGAGAAAGAGGCTCAATTACCTACAAGGGAATACCCATACGACTGTCAGCTGATTTCTCAACAGAAACTTTGCAGGCCAGAAGGGAATGGCAAGAAATATTCAAAGTGCTGAATACCAAGAACCTACAACCAAGATTACTTTATCCAGCAAAGCTATCATTCAGAATTGAAGGTCAGATAAAGAGCTTCACAGATAAGGAAAAGCTAAAGGAGTTCATCACCACCAAACCAGTATTATATGAAATGCTGAAAGGTATCCTTTAAGAAGAGGAAGAAGAAGAAAAAGGTAAAGATACAAATTATGAACAACAAACATGCATCTATCAACAAATGAATCTAAGAATCAAGTGAATAAATAACCTGATGTACAGAATGAACTGGTGATTATAATAGAATCAGGGACATAGAAAGGGAATAGACTGACTATTCTTGGGGGGAAAAGGGGTGTGGGAGATGCGGGAAGTGACTGGACAAAAATCATGCACCTATGGATGAACACAGTGGGTGGGGAGTGAGGGTGGAGGGTGGGATGGGAGCTGGAAGGATGGGAGTTATGGGGGGAAAAAAGAGGAACAAATGTAATAATCTGAACAATAAGATTTAATTAAAAAAAAAAAAGTACAACACAGTTTGTCACATGGCATTTTTTTGCCATATATACAGGGGTTGGCAAAAGTAGGTTTAGAGTTGTAATACAATTAAATAATGCAATCATTAATAAATAATAATATAAGAATAAACTGTGTTTCACGTACCCACAACTGTAAACCTACTTTTGTCCACCCCTGGATAGTAAAGTAGGAATGGAAGGGGAAGTCCCTAATGATTGATAGATGGTGTTTAGCAGAATGAGAGCCAATGTCAGTCACAATGGTGAAATGCTAAAGGAATTAATTTTAAATTCAGGAACATGGAGATACCACAATAACCATTTCTATGATAATGAAAATCCTAGCTATCACAGTGAGAAAATAAAAATACAAGTAATGAGGATAGGAAAGAAAAAAAAACTATCACCATAGTCAGGTGATATAGTTCAATCTACATTAAACACCTCAAAAATTAAGTGTTTTAGCAAGATGATTTGATTTAAGATCAATATAAAAATCCATGGCATCTATAATAATAAAAGCGTAATATGCTAATTAGACCAGACAGCCGAACGACCTTCTGGTCATCCTTTGGACGACCTTCTGGACGAAGCCAGGGCTGTGAGGACTGAGGCAAGCTGCCGCAGCTGCAAGGGCCAAGCCCCTTGCACAAATTTCATGCATCGGGCCGCTAGTTTATATTATAAAAATGTTATGAAGGAACAAACTGTAGCAAATGGATGAATCTTGGAAAAAATTTGAGTGTAAAAAGCAAGTTGAAGAAGGTTAATATCCATTATGGTACCATCATTTTTATAAAGCTCAAAAACAAGGAAAACTAAACAGTGTATTGCTTAAAGATACAGATGTGAACCATTTTGAAAAGCAGCAACGAGAAACCCAGGTTTCAGGATTTTGCTTTCCCAGGCCAGACAATCAGGAGGAGACATCTGGGCCACTTGAAAGGTATTGGTCTCCTTCTTACGTTGAGCGATGATGCTCAGATGTTCATTGTATAATTATGTTTCACAATTGATGAAGACACTAAGAATATTTTCTATTAGTGAAGTATTACATTCAATATTTTTGGCATAAGCCAAAGCATCCAGTGACTTGTTGGTCATATTGCAAGTGTTGGACTTTATTTTTCCACTTAATTCTTATTTCCTATGGGACTTCTCAGCATGATGAGCCAGGCCAGAGTGACATTGTGAACTCTTTTCCCTGAAAAATAGCCTCTCCTTCCTTTCAGTCACATGCCCTTTTTTCTGCCCAGTTTCCTACGAACCAAAGACCCAAAGCTCCAGCTAACTGTTTGAGGAGGATTTTCCCAGCAGACCTCTTATTAAGAGACATGTCATGCCCAGCCAGCATGGCTCAGTGGTTGAGCGTTTACCTATGAACCAGAAGGTCATAGTTCAATTCCTGGTCAGGGCACATGCCCAGGTTGTAGGCTCGATCCCCAGTGGGGGCGTGCAGGAGGTAGCCAGCCAATCAATGATTCTCTCTCATCCTTGATGTCTCTATCTCTCAGTCCCTCTCCCTTCCTCTCTGAAATCAATAAAAATATATTTTGAAAAATACTAAAAGAGAGAGAAAGAGAGAGAGAGAGAGAGAGAGAGAGAGAGGTGTGAACCCATGGCATCACCCTCCCCACCAGCAGATTGCCTGACTGTCTCAAGGCTCAGGGCTCGGAGTCGTCCTGGAAGCCCTTTTATAGGGGAGTGGACCTCTCAAGGCTTGACTAGTTCATGGGACCAATGATTTATAAACGTGATTTAATTAAAAGCATCTTCTTCCAAAGAGCCATGAAAAAACTTGACTCTGGGAAGTTGAGTTCAAAGCCCTGACCAGGCAGGTGTGTGTGTGGGGCCTGCTGTCCCCTCGCCTCTGCCCCTGGGCAGCTCTGTGGACTTGCTGACTTTCTCTCTGTCTTCATTTTTCTTTCCTTAAATGTGTTGTGATCATATTAGCAGACTCCGTGGAGCCATGGAGATTCATAGTTAATAAAACCTGCTGGAAACCTAAACAGAAATGTGCACAGAGGCATGTGGAAGATTTCGCCGTCAGCCCCAGCCCAACCCCCACCTGGGGATTAGGTCAGTTTGGCACCTGCCTCCTGGGGAGCTGGGGCCATGATTCATCAGTTACTTGCTGAAGTAGCATGGGCATCTTTCCGAGCTGCTGGCCGGGGCAGCGTGCAAACTGATGTGCACCTCACAGACAGAGCGAGTGGGACCCGAGCTCCTTCCAAAGCTCTGTTGTGCATGCATGCAGGCCAGCTTTCAACTGAGTCCCTCTGCAATGGCAAACGCCAAGACCATGACTGAGTCTATGGGAATGAGGAGTTAGGAGCATGATTTAATTAAAAGCACTATTTCTGTCCAAAGAGTCAAGAAAAAACTTGAGTGGGGACAGTTGAGTTCAATGCACTGAAAGGACAGTGTGGGTGTCCATGATACAGATGGAACCAGGGGCCAGCAAGGGGCCATGGCCAAGTCCAGGCCAGAGGTATTGACAGAGCAGAGCAACCTACGTATGGTGCCTCCCAGGGCTGGTGCTGGATCGTCCTCTCTGCTTCTCACGCTATAGTCTGGATCCATCTTGGTCCCACTAGTGGCCTTTGCATGTTGGGTGACATGGTTGGGAGCATAGGCCGGGGTGGCTGAGCACGTCTCCCTGGGTTCCAGCAGAAGCTGACTTTAGAAGAATTCCTTTATCTTTCTGGGCTTCTTCTTTTTTTAAAAAAATATATTTTTATTGATTTCAGGGAGGAAGGGAGAAAGATAGAAACCTCAATGATGAGAGAAAATCATTGATCAGCTGCCTCCTGCACATCCTCTACTGGGGATTGAGCCTGCAACCTGAGCATGTGCTCTGACCGGAAATTGAACTGTGACCTCCTAGTTCATAGGTCAACACTCAACCACTGAACCACGCCGGCTGGGCTACCATACTTTCTTTAAATATGTTTTTCTGCTCTCATTCTTATTCTTCTCTTTTTCTGAGACTTTATTACATGCATGTTAGTTCACTAGATATCCCATAGGTCACTGAGGCTCTATTTGTTTAGATTTTATTTCTCTCTGTTCTTCAGATTGGATATTTTATATGGATAAATTATCTTTGAGTTCACTGACCATTTATTCTGCCATATCTAATCTGATCATCCAATTACGTTTTTCAATCCTTTTATTTCTGAAATTTTCATTTTTTATAGCTTCAATTTCTCTATTGAGATTCCCTATCTGCTTGCTCATTAAGACCATATTTTCCTTTAAGACTTTGAAGATATTTATGGTATCTGTTTTAAAGTCCTTGTATACTAATTCTAACATCTGGGTCATTTCAGGGTCTATATCTATTTACTGTTTTTGTCCTTGGTTATGGGTTAAAATTTTCTGCTTCTCACATGTCTAAAGTTTTTTGTTAATAATCTAGATATTTTGTGTGGTACAGCATAAGTGGCCTTTAATTTCTAGAGTTGTACTTAGGAGTTGGCCTTCCTAGTGTCCCAGCTGAGTAATTGGGATGTTAATGAGTGCTATCATGCTGGCTGGGCTAGAATTCCACTGTTTTCTGCCAGGCCTGTTGGAACAATGCGCAGCCAGCCCTTGACCAAGGATCCACAGAGAAGCTTTGCACAGTTTTCGGATCCTTCATGCGTCTCTCTCTCCCCACTCCCAGTGCAACTACCTTCTCTTCTGAGTTCTGAACTTTAAATTCTGCTTTCTCAGCTAAGCAGAACTGTACTACTCTGTTTGAGTGTTATCTCCTGATATTGAAGACAAATTGTTCTCAGCCAGAGAGCCAGGGTGAATGTGGGGCTCACATCATGTACTTTTCTTCTCTCGGGGACCCCAGTCCTGCAGTGCCTATTGTTCAGTGTCTGAAAATAATGCCCCCGTTTACTTGTCCAGCTTTATAATTGTTTATGGTGGCACCAGGTACTCCAAACTGTCCAGAAAAAGAAGTTCCTTTATGTGTTCATTTAAAATTCATGTGATAAAGTGGAAAATTACGAGATAATTATCTTAAGTCAACCCTATTATCACAAAGTCATTTTGACTCAAAAACATTTTGCATGTAAATATAGATGATATGTAAATGTTATGATTTGAAAAATTATCTAAATATAAGATGTATCTATTATGGTTTTTGCATTTAAGGATTGCTACTAGTTCTTGAAGATCTTAGCATGAGTTGTAGGAACTTATATTCCCATTGATATAGATTCCAAGGATGAATATTTCCTTTAGTCCTAACACTAGATCATAGATTGGCCAGACCTGAGAAGCTTGGACTATTATAAAAGTAATGACTTTATGAGAAATTATTTAAATAGAATGAGAGTTTAAGGTGCAGCCAGAGAATGAAATTGCTGTTACATTTCAGATATTAAAGAAAGTGTGACTCAAAGAGGAGACAGATGTTTATTTTAATTGCTTGAACTGCAGGAGTGAGAGTATGATTGACATCCCAGAATACCATACAACCATCACTCAACTACCGTGGGTCACACATGAGCCTTCCGGGAAGTTCTTTATTGAATGTTTTCTTTGCTTCAGTGGTTAAACCTGGACTGTCCAGGGACAGCCTAATGAGCCAGTAACATTTCCAGCTGAAACCTAATTAATGCAATGACATTAGGTTTAATGTCATTTAAACATTTTAAATGAGTTCAGGTTTAAAGGACTCATAAAAAAGATCTCATAAAAAAGATGTGCTAATGCCACCAAGTGCAAGTAAGAAAGTCTGCATCCCTATTATAAAGGAAAGGAAATATCAGCTCTCTGTGGTCAGCTCAATGGCAGTTTGTTTTTTTAGTGTCCAGTAAATTACTGTTTTCTTTTAAAATCGGCTAAGACTTTTGGTTCAGGCAGGATGTGTTAGAGCACCTGATCCTGAGAAGTATTCAGTAACTAGGCCTAGGCAGACCCCTTCCTGGGTCTGGAGACTTATTAGGGTTGGTCTGAGGCCGGGGTTAAGGTGAGAGAGTGTGTGACCTACAAAGGTCATTAAAGGTGTGAGACGGTGGTTAAGACTCAGGCTTGGAACCCGACCCACGCAGATTGCAGTCCTGACTCTGGGCAGATTAACTTGGCCTCTCGGAAAGCAGTTTCCACATCTGCAGAATGTTGATCATAATTGCATTGGCTTCTCCGAATCCACGTGATGCTTCAGTGAGATTTTGTTTATAAGGTCCCGAGACAGATCTTGAAGATAATAATGCTCAGTCAATGGTAGATGTTATTATGAAACATGCATATCCCATGACTTCTCTGTAAGTCTGCACATTACAAATAAAATAAAGCCAAAGCATTGCAGTGTTAAGATGCCGGTGGGTCATAGGTTAGGTATGACCAAGTCTCTCTCTCCCTCTCCCTCTCCCTCTCTCTCTCTCCCCCCTCCCCCACCCTCATCCCTTCCCATGCCTTCAGAAGATTGCTACTCTGTGCAGCACCTGGGAAGCCTCACGCTCATCCAGTGGTTAGTTAGGTACATCTGTCAATGTCATTTCCCAATGCTTGTGTTGTGACATTAAGCAGACTTGGGGCACACTGTTCAGGATCAAGGGGAGCACAGTTAATCCATCCTGGAGTTTGTACTGGGCGGGCCAAGCTTTGTTAGGCTGGAAGGAGGTGTCTCTTCTACTGGGAAGCCCCAGGAAGGCAGGAGCTTTCAGCGAGAAAACCTCCTCCCTGGTAGGTTGTTTCCATGGACAACTGCCCAAAGGATGCTTTCTGGGAGGTGGGATGCTGGGAAAGCGGATTTTAACGTTTATAATTTGTTTGCATGGGTGAGCCAGGTGTCCACTGAGACTCTCTGGTTGTCCTCTGTGTCCTTACTCTGCTTGACATTCTTTATCTGTCTCCATTTCCCCCCTGAACCTTGCCTGCAAGGTGAGAAGATCTTAAACCATATAGTGTCATATGGACAAAATTGTGCCCTTGATAGAGTACTTTAGAAACTAGAGGAAAGGAAATGTCAAGACTACCTTTTCTACTCCTCCCCACGCACCTGGGCATCTGGGGCAAGGTGAGCCTGGAGGCAGCAACAACACCCGGTAATGACAGCTCAGTTGACAGGTTCAAACAATGGTGTCTTGGAGTGAAAGCACTCTTCAGGCTGTGATGAAAGCCTGTCCACTTGTTGAAAACCTCTGATGCTGAGATTGGAGGGAAAACAGAGCCAAGCCTGACTTCTCCTCCCTGTTCACCTCGGTGGCTTATGCATTTGAGTCCTGAACCAGGGCGGCTTAGTGCAAACAGCCTGGCAAATTTTAATTTTTAAAAATATATTTTTATTGATTTCAGAGAGGAAGGGAGAGGGAGAGAGAGAGAGAGAGAGAGAGAGACATTAATGCTGAGAGAGAATTATTGATCAGCTGCCTCCTGCACACCCCCTACTGGGGATCAAGCCTACAACCAGGACACATGCCCTAATCGGGAACTGAACCATGACCTCCTGATTCATAGGTAGACGCTCAACCACTGAGCCACACCAGCCTGGCCATTTTAAATTTTTTAAGAGGACAAGCCATAAATGTCTCTGTGATGTTTCAGATTTCCAAAGTGAAGGAGCTCTCTGAAGTGTCTCAATAAAAAGGGGTTTTGTTGGGGCCAGAACGACAAATGAGATAGCACAGCCATCCGCACTCGGGCTGTGTGCAGGGCTCGTTGTCAGCCCTGGTTCACACGCAGGAGCCAGAGGCCAACAGTGACCTCAGCTCCACTCCCCACTCCCAGCGCCAGTCACGGGGCCTCAGGGCCTTGACCTCAGCGAGACTGAGCCCTCCACCCAGGCCCCAACCGCAGGCTCCCGCTCCAGCCGCTGAGGGGACCAGAGGTGGAAAGTTTACTGATTGACTCACTGGGGGACTTTCCAACTTGGAAGCCAGGATCTTCTTCCTGTATATTTCAATAATAAAAAATAATTACTGCCGCTGGTGAATTTTTGTGCTAACCACCAGGTCCAGACATCTGCATTAAACTACGCTGCAAGGCCTGTCGTAGAGATTTTTCCACAGCTGCAATACTCTGCACAAACTAGGACATGTCCAGCAGCTGTACCCCCACGAAAGCATGGCAAAAATGAAGGCGTCTCAGATAGAAGGGAACTGGCCGGCTGTGCATGTCCTCACGGCCGACCTGAATAGTGGCTGCTTTTGGCTAATGCTACAGAAATGAGAAATGCGCCATTAGTTAGAACTATGAAGACAGGACTGCATGTATTCATCAGAGAGGGGACTGGAGGAAGGGGGAGAAAGTTGGCCCTGAGTTGGATTTAGAAGACTGGATTCAAATTGAGAGGCAGCCTGAAAAGCTGGGGCCGATTAGCAACCTCATTCCTGTCACAGAGGAAGAATCAGCAGCAGGAATTTGGAAGGAGTCCATTTCCACGCTGTTTTTGAGTATCCAGTTTAGCATTATGGGAGCTAAGAAGCTTTATCATTACCTAATACTGGTTGTTGCAATACATAGACATGTGGTCATATCTTAGAGGAGAATATTTACTTAAGTGGGAAATCGGTGACCCTTTTCACAAAGAGCACAAATGTGTAGCATTTGTAGAAGTGGCCATGCCTGTCTTGCTCTGTGCACACGGACGTCACCAGGCCTGCATGTCCTGCGTGTCCTGCGTGTCTCTCAGCTGACTCAGCCGCTCCTCCCCCACCTTGGACTCCTCTTATCTTTCCATTTACCCTTTTCCTTGGTGCTGTGAGATTATTCAGGGAGCCACAAGTCAGGGTTCTCTGGAGAAACAGAACCAAAAGGAGAGCCATATATATATATATATGAAAGAAATGTTAAGGAAGGGACATGTGATTATGGGGCTGCCAAGCCCAGAATATGCAGGGTGGACCAGCAGGCTGGAAATTCGGGCAGAGGGTTTATGTTGTAGTCTTTATGGTGAATTTCTTCATTTTAGGAAGTCTCCGTTTTGGCCCCATACGGCTGTCAGCTGATTAAATGAAGCCCACCTATAGTATGGAGGGAAATCTTGATTTAAAGCCAACCAATCAAACATGTTGGTCACATCCACAAAATACCTGCACAGAAGCATCTAGACTAGTGTTTGACCAAACAACTGGGCACCACAAACCAGCCAAGTTGACACATAAAAGTACCCATCACACCTCGTGTCTGTTTCAGAAACATTCCAGAGCTCTGGAACTCCCAGAGGAGTCGCTCCCCACAGCCCCCGGGCTGAGCTCTGTGTGGGGCCAGTGGGGCCTGGTGGGTGAATGTGTGGGATAATATTATGAATAGTGTTTCCAGAGGTGGAATCAATGTCATTTGGCTGTGCTCAACTGTTAATAACATCTCCAAATTCTAGAACACTGAAAAGATACAAGAAGGATTATTGAGGGCTAAAAGGGGAATAAATACTATTTACAGTTCGGCGACAGGTGGCTACCACTGTGAAGCCAGAGTGCAGAAGTGTGCACCTCTCCTTTGCTCCCTCCCTCAGACATACCACGTACACAGAGTGGCAGCAGACCAGGCGGAGGGCAGCCTGGGAAATTCCATGCTCTCCTGCTAAGCCCTTGGCCCTGGAGCCGGGCCTGCCTGGGGTGCAGCTATCTGCTTGCAGAAGGGGGGCTGTTGAAGGATGCCCAGGACTCCGTGTTTTACAAAGTGCCTGCCAGTCATCGAGAGATGGGTCACTGGTCCAGAGTCCCAACCTGCTGCCTCCGCCTGCAGGGCCCCCACCCTCGTCCCATCCATGCTCTCCTACAGGGACATTCATTCCTTCTTGACTTGTGGATTGTCGAGTGCCAAGTTCAGGAGGAGAGAGGATTTCTCTTTTTTTCTCTTTGTTTGGACCAGCGTGCCTGTGCCTCTGCCCCTCTGCCTGTGGAATCTTCCTCTTCCTTCTAGGCAAGCACAGCCCCTCCTCAGCTAAGCTCTCCGGGGCCTCCAGCCAGGCAGAGCTCCCCTCTATCGGCTCCCGGGGGCTTATTCTTTCTATCACTCACTTAAAAACATCTTGTCCAGCTGTTGGTAACTTTTAGGTCGGGATTTTATCTCTTTAACAAGGTTGGAAACTCCCCGAAAGCTTAGCCCAAAGGTCACATTTATTTAAAACCTGTCCTACGCTGCCTCCCGCAAACACTGCGCACATCCACATAGTCCATACCCACCTAGGCATGTGCGCACGCACGCACACGCACACACACACACAGCCCAGAGGAGAGGTTTACTAAATACCTGTGAGTGATGCTGATGACTGCTTCAAAGACTAGCTTATGATCATTTGACATATAATAATGACAATTTTTACAGAAAAGTTTATCCTCAGAGTTAGTTTATGTAGTTTTCTATCTTAAAATTGCATTCGTTGAGCAATTACTATGTGCTAAAGACTACTCAAGACACATTATGTGTATGTTGTCTTAAATCTCGCAACAGCCCTGCAAAGTAAGAATTCACATGCAGGTTTTTTAAGTGGCCCATTGTGACTCAGAGTGGTTAACTCATTTGGTCAAAGTCACTCAGCTCATAAATGGTGGGATTGGGGTTTATGCTTATTTGCACCTACCAAGCCACACCACTGTGCATAGTGAGTGTAGGAAAGGAAGGGAAGCGGGGAACCTCCCCATCACTGTGACACCTCCATGGTTTGGCCCAGGTATCATTTGGAAGTTACATGAGCTTAGCCAAATCTCAAAGTCATCCGAGTCCTTCTGGTTAGATTGCTTAGTCTGTAATATGGTGGTGGGTGGGGGGGGGGGGGGGGGCGAGGGAGGGCGGAAATGATTTTCCTACCCTACATACAGTATCAACACTACAAAGAGACTGACTGTAGTTCTAGGGTTTATTTAGAATCACCTTCTATACTTCATGGAGCATTCTTGATTTTCTGTCTGCCCAAGATACATTTGATATTTGTTTCTGGATCCATTTTGCATCAAACAAACAAACATCCTACCTTTCAGAGGCTGGAACCCCAAGACAGATGAATGACAAGGGAAGGCAAGCCCTCTGCTTGTCAGTTTTCTTCTCAGTTATTTCTGCAACCAACTCTACATCATACAGAGATCACTAGGGTTCTGTCATTTTCATTTTTAATTTTAGTATATGATTTTGGTTTTCATTTATATTTTTACTAGCAGTAATTTTTCTTCATGTAGTGCCACTTCTGAGGCAGGGCCCAGTTGAACTGGCCAAGTCTGTCCTACTGACATTGACCTAATAAGTAGAAAAAGTCATTCCCAGCTCATCCACGGAGTTGTCAACAGTAAGGTAACCTATCGATGCGGAGAATGAGGATGGGGCCTGAGAGAGGGAGCCGGACAGTCAGTCACTTACATAAACAACAGGCTCCCCCAACCCTACACTTACCCCCTTTCCCTTGTTAGAGCTCTAAACTGTTCCTCTTCCTCCTCAAACTTTGAGAGCAGATTTCCAGGAACAATGGCCAGTTTTCAAACATTCCCTAGAAAGGGTGTAGCCCTGCATTTCGCATTCTCCCCCACCCGCACATCAGTGACACTTGCAAGCCCAGCTTTTTATGTTTTAGCCTCAGTGCATTCAGAGGTGAAGCAGAGATAACTCCCCTTCAGGGCGATGGCGAGGGAACTGTGAGAGCCTGGAGGAGGCAAGGTCCGCAGGGGAGAGAGCTTGGTTATATTCTACCCCGTCTCTAAGCTGCTTGGTTTCTAGTCCTTTTTCCTACAGTTTGACTCCTTTGAAAACTACGCTCCTAAGAGAAGTCTGCAGGGGGCAAGCCTTCCAGGCTCCTGCTGGACGGTGCCAGGCCAGCACGCGGAAGGCCCTTGGTTTGCAGACATGGGTAAACCTGCCGATTGATCTGCACCGGGCCCTGTGCCCCCGCCGCTACTCAGCCAGCATTGAGACTTGCAGGCGTCTAAGGAGCATACTTTTTGGAAGCCATTTCTTCTCTGGGCTTTTGGACTATTATGATGTCATTCACGCTCCCCTGTTTTTATTTCAGATGCATAACATCCACACAAAATGCTGGCGGTCACGATGGTGTTGGGCTCCAAAAACTTAGGGCTTGTCTTTTCGTAGCCAGTGGCTCAAACAGCATGGCCTTCTGAACTGGAGTTGGCACCATTCCTAGCATTTGCTCAGTGGGAAGTTCAGTGTGGGGGTGGGAATAGTGGTGCAGTAGGTCCACTTCTATTCATTGGGAACCCCCATAATATTACAGACCCAAGAATATGCCGTTCTCAAGGCAGTAGCTTGTTATTATAGGTAAGTCTAAAGAGCTTTAGATTGTCTTCACCACCTTATGGAAGGGCTAGTAAATACCCGTACAGGATGATCCAGTTGCAGAGATGTTTGCACAGGCACAGTGACACCAAGGAGCAGCATCTCCATCATGTCCTACCTCCAGTCACCCCAAGTGAAACTAGTGAGCTTGGGATGAGAGTGTAGCTCCAGTACAGATCCTCTAGGCCAGTGGTTCTCAACCTTCTGGCCCTTTAAATACAGTTCCTCATGTTGTGACCCAACCATAAAATTATTTTGTTGCTACTTCATAACTGTCATGTTGCTACTGTTAAGAATCATCATGTAAATATCTTCTATGCAGGATGGTCTTAGGCGACCCCTGTGAAAGGGTCGTTCGACCGCCAAAGGGGTCGCAACCCACAGGTTGAGAACCACTGCTCTAGGCCCTTCTTCTAACCGGATGGCCAGCCCTAGACCCCATTATTTCTTATATTGAGATTTATATATGCTGGGAGTGAAAACTGAGTGTCTCTAGAAGTCTGTGTATTAGGTATCTGTTGCTGCATAACAAATGACCCCAGAACTGAGTGGCCCACACAACAATCCCCCTTTGTCATTTCTCACAGCTTCTGTGGGTCAGGATTTCAGTTAGGGCACAGCAGGGGTGGCCTGTCTCTGCCACGTGACCTCTGGGGCCTCAGAAGGGAGTGTCACAGGCTGAGGGTTGAAGCCATATGAAAGCCCATCACAGTCATATCTGGTAGCTGATGCTGGCTGTTAGCTGGGGGTCCAGCTGGGGCTGTGGGCCAGACACCCACATGTGACATCTCTGTGTGGCCTGGGCTCCTGACAACGTGCTGACTGGCTTCTAAGGGTAGCCGTCTTGGGACCCAGAGAGAGCCAGGCAAAACTGTATACCTTCTGTGACCTTGACAGGCGTGCAGTCACTTCTGCCGTGTTCTACGGGCCAAGGGGTCACAGAGGCCTTGGTTCAAGGGTAGGGTGCAGGGACTCCCCCTCTCATTGCACTGAGAGCATAGGGGGGTGGTGGTGGGGGAACGGATATTGGTTCAGCCACCTCTGAATCGTACAGCCCGCTGTGGGCACCCTCTGTGTGCCCTGGAGTTCCTGTGGACGTGCCTTCATTATCGGCCTTAAATGGCACAGGCCCTCCTGAATAAATGCCGATGGAACTCTGCGAGACCCAGGTGCCTCCCGTCTCCTGTGGGGTACAGCGTGGTTCAGCAGTTCAGCGAAAGCCCGGAAAGACCGGCCGATTGGAAGAGAAGTGAGCTGAGTGCTGGGCTCTCCTCCCTGCTAGGCTCTGGAGAAACATCTGGAGAGCACAGCTAATGCAGCCCCACCTGCAGATGCTGAGCCTGCTGTTTCTCTCAGCGCAATCCCATCAGACTCACCGGACAGCAAGCCGATCCAGGTGTGACAGTCTTTCACAGAGGTCCGTGGTGACAAGGCCACTCTCTGTCCAAGGATTCTGGTTCTAGTCGGAGGAGATGGACAATACACAGAACAGAACAGACAAAGAGGCACATGAATCAGAAAGTGGAGCTAGGGCCGGGCATTTTGGAAATGTGCGCACAGTGGCATTCAGCACGGTGGCGCGTTCAGAGTGCTGGATCAACGGGCTCCTGGGTATGTGTCAGCCAGGTCCATTCTGTGGCTGGAGGAGCTAGAGTCGCTAGGGAGACCCCAGGCCTGTGCACTAATGCCCAGGAGAAGTCCCACAGGTGTCTCAGCATGGCCAAGGTGAGGATTCCCGATTCCTGGCTGCAGGCTTTCCCTGGGCTGCAGGGCCCCAGGCTGTGGTGGCCCGTCCAGGCCTCAGGTCAGCGGGGGATGGAGGCTGGGCCAGGAGCTCTGTCCACCCGGGGCCTGGACTGTGTGCTCAGAGGCCATTTGAGAACTAAGTCAATGAGGAACCCACTGAGAAGTACAATCTTCCCCATCCATTCAGATCAGAAAATGAGTTAAAACTTCTTTCTTACGTAGTAGATTTGGTCATGAGAAGCTGGGTGTAAATACAGGTTTTGTGGGTTAGGTTGCATTTTAAAAGCTCTCTGACATCAGGATTGGCAAAATGTTGGAGGTGAATGAAGGGTGCACGGGGGCCCATTACACTGTTCTCTCTCTCTCTCGCTGTATGCTTGAAAAGTCCTCAACTAAAAACCAAGTGAGTAAATACATAGCTGCTCTTCTGGCAGTGGCTCTCGCTTTCTCCTCTTAAAATGAGAACACTTAATTCTAACCACTTTTTTTTTTTTTCACAATTAACTTCTACAAAATGAATGTATAACTGTTCCTGCACCCTGGGTTTCTGAAGCCAAACATTAGCATATTGAAGTGATTTGCAGGATTAACTCCACCTTTCATGTCATTGATGCTTAAGTAATCTGAATAGTTTCTGCCTATGGGGAATATGTTTATGAAGCATCAGGAGGAAACAGGGGGTTGGAGAAGTTGTCAGAGCGATAAGAGGGCCTCCAGCAGGTCAGTGACCCTGGGCGTGTCTCCCTGTGTCTCGGGATTTTAGTTTTCTCATAGGCAGAGGAGGAGTTTGCTCTGGATCACTTCAAAGACCGAGCCTTCCTACATTGGAAAGAGAATTTTGGGGGCCACCGCATGTCATAACTGAAAATACCACGATCACTTGAGACAGACAGAGAGAGATTAGAATTTCCCTTTCCTTGGACCAGAAGTCAGCACATCCCTCGAGGCCTGTCAGAATGTTCATATCACCCAGAGGCTTCTCGCCTCTGAGTTCTCTCCTCCCTTCCTAGGCTGACCCTAGACATCAGGAAAAGGAGCCGAGGACAAGGGGAGGAAGAGCTCCTGGCTGCTGACAATATTTCACAGAGTTCTGAATTTATGAGCTAACACTGCACACTAGGTCATGCTTTTCATGTGGAAGAGCCACTCCTGCACCTGCACCCTACTCCCTGCATCTTCACCCCAATCCCCACACCTGCACTCCACTCCCAGAACCCGCACACGGCCTGACCCAGCTGTCCTGGGACCTGACACAGCCCTGCACTGGCCCCTGTCTGAATCTCCTCCTTTTTATGCAGGACTTGCTCTACACTTTCTCTAGGAGACATTTCAAACTTCCCCTCTGCTGACCCCACCTGGCACCCTCTCGCCCAGCCTCCTGCTAGAGTCCCATCCCCCCCCCACCAACCCCCCATCACTTGTGTTCTCAGGGCACCTCTTCACCAGAGAGCGCGTGCCCTGAGGGCCAGCTGTGTCTTTATTTCTCTAGGTTGTTGTTCTTTTTGGTATCCTTGGGGCCCAGGACAATGTTAGACATACAGCCATTTCACGTTGCTGCTGCAGCCATTGTGGGTCACTATAGTCTTTCCTTTCCTTTCCTTTCCTTTTTCCTCTTTTTATTCCTCCCCTCCCTCCCCTCCCTCCCCTCCCCTCCCCTCTTCTTTTCCAATAAAGGCAACTTGGAGATAAAACCACAAAGAGGCCTACATGCCAAGGACCATCCTAAACATAAGGACTTGTGTTGGGTTCCCTGAGGCAGGTCACCCCTGAGGGCCTTGTGCTCTGCCTGGAGCGCCCTCCCCCAGAGCCCAGTGAGCCAGCGACTTAGAGGTGTTTACACATCTGTCTTCCCCCCATTTCCCGGGGCCTCTGAGTGTTACACCAGAGGCGCTCATTTCATGCTCGGGAGGGAATGACTTTCCCCCTTAGGTGGCCACATACCATGAATGGGGCATTGAATGATGGGAGAGTTTTGAGTTTGTTTCCTGCACTGGGTGCCTAAGACTGGGGTGAGGGAGGCTCCAGACCCAGGCCAGCTCCTCCAGCCCTGCGCCCGGAGGCAGGGGCTTCTTGGGGGCAAGTCAAGAAAGCAGTAGATCCCAGACAAGAAAAAGCTAAAGGCTGTCACCATCAAACCAGTATTTCAAGAAATGTTAAAGGGGCTTCTTTAAGGAGAAGAAAAAAAAGACCAAGAATAGGAATAATAAAATGGCAGTAACTACAGACCAATCAACAATGACTTTAAATGCAAATGGATTAAATGCTCCAATCAAAAGACTTATGGCTCACAAAGGCAAGCACTTACAGTGTGCCTCCCCGCCTCCCCGCACTGAACTCCAGAGTCTGCTGGTTTGAATTCTCCTCCCCTGCCGTTCCTGCACAGCTCGGCCAGCCCTGAGACCCGGAGTCAGTGTCACCTCTGAGGAATGCAAAACGCTTCTGGTCCCAACACAGCTTTGCTTAATAATATGCTCTACACACTCAGGGAGCCCATTTGGGTAAAATACAGTTTTCCCTTTTCATGCATTTGCTACTTTCTCCAAACAAATTCGCAGGAAGACGCAACATCAGCATTTTGACAATTTGGAACTGAAAGAGCGAGTCTAGAGTCTGGAATTTCATGTCTCTCCTGATTGAAAAAATAAAAGCCTTTGAAGTGTATGAATCTGTGCTCGGCAAGGCCTGCGCCTGGCATCGGCTCATTTTTCACAGACCAAGCTGACGCATGGACGTCAACCCTCCACCCTCCACACCGAGGCTCTGCCCGCCAGACCTTTCACACACTCGACAAGAAGGGATGTGGCCCCCATCACTGGGCTCCCACAGACAGGAGTCCCCCCAACTGTCCCCTCTCCATCTTCCTAACCATCCGCTCCCCACCCAAAGTGACACACACAAACGTGGCTCCCCACACCAGGCAGCCGGCGAAATGCCTTCTGGAGTGTGGGAGGCTGGACGCTGGGGCGGCATCGTCACGCAGTGTCCCTTCTCCCTGGCGGCTCATGCATGGAGCTCGAGCTGTGTGACAATACCATACAATACAATAGCGTATTAGTTTCAGGTGTGCAGCATAGTGATGAGACATTTCTATAACTTATGAAACGACCGGCCTGATAAGCCTGGTACCCATCTGACACCATCCAGTTATTACAACAATAGTGACTATATTCCCTGTGCTGTACTTTACATCCCCAGGATTGCCTTTATAACCGGCAATTCGTACTTCTTAATTCCTTCCTCTTTTTCTCCTATTCCCTCACCCCCTCCCCTCTGGCAACCATTAGTTTGTTTGTTAGATTTCACATATAAGTGAAATCATATGGCATTTGTCTTTCTCTGACTTACTAGGTGTACCAGTTAATAATGCGGAGTTTTTTTTCAATAGATGGAGTTACACATATGTTGATATATATGCAACTTGATATGTATGCTATTTTGCTGTATTGACAGCAAGTTTCAAAACTTCATATGTCAAATGTGCTGAAGGTGTTAACATCATAGATATTTTTATGCTTAAAAATGTCGAATTTCATGCCAAAAAAAGAGCACTTGCGGGAAGTTTTAATTCATTATTTTGAAGAAAAAGTTATCATATACTTCAGGAAGCTTATGGTGACATGCTCCATCTCAAGATACTTGTGAACACTGGTTTAAACGCTTTAAAAGTGATGATTTTGATGTGAAAGACAAAGAACGTGCAGGTCAACTAAAAAAGTTTGAAGACCAACAATTACAAGTATTATTAAATGAAGATGCGTGTCAAACTCAAAAACAACTTGCAGAAAGATTAAACGTTGCTCAGCAAACAATTTCTGATTGTTTACAAACAATGGGAAAGATTTTAAAGGAAGGAAAATGGGTGCCACATCAACTGAATGAAAGACAAATGGAAAACCGAAAAGTCATCAGTAAAATGTTGCTTCAACGGCACGAAAGAAAGTCTTTTTTGCATCGAATTGTGACTGGCGATGAAAAGTGGATTTATTTTGAGAATCCCAAACGCACAAAATCATAGGTTGATCCAGGTCAACCATCAACATCGACTGCAAGGCCAGATGGCCTCGGAAAGAAGACAATGCTCTGCGTTGGGTGGGATCAGGAAGGTGTGGTGTATTATGAGCTTCTAAAACCAGGTGAAAACATTAATACTGATCGCTACTGACAACAAATGATCAATTGAACCACACTTTGATCATGAAACGACCAGAATGTGCCAGAAGACACGGAAAATTTTGCTTCATGATGACACACCATCACACACTTCAAAACCAGTTAAAGACACGTTAAAAGATCTTGCCTGGGAAGTATTTACCCACCCGCTGTATTCACCAGACCTTGCTCCTTCAGATTCCCACTTGTTCCGATCGACGGCACACGCACTTTCTGAGCAGCACTTCCAACCATCCGAAGAAGTGGAAAATTGGGTCTCTGAACGGTTTGCCTCAAAACAAGAAAAGTTCTATTGGGACGGTATCCACAAATCACCTGAAAGATGGGGAAATGTGTAGCTAGTGATGGACATTACTTTGAATAAAGCACTTTAGATGTTTCTCTTGAAATTATCGTGTTCTCGTAGATTACAAAATCCGCCATTATTAACCAGTACACCTAGTATTTTTCTTAGCACAATACCCTCTAGGTCCATCCATGTTGCAAATGGCAAGATTTCATCCTTATTATGACACAAACATTCCATTTGTGTGCTACATCTTCTTTATCTGTTCCTCTGTGATGGACACCAGGGTTGCTTCCATATCTTGTCTGTTGTGATCATGCTGCAGGGAACGTGTGGATACAGATGTCTTTTCGATTTAGTGTTTAGGGTTTCTTCAGATAAACACCCAGAAGTGGAGCTGCTGGGTCCTTCTTATCTCTTGTTATGCAGCCTTTATTTTAGAGTCTATTTTGTCAGATAGAAGTATTTTGCTACCCCAGTGGGTTTTTTTGTTTCTATTTGAATAAAATATATATTCCCATCCCTTTACTTTCAGTCTGTGTGTGTCTTTCAATCTGAAGCGATTCTCTTGTAGACAGCATATGTAAGGTTCTTGTTTTCTTATTCATTCAGTCTCCATATGTCTTTTACTTGGAGCATTTAATCCATTTGCATTTAAAGTAATTGTTCATAGTTCTGTAGTTACTGCCATTATATTATTCCTTTTTTTGGTCTTTTTTTTCTCCTCCTTAAAGAAGCCCCTTAAACATTTCTTGTAATACTGGCTTGGTGGTAATGAACTTTAGCTTTTCTTGTCTGGGGTCTATTGATTTCTTGACTAGACCCCAAGAAGTCATGTTGGAGAGGCCCATGCGGCAAGGACTTGAGGGTGGCCAAGTCCCACAGCCAGCAGGGAACTGAATCCTGCGTGCAGCCACTTGAACTTGGGTGTGGCTCTTTCCCCAGGGGAGCCTTCAAATGAGACCCCAGCCCTGCCTGACAATTCCATTGCAGCCTGGGAGGCACTAAAACAGAGGGCTCAGCTGAGCCGTGCCAGGGGTCCTGGCTCACAGAAACTGTGCAAGAATAAATGTTGTTGTAAACCTTTAATTTTCGATTATTTGTTATACAATAACTGACATACGTAGTACCTTAAAAACATGCTAAAATATCTGGGGATACATGATTGGGAGGCGTTATTATTGACAATTTGGGCACTAGGGAACTTTTGCTATAAAAATATGATATTAAAAAGAAGAGCACTTAATTTTGTAGTCACAGGTTGATGAGGCTAGAAGAGCCTGGTTATTTGAGAAGTTGCTTGCGAATTATTTATTTCTCAAAACAATGTGTCTCACCCTTTGCTCAGCACCTCTCTCTTCTCTCGTTGTTGTCTGATTGCCCACCTGGACACTGCTTTCCGGCCTGCCTTGTTGTACCAGTGACTCAGTTGGACCATGTGCATGTCTCTGATTTTAGTTTATTCAAAAAGAGTTGATCCCATTGGCTCCTTTCATGGCGTCTAATGATCAAGTGCAGCTCCCCACCCCCCACCCCAGCCCACGCTCAGGCCTGGGGACTTCATTTCCCAAGAGGAACCAGAACCTCTGAGCCCTATCTGTGCAGAGAGGGGTTTTAGACACGGAACACATCTATTCAAGAAAGACTTGGAGAATCAGGGCACAATCCATCCAAAATGAGTTCATATGGGGGCGACATTTAAGGGAATATCATCCACTTTAAACTCTGAAGCCTTGGAGGCCAGCCAGCCCCCCCACCCCCAGCCTGCTGGTTGGGATCACTGTTGCAAAGGGAATTCAGGATAGAACGTGGGCTAGAACACGGGCCAACCCCTGCTGGCAGCGTCCCTGTGGCCTGTGGTCCTCTCACCACATGTGATCTTTGGTATCCGTTCCTGACAGTGGCGATTCCAAGCAAGGCTCCCACCGCAGGGGCCTGGAGAAAGCCCAGGCCTTTGTCATCCAGGAAGTTGCTACATTCCTGGCCCTACACCCCCCGCACCCCCCCACCCCCCGCCACCCCGCCAGTCTCCATACGTGTCTCGGCTTTACTCTCATTAACATCAAGACCTCATTCCTCCATGTTTTCTCTTGGTTGAAATCCAGTTGAAGTGGAGAATTTGCATATTTCAAAGTCTACGGTTGGATTTGGAGTATTCTTAATTTCTCCTCAGCCTTTCAACTTTATTTTTCAGATACAGTGCTGGCGGGCACTCCCTTTTAAGCCGCCTTTGTGATGCTGAGTTCTGCTGACACACCTCAAAGTTTGGGGAAATGCTAGAGAAGATTTCTGCAATGAACAAAATGCAGTGTTTAGGAAATTGCCCACATTATGTTGTCAAAAATAGGTTTTTTCCTCTTAATTTGTTTTATATCAAAGCATTTAGACTAAGTTTATTTTAAGCATTAACTGTTTGAGAGGTTTTCTTTAATATACCAGCCATTTGTATCTCCTTATTATGAAAGAATCCCCTCTCCCCCCCCCACCCCCCATACATCACTACCTAGATGTGAAGAAAGATAAAGGGGTTCCTATGTGTGACCACTTTCTGAGCCTTCCCTTCCCTCAGATGTCCCAGGACGAAGGTTAAATCAGGCATGGGACTTGCAGAATGAGAATCTCCGGCAGACCTTTGTGTGAGGCATTCTTGGTCTTGGGACACTGGTTGGTTTCTAGACCAGGAAGGAGGCGAGCTGGCGGAACCCAGGGCTGACAAAGCTGGGTACCACAGGGTGCTGGGGAGCTGCAGCTGCAGGCTGAGTGTTGGACCAGGTCACTCCCAACTCTTCTATCCTCATAAACTTATTTGCCAAACTCTGTCCTCCCACCATGGGGGCAGGTGAGCTGGAGGAATTCCTTAGAGTGGAGGCTAGAGTGCGGGTGTGCTCATCTGGGCAACATGAAAGTTCAGACCAAGGGAAAAAGCAAAGCTGAACTGAGGTATCCAGATGTATTTCTTCCCTTGGTCTCCAGGGATCTGGCCTTGACCTAGGGGCTGGCCTTGCATGCAGGAGGGATGGGGCTGCAGACCTAGAGCAAAAAAACAACTTTGGGAATCGAACAGGCAGAGCAGGAGGAATAGAAAGGGGCTGGGCAGAAAGGAGGAACAGCCCTGCATGCAAGGACAGCAGCATGAGCGAGGAGGAAGGCTCACAGAGCAGGACAAGGAGGCGGGGACCCAGGAGATCCTGTGAGGCGCAGGGACCTCGGCAGGGCCCACTGATCTCATCTCTGGTGGAGAGGGCATAGGAAGGCCGACCCAGCACAGCAAATCCAGTTTCCCAAGCCAGGAATGGAGCTTAGAGCATTGCCAGGAGAGAAGGGAGGCCAGGAGCTGGTGTCAGAGTCGTGATCTAGAGTTAGCAAGACAAGACCAAGTTCAAATAAGGACCCATAGCGAGGGGATGTGCAGGGTGGCGGGAAAGCTTTGCCTTGCCCAGGAAACGTGTTTAGCCTCTGCTTGCATTACTACTCAGCCAATGCATGACCTCTGGGGGGTCACGTGGGATACTGAGAGGGCCAGCCTGGAAGGGATGCTGGATGCTTAAATGGACAGCCATTACTCAGAGAGCATCAAGGGCTCAGGATAATTTCATCCCCCTGGTGGGAAAGAAACACACCATCAGGTCTTCAGACCTTGGGTCTGTTGCTCCTCAGTTGTTCACGGGGGCAGTACCTGCCTGTGGGGAAGGAGCCTCTTTGAGGACCACAAGGCGGAGGCGGGGTGTCATCCTCCTGCCTGAGCTGCAGGGTGTGGGGGAGAAGGCAGGCTCGGGCTTCCGACAGCCAGTGGACATTTTCTGGGAGAAGTCTGTTTGGTTCCTGTGGTGCAGGCTGGACCTGGGGATGCTGCTGATGCTGCAAGAAAGATGGCTGAGGCGGAGGCTGCAGACCTGTCGGCGATCACATTCATTGTCCTCGGCTGGATTGGGCATTTTCAGATTTTCCTGCTTTGGGTTATTTTGCTGTTAGCATTTTTTTTTTTACCTTATTTTTTTCTCTTTTGCCAGTAGGAAAATGTGTGTTTCACATTTCTCTTGAATGTCTTCTTCTTTTTCCCCCAAGGGCAGGGGTGGATCTGGTTTTGTGGGGCCCGAAGCTTAACAGGTTGGGAGGGTCCTCTTTAAGAAAAAGAATATAAAATTTTGAACATAAAATTAGATACAAAAGTGATGATATTCATTTGGAATGAGAAAAGAAGCCATAATATATTACAACTTTAAAAAAGCTGTCAAATGTAAAACAACACAAGGTCCAGAGAAATACCACACTAATTAGCTGCCTAATTATAATATCCTTCTTCCTACATTTTTGACTGCATACTGGGGTGACCTCCTCCTATAGTAATAGTTTCTGTTGAGAGAAAAAGAGAGAGAGAGAGAGAGAGAGAGAGAGAGAGAGAGAAACATTGATCGGTTGCCTCACGGACACGTCCCAACCGAAATTAGGGTTTGAGCCCACAACCTAGGTGTATGCCCTGACCGGGAATTGAATTAGCAACTTTTTGGTGTATGGGATGAAGCTCCCACCAACTGAGCCACCGGCCAGGGCTAACTGTATTTTACTTTTGTTTTGGTTTAACTTTTAGCATCAACGCTGAAGGGAAACCCTCCGTAACTCCCTTTGCCAGCAGGAAATGAATGTTTTGCAGAAACATTTGTTCCAATGAGAATGAGCTAAAGTAGCTGGTTCCTCGTTCTCCCTTCAGCAGGACCACAACTCAGACCCCGGGGAGAAAGAAAACATTTCCCATTTCAGAGCCTCCAAACAAGAAGATTCCAGAACCCGTTCATGCATGCATTCATTCAGTCAGGCAGTCAGGCAGCACCATCCACCGGGCATTGAGAGCTGCGGTGCTGGGGTGGGCAGACATGAGACAGCCTGCCAGGGAGGCCAGCACAGCCACGGGGCGGAAGCGGCCGGAGTCCCTGATGATGGGGAGAAACAAGGGGGTCGCACACACTGGCAGTCCCGGGCCAGCTCTGGCTCCCACGCATTTTGTTTTGCTTGAACGGTGTTGTGCTACGTTCATTTTTTAAATTAGGAAATAGTTGCCAATGTTTAAATATTTGGAAAAAATTTATGCACACTCAAGAATGCTCACTTCCTACACATTTACAACCCGGATTTCCAGTGTCTATAAAAACTGAGGCGAGCCAGGTTCCCAACCTCTGAGCTGGGAAGGTGGGGGTGGGGGTGGTGCCGGGCCTGGTCCCCACCCCGCAGACCTCCATCAGCTTTGTGTGTGTGTGTGTGTGTGTGTGTGTGTGTGTGTGTTGGGGGGCGGGGGCGAGATTTCATTTATAGAAAGAGCTCTACTGGTTTCGTTAGTTTTTTACTGTTTGAAAAACACTCTTTTATGATATAAATCTCCAAAACATATAAAATAGCCTCTTCCATGTTGGCTAAGTTCTTGGTGTGTTTCCATTCCCTTCATATGTCTTTTGTGGACCCTTTATTCTGGGTGGCCCAATACAAATTGGGTACCAAGTGTGGTCATATTATGCTAAAAGAGACCATAGTATGGTCATATTATGCTTAAAATATAGTCATATATAATGCCTTAAAACCTAAAGGGGCTATTTAGTTACCAAGGATCTTCACAAATCTCATATTAATGAGAAACTATGGATCTGATTTACAATTACAAGCTTTTAAAATAACCATTAAGTTCCATTTTTTATTAAGTAAATCTGGACAGTAGTCTTTTGTAGAAACAGATTTTCTAGAAGGAGGAAATGGACTGTGAAGAAAGAACTGGCTCCTGAACCTTCTAACCAAACTGACCAAGCTCCCCCTCTCCCTCCCAGACCCCTCTGTAAGTCGATCTCTTTCCATTTTCCTGGCTTCCGTGGAAAAGGAACAGCGTCCCCGCCTCAGACTGTGACTATCTCCGACTTTGTTGACGGTGCTCTGTGGCCAGAGGGTGGACCTCGGGGGTGTTCTCCGGGGCCGCTGCGGACAGACTGTGGTTCACCTGCCTACACTGCTGAGCTGTGGCCTCCCTTCTCCTTCCTCTGCTCCTCACATGCTGCTTTTCTTTTTAGTTAGTAATTGATCATTTCTTACCTGTCAACCAAGGGGAACGTTTTGTGATGTTTGCAAGCACAGCTTTATAGCACCAGGTGGTTTCTTTTAACAAATTTTTTTCACTATGAATCTGATGTGGCCAGGCAAAGCGGGGGACAGAAACCCAACTGAACCCAGAAGTATTTGCTAAGGAATTCCCAGGGTGTGTTCAGTTAACTTCCTTAGTATCCGTCACACTCTTCTTCTTTTTTTTTTTTCCTTTGTTAATCGTGACCCGAGGATATTTTTCCATTGATTTTTAGAGAGAGTGGAAGGGAGGGGGAAAGACAGAGAGAAAGAAACATCGATGTGAGAGGGATGCAATTGGTTGCCTCCCCTATGCGCCCCAACCAGGCTGGGTATCGAGGGGCCTGCAACCGAGGTACGTGCCCTTGACCAGAATCGAACTTGAGCCAAACATGCGAGGGCTCCTCATGCTTTTCTACAAAGGCCAAAGGGGAGCCAGATGTGTCTGTGAAGTAACAATGGCTAATGGAACGAGGCTGGGTGGGGAAGGCATGCTTGGGGCCCCTGGGTGGGACAGGGGCTGTGCCCCCACGTGGTGTTCAGACATTCCGTCATTCATTCCCTGGAATGGACTCATTCATCCAGGGGTGTGCACACAGGGCATCCTCCAGAAAGGGGATCTGAGGCCAGGAAATCCATTCTAGGGAGAAAGATGGGAGAACACGGTTGGTCACACCCATCACACCCACAGCAAGTCCAGCTGGATGGCTCTGACTCCACACCTTCCCGCCTTCGCTCTTGTGAAGAAGCCATAGAAGAATGCAGGGCAGGACGGTGCCATTGTAGGCGTATATCTAAATCAGTTCTAACGGACATAAAAAGAAATCATTTGCAAACTTTGGTACTTGAATATCCACCTTCCACATTCCTTAGAAATGATCTCTGCAAGGAGCAAGTTCCAGGGCAAACCCGACTCCAAGCATCCCAGTGGGAAAAGACGGCACAGTTAAATGGGGATGATTAAGGAGAGTTTAATACTGAGAAGTGAAGCTTCGACAAGATGCCTATCACTTGCCTACCGTTGTCAAGTAGAAAAATCGTTAAGTCAAACCATTATAAGTCAGTGACTGCCTGTATTACAAAGCTAGAGTAACAATATCAAATGGTAATGGCATAGAAATGGGCATATAGACCAATAGAACAGAATCAAAAACCTGGGGATAAATCCAAGCATATATGGTCAAGTAGTATTTGTTAAGGGAGCCAAGGATAGTCTCTCAGTGAATGGTATTAGGAAAACTGGATATTCACATGCGAAAGAGTGAAATTGGAGCCGTATCTTACACCACTCACAAAAATTAACTTGAAATGAATTAAGGACTTGAACATAAGACCCAAAATGGTAAAACTCCTGGAAGACAACACAAGGAAAAAGCTCCTTGACGTTGATCTTGACGATGTTTTTCTAGATATAATACCAAAAGCACAGGCAACAAAGGTGAAAATCAGCAAGTGGGACTTCGTCAAGCTAAGCAGCTCTGCACAGCTAAATAATCAAAGTGAAAGGCAACCCACAGAACGGAAGAAAATATTTGCAAACCATACATCTGATAAGGAATTAATATCCAAAACATATAAGAAGCTCATACAACTAAAAAACAATCAAATAATCTAATTAAAAATGGGCAAAGAGCCTGACTAGGCATGTTTCCAGAGCAGACATACCAGCGATCAACAAGCACAGGAAAAGGCCGTCCACATGACCAGTCACCAGGGAAATGCTAATGAAACCACAGCGAGATGTCACTTCTCACCTGCTGGCATGGCCTCAGAAACACCAGATAGCAAGTGCTGCGAGGATATGGAGAAAAAGAGCCCTCGTGCACTGTTGGTGGGAATGTAAATTGGTGCAATCAGTGACAACAGCGTGGAGGTTCTTAAAAAATAATAAACCAACTAATAGAACTACCATATGCTTGAGCCATCCCACTCTGGGTATGACGTATGAAGGAAACAAAATCAGTGTCTCGAAGAGCTGTCTGCACCCACGTATTCATTGCAGCATCATTCATATCAGCCAAGATATGGAAGCAGCCCAGGGTTCACTGACAGAAAAATGAATAAGGAAAATGTGAGATACACACACAACACACAACAGAATATTATTCATGTGGGGAACCGGCACGGCCATGGCATACTCAGCCCCACGGCACCTTATGTGCCAGGCCAGCTCAGCCTGGTTCAGTGACCCTGAGTGGGGGGCGGGGGGGTGAAAGGATTGAGAAAAGACAGACAAGAGAATGAAAGCTGGGTCTCAGTGGGACGCTGCTCCCTGATGAGGAGCCAGTGACAGCGCCCACAAGCCTCGTCTTTATTTTATAGCAGATGCCACGAGGCAAAGTAGGGGCGTGATCACGTTGTTTACAGCATTCTCGTGAGCTCCAACCCTACTCAACTACATGCACCTGAACTCTAGCACAAGGCACGTGGGGCCACGTGTTTGGATCATAGGTTCAAGCTTACAACCACAGCCGATGGCTATAATTGTGCTGGGAGGGCCCTGCCCTTCCAGCTGGGACTTGCACGTGGCAATGAGAGGACCCTGTCCTTTCATTAGTCCGAGGCTTGAACCTGACCAAAACACCATAACCGCGCCCCACAATTCAGCCACAAGAAAGAAAAGATCCTGCTGTTTGTGACCAGGGGATGGACCTTGAAGGCATTATGCTAAGTAAAGTAAGTCAGACAGAGAAAGAAAAACACTGTATGATCTCACATGCGAAATATTAAATAACCAAACTCATAGAAACAGTAAATGCCATTGCCAGGTGCCGGGTGGTGGGGGAAATGGGATGTTGGTCAAAGGATACAAACTTCCTGTTTCATAAGGTAAGTAAGTCGTGGGATGATGTACAACATGGTGGCTATAGTTAACAGTAGTACATTGTATACTTGAAAGTTGTTAAGAGACTAAATTTTAAATGTTTTCACCACTGTCACCACAATAAAGTAATAGTGATTGTGTGAGATGATAACAAACCTTATTGTGGTAATTACTTAATATAGATGAGTATCAGATTACCACATTGTACACCTTAACCTTACACAATGTCATTGTCAATTACATCTCAGTAAACCTGGAGGGGAACAGTGGTGTGGTGCTGACCTGTGGGTTTAGTTACAGGGTTAGAGGCGTGTAAGGAATTTGGGGTTAAGATGCCTATTGCTGTGGCTGGAATAGGGGGCAATCTTCAAGGTTCTGAGGCTTCCTGGACCCAGAGGTGTGCTTGGAAGGTCGAGCAACCCAAGTGCTAGCAGGTGGGGATCTCAGTGGGGCCGGGAGGAGTTCCTAGTGCAGCCAGCGGGAGCGGGAGCAGCGTCTCCGTGGGCTGACTATACGTAATCTATACATCCCGGGGAGGGCAAGTTGAAAGCCTGTTGATATAACCCTGACACCATGTAGACCATAACAAATGGAGCAGGCCAAGTAACAAAGGCAAGTAATTCCACGCCTGAACTTGAAAAGCATATTCTAGGTATATAAACATACAAAATACACATGTTTATAGGACTGCAACGATGACAATAATTTATCCACTTTTCCTGAGGACTTAAGAAAATAAATTGGGTCATCTTTTGTGCTCATTGTTTTTGGTAAAGTAACATAGATGTGCATAGATAAATATACAAGTATTTGCAGCAATTTGAGGTTTGCTACAATAGCCTAACTCTGTAAAACTTACATTGGTTCTGCCTCGAGGGCAGCATATTGACCCTGAGATGATGGTGTCTACAGCAATGCATTGGCCTGGCGGGGGGGTGGGGGTGGGGGGCAGCGCATATTCTTCAATAGGAGGACGCCACCCACTTGGCCTGGCTCTTAGGTGTGTCGGTTCTTCCCGAAGCCGGGGACTTGGACCCGTGAAACCCTCTTCCAGGGCAATAAGAGCCCTTGCACACGGGATACTCTTAACAGCTGTCACATTTGGAGAAGCCATTTAAGACAAGTCTAATAGAGCTGGTTTGACCCCAGTTTCCAATAACGTGAGAAGAGTTGCGATTCATGTGGTTCTGCAGAGAATTAGTCTGTTTCTCTGTTAATTCACTTTCTGTGGATCACCCAGTATTTCACTTCTCCTCTAAAACCTTTGAGAAGTTGTCCCTGATATGTATCCTCCATCAGCATGCTCATTCCCAAATGAGGCAGGCCAGAGTGAAGAGTCTGAGGTCAGCTTCACGCTGGAGTCTAGGCTCTGATTGCACCAGGAGGTAGAAAGGACCAGGGCCTACAGAGAAGGTTTGGTTTAACTGCCCGATTCTACTGCTAGAAGCATCAAGCCAAGTCCCCAATGGAGGGGGTCCATTACTCCTGCCGTGGCCTCAGGTAGATGCGTCCGGACGAGGATTCCTGTGTGCAGAGCTGAGGACTGTAATGCCCTGGCTTTCTCCAGACCTGGTGCCCAAGCTCTCCAGGGAGGAGGAAGCCCAGGGATCCAGGCAGGTCCTCAGTGGGGTTCAGGGTTCTCTCCGGATGCACGCAAGTCGACAGTCTGATAAAGAGTGCTCACTTCTCTTGAGAGACCCAGCGTTGCCTCGTCTGGCTTCAGTCCTTTAGAGTCACTGTGCAGGGACAATTGAATAGCCTGCTCTGAACCTTGGGTAAAAGGCTCCCGAATAAAGCTGACCCCCGTCAGGAGTCTCTCTTAAGGCAGCTCTTCTCGCTGATCCTCTCATCTGTGGAAGGTTTGCTGTCCTCCCTGATCCTGTCCCTGCTGGTCGGCTGGCTAGCGTCTCTGTCCCGGTCTACAGCCTCTCCGGGACACAATGCCCTCCGTGGGCCAGCTCACCCAGGGTGGCCTCGCCACCGGTATGATCAACTCTTTTGGATACTTTCAACCTAACAGCTTCCGAGTAGCTCTGGGTCCACCCTTGACTGACAAGTTGTTGAACCAACCAAAAGGAAGAGCTAAAAATTCATCTATAGGATCACACTCAGGATGTGAACAATGGTTTCTCTATCAGTTAAGTTAAAACACATATTTTCACATTACAAAGAAGTTCTTGTTTATTGTCCTATAAGGGAGAAAGTCTACATCATTCACACTCCTGAGCATCACTGGGTAAAGACACACCACAGGGGAAGGATTCAGTAGGTCCCTCTCCGTGGCTTCTCTTCAGTCACCCTGCTGCGTCCTGAGAGCTTGTTCCCAAGGAAACAGTGGGCAGGGATGTTCATGTCTTTAATGCTAACTTACCTTGAGGTTGTCCACACGAATACAGCCACCCCTGGAGTAAAGAGCTTTCTTCTAACAAGTTTCCATTTAGTGAGTGAGGGAAAAAAGGCATTTGATAATTGCTAGTCTGGTTCTCATGAGGTCTAAATGCTTGAGCTCAAATGTCCTTTTCTTACCTCACATGGTCTCTCTGTTCTGTTTTGTTATGAAATGAAGACTGTGCTAATGAACTTCTAATTGTGGGAAAATTCCGTGACCAGTAGGGATATAGAAATGGCTTTGGTAACTCATAAGAGTTCGTATTTATGAAGCCCTAGCCTGGTGCCAATGCAAGTCCTCCCTCCACCCGTCTCCCCATAGCTCTGGGAGGGGTCCTGTTTCGTCTGCTCTGCAGACAGCAACTGAGGCTCAGAGCAGGTAAAGAGAACCTTGGGGGTTGGGTAGCTGCTCAGTGGCAGTCACAGAGTTTGATTCCCAGTCAGTGCCAGACCCCAAAGCTTGTGTCCTACCCCTCTCCTTGCCGGGTGAAGCCATCACTCCCCACAAGTAAGCAAGGAACAGCCCCCAACCTCCCAGCCCGCAGTGTCGTGGTGCCACATGGATGGGGGTAACGTGGCCAAACTGGAATTTGCCAGCGCCAGGGCACTCCTCACAGAATAACCCAAGCCAGGGAGCAAGAGCGTTAAAGGGAAGAACAGCTGCTCGAGGAGCTTTAATAGTGACTATTAAGATTCCTGTTTGAAACCCAATCCGCCTGACAAATGGGCCTGGCTTCAGGCCTCTCCCAGTTTCCACATGGCTGAGGTTCCTTCAACTGCAGTGACCGTTTAGGGATCAGAATTGTTCCAAGTGCACTGTGAAGTGGAAAGTTTGTGGGACCCTCCCCCCCAGCCCCCTGCCCTGCCCCATCCCCATTCCCTTCCCTGTTTTCCCCAGTCCTGGCCCAGGACACGGGCAGGAGTCACGGCCACCAGAGCAAGCGGGCGTCTTGCTGGTGTGGCCGTGGGGAGAGACCCCGGGCTGTGTGAGAGCCGGTGGGGACGGTGGCGAGCCCAGCGCTTTGCTGGCTTCTGCGCCCTTGCAGACCCTCGCTCTTTCCTGCGGGATTCCGCCTACACACAAGGCCTGCCCGCTGTCAAGCTTGGACGCAAAGATGCAATTGGAGGCGAAGATAAAAACTAAGCTTAGTTAGGACTGGGGCCCGCCTTCTAGCATCCTGCGAGGAGGGAAACTAGTCACTGAGGTTTCAGGCAAGAATGTGCTGGAGGCTGAAGTGCAGGTTCCCTAGGAGGTGTGGCCAGGACTCGCTTTTATCGCTTTTATTAGAGTAAAGTTTTTTACTTTGCTCTAAGACTCATGTACGCTTGTGAGATTGCGGTGTTTAACATGTGTGTCATACAAAGCCTACCTCACCTTTCCCCCAGGCTCGCGGGTGCTGCTCCAGGGTCCTGTCCCCCCTCCTCCCGCGTCCAGTCAAGCCGTTTCCTCGGGTTCAGTGAAGCACATGTTTTCTTACCAAATCCTTTCACAACTGTGATTTCCTGCTTGTGGTGCCCAAAGACTAAACACACAAGGAAAGAGAGAGAAATACATGCATGAAAATTAACAAAAAAATCGGACCTTTTCAGTCTTTAAGGCTTTGAGTTTTTTTTTCCCCCAAAATGAATATTCTAGTTATTGTTGTCCAATTAAGGTAAAAACCGAGATTCAAGTGTTTCCTTATTCAACAGCATATATGTATCATGTCAGCCTGTGCTCTGCCCCGAGGACACTTGGATACACGCCCGGTGCTGGCATGGAGAGGGGAGCACATATGCAGGCACGTAGAGGAAAGGCATGACGAGGAGCCCGCGGGACACTGTCTGCAGGATGGGCACCGATGCTGAGGCTCCCAGCAGCACCCACCCGTGTCTGTGTGCCGCCCTCCGTCAAGAGTGGAATCGATTTCCTCCCTGGCTTGACCCACAGGATGTGGCAGAAGTGATGACGTGCTACCTCTGAGCCTGGCCCTCAAGGAGCCCCCAGCTTTCATCTGCACCCTCTTCAAAGCCAGCTGCCAGCTTAGGAACTCAGGCCAGACCGTGAACGGTGAGCGGTCACAGGGAAAGACAGAGGCCCCGTGGACTAGAAGGAGCCACCCCACTGACACCAGGTGAGGGAAGATTTAAGCTTCTCGTAAAGTCCTGCCCAAACTCCCCAGCACAGGATCGCGGGCAGTGAGGCGGCCGTAGTTTTGAGCCCCTGAGTTTCCGGTGGCTTGTCATTGAGCAAAAGATAACTGAAGCAACAAAGGTGCTGACCTGTAAATAGGGAGTGAAGGGACCAGGCAGCTAATGCTGCCTGCATCACCCGGGCCGGCGTCAGAGGCTGTGTGGTGACGGAGAACCGCCTCCTCATGGGTCATTCCCCAGCTCCCAGCTCAGGAGACAGGCTCCTGAGTAGCCACAGGCACACCCGCGTGATGCTCTTCCACGCCAGCCGCTGTGCCTGCACTCACTCACTCACTCAGCCTCACCACCACCTCCTGCGGCAAGGGCCCTGTCTCCAGTGGGAAAACTGAGGCTCGGAGAGGTGGAGAAACCTGTCCAAAGTCACACAGCCAGTGAGTGGCGTTCTGTCCGTGGCCCTCCAGCACCAGTTTGGGCTTTGGGCCTCCATGCATCTCTCTGCCGGGAGCCAGGGGTCAGGGAGGAGCTGGCCTGGTCCCTTCACTATTAGGAAGCTGTTGAGGGGGAGGCTGGCTGATGAAGATGCCGACCATGCCCTCCGCCCCGCTGCTGGGGGTCCCTGAGCGGAGGCCTCCTCTCCCCTCTCCCTTTCCAGCGGCTGCCTGGCCAGGTCTAAAAGCTCAGGCCCCGCGCCCGCATGCAGCCGGGTCACCCGGTGTGTGGGACCCTCATGGAGGCAGGAGTCGGGACGAGGTCTCTGCCAGTGACTTGCCCTTTACTATTCCACCAAACCAGAAAAGAACCGTGGCTGCAGTGCAGCCCTGCTATTTAGAATTTTGACGTTTTATTCAGATTTTTCCAAGAAAAGATAATTTTTAAAATTTAAAACATGATTTTAAAGTTGTTACATGCTTAGAAGTTTACTTTTAATTATTCAAAAACCATATCCATACTGGTCGGTACAGTTTGATAAAATTTACTTCTAAAGATCATACTGATGCCACAGAGTGAGGCATCCCCACGCACACGTGTGTTCTCTATATTTTATACCCAGTAGAGACTCTGACGCAGCTGAGTGCAATAGGTTTATAAAGCTTTCATTTCTCCTTGTCGCCTGGAGGCGGGTCCAGCGGGGAGACTGCGGCCCTGCCTCTCTGGACCGACGGTTGAGAGGCTCAGTCTCATCTGAAGCTGGTCAGGAACCACGCAGCCCCTGGGGCCCTGGGGTCAGGCCTCCTTGCACAAACACGTGCACACTGCCCCCTTCTCTTGGGGATCCCGCCTCCTCCCTGCTCTGGTCCTTCCCCCTACGTTCCTGCGGCAACGCGGTCCTGTCCTGTTCTCCATTAGGCGGAGGACCAGCCGCCTTAGATCCTCACCACCATCTCTGCAGCGAACCAAGAAAAACAAACCGCGGGTTGGCCACGGGCCGGACCTGGGCTGTGGAACACAGTCCTGATCATCTGACCCTTTACAGCATGAAATTACCCTTCTGCTTGCCTCACATTTTCCCCTCTATAATGTACTTTAATATTCATAGAGCCACCTTCGGGGTTTTTTTCTGATTAGTGTGAGCCTGGTATGTCTTCGTCTAGACTTTTACTTATGACTTAGTCGTGTCTTTATTATTAAAGTGTGTTTCTTGTAGACAGCATGTAGTTTGGCCTGACAGCCTCCGCCTTGTGGTGAGGCAAGTCCCTTCTGAGTACTCGACCCAGTGCCCAGAGGGGCGAGCGTGCCCAGCGGGGCTATTGGAAGGGTTTCCGTACACATCCCGTGTTAATTCCGGGCGCTCTCCTTGCATCTTTTTGGAGGTTTCTTTTCCTTGCCTCCTGTGTTTTCTCACGTGCATGACTTGATCCGTTCTTTGCTGAATACTCAGGCGTACTCTGCAGACCTACTAGGCCTGTCTCTCTGTGTGAAGTCCTTTCTCTTTCTCATTCATTCTCATTCTCTCTCTCTCTCTCTCTCTCTCTCTCTCTCTCTCTCTCTCTCTCGCATTTTCACTGTGAGCTCTCCCTGCCTTGGTCTCCCTGGACTTTAGCTCCAGCCTCTTCACTCGGGCTGGCTCCCAGTCCCATCCAGGTTCCCCTCCCTGACCTGCATCCTGGAGACCCAGGCATAAGCTGGGGCAATTGTAAGCCTTTCTTCCTTTGTTTCCCATTTCTCAAAGATCCCTGTCTGTCACTGCCCGAAGCCCAGCGTCTTGGGAAACATTTCTCATGTGTTGTTTCTGTTTTGTTAGTTGTTTGAGGCGGGTGGGTAAGTCTGTCCCTGTGGGAAGTGGGCATCCCAAGATAGGGAGGTCCCTCCCCGTGTAGTGAGCAGAGGCTGAGCTCAGAGGCAGATGGTGAGCCTGGGAGGAGTTTGATGAGTCTCCCACTATTCAGCTATGAAGAACAGTATGCTCTTATTTTTTAAGCAATTTATAAATCCAACAGATTTATAAATTGAATTAGGCCACTTAGTTATTCGCTATTTCCATCTTTTCTTAGACTTTTCACACTCTGTGATTTCCTTTTCTGTGGAACTTAAAGATATAAAATCATGGGAAAATAAGTTATTCTTGTATACAATTCCCAACAAACAAACAAACAAACAAACACATAAGACCTCAAGGGTATTGGGCAAACACTTGGGCCAACTCTGGGTGTCTGTTTTCACCTTCTAATCATGAGTCAAAGTCACTGATTGCAGAACTGCTGTCACACCTCACAACAGAATGAATCACCTCATCTAACTCTGAAGTGAAGGGACATAACTCTGTTGTCAATTTTCTTTATATATAAGGACTCCCTCCAAGTAGAAAACATACAAAGTTAAATCTTTCTGCGGGAATAATAGAAACTAGATTTGCTGCGGGTTTCATTCTTGAAGGAGAATGACAAGCTTCATGATTTTATCAGCCTGCCACTGAGAAGGTAGCAGGACCTCTCAGACCAGGGAGGCTTCAGGTTACAGACGCTCCACAACCTTCTTGAGAGGTCAGACAGATATTCCAGGGAGAGAATTCGGAGCTCAGGAAGGAGGAGTCCGAGAAATTGGACATGAGGAGAGTCTTCACTGGAAGAAGTGACAGGAAACCCGAAAAGCAAAGACTGAACTCTGAGAGGACTCCCGAGCTTGCTGATGGCAATGCGGCCCAGACGTCCAATCTCACTCACTCAGTTTCCTTTGTTGTTAGAAGAAAGACATGCAAACATAGTGTCTCTAAGGGTGTTTTAATTGCTCAGAACATGTGTTTGATTTAATGAGGCACCGGAACCCAGACATCTTCCAACTCAGCCTTCCACAGAGGATGATGTTCATACCTCGGATCTGGCTCACTCATTTCAGGTCCAGACAAAAGAAAAGATGAAAGAGTGGGTGGGACTTCAGGGAGGTCTTTATCTGAGAGAGAGGGGACATGATTCCAGCAGGAAAATACTTGCTGTTATCTGTTGTTTATCAATATCCAAGACAACCTTCCTTCCCTGACCCACAAAATACAGTACATCCAGAACTCGGCATTTGTAGAGGCCAGTTCTAGATAGATATGAAGTTGTTTTGGAGGGGTGCTTTACCTTTAAATCTTAAAAACAACAACAACAACAAAACCATGAGTGGCTGGAACATTAAAATAATTACAGGGAATTAAAAAGAATCTGTTTGGGGGTAGATTTTTTATTGCGTTAGCCTCCTGGAAAAGTCTCTTTATCTTCCTGGCAGTAGCAGTGTGTGTTACCTTGAGCTGCTCTATGCTGGTACTGTTAACAGTGGGGATTTGTAACCTACCCTACCATTCTTTTTTGAAAAATATATTTTTATTATTGATTTCAGGAAGGAAGGGAGAGGGACAGAGAGATAGAAACATCAATGACAAGAGAGAATCATTGATCCGCTGCCTCCTGCACGCCCCACACTGGGGGTTGAGACCACAACCCGGGTATGTGACCTGACTGGGAATTGAACCGTGACCTCCTGGTTCATAGGTTAACCCTCAACCACTGAGGCATGCCTTCCAGGCCCTACCATTCTTTTGACCTTGTTTCTGTAAATGTGGACTCTGACTAAAATGTAGCTTGCAGATAAACGTAAGAATCCTAGGAACTAACTTCAGAAGATGCAGGCTCTGACTTTCAGTCATCCCTGTTCCAGGAGATTTGCTGACCTTCAACAGAAAAACCAGGATGACCTTGGTTCCGGCTACAGTACCTTCAGAAAAGCTTCCAGATACACCTTGTTATGGCTCAACTCACACCTAATCTCCTCCACCTGCTTTTGTTCCTAAATGTTTGTCTGCACAAGTGGTTTAATCCACAGGCGACCACCCTATCAACACCACAGTGATGGCACCACCAGCTGCTCTCAGAAGCAGCGCTCCAGTAACTCCTGCTGGACTTTGGGCCAGAGGCATGCTCATCAGTGTAATAACTTAGCTCATTTCATAACAGCAGTTCAGGGACGATGGGCCAGGGTAGAGGTTCAGGAGGGAGAGCCCAGGTGCCTAACAAGGACAAAACTACAGGCCTGTGCACAACCACTCCCTGAAGCAGGAGCCCCTGGAGATGAGATGCAGGTGTCAGCTGTGGGTCCGCTCCAGGCCTAGCAAAGCAGCAAGACCAGGCAGGGCGACGCTATGGCTGACATTAGGACCAGCTGCCCTAACTAATGACCCTCGTGCCGACCAATCAGTGGAGACTATGACCCCGAGGAGACACACCAGGAGAGCTGGTGAATATAAAAGCCTCAGGATGGCCAGCCCTGTGGTTCAGGAGGTCAACCGTTCGATTCCCGTCAGGGCACATGTCCCGCTTGGGGGCTGCAGCCGATCGACAATTCTCTCTCATTATTGATGTTTCTGTCTCGCTCTCCCTCTCTCTTCCTCTCTCTGAAATCAATTTTTTAAAAATTTACCAAAAATAAGGCGTCAGGATGGAGGACCCAGCTTTCTCTATGGAACACGCCAGCACCTTTTTCACCTCCTTTCCCCAGGGGTGCTCCCCCCTCCCCGCCCCTGCGACTCCCCGATCCTCTCCTCCCTCTTTCATCTCTCTCCCTCCTAAGCTCCCAGCATCCATCTTCTGCTATAACTTGTTCCTGAGCTTATTTCTCCAGCTCACTTCTTCCTCTGTGACTTTCTAAATAAACTTTCTCCTATAATTTGAGTCTTGGCTCTGAATTCTCCCTTAGCCAGAACTCAAGAACTGAGGTTGCTGAACCGAGGCTGACGCCGGGTGCTGCTCCTCTGCTGACAGGGCTCCCCTTCTTCCAAATCTGAGCCGATCCAAGTTTATCTCTGTCTAGACAGCGCTAGGCCCTTTTGCTAGCACCGCCATCAATATTTTTGCATGTGAATTGCTCTTATGAAATAGGCTTTGCCAATTATTTAAGTGTTTTTTAAAAGTTAAGACATTTGTTTTACTTTTTAAATTTTAATACCTCATATTTTAATTTCCCATCGAGCACCATTATTCAAATGCCCGAGCATCCGTATTTATGGAGAAGGCACAGCACACTTTGGTGTTGGTTTGCTTTATGGGCCATATTAAGCCGAACATAAATGGCGGGCACTTGCAGTAGCTGCCCTGGGCTCTGGGGCAGATAAGACATCTCCCTGCAGGGCCCGGAACAGGAGCCCGGCCTACCTGCCCCACCACTGCCTCCGAGGTCAGAGGCCACCGAAGCTGGTGTGGGACCCTCTCCCGGCACAGCCACTGGCCGGCCTCAGGGGAGGGGGTCTGGCTCCAGCAGCCGCGTTGGCAGGAAGTGGGGCCTCTCGGCGGGTTAAGTGGCCCCATGTAGACATGATCCCTGGGAAGCCCAGCGAAGAAGGCGCACTGGGGGAGAAACACATGTCAGCATGTTTTCCCTCTTCAGTCATTGGGAGAAGTCGGGGCATAGATGACCGAGGGTGAGAACAGACAGATCTAGAATGGAGGGAGCTGAGAATGGAATCAGAGCAAGCGAGGCAGAGAGGAGGGGGAGGGGCGGGGAGGGGAGACCCGCCCATTCGTGATCGCACGTGCGCACCACTTCCCGTGGGAAGCGAGGCCACCTGAGTCCACCTAAGCTCTGCCCGGGCGGGAGTGGGGAACCTGGGCGTGATGGGGCGGCACGTGGACCGGCCTGAGGCAGGGCCAGACCAGACGGGGTGCTGTGCCCACAGCGCTTCTTGGTCCCCACCGGCCCTCACCAAGCCACCCCCCAAGTGGGGATCCTGGGCCCCAACAGCTGTGCCAGGAAGCCGCACCTGTATGGCGGTGCTGGGGGTCCCGAAGCCGAACACAACCGCACTGTCCCCAGAGAGCGGGGAGGCAAGGGCATTGTTTTCCTGCCTGCAAGCTCTGAGTCCCCGCGGGAGGAGCAGAGCAGGCGCAGCACCCTCGTGGATGAGAAGGTGCCCCTCCAGGTGGGTGGATCGGCTTGCGGGATGAGTGAGGAAAAGGCCACGGCTCCGTGCTCCGTGCTCCGTGCCTGGGATGAGGGGAGGCGGAGCTGGCCTTGGTGGGGCCTCAGCCCACAGGGCCCCTGCTCTGGGCACCCTCGTGTCTGGTGGAGTCTGCCCAGAGCATGCGGACCCCTCAGTGACAGTCCCTTCCTCCCGCCCCAGGAGATGGGGCAGGAGAAGAAAAGCAAGATGGATGGGTGTAGGAAGAATCCAGGGAAATGAGAGAGACGGGAGGCGATGGTTTTAAATTACAACTCAAGTTTTCCAAATCAGGGGATACACTTTCCACCCCGTTCACACAAGCGTCCCCTGAGCTGGTGGTTGCGACAGGCGGCTCGGCTCAGTGGGCCACACAGTCTGACCCGGCAGGAGAAGCTCCTGCCCACAGGCCATCTGTGGCCCTGCCGCTGAGAACTCAACCCGTGACCAGGCCCTTCCCTCCTTCAGAAACTGCTCCCTCCCTTCCCTCCTGCCTCACAGCCTCACGCGTGCCTTCGCCCTCCCTGGCCAGGCTCCTCCTCTGGTCCGTTGCCCAGCAGTGGGCCGGGGTGCAGCCTCCTGCATTTGAACACGAGCTCTGGGCTTCCCTGCCCCACGGTGTGTGCAGCCAGCGGCTGGCTAGGCCGTCCCGTGAGCGGGCAGTGGGAATTCCGCTGCCGAGTGGAGGGCTTCCGGGACCCATTCCCCTTCCCACCAGTGTCACAGAGATGCAGCAGCTCCTCTGCAGCCAGGCTTCTGAAAGGAATCACACCTGTCTAAGCTCTCAGTTTCTATGCTGTTGTTTTTAATGGTTTGATCAGTTACCCAGCACACGATGTTCCTGTAACCCTACCCTGTGCCCTGAGAAGAGGGTGGAATACCTGTCAGGCTTTCAGCAGAGTCTGTCGGCTGCATCAGCCAGAGCTTTATGTGACTCACTTCCTGTTCAGGAACCCGCTTAGCACATTTTCTCCTGTGTTCTCAGATTCAGACTCCCTTCCTTCCTTCCTTCCGTCCGTCCTTCCTCCCTCCCTCCCTCCTTATAGATTTGGTCACCCTGTCCATTGCGTCCCCACTGCGTCCCCACGATCCTGGTTCCGTCACACACTAACACTTGATTGCACGTAGAGTCTTACACGTGATTTCACTTTCCCAACCAGTGTCTCTCCATCTCTGCACTATTGACATTGTGGGCCAGATAGCTCTTTGCTGTGGGGGGTGTCCTGTGTGTTGTGGAATATTTAGCATCATCCCTGGCCTCTACCCATTGGATGCCACCAGCACACTCCTCCCTCCAGGGGTGACAACCAAAACTGTCAGACAGATGTCCCTTGGGAGGCTAATGGCCCTCCTGAGAACCATTGTTCTAGCCCAGCCGTGGGCAAACTACGGCCCGTTTGAAATGAATAAAACTAAAAAAAAAAAGACCGTACCCTTTTATGTAACGATGTTTACTTTGAATTTATATTAGTTCACACAAACACTCCATCCATGCTTTTGTTCCGGCCCTCCGGTCCAGTTTAAGAACCCATTGTGGCCCTCGAGTCAAAAAGTTTGCCCACCCCTGTTCTAGACTCTAAGGTCAGAGGGTGGTGACAAGGTTATACTTACCTTTAACTTCCTGGCACCTAGCAGAACCCCAGCTCTGAGAATCAAGTGAACCAACCCATGTCCATATGGTATTAATATTCAGTAAATGTTAACTATTCTATTAAACTCTGCTCTCATTGAGTTTTGGTCGGGTGGGAAAGACAGATAATAACAAATAATCATGCAAATCTACAATCAGCCGCCAATTCTATAGCAAAGTCAGGGAAGGCTACCTGAGGAGGCAAAGCTTAAGCTACATCCTGAAGGACAGTAGGAGTTCACTAAGCAAGTGTCGGCACACACAGGCAGCTTAACCACTTCCTTCTTTCTAGGAGCTGCCTGCAGAAACTAGTTCAGGAGGCCTGAGGCGGGCCTGGGAGTGGGTTTCCTAAGACTCTGTCCATGGGGCTGCAGAATTGTCAGCGTATCAGGGTGGAGACCAGACAAGGAAATGCAAGTTAGAGGAAGTCTGATCTGTTCTCCAGCTCCAAAACCCTCTTCCTGAGCTGGGAGCCCAACATATTACGATTCTCTCGGACTCCTCTCCTTTTCAAGAGACTTCTCATTTAAAATAATCTCTAACGCTCCTCACCTCCAGCTCAAGCGAGTGCTCCTGACACTGGTTCCCAGTCCGGCTGGATGTTGGCTAAGCTTCCTTATCCTCATGCTCTTTTTGCTACTTACTAGGATCTGTGTGAGGCCCCGGGTCCCCTGTGAACAATCCACTTTCTTCAGAAACGTAGAGCTTGCAAAATTGTGAGTTTATACCAGGAGGGGTGTTCTAGAGAGGTCTCGTTAGCTATTTATGAGTGAGCGATCAAAGAGCAGGATTTTGTGAACTGACTTAACTTGCCTTTTTTTTTTTTTACCTTGTGTGAGTTCAATTTCAAATCCAGCAAGACTGAATTCATAAATGGGATGGTGTTAGGAACCTGTAAACGCTCTCCAGCACTCCCCTGGCCCAGTGGTCGGCAAACCACGGCTCGCAAGCCACATGCGGCTCTTTGGCCCCTTGAGTGTGGCTCTTCCACAAAATACCACGTGCGGGCGCACACATACAGTGCAATGGAAACTTCGTGGCCCATGCACAGAAGTCGGTTTTTGGCCTGGACGAGTCTATTTTGAAGAAGTGGCGTTAGAAGAAGTGGGGGTACGTTCGCTGAGGTCGACCCCTCAGATTGAGGACGTTTTTAGCAAAGGCCAGCTTAGGAGTACCCTAATTAAGTTAATAACAATGTACCTACCTATATAGTTTAAGTTGAAAAAATTTGGCTCTCAAAAGAAATTTCAATCGTTGTACTGTTGATATTGGGCTCTGTTGACTGATGAGTTTGCCGACCACTGCCCTAGCCGGTCAAGGCCTGAGCAACTGGAGACCTTGAATGCAAGGACCAAATCACCAGACACCTACTATGCTTCATTAGAGCACAAACCTTTATAATCATGTATGTAATTACATATGATTTAAAGAAGGTATCCACACAGCACGTTTCAGAGGCCCTGACTCTTTGATAGCCCAGTGAAGCACAGGACCCAGTGAGTCTGTTTGTGGCATTACAAATACAGCCCCTGGAAGGTCTTTTAATTTGTTTTTGAACTGGTGTCAAGAAGAAAATGTCAAGATACTAAAGACAGAGTGAAGTTAACAATCTGGCCTCCAAGTCCATTAGAAGATTATTCATTCCTCTGATTTAAACACACAGAGGTGACCGCCACCTGTCACACGCAGTGGGAGCAGAGGAATATGAAAACAATCAGATGGCTGCACAGAAGGTCCCATATGGGAACCTTATGAGTGAGTGTGTAGAGGTGCGGGGCCCGCAGCAAAGCAGAGGCCTGGCCATGTGCTCCGTCTGCTCACCTGCCCCCAGACCCAGGAGTTCCGGAGTTGATTGCCACCCGTGCCCGGCACACTGCATTGAGTCGGATCTAGCTGATTTATGTTCATTAACACGTACAGAGTTGGAACAGTACTTAAAGAATCTCTTGTGTAGTTATCAAAATGTGTTCCTTAATTGCTAACATTCCTTGCAGAAATTCCAGAGGATTCCATAAGTTTGGGGTGGAGGCTGAGGGGAAGATAATGGGGGTCAGGGCCAGGCTCCAAGCCTCATCTTCAGCCAGACACTTTGCACTTTTATCTGTTATTTATATTAAGGTGCCGAATTCAGATCATTTATTTAAAAATGCTGTAAAAACATTACACTCCCTAATGGTGAAGCTCAAGTGCACAGAAGGGTTGAGAATTGCCCAAGATCACATGATTAATTACTGGAAAAGTACAATAGGAGCTTGCTCATCTGAGTCTCAATACACTTTGCAGATTTGGAAATTACAGTCTCCATTTCAGATTTCAAAACTCTCTCATTAATCTCCCAAATGCTTCTTTGTAGTTGTGTGTATAAATTCATGCTCGTGAGTCGACTAGAAAAAATTCAGTAAAGATTCATTTTCTTCTAATTCATTCTCAACCATCAAATCCTTGAAATTACCAAGCTACTCTGTTGTCTCAAGCACAGAGCCTACAGACAGAGGCCCAAGCGAAGTTCTCCCATTTTGGAATCCATCTGAGCATTTGTGTCATTTATTCCAGGGATGGATAAGGGCCTCAGGTACCATACCACTGCTGATCACTGGGTAGTGACTGACTGAGAAAGATCCTGGGACTTCACTGGCCACAGAGCTGATGCAGCGATGACCAGCAGTGTCTGCCACGGACGTGGAAGGAGAGTGAGGTGAGGCTGCTCGTCTTTGTCGGCCCTGTCCTCTCCTAAGCACCATGCTTTGGCTTAAAAATTATCTTAGAATTTCCCCCTCTTCCCAATTAGACTCTGAGTTTTCAAATTTGGGGACTGGGACTGAAATGCCTAGCAAATTGCTATATGTAAATGTAGGTATTAATAAATAATAAGTGTGATGGAATTTAGCTGAGTTGAACTAACTCAAATCAAATTGAATTAAATGGTTTATCTCCAATGAAACATCAAAGTAAACACTCAACAGGGAACACACATCCACTCAGAGGCCAAAAATATTTGCAGCAAAAATAAAAACATTCTAGATTTATTTGAGACTATCTCCCAACAAGTTAGTTTAAATTGGCACAGGGTTTCCAAAAAATTTCTGTCTGTAGGGTGTCAAAGCACAGGGTCTTGGAGCAAAATGAAATCTAAGCAAAATGAAATGTATTCTGTGGCTGTGCTGTCCTTGGCTGCCGAGTTATCAGCATCATGAAAAGCTGGGAAAGATCATGAGAAACTGATCCTCAGACACTTGGAAATGGATGGTTAGAAACAGGAACAAATTAGCTCACAGAAAGGAGCTGGCACCACAGATCTGCAAGCATCACGAGGGTGGGGTTTCTCTTCCCAAATGTCATTTCTGAGTTAACTGTCTCTTTCCAGAGGCCTTTGCTCCCAGTTCTCCTCAATAGCTTCCAACTCTCCACGCAAAGCAGAGAGGAGATGTTTTGGAGTCTGCTCTGGCGGCTCAAGCAGAATCCCATGGACCTGGGGCTTGAACATCAGACCTTTGCTAGTATTTCTCACCGTCTGGGGGCTGGAAGTCAGGGTGCCCACAAGTCAGGGTGCCCACATGGTCGGGTCCTGGGGAGACCCTTTTCCCGGTTCAGCCGCCTTCTGGCTGCGTCCTCCCAGGGCAGGGGAGGGAGGGAACAAGCTCTCTGGTGTCTTGTCTTCTAAGGGCTCCACCCTCACGAACTAATCACCCTCCAAAGGCCCTGTCTCCTGACACCTTCACATTGGGATTAGGGGTTCAACATGTGAATCCTGGAGGCACACCCACAGTCAGCCCACGGCCGAGTGTGGGAAGAGGGGCAGTCTAGCGTTTCTGACCCTTTTGAAGAAGGGACATCAGCAAAGGAGCGGAGGTGAGGTCGCAGAGCTGAGAGTCATTCACAAAAGTCCCTCTTGTCTCTCGGCTGCTCCAGCGCCTTCGCTCACTAATTCAGCCCATAAGACATTGGGGCCATCCATTCCCATGTCACTCAGCACACACTGTTGCCATCTGGTTACCTCTCTTACTTTGCGCCTAAGAGTTGTGTTGGGGAGCCCAAGGGATGGGCAAGTCTGTGACTCCTCCCACTGTTCATGGTTTTCCTAAGCGTATTCGTCAGGGTTGTTCTGTTTCAAGTCTCAAAACTCACCTCAACTTGATGCATGCACAAAAGCTCAGCATTTACCTGCGTAACTGTAAATGTGAATCATTAAATGTAAGTGTCTAGAAAATTCTCCTGGAGCTCAGGCCTGGCTGAATGCGGGTTGACAATGTTGAAAAAGGGTATACAGGCAGTCTCCACTCAGGGTTTTTTCCAAAAGACATGTATAGTGACGTTGGTTTTCCTGTAGAAACAGGCATATATAACGTTATAACCCCTCTCCTATATACATACTTTATTCCCACATGGAAGAAATGTAAGAACTCATTTTATGTCGGTGTCAAAATTCAGGGGTTTTCTTTGAGGAGGTACCATTGGCCATATGTGATGAGACATTGGAAAGGTCTTAGAGCATCTTGGTGGCTTTTGGGGGCGGGAATGAATCTAGAGATGTCTGTTTTGCACCAGTTATCGTAGCAGAAACAGAGGAAGTATGAATATTTTATAAATTGAGAGCTATCCCTTTAGGCCCAGGTTAGAAGCCTCTGAAAAGTAGTGAGTTTAGAATTTCAGACTGAATTCAGATCTTTGTTACTCCTCCGTTGCAAAAATATGGCGTTTGCTTTTATCACAAAGAAAAGGCAGTCTTCTTTGGCTCCAACTGAATAGAATTCTAGTCAATGAGATATAGGTGGATCATCAGTGTAGGGATCCAGTTTCTATTACCAGGTGGATGGCATTGAAACTGCAGAAAGAGGATGTGTAAATGCACTTGAATTTTAATCAAACCCCGAGCATATGAACAATGCTTTCTGAACAATTAATGAGCCCATAACAGTCTAAGCCAGTGGTCGGCAAACTCACTAATCAACAGAGCCAAATATCAACAGTACAACGATTGAAATTTCTTTTGAGAGCCAAATTTTTTCAACTTAAACTATATAGGTAGGTACATTGTTATTAACTTAATTAGGGTACTCCTAAGGCTTAGGAAGAGCCACACTCAAGGGGCCAAAGAGCCGCATGTGGCTCGCAAGCCGCAGTTTGCCAACCACGGGTAAGCAGTTCATCCACCATAACATGGCAAGTGAAGGAGACCACATGCATTTATGAACATGTGGTCGGCTCTTTGAGACCAGAGAACTGAGGTACACTGCCGTTCATCAGATAATAGTTGCAATTTATTGAATATTGACTACATGCAAGGCACTAAGTACCTTAAACAAATTATCTTGCTCAGTCCTCACAATGGTCTTCTGAGTAATTATCTCAGTTGCACCCCTGTCTCTCCTGCGTTGGGTTTAGAGCATGGGCATGGCCCAGCACGGAGTCCAGCATTCCCTGACCTGTGAGCCGGACATGGTCCAGGCGCTCAGCACGCCACATCCCCGACCTCTCGGTGTTCCAATTCACGATGGTGTTTCACGTGTCAACTTGACTTGGCTTTTGGCTAACATCATACTTGGCGGTGAAACACCAAAAGCTTTCCTTCTGGAATCGGGAACAAGGCGAAGATGTCTTCTTTCATCAGTGTAGAGAGGTCTTTGCCAGAGTGATAGGCAAGAAAAAGAAATAAGATGCAAATGGATTGGAAAGGAAGAAATAGAACCGTCCTTTTACATGACATCTAGATAAGGCAAGAACAGAGACAGAAAGCAGATCAGTTGATGTCAGGGGGGGCGGGGGAGGAATTTGTGTGTGTGTGTGTGTGTGGGGCGGGTAATGGAACTGTTGTCTGTTTTAATTATAGTGGTGCTTACATGACTATAAATTTGTCAAAATTCAGGAGTGTGCACTATAAATCTTGGTACACACACACACACACACACACACACAGTGGAATATTCAGCCTTTAATAAGAAAAACCCTGCCAATTGTGACAACATGAATGAACCCAGAGGACTGAGTAAAATGAGCCAGTCACAGAAGGACACATATCACATGATTCCACTTACCTGTGGAATCTAAAACAAACTCTTGAAGCAGCGAGGAGAATGGTGGTTGCCAGGGGTTGAGGAGGGGAAATGCAGAGGTGTTAGTTTTGGTCATGCAAGACGAGTAAGGCCTAGAGGTCTCCTGTACAGCACAGGGCCTGTAGCTAACAATACTGTATTGCACACTTAAAACTTGCTCAGAGGGCAGGTCCTATGTTCCGTGTTCTTCTCTCTCTCTCTCTCTCTCTCTCTCCCTCTCCCTCTCTCTCTCTCTCTCTCTCACACACACACACACACACTAATAAATTGAGAGGGTGGGAAGAAACTTTTGAAGGTAATTGGTATGTTTCTGGTACAGATGGTGGTGATGGTTTCACAGGTATATACTTATCACATTGTACACATTAATTGTATACAGCCTTTTGTATGCCAACCATGCCTCACTAAAATGGTTGGTGTGTGTTTTTTGAATTTTTTAAAAAAACACCAAAGAATAAATCTGTACTCAGAAGGGTCCCTGACACTTAGGAAGGACTTAATAAAGTTGTCTGTTACAGATGTACTAGTATATACATGGATGCATTGGTAATATTGACCTTGTATTTGAACCATGAACTAGGTTACAAGTTATTTTCCACTCACTAATTACACATTACTTCAGAAATATCCCTACTACAGAGAAAGCCCTAAATGTACACCAAGAGGATCTTCTGACTAGTCAACAAGTTCCGTACCTCTCAGACCACCATCTGTTCTTCATTAACTAGAACATTCCCAAAGGACAAACAGCATTTTCCAATTCAGCATCAAAAACAGAACGAAGCTGTGGTCACCAAACAAATATTTCCGATACAGCGAGGCAACCCAGAAATGCTGTGAACGGAATTTACCAAGTCTCCGAGCAGCTGTGCTTCGATGAAGCTAGAACAACAGAGATGTCAGCACCCAGAGCAACAAACACACACAAAAAGCCCATCACGTAGGTATCATCCTCCAAGCTTTCAAACCAGCCCAGCTTCTCAAGTGCTGTTTTAGTGTAGACTGTGAACGCTGAGGTGCACATGGACTCTTCGTATTCGTCATGCCCACACACTCCCTGGCACGGAGGCCACTGACAGCTGTGGAAGTCGAGGAAGGGTAGAGAAATGCTGGGCCACGAAGAGAGCCTGCCGTTGCTTCCAAACATCCCCACGTGCTGAGGGCACGAGCTGGCTGTGTCCATGCCCCCACATCCTCTCAGTCTGAGTTGGAGCCCACAGGTGCTGAGCCAGACTGGACACGTGGTGCCAGGGAGCTCTGAGCACCGCCCCCCGCATGAATCTCGAACGTTTTCCAGAGCAGGACTAGTTCCCATACAGAGCTTGCAGATCCACCTTTGAATCTGCCCCCCGCCCGCCCTGCCCCCCCCCCCCACACACACTGAATTCCTCGACATTTTTATCCTAAGCATATCCATCAATTTCCAAACATAAGTACGAGGAAAACAAACATCTATGAAGTCCTATGTGATGTGATAGTTTTTAATTAGGACTTTGCTTAAACCGTCTTTAAACCCCAGGAAAACTCTAACCTAAGGCTGTGCAAACTTTTTCTTACAGGGTAAGATGGTAAATATTTCAGGCCTGTGAACCACATATGGTTTCTGTTGACTAATACTGAGTTTTTTGCTTGTCCGTTTGTTTGGTTTACAGCCCTTTGAAAAGCCATTCTGGGCTCGCAGGCCACGTGAACACAGGCCGGGGCCTCCAGGTGCAAGTTTAGACCTTTCCCGTGCCATTTCCGGCTTCTCAGGGACGGGCTTCTCCCTGCTTCCCAAGGAGGCTCGCTCCTCGCTGTGCAAGTCACGTGTTCTTTTTCTTGAATCCCCACCTGTGCTACTCCTGCCTCTAGAGCTGGCAAACTCGCTGCTTCTTTGAGCCTTTGAAATAGACAAAGGCTTTAGGAACACGGCCCCATTAATGTCCTACTGACCTGACAGGATGTGGTTTTCAGGCCCATGGCATCCTGACACGTGGCCTCCTGAGTGGACACGGAGCCGGAGCTGGATGTGGCCACGAGCACTCATGTGAACTGTGACGTAACCACGTTTGGACAGAATTTTGGTAATCGTACCACCTTGGCTCAGAGCCGGTGTTTTTGTTTTGGCTGCTCTATCATCTGGGGTTTGTAGTAATTTCCATCAAAACTTGCAAACACTTTTTTGTTGTTAATCCTCAGCTGAGGATATTTTTTCCATTTCTTTCTTTTCTTTTTTTTTTTGAGAGTGGAAGGGAGGGAGAGTGGGGGCAGAGAGAAAAAAAACACATCGATGTGAGAGAGACACATCTATTGGTACCTCCCACACGTACCCCCATCGGGGGCCAGGAATCTGCAACCCAGGAACGTGCCCTTGACAGGAATTAAACCCACAACCCTTTAGTGCGCAGGCTGATGCTCTGACCACTGATCACACCGGCCAGGGCACAAACACTTCTTTCTAATAAAAGTGCAGATTTCTATAATGAAATACAGCCTCCGGTATCACGGGGCTCGGTGTTCATTGTTGAGTGAACGCCAGGGGATTCAGCGTATTTCTGAGGAGTGAGCAGGAAGCCCTTAGTGTGTGAAAGGAGCAGGGCACACGCCGTGTGGTTATGAAGAGTGTGGATGGCGAAGGAGAGAGGCGCCTGCTCCTCTGCTGACCGGATCCCCATCTCTCCCAGAGGAGGCCGCCACCAGGCCGGCTGTGGGACAGCCCAGCACGCCTGCTTGAGCGCACTGATGGCTAATGAACAATTCATACCCGAGGGAACACTCAGGAAATTGCAAACTGCAGGCTCTTCCAGGGGCCTCAGCCTGGAGCCTCTCTCCCTCCGATGGCGATGGTGATGGCCAGCTGGTGGGTGCCAAAGCCAGTTACCTGCTTATTAGAAAAATTCACTTATACACCGTGTTTTAAATAAACTCACGTGAGCTGCGGCGAAGAGGGGTAAGGTGCTTTATTTCAAGAAGCAGACACTGAGACGGGCAGGAGAGGGAAAGGAGTTTCTTTAAGACTGGATTTTCAAATCATTCGGGACCTAAACTCTTAATCTGCAAACATGCTAGGTCTGTCCCCACAGAGACAGCCGTGCGTTTCCACATGGGTGTGGGAGATCGAAGGCACTCAGTCTGCAATGAGTTTGCCACCCGTGCGGCAGTATCCCCGCCACCCACAGCTCAGCAGCACTCACAGGAAGGAGGCGTGGCTCTCCACTGCTGAGTGCGCATGCTCTGGACACTCAATAAGATGTTCGTAAACAGCACCTTTGCTCCCAAAAGTCCCACACACGTTTCTCTAGTAAACAGGTACAAATTTAGCGATTTTAATCAACGTTCTTGCAGACAAGTGTGGATATGTATATGCAAATATACATATATATATATCAAAATGAGATTTACCAAGATTTGATACATTTGGTCTAGCAGTGGGTGAGTCCATGGGATAAATCTTAAGCAGGATATATTTCCTTGGTGATGATTTGAGTAATTCAGTTCTCCTGCAGAGAAAGAGGCCAGGAGCATAACGTCAGCTAGTTTGGGAGGAGTCCGGTGAAAAAAGAGAGCGTGTAGCATCCCATGAAGCCAGCTTCTGCCGTTCTCTGGAGATACCGATGGTCTGGATATTGTGCCTAAGAAGTGTGAAAATCACCCTGAATCAGTGGGCACCCCGGGTAGCTGTGTGCTTTGGTTGTCTCTGGGATGTGCTATTATAAGCAAAACGTGTGGAGAAGCAAACTTAACAGCAACACTGAATCCCGTGTGTGGTCCAGGCCAGGAATGGGGCTGAGTCCAGACTGAAGATGCCCCAAATATCCAGTGTCCACCTTGTGGCCTTGCTGACACGGGGCAGAGGGGCTTGGGACAGGCGCCGTCTTCCTTTTCCTGCTCAGCCCTCAGTGCGAGTTAGTCCAGGGGGCCGGGCAGGGCGAGCTTTCCGCACGCTCGTCCCGTGGTTACCACTTCCCTGGGATGGAGACGCCACACTCATACCAGCCCACGTAGTAATAGGGGGTCCCAAAGCCAATGTTGCCAAAGCGGACGGGCTCCTGGCGATACTGGCGGTAGTAGCCTGGAACAAGAAAAGGAAAAAGAGGAGAGAAATGTATCTGTGATACTGCCATTTATAGTAAGAAATATGTATTTGGTCTTTATCCCTGTTCCTGGCACAGCGTTCCTAAAATCCATGGGGTTTCCTAAGAGATAACAGCAATAAAGGAGTCCTGATATTGGTAACAAACCCCTTTCCACCACACCTGTTGATGTTAGTAAGGTGACTTTGGAAAAGCACTTATACCTGTATATAGGGTGTCTCCCCAAAATGTGTACATGTTTTAACAGCCGATAGCTCAATTTTGAAAATGGGATGTATTTTAATAAACACTGCCTTTATAATTATTCAAAGTGTGCGTATACATTTGTTGGGACACCCTATATTTAATATGTTTATTTTGATGGTTAATTTTCTGTATTCAATTTGGTTAGGCTATGGGACCCAGATATTTGGTCAACTATTATTCAGGTCTTTCTGTGAATGTGTGTTTTAGATGAGATTAACATTTAAGTCGCAACACTTTGAGTAAAATAGATTACCCTCCATATTGTGGGTGGGCCTCATCCAATCAGTTAAAGGCCCTAAAGAGACTTCCTTCCCGTGTAGAAGACAGTGTTCTGCCAGCGACTCCCACGGAAACACTGACTCTCCCGGGTCTCTAGCCTGCTGGCCCCTGCGGTTCTGGGCTTGCCACCTCTACCATCACATGAGGCAATTCCTTGAAATAAGCACCTCTCTCCCTTCCCCCCGCCCCCACTGGTTTTGTTTTTCTGGAGAACCTTAATACACTTATTGTTTTATGTATTTTATTGTATTTTACTTCTTTGAAAATGAATAATTTTGTACCATTTTTTCCCCCGGAGCTAAAAATGTCGATGGATCAGAAAACATCTCATGTCTTGAAAATGCCAGATTGTTGAGAATTGAGTGCATAATGGGAAAAGTGCTGGACTTCGTTCAGTTCTGATTATTTGTTTGTTGGGGGAGTAACATATCGCAAGGTGTTCACCCTTGAGGTGAATACACTTGTCCCACCTTAAAACAGCCATCATCAAATAGCTGACAGACTGTCTCCGGAAGCAGGTCACGGTTGGTTTGCACTTGTTTATTTTTCTCTTCCTTACTGTTCCTGCCATTCTCCCCACAAAGGCCCTCCACTCTGTGTGTGTCGAGGCCTCTTTTGACTCTGCCTCTTCTGAAAACCTTCCCCAACAGTGTCCGATGGCCGGCCTCCCTCACACTCAGACGGTGGCTGTAACCTGCTCAATCGCCTGACAACAGGACGACCATGTGACATGACTCTTGTCTCTATCTACAGCAGGGGTCCTCAAACTCCGGCCCGCGGGCCACATGCAAATACAAATATTGTATTTGTTCCCATTTTGTTTTTTTTTACTTCAAAATAAGATATGTGCAGTGTGCAAAGGAATTTGTTCATAGTTTTTTTTTAAACTATAGTCTGGCCCTCCAGCGGTCTGAGGGACAGTGAACTGGCCCCCTGTTTAAAAAGTTTGAGGACCCCTGATCTACAGTTTAAGTTGTATCTGTTAGTTGCCTTTCAGATACTTAGCTTCTCTTTATGGTCATGGACCATCTTCCTGAGAGTAGGGATGAGGTCTTATATTCCATTGAGCTCTTCTTTCCCTAGGCGTACCCAACTCCAGCACACAGTAGGTGTATTTTGTTAATGTTTGATTGTCATGAGCTATAATGCTACCAACAACCTGTGATCAAGCAGTACACCAAAGGCAGGGCCACGGTGCATTTTCTCCCCATATCAGTCCTCCTCTCTCATCCCCAGTAGAATATGCCAGGTCTGTGTTCTCATTACCTTGAATGCTAGGGAGGGCCTCTATGTAGGAGTGAGGCCCCGTTCTCCCATCCAGGTGTGAATCCACAAATTGGCAATGGTCTTCGCCTCTTCCCCAGCTGTCTCCGATGCTGTAGAATGTGTCTTTGTGGAGGAATAAGATAAGTCAGTGACTGTTCAAAAAGTGCCGCAGCTGGTTTAGGAGTCTGCCTGGGCTTCAGAGACTATTTGAAGTGGGTACATTACTAAACTCTGTGTGTCATACTTTCCATGTTTGAAACTTGGTGATAATGGCACCAACCCAAAAGTGTTTAAGGTGTCAGAGATCATGTATGCTAAATACTTAACAAGTGTTCACTAAATGGAAACCATTAATATTACAGGCAGTTTCAGACTATAAATGGTATACTTTTTAAATCCTTGGTTTTTTTTTAAAAAAAAAAGGACAGATGAAACTAATCTAGTCTAGGGGCTGCACTGTGAAAGGTACAAAGAACTATAGAAATAGAAGAACCTATTTTCATTTATAACTAGTAGAGTGTGTGTCTGGGCCATGAGGCACTGTCCGTGGTGCTGAAACACAGCTGCACAGTAGGACAAAGTTGTTTTTCTCAACCCTTGGATGCTGAAGGCTGTGCACCTCTCCTAGGAATTCTGAATCACAGGAGGAGAAGGGCAGAGAGAGACACAGTGAGTGTTGGGAGAGGCATATACACTGAGGAACTGCCAGCGTGAAGGACTGTAAGGGAGATTTTGTTTTGACATTATCTTGAAATGATGCCACTAGCAAGAAAAAAACAACAACAAACCATAATAAAATATAGAGCAGCTGAGGAAAAATTGAAAAATGTATTTACTAAAATTGTGCAAATTTTGAAATAAAATTGGGGTCTGGGTGGAGGCAGGCAAAGGGTGGGGAAGGGGACATCTGTAATAGTGTCAACAATAAAAATAAAGGGAAAAACTCAAAAACAAAAACAAAAAATAAATAAAAACAAATTTGCGTAGGTGAATGAGGCAAAGCCAGCTGGGTCAGATGGCATTTTGGAATGTTAGTTGGTCAAAGTGTGCGTGTAATCCTTTGTTTTACTCCCCACCCACGATGAAGACGATGTACTTGTTATTTGGAAAAGATGGTACTGATAATGCATGTTTTACCATCTGTGTCTTTTTCTCTGTAAAGTTGTGCCAGTAGCAGGAAATGAAGGGAGTGTTTTCCTCAATGCTTCCAGCTTATACTCATACCTGTTATTGCGTTAACAGCAAAAACTGGCCTTCAAATTTATGTCAGAATTTTGGACTTCATTCCTAAAAGGTAGATTTAAAATATGTATCTTTCTGGGTGCCAGTGTAGGAACGAATCACCCTAAAACAGAGCCTGCCAAGCTGGTTTGTATGTGAGCTAAACCTAAATATATCCTCACACACCTGCTATGTCAAGTGAGTAGCTCATAAAATAAAAATTCTTCCTACCCTCCCACAGCCAACCAGCCTCAAAGACCTACCTTTCAGGTTGTCACTGAGGTAGATCTTGTACCGCAGTGAGTTACAGAGAATGACGCCCACAAACTTTCTGTACCACGTCCGCTTCACATACTGCCGGCCGTGGCAGTCCGTGTAGTCAGGGTTGTGTTTGAAAGCAAATGGGATCCAGATGGGCTCGCCGCCTTGACAACAAAAACACACCAGGGCATGGTGCTCCAGTGTTTATTCTCGCACCAAGGACCAGAGATCTGACTTATTTGCTGGGCCTTCCTTCTCAGGGCTTCCCTGAGCCAAGCTTTCCCACCTCCCAGTGGGCATCCTCTTTCTCTTTCCTTTGCCTTCTTAGGGCTGAAACACAGTTGTGGAGTTCCTTTTACTCAAACATAGTGAAGAGATTCTCAGAGCAAGAAAAAGGCATTATGCCTCAAGGGAAATAAGCTATAGAGGCAAAGTTGATCTTGCAAGGCATACCATCCTACCCCCCACCAGGTCCCTCTGCATAGACTCCTACTGTTCTTGTCACTCAGAAGACCCATCCTGAACTTGAGCAATAGAGCTTTCTCAGGTTATTTAAAAACAAAGTAAAATTTTGTTATACACTTAATGCATTTTGCTACCTTTTCAAATATTTAAAATATTCAAAGGGGGTTGAATGAAAATAAACTTATCTATTCTCAGAGAGCTTGGCCACCCATAATGGGTTTTTTTCATCAATATTGGCTGCTATTAAAAAATTCCCAGATCACTTTTCCCTGGATTAGGATGAAGGGAGTAAAGAAACCACTGATGTTGTCCTAATATAAAAATGCAAAAATGGTCCAGCACTTGTAATAATCTCATAGTCAGTGTTCGACATGATTACTCAAATATGGAGTTTATCAAGAAGACAGACTTACCTGGTGGCCTCACAACAAGCAGAGGGTTGTCTGTGGAATGAAAAAAAAAATGACTCCATTATCACATTTACAACCATGCCAGTGCTTAAATGTGTATTATAACCGAGAGGGCTAACCCAACTGGAGTAGCAAAGAAAAAATATACGGTTTCTTTGTCAGAGGCCAACATTTTTGTTAGTTTTTATTTTCTGAGCACTTTCTTTTGAGAAATACTTCATTATTTTTATAGAAGTTGTGGGTCTCTGAATACTTTGACACTGGGTACCACAAAATAATGAAATGAAATACTCATTATGTTTTAAAACGTGTCCATCTTGGGAAAACAGGTTGGTGGTTTCTTAAAAAGGTAAACATGTACCTACTGTACAATCCACCCTTTGTAGCCTTGAGATCTTATCCAAGAGAAATTAAAACATGTCCCGGCAAACACTTGTATACATGAATGCTCACAGCAGCTTTATTTTTCATAGTCAAAGAGCAGAAACAGCCCGATGTCTACCAGCAGGTGAGTGGAGAAGCTCACTGTGGTGCAGCCGCCGTGCAAGGAATGCTGCTGAGTAATGAACGAGAATGAGCTACACATGTGCCTTCCTGCCCTCAGATTTCAGACATCAGGTTCTTGATAGATGCTTACATGTGAATAATTTGGTTTTCTTCTTATAGATTTTTATCATGTTGATTCTGAAAGTTGCCAAAAGTCCATTTTCTTTTTAGGAAATGTAGCCATAAATATAGACACATTCCCCACGTTAGCACATTAACCACTGATAATGGCTTCTTCTTAATTACTAATGAGAAACACACTTCTTAGATGAAATAGGTGAAAGTGCTATTGAGGTCCTTTGCCTACTTTTCCAGTATAGAGCATATTCTCAAAAAGATTTCATTTTCTTCCCCATGTTTTGATGCAGTAGATTTCAAGTCATTACATTTAAAAAAATATCTTCCAATGACATATGTTCTGGGACCAAGCTACATGTAGGAAATAATATAACCAAATAGAAGCCAGAGTCGCTACCTCGGTGTGCAGCTGGCTGGGCTGAGCTGAAGGAGGCTTCCCACATGGAGAGGCTGCCGACCCAGGAACTGTCTCCAGGGGCAGCTCTGTGCGCTTCAGACCATGAACACGGGCACATTTAATAGGAGGGCCTCAGAGCTCTGCACACCAGCACTCCCGACACAGGGACACCCTCTGAGTGATGCTGCTTGTAAGAATGAATAGAATTTTATTTATTTGAGAGAGAGAGGGAGAGGGAGATCTATTTGTTGTTCCACTTATTTGTGCAATCATGGTTGACACTTGCATGTGCCCTGACTGGGGATTGAACCTGCAACCTTGGTGTATCGGGACGATGCTCCAAGCAACTGAGCTACCTGGTCAGGTTCTGAATAGCATTTTGATTAAACTCTCCATGTTAGGTCACGTCATCTTCATCTCCTGGTCTAAAAAAGCGTCTTCGCTCTGGCTGGTGTTGCTCTGTGGATAGAGTGTTGACCTGCGGACTGAAGGGTCCCCAGTTGATTCTGGTCAAGGGCACGTGCCTGGGTTGCAGGCTCGAACCCCATTAGGGGGCATGCAGGAGGCAGCCGATCAATGATTTCCTCTCATCATTCATGTTTCTCTCTATATATTTCTCTCCCTTCCTCTCTGAAATCAATACAAATATATTTTTAAAAAATAAAAGAAAAATCTTAAACAATTAAATAAGCATCTTAGAGACGTAACTCATTGTTAGAAGCAGCTGCCTCTCAGGCCTCAGGCTAGTTATGCTCTTCAGCTGTTTGCAATGAAAAAATTACCTCTGCCACGAAACCTTTTGCAGAGAGATTCAGACTATCTTTCCTGCATGGCTGAGAACTAGATCCCCCCTTTCACTGGAATTTGACCTTTCCATTTCCAAGGCAGTTCCAAAAAAGACTACTTTGAATATTATTGTCCAAGTTTTAACCTAGCAGAAAGTGATGTTTATTTAATAAAGCAATAGCCAATATGAATTCAGTAAATAGAAAAGTTAGGATTCTAATTTTCCAGTTTTTATTCTATTGCAGTCATTATTCCAAATTATTTGTTTTTGAGAAAAGGGAGAAATGAGAAGTGAAGGCAGCCGTACCTGACTCCGTGACAAATGAGACCGACGGGCTGATGGGTCCATAGCCCTGAGGGTTCTTGGCTTGAACTTTAAAATAATACCTGAAATGGGAAGAAAACGCTTGCTGAGAGAGACGCTTGTTTAAGTTCTGTAATAAGACAGACTTCCCAACTCCTTACTCTGTGGCAGACTTTGAGTCCTATTTTTTTTTTTTTTTTACTAATGCACACATCCCTGCTATTTCTTCATCGTTCTCTGAACTTTCTCATTTTCTAATAACTTTTCAAAACAATACAATGAACAGCATAGACCTGTGGCCACTGGGAGCAGACGGGGCGTCACTGAGAGAGTGTCCCTTAGGGCACCCGGTGGTTCTGCTGTGAGACTCAGCCCTGGGAGGAACCTCCTCTTGTCCTGCTCGGGCCCCGCTGAAGGGCCAGGCTCCGGAGGGCGCCGCTGGGCTCCGCCATGACCGCGGGCAGAGAGGGAGAACTGGTCCAGAGGCGGGGTCCAGAGGCGACCAACGTGTTTTGGTTGCATGACAAGCGCTGTGGTTGGCTCGGAAGCCTTAGAAGAGTTTCGAGCTTCTGCGCCTCCAGGAGAGAGGAGCGAGTCCAGGAAGGGATGGGGAGCAGGCCTGGAGAACTTCTCGAGATTCTCCTCGGTCTTGGAACAGAGAATGGGCAGCAAGCACATCGCTCGTCCACGTAGGGGGAGGCTGCTAGGCCCCCGGGGGTGGGAGTCCCGGGACACCTTGCTTTGCTCTTTTGGGAGCTACAGGAGGAATGCGGTGGCTGGAGAGACTGGGGCCCAGCACCACGGGGTACCCACTCAGTCTCTGTGAAGCTCTGTGTGTCCACCCCCCCCCCCCCCCAATGCCCTCCTGGGCCACTGCAGGCGAGGAAGGGGTACATCCTGCGAGTGTGGCTCTGCACCGCTTTGGAGAGTTCATGGCGAGTCTTTCCATGTGGCTCTGACCAGAGGAGTCACACTTCGTTCCAGAATTCTTCATCAGGCGCACAGATTACATGCGTTGACGAAAAGGCACTGGGTTTTAAAGGTGAGTTACTGACATTTGGAGAGCAAAGGCTGTGTCCTGGCGCCACGCTTCCGAGCATCCGCGATCACCAAGGAGCCCGCGGCCTCACAGTTACAGACAGGACGTGATTTTGTGTCTGATGAAACAGAGCTGGTCGAAATGGCTGAGCTGATGAAGCCACCCAGTAAAATTAGTCTTCTTTGAAGCCTTTTAAGAAAGTCATTCACATCTCATTAAGGGGAGAATTTTTTCTAAATTTCATTTGAGAAAAAGGTGCACAATTGAGCACACAAGTCTCCAGATCTCACGCTGCTCAGTTCACGCTTTCCCAGCGGCGTGCACTTTCGTGGGTGGCTGGGGAGGAATCAAAGGCGAAACTGCAGCTGGTCAAGTGGTGGGTCTGGCTGTTATGATTCTGGTCAAACTTTACAGATACTTTCTCTTTTCCTTAAGAAAAAGGAAATGAAAGCCCAAGGGATGACACATTCTGAGGCTACAGGGGACATTCCTCCTGACTGTTTCTCGAGCCACCACTGGAGCCGCCTGATGCCCCTTCCCCAAGCTCTGCGCTCAGCCGTGCACCGAGGAGACGCCAGTCCCCGAAGGGGAGCTGGTCCAGCGTCTCTGTTGCATCAGCGGGTCTCCCTCTGACACCTCAGCACCTCCAGACCCACCGTCCCGGCGCATCATCATCCCATCCTCCGCAAAGCCACGTGGCCCAACTCCAAGGACATGCTTCCACTTGAACTTCACCTAATGTGTCCAAGTAAATCTAAATAAGCTGCGCTGAAAAGCAACCTGGAATTATGAAGAAAGTGAAGCTCCTGTTTTCAAAAACCACATGAAGCTTTTGCTATGAGCTAAAATATACATTCATACTCTGAAGAGTGTCTGCCTCGCCCGAGTAGCAGGTGCGATCCATGCCTTGCCGCCTTACATAGGCTCTGGCCCTGCTTTTGAATCGACTCCACAGTGACAAATCATCGGACTTTGTGGATTAAAATACGCACTCCGGAAAGTGAGCTGGCAGAGCTGGGTGATATGCTCACGCGAAGTCAAACCCAAGACTCGCGATGAAGAGCCACAGCTGCATTTACACTCTGGCTCCTCTGCATCCATGGCTTCTTGTGTCTCTGATTCAGGGGGACCCTGAGGGTGGCGTCTGGGAAGCCTGGGGACAGTGATGAGGTAGGAAAACCTGGACTCCATGGAGGAAGCATTGGATTCCTAAAGGGAGTCCCCAGAGACTTGCTAGTCCCCCACTTCTCCTCCTCCTCCTCAGGGTCACACAGGGGAAAAGCATCCTCCCATCACAGCGTTTCCCTGGCCCGGAGAGTTTGGCAGCTGTTCAGAGCGGTTATGAGGAACCCGTGTGGGAGAAGGCACGGTGCTCGCATCCTGGGCAGCACTCCCCATCAGAACGAATGGCCGGGAAGGCACCCTGGGGAGGCCACAATAGCAGCTGCTGTTCCGGTCTGTCCACCAGGCAGCTGACGGTGGGTGGACGGTAGGACAGAGGCCCCCGGGGGCTCCGCAGGCCCTCTGGGACCAGTGTCTAGCCTCCAGCCTTCTCACCCCTCCTGCCTTCTCGGCCTCCTTTCCTACCTAGAACGCACCGTCTTTTTGAGCAAACTTTCTGCCTGGAACAACCTGGCCTTGCCCCACCCTCCTTCTCCTGGTTAACGGCGTCTTAAACCGATTTTTAGACATGAAAACCTCTGGCCCAGGTGGGAGCACTGGCAAACACCACGCACCAGGGAATGCTGTTTTCCCCAGAGAGCTGGTTCACAGGCACTCCACGGCTCGGCCATCCCGTGCCCGTGCTTCACCGTGTTCACCCACCAGGGAAGCTTTCCTGACAGTCATCACCTTCAAAACCAGATCGTATAGAAGCGGAAATGCAAACTCCCCCACTTTGGACCCTGGGGATGCATCCTGCATTTTTCACACCGAGGCTGTACACTCTGGCTCCCAGATGGCCCTCTACCCAGCCAGCACGTGCCCGGTGTAGGAAGACGTGGTGGTAACCTATTTTAATTCCTGGAATGATCTAAACTTTACATCATAGAGTTTGAGTACCAGCGAATTAAAACGTTTAGCAATGGCTGCTCCACTGACGTCATATGGGGAGGGTGTGCCGTCTAACGCCGCCACACGGGTGACGACAAAAGGATCACTTCCTTTTCAATACAGAACACCTTTGCTTACCCAGTGGTAGGCGGCGTTGAGTCTCTGGAAACCAGGGAACAAAATGTCCACACAACAGACTAACAATTGCAGTAACCACAGTAACTGCTTCCGAGGAGCTACCTGTGCTGTGTGAGTGTCCACGGCTACGCTACAGAACTAAGGAGGCAAAGGAAATCATAAAAACATTTTGGTCGAGCTTCTTCCTTTCCAGCCCAAGGAAACCTGTCACTGTGTCCACGGGCCTCATTGTTTGGTTTTTCAGTGACCGCCACGCCCTACCTTGTGTTTGGCTTCAGGTTCTCAATGGGCAAATGAGTGACCGTCGAAGCCTGGGTGGACCACTTGTTCCTGATGAAGTCTTCATAGGATGCGCTGTAAACCAAGTAGCCTGCGTGTGGGAAGAAGGAAGAACCCAGTGAGCGTGAAGGAACCACGCCCCGCAAAAGGTGTAGTAACCCGTGGAGGAGGGCGGGGGTGAGGCGACGGCCGCCGGCTCTGCGGGAGTTTCCAGAGAGCACACTGCGTGTTGGGTGAGGATGGGGGGTAATGTTGGGATCTTCTGGTGACTCCAGATGCAGGTGACAAAATTAAAGACACTTCCTGAGACTTGCTAGCCTCCCACTTCTCCTCCTCCTCCTAGTCTCCCACACCCCGTGGCCCCCTCATCTCCTCAGAACTAACCCCACCTCATCTTGACTGCCCAGGAGAAGCAGAGGGAGAGAGGAGTGACAGCCACACAAGTGGTAAGATTATTTCCTGGTAGAGACACACACAACCGTCCCTCACACGAAACAAAGACACTGTGGAATGCCATGTACGCGTGTGTGGCTGAAAGACCCTGGAGTCATTGAGGTCTTACCTGACTGGTGAAGGCTCCCCTACGATTTCTCGTGGTGAATACCCGTGCTTGCCCTTGACCTTGATGTCTAATGACAGCAGTCAGGCAGCTCTTCTTTCTGCCTCATCGCTATTCACAGAGCTCAGAGGGGGGGCCCTCGGCCCTGACACCTGCCCAGGCTGCCTCAGAAGGCCGAGCGAAGGTCATGGCACAGCTGCCCGCATCCTCTGTTCTAGATCTCTTATGTTACACACAAAGGGAGAACCCACTTGTCAAGCACTTCCTATGTCCCGAACATTATGCTAAACACTTCCTGTTTCTCTCTGGTTAATTCTCCTGGGCCTACTGCATGGGTATGAGTAGCCACACTTTGACATGAGAAAAGTGAGTCTTAGAGAGGGCTAAGTATCTTGTTCAAGTTCATTCATTAATTCATTTAACAGATATTTATTGCATGTCCACTATTGCTCAGACACTATACTAAGTGCTGAGGACTCAGGGAGCAGTAGAGCAGACAGACAGACCAAATAACACAGCTGTGACTGGAACTATGAAGGATCTGTCCACGTGCTCTCAGGGGTGTGAAGGGAGACCTAGTCATGGTGGACATGGAGAGCTTCCCTGGGGTCCTCAAATGGGGCGATCCCCGAAGGATAACTGATAATTCTCATCCTGCAGCCGTGTTTCTCAAATGCCCCAGGGCTCAGGGAGCAGTGGTATACTTATGTTAAGTAACCTCTGTTGTGCAAGAGGTCAAAAGCTAAACAGTATAAGGTAAAGTTTTCAATGATTCTTCTGTATGCTTGCTTGCTTGATTTTCAAAATTGCCCTTCATAAAACCATATTCAATGAAAAGAATTTTCTGGATGTTTTGACTGCAAGCTTTCCTTCTTCCATTGATTTACTGCTTCCTATTAGAAGCATGTTGGACTTTATAGATACTGGCTGCAGCAGCCCACGCAGCACGCACACTGGAGTAACCAGCACTGTTAGTTACACCTAAGGCCCAGACTCCTTGATCCTGCACCATCATGGCTCCTCTGGGCCCTGCAACCTCACCTGGCACAATACCCGGGCCATTCTTTCCTGTGTCCCTTATCCTGGCTTTTGCGCTACTGTGCAAACTCCATAAGAAAAGTTGCTTTTTGGATGTTCTTGAATACTTTTTTTCTCATTTTAAGAGATAATATTAGGGACATAAAGCAAAAGTACTATGACTTTGATGAACTACATTAGCATAATAGTGACAGATAATGTCAAACTATACCACCATCACCCATCTAGCCCGAGACACACACACATACATATCCCTTCCTCTTACACAACTTGCAGGCTCAGAAGAAATCATTCACAAAGGGTCTCTTCAAAAAAAATATCAATTATCTTCGGTAAAAACTTATTTCAATATATTTCTCCTCAAATATATCCTTGGCAGAGTCAGATGAACTCATGATCATCTCACAGGCCAAGAATCTAGGAGGCTCAAGATGCCTGGGCCTTTTTCCATCGCATCCAATTCCCACATAAGCAATTCAGAAGCACTAAGACTGATCTGGAAGCAGGCATGGAAAATGGAAGAGGGAGAGTCACAAGGTAGCACACGGTAGGAGCTCTTCATCATCCATCATACTGTAGGATCTAATTTTACAAGTGGCTACATGGACTCCCTGGCTATTTTGCAGGATTACAGAATGCAAAAGATGTAACAATGTTTTGCATAAGAGGAAACAAATGTCCAGGGAGATGAAGTAGGTAGCTCAAGGTCATGCAAATCTATCTTGGACTAGGATTCTGGACTTCTGACTTCATCCAGTGCTCTTCATACTGCCCCACAGGACTTCCCTACCTGCCTATATTTCATCCTTTTGAAAGAAGACATCTGCATTTATCCATCCAGTCCACCCACGCACCTACTCATCCATTCATCCAATCCACCCATGTATCCATCCATCCATCCATCTATCCAATCCATCCATGCATGTATCCCTGTATCCATCCATCCATCCCTCCATATACTCATCCTCATCTGTCATCCATTATTATCTGTATGTCCCACCTACATGGTGATGGGAACTCTGAACATCTGCCTTGGACACACCTGTTACCACGTCTCCCGGGGTGGCTTTGTCCCAGTCCACAATGACAAATGAGTGGCAGCCTTCCATAGCAACAATGGTGATATTGCGGGGCGCGTGCTGCGGAGGCAGGTCATTCTTCCTCATGTCAGTCGGAATGATTTCATCCAGGCTCTCCACTTGGAAGTGATCCAGAGCATCGGTCAGAGAGCAAGGGGCGGATGGGTCTTTACTAAGATACGTCACATAAGGAGCTGTAAAAGAACAGACACCCAGTCGGGTTGCTGAAGGCTTTCTCTGGAGGCAGAAACATAAGGTCTGCTCCATGGAGCAGACCAATCGTTCAGTCTCTCCCTGCTAGACAGAGGTTCCAAGGTCATCGGCCCTCATGGCAAACCCAGAAGCACATCCCTAGCTCTCCTTAACGGACCCACCCATTTCTATCTGTTAATCTCATGGTTTCAAAAGATGCTATTGCCCCATGAACATTGATGACTATGGCCTCACAGCTACTTTGAAAGATTCCCAAACTGCAATTCATTTAACATAAGTTAGATCTGCAGCATTTTACCATTCCTATGCCCAAACATTTGGAAAAGTGTGAATCAGGCCCAGAACAAAATTCATTCCTAGACAGTCTTGGGACCAGAAAGGAATATACACTATTCAAGATATACAGCCTCTGGCATCAGTCCTGGGAGGCCTTCTCTAGGGCTTCCATGACCCCCCATCCCCATCTGGAATGTCTGCAAAGGCCAGGCCTGAAAAGCCTTCTGCAACACTCTGCTCAGCACAATAATAGCTACCCACATTTATGAACAGGTTCGAGGTTTTTCTACACTAACCTCAGCGGGCACCAGGGCACCAGGAATAAGGCAGGACTTGGACTGATGTCCCATGCCCTGCTGAGTCTGTAGACACTGAGGGGGGGGGGGGGGCGGGAAACAAGGGCCCCAAGAGGAGGCTCTCCCTCCAGCCCACAGCTGTTTGAGATGCGCCCTCTATAAGTTGGAAACGCCAGGGACACAGGGCCGGGCTTTATGCACACAAAGCTCCAGAGTGCTCTCATTCTAGCACTTCTTCTTTTGTTCATCCCCACTCGAGTATATTTTTCCATTGATTTTTAAAGAGAGTGGGAGGGAGGGGGAGAGACAGAGAGACATCTATGTGAGAGAGCCACATCGATTGGTTGCCTCTCGCATGCACCTGACCAGGGCCAGGGATCAAGCCTGCATCAGAGGTATATAGGCCCTTGACCGGTATCGAACCCAGGACCCTTTAGTCCAAGGGCCAATGCTCTATCCGCTGAGCCAAACCGGCCAGGGCTCTAGGACTTTCTAAGTGTTCCATTGCATCTTTTGGTGCGGGTGCTCATTCCCAGTGGCCATTCCAACCAAAGGCAGTTTTTAGCTCCTCTATTTCCAATAGTTTGTATAAAATTGGGCCTTTAGGGCTTGTCCATGGATCTCATCTGGAAGTTTTGGAAAGTAATCTATGCTGTATAGATTACGGACACACAGAAACAGCCAGACCATGGCAGCCTCTCCGTCTTCAGCGGAGTTCTCGGGGACAGCTGATAACAGCGCTGACAGGAGTTCCGAGTCCGGCGTGCAACGAGAGAGTCGGATTTGGTGAATTCAGCCGGCTGCTGCCTGCCACGGGCCAGCACTGGCATCTCCCGCAGGAATGCCGCCGCACATTAATTACGCTCACTCTTCAAGTGCGTGTCGTCGAGACACTCAGAACTACATCTTGGCTGGCAAGAGCTGTTCTCTGCTTATAGCAGAGCATTTGTTTTGGAAACAAAAGAGTGTGATATTAGTTTAAGCTGTTGCCAGTCTACTTAGTCAGATATTATTTTTTTCTACTTAGTAAGATACTAATCTAAGTGCCTCGTTAGTGCAGTTCATTAAGGACGTGGGAAAAGAAGACTCCCAAAGGGAGTGGAACACAGTTTAGCAAAACAGTTTCCTCTCAAAACTGTCTCCGTAGCTGCCAAAAAGGAGGAGGATAAATTCATGGGTCCCAAGGCCTCGAGGCTAATGAGAGAGAGAGGCAGTGGCTCAGAGGAAAGCCCTGGCTCTGGGCGACCATCAGTCGGTCAGTGCTCATCTCTGTGAGCCCCGAGGAAGTCCCGTCTCAGACACCGGCCGCGACAAAAATACTCGTGTTCCCGACCTGATACTCCCTAGTGTCCCTTACTCTCAGGCCACACAGATCAGCCCATCTCTATCTACTCTGTCCAATTCCAAGTCCCCCGCATGCGCCCCTCTCCTGCTGTCCGCAGAGTCCCTGTGGTCGCAACAGGAGTGACTCGCTGGTCGCCCCAAGTGGAAACTTCACTCTGGGAAAGTTTCTGCTCCACATGGGCCTCCTCGGCCAGGCCAGGGGGCTGGCCATGCGCGTCTTCAAAGGGCCCAAGCTAAACCCCGTTCCTCTGGTTAAGAAAGTTCTATTTACCAACAAATCGCTTCTTCCCAGCCAGGTCGAACTCTTCCTCGGGGAAGGAGCTAATGGTGCCTTCTGCCGGGATGACGGCGGGCGTGGCGGCCGTGGTGGGGGGCCTGGTGGAGGCCGGTGGCCTCGAGGTCTCAAGTTCATAATCTGAAACGGGATGAAGGCTCTGTAACTGGGCTCACCCTGCAAAGGAGCACTGTTTGCAGCCAAAAGAGACTTTCTAAGATCCCACTCTAGATTAAGGCGTGCGCGCACACACCCCACTATAAATGCCATGCCCAAACATAATTTATTTCTAATAAAACAGTATTTCCCCCCATTTCAGTCCCCTCAGAAAAGCAGCTGCAGAGGAAAGAGAGGACGGGAAAAAAGAACCACATCTGACCAGAAAAAATGAAGTTTTTAAATCAAAGCTGAGCGAGCCTTAGAATTCACCCAGTTTAGCATGGTCCTGGTCCCTGTCCAAGGCCAGTCTCTACCTAAATCAGTTTCCCTCCTAGAGCATAACAGATTCCCATCAGAAAATAAACTTGATTGTTTTCCATTTATCATCTTTGGCTTTTTTTCTGAGGAGGAGGTGGGATTAATTCCACTAAGAGAAATAATCTTTTAACATTTAAAAAAGAAAATAAAACTGCTCCCTTTTCAGCTGCTCAAAGGTAATGGGAAGCTGCATAGTGTTTGCAAAGGTGCTAAGGAACCTTCCTCTGCGTTCTGACATTGATGTTTTCTCTGAAGTTAATTTTTGTTTGCAAGATTCAACCCTGCATCAAACTGTATTATGATTGCAGCAAAGGAGACACTGCTCCCACATTTGTGATTTCAGACCATTGAGCGATGGCTACTAGCAGGCAAGGTGAAGGGCAAAAGTGAGAACCTCTGAGTGTCAAAGGCCGGCACCCGGGTGGGGACAGGATGCCGACATGAATTTCTCCAACGAGCGCAGGGTGGTAAGTATAACAACACCACTGTTACCGTTCATTGAGAAACAGTTCCAGATCTACCCAAGGCATTTTGTACTCTTAATCTTATATGCTTACCCTTAACTAGAAAAGATTCTATGATTTAAAAAATCAACACATCTGTAGCATTGCATTTGCCATGGAATCAGAAAAAGAGAGAACAGGGAAGAATGTGAAGAGCCAAGAGAGGAAGCAGAGATGTTGGTCAGTTTTACAAAGAGCGGAGGAGGGGGAGGCTCAGACGGGGCAGCTGAGAATTCTGGAGGAAGGAGGGGCTGGAAGGGAGAGGTGGGGAGCAGAGGGAACTTGTTTGGAAGCTGTATTTTCAACCACGCACACTCTTCCTTTGGATCAAATATGTACTGGGGGCAACTCAGAAGTGTGGGGTACACACCTTCCCTAAGGCCGGCCACCGCCCCAGGGCTCTGAAGGAAACTGCAATTCAGAACATCCACTTAGGGATTAAAATAAGGTCCTCCCACCAGGAAAGAAATTATACAAATAATGTGCTTAAAACCAGTTAATACCTGCATCATAGACAACGTACGCCTCTTCCGTGGGTGTGGCTGTGTCCGTCTCCAATCCTGAGAAATCATCTAGGGAAGAGGAGGGGAGAGAGGGTCACCGGGGCTCCAGGCTCAGGATCGTGTCCAGGGCACAATGGTTCTCCCCCCGTAGCGGGTTCATGGGCGTAAGTCCTCAGAGTCAGGGCCTCCTGCACTTGCTCAGAAGATACCTGCAAGGACTCACACCCGCTTTGGCAGCCACGGACACCAAGGACTTACATGTGCCTGGGGCCCCACAGCTGGCACACAGGGTTTGAACTTCAAACCCTCTGGCTCCAAAGACTGTGTACTTTATCCTTCATAACCTGTCTCCACTTTTTAAATGTTCAACTAAGCCATGAAGTCGCTTGTAAACCTTAAGCTGCGCTACTAGAATCACCATTCCACAGCTTAATACAGGGGCAGGTGAAGTGGAAGGTGTAGAAGCCCCTCCCCTAAAAAATTACAGGCACCAATTTGAATTTTTCATTGTGAGACACTCATTGATCATTCCCCAGGATTCAGCCCACTGGCCTCCTTTGAGGCTGGTTTGGATAACATCATGAATGCAACGGCGCCAAAACAAACCCCGCCAGCGGAGGACCTTAGCCACCGGCCCTTCCGAGGAACACAGGGCAAAGCCCGAAGCCACCAGGGCCTGGGGGACGCCCAGCACCCACTTCACCCTCTCGGCGCTAACACCGGGCATGCTCTGATGGGGCCCATGGGTGTCCGCAAGAGAGAAGCGAATGATCCACCCTCAGGGCTCACAATGGTCGTTTCACGAAAAACCATTAGACATGATTTCCCTTCGGTCATTCCAATGTCAATACGCCTGGATCCAAGAGGAATTACTCCTGGGCTGGGTCAAGTCGGGCAGTTTTCAAGTTCAGGGCACCAAGCGTTGGAGGTCATCCTGCCATTGTTTCCAGGAACGCCTCTTTCTTTCCTTCGTCCACTGAACTGTTAAGAACAGAGTCTTGTTTTTCCTCATTATCGGTTCAGACCCGTTTTCTTTTCACTGTTATTTTTGGCCAACTCACAAATGAATTAAGTCATATAATTTTTGAATCTCAGACTGAACAAGGGAAGGGAAAGTGTAGGGTTTCCTTTGTGGATGCCCAGGGTGAAGTACAATTCCTGGAGGCGCTGAAGCACCCCAGCCCGGCAGCAGGTCACAGAATGGTGCCTGGGACCCGCAAAGCAGGGTCACCTATTCGGGCGAGCAACAGCTACGTCTTCTGGCAAAAGTAATCATCATATTGAGTAATGCAGTGCTCCTTCAAACAAAGTCAGGCAGCTTTTTCCAAAATAGCACCATCTTGATTCCAAGTAAAAGTTACTTCCAAGGTGGAATCAGTGTATTTATTTTTTAAGCTGACCGTCAGAATTTGCCCCTCCGGATGCCTTTCAACCACTTGGAACTACGTAAAAGTGGATGTTGTATGAGTCAACCTGCTCCAATGTCAAAAGCTTCCACTTCTTCGTGTACAAGTAACTGCCAGCCACCAACCATGGTGGAGGGTTTATTCTCTTGAGTGACTTACTCAAATGGCCATTAAAAAAACGAGTGCAAAATATCTCCAAAAATGAGGCCTTAGCTATATTTTTGAAAACTATAAAAACGATTCTCAGTAGAAGTTCAGAGAGGAGGTGAATGACGGTCATTTGAAACCAAGGACATTTGCAAAGTGTACGGTTGGTCCAGCTCCAGTGAATTTTTTATTATCCTCTTCGTCTTTTCTGTCTTGGGAGCGAGCGTGGCCAGTGGGGCCATTCCGACATGACTGTGTTTCTGAAACAGGCCCCACAAATGGTCAAAGATGCTCAGCTGGCGCCTCCCATTTCCAAACACATGACCTCATCAGACCCGCTGCAGAGAGGGAACCGGAAGCAAAGGGCACCGGCTCTGCCTCCGCAGGTAGAAACAGAGAACGCCTGTCGCTGAAGGTGGTGTTTAGATACCAAAGAGGAAGGATCCAGTACCGGGAGGAAGGCACTCTCTCTACTGCAGTCAGAGCAAGTAAAAAGGATGTGTGTGTGCGCGCATGTGGAGAGGGGGAAAGGAGCAGAGAAGTGGAAGCAGCAATACGCCGGAAACAAGCGTGTTCTGCTTCCATGGCCACAGGAAGACACGCAAGGACGGCATCCGTGACAAATGCAAAGGGACATAAACACTTGCATTGCTGGGATGGCTGCACGATACAGGTTATTCCAGAACGTCACTTGAACGCCGTGTTTCCAGGAAAAGGGGGCATGCTTTAACCAGGGGAGCCACGACCTGAGACTGAGAAGAAGATTTTAAAGTTGGAGGCCTAGAAACAAAACTTGAGGACTTTGCTAATGGCGTATGACAACTGTCCACCAGATGAGGGTCGGGGGGTGGGGCTTGGATAAGCAGATACGCATTCCCTGATCACTAATGCTGGTTCTAAACCGTAATTATCACAACAATAAACAAAGTGCTCGGTAAGTACTAATTGTGCCCACATGGACCCCAGGCCTTAGAAGTACGCACTGTATGCTCAATACAACAAAAGAGAAGGGTGTGAGAGAACACAGACTCGGAGCAGAGGAAGCAGAGGGAGCCGGGGCGGGTGGTCCTTCAGGTTCGGCCAGGAGGCCTAGGACGTGGCTCTGCTGCCATCAGCCCCTTCCTGGAAGCGTCTCTCCGCTGAGTCGGCACAGCGCGCACGGGTGTGTTGGCACATCGAGGCCACCGCAAGGTGTTCAGCCAAGAAAGGGAAAACGACTGCATGTTGTAGACAATGCACAGGATTTCCTAGAGGATCTGTGACTGATTTTCAAATTGCAGTTGATGCTTGAACAACGCAGGGGGTGGGGCACCGACCACCCATGCAGTCAAAATCTGAGTATATTTTGACTTCCCCAAAACGTAACTACTGAGAGCCTACTGTTGATGGGAGCCTTATCAATAACACAAATGGTCGGTTAACACACACTTTGTATGTTATATCTGTTACATACTGTGTTCTTATGATAAAGTAAGCTAGAGAAAAATGTTAAGAAAATCATAAGGAAAATACATTTATAGTTTTTATTGAAAAAAAAATCTGCATATATAAGTGGACCTGTGCTTTCAAGCCCGTGTTAAGGGTCAACTGTTTTTTTAAAGTAATGAATTGTAATACATTGTAATCTTATCTAAAGATGCTGCACTTTTTCCCTTACATTTAATTTTTTCCCCAGAACTTTGTATTTATTTGTACTTATTTTGAAAATGCTGCCTAGAGGCAAGTCATTATTGACACTTGAATATCAGGGAATCAGAAGGGACATGGGTGCAGAAAAGAATATACGTACAGGGGTGGGCAAAAGTACGTCTACAATCGTAATACAAACAAATAATACAAAAGTTAATAATATAAGGATAAACTGTGTTTTGTGTACTCACAATTGTAAACCTACTTTTGCCCACCCTGTGTATATATGAGGATTTGCAAAGAAAAGGAGAAATAACATGCCAAGAAAAATATCCACTTTCATGCCAAATAAGAGGCCAAAAATACAAAATAAATGAGGGAACAGCAATAAAGCCTATAAAAGCAACAAAAGAAAATTCAAAATATTGATAATGGCAATGAAAGCGAAATCCAAAGTAGTCACTCTTCTGCTTACAGCTAATTGTTAAGTCAACACTCTAATTATAGCTCCGTTTTTAAAGATAAGACGCTAATGCATGCAGACGAGGTCAAGGAATGTACGGAAGGTGCTGGTACCAGGAACCCGAAGGTGAGTCTAGCTCGCATGCCCTGGGCAAATGGACAGGGAGGTCGCCTCCGGATGCTCCTCCTCCTCGGATGCTTCCTGTTCTTGGGGTGGGCTTTTAGGTGGGAAGCAGTCCGGTTTATTTGGAACTTGTTCGTGCAAAGACGGACTTCAAACACAATGCCCCCCTCGGGGACGGCATTCAAGTCGACACTGACTGGACCCTGGCATGGTCAGCGGTGCTGTGAGAGAATCCCAGGTCTGCGAATGCTGGCTGAAAGGAAGGTCCTCACTCTGCAGCAGCTTAAAAAGACATAAGCTTTGCAGCCGACACGCAATCCACCCCTCTCAGCGGGGAGAAGAGGACTTCGCCTCCTCCAAGCCTGATGTAGTGGGGCGACCTCCACAGCGGCACAGACGACGGCGTCTCAGCTCCACGTGCCCTGACCCTGAGGGTCCCAGCTCCGTTGTCAGGAGGAAGACACGCAGGGGCAGAGCACAGCCCGAGTGGGTGTCCCAGAGCCGGGAGCTGGTGCAGTCCCCTCCCCCAGTGGAAGCCCCTCCTGCTGATCAAAAAGTGTCCCCCTGCCCAACGTGCTGGGGAACAACTTTCCCCGGAAACTCACAATGAGACTGAAAAACAGTTTGAATGGCCCAACAGTAAGACAGTCATTTAACCTTGTTTAAATCACATGACTACTCACAGAGCCATAGACATATAGGTTACATAGCTCTCTCTATCCATCCATCCATCCATCCATCCATCCATCTTTCTATCTAACAAATACTAACCTACTGATACCCAGGGACACACTTTGGAAATGCTAGTCCAAACTAATAACGTTCCATGTTTTAGCTAATTTTTTGACTTGAGCTGTGGAAAGGGCTGCCCGATAAAACACAGCATGCCCACTTACACTTGAATTTTAGGTAAATGACAAGTAATTTATAGTGTAAGCATGTCCTGTGCAATATCTTTATTTGCTAACTCTGACAACTCTGGCTGTGGCACAGTGCTGTTGAACAAACCTTGTAGGATTAGAAACACCCCCAGTTTCTGTCCCCCTGCCCCCCACCCTGCAGCCTGGGGGACCCCGCTGACAGGCAGCGAGGCAGTGACCTGGGCCACCGTTAGAAGTAGACAGTTACCTTCTTCAGGGAGGCACTCCGGGGCCCCACTGGAGCCCGTGACCAGGTTGCCGTCTTCATCATGCCGCTCCAGGGTCCCGGGGGGACAGGTGGGGACGGCTGTGGTGGGCTCGGGGGTGGTGGTGGTAGTGGTTGTCGGGGTGGTGGTTCGGGTGGTGGTGGTTGGGCGGGTGGTAGTGGTGCGGCGGGTGGTGGTGGTAGTGGTGCGGCGGGTGGTGGTGGTGGTGGTGCGGCGGGTGGTGGTCCTGGGCCGCAGGGTTGCCGTGGTGGGCCGAGGGGTAGTGGTGGGTCTCTCGGTGGTGGTGGTGGTGGTGGTGGTGGTGGTGGTGGTGGCGGCGGCGGCACGGGTGGTTGTTTTGACGACCTCCAAGCCCACCAGAGGCTTCCCTCCAAGACTCAAAATGGGCTTATCCTGGGCACTGGCCAGGGGTTTGCCATGTCGCCCCTGCCCGAAGAGGGGGAGCCCATCAGGGCTCACCACGGGGGTCCCTCCCAGATCTGAAACAAGATCAAATACAGTCTGTGCAACGAGGGGACACAATCAGAGGAAGTAAAAAGCAAGTGGAAATGTCTCCTGAAAGCTTGTTATTCTTGTATTTTAATCAGTAAAAAGGCAAAGAAAGGGCATTTGAAAGGCTATTCGCTGAGGCAGATATACCTGCTGCTACCCAGACATCCCTGGGCTCACCATCTTGCCCATTACTCTGTGCTACTTCGTCTAAATTAATAACATGCCCCATCACCCGATACAACGCTCAGTCTTTAGTAAGGAGAGTGATTCTCTCCCCTCTCATCCCTACACCGAGGAGGAAAAGTGCTCCTTGAGGCCCGGGGTGGCAAATGCTTTCTCTAACAAACCAGAGAGGAAGCACCTGGAGTTTTATGGCCAGACGCTGCCTGTTGTGACCGCTCAGCTCTGCCCTGCAGGGGACAAAGGCCACAGGCAGTGCACAGGCGAGTGTTCCTATGTCCCACGAGCCCCTGTGGGTGAACACGGAAGTGTGAATTTCATGTCATTTCCACATGTCACAAAGATTATCATTCTCTGAATATTTGTGCAATCATTTAAACATGTGAAAACTCTTCTAAGCTCACAGGCCATACAAAAACAGGCAGCAGGCAGGGTTTGGCCAGTGGGTCGGAGTTGGCTGACTCCTGCTCGAGGCTGCCAATTTCCAGAACAAAGTTGAGTGCCACCTTTCCTAAGAGGGTGGATTCCATTGGAAATACTGCTGACAGTTATACCCAAGGAAAAGCACGTGGTCAAAAGTAACTAGAACAAGGGCACCCACTAAAAATCAGGGCGAAGTCAGGACACTTTTGTTCTGTAAGAACCATTCTCACTTACCCACAATGGTTCGACCGTCTCCTCCTAGTTTAACCCGAAGAGGATTGCCATGTGAATCTTGGAGGTACCTTCCTTCTGCATTCAATACTAACCCACGATCAAGATCCACCACCTAAATCCACGACACAGATCAAAGACTATATTGGACATTCAAAACGGTCACATTCATCCAACTACAGGAATACATGCATGAAGCTGCCACAGAAGGAAACACTAATGTGAGCAGGAAACATTATTTTTGTCAGCATCCTTCATAAGGGTGAATGAGAATAAATGGTAAAACAATTGTATTTCCTATTATAATTGCTTACCCATACAGCATGTAAATTATTTTGTTTCTAGAATATACAAAATGTGTACAAACTACCATTTAGTACGATGATGTACTGCTGAAAAGTAGGAAACAACCTAAGTGTCCACTGATGGAAGGCAGAGATAAAGACACTGTGGCACATCCATGTAGCGGAATACTATGCAGCCAGTGAAAAGGATTGAAAATTTCTACATATAGTGGCATATACTGATATAAATTCAGGTTACAGGGACGATTATTTTTCAAAAATAAAAATATATTCATTGGAGTCTATAAGCTTAAAACTACAGAGAAAATAATCTAAAGGCTACATCCCAAACCGCTCACAGTGATGATCCTTAAAAAGTGATTTGGAATGCTTATTATGTTTTCCACATATTTCTGAATTGTTTCAACCTCTTGCAATGAACATGTCTTGCTAATATATTGAAAACATGATATGCTTCTATTTTACTGTTAATGTGAAAAATCAAGGTTACTATAACAAAAACAACTTAATTTGGAATTAAACTGCCCAATATAGAATGAATGCAAAAAGCTACTACCCAAAGGAATTATAAAACTTGAAAAAAAGGTATTGCTATCTCTATTAAGGAACAAACTCATGCTCCACACTAGCGGTTCTCAAAGTATGGTCCCAGGCCAGCATACTCAGTGTCACCTGGGAACTTGTCAGATATGCAAATTACCTGGCCATACCTGAGACCATATTTGGTAAATCCCAGGGATTCTGACACTAACGTTGAGAACCACGACTGTGCAGGCTCAGACCAGTGAAGGAGCCCCTGCCAGCAGGCCACTTTGTTGGGTCCTGACTCAGTAATTAAAGTAAGGCTCATTGATATAAACCAGGGGTCCTCAAACTACGGCCCACGGGCCACATGCGGCCCGCCGAAAACATTTGTCCGGCCCGCCGGGTGTTTTTGCCGCCGCTGCCTGTCCTGCTTAGCAGCTGACTCGTCCCGGGCCCGCAGTGCGCATGTGTGGAATGTCTGAGGGACAGTGAACTGGCCCCTTGTTTAAAAAGTTTGAGGACCTCTGATATAAACCCTACTTTTGAAATCTACCCATACAGTTCAATTCAAAATTGTTTACATGACATTTGCTTTACTGTGCATTTCTTCCTGGAATAAATATCAGTTCCTTTGAGAAATGAGAAGATCTATCTTTAAATAACCTGTACTGAACATTTCATGAAATCCAGTATGTTTTCCTAAACCTTATTGTTATAAATGGGAAGTGCTGACTGGGAATTCCACCATGAATACTTTTCTGATTCTTTGAAAAAATATTCCAAATCTCTGAATATTATAAAGTGTTCTTCTCATTACCCTCAAGCCACCTAAAATCCCTAAACATTTATCTTAAACCCAAGAAGTTAGTCATTTAACTTAAACGTACATCAAATACTGATATCTATTTGTTATTTTAGACAAACAACAATTACTGGAAGATTCAAACGGTGATCTGATCAAAATTGCCTGTTTGATTCAGGGTTTTCTTGCTTGTTCATTTATTTTCACTCTAATCCCTTTTGACAAATGGTTTGAGACAATTTGCAGAAAATATGTGTACTTAACTAAACAATAAACAAAAAATAAACTGGGAAAATAGAAGTTCATTTGAGAGGCTGTGCCGCAAGTTCTGTGTCACGGCTGTGGTGAGCCATGCCTTTGTCTGAGTGCCCTGGCCTCATCGTATTAGCCATGAGAAAAAAACTAGTTACTCAGGAGAATCATAGATCTCTGTGGTCGCTAGAAGAATGCATATAGTACAGCATATTGACAGATGAGTGGTTAAAACCAGAGAAAAAGAGGGGAAAGACTGCTTCGTTATTGGCACACAACATCCACCATTTTTCTCTTCCCAACAGCATGAGAACTGAGATGTGTAAAGAAGTTCACCCTACCCACTTTGTTCCTTGAGGGCCATTGATAATTCTTTGTCCGCTCGGTTTCCCATTAATGCCGGGCAGTCCTCGCCCCTCTACACTCGGCCTGCCATTATAACCTGCACAGGAAACAAGTGACAGAACCTGGTCAATGCCACCTGCCTACAGAGTTGGCTTCATGCCCATCTATAAGCGGTAACATCATTTCAAACAGAAACACGACCAGAACTTTAAAGCAACAGCTCATGTCCATGAGAAGATGATAATCTAAACTGTGACTTCTACATGACCAATACGAATGTCAAGAGCACAGTAAAGTCATGGTTTTCTGGCCGTATTGGAGGGATGGGAGTGTTCAGCATAAGTAAATTATCCAGATGAAGATTAAAGGCCTTAGGCGCTGTAGCTTTATGTTTCCGGTTGGAAGTTGGAGGGAGCGAGGGAGGGTTGGAGAAAATTGTCTCTGAAATGTGCTAGCTGCTGTCCTGCTCTCCTCAGCGGGGTTACTCAGCACAACTAGCCCCGGCCGACTCAGGTCCCCACCGTCAACCGCCAAGGACAAATGCACGGGGCTGACTCGGCTTGCTGAGCTCTGCCGGCCGCTTGGGAAGTACCTGCTCGGAGAGGAAGTACAGGGCCCAGCTGGCGGCCCTCTCGGTTGCTGTGTCCGCCTGTTCCTGTCTCCTGCCCTTCCTCTCCACCTCCTGCTATTTCTCAGCCGCAGGTCCCCTCGGCTCTGCTGGGAGCACTCTGTGGTCCAGCCCCTCCATGGGATCAAAGGTTTGGGCTCCCTGACTATGACTTATTTCTCTTGCTCAGATGGTTAATGAAAATTAAACATTTACTGAGTACTTTGTACAAGGGCATGTGAGTTCTGTTACCGGGGTCTTAGGCTTAATGGACCCTGAAGTCAATGTGAAGCACGTGTTCCGTCTTTCCATTGAGCTAAACAAACAATACCTTGTACAGATGAACAAATGCCAATACGTTCACTCAGAGAGGCTCTGTCAAGCCCTGACTCCATGCAGGGTGAGTGCAAAGTGCCACGTAAATACTTTACTTAGGTCCTGCCCTGGGGTCCATGTAGACTCCGGTTCACAGCTGTCTACCTTCCTCCTCAATGTAAGTCACACACCCGCCTGTTCCAACTCTAGATGACAACTGTCTTGAACATGTACTTCCCACCAGTTTTAACAACATCACTGAGTGCAACGTCTAAGCAGTTCATGGCCAAGACACCGGAGTTTGCGCGCGTGTTCAGTTGAGGGCTTTGCATGCAGAATCAACAAGAACACGGCCCAGGCACAGAGGACCACATTTCTTACTGACGCCTCCAATGTGCCGGGCACGGGAACAGCTCAAAGTAGCCCCAGTACAGGGACCTGCTTGGGGATCCTGGCTTTTCACGGTGAAGAGCAGGGCGAGTGGTCAGGGGCGAGTGGGGTTGTGCAGCGGCCAGGGCTGCGGGACTCAGTGCTGGGTTAGGACTGCCACTCAGCCCTCCTGGCTGTCTGACCTGGGCCAGCCGCACAGACCCCGCAGCCCCAGCCGCCTCAGCTGGAAACCAGGAGAAACCCTGGAAACCCCACCAGAGGGTCAAGAGGATGGGATCCCGTCACATCTGCAAAGCTGCAGCTGCGTACCAGTGCCTGAGCATCGCAGACGCTGGAAAACTGCGCACAGCACTGAAAACCACAGTGAGGATGAGACAAAACCAGTACCTTGTCTGAAAGAGGGCCGGGCGGGTGCGCGGGAGAACGGGTTCCGGAACCGCGAGTGCATCATGCGCTGCCGCAGCGACAGCATGGGCGTGGTGGAGGCGTAGGCGGGAGGGGCGCGCGTCGTGTACCCGGGCCGTGCCGGGGTGCCCACCGGGGCGCTGGCCGTGCTGGGGCTGCGAGGGGGGTGTCTGGGCGGGAGGTGTGAGGCTCTCGGGGCGCTGCCTGCAGGAGGAGGCCGCTGCGGGGGAGTGGGGCTCTCCTCCCGGGGGGAGCCCCCTCGGGGGGCAGCAGGCGCGCTGGCAGAGTCCGTCTCCGCGCTGCTCCTGTCTGCGTATTTGCTGCCCCTGGGGGCGGAGGAGGGGGGCCACTTAGAAACAGAGGCGGACAGCGCGTCCTCGTCCTTCCCTCCTTTCAGAAACCACGTGTCTTCCTCCTCCTCCTCCTCTTCCGCCTCCTCCTCGGCCGAAACGGACTGCGGAGACTTAGCGGTCAGGGCCTCCTTCTTGGACGCCCCGTCCTTCTTCCCCGCCGCCTGGGGCTCCGCGCGCCCGGGGACCCTGGCGCGGGCATGGGCATGGGGGTGGCCGGGCCTCGGCGAGGCGCCCGCGGGCCTGCGGGGGTGACCGTCGCCCGCGCTCCCCGTGGGGGCCTCCACCTGGCGGTGCTTGGGCAGGGCCGGGGCGGCGTCCTTGGCCCGGGCCGCGTGTGCGCTGGCGCCGTGGGTCTCTGCGTCTTTGCTGTCCGCGTGGCGCCCGCCAGAGTGGCGCTCGGAACCCTCGGGGAGGGACGACTGGCTGCCCCTGGACCCGTAAGCGTAAGGGTCCAGGTGGGGGCGCCCCGCCGGGGGGGACGCGGGCTTCCTCCTGGGGGCGCTGGACACGAGGTGGTGCTGGGACTGCGCCGTCCCCGAGTCCGCGCTCCGGGACACGTCCTGCGCCTTCGAGGACAGAGGTTTGTCCGGCAGGTGCGCGGCGGACCGGGCGCCGGCGGACTCGGGGTTCCCCGCCAGGGGGTCCCTCGGCGCCAGGCTCGCCCCGCGCTGGGGGCCTCTTCTCGGGTGGTCCCCGCCCCGGAAGGCGGGCTGCCTGGAGGAGGAAGGCACGTGGCCCTGCACCGCCGTGGCCGGAAGTGGCTTCTCGTCTTCCGCTTCGCTCCCCGGGCCCCGCCCGAGGGCAGGAGCGGAGTGGGCGCTCCCCCGCGCGTGCGCCCGGTGGGTCCCGGTGGGTGCCGGGGGGCTGGAGGCCTGGAGGCGGGGGCCTCGGCCGTAGCCAGGCCGGCTCGGGTACCTGCCGTGGGCGGCAAAGGGCTTGTTTCTGTGCGGACTGACGTGGCCCGGGACCGCATCGCCCGCGTCACTGTCACCATCCACCGTCCGCGCGGCCTGGGGCCTGGGAGCGACACGCGAGGAGACCGGTGAGGACGTGGTGGGGCGCGAGGGCGCGTGGGACCTGGCGGCGGGGGCGTCGTGGCCGTCCTTCCCGCCCCGGGGGAGCGGGGGCCCGGGCTGGGGCTCGGTGGGCAGCAGCCGGGACGCGCCCCCGTGGGGTGCGGCCTCCGAGTGGGGCGCCCTCCGCGCGGGCAGGGCCGGCCTGGCGCCCTGGAGCGCGGGGGCGCGGGGGGCGCGCGCTGGAGGTGGGGTGGCGGCCGGGCCCCAGGGCTGGCCGGGCGGGCGCGCTCTCGGGCCTCAGGCGCTCGGAGGAGGCGTCTTTGGGGTCCAGGGAGCCTGTGGCCGGCTCTCCTTCTTCTCCGTCCAGCGAGTCGTTGTCCACAGAGCTGGACGGCAGGTGGGCCGGGCGGCGAGAGCTGCCCGCGGTGGGCGTGTGGGGGACCCACGGGGATGCCCCTCGCGGGTGGGAGGGCGGCGAGGAGCCGGGCTTGTCCACGCCTTCCTGTCGGGGCAGCACTGGCGCTCGGACTCTCCCCGGAGTCCGTCCAGCAAGGCCGGGGTGGACGGGTCTGCCCGGCGGCCTGGGCTGGCGCTGCTGGTCCTGGGTCTCAGAGGGCGAGGTCGGGGGATCCCCTTGGGGGTCCAGTTCCTCCGCGTCCGTGAGCTCTGCCGCCTGGGGTTTCCTGGGCACCCCACCGTTGGCCGGTATTTTGTTCTTCAAGTCAGGAGGGTGCTTGGCATGTCTGCCTTGGGGAGAAACGGGCAGGTGGGCGTGCTTCGAGGGAGCTGCGGCCCTGGGAGGCGAGGCAGGCTGCGCGGTTTCTTGCTTCCAGTTCTCCATCGCGCCTGCTCTCTGCCGGGCATCGGGCTCACTGGTCCTGCCTGGAATAGATGGGAAAGAATTTGCCATCAAAGACGAAATTCAAAAGCTTTGCAACACAAAGTGAGTGTTAAAGGTGGCAGTGGAGGCGTTTCAGAGGAATTTGTAACTGACAAGTTCTCATTCTTAAGAACGTTGGACACTTCTCAATTACAGCCATCGCGTTGAAAGTCCTCTTTTGCTTTAAGCCATAGATACAGCTCTAAACAATGTGTGAGAGAATTTCTATGAATGCAGTTAGGTTAGTCACAGCTTAGTATTTAAAGAATTCTCAAATGAGTACTTTGACGTCATCCATTGGTTTTGCAAAGGCAAGATCTTACATGGGCTTTTGTAATACAGTAAAACGAATTCTCGGTATGTTACAAATGCGCCATAGCCCTTCTTGACAATGTAGGCAAGAAATTTATAGGGACCTGGTATGAAATGTTAAATGACCTCTACACACAAAGGCGTGGGGATGTGTTGCATGTCTGGGAAGTGATGGGCGAGCAACACATTTGTAATTTTTGAGCATTACAAAGAGTGCCTGTCCCCCCTAACATGTCCTTACTTGCTTTCTCCTTCTCTATTAAAATCTCTTTAGTAATAAATACATTTGTAATTCCAAAATAGAGCCCAAAATAAAGACTCCTGAGGTAGGCAGCACATTAAGTGCGCCCTATGCTTTCCCCTTTCTTGTGAGCAGAACTGAAGGAGGAAAGGGGTGCTGTCAGGGCTGGGAATCTGTATAGCAAAGGGGAGTCCAGCCGGGAGCAAACATCTATTTCATTTGCTTCCAAGACAGACTGTGACTTTGGGGTGCCCTGGGGATCCTCAAAGTACATCATGGAGGAGAGAGCCACCAATATGGTGTGAATGGGGGAGGCAGACAGGAGTCACCATCCAGAACCAGTCCGCTCCATTTCTGGGTTTCATTAACTTGCTTGGTTCTGATCCCGATCAGATAAACAAGGTACTGAAGTTCTTCTGAGTCAAGCTGCACTCCCAAGTAATGCAATGCAAACTAGGCATTTCAAATGCTATTTGGAAATTGAAGAGAGCTGACAACTAACAACGCCACATTACACTTGTAAAAATGCCCTTCCCCTGTCATCATAACCCCCAGTTACAGTGATATAAGATTAATCACAAAACTCATACTTTCATGTTTGTGTAATATCGTAATAGTGATTGATGTTATTAGCAATCAGTAACATTTTAGTCTTTGGTATGACTACTTTCTAAAGGGACTATCAAACGTTCTATAAATCACAGTGCAAACTTAGCCTAAAAAAAATCATGTAAGCCCAAGCAAGAGCCATGATTCGTGAGGAATGCACTGCATGAAGCAGAAAGAGAGGGAAGAGACACACGCAATGCTTACTTGTTGGCATAGCGACGATGAAGGCTTTGGAGTGAGGCCCCGATCCTCTCCTGTTGGCCGCCCGGATTTTGAACAGATAGCGCTCCCCAGGCTGCAGGCCGTCCACGAGGGCAGAGGTGGTCTCTCCGGGGAAGGTGAGGGACTTTGCTCCGAAGGGCTTGAGCGCGGGGGCGTAGGAGAGAATGTACTCTGAAATGATTGGTAGACGGTTGGAAGGAGGAGAGTGAAAACAGTGCTGTGTCCCGAACACGGACTGTAGGGGCAGGATGGACTGCAGCGCGTCACTGGGTGAATGGACCGTCACTAGGTGAATGGACCGGAGGGGCAGGATGGACTGGAGCGCACGTCACTAGGTGAATGGACTGTAGGGCGGGATGGACTGGAGGGCAGGATGGACTGGAGCGCGCGTCACTAGGTGAATGGACTGTAGGGCGGGATGGACTGGAGCGCGCGTCACTAGGTGAATGGACCGGAGGGGCAGGATGGACTGGAGCGCGCATCACTAGGTGAATGGACCGACAAGCACGCCAGGGCAAGTCGGAGCATAAAGGCGCGGGCAAGGGGTACTGTTCGCCCAGCTGCGGGACAGACTACCAATTAATGAGCTGGCGTTACCCATTCTCAGGACATTCAGCGTAGGGAACCCAAGAGGCCAGTCTTCATACAGTTTACAAAAGACATTTATGCCGTGTTTGGGTTTTCTATCCATCGTAGTTCTATGCTAATTTATTATGACAGAATTATCTCCTGAGTGGAAGAAGCTGTGGGAAAAGAAATGACAGCTTCTAGGAACTGATTCTGAATAGCTACTGACATCTCCAAGGCCTCCAATGAATTCATCTGGGCAATTCTGGTTTCGTTTAAGCCAATTAAATTTCATATTTGGAATATGATTTTACCTTTGTATGGATTATAAAAGCTCTGAATATATGCAGATAAGGATAGTTCACAGTATTTAAAACTGTAAGGAAAAGGTGCTAAGTAACAGATTTATGCATTATCTAATATTTCTATCTTCAATTGGCTACATCTATAAGCATTTAATGCCCTTTATTGGACATCATAGCAAATTCAGTCCAAGGATCTTATATATCTCTATGCTTATATGGAAATACTGTCCCATAAGGAAACCAAGTTTTAAAGCACAATTTTCACCCTCAACTAAAAACTGCCATGCCTATTCCTTCCAATGGACTCAAGATTCACAAAACTTATCAAATTAATATGACTGGGAGCTAACAAAAAACTGAATTACAGAAAAACCAAGCCATTGTCATACTTCCTATGGAGGCATGTAGGAGCTTTCCTTTTACCTAAGATCTAACCTTTAAAAAGTATTTTTTAAAGTATTTGTAGGACAAAAAGAAGTGTTCTTGTTGAAAATGAATAAACTGGTCATTTGTGGTGGTTAAAAGTCAAAATTAAAAGAATGCCTGTCTATGAAATTTGGTAATTCAGATATTTTTGTTTGTTTGTTTTATTGATTTTATTGATTTTTTTAATTTTGTTTTATTGCTTAAAGTATTACTAAGAGTATTACATATGTCTCCTTTTTAATTCAGATATTTTTTTTAATATATTTTATTGATTTTTTACAGAGAGGAAGGGAGAGAGATAGAGAGTTAGAAACATCGATGAGAGAGAAACATCGATCAGCTGCCTCCTGCACATCTCCCACTGGGGATGTGCCCGCAACCCAGGTACATGCCCTTGACCGGAATCGAACCTGGGACCCCTCAGTCCGCAGGCCGACGCTCTATCCACTGAGCCAAACCGGTTTCGGCTTAATTCAGATATTTTTATGGATTCACTTCATTTGGAAAAAAGTTAACCATGTCAAATTATATTCTATTGTGTTTTATATTTCTCATACATAAAAAATGTCCTGGTATAATTTTGAATTTTCAATCCCACTACCACACCTTTATGAAAATCTGTGAGTTCTTTTGGACATAACTCAGTAGCAATTATTATTTCTGGTAATATTGAATTGACTACCAGGGAGCTTCTTTCACCAGAGAGAGAAGTATAAACCAAGACGTGGAAGAGGGAAAGAAAATAAAAGTACCATGGTAATAATGTCAGGAAAGGAGCAATGATTGATGTTTTTATAACTAAAAAGAGTACTCTGCCAAAAACTGTCCTTATTCACTTCCCAGCATTCAATACTTAGTCCAGAAGGAGCCAATGTTCAAACTTTTATAAAAAGAATTATTTAAAAGAGCCAACTAAATATTCCTTCTCTTCATTTGTTTCTAATTTATTCCACTAGAGAAAAAATGAGTAAGAATAGTACAATATTTTCTTCTTTAAAAAACTAGAAAGTGGGAAAGCCTTAAGTTTAGAGAAGACTATCTCATGTCTACCTTCCTTCTATTGTCCCATGAAAAGGTTCTTACAGATCAACAAAGATAATGTACAGTTGTAAACAAAAGAGAACAAGTTATTTATTTCAGTTAAGAGATTCTCAAGGAAGATTGGTGGTAATTTGCTGGATTTCTTTAAGCTTACACAAACTTTTCATAGTTTCTGGACACGAAGTTTCATAGTTTCTGAAGACTTAAATTTGTCTTCCAAGATTGTGTAACAATAAAAAGTGCCCTTAGGGTACATTTGTATAAGTGATGTCAAGGGAAAAGTTCAGTACGCCCCTTCACAATATCTCCTACAGACTTCTGGAAGGTTCTTGGATGTTTTTACATTGAAAAGAAAAGATTTGTGCTTCTATTTAGTATTCTCAACAGACACTTTTGAATTTAACTATTTGTTAATATTTTACCCTATTTTTAAATCTACAGTATTATTATTTTAAGGACATATTTTCCTCAACTCCCCCAAAGTAATTAATTTTAAAAGCTGACAAATAGGGGGAAAAATTTCCATTTGATTTTAATACTTGAGTTCTCAATCCCATTAAAAAGATTTTTGGTCCCATTCAAGACACTCATGGTCCCATGGGGTTCCTGCTCACTCCTACTTTCCGGGATTTTACTGGCACAATGAAAAGACCCGAAACATGAAAAACCAGGGTCATTTGTGTGGGTAAAGGTTAGGATGTCACTCCCATACAATCAAACACAGAAAACCCCCTCCTGATAGCAGTACCCAGACCCTTGCGCATACAGAAGGTGGAAGTCACCTTCGTGACTCCCTGGATCTCACCGACAATGAAAACGCCCTGCGTGAAATCTCCTCGTCCGCTGGGTTAGCACCGCATAGACGTGTGTTGCTTCCCTATTCCTAGTGCAGCCACCAGGCCTGTGATTAGAACCGGTTCTTCTCAGAGTCAATACAGTGTCTGGGGGATTTCACTCCCACGTGCACCTCGTGCCCTCAGTCGCCAGGTTCCTACCTTTCACTTTGCCCTCAGTCTCAGGCAGCGCGTCCCAAGCTACAGTGACAGCTGTGGTTTTGCCATTGACTGGCCAGACTTTTAAGTTCTCCGGAGCCGTCGTAGGAGCTGCAAAAGGGAGGTCAAGGGTCTAAGGTTTGAAAACACACTTGTGCATCTTCTAAAGTAAACGGCACGGGGTCCTCACGTGCACAGTTTATTGCAAAGCCACCTGGTAACTTTTATCATAATGAGAGAAGATTCTACATTCACTCTCGTGTAACAGGGTGATTTCTATCAGTTCCACCAACCAGAGAGTGAGTGTAGACAGAGTTAGCGAAATGCTTTCCAGAATTCGGAATTTCTCTCACTGCTCAATATTGAAATATTCCAAGAAGATTAAAATCAAGGCTTTTATAGCCCTAACTGGTTTGGCTCAGTGGATAGAGCATTGGCCTGAGGACTCAAGGGTCCCAGGTTCGATTCCGGTCAAGGGCATGTGCCTTGGTTGCAGGCACATCCCCAGTGGGGAGTGTGCAGGAGGCAGCTGATCGATGTTTCTCTCTCATTGATGTTTCTAACTCTCTATCCCTCTCCCTTCATCTCTGTAAAAAATCAATAAAATATATTTTTTAAAAATCAAGGCTTTTATAACGTAAAGACAGTTTAAAAGGACATAATTATAACTTTGGATCCAGAACAAAATTCTCCCTAGTTCCTCTGGCCCCAGACTCAAATACAGCCTCAGCCTCCAGAAAGACATCTCCCTACACGGCAGGGCCATGGACGGCTCCCGCGTCCACGCGGACAGCGGTGGGTCAGTGCCCCACACTGGGATGTGAGGTGCTGCGCATGTCAGGATAACAAGCTCATGGAAACAGCCAGCGGAGGATGGGACATGGACCCCAGGAAACAGTTCCCTAGCTTCTCAGTGTTCAGACATAGACACACCACCAGGATTTAGGGTTGATTTCGCTTTTTACAATACCACTGCTGGCTGAAAGCATCTTTGAATCTTACTTTAGGGGAATTCCCAAACTGACCATCCACAAGCCATTGCGATACAGACCGGATTCCGGAGTCCTCTGGAAGACGGAGGTGCTCCACTTGCCATCTCTGTCCCCCTGTGAGATGCGGACTGCGAATTCATACATGGTGTCGGGGAGCAGGCCCTCGATCAGCACGCGCCGGTTGGAGCCCTGCCGGTAATCCCAGCGGGCCAGTTCCCCCTTCTCTCGGTAGCGCACTGTGTACTGCCTGTAAGGAGACACAGGCAGCATGCACCGGGGTTCTCTGCCGCGGAACGCGGATTCCTGATGCTCGTCCTGCCCGGGAAACGATGACTTGGGAGGGAAACAGGGAAATCAGAGCACAAAGACCTACACCTTGTACTATGGGGCTCAAACGTGAGAAGGTTCTAAAGCAGACAGGGAAGATGACTTTTCAAGACTGGAAACTCATACTGCTCAAAGCTGAAGCAGAGATTCAGAAGGGGGGGGGGGGGGAGGTGGTGGCTTTGATGAGGCACGTGCCTTATCAGGGGTGTGTGTGCACATGTGTGTGCTCGTGTTTGTGCACATGTGCAGTGTGGAGAGGGCAAGGGAATAATTGAAACTGGCCCAAGGTAGCTTGGCTTTCCAGAAAAGAAAGACAAAAAGATTCGCTTCATGCCAAATCAGGCATGTTTCCTCCAGGTGAAGGGGGAGGCAGCATGGGGTCTTGAGTAAACTTATTACCATGAGAAGGAGCAACAGTGTGTCACAGAGCAGAATGGAGGAGCGGATAAAAAGACCTCGAGTGTGAGGATGTCATGGAGAGAAACACGTGTGAGCGAGCATTCCCCAGCCCCAGAGGGAAGGCACGCCAGCTCGGGCGCTGCCATGGATCTTTGTGGACACTGTGCAGTAGGAAGCACTTGGTGCATGAAATGTGCTGTCATTAGGACAGTTACTGAGGCAGGACACACGTCCGGTGCAGACAGCACACCAACCAACACGGAAAACTCAGCCCTCTTTGTTCTCATCATGATGCCGGACATCAGAGCCCCCGGGAGCCAGGAGCCGTTGAGGAGACCAAGGGCAGGGAGAGTGTCACTATGAACCGTGAGAGAGTCCTAGGAGCCTCGGAGGTCTTTCCAGGAAGTAGATGCCTTTTTTCACTAACAGGCAGAGGCAGAAATTCAGCTAAATCAAATGACAGTACGTATGGTGCATGTATTTCTCAGCATTATGCCTCATTCGTTTTTTAAAGTACATTCACTTTTCCTGGTTGCAGACAGGTTCAAAGATTAATACATAACGACAAGCCACCAAATCTGTGGCTGTCTCTTGGCTGTATAAACTAGGAAGTCACTTGACACAGCAGCTTTTGGTGACTATGTCAATCTCCCACTAACTGGAACTGGTGTTCCCCAGTGGCCCTTTTAACACAAAAGTTCATTTAACTTTATGGTTGGTTTTTCTCCTATTGCTACTGCAAACTGATATCAAAATCAGAACAGCACCACGTCGTGGCTTGAGAAAAAATACATTCACCTGCTATGCACAGTGAGCTACACACGAGGCAGGGTGGTGCTTGGAGACGTCTAAAGAGGAACTGCTGGGCGCGAGGGTTAGACGAATGCCCACCACTCTCATGAGAGCCTTCCTGCTGCCCCTCTTCACGGGTAACAGGAGGGTCAGGCTCCTCCTCAGATGGGCCCGTAGCTTCTGCACGTGAATAGATCATTAATGCCCGGCCGGTGTGGTTCAGTGGTTGAGCATCGACCTATGTACCAGGTCACGGTTCAATTCCCAGCCAGGGCACATGCCCTGGTTGCAGGCTCAGTCCCCAGTAGGGGGTGTGCAGGAGGCAGCCGATCAATGATTCTCTCTCATCATTGATGTTTGTATCTCTCTCTCCCTCTCCCTTCCTCTCTGAAATCAATAAAAACATACATTTTATAAAACAGAGAATTGGCAAGGCACGGCAAAGCAAATGGGGGCAAAGAGAGAAATAGGATCTAGGACATTTGCAGACACAGGATAAGGCGGAGAAGGTGAGATGTGAGGTCCTGCCCTGTGCATCACACACGAGGTAGCATGTGGCCTGTGGGGAATGTGTGGCCACGCTCAGGATTAGCTGCATGGCCACAGGACAGTCTATTGTCCAGTCACAAAAAACACCAGCATGCCAATATGTCAGAAAATAAAATCCCTCAAGTAAATACATGTCTGTGTGGGGCCACAAAACTCACATCTCCCATGCATAAGAGAAAGACAAAGAAGTCAGGAAAGTACCTGGACGCAACAACTTTCTTCTGCTTCTCCACGACAGGGTCCACCCAGGCTACAAGCACAGACTGGGATGACATCACCCGGACACTGATGTCCTCAGGGACGTCCAGCTCCTCCTCCTCTGAAATGACAGTGGGCGCATGGGAAGGCTGTCCCGACAGTAGGCTCCGCCCTGGTTCCTCTAGCCCCCGAGTATATGTTCACCTGGGGCAGTAAATCGCTTATGCGTGATGTAGATGGAATGAAGTGAATAGGAAGTTAAGCAATGATTTGATTGGTCACTGCAGAGAAACCTGACTCTCCACTCTTGCCCTTCTCAAGTGCAGTCTAAGACACGGGCAGTTCACTTGCAAACTGCCCAGCCCAGTGGACATAAAGCACAAAAGGCAGGCTGTGCCTTGGTCAGAGATATACCCAGTAACTCAGTGTTTCCTCAACATACACTGTAAGTTTCCGGGAAATAATACAGTTTTTACAGGAAGCAAAACTTGAAGGGAAGAAAAGCTCGGGGAGGCATTGCCTCGGCGACCGTGGCATGAAGCGAAAATCCTGGTGCAAAAAACAGCATGAATCACGGGGCTCCGGGTCCTCACATTTCAGAGCATGGGGTGCCAAGGCAAGTGAACAGGTAGATTCCGGTACAAAAGGGAATTCAGCCTGCGATTTCTGATAGAATACGTCACAGAAGGCTCACAGTTCTGTTCAATCACTAACCAACTGAAACTCAAAAGATGTCTTCAATTTTGGTTTTGAGTCTCTTAGGCGTTTGGGGTGTTTTTTTGTTCTGTTTTTTTTGTGGCTTTAACTACAAGTAGGAAAAGGTGGAAATATTTAGCCTGTTAGGAAACTGATATAGTGACTTCTTGGAGAGCAGCAACTAATGACTAATAAAGGTGAAACATCCTGTATGTGGGCCTTCTGTATACAATGTAAAAATTATAATATAACATTATGTTATATAATAACATATTGTATAATATAAAATTATAATTAACAAATAAGTTGTAAGTTCATGAAAATAATTATGCTATAGGTTACCTCTTTAAGTAAGACCCAGGAACCAGAAAAGGTATATGTAATTTGTTAACACAAGAGTACTATAAAAAAAATCTGTGGACAAATGTGGAAAAAATATCTTAGATCAGGCTAGCACACTGATGGCGAACCTTTTGAGCTCGGCGTGTCAGCATTTTGAAAAACCCTAACTTAACTCTGGTGCTGAGTCACATATAGAAATTTTTTGATATTTGCAACCATAGTAAAACAAAGACTTATATTTTTGATATTTATTTTATATATTTAAATGCCATTTAACAAATAAAAATCAACCAAAAAAATGAGTTCGCGTGTCACCTCTGACACGCGTGTCATAGGTTCGCCATCACTGGGCTAGCAGCACACCATCCCTACATCTTTTCTCACTGCATTGTTACTCAAGTTTAGTGGAAATAAAGTTTCACTGCATTCTTGCACGCTACCCCATTCACTCCTCTCTCTGTTCACAGTCTATCACCAGGGGATGTTTCCGTGTGGATCACACTGTGCCCTTAAATGGAATAAATGTTTGGCTGCTCTTATTATGGCAAACCTAAGGCACAGTAAAGACATTCAGAATATACAGAGAAATATATTTCATCGCAAGAATACCTTACCCTCTGAGTAGAAAAGAAACACACTTGAATCTAAAATGTGGCCAAGCCTGCCCTGCTGTTTCCTTTCCCCTCAAGAAAATCCATGGAATTTGTCGCTCGGCCAGCATCATTTGGAAACAACACTGCATTCACACTGGACCGTGGCTGACCGGATGCGTCCTTAGAAACATACCTGAAATCTTCCGTTTCGTTAGGGCGGCCCTGTAGACCGGCTGGCTCTGGCCCCGCGAGTTCAGGGACTGCAGGGAGACCACGTACACCGACTCGGAGGCTGTGGATGAGGCACAGGCAGTGAGGCTCTGCGGCTGGTTTCGCGGACACATCTCTCTGTCCTCGGCCCCTCCCCCTCTTCTTCCGGACAATTAAATTTGAGCCCAAGCATGGTAGGAACTAAACTCAAGAAGAACACTATTATGGTAGGATACGTGGAGGTGATTTTCACCTGTAATTCCTGGAAAATGGGTTTCTATCTCATCAGCATCAAAGAAAGATGAATAAGGTTTTAAAAGGGATGGGATTGCATATATGCCCACTTAAGTCCCCCAATTTCCTTTTATTTCTAAATAGAGACAAGGGTGACTCTGTCTTTAGCTGTCATCAAACAGAAGGGCAGCCACAGTGCCCGGTCAGCGCCTGATGGAGGACTCACTTCAGATCCCTTAATTCTTTGGTGCCACTGACAGTGAAACCCACCAAGTCATCAAAGGAAGAACGCTGCCATTTATCTCCCGATCCAGGGACGTGCATGAATGGCTAAGTTTGGAGGGCGGTGGCCCAGCATGGACCAAGAACCACCAGAGACCGGCCAGAGTGGCTCGGTTGGCTGAGTATCGTACTGTGCACCCAGAGGCTGCCGGTTCAGTTCCCGGTCAGCACATGCCTGGGTTGCAGGGTCAATCGCCGGTCGGGGCGAGTACAGAAGGCAGTCGATTGACATGTCTCTCACATTGATGTCCAGGCCTGTCAACCACCAAGGCCAGCAAAGGCCAGGCCTTGACCCAGCCTGGAATGATGCACAGAACCTCTCCTGGTCACAGCGACTGTCCCCTCAGCATCCACGGCCAGTGCTTCCTCCCCCTAGTGAGGGTTTGCAAAGAGGGAGGACAGCAGGCCGGTTTGCAGGCTTCATCAGCGGCCCCCACGTTTCATCTCACGGGGACCCAAGGTCCAGGGTCCTAGGATCTGAGGCAGAGCTTAAGGAGCAAAACGGTGAAAGCAGAGCCAAGAGGCAGAAAGCATGAGCGCCCATCCCGTGTCCAGGAAAAGGGCCCAACTCCAGGGCTTGTGCTGCAGGGTCAGGAAGCAGCTGCCGGGCGAGCACACAAAGGTGGCCGTGTCCTGCGCTGACTGCAGGTTAAAGGGATGGAGGCACAGGCGGAGGGCAGGACAGAGAACATGATTCTGAATAACTATAATACCTGGAAAATAAACATTACAACTGAACTATGATGTCGGTCATGAACGAGCTCCTAAGTACGAAATGATGGGAAAGGTCATCAAATACTGAGCACCAGTTACCACTCAACTCACCCAGCTTTTTGATCTCATGCGTTCGCTCATCTCGTGTCAGTGGAACGTAATTCATCTTCCGGCCACTTTCCCCGTAGCCCAAAAGGAAACCCCGGGATCTGCGTGGACTCTTGGCTCCAGACAGGCGTGGCGCCTTCCACGCAACGGACAGCCGGTTGTCTGAGGATCGGACTCGGACACGCAAGGGCTTGTTTGGCACTTCCTTTTCTTAAAGAAGACACGACACAGAAACTATTAAACAGTAGACCCTCGGAGTCCACCAGCGGGTACGTGAAGTGTGTCTAGAGACTGAGCCACAACAATTGAGCAGCTGTATTTAAAACATCCATTTTCGTAACCAATTCCAGAAAGAACATTGTCCCCCCAAGGGCACCGACCCTGGGTGCACATGTTCCTCCCATATTTCAGGCCGAGAGGCCTGAGGACTTCAAATGAAAACATACCATGCATGAGACTGCCATCCAGAAGTCTTGGATGTTCTACAAATGGTCTTTTTCATCTACTTCCTTTTGCCCCTTTAAGTCCAAAACTATATATTTCTGGTGAGAGCTAGAGGTCATCATAACAATACAGCGAGCACACAGTAGGTGCTGCTATAGCTGCCCTACAGGAAGCCTTCTCGTTGTAAAGCTGGGAAGGGCTTTCCTGGCCTTTGCGGTGAATCACTCCAGCCCACATAGTAACTGGCTTCTGGTTTTGATCTTAATTCTTCTGACATGTCTAATCTGCCCTCCAGACAAACCTGGGCCTGCCCCGCCATTGCTGCCATCTCAGTCTCCGCTGTTCCTTCTTCTAAATTTTGAGAAATCCTCTTGCTAAAATGATCAAGCTCAAGAAACAGTCATCGTTAGCTTTCTCAAAGCAACACACTCTGGGGGCCAGTACTTAGTGTTTAAAGCTTTGCTTTTACATCGATGAAGAACTGATAAGTTTGGGAACAAGGGCCACAGACCACGTGATGACTACATTGTCCAATGCTGACGGTGGACCACCTCCTAGTCATATTTGGGGATCCCATTAGGCCACTGAGAGAATCTCTAGTTATGTAAGCCAGGGACTTCCCCGGCATTCTTCCTCCACTATAAACATTAGCCCCATCATCAATGCTGCCTAATTCTATTCGGCTGGAAAATTCCCAGGAGGCTACGATGTAAGAATACAACCTAATGCCATGGGTCAGTATGAATTCCAGTGACGCAATAAGTACATCAGTAGCCATGGGAGATGGCTCTTCTGAAAGCGGTACACCCTGTTCCAGTGTTTGCATCCGCCAAAGGGAATACCCCTTTGGACATTAGCTGGGGTTACCTGGCCAGTCCCTGGGCTTCCCGTTCCTGAAGCTCCTCAGAGCGTGCCACGGAGTGGTCCCGCAAACATTTCCCCACTCTACCAAGTAGGACTTAGTAAGGTTTTTGGTTTTGAGTCCAATGGTGTAGCCAATGGGCCGCCTGTATACAACTCTCCTCGCACCTGGGAGGGTAGCCACTTTCACTGGGTTCTGTGAATTAATCTCAGTTTTGTGCTCAGGTTCCAAGGTGAGCTCTCACTTCCAAGGTGTGGCTTCTGTAAAAATCAAGGACCTCAAACTGATTCTGGGAATGACAGGTATGATCATTCACATTGTTCAAGAGAAAAAGTCCCTTCCCCATTCTGGGCTATCCGTACCATCAGACATCTTTCATGGATCTGTTACAGCCATCTGGTAACCCTCTTTCAAGCGGATGTGCACACTAAGAAAAACTATCCAGATGGTTTGAATTCACTGGTGCTAAGATGTTTTAAGTGTTTGAGTAGCCTCGCAGAGGCTCCTGAAATTTTCTAATAAATCCCAGTGAGTCTTTTATCTTGAAAACAAAAGTCACAACTGCCGGGAGCAATCCCGTTCTGCCGAGTGGACTGTGACGTGACAGGACTCGGGACCTCCACCGCTCTCACCACATCACCAGGTGGGCCTCACTCAGAACCGGTTGATACCACTAATTACAGCCGTCCACTCGGGGGGTCAGCAGAGGAAACAAGGGCCGTCAAGATCAGAGTAGTCAGAAAGCCAGACCCCCATGTCTCCTAGGTTGTGTTGTCAGCTACACAAACTGGCAAATACTCTTAAACTGTACAGAATCAAAACCTGTTGATTGAAAAAAAATCCCAAATTCAACACGATGCTTTGTCCATTTAGGTTTACAATTCGGTGCCCGTTAAACTTGGCATCTTCTGGTTGGGGCTTCCACAGGCTCTCAGGTTGGGTCCCAGTCTGTGGCCCCCTGTCTGCGTGACTGTGAGGCTCCCACTGACCCTCATTTCCTCCCGTGGAGAGCGGTGTGTAGCGTATTGTGTTTGTAATATAAGTCACGTAAAGCATATGTGAAGCACACATTCATTGCTAATTGTGGTTGCGATTGTGATAAAAAACAAGACCCCTCATCAGATTCACTGGATGTGTGGGCAGCCCCCCCAGAATGGAACCCAGGGTCCCATTACAGATTCTACCACAATGCCTTGCACACAAGGGACACTAAATACATGTATTTCAAAGAACCAAGCATGAGAGAAAGAGATACTTAGTGTCACAGGTTTTTACAGTAAAACCTCAAATATGAGCTTGCCTGGGCCCTGTCTCAGCTGACAGGGCCTTCTCATTCTTCAGCAGAGTGTGAGGTATCATTCAGTCCACAGCTTTGAAGAGTAAGCAGTTTGACCCTCTCACCCCCTTGACACCCCACTGCACTGACCTCCAAGCTGTGCAAAGAGGGCCTGGATCCTCACCCCCTTCGAAGGCAGGCCCACGTGCTCACTGGCCTTCCGCTCGCCCATCCTCAGCCCCAGGCAGCGTCCCCACCATCCCCAACATCAAGGCTCAGGGCCACCAGGGACACTGGCTGTAGGGCAGGGGGCGCCCACCCCCGAGGCTGAGCGGTGGTCCTCACACTGCAGCGTGGGTCACAATCACCTGGACGGCTTGAAACCACGCCCTGGGCTCCCACCTGTCGGGCCAGGCGCCATTCCAGAGCTTAGTGCACTCTGCACGAGTCAGCAGAGGAGGAAGAGGGGAGTGGGTGGGGGTACGAGTTGGAGAGGGTGAAGGTGGTCGGTCACAGCCAGAACACAGGACATGTGCTTTGCTGTCCCCACTCAGAGTCTGAATTCCCTGCCCCGGACACGGGCCCAGGCCCAGAGCTGACTGACAGCTGCCAAGGTGGGTTAGCAAATGCCTCCCACCTCTGTCGCCAAGGGCTCCTTCCCGAGCGAGTTCTGACACGTGCCCCTTGAGACCTTTGTGACTCTCAGAAGGCCCTCCCACGCCCAGCACCTGGAACTTGGAAGCCGGACAGGTGGGCCCTCGGCTGGCGTGGAGCCGGGTGTGCACTCCTGCAGCCCGTCCCCCCGCGCCGCCCCTGTGCGGAGCCCCCGCCGCGCTGTGGCATGGCCTGTGCCTGCTCTAGAAGGAGGTCCCCCGATGCCTCGTGGACGCCTCTGGCAAAGGGTCTGGTCTGTGGCACCTGGAGTCACCATCCAAGACTTCCGTGCCACGGATCCCCACTTACAGGAAACGTCGGCTAAGTTTCCCGGGGCCTGGAGCTCCTCAGGGGAGGTCATCCACATGTCCCCTCAGATCCACCACTGCTCGTCCCCTGACAGGTGGTCATGCTGCAGGGTCCCAAGACCATCTGAGGAAGAGCCTGGTCAGCCATGCGATGGCCCGGCTGCCCGACTGTGGGGAGCAAGAGCAGAGCGGACTCACCGGACGCCTTTGACAATCCAGTGGGCTCACTGTCGCCATGACAGTTATGTCAAGTGCCGTGTCAAGACTGAGATAATGAGATGGGGCCCTGAGGAAGGGCCCAGAACACCAAACCACCGGTCTGGACACTTGGATCAGGACTCCATCTGGACACCAATGTGAGGGAACCCCCACCCCCACTCAGAGCTCAGCCATCCAGCGCTTGAGTGTGGCTGTACCAGGGTCACACTAAAGCCCTGCCGGGCTCGCACTGCATGGGCCGGGCCGCCACAGCCACTACACCCACTTCTGCACCCGCGGACACAGCCCGTGGCCAGGACTGCGCGCCGGCAGACCTGACTATAAACAGGTCATCTTCATAGCCCAGCCAGCCCTGAGGAATTCCAGTCCTCAGCTGCAGTCAGCGCCATTCCTCACCAGCCCCTCCAAGTGACCAGAGGCCAGAATTAGGACCTCATTTGAAGGAGAGCACCGCTCAGTGGCGGACAACCTGGCCTGCCCGGGACCACCCCAGCATCAGCAGCTGGCCGACAGGTGACCCTGACCTCTGACCCGGCCCTGCCTCGCTCAGCACCCGGCTCTGGCCCACACACACTTGCCCTGCGGGGCACACGCGGAGGAAGCAGCCTCCGACGCCTTTCCACCAAACACGTATTGATCGCGTGCCACGAGCTTGTCCCAGGCCCGGGAGGCGGAGATGAGTGAATCTAAGAGACCGGCCCTCAAGGGGCTCACCATCCAGGCCATGGACCGGAACTGAGTTTTGCTCTGCAAATTGCATACTTAATAAAACTTAAAATTGCACAAGGAAATAATGCCACAGACAGTATTCATTCCCCATTGGCCGAAGGCCTTAATTAAAAGAGGACACCGTCTGATTGGTAATTGGGCACTCAGCGGCCCCATGACCTGGCCCCAGGATTAGCTGAGGATGCCCTGAGGCAGTGGTAGTAAAACTGCATATGATCCCAATGAGGCTACAGCTTCCCAGGGAAGAGCGGGGCGGAGACAGGCGAACTGGCAGCCCGTGGCCTTGGCTGTGGGAAGCAGAGTGGGGCCTCCTGGCCCCGCCCCCCACTGCCTGTCTCCCTGCGTAACAGATTAGCTCAGATCCAGGGACAGGAAAAAGCTAACGCAACTTCAGAAGAGAAGCCTTCAGGGAGGTCAATAATGCGATCCAATACGTGACACCTCTTCCCTGGGGACAGAACAAAGGGATGTGGCTGTGCATCTCGAAGGGAGCTGTGTGCGTCTGTGCGAATGTTTACCTGTGTGTCTTCAGGGTAGACAACCTCTGAAATAGACTTCCTGGCCCATTTACACACGGCCGCGGTGTGCTACCTTCTGACTGTCTCACTACCACTGTCTTCCAAGCTGTGCTCCTCGCCTTCTGCTCATCTCTCCTAACCCTCGCCCCCTCATGTACCCTCTCTCCTTAACTCACTCCAGCTTGCCTCCTAAAGCCATGTCTGCCTCTGACTTCTCTCTTCCAACGTTCATTCCCTCCTCTGCGGCCGCTACAGGCATCCCCAGCACAACGCCCCATGCTCACCTTCCCTCCGGCATATTTGAAGAATGTGTCACCTCTCCTCCACAGCCTGTTTCCTTTTCTAATGTTTTATTCCGCCCTCCTTTTCCATGTAAAAAGACTGTGAATGCTGCCCACACCCGCCAAATCTTAACTGAGAAGCAGATTAGAGTCATTGGTTTGAATATACTCACCTTCCTCTCAATAGCGTAAGATTGATGTATTTAAATACATGGTTTATGAAAATAAGACACACTCCTCTCCCTGTGGCCTCAAGACAGTAGCCAACATACTTGAAAATAACTGCATGCGTTTTGCATCATTAATTAAATATATTCAAAGAACACACAGAAATGTCAACACTTCTCTCAACAAGTAAAACCACATGATTAGACAACATCAACATCCAAATGATAAAACATACATATACAAATATGGAGCAGAGATGGAAGGCAGGTCATCTAACAGGTCACCAACTAGCCCATGGTTTTACGAAAAGAAATACTTGATGCAGCATATTAGCCAATAAAAGCCACTGTTTGGTGGGTCCCATCTGCTCATGCCGTCCACAGGTCACAGAGCTGCAAACATCCCCATCAGGCCAGGACTGCCATCTCCGCCACCACATTTGCCTGTTAATAGCACAGGGTACCCCCAGATGTAGACACAGACACCTCCCCACACCAGGACACGAGGGAACAGTGAGAAGTGAGCGACACTGGCTGCGGGCTGGTCCACTGGGTGCACGGCAGATCGACCAACACTGTGGCGTGTGCGTTAGTTCAGCGATGGGGACTGGATGAAGGTTTGTGAGCACATGTGTGTGACAGAAGCGCGACCCTCTTGCGAGACGGTGCTTCAGTGAAGACATGGACCGGATGAGCAAATAGTACCTGTGACGGTTTCATTAAATGGTCCTGGACCCTTAATGGGGGAACCATCAATCTGGATCCATTCACCTCCTAAATTAGGAAAATGCAACCTGATAGTTAGAAACGAGAACCAGAGGAGCTTCCACATTTAAAGCATCCCTAACTGTTCAGAGCATCCCTAACATTGCTCTAAGTGGCCTTTTCAACAGCTTGAAAGGGATCGCCTCGGGCCATTTTAGTGACTGAGCACCTAAGCTCTATGGACAACACATCCTTTTAGTCTTTTGCACATGGCTTATTCTAGTGAGCACTCAAAAGTTTAGGACAAAACGCTAACAACCTACATTAACTGACTATGAAAGGAGGGATAAATCTCTCCTAGTTTTTAGTCTGTCGGCTTGTTCTATAAATCTAAAAATACTGTTGTTCAGGAACTCTTTAATAATTCTAAACTTGTACTGACATGAAGAAGCAGGGAGAGACATTTCTCCCAATCTTAGTAACAGAAACACAGCCTCCAGTTCTAGGTGAGACTTACCAGGCAGGCTTTCCGCTCTGTACACGGGCCGGCTCACTCCACTGTGGTTTTCTGCAGTAACCAGCACAAAGTACACTACCCCCGGCTCTGAAACACACGGTTCGTATCAAGCCCCGTTTCAAATCTCCAAGAACGACAGTTTGATTCGCTGTCTTCCTTATACCAGTTACAACCAAATATAAATATTTGAATTTAGTGACAAGTCTACCTATAGCTTTCTCTCTATATTTTTAATCAAAATACTAACATTCCTCCCATGCAACTAAAATACACCTGGCCAGAGAACACAACATTTATTTATTACAAAGTACGTGGCATGTGAAATAAACCTGGATTTGTGAGCAGTCAACAAGAAAGCTTTTAAGCCTTTTAATGTGACATCAATGTAGGAAGTAGGAACACACTGTCCACTAAATCCATGTTTCAACCTACCGTGTCCATAACTACAAACATTATTTCCTCATGAAAACCCCAAATGGAAAGCTTCAAAAAATAATTAGGAAATGTCAACATAACTCATAAAATTTAGCACCTGGGGAATCTTCACTGCAGTCAAGAAAGCTGCATGAAATATGTTCCTTCTCATAATTAAACAGTCCCCTTGCCCTAGCTCAGTGGTGAGCAAACTGCGGCTTGCGAGCCACATGCGGCTCTTTGGGCCCTTGAGTGTGGCTCTTCCACAAAATACCAACTTCTGTGCATGGGCCACGAAGTTTCAATCACACTGTACGTGTGTGCCCGCACGTGGTATTTTGTGGAAGAGCCACACTCAAGGGGCCAAAGAGCCGCATGTGGCTCGCGAGCCGCAGTTTGCCAACCACTACCCTAGTTGGTTTGGCTCAATGGATAGAGCATTGGCCTGCAGACTGTAGGGTCCCAGGTTTGATTCTGGTCAAGAGCACATGCCTGGGTTGCTGGCTCGACCTCCAGTAGGGGGCGTGCAGGAGGCAGCTGGTCAATGATTCTCTCTCATCACTGATGTTTCTATCTCTCTCTCCCTCTCCCTTCCTCTCTGAAATCAATAAAAATATATTTAAACAGTCCCCTTGCTGTGTCTGCATGTGGTCTTTGACTCTTCCAACAAATACCTAGAAAAAAATACTTCCTGGAATCTTGGAAATGCTAATCTTGAAATAATTTGGCTTCACTTTCTGACTTGGATCTAGGGGTCAAGGTCAAACGGCAGTGGTGTCTTTGGCTGAGCTGCTGGAGTTGTTGGGATGCGGAAGGGAACCCAGACACCAGGTTAGGACATGAGTGTCTTGAGCTTGCCACCTTGAAAGCAAAACTCTAGTGCTGCTGCTTTTCCTCGAGATGAATTATTATCTTAAGAAAGGGAAGTGGAGGTGCCAGCCCTTGCAGAGCTGGAAGCCGGCAGGCATTGGAGGGGATGGATGTTGGAGAGGTTAGAGTTAGTTCCATCAAAGGCCGTCGTGGTATGTGCATTCCTCAGTGAGGAACGGAAGTCCCCCTAACGGCTTCAGTGCTCCAGCCAGAGGCCCAAGATATAGCCACAAGGCCATACTGTTGGGGACACCTGCTGTCGGGACTGGTATGGCTTCTTTCTGACCGTGGCAGGGGCTGGTGGCATTTCGGGTTTGGCACGACCTGCCAGACTAACTGGGAAATGCTTCAGGTTCGGACTGAATGTAAAATTATGCTCTGCCAGGCACTTTCCTCTCTTCGTCCTGAGCTTATTTGTATTTCAAAGACATTTAATCCACGTCTCTGCTTCCGTTAACTTATCGGAGTTGCTTGGGAGACACTCTCTCTCAGTGAGCTCCAAGTCTCTCCGTTGGCATGTTTTTCTTCTCTGCGGCCACCAGAACAACCCAAGCTCTGAGCAAGCAAATGTGAGCCTGCACTTGCCTTTGGTCCAATAGAACCTCCACTTAACCCACAGTTGGACTCTGTGGGGCCGGGGGGATGCGGGAGAGATTCAGAGAAATGTATGGAACCATGAGGGAGGAACCTGACCCCCTGCCTCCCTTCCATGCACCTTCTGCCCCGATGCCCAGAAAGCCTGATGCTGTAACTCAGAGCGGAGAAGGGACGTGTGGTAGGCTGTGGCCAGGAAACTGGGGAGCACTGTTGATTCCGATCCTCTGAAGGAAGGCGGCAAAACGCTCCTGTGGCTCAGGGACACCTGGATGTCACACATGCTGACTTCCTCATGATGCATCTTAGGGTTGGGCCATGAGATGACTGGAGAGTACATGGAGCTGCAGGCTCCTGGGATCAATAGGGCAGAAGACAGAGGACCCACAGGAGGCAACCGAAAGCTCACGTTCAAAACCATCTGCACCTGCACTTGCACAATGTATTTGGGCAAAATTTAAAATACTCCGAACTTCCAGAATGAATTGCATGGGGAGAAATGTAACATCTTTGAACAGATGTGGCTAAGCATACACACCTTTATAGGTACATGTCACCTGAGAAATCCCTAATTATAAAATGGTTCATAACTGAGAAATCTCCAGATTAGTTGTCTAGTAGTCAAGTGTCCATGAGACAAAAAAGCACATTCAGAAAACTAAAAATTGTTTCCGGCATCAATTGGGAGAGAGGCCCAGAAACGCTAGAGTTCAAGTGTAGGGCGGGAAGGCCCATGGCAGGATGAAGGCCTTGACGCAACAGATTCCTGCCCCTGGCTTCCCGTTCCCAAGGAGCCGCGTGAGCCTGGCCACACCCTGGCTCACAGTCACCTTAGAGCGGGACTGGGAGCGAGGTGCACAGTCAGTTCTGATGGGAACAGGAGCGGAGGGTCACTTACCCACATCCTCAATAAGGAAGGACTGCGTCTCCGCGTTCACCTTGATGTACTTAAGGCTTTTCAGTGACTTCCCGTAGGCAATGTTGTAATGCTCCACGGGCCTACTGGTGGCATCTTTGGGTGGGTCCCACGTGACTTTCAGGCCCATCTTAGTGGACAGCAGTTTCACGTGCCTTGGCTTCAGTGGGTGGTCAGCTATGCAGACAGCGCAACTATCAACTGACGGGAATGGCAGGCGGGGAAAAGGCACTTTCCAATGTTCTCTGACATTGTTAGCAAGACAGCGAGTGGCTTTTACTCTGATCCTTTAGACTTTAAGCGCGGGCGTGTTTGGACATCGTTACAGTATGACAGCAACGCAAACATACCAAACCCACAAGCTTTGAAGTGTTTCAGATGGCTGTGGGTGGTAAGTTTGAACCAGAGTGAAACAAACCGAAAGAAACCCTAGGCCTCCTCCGCCTGCTGATGCTGCCTCGCTGGTGCTAGAATAACGAATCGGCCATTTGACATCTTCCCCAGAGGCGTTCATATATTCAGTGACTTCTTATCGTTAATACGTACGTTGCATGGTGCCGTTACTCAGCCTATGCATCGCCTCTGAGGAGAATGACCTGGCACGCTCCTGACCGGGAAGAATGTGCACCGCATCTGAAATGAGGCAGCAGAGGCACTGGCTTCTGCAAATACAACGAGCCAGAGCCGCCACCTGAAGAGGTAGGCGCGCCTCTGGTTTTATCTGCAGGCAGCGAATTTAAGTGTCTCCTGTTTTGTCACAGAGGAAAACCAAGTTATTAAGAAGGACATTACACTTTTATCTTCAGTGGTGAGGTTCTAAAAAAATTTTTTCTTAATTTTTAAAAATTAGCCAAAATGAAACACAATATGTAACTGATGTTGCAATGCCACATAACATAAATATATGCTAACAATTCACACAACAGTCCAATTTGGAGCAAACTGGGATCTGAAACTGATTATTCAACGATGCAAGGCATTCTCAGGGGGTGGAGAGGGAGTAAAAAAAAAAAACCAGAACCCTTTAAACTTAAGAAAAATGAATTTGGACACTCATGGAAGGAGAGAGGGGAGGGAGAGCGTTTGGTGATGACACACAGGGTGGTTAGTATGTGGTTTTAATACCGGATGGAAATCCTGCACAGGGTAAGTATGGCTGATTCTATACCCATCACGTACACTTCCCACAACTGCCCGACCACCTCTAGAGTCAAACATTTAGGAAAGGAGAGAGCTCCTGTGGCCTCCCTGCCAGAGAAACTCAAGGAATAAAAAAAAGAAAGAAAAAAGTTATGAAAATGATTTCAAAGCATCAGGGACAGGAAATGCTGCGTTGGAGCCGAAAGCGCGATGTCGGGCTGCGGGTGGAACCCACAAGCGGTCCCTCCCCGGCCTCAGCGGCGAGGCCCTGCGGACCATGATGGGAGAGGCCAGACGAGGACGCGGCTAGGGAGCCTAGGAGGACAGCAGGGCAGTGGTTTCTGGGCTTGGAAGGTGAGCGGCCACGGCTACTCTCCATTCGCTCTCTCGGGCCCTTCCTGGCCCATGAGGACCTGCAGGGTTTTCTGCCGGAGAACGGGGCTTCCCCTTCCTCGGTCCCCTGTGTCTCCCCTGAGGCTTCCCTACAAACTCCACCTTCTCTGCCACCTGCCGACTAACTTTTCTAGTTGCCATTAATCCCTATTTCCCGGAACAGCAGGACTCGCTCCAGGAATCCCGTGCTCCACACTGACCCAAAGACCGTGGAGACAAAGCAAGTCTCGGAAACCACAAGGCGATTCTCCCAGGAAGGAAACGAATGAATGCGCAAAGAGCGCTTTCCTTTACAGTCCAGTTTCCAATCTCCCTAAGAAACTGTGGCCCACACTCTGCAGTGAGAGGCCCCCCTACCCCCCACGTTCTCTACTGGGCAAGTGTGATCCAATCCACGCACAGCGGCCTGGGCCTGAAAACCAGCCACTCTTATCACCGACATCGGACAGAACAGCCTATCCATGCACGCAGGGGTCTCCCTGGCAATGCTTTGCATCCACCCTGGGACACGACATAGAATTTCTAACTCACACGAGAACGCACGCTGTAATGGTTGCATCAGCCCGGTGTCAGGAGAGATGCAGAATCTCAGAGCTGCAATAACATGAACACAGAGGAGGGCAAGGAGCAGTCGCCAAAACCTAATGACTGTCAGTTCATCCTGCTTACCCACCAGATCTCCATGTGTGTCCGCAAGTGAGTTTGTTTGTTCTCCTCTTTTTATTTTTTTATGTTTTTTAATCCTCACCCGAGGATATTTTTTTCATTAATTTTTTTTTTAGACTGGAGGGGAGGGAGAGAGGGGGAAGAGATAGAGAAACATCAATGTGAGAGAGACACATCGACTGGTTGCCTCCCACGTGCACCCGGACTGGGCCAGGAATCGAGCCCACAACTGAGGTACTTGCCCTTGACAAGAATCAAACCCGAGACCCTTCAGTCCTTGGGCCAACACTCTAACTACTGAGCAACCGGCCAAGGCTGTTCTCCTCTGGCCAGTGGTCAAGCACCATCAAGCAGCATCTCAATTCAATATGTGCCTGCACCAGCATTCGAACATACTTTTAAAAAGCCGGATGGTGTAAAACTACACCTAGTATTTAAAAATGGGCGCGTGAAATGGACAGGAAAAGGGGTCTTACTGCATGCCTACCACTTGCCACCCACTCAACCTTACATGGCAGGAGGTGCTCACAACACAGGCGACCTGCGAGGAGCTGTTGACTCCCTCGTGCTGCAGGTGAGGAAAGCAGGGCCTGCAGCAGGGAGGTGAGAACTGCCCAAAGCCACACGTGGCACCAGACAGAAGCCAAGGCCACTGCTGCTCTGCCCAGCTCCCACGGCTCACAGGACCAGTGACTACATTCCCTGAATATGAATTAAGCTAGGAAGCCACTGCCCTCCTAGAACCAACTGGGAACCCTCCATGGCTGTGTGAACCACGTCCTCCACCATCTACCCTGCCTTCCCACGCCACTCTCCTCTCTTGGGGGCACTCCTGCCCCCACCCCTAGTCACCTCCCCTGTGCTGGTGCCCTCGCCCCTCCTCTCTGGAATACATGGCGTCCATGACTCATGCCCTCTCAGGGATGTCTGCATCTTTACCGCAAAACCTTAGCCCGAGGCATGACTTCCCAACAGGAGCGTTTGAGGCCTTACACATTGACCCAGTGAAGGCTGATTTTGAACACAGAGGCCTTTGGGGGACCCTGAAATCATACTTGCAGGGCAACCTTGGGGTTAGTCTCCTTGTAAGATCAATTCTGAATGTGAGGTTCTCTGAGGTCCTTAGACCAATAAACCCCCACACCTCCTCTCGCCATAACCCCAACACACACAAACTGGGCCAAGTAAAAAGAAACCACAGTGACTTGCGTAGCAAGTGTTTTCATACCCCGAATTCCCACTTACTTTGATATTTCAGATTGATACCATGATTGATGCTTCCTAGTGACTGTCATTGTTGCCTTACTCAGAAAGGGCTGGACGAGAAGAGGAAGGACCAATGTGCATGAACTTGGATTCCGAAAGCTTATTCTTGGGGCTAGAAACATGACAATATGTTCTACTCCCAGTCATGCTGTGTAGGCCTCGTGACCTCACCCCTTAAGTGTGAAGTGAAGGCATAAGGAGATGAAGTTGGTTTCAGAGGCTGCGGGCTGCGTGCCGGGTTCTGTTACGGGATCCACACTCTGGGAGCTAAAGGTGAACAACATGGTTCCTTACTATGCTCAGGTGTCCTCAGAAATTTACAACAGAGCACCCTCTCTGCTGGACAAACGAAGCCCATGACCTTCAGTGTTCGGCATTCTCATCTTTCAGCATTCTGCAAAGCTCTGTTCCCATGAACAGCCACTCTACAGATAAAAAGGACAAACCCAGTCAGGGCCAGAGGAGTTAAAGGCCCAATAGGGAGATCAGTGGGGGTCCCTCGAAGCCCACATGACAGGTTAGGGCCCTGGCAAGCGGTGTTTTCACCTCCACGGGATGGAAAGTGAGGAAATGAGCTGCAGCTGCAGCAAAGGGATTTGGGGTGAAGAAAAAAGAATTTCCTGTCCGTGTCCTCCCCCCCCCCCCCCCCACCCAAGGCTGACTTTGATGGGGACAGATGCCAAGATGCTCCAGACAGAAGGAGGAAACCACTAGGTCTGCTGTGGCTCAGGCCATTTCATCCCATGACAGAGGCATTGCTATGCTTCATACAAGTGACCTTTATCCACATTCAACAATATTTTGCCAGGTGCCGAGTGGCAAGATGATATTCTGGTGACCTTTCAGATACCTGGCAACTGCCAAGCGAGACAGCTGCATGCCATGGCTCCCATGAGGCCTCCTCTGGTCTGCTGGGGAACGGAACATGAGGGCACAGCCAGCGCCTAGTTTTCACTCTGACCCAGCTCCAAACTCCAGGTCTTATCCACGCAGGCCACTTGGGTTCAAGGTCAAAGTATGGGTCTGCGTCTACTCTAGGATTGAAACCAAGATTCCAATGGCTCTGCAACATCTGTCCTCAGAGGGTCCTCAGCTTCTGCAGAGTGGCCTCAAGGGGTCCTCCAAGGCTGACAGCGCTCTCAGAAGCCTGAGTCCAGAGCTAGGTCCCCAGGGCCAGCCTGGCCTGACCAATATCTTCATGGCCCATGTATCATGGTAGACAGGGGCACATACCTCACCTGCCTCTCCCTCATCTTTACACTCTGGTATCTCTCTTGGCACCCAGTATGCCCACATATCCAGTACTCACGTAAAAGGCCGATGGATTCAAGAGAAAAAAATGTTAGGAGGATTTAGATCAATGAGGTCAACGGAGGGTCTCCAACCCAAACACCTCCAAGGACCAGAAAGATCAAGCAGATGAGTGAAGACATATCAAGGCATGTGCACTCCATTGAGAGGCATGATTTCGGTTTTTAGACACCTTTGAAAAATACCTCATGGAGGGGACAGACTAAGGGATGAGGACAGACGCAAGTTTCCTAATATCCCAGCAGGCTGTGCCCTGGGCATGACCATCCACCTGAGGTCCTGTCGTGGCTTCCCTTCAGAGCGAGGACCAGGACCACCTGCCTCTTCTTCCGGGGCCTCCCCAGTCTTTAGCACTGACCCGCCAAGTATCTTCCTGAGGTTATGGGTGGGGGTTGCCTTCCCCGCCCCCCAGTTTCAAAAATGAGGAAGATTCATTCTTTAGCCAATTCCAAAGCCAAGTTGACACCTAGGCAGAAAATCCATTCCTGGCCTGTCCCATTCCAATCCCAAATTTTGCCCAGCTCATGCCATCCACACAGCCCACCATAGTTTCAGCAAGGAGTTGAGATCACAGCACAGAGAAATCCAATAATACAATCCCAGCCACATAGCAAAGTCCTAATTTCAACAGAAGTCCCTCCCATGACAGAATTCCCAGGTATATTTAAAGTCCGAGAGTGAAGCCCACTCAGTCTTACGGCTTCATTTCAATCTAAAGAAGTTAACGTCCACATTTCTTTCCTCTCAAATTGACTCTACTTCGCCTCAGCCAGAGAAGACCCATTGAACTGCCCAGATAGGGTCTGGGTTCCCTGAGCAAACTCGGTCTCCACCACCTTTTACTGGACTTGGTGCTGAATCTTCAGGATTCCTGGGAGTAAAATAACTGAATCCAAAGCCTCCCATTCGCCTAAATTCTTACAGCCCAAGATGCTAAAATCTCTGTGAGGCAGCGCATCCAGCATGTGCTGTGTGCAGGGCACATCCTAGCTTCGTCTACCAGCAAAGCCCTGGTTCAAGGCATCCCCGGGGCCCACTCAACCCCTGCACTTCCCAACACCCAGCTCCAAGCCAAGACATTCTGGGATTTAGATTAGTTCAACTTGGGTTTTTGCCACTCAAAGTCAGACCCTAACGGACAAAGAGACTATTAATCAAGATCTTCTATGAAAGTTGAAAATAACATTTTGAAGCAGCCCCAGCAGCCAATACGTTTAGTCCCAAAAGGCTGCCAGTGCAGACACACCCGAAGAGCCGAAGGCACGAGCCAGCCCAGTGGGGACGGCTGCCATTCCCAGCCGAGCGCCCGGGCAGCCCACCCAGCCTGACCCTCGCTTGGGAGCAGGAAAAGTCAGCCTCGGTTAAGAAGAAACCCTGAAGGAATGCTAAGGGCTTTTGAAATAAGCTAGACCCTTAAAACCCCAAAAATTCAAAAATCATTTAAGTATTCCAAGGATTGCTCTTTAATGCAACAAACCCTCGTGTTTATGTAAGTCTCCCTGCTTCATCTTTGTTTGAAAGTCTAGTTTTACTTTCCACTGGAAACCGCCAAATACTTCCCAGACCCTGAAATGAAGAAAACACAAATCTCAGTGAAACCGTGAGTGTTTGACCAAAAATCCAGTCAGTCGGCCAGGAAAGGTCGGGATGTGCTAACATCGCAGGACAGCTCAGGGATAGGCATCAACATGACCTTCAACTTTGAGATGGATTCCGAGGAGAGGTGGGAAAATCCAGCTATTGTCCATAAGACACCAGACAGCTCAGGAAAAGTCCAAAATGTAGGCGCAGCCAGAAGGTTGGCAGCATGTGGGCAAAACACTGAAATGATTGCGTTTTAAATAACTTTTCAAATGGATGTTGGGATTGTATTTGCCAAATAATTATGACCATTCCCCCCCCCCCCAAAAAAAAAAGAAAGAAAGGAAGAAAGAGCAGAAAGTAGAGGTTGTTTTGCAACCTGGTAGAATAGCCTGGTCCCAGTGAAATTTACAGCTGTGAGTGGTGGGCTGCTTTTCCACCTGGAGGGCTGAGTCCTGAGGTAGTGCTTGGCTCCTCCGCTGGCCTTTCCCAGCATGCCCGGGGCTCAGTGGAAGTTTTTCACAGTTGGCGTGGCTCTCTAGGGGTAACAGTATAAAGAATGAAACCAAAATCTAGGTCTTTGGAGTCTTTACACTTAAAAACCACTCCAGGGAGCGGAAAGAGCTTTGCAAACAGGGCCTGTGACCCCACCACGGGAGGCCCCACAGCACTGTCCTCCAGTCAGAGAGAAACACCAAGGCCAGCAGCTGGCCCGGTCCCTTGGGAAGCCAGGGGACGCAGGGCTCTCCAGACTTCACCCCTAGCCTACAGTCCTCAAAACCCAATCCATCGCCCCGTGTCACGTGACTGACTGGATTCTACCCCCATGCCCAGTGTGCTGTTCTGTTTACCTAGTGAGGGGGTAAGCCAGTGCAGTGAGAGCCTAGAAGATTCCAAATGTCTCAGGCTGCTGTGTGTGGCTGGGTACCAGTCCCTCACTGCCCTCAGCGCTTCCTAATGAACAGAGATGCCAGCTGGGCCGCTGGGCTCGATGTGTCCTCCTGCCCACCTCTGCCATGGCCTCCTCGAAACCTGAGTTCCATGGTTGTTTCCCACTCTCAGGCCTTTTCCAGTATTTTAATAACAACAAAGCATCACTTATTCTCACTAAAAGGCCAAATTAGCATGCATACATGCCAATGTGCTTATAAGGGCACTAGATGGCCACTGAATACAATGGTGATCACATTTTTCCCCATCAGCTCAAAGAAGCCAAATGGTAGAGTCATCAAAATCTCCCAGCTGTTAAGGACAGCTTGTCTGAATTCATGTCTATTCTCGCCAGACTGCTAGCGCCACCACCACCCTCGTCGGTCTCTGTGAGTGTCTCCACCGTGGGGAGTCTCAGGTGGCCATGTGTCACAGAAAGAAGTGGGCCTCGCACTTGGCTTCAGTATGGCTCTCCCTGGTGCTGCTCACAAGCCGGCCCTGCCCAGGTCACCAGGCACTCCGGTAGGCACGTGGGAACCTCCCAAGGACAGAGCCCTGACGCTGCCCGGCAGCACTTTCTCTCCTTTCCCCTTCTCCTCAGGCGTTGGCCCCAACCTCCCACCCAAGGTGCCCTCGATGCAGCCACCATCCTGGGATGCTGGTAAACAAAGGCTGTGGTTCAAAGGCTATATTGTTACCTGAAGGGTAATGGCTCCTTATGGACAGAGTTTGCCTAGAATGTGCTAGATTCCAGGTTATTTGTATGTGGGGAAAACAGGTGAAGAGAGAAAGACCAAATATTTGTTAATATAGTTTACCTCACATGATTCCCCTTCATTATCTTTTCAATCTCCTCTCACCCCCTAACATGGGAAAGATCCGCAAAGCAGAAAAACCACAAAAATGGACAATAAAATGAAGCAGTAAGAAATTCTGTTTCAAAATAGCAGTGGAAAAACTAAAATCAAATTCTCAGGCCCAAAGGTTATTCTAAAAAGGAATTTGCCTTCCTCCTCGAGATGTTTTCTAAGATAGTTAAAGTTTCTATTAGTCTTTTTAGTCAAGTTTACCAACTGATTTATGACAGTTTCGCAGCTTGCTTTGAATTCAGACACTGCCATGGCAGACACTGTGGGTTGGGTACCCCAGAGCCATCCCCAGCTGCTGCTGCTTCCCTTGCCTTCTTCTACAATAGAAGTACCCTCCGCATCCCTTGCAGCTAGGGGTGGTCATGTGATCAATTCCAGCCAATGACACCTATGAGGAAGTGACTGCTGCTGCCACTACCAGGAAAGCATGATAAAGGGGTCAGGATCTGCTGTCATGTGCTTTTGGCCTTTTGTATCTTCCTTCTCTTCCCCTCTCTGGGATGTCAGCATGATACCTGGAGGTGCAGCAGCGTCTTGGAACAAAAACTGATGAGTCTGAGAAGGATGACCTGGCCTGGGATGCAGGAGTGGGAAATGGGAAGGTCCAGGGTCCCTGAGAGCTTCTGCTCCCTGGCTTATTGGCAAGTGAGATAAGCCATCCCCTGACCTGTTCAGCCACCGTTACTAAGACATTGTGTTCTCAGCAGCTCTGTCCATTGCCACCTGGTGGCATCATCTCTGAATCCATAAAATCAAGTCACCTTTCTTCTTGATTTCTAAGTGCAAGCTGCTTTGTTTTAACTTGAATTTCTTTCTGTGTGCTGTTTCTAAAGGATTTGGTTTTGACAATGTCCGTGCTTTCTTTGTCGCTACGCCACGGACTTGAGTAAGTACATCTGTCCAGAGAAGGATGCAGCCAGAAATTAGAGTGAATTTCACCAGCAGAGCTGGCGGAACCTGATCATTAGGATTTAAGGTTTTTAAGCTCTTGGCCATTTTATTCAGGAACCAATGTAAGCGAAAGCTACTGTTCCAGAGAAAAAACGAGGATGTTTCCCATCTAAGTCACGAGCTTCCCGAATGGTTTAGGGGAAATGAAGTTGGAGGAACTCCATCGATATATTTAACTATAACAGCGACGATAAAACAAGGGGCCCTGCAGAGAAAACGCCTCCGGATGGGCAGGGAACGCAGGGCTCACGCTGCTGTTGAGCATCAGAGACCTGCACACGGAAGCCAGTCCTTTCCAGGTTTTTGTGGGATCTTTTGCACATTTTTCAAATTCAACTCGCAGCTGAGAAATCGTTTCTTAAAGAACTACCATGGCCTGCTGGTCCGGCTTAAACTCAGCCTACTTATAAACTGCCCGCCAAAAACAACTCCCTAAAAATTCATTCCTTTTCCCAAAATGTGAAAGTCATTGTCTAACTATGCTAAACACTTGGGCATTACTGTCGTTAAACTCACCACTCATCTTACCCAGAAAGCTCCCTGAGAAACAGCCTGAGAAAACAGGCCAGACAAGTGTTGTGGTGAGGCAGGTATGAAACAGTAAACGAAGCAGACGTGGCCAGAAGCCACAGGCAGATGCTTCGGTTCCCCATCCATCAGGAAATAATAGGAGGAGACTGGGGGGCGGGGCAGAAAGTGGCATTTAAAACAGCAGGGCCAGGGCATCTGCCAGCCGGAGGCAGCATGGCGGTTTCCCCAGCGTCAGAAAGTCAGAGAGTGGGGCCTCTGTGGGAGAACAAGGCTGCTCATCGCACCCGCTACCAGCCTCAGCTGGAGGAGGAAATCTGTGTAAAAGAAAGGCAGACATTTTACTGGAAAGGAAAAAAAAAGAGGCGTAGATGGAGTCAGCATCAAAGTGCGCCCTCCAGGCACAGTCCTCAGACAAATGTGTGGGTCCTCTCGCTGACCTTGGAATTCTACGTCCGCCCTTCGTGTGAGGCATTCAGGGCTGAGCACTGGCCACACTGGCCACCGTGATGCGGTTATTTCCGGGACATTGGCCCCAGTGTCTTTGTTAAGTGTGTGTGGCCTGTGCCTCCAGCGGGGCAGTGCGTCGCCCACAGAAGCTCTGAGTTGATGACAATCGCTCACTTTATGGATGAAGGCCCTCGCCAGGCCTGAGCTGCGGACGGCCCGCTGGATGTGCGTGGGACTCTGGAGCTCGGGGCTGACGGCGCAGCCCACGCAGTCCCGCCCGGGGACTCGCCCCGGCGCCGGGAGCCGTGTGAACTTCACCCACGCACGGGGAGCACGCGGGCCGGCATTCCACCTGTGATGGGTGAATTGTGTCCCCCCACAAGGATATGCTCCCGGGACCTGGGAATGGGGTTTTTTTAAGGTGTCATCAAGTTAGGATGACGTCATGCTTGATTAGGGTTGCCCTTAACCCACCAGGACCAGCCCTCTTAAAGAAGACACGGGGAGAACCGGTGGGAGGCACGTGGGATTGCTGCGTGATTTCTTACAATTGCATGTGAATCTTCAACTATCTCATAAACTTTTAAAACCGTTTTTAAAAATATTAGTGGTCTTCTAGAGCTATGGGGACGTTAAAAGCACTGGCCGCATGCCCGGGAGAAAGGGGTGCACCACGGTCGGTGGACGCCTGATAAATGGCCACGCCAGGCTTCCCTGACACTGAGCCACAGTAAACGCACTAAGCCAGGGGATCACAGGGCCCCGCCGCCCCGCTACCCTCGCCAGGCCCAGAGGAGGGCCCTTCTCTCACGCTCCTGGGAGGCCACACCCGACCATTGGGGCCCCTGGCCTCCCTCACCCTGCCCAGCCCCGGGGGTTCTGGCCACAGGTGACTGACTGTCCGTGGAATTTCTTCTCCAGCCCAGCTTGGCATCATCTCAAATTAGGAGCCACCGATACACACCCTGGTCACACTGTTCACTACGATGCTAACTAGTTCCAGCAGCAGCGCTGGCGCCAGGGGACCCACTGCCCACCCTTCTTCCGAGAACAGCACAGCCTCGACCCCGTCTGGGTCTGTGGGTTCTACCCAGCGACCTGTCCACGATGAAATGGCTTCTGAACCCTGAAAGGAGTCGATGCTTAGCTGACCATCACTACAGCTAGTATCATTCTCTAGCTGTAAAAACCTGCATCTGTTATATCTACTGCTTTCCTCTTTAAGCCAATGACTTAGCGCATGGAGTTCTAGCAACTCCTACAATTACACAGATCTTCCCCTTATAAACTATGTGGAATTCTGTCCACAGACCCCCTGGTACCAACTGCTCAGTTCTCTTTAACTGTAAAGTCTGCCCATGTGCCCACCTCGAGTGCATGGCACTCCCAGCACCCTGGAACCCGCTCCAAATGGGGCTTTTCTAGAACACATGAGCCATTTCAGAGAGGGCGGAAGGTGAAGACCGTCAGCGTGTCTATGTTGTAATGAAGAAACCCCCAAAGTCCAGGTGAATAAGAAGACATGACAGAGCCCGCAGCGCCATGCCGGAGGCACCATCCGCCCCTCTGGCCTGCCTCCAGCGCCCTCAGCTCAGCGGCCATGCGCTCCCACCCAGGGCGCCGCACTGCGGACCCTCCCGCAATGCTTTGGATTATGGCCAAACTCCAGGACCTTCCTGGGCTGGTGGTTGCTGAGCCCCCAACCCTGAATGCCACTGTCACCCCGGGGGCCACCTTGCAGGAGCCACCCGAACACTCCTGTTTCCTCAAACATGTCACGCAGCTTCTGGCGTCTGTGCCTTCGCACGTGCAGCATGGTGGCTCCTCCCCCTGAAATGCCCTTCCTTGCCTTCCTGCTCTGACTGATGCCCGGCCGCTGTCAAGACCCAGCTCCGCACAGGAGACCCAGCAGGGAATGTGGGTCATCCGTGCAGCTCGCAGGGTTTTGCTAGTTATAAACCTACCTTAGAATCTGCATCACTCTCCCAGATACAAGAAGAATCCACGAGGGTGGAGGGGGGACACGTCATGAGACCGATTAATCAAAACTCGCTCAAAACTGTTATTCATGCCCAGAGGCAGTTACACCCCTCGGGTGGCCCCGGTCCCTCCTCAGTCCAGTGGCTGCAGCTTTGGCAGGAGCCTGCTAACGGGCTGCTGACCAGCGTTAGGTTTAGGCTTCGAATTCTTTCTCACCAATGGTCAGCGGGAAATGAATAACAAGTAGCAACACTGAAAAAAAGGACAGACACTAGGGGAAAACCAAAGCAGATAACTGAACGTTTGACCTAATTCTCTGAAATCCAGAAAGCCACAGCTCCTGGGGTCAGCGGGCAGTGGGAAGGCCGCCGGAAGGCCAGGAGCGCCCTCTGAGGGCCGAGGGGCGCAAGCGCTGCCGGGCCGGAGCGGAGAAGAAAGGAAGTAGGAGAAAATGTGGTAGAAAATCTGTCTTCCACGTGACGTCACCTAACACTCAGTGGCACAAAAACGCCACATTCAAAACTTCTAAGTTTTAACCCTCTGTCCCATACTAGGGAATATTCCTTAGTAATAACACAACTCCCCAAATTTGAATTAATTCACATTCCTTGTAACTAAAACAAGGATCACTTCTAAAAGGAAAAGAGAATGTCTGCTCATATGTGTAACCAATACCTCCCTGTTCCAAATGCTCTAGCATGTCTACTAAATTAGGAAAAGAAATAAGCAAGCAACATGCCTCCCAGCCCCAGCTACCCCGTCCTCCCCTAAGGCCCCCACACTCCGTTTCTGGTGTATCCTAACATAAGTGTTCTATTAACAAGTAAGTACCTATACACATATATTATTTTATCGCCTATATGTGAATACCTTTAAATACCCCCTCTATATTTTCTAACTAAAATAAAAGCTCCTGATGAGAGGTTTAATTGTAGCTCAAGAAATCTCCAGTTTCCACAAGGAACGGTGAAAAGAAGTCTGCTCCCCAACCAGCACAGCGTGGGGTTCCCCTTGAAACCCACCCTCACCCTGCCACAGCACAATAATGGCCCCCAAAGATGGCATGGCCTCATCTCTGTAACCTGTGAACACGTGAGCTCCCGGGGCAAAAGGGACTCAGCAGGTGTGATTAAATGAAAGGTCTGGAGGTGGGGAGATTGTCCCTGGGTCCAGTGCAATCACCAGGGTTTTGTAAGCGGAAGAGCAGACAGGAAAGTGGGAACCCTATGGATATAAGGGGAATGATTGCCAACGGGGCTCAGAGTGGAGGCACATGGGCGCCTCTAGAAGCTGGGAGAGGGGCTGGATTCTGCCCTGGAACCTGCAGAAGGAGCACAGCCCTTGGTGTTAGCCCGGGAGACCCTCCGAAGTTCTAAGAGAATACATTTGTTTGATGTTAAGCCCCTAAGTTTGTGGTAATTCGTTACAACAGCAATAGAAACTAATGCAACCTGCCACTCCCCTGCCTGTGTTCAGGGGATGGGCCCTGATGACTTAAATAAAGATATGGTCTTGGTAGGACATATCGATAATGCTCTGGAACCGTCCGGTGATGTCCCTCCAGGCACATGAATGGTCTCTCTCCAATCCTGTTACAACCTCTAATTGCACAGCAATGAACCGTGTGCTCAGCTGATGAGTAAAACAGGTCTTTCATGTGTGTGGGCTCCAGTGCACAGGTACAAGGGAAGGGTGTGCTCACCCCTCCTCTCGAAGAGAACAGACGGAGGAGGGACACGCTGCAGAGCTGGAGGCAGGCTGGCCCAGGAAAGCCCCTGAGGCTTCTACAGACATTCTTGGGCTAGTGGAGACTGACTCACTGCCTGAGGCCACCAGCGGGTGAATGACAGCCCCAGGCTCCAGCCCTGCGTCTTGATGCTGAGCCGACTTCCCTCCTATAAACCAGTGGGTATCCAACTTTCCGTTCTCCAGATCCCTTCTACTCAAAGGAATGCAGATCTTATGTCCACGTGGGTTTTATCTACCGATAACTACTGACCAGAAATTAAAACTAGGAAGAGGTTAAACTCTGTGTTGATTTCTTTTTAAAATAGCAAGAGTAAACCATTACATGTTGACATGAAAATACTGTATTAGGAGTGCCCTTGGCGGTCCCAGCTGTCTCCTGCTTCAACAGTGTTTGGACAGGACAGGCCCAGGGACGCCCCTTCTTCCAGCCTCCGGCCACCCTCCACGGTCTTTCCCAGTCACCACCTTCAGAACCACAGCAGCCATCTTCAGCCTCAGAGACCAGCCAACACCATTTTTGTTTATTTTTGTTCGTTTTTTTACCTTAACTTATCATTGCTGAACCACCATGAGCTCCCAAATTTGTCAGAATTCTTCCTCTGAGGTGGAGGCTGCCGTCAACCGCCTGGCCAGCCTGCGTCCGCGGGCCTCCCGCACCCACCTCTCTCTGGGCTTCTACTTCCACCCACCAGGATGATGTGGCTCCTGAGGGCGGGGCCACTGCTTCCCAGCAAGGGCACCCAGGTCTCTTAATGATGCAAAACCAGCGCGGTGGCCACACTCTCTTCCAGGACACGCTGACGCCTCCCCAAGATGAGTGGGCAAAACTCAGGGCGCCATGGAGACGGCCTTGGCCTTGGAGAGGAACCTGGCCCAGGCCCTTCGGGAGCTGCAGGCCCTTATCCCTGTGACTTCCTGCAGAACCACTTCCGGGTGAGGCGGTGAAACTCATCAGGGAGATGGGTGACACCTGACTCACCTCCGCAGGCTGCGGCCCCCAGGCTGGGCTGGGCGAGTATCTCTTCCAAAGGCTCCCCCTCAAGCACGGCCAGGAGCCTGTGGAGCCCAGAGGCCGTTGAGGGGCCCCTCTGCCTTCCCCTGGGGTCTGGCTTTTGCCTGAGCCTCTTCCCAAAACCACTGGCCATTCTTTTAACCACCCTGGAGCCCTCTCCCATGCATTGGACCAAATGAAACAATAAAGCTTTTTGCAGAAAAAAAAAACAACCAACTATTTTATGAAAAAAAATAACTGTTTTCTAAAACAAAAAGAAATAGTGAGAAGAGTGGCACTGTTTTGCATTTTGGCAAATCTCTTTAGTAGAAGACGGCAGGACCTCCTGTCCACTATCCCTCAGTCCACGGCAGCATGCTGTTTTGGTGGAAGTATCTGAAAAAAATCTAGCCTCACAGAGATCAAACTCTGTAACAGCCTTATGGGTAATTCTGGAAAATCTTTGATACTACCCCAAAACTCATCAAGTAGAAGTTTCTTCAAGGTTAGTTGCAATGTAGACTCTGAAACCATGTAAAGAAAGTGTTGACATTTTGTCACGTTAAAAGTCCATTGGGCTCGCTCGAATTTCGGATGGACTGTTCAGACAGGCAAGACTTGGTAACACCTCGCATCGGTCACTCGGATTTACAGGTTCGCTTGATCATGCGGACCAACTACAAGCTGACGTGTTTTATAACACAGTGTCTAAACATCTCATCCATTCATGCCGCCACTGGTCTTGTTAGAAAGGGTTTTAAGTATTAAAGAGCTTCTAAATGTATGATGTTGGAGATGGCAAAATTCTAAGTTTCACTTGAAAGCTCAAATGCTACCCCTGGCGGGACCTCCCAGCAGTGACTTTCCTAGCAGTGGCCGGCCCCCCTTCATTCATTTTTGAGAAGCCGTCTGCGGAACACCCAGGTCAGAATAGCTGGGTTGTCTGCAGTCATTCTTTCTGGAGAGTGTGGTGTTCTTGGGGAAAAGCAGTAGGTTCTGTTCACAGCTCAGACCGTCGCACGAGTGCTTGTCCTGGGGATCACCATTGAACTTTGCGGAAAAGACAGACGTGTCTTAGCATCACTTTGAAAATAGTTTTGATCTTGCGGGTTCCCTGAAAGGGTCTTTAAGCTTTAAAGAAAAAATTAAAATCGCCCACTACTACCCTAAGAAAACCACTATACATGTATGTGAGTGTGTGTATCTCCATATGTTTTCAGAAAAAGGTCTCCTGGCAAGCACCAGCGTGGTGTGTGTGTTGGGGGGGGGGGGAGGTCACTTGCTTGTTTTATGTTTTAATTGACCACCAAGTTGAAGGGCTTATTTAGATCCTCAGTGCGCCCTGCAAACCACCTCTATTTTAAGGCAAGTCCCTCAGAGCTGTGGGGTCTGTCACTGTTACCGTGGTTTCATTGGAGGGATTCTGGCCCCAAAGGATTTGGGGGGCAGGGGAGCTCCCGGCTCCAGCAGCTTGCTGGGCGTTGCACTAATTCAGCCAGAGAGGGAGCACCGTGGCCATGGCCTTGCCGTCAGACTCAGAATGCAGACAGGACGCCTTCCAGAGCAACAGATGAAACAAATTATGTGCCCCCTGATCTCTTTCCCAGCCCGGGAGCTCGCCACAGGGCGCGTCTGCCTCTTCCTTCCATCCTTTCAGTAAGTGCAGTAAATACCTATTTCAGAGCGTGCCTGTCCCCCTTTGTCCATTTCTAGTCTGGTCATCATTTTACTGCAAATTCCACGTCAACACACGAGAGAGAAGTGCCAGCAAGGGTTCCAGCCCCAGCATTTCACAGCTCAGCCATGTAGGGTGGAGGCCAGGGGAGGAGATGCGGGGGCAGCCCCCACCTCAGACACACCCAGGCGGAGCCCTGGGCAGGTGGCAGGGGAATCTAACAGGGACAAAGCTGGAACCATCGAGAAGCCCGTTTGGCATCGGCTCCATTGCAGTCCGCCTTCTGGAACAAAAACTCTTTCAACATTCAGAAAAGGTTTGTTTAGGACAGAGAGAAACGCATGGGTTGTAGGAGAAGTCGAAAGGCTTTAGTTTTATTCTTCTTAGATACTGAGCAACAGACTCAGCGACTGCTTTCCCAGAGAGGCTAACAGAGAGAAGAGCAACTACAACTGGGATTGTCTTTTATGAGGAAAGTGGCGTTTGGTGCCCCAGCCCGTGGCGCAAACCGGCAGCGAGCATTGTGCAGGATGCACCCTCCGAAAAGAACCAAAAGGCGACGTGATCCCCCACCGTCTCCCTTTCCCTTGTAACCATGGGCAACAGAGGCCCTAAGTAGCGTCCTTTAACAAGGAGCCCTCACTGGAATCTGAATTTTCATGGCCCAGCTGGGAGGGAGCAGTGTCGACAAAAAAGTCGACTTCTTAGATTCCTGCAAACCGATGGCACGAATAAACGCCGCAGGGCTTCAAGCGTGAAAATGCCTGCCCAGGAGGTGGGAACCAGGGCCACCAAAGGCGCAGGGAGAAAACCCGAACCCCCGCCGCAAACGGGTCTCTCCGAGGGAGACGGGCAGGAGCGCGGACAGAGCGCGCTGGCTTTCTCGGAGCAGCGCCGCTCACGCTTCAGTCCCGCAGGGAACAGCCACCACCCCGTCCCCAGCCTCAGCCTCCGCCTCCGGGGAAGGGTGCGCTTCTCCGGAACCGACTGTCCCCCGGCCCTGTCCCTGCGCCCGAGACCAGGGTCCCCTCGCAGCTCCCTGGTTCCCGCCGGGATGCGCGGCTTCCCTCGGGCGCCCGGGTCCCCACCGCCCGCGGCAGCGCGCGCCTTTCCCCGCGCGCTTCTGGGGCGGTCAGTCCTGCCTCTCCGCCACCGACAGGCACCCCGCCTCGGGGCAGGTGGACGGAGGGGAGAAGGATGCCCCAGCGGCAACTCCAAGAAGTGGCCTTCTCCCCCCACTGCACGCTTGCTGAGTCTCCCCGGGAAGTTAACTCCAGTCTCCCGACTCCTGGGCGCGGAAACTTCGAGGTCAAGGATGAAACCGAGGGCCCCCGGCGCCGACGGCGTCCCCGCTCCCTCCTCCTTCGCGCGGGACTCCGGGTGCCCAGATCCCGCGTCCCCATCCGCCCCTTTGCGCCCTGGCCCGCGAGCGTGGAGGACGCACAGGTTAGTGACACGACACGCAGCCAACACGGAGCGGGGCGGCGGTCCCAGCGCGACAGGCGGGCGGGCGGTGTGTGCAGGCGGACAGAGAAGCGGGAGGAGGCGCACAGAGCCGGGCAGCCCAGCCCCGGCTGCGCGTACCTGGAGCTCCCGCCGCGGAGACCGCTGGCACCAGCGCCGCCAGGAGCAGCAGCGCCGCCCAGGGCAGCAGGCGCCGCGCGCACGGGGGCGCCCCGGCCTCGGGCGCCATGGGGAGCCCGGGCTGCGCGGCGGGCTGGGCGGGGGGCGGCGGCTGGTCGGTGGGCGCTGGGCCGGAGTCACGGCTGCGGAGGCGCCACCGTCGGGTCCCGCCGTTCGTGCCGGTGTGTGCGCTCTGCGCTGTGCCCGCCGCGCCCCTGCCCGCGCCGATCTCTCCCCGCCCGCGTCCCGGCCGCCCAGCTCCGCACTGAGGCCGCCCGCCACCGACCGCGCCTTTTAGTCGCGCGCGGGCGCCCCCTGCCGGCGGCTGGGCGGCGGGGCTGCTGGGGTGGCGGTGGCGGCAGTCCCGGCTCCGGGTGCCCGATAGCCCCGAATCCCGCGTGGCGTTTCTGAAATTCGGTGATTGCGGTGCGGACGAAGTGGCCGCGGAAGTCCCTTCCATTGTCTAATCGCTCGTTTTCTGGCTCGGAAATGGTTCGTTGCGTCCAGTTGCTGCCACACCCACAAATGCCCCTTGTCCCCTTAAATAAATGCCTCTGGTTTCAGCGTCAGCGACAGGGGACAGTCCCCTGCACCTCCATCCGCACGTTGTGGTCTTTCCTCCCGCTCCCCCCGCCTTCCCCGCCCCCCTGCCCCAGGAGGGCCTTTATCAGCCTTAGATCCTGCGCTCCTGCTGCCGCGCCAGCGGCTCTGGATGGCAGGTCCCTAAGCGCGCGAGGAGCCCCGTGGGCGAGGCCTGGCCTCGCTTCCTCGGTTCCTGCCATGTGAACCCGCCTGGGGTCTCCCTGCTCGGAATCCCACCTGTGTGTGGCCAGCTCCCCCTGGACGCCTCCGCGTGGGTCGCAGCGCCCCTGGAGGCCACGAGGGCACCTGCGCCCCGCGCGCTGCTGTCCACCCGCCCGGGGTTCCTCGCAGACCTGCTCCGCTGAAGCTGACAACCTGAAGGTGAGTCAGCCCTCCGTCGTGACAACCCAAAACGTGAGCAGATTTGTGTCGTTCTGCAGAGAGGGAAGGTCCTTAGGTGAACTGCAGCCGGATGAGACAGAGAGGAGCACCATGCCTCTAACCCCCAGCTGTGCGCTGGCCCGAGGAGCGACCACAGAGCAGAGCCCTGCAGCCGTCTGTTCCAGAAATGTCCCTCCTGGTTCCCAGGGAGTGTCCGCTCTCCATTCGTCTGATAAAAAACGTCAAAGGTGTCACCACTTTTAGGCTTAAAAGACTCCAAAAACCTGACCTAAAAGTCAGTCATCTGTCCTGAGCCCGGGCATCTCAAAGACATACTAGTAAGCTCTCCGAAGTCCTCTTCCTTTCCAGTCACTATTGTCCTGACAGACATGACCGTTCTCACACGATTTCTGAAGCTCCAGGTTGTTGCTTCTATTTTGTTTATCAAAACCAGAGCGTAAGTCGTCAGCGTTTTCGTTGCGATCCTTCACCAGCCTGCCCCCCATTTATTCCTATGGCTTATTCCCAGCTTCACGCGTCAGTCTGTGATCACACAGCATCTCTGGTTCTGGTTGTTTATCACCACACACAGAGCCCAGCACTCGCCATGCATGTTGGTGAGGCAGTTCTGGACGGTGGGGCTGATTTGAATGCCAGTCTCGGGTTTTGTGTGGATAAATGACAACCAAGCGTGAATAACCAGGAGAAACTCCGGCAGAGTTTGAAAGCCCATGTCTCATGCCATCATCCGACATGAGAGCCTTTTGTCCTGTGCTCTTTAAGCCCGTTTGAAGCACCGCATTTGAGTATGTCGTATGTTGGGACAGCAACAGGACATTAGACAAGGCTCCCACACAGTGATGTGCACTCAACTTTTGAAAGACCGAGTCGAGTGGAATGAGAAGGAGTACCCACCGTGCTTAGTGGCTGGGGGTGATCGTTAATTCAGATCTGGAGGAAAACGGTCGCCAGGATTCCATGACCAGTGGGGAAAGGGAAAAGAAAATAGAGGTCGGCATGTAGACTTCTCCTTGACATGGGAGAAGGAAGATCGAGATTGCTTCTCACCAGCCATAAAATAAAATAATGTTGGCCAGACTTCTCTTGCACCCTCTCCACTTTGCTCTGGTTCCCACAATGCCCTTAGAGGCACTCGTCTGATTTTAAAGAGAGAAAACCAAGGCTCCGAGCGGTTGTGTGGCTCTGCCACCCCACGGTAGGGACTGCTGAGGGTGAGAGTCCAGTGGAAACCATCTGACGCCAAGTGGGCGCCCATTTCCATGGCACCGTGGCACCTCTGAGCATCCCCCTGTCAGATGTTCAATGACAGCACCGGGGTCGAGCCGAGAGCCCGCGTACGTGTCACAGGCCCGGTGTCCAGTACAGACTTATCCGAGGCACCTCCTCACCATCCACGTGGTGAGCGATCCTTAGCAAACCATTGCACAAGACCTCAGTATCACACCACTCATCTTCCCAGGGTTTGGAAGGTTTGGAAGGTTTGGAAGGTTTGGAAGGTGTGGGAAAGAAATGATGCTCCTCAAAAAAAAAAAAAAAAAAAAGCCATAAATCCATCATTGCGGCAACGAACTTCCTCTGCACAGAAGTCCGAACTTGTTTCGCTGCGAGGCAGTGCCGAGGCAAGTCCTCTTGTGCAAATACACTGGGAATCAGCGGAACCCAAAGGATTAAGATGTCTGGTGCCCGGCCCAGCGTACGAACGGTTAAGGACTCGAACTGAGACCGTTTCTGTGGCCGTGATGTGAAAGGCCACAGGCCTGCGTGCTGGCTTTCTGTCCAGGGCCCGGGCCCGAGGCACACACTGCAGTGGACGAAGCTACATGTTCCAGTTTTGTCGCCCACCACTTGTCCGTGGGCAGGGGCTTGAGCCTCAGTGAGAGCCACCTCTCATTAATCTCTCCTTTACGCGACCTGACAGAACACCTGTTTTTGTGTCAAGTAAAGTGTTAGGACCTGGGGATCCACAGGTGACTGAGACGCAGGCAGCTCTTGCCTCAAAGAACTCACGATCAAAGTAAGAGAAAAACAAACAAATAAACAAACAAAATTACACTCCAGATCGCCAAGGGAGTTAGGCCCTGGCCTGGCCAGTGTGGCTCAGGGGTTGAGTGTCGACCTATGAACCAAGAGGCCCCGGTTCAATTCCTGGTCAGGGCACAGGCCCAGGTGGAGGGCTCAATCCCAGTGTGGGGCATGCAAGAGGCAGCCAATCAACGATTTTCTCTCATCATTGATGTTTCTATCTCTCTCTCTCTCCCTTCCTCTCTGAAATCAATAAAAAACATATTTTTAAAGTTAATTTTTACAAAGATAGACCATGAAGTTGATGGGAATGGTTCTAAATGTTGCCTCTCTCTTCTCTTATTTTCTTTCTTCCCCCAGGAGGGCTTTTAACCGTGAGCGTACCTACGTCTGTAGGCAAACATCAGGGTACGTTCCCCTAACGCTGTGGGCTGCAAGAGCCCAGTGTGGGAGGAGGCGTTAATAAATCAGGGTGGGACAACATCTCAAAAATGTACAGTCTTCGAGTTGCAGTTGGCAGATTTAGAAGTTGGCCCAGGCATTGTGCTGGGGAAACACACCTCTGGCTGCCCTCCAGCCTGCGTTGCCCTGGCTGCCCACCCTCGTGGAGAGCGGGCCCTGCGGCTGATGGGCAGGTACCCGGAGGTGGGCACCGAGCTGCTGTGCATGAGGCAGGTACCTCCAGCCACACGTGTCTTCGACCACGCGCACTGACAGCGTCGCCATCCGCACTCCGCGGGCTGCCCCCGGCAAGCCCTCGAAAGGCCTGGCGAAGTCCTGGTGCCCGGCAGGGCCCTTCTCTCCCCGAGGAACCCCCACCTCCGGCTGAGCAACATGCTGCTCGCATCACCAGCGCTGGGGAAGGTGATGAAAACAGCGTGTCGGTGCCCTCCCCCCGCCCCTTTCCTCCTGGGTGGTGTCCTCTCTCACACTCACCGGGCACGGTCCCCGTTGGCATCCTGCCTCCCCCGCCCAGCAAACATTCCTTCCAGGGACGATCTGATCACCTCCTGCCAGCTGAGATGTGAGTGACTGATAGGGCTTCGGTCGTGGGTACTCGGGGCCATGTGCCAGCCCCTGTGCACGCAGCAGGAAGTGCCAGGCCAGGGGCGAGCCCGATGGGTGCTCTATTTGCAGACTCGGTGGGTGCTCTCGGCACCACAGGCCAGTGGCAAACCAGCTCCCTGGGCTAGAATGAGCCGCGAGGACATCAGCGGGGAGGCTTTGGGGACTAAGGTCTCTATTTACGCTTAGGTGTCCTGGCTTTACAAAACGCACCCTTGTCCGCATCAGCCTTCAAACCAAGCCTCTGGGGCCACACCTGAGAAGCACAGTAAGCCCGCTCCCCTCGCCTCCTTTACCATCGGCGTGACCACCGGCGTGGCCACCGGCCTCCAGGAGGAAATGGTCCAGGAGTCCGGGCCCATCAAACCCGCGCGCTTCGCTCACAGAGCTCCCGCGTTAGATTTTGTCATGTTTTCCGTGACCTCTCAGGAAGAAGGGGTGCATGCGTAGTTCTGTGGGTCCCCTCCTGGGAGGACCCTGTTCCTCTGTCCCAGCTTCAGCCCCTGCGTAACCAGCGACTCTGTGACCGCTCAGTAGCACCCGGCCCCACCTCTTCCCTGTTCTGGAAGCATTCTCTCCTTTAAGAGCCTCTTAGCTCTTAGACTTAAATCCACTGGGAAGAGGGCACGGAGGGGATAAAAATGTAATGGGGAAAAAGAAATAATAAAAATGTAAAAGGATTAAGCCCACTGAAGCCGCCCACTGACTATCCCTGCGTCAGCCCCAGCCTCCATGCAGAAAGGCTTCGGGCGCTGCTGGCCGAGCCTGTGCGGTTCTGACCACTCGTCTCCCAGGGAGGCTCCGTTGTGCTTCCTTCAACACGCGCAGGACCCTCCGGCACATTCCACCTGCAGCTGAAGAGTTATTCAAGGTGGGGCCGGATGAAGGAACAGGGATAGGCTGCAAAGAGGCCATGGAACCCAGCCTGACAAAGCAGCGTGAGAGCAGCAGGGAAGGGGGAGAGGAGCTCTGAGACCAAATACAGAGCAATTAGTGCCTGAGGGAGGCTGTGTGTGTGTGTGTGTCTGTGTGTGTGTGTGTGTGTGCTATGTATGTGTGCTGTGGGTGTGTCTGTGCTGTGTGTGTCTGTGTGTATCTGTGCTGTGTGTCTGTGTCTGTCTGTGTGTGGTGGAGGGGTGTCTGTGGGTATGTCTGTGCTGTGTCTGTGTGTGTGTGTCTGTGCTGTGTGCTGTGTGTGTCTCTGAGTGTGTCTGTGCTGTGTGTGTGTGCTGTGTGTGTCTGTGCCCTGTGTGTGTGTGTGGGGGGGTGTCTCTGGGTATGTCTGTGCTATCTCTGTGCTGTATGTCTGTGCTGTGTCTGTGCTGTGTGTGTCTCTGAGTGTGTCTGTGCTGTGTGTGTGTGTTTCTGTGTGTGTGTCTGTGTGTGTGTGTATCTGTGTGTGTGTCTGTGCTGTGTATATCTGTGCACTGTGTGTGTGTGTGTGTGTGCGTGCACACACTGCTTAGTACCCAGGAGAGAGAGCATGTCTAGCTGAGGAGGCAAATGGACCGGTCAGCATTTGAACCAGACTTTGAAGGAAGGATAATCCAGAACAGATGATAGACATGCTCATCAGAGGGACCAACAGAGGAAGGGGAGGGAGAGGTTTGAGAAGCTCAGGCTGGACTGAGGGATGCGTGAAAGGGATTAGCAGGCAATGCCGGTTTAAAGGTCGTATGGAGCTGGTAATAGAAGGGCATAGAAACAGTCCTGGGGAGATTATATTTACTCTGAAGGCAAGAGGGGGCCCCTGAAAAGGTACCATATAGATTATGTTCTCTTATCATAGTGCAATGAAATCAGAGACCAACATCAAAATATAACATTTCAAAATATATTTTTGGAAATTGAAGATTAACAAAATCATAACAGAAATTTTTAAATGCTCAGAACTGAACAATAATAAATCTCTTCGTATCATAACTTGTAGGATGTTGCAAAGGTGAAAAATATATACCCTTACCTACTTACATATGAGAAAAACACGTAGCCTAAACACTTATATTTAAAATTATAACATTGAAAACAAGCTGACTGTCCAATTAGCAGTTAGGACAAGAACAAGAGAATAAACTCATTAAAGAAAAAGGACAGACATAATAAAGACATGAATACACGTTAATGAAAAGGAACACGAAGTTACAATAGAGAGCAAATCTTGAAAAAAATGGTTTTTAATACATATAATAACCAAATCTTTAATGAGATTTATCAAGAAAAAAGGGGAAAAGGCACAAATAAAGAATAACAGGAATAGAAGACAGACACAACTGCGCAAACATCAGATATTAAAAGGAAAAGAAAATATTATGAATTGAGAACTTATGTGAAATAAATTCCTGGAAATTTTTGACCTATTTAGTTTGACTCAAGAAGAAAAAGAATGCCTGAATGGTCCTGCAATTATTAAATTTAATCAGTAGTTAAAAATCTTCCCATAGTCCAGGCCAGTAGCTCAGTTGGTTAGAGCATCATCCTGATACACCAAGGTTTTGGATTCAATCCTGGTTCAGGGCACATACAAAAAGCAACCAATGAGTCCATAAATAAGTAGAACAACAAATCGATGTGTTCTCTCTCTCTCTCTCTCTCTCTCTCTCCCCCCTCCCTTTTCTCTCTCTCTTTCTCTAAAATCAATACATTTAGAAAATAAATTTAAAAAATTTTCCCATAAAGAAAATAGCAGGCCTAGTCAATTTTATGTGCAAATCTTAAATAACTTTCAAAAATTTGTTCCAATTTTCTAAAAGATGGAAAATGCAGAATTACTCCTCTGGCAGCATCTCATGAAGTTAAAATAGCCTTGATGCAAAAACTAGATTAAAATGGCATGATAAAAATAATTACAATCTAAGTGGTAAACATTGATAGAAAAATCCTAAACAACACTAACAAACCGAATCCAGAAAAGCATAAAAAAGAAAATATATCTTGCCCTAATTTTCTCTTTACCAGGAATTCAGGAGATTTAACATCAGAATAAGTGTAATTTACCACATTAACAGCTGAGAGGAGAAAAGCCATATGGTCTTCTCATTTGATTCAGAAAAATCCTATATAATAAAAGACTAATATGCAAATTGACCAAACGGTGGAACGACTGGTCGCTACGACACGCACTGACCACCAGGGGGCAGATGCTCAACGCAGGAGCTGCCCCCTGGTGGTTATTGCGCTCCCACAGGGGGAGCACCACTCAGCCAGAAGCTGGCAAGCACACACAGCAGCTGTGGCAGGAGCCTCTCCCACCTTTGTGGCAGCATTAAGGATGTCTGGCTGACGGCTTAGGCCCATGGGGAGTGGGCCTAAGCCATTAGTCAGACATCCCCCAAGGGCTCCTGGACTGCGAGAGGGTGCAGGCCAGCCTGAGGGACTCCCCCCACCCCACCCCCAGAGTGCACAAATTTCTGCACCGCGCCTTTAATATTAGATAAAATTCATTATCCCCTCATGTTAAAAAAAAATGTTTAGGACACTCAAAAAACACAAAGGAGATTGAATAAATTGATGAATAGTATCTATCAAAAATCTATGTAGGGCAGACACCATTCTTAACTGTGGAATGAAAGAAGCATGGATGTCCACGCACATCCGCCCGCCATTCAGGAAGCCTTGGCAACCAGCCTTGGTCTATTTCAGGCGCTTGGCAATTTTTTCCGGCTCTAGGCTGTCAGTTGCACTGTTTGGCACAGGAAAGGCAATCTTTTCTACGTATCTTAGTAACAAAACAACACAATTTTATTTACTTAAGTAATCTTCCTTTCTAAGATCTTATAAAACAGGCGGTGGTAATTAATTTAATTCTACTTTACATGATAATTTACATTACAATACTCACTGTCAAATATTTTGAATAGCACTCCTGCTCTTCCGGAAAATCTCTGGAGACCCCTGCCCCAGCATTATCATTCTCTCTCCTCTGGCTGCTTTCCACTCTTCTTTATTTTTCAGCAGCAGTAGGTGGAGTGAGGAGAGAGGTGACAGTCAGAAGTGTACATTAGTTCCTTTATCCTCCCTGCAGGACATGTGTCGAGAAGTGGGTGGTCAGCATGACTGCATTTCTCCATACTCTCCCTGGTACACACGATTTTTGGTGGTCGAGTGCTCACTGTCATTCATCTTTATGTTTGGTTCCCATTGTCCTTAAGTTACCCGGGCATGTTTCTTCCTACAGGCTAATAGACCTACATGATTCCTTTTAATGATGGCATTTGCCCAGAGGAGAATCTGAATTCTTTTTCACATGCTTTCAATTCAAATCACCTTGTTCTACTTTGACAGCTGGTTTTTCCAATATATATTTAAAGTAAGAATAAAGTCATCGGCAAACATGATGCTAAGGGAACTTTTTGTGGCATGCTTCACCTTTCTTGTTGCTGGCATTTCACCATGACACCATTATTTACAGTTGCTAAGGTGAGAATACTCAGTTTGGGGATACTTGGAGTCCAAGTGTGTGGCTCATATCCTTGTGAATTACTCCACTCAGAAACAAAATTAATTTGACACCGAGCCATTTCATCAACTGCCTTTGGCAACTTAATACAAACCAGTTATAGTCTAACAATACTAAATGAGTTATTAGACAACCCACCATAGGAAATGACATTTCAGTTATTTATAAGTAGGCAGAATCACTCTGTAGATAGATGAAAGATAGGGAGATATATCTATTTTCCCTAGTGTTTCTGCTTCTCTGATCAAACCCTGACGGACACAAGGAACTTGTCAACCTTATTATTGTCAACATTATTATTGTCAATATCATTTTCAACATTATCACTGTCAATATTATAGCCAACATTACTTACCTAGAAAGCATTGGTTTTCTTCAGTCAAAGCCAAAGTCTTTAAAAGGATTAATTTATTTTCTATTGCCTTGATAATTAGCAATACCAATATCATTCTCCCCATATTATAGATAGGAAACAAAATTGATAACAGATGTTCCTTAAGAAACAAGGGTCTGACACACCCATCTTTCATTTCAAGAGTTACCAGGAAGGGAAGGTGAGGGGGAGTCACTAGCCAGGCAAACAGGCCCCCACCTTGTTTATCTTGACAAGGTGAAGAGGCCACCTTGGCTCTGGTCAGATTAAGGACTCAGTAAACATGAGGCATTTATGTGCATAAAAATTAAGTCCCTTGGATGTTTTGCTTTTAAAAGGCTGGCCTGGCCTGGACAGTTTGGCTCTGTGGTTAGAGCATTGGCCCTTGGACTGAAAGGTTGTGGGCTCAATTCCAGTCCATGACATGGATCTCGGTTGTAGCCTCGATCCCCAGCCCTGTGGGGAGGCATGTGTGGGTGGCAATCAATGTTTCTCTCTCTGTGTCTCGCCCACTCCCTGCCACTCTTTCTAAAAATCAATGAAGTAAATATCCTCGGGTGAGGATTAACAAAATAATAATAACAACAACAAAATCAATGGGGAAATATCCTTGGGTGAGGATTAATAAAAATAAAATGAAATCTATATAATAAAAGCCTAAGTGACCATTACAGTGGAATGATAAGAACAACCAGTCACTATGATGTGCACTGACCACCAGGGGGCAGATGCTCAATGGAGGGGTGCCGCTCAGCCAGAAGCCGGGCTCACAGCTGGCAAGTGCAGCTGTAAGCAGCAAGCAGACAGGTGGTAAGGAGCAAGGGATCCCGGATTACAAGAGGGATGTCTGACTGCCGGCTTAGGCCCCGAGGGGTCCCGGACTGTGAGAGGGCACAGGCTAGGCTGAGGGACCGCCCCCCCCCCCCCAGTGCAGGAATTTCGTGCACCAGTCCTCTAGTAAATAAATAAAAATAAGAGGCTGCCCTGCCTCTGCTTTGTTAAGACTCCTCTAACCCACTCTGAATTGGGGATGCCTTGGCCTTGGGCAAACTTACAAGTAAAGCAAGTCAAAGCAAAGCATAAAATCAGGACGAGATTTCTGCATAGGGTTTTTCTTATTTATTGGTTTAACCAACTCTTTTACTTCCCTGGTGGTCTGAGACATTAGACACTTTCTACAAGAAAACACACACATCAGAGCCTCTCTGACCCCATGAAAGTGCCCTATGCCCACGAAACGACACGGGGCTGCCTCCCGCTCCACCGGTTCGGCCCTTACCCCTGTATGTAGTGGGTATGGGTCTCCGGTCTTGCTTTCTATACCTCAGCTGGGTTTCTCCTTTGACTCCCCGTCCTGCCAAGGTGAGAGCAACATGACCTCAGTGCACCAGGTCTCCCTCTCCTTTCCTGGGAGTTGCCTCTACATTTAGGAAGCTTTGAGGGTGCAGAGCCCATTGGGCCCCCATTGCACATTCACCGGATCCCCATGAGACACCTCCCACTCCTGACACACCAGCCTCCATCCTGGTGGCACTCCTGGGACTTCTGTGTCACACTTAGAACAGAGCGACCACCTGGCCACTTCAGCTCCAGCTCCCACGGGGGGGGGGGGGGGGGGGGGGGGGGCGATGCAAAGAACAACCTGCCTATATAATAAAGAGGTAATATGCAAATTAACCCTCATGTCCTCACAAGATGGCTGCCTACGACCAGGCCAGCAGGACAGTTAGTGAGGGATGACCAAATGACTGAACAGCAGGCTGTGTGGGGCAACTAGGTCAGCAGGGGGGGCCGTGAGGGGCGACCAGGCTGGCAGGAAGGGGGCAGTTGGGGGCAACCTGGCCAGCAACGGGGGGCAGTTAGGGGTGACCAAGTCGGCAGGGGGGCAGTTAGGGACAATCAGGCTGGCAGGGGGGGGCAGTTAGGGATGATCAGGCCAGCACGCAGAGGCAGTGAGGGGCGATCAGGCCAGCAGGGGGGCAGTTTGGGGTGACCATGCAGTCAGGTAGGGGAGCGATTAGGAGCCAATGGTCCAGGATTGTGAGAGGGATGTCCAACTGCCTGGGATCGGGCCTAAAATGGCAGTCGGACATCCCCCGAGGGGTCGCGGATTGGAGAGGGTACAGGCTGGGCTGAAGGGACATCCCTGCCCCATGCACAGATTTCATGCACTGGGCCTCTAGTGTCTCACATAATACAGGGGTCTTACACCCCCAAACAGGATCCAGTTCGCTCCAGGACATCAACTCTGCCTTATCTCTCTATGTGCCCTTACTGGTCGGGGCAGAGTTCCCACCGGTACATTTTTTTAAAATATTTTTTTAATTAATTTCAGAGAGGAAGGGAGGAGATAGAAACATCGATGATGAGAGAATCATTGATCAGCTGTCTTTTGCAGCCCACAGCCGGGCATGTGCCCTCTCTTTCTCCCTTCCTCCCTCTCTCCCGCTCTCTTCCTCTCTCTCCCTCGAGCAAACAGAGGCCTGAGAAGGAGGGCACTGCCTACCTCCCCGCTCTTTCTCCCTCGTCCCGCACCCAGTGCCAAACCTTAGAATACATGCCAGGAACTCAGGCAGGAGGGGGTTGCAAACAGGAAAAAGGTGATAATACAAACTCTTGTTTCTGAGCCTCCTCCTGCAGTTTCTGTGTCCTGCTGGCCCCTCTGGAAAAGTAGGCCATGCTTTCCCTTCCCGGTCCATCCATTGCACGGCTGGACGGGACTCCCAAGCATGCAGACACCGCCACTTCCTCCTTCCGGGGGAAGAGAAACAGAGGAGAGGGAAGGAGTAGGGAGGGAAACTGAGGCGCGTGGTGGGAGGAGAGGATGAAGGGGTGGGCAGGAGGTCTGTGTCACCAAGGAGCAGAGGGCAACATAAATCTGTCGCCTCGCGCCCCGTCGCCAGGAGCACCCGGCACACTCAGTCCCTGGTGGGGACACCCTGCAGCCTGTGCCTCCATAAATCCTCGGCCTCTTTGCTTTGCAACCTCCAGCAGAATCCGCTCTGCGGCCGTGGCTGCGGGCCACAACAAACACATCTCGGCACTGTCAGCTCTCGGGGTTGCCAGGATCCTCGGGCCAGATTTCAGCCAAAGCGCCGAAGCTGCAACCGCCTCAGCTACAAATTTTTCAGTGTTTTCCTTTGATCATATAATTGGGATGCGGAGGGGAACTCCCACCAAATAGCAACATCACCTAAAACTGAAAAGGGCTTGAATAAATCACCTCAGACAGCGCCATAAATCCATCCACGTATTTTTCATTCTACGGTGTCACTGACACCAATAGATGCCGGGGGGGAGAGGGGGGAGAGCTGTACAAGTTTTTGATAAACTTGCTGGTAAAATTTCAAGAGTCACCTGAGCAAGAATGTGAGAGAGACTAAGAATAGCATCGAGGCAGCTCCCTCTCTGCGCTAAAGCCAAATGGGCCGCAGCTGCCGCCTCTCCTGGCAGCCCCCCGCCCCCCCAACCGGCTCCAGCAGCCCGCTCCCCACCCCAGACACCGGTGCTCCGTGCTGCCTTGCCAGGTTGCAGACCTGCCCCCGCCGCTCAGGGCACTGGCTGGGGCCTGCAGTCACCCTCCTAGGCACCTGCCGGCGGTCTCCGCCCACCACAGGGGCCTACTGGGGGCGCTCTTGGCTTGAAGCCTGACACTGGGTCAGGGCACCCCGACTCTGAATCTAAGAGGGTGGGGAGAGTGGTTTCATCTTTGCTCTTTGGATGTGGGAGCGTCCCAAGGAGTCCCAGGCCCTCGATGCACGCCCTCTGCCACGTGACTCTGTGGCTCCTCTGTCCCCGGCGCCCCCTGAAGCTGGGCTTGGCACGTGATGTGTCTCGGCCACGGGGACATCAGCCAGGTGACAGGTACCTGGTGAAGGAGCCCGGGCCGGCCTGTCAGAGGACGAGGGGTGGCATCATCCCGCGGTCGGCCACGCCCAGCTGGCCTACCACCCAGCGGAAAGAAACGATCAAACGCCCTGTCTGGAAAGAAGGGACCTTTGCACTGGGAATGAATGGGGCCGTCCTGGCTTTCACAGACTCCGGGACCCGTGCACACTACGCATGTTGTAGATCCAGGACGTGTGTGCCTTCAAAGGACACCGCCTGGTCTGACAGCTGCTTAGCCTGGGTTAGGAACCCCTGTGTGGGGCTTGGGGTGGAGTCACATTGTCTCTGAGAGTCCAAACTGAGTCAGGGATCCCCCACCGCAGTCACGACTCCCAGGGCCCCCCATGGAGCACCACTCGCTGCCCGGAACACCCTAACTCTACCCTGAGCTGTGTGGAAACCACCAGGCTGCCCACACACATGTGTGCACACACGCATGCATGCACAGGCACACCGGCACGTGCGCACGCAGGTGCACATGCAGGCTCACACGCACACTCTCGTGGTAGCAGTGCTTTTGGCATGTGCAGCCCTGCTGGGGGGTGACAGGGCCACTGGCCACGCACAGGGAGCTGGCTGCTCCTAGCCGGTCGCCCGGCGGCTGAGGGCTGCGTAATTGCTGAGGGAAGAAGCCCACCTCGGCCTGCAGGCCTGGACTCTGCCCAGGAGCCTCATGGCAATAGTGTCTCGTGTGGTGTGGTCAGCAGAGGCCGGCTCCCCCGGAGGCCAGTCGAGGACATTCCCTCGGGGGGCTGGGCGCGCTCCCAGCGCTGCTGGGGGACAGGCTCGGGGCAGGGCCTGGGCAGACACACCTGAGTTGCCAAGGGGACGGGAGACCTTACAGAAAGGTAACTGCTGGGATGCAGGATGGAACGCAGCGTTAAGAGACACCTGGCGGGGGAGGAGGGGGAACCAAAGGTGCCAGGGGACCACTCACAGGGGGATCCCTGACTGCGGTGGGGGATCCCTTGCTGCACTTAATTGTTTTAAAGTTCCATACATGGTTTCCCCAAATTTTCTTATAAAGTGTTCCCGGGCAAGAGTCGCGTATGTCTTATGGTGCTAAGAACAGTGCGCTGAGCAATGAGAAATACATTTTGACTGAATCAACATGAAGAGGAGTAACATACCCCAACTATCTGTTCTTTTTAAATGGTTACGGATCAGGTCTCCACCGACAAAGGGAAGCAAAGAGCAGGGCTTGTCTACATCAACATGGGTTTTTTAATCCAGATCATTCGTTGGCCCCTTGGAGGGAACACAGGCCTGTGAGCCCCCAGGCTCTCCCGGTGCCTCTGTCCTGCCACCGCCCGCCCCGGGTGCTGCGGAAGACATCACTCCCCGGCTTGCGCTGCATACGCTCACCTGGGCAGCAGGGGGCCCCTTTCAAGGGAGAATCTGCAGACCTGCCCAGTTGGATTCCTTCATGTTTACTGTAACACATAAATACGCACAGTTATAAGAGCAGGTGTAAACCATGCAGGCTTATAGATCTGTAGTATCACCAAAGCACATTTTAAGAACATTTTAAAAATAAATAATAGCAACACTACACACCAATAGGACTCAATAGGGGAAAACCTAGTATGAGAGAGAGTGTCACGTTTCTGAACGACCCTGCCCCGGCCCCTGCCCCTGCCCCTGCCCCGCAGTCGGTGCTGACAGGCAGGCCTTTCTCATTCTGCAGGGTGCTGCCTGAGGTTCTCAGCCTGCGCAGCCTTTCTTGGTACAAGGAGCCCAAGCCTCACGGGGCCGCCCGTGGCAGTGGAATTAGTAACATTGGCACCAGGAGGCCACAAGCACACACACACAGGGGCAGACAGAGTTTCAGAGTGATGCGTATCAGAAAGTAGCCGTCCACGTAACTCGGAATATGCTTATGTTTTAGATCATCGCCGAAATGCCAAGGTTTGATCCTATAGGGAACTCAGAGGTTTTTCAGAATTGGCCACAACACTTCAGCCGGAGAAACAACGGAATAAAAAACTTCTACAGACCCTGACTGTCCAGTCTATCGAAGCTCACTGAGGCCTCAGGAATACCCATGGCAGTGCACAGACCTGCCACCAGGGGGAACTAGAGCTCCATCGTGGGAAAGATGAGGGGCACAGACTGGCCTCCTGCCAGCGGAGCGCTTGAGGTGTTGGTGCACCCGGCACCCTGACCCCTGCTGTTTCCAAGTCTGTGCCCTTTTTTCTTCCCCTGGAGTCCATGCACTTGGGGAAAGATCCAACCAATGAGTTTTGGAGAGAGACTAGTCTCTCTGAGAACTGTCAGCTCAACTCGGGTTAGACGTCTACTTAGAATCCCGTGGACAACTTTTGCTTCTCATGTGGCTCTTTCCTGCACATGGCAGGCACTCAAAGTTCAATAAATACAAATACAGAAAGAGAAACTAACAAGGAGGGAAACCCCTCCTAGTTTAGCAGAAGAGCGATGGGTAGTATTTGCACAGCTCGCGCGTGTCGCCGGGTTGGGCTGTTTGGTCTCTAGGACCCGCAGGAAGAGAGCAATGCTGCGCCTCTTGGTCACCCTAAGTGTGTTCCTGTGGGCTCACGGCTGAAGGAATGTGTGTCGAACGACTGCGTCAAGGGCTAGGCCAGCCGTGGGCAAACTACGGCCCGCGGGCCGGATCCGGCCCGTTTGAAATGAATAAAACTAAAAAAAAAAAGACCGTACCCTTTTATGTAATGATGTTTACTTTGAATTTATATTAGTTCACACAAACACTCCATCCATGCTTTTGTTCCGGCCCTCCGGTCCAGTTTAAGAACCCATTGTGGCCCTCGAGTCAAAAAGTTTGCCCACCCCTGGGCTAGGCTGTGCCATGTCATGACACAGCAGTGGATTTCCTGTCGAAACTCAGACTCACGACGAGAAAGGAAATGCCCACCCAAACCCAGACATGCGCCCTTCGTGCTGAGAAGGGCCTGGCTTCGCCTATCCAGCCGTCACCCTGCAGCCGGCAGAGGGGCCCGGTGCCCGCAGCCTGCCCACCACATGGCGGTCCCACTTGGCCGCACCAGCCAGCTGGCAGCGGTGGGGAGGAAGCCACGCAGCGCAGCGAGGGCTCCGGGACTTCCCTCGCCTTCTTCTGTCATTTGAGGGTGAAAGTCACATAGCTGCTGCCTATGGGTGCCTTTGAGTCATGGGTTCAACGTCACAGCTTTTGTGAAGGGAAGGGGAGGGGCCAGGAGGGCAGGCGGCCTTGGGGACACAGCTGGCCCTCCCCGCACCATCGGCCAAGGGGGTGGTGCTGGCAGAGACCGGTATGGCCTCTCGGGGTCCCAGGGCAGCAGGGGAGGGAGGGGTGCAGAAGAGGGGCCTGGGCAGAGCAAGGCATTCCCATTTAGGGCTGGAGCGGCGTTGAGCTGGGACCCTAATAGGGTCAGTGACCCTCAGTCCCAGCCTCGCAGGAGCAGAGGGGAGGAGAGGGAGTGATGGGAACTCACTGTCGTCCTCGGGCACTGAGGGCTTCCCCCAGCTCTGCACACAGAAGGGAAGCTGCCCGGTAGGGCACTGGCCCCGCAGGGGCATGCATGCCAGGGACCACGCGTCCCCACACTATTTGCTCCCCAAAGGCCACCCCTCGCCCCTCCACCCTGGAGAGGATGCCGTGCACCGGGAGGAGGGGTGAGGTGGGAGGTGGTTGGAGCCGGGAGGCGGGGTAAGTATCTGCCTCCATGGCCATGGTGATGTCCACACGCACCTTCAGTGGTTAAACTTCAAACAACAGGTTCCTCAGTGCACGTGGGTGCGAATGCTCTGTCCCAGCTCATACCCACCGAGGGGGGGCAGGTCATGGTGGGGAGCGGGCACAGGAGAGCCAAGCCCCGGCCGGTTTGGAGTCAAGCTGCTTTCGCGGTGACTGGTAGTCAAGGCGGCAAATGAGCCTGGTGAGACACAGACAGTGCCACGAGCGAGCGCAGGGCATCCCCTCTCCCCCGGGTCCCCATTTGCAGGTGCTTTCACGGGCTGCCGCCTGGGGTCGGTACTGGGGTATACAAGTGACCTGCCTCAGACACTGAATCCACTCTCCTTCCTAAGACATTTGAGAGGAGCCGGCTGACTGGCCAATGGCTGCTTCGTTTTAGGAAACGCAGAGTACCCGCAACAGCATCGAAGCCCAGAGCGCGTCACACCCGGTGGTGGAAGTGGCCACGGACTCAGGCGAGGTTCCTGGCCTTAACCTTCCATGAGCTTTCCCGAAGCCACAGATCACACGTCCTCTTAGAAGGGCCTCCAATTGAGGGCTCTGCACACAGTAGGTGCTCCATACATCGCTGACATGTCTGCCCTGGTTGTCATGGTGACTAGACCATCCAAATGCAAGTGAGGATGTTCCTATGGCCTGTAAAGAGTCTGTGTGGATCAGGCTGCCCATATCTTCTGAGCTGATTTAGCTCAGGATTGGCTTCATGTCTGCTCCTAGTAGCCTAGGATGTCAAACACAGGCTTACTGAGCGCCTCTGTGTTCCTGGCACAGAGCTGGGGGCTGGGGGGCAAAGGTGGATGACAAAGGCTCTGCCCTCGAGGTGTCCTAGCGTCGACAGGTGTCGGAGCCAGAGCAAGGTGCTGGGGGCTGAGGAAGGGCCCAGGGAGCCCAGACAGCTGGAACATGGGTGAAGTCTGAGTTGGGTTCTGACGGGGGCGGGGGGGTGGGGGGGGTGGGAGGCGGCCAGGCTGGCAGGGCCCCTGCAAGAAGAGGAAGTCGCGTCCCCATGGGCGGCGCCTGAAGGGCAGCAGGAGACACTGATGTCTCAAGGCCAGCCGTGGGCAAACTACGGCCCGCGGGCCGAATCCGGCCCGTTTGAAATGAATAAAACTAAAAAAAAAAAGACAGTACCCTTTTATGTAATGATGTTTACTTTGAATTTATATTAGTTCACACAAACACTCCATCCATGCTTTTGTTCCGGCCTCCGGTCCAGTTTAAGAACCCATTGTGGCCCTCGAGTCAAAAAGTTTGCCCACCCCTGCTCAAGGCCCACAACAACTGATCACAAACTGGGAGAATTCAGGCCCCTCTGTTATGGAGGTAGTCAGGGTATTCCTATAGAACCGTGACTCTTACACGCCTGGGGACATGGCGCCCTCTGAGAATCTGCTTTTTAAAAACCAGCTATGCCCCTCCCCCATGAAGCCACCCTGGGACTCCGTCTAAGAAACCCTCGTGGAAGCTGGAAAGTGCGTGGAAGCCAGTGAATCCACACTGACCCTCAGCCACAGCCACAGGGCACCTGGGCTACGGTCCCCGCCTCTGCCTCCCGGGACCAGCCCGATGTCCACACCCCCCCTCCCCCCCCAGAGCTGCTGGAGGGTGACAGTGCGCCCTGAGGGTGTCCGGGGGCAGGGACCAGGCAGCCAGCTGCAGGCCGGCCCAGGATGCCTCCTGTGCAGGCGCGTGGAGGACCTGCTTCCTACCCGTCACGCACAGGGGGCGTCCGGCGGCTGCTCCCCGCGGTGTTTCCCCGGAGCCAGTCAGCGCCTCAGCCAACGGTGTCTGCAAACAGAACCTCCCACCACGGCCTCCTGCCGTGACGGCTCTGGACACGGTCCATGAAGCGGTCAACAAGTAAGCAGACATACTGGACAGGCCGAAGTGCTCACGTAGGCTGAGTGTCTGGGGACCTGGACCTACACCCTCCTTCACCACTGACCTCTCTGTCCCTCCCCTGCCCTGAGCTCAGGCTGCCCCTCTGTGAAGAGGGCCTGAGGGTTCCCACCCATCCACAAGGTAGATGAGAATTAAAGCCAAGTGAGCTGATAGGGTGAAAGCGTTTTGAACTCTAAACCTTTTTATTAGAAAAAATATTAAAGGACGAATGATAACATCACAGGAAAAAATTGGCAACTGTAACCCCAAAATAAAAATTTGACATTAAAAAAATTAGAGGCCAGACACCCAGTAGAGAGAATAAACAGCATCTGCCACTTGCTGTAAGGCAGTGTTTCTCAACCTTCCTAATGCCACGACCCTTTAATACAGTTCCTCGTGTTGTGGTGACCCCCAATTTCATTGTTACAAATTGAACATAATTAAAGCATAATGATTAATCACAAAATAATATGTAATTATATATGTTTTCTGATGGTCTTAGGTGACCCCTGTGAAAGGGTCGTTTGACCCCCCAAAGGGGTCGCGACCCACAGGTTGAGAACCGCTGCAAGGTATCACAAATACTTTTATTTGTTTATTATACCGTTTAGAAAGGAAAAGGAAAGAAAAGGACCCCGGATATAATTCCAGGGGAGAGTTCAGCGCTTCCTGGAACACTGGCTGAACAGAGGAGGTGCCCAGCACGTGCTTGTTTTTGTTCTAAAAGATGTGCTGAGCTCAGTGAGACTGCGAGGATGGGGAGGCTGTGTGGGTGAGCCTGGCCAGGCCACCCTGTAATGGGGGCCTCCCGGGCTCCATTCTTGTCCTCGTCACCCCACTTTTGTCTGCTCGAGAGCAGAGCCCCAGATGGAGTCCGCTTCCCTGTGGGTCCACCAGCTGCTGCTTCTCCCCATCAGGCCACCGCGTTGCCCCGGCTTCACAGTGGTTATGGGGGAGCAGCCAGTGAAGGACAAGAGACATCCAGATGGCCTCAGCGGAAAGCAGATTAAGCAATGCACATACAAGTTCAAGTGCGGTTCAACACGTCTGTGCGTCGTTCATTCATTTATTCGTTGTGCGTTTTCCACGTCCAGCTCCTGGCTGGGTGTGGAAGTGAATCTGCATGACAACGGAGGAGACAGACAGACCAGCAGACAATCAGATGAGGGACTGCCAGGCAGGAGGCCCTCACACAGAGTCTCGGCGGTGGGAGCACTACAGGATTTAAGTCTGGGAGGGGCTTAAGCTTTAAAAAAAATTCCCCAGCTAGTTACGAGAGAGATGGCAGGGGATATGGAATTGGAAGAGTTAAGATCTGAAGCAAGAAACCATCAGAAGCTGTTTAAGTAATACAGGCAACATGCCCGAGAGCTTGGAGCTTGAGATGAAAAGGAAGAGGTAAGTGAGAAGGATCTGGGAGACAGAATTTGGACACGTGGAGAAGGCAACGTCCTGCCTCCAGCTCACAGCTCTGCCACTTGGTAGCTGTGTGAGCTGCAGAGGACGGGACAGCACTGAGCCTCAGTTTCCTCATCCGTAAATGGGTCTAGTTATACGAAAATGTTGTGAAGATTACAAAAGAATGGGAGTAGCGAGATTAATCTGGCACATGGCAGGCATTCAACAAAGGTTAGCTCCCTCGAAGGATGTGGTAACTCATGCTATCGGTTAGAGTCAAGCCTGAAAATAAATAGTAAGAAAAAGGGAATGAGTAAAGATGAGCTGCTGGGCAACCCTAGTGGTGGGCAACAAGGCCGCACAGACCTCAGGAGAAACCACATTAAAATATGACCGCAGAGCCTGGCCAGGTGCTCAGTGGTTAGCGTCGACCTATGAACCAGAGGGTCATGGTTCAACTCCAGATCAGGGCACATGCCCAGGTTGCAGGCTCAATCCCCAATAGGAGGCAGCCGATCGATGATTCTCATCATTGATGTCTCTCTCTCTCTCTCCCTTTCCCTTCCTCTGTGAAATCAAATATACATACAAACAAACAAGACGTGACTGCAGAGGCAGACGTGTGCCCGTGGCCTCACTCAGAGTGCCTGCAAATGCGGGCAACCCCGGTTGTGTGGAGTCTCTAGAGGACCCATCCCCATGCTGCCTCCAACCCCAGCCCCGAGGGAAGGTGGGCTTTATGCTCAGGCTTCTTACTGCTGAAATCAATTTGACAGCACTGCTCCCCTTTCACAAGGTCACCAGTCATTCAGGGAACCCCCAGATTCTTCGTCGCCCTCCATCCCTTTGTGCCAAACCCACAGACACAGGAGAGGAGTTCGGGTCGAGGAAGAGCCTGGCGCAATGTGCCCTGCCCCTGTGAGCCGCACATCGGCCATGGAGCATGTTGACTCCACCGCCCTGAGGCACCAGCAGCCTTCCCGTCCCTCTCAGGCCTGCTCCCCGAGCTTGTTCAGGCCACACGCTGACCCTGAAGATCCTCGATCATTTCACATGTCGGGTCTGGGGATCAGATTGGGTGTCACTAGAGCGAGGCCAGCCAGCACTTTCACTATGAGAAGCCACATCCAGCCCCCAGGGCTGGAAATTCAGCCACGTGGAAAGGCAAAGGGGCAATTATTTCCGTTCACCAGGTACTTGCTACATCACTTGTTTCCTATTTCAGTGCGTTTCAAAAATTTCCCCCGGGTGAGAGCGCTGAGGAGGCTTTGTTGTGAAATATGGTTAACACGGGTTGCTTTCTGTTTCATGACCTCACTCAGATTCGTCTCTGGGTGTGGAACTAAAGCCCCGGGCGGGGGTGGGGGTGCTCTTCTGGGACCTCAAAGAGATGCAAAAAAGGGGAGGGGGCAACTAGGGGAGGACAGCAGTGAAAAGAGAAGTGGGGGGGGAGGTGTCTAGAAGACCAAGATTAAAATGTGGAAAGCCACTTGGCAGAGCAGAGTTCTGAAGAAACGACTTCCTTTTACTGGTCATGGATTATCTGTGTCCATGGTTTTAAAAGCTCACATGAATAATTTAGACTATCAAATAGATTTAGATCTGTTACTCTCAATATGGTTTATAAATATCACATTAAATACATTCAAACATTTTGCCCCAATCACCAGAGGCTCCGTAGCATCTGAATGCTTTCACGTGCTCTAAATCTGCACATGACACGATGAATTAGGCCAGAGGTCAGAGCGTTTCTCCCCGCTGTGATGAAATAAATGCTTAGAAGTAGTTAGCATTTAATAGAATTTTGATTTAATTGGCAGTAACACTGAGTGCAAATTCATATGTGGTGCCAGTGAGCTGCCCCTTTGGACACACAGCATGGCTCTGCCATTTCCACAATCCCCCCACTCCCTGTCACTCACTTCACCCATTCACCTTTCCTGCCTGGCCCCCCAGGTATTTGAGGGTGCAAACTCTGGGTTAGGCAGTGTCTGATGGGTATAGACAGACAAAGTTGTACTCCAGTAGTCAATAATAACTGTAATAATTACAATAATTGTAATAGCTATGCACCAGGCCAGGTGGGTACTGGAAATATCTTGGCGGGGAAACACTTTGTAAAGTATATGATTGCCTAACCACCAGGCTGTACACCTGAAACTAATACAAAATAATGTAAACTGTAATTGAAAAACAAAAATTAAAAAAAGAATAGCAAAGTTGAACTCCATACTAGTGCATTATAATCCTTCACGTATATGGATATCATCTGGCATTTTCCCAAGTAAAGAGAAAACCCAAAGGCATTTACAAACAGAGCAGGGAGTTCTAGTCCCCACCCCTGCGGCCTGTTCCTCTCCCTAATTCATTAGCCACCAGGGGGCGTTGCAAACAGCTCACTTCTGAACCCCGGCTTTCCTGGGGGCGCAGCACATGAGGACACCTCCTTCTTTTGCAAGAAACTAGACTAGGGCAGTGGGAGGTGTGTGGTGGGCAGAAAGGTCAGAGCCGAGCGGCGCTGGAGCGGGAACTTCTCATCAGGAGCTCAGCCAGGGCCTTGCGCCACACCACTCATTTCTGGAGAAGACTGGGTGTCAGAAATGGTCATGTTTGCTTTTCATAACAAAACCGTGTCCTTAAGCCCAACACAGCTTTGGTCAAAGACCACATTCGAATTAAGCAGAAGGTTCCCTAAGAGAGCTGCCGCCAGGACTTAGTGTTGCTGTCTTGACAAGGAAAGGAGGTGCACGTGAGCAGAAGTCTTAAGAGCCAGCAGGTGGCCATCTTTACGGCCTAATTCCAGAGCGCGAGAAAGGTCTCTACCGGGCCCTCCTTTTGCGCATGCGCACGCACAGCACGCACGCCCGTGCCGCTGCCTGCTCAAGTCCTCAGTGTGTGCCAGAAACAGGGTGAGTGACCCGGAAGTGAACAAGCTGTGAGGAAGCGGCTGGACGAAGCCGTTCTGGGGTTGCAGGACTCACTAGGGGACGATTGCGAGTCCAGCCGGGAGTTCCGACCGCTCGAGCGGGAGCTCCCGGGTGCGGTGAGCGCTGCACTCCTGCTAAAGGACAGTGGGGACGAAGACCACTGATCTAGTCGTTCGTTTAGATTCACAGCAGGCCGACCTCGGCCTCTGCAACTTCAGGGAAACCTCCCTAAGTACGTGAATAAGTCAGCGCTTCCCACCCAAGTGAGGCCCCAGGTGAGTGGCCGCCATGCCCGCCACGCTGCGCCCGGTGGGCCAGTGGGCCTTCCCTGCCTGTGCTCCGCGGGGCGGGTGCAAATATCATCATGTGAATAGTGTGTGCTACGAAGTGACAGTCTGGGAAGCATTGCCTTGGGTTAAAGTTCTCAGAAACCCTGCATATGCAATAGCAAGCGTTCTTAGTGCTCACTGAAGCAGGACACCCCTCCCCCCCCAAGTCTGCTCTTCATTGTGAATCAGTTGTTTAAAGTTCGGGTTTGAGGAAAACAAGCTGCGATTAGCCTCTGGGGTGTTTTCTCTGCTAACTTCCACCCCAGTCAAGTCAGCCCCGTGGCAGCTTGCCGTTTGGGGGCCTCGCTCCTCACCCGCTGTCCGCCCTCGGTCACATTGCACACACCAGCTTGCTCAGTCCTCACACCGTTGCACAGATGGGGCGGGTGAAGCTCAGAGAGGCCGAGTGCTGGCCCCCAGTCCCACCAAGAGGAAGCAGGCCGTGAGCCTGCACCCCGTTTCTCCAAGTACAGCACTGCCCCCCGAGGCACAGCCCCCTCTGATCCTGGGGGCCCCGACTTGAGCCAGGCTCCCCAGGGGCACAATACACATCAGACAGGATCGCCCGTGTTTCTCAGAGAGACATGGACAGGTGGAGGGAATGAGTGTGCGGCGAATTTCACGCTGGCAAGACAGGCAGGGGGATAGATACAGGCGTTGGGCTGTGCGATTCAACAGGGAAATAGTGGGGCTCCCGGAGGGAAAGCTCTGATGTGCCCCCGTCAGCAGCAGGGACTTCATACAAAGCCTGGCCCAGAGCTGCGGGAAGGAGACGAGGACTCGGTGTGCGTGGACGATGACCGCCATGGAGGGGCTGTAACATTGTGCTTCTGTTTTGTAGGAAGAGACATCTTCAAATTTTCTATACTTGAATTTCTCTTGAAAAGTTCTATTTTAAGCTTTAGGGGGAAGTGTGCCACGTTTTAACGAACTTCTCACACCTACCCATCAGGATGATGTTTTTTAGAGGCTTAGAGATTTCAAAGAATTAGAACGCATCTGGCATCCTCCCCCCGAGATCCCTCCTGGCCAGGGATGTGTTGTTTTCAGAGCCCTGAGAAATCCCCGGAGACACAAACAGTCGCAGGGGAAGTCCTGCCCGGCACATCCCGAGAGCATGAGCCAGCCCCTTCCTGCCTGGTCTGCCCAGAGCGCGTGCTGAACCGCAGCTCGGTTTCGTCCCAGTGACACCCTGAATCCCTCCTCACAACAGGCTGTACTCACCGTGGTGAGGGATGCCGGGGAGGACAAGCAAGGGGTGCTAGGCCCGCTCAGCTCCAAGAGCCCAGCATCTGTGGAGACCCATTGTCAGCTGTGAGCGCACCCCATGCACTCAGAGGCGCTGTGGGCTGGCTGGAGGCACCAGGTGACTACAGCTCAAGACCTCACCCGACCTGGCCACTCCCTGGCTGCAAGGCCCATAGCAAAGCCAGCACCCCAGGCCCTGGACTGAGCGTTCAGCCCCCTGCTTCCAAAGGATAACACGAGGATCCTTCTTTTCTGCTTCTGCAAAGGAAAACTAGGGCGCTAGCACTTTCTAGGCGTATTAGATGTCCACACACTCCCAGGCCCAGCCCTCTGCCACATCTTCATCCCCTGTAAGAGCCCAGCTCCTTCTGGCCTCTGCACCTCTGTTCCTGCTGCTCCAGCCACTAGGGAGGTGCATTCTCTCGCTGTGGCCAGCTCTAACCCATGCTCGGTACTCAATCAAAGCACACACCCTGGAACTACACTGCTCAGAGCGAGTCCCTGCTCTGCCATTCACTAACTGCCTCAATTTCCTCATCTGTAAAATGGGATGAAAATACTGTTTACCTCACAGGGTGGATTGGGACAAGGAAGAAAGGTGTTGAAGTAAGAAACGTCCAAACCCGTAGGGAACTTTTATCAAAGTTTATGTGAGCCAAACTGATGACATATGATGGGGAACAAGAGCTCAAATAATAGTTTTGCAGCTTCTTTTACTTAGTGGAAATTAAGGAGGGACGGTACATGAATGTAGGAGAAAGCAAGGCAGGGATTGGATTACAGGATAGTTGACAAGATTATGTGCTCTCTTGAGGGTTAATATCCCCTTCAGGTATTTCAAAGATGCGTTGACCTAGGTGCACAAAAACAATGGAAGGGCTGGGGCATGGCTACCCATCACACCTGCCCAGTTAGGAATTCATGATCAGGTCACCCTGTGAGGTTACTTTCCATAGAACCTCCACAAAGGAAAGACTACATGTACAAAGCTTAGAAGTGGCCTGGCACATGGAAGTGTTTACTATGAAAAGGAGTCACTTTCTTTAGTGCTTTCCAGGAAGGGTTCTGGGGCCACACCCTTGGCCCAAAATGAGAAGAGAAGGTTACACCCTGGTATGTAAGACAGAAGGTTTAGGCTCCCCAGCAGTTGATACTGTAGTAGGAAAGTTTAACGTCCACCAGCCTTGATGGGCCAAGCAAAGGAATGATGACTAACTCATTAGTTCATGTGTTTCTTTAATTCAAAGAGTGAAACTCCTGTTTAATTTAGAGTAGAATCTTCTATACATTTTCAAGATGTACTTGATACCCTATTAAAATCTATAATAAAAGGGTAATATGCTAATTAGACCAGACATCTTCTGGATGTCCTTCTGGACAAAGCCATGGTGGCGGGGGCCAAAGCAGAGGCGGTTAGGGGCGATTAGGCCAGCAGGGGAGAGCAGTTAGGGGTGATCAGGCCAGCAGGGGAGGGCAGTTAGGGGTGATCAGGCTGGCAGGGTGGAGCAGTTAGGGGGCGATCAGACCAGCATGGGGAAGCAGTTAGGGTGCGATCAGGCCAGCAAGGCATAGCATTTAGGGGTCAATCAGGCTGGCAGGGGAGCAGTTAGGGGCAATCAGGCTAGCATGGGGAAGCAGTTAGGGAGCAATCAGGCTGGCAGGGGAGCAGTTAGGGAGCGATCAGGCAGGCAAGCTGTTAGGAACCAGTGGTCCCGGATTGCGAGAGGGATGTCTGATTGCTGGTTTAGGCCCGATCCAGCAGTCGGACATCCCCCTAGGGGTCCTGGATTGGAGAGGGTGCAGGCCAGGCTAAAGGCCTCCCCCCCCCCACGAATTTCCTGCACCAGGCCTCTAGTATTATAATAAGAAACTATTTTAAAGATGTTTTAGTATATTTTTATAGGATTCTATGTCTGATTTTTATAGCACTGTAGAACTCTGAGCCAGAGAGTTATTTTCAGACCTGTGTGATTAGCATTCGTGATGAAAATCAATGATAGCCTCTATTGACAAGAACACACACACCCTTTGCCTCCACAGCCAAAGGCAAATGCTTTCGGTTGCATTTTACTATAAATAGTATGAAACACAAAAAATGTGTATTTCACAACACACCCAGATGGTTTTGAAATGTCCTTTTACCCCAAGGCGGTAGCAGTTCACAATGGATAACTACCCTGGGCTGGCTACGCAGAGTTGAGGGCAAAATGAAAATAGGAGGTGCTTTGTTCAAAGAGCAGAACATGAAACCAAGCACAGGTACTTTCTAGGCCTGGGGACCTGTGTCCTGTAAGGTCACATGTCCATGAGGTTGGTCCTGGCTGCCCCTTATGGATTTGATGTATTTTAACATCATCATTCACGTAAGAAACTTCCAAGCTTAAGGCCTTTACTTGACATACTTACCAACATTTATCAATATATCACATTTCCTTCACTCTGCAAGAGGTCATTTCTTTTCCAAAAATCACATTTTAGAATAAAATAAATACAGCATCAACATTATTTTTAAAATAAAAGTTATATAAGTACATTTCTCATGTTTTCTGTGAATTTAAATGAATGGTTTTCATTGTTCTAGTCTGAAAATGTGAGTTCAGTGTAGATGTCACTATGCGCTCTCATTCACTGTTGTCATAGCCCATCCCAGCACTCCTACAAGGGCTACGCTATAACAGCAGGGTTTAGAGGAAGTTAGGTTACCTGTTTCTGTTGACTAAAGTAACAGACACCTGTGTATTCCCACACCTTGGGAAATCTTCCTCATCAAGGCAGCCCATTTAAAAAGAGAGATTTTCGGGGCTGGCCCAACGAGGAACCTGCTGACTATTGCAGACGTAACAATATGTGCTCACTTTCCCTGTAGTAATTCATTTAGTTCTAGAAAAAATTCCCATCGAGTTGGAAATGACATCCCATCACTTGTGCCATAGTCTGTTCCTAGAAGCAAGTTAACAAGTCCAGCCCACACTCAAAGAAAAGGAAAGGTCAGCTTCACCTTTGGGGGAAAGATATACCAAAGGGTTCATGAACAGATTTTTTTAAGCCATCATATTAATATATTATATTTAAAGGCATGAGACCAGATACAATCACCAAAAAAGTGAATGTGAAAAGAGAAGAGACCAAGGACTCGACCCTTGGATGCTTCAACGCTGAAAAGCTATTCTGTTTTATAGGTACGCATGGAAGTTATGCAGTTTCCCAAGGTCACTGAGCTGGCGGTGATAGAGCTGGACCCAGGACCCAGGCAGGTAGGTTTCAGAGCTTGCATTCTTTGTTACTCTGCTGCTCAGAAGGAACTACAAAGGCCCAAGTTCAGCAAATCAGCAAACTAATGGAGGTGTATAAATTGATATTTGTCATTTGATCTGGTGTGTAAGATCCATGGACAGTATTGTTTCTTCTTAGGTTCTTGGCCTTGATGTTTCTGCCACCAGGCGATAGTGCTAGTTACGTAACTGTTCATTCAGTGAACATTTTGAGCATCTCTGTATGGCAGGCACTATTCTAGGCACTTGGGATAAAATAGACAATGAATTCTGCTCTTACGGAGCTTTGTTCTAGCAAGGGGAGATAGAAAATACTCAAGAAACATATAAGTGATCTAGTATTTTGGAAAGTGGTATGTGCTTACCGGGGGGGAAGTAGAATTGGGTAAAAGGAATTGGCAGGTCATAGCGAAGTAGGTTTATAGTTGTGAGCACGTGAAACAGTTTATTCTCATATTATTATTTATTACTTTTTGTATTATTTTCCATATGAACAACTTTAAAGCTACTTTTGCCTCGCCCTCCTCCCCCTTTCCCGAGCGAACTAAAATTTGGGAAGTGTTTTAGGTGATGGGAGGTCATTGGTAACCAGAGGAAAACATCTAATTAGTGATTTAAGATTATCTAATTGGAGTTTACTGTGAGGCATAAATCAGCACCCTTCTCATTCAAAATGTATTTGTAATGAAAATTATTGAAGAGCTAATTAAAATATTAACTAGTATTAACATAATATATTAAATAACATACCAAATTGAAGTCAGATTTTAAAAATCTCAAAAACAATTAGTTCACTAAGTTTTAGCTCTTGTCAGTCTCTGTTTGAGGTAATCACAAGTTGTACTAGAATTTGAGTGCACAGCTTTAATCCAGACGCACTTGATGAATTAGGGATCTTGAAGAAAAAATGGCCATTATAATGCTACAGGATCAGTAGCTCTTCTTGTCGTTGAAAGAAAATAATGTGACAAACTGGCCAAAAGAACGTCTTCAATGTGATTCAAGTAGATAAAATAGAAACAGACATACCAGGATATTTATTCATAATTATTCATGAAATGCGTTTCGTTTGATAAATACAAAATCTCCCATGGCTGCCCCGCTCTCACCTTCTCTGCTGGCCACTGAGGAAGGAGTGACCCACTGCACTGTCTCCACTTAGCTTATGCAAGTTTACATAACACCTGTTATTGACCTGGCCCTCGCTGGCCAAGAGGCCCTGTTTATCACTTTGCACATCTTCCTCATTGAGGTGCCCCGGCAGCTCTGTGCAGTGCACGGTCCCTGCATCGCACCTGCTTACCTGCTCTGGTCACAAAGCTACAATACTGCCTCCCAGCGCATGGCCATTTGTCAAGTGACAATTACCCAAGGTGAATCATTAAAACCAAACGCTGGCACCTTTTGGGCACTATTAAGAAATGGGAAGCTGACATTAACTTTCATTCTACTTGTGTTAAATATTCTTTTCTTGGGTCATTGGCTTCATTGAAAAAGTAATCTCCATGCACAGGAATAGGGGATTATCTGAACTACTCCAGTGAGCACTGGTGAGGAAAAAGACAGTAGAAATAAAAATTATCTCTAAATTGTTTATAAGAGTCTCTGGAGTGAGTAGTGTTCTCATTTTTGCTAGCGGAAACTATGAAGTGGTTGTATGATAGAGGGTCCTACTTATAGGTATCAGCCCTCTGACTGTGGGGCTCTATCTGAGGAATCACCCTGGGGTCATGACCACTGTAGGGACATCTGGGTGCCTTTCACAAGAGAGTCACACACTGGAAAAATCACGCACTGGGAGGAGGCAGTTAGGAAGCCAGGGCATGACAGAAGATTGGGAAAGACCAAAACCTAATTCTCACTGAGCGGTTACTGTGTGATGAACACGATGCCCTTTACAAACTGTTAACTAATTTTATCTTTACAATCATCTTATATATCAGGTACTGTATTAGTCAGCTAAGGTCACAAAAATGACACAGAATAGATCTCTCAAAAATACAGTAGCTTAATGCAAACAGGCATTTACTTCTTGCTCATGCATCTGCAGGTCATCTCGTTTCTGGTTGGTCTAACTGGGCTGAGCTGAGCATGGGCATCCACCACACAGGTCAAGTTCATGCATTTCCCAGTGTGAAGTATTCTTCTGGGACCTTAAAGGTTTATGCTTCTAAGGATGATGGCAGAAGTGTGAGAGGGCACACCCAACTCACGAGATTGCTTCAAGCCTTTGCTTGCTTCACATACACTAACATTATATTGTCTACACAAGTCCAAAGGCCAAACCCAAAGTCAAGGGTCAGGGATGTACACTCTGCCCACCAGGCGGCCACATCAGGAGTATTGATGTGTAATACTACTGCAGTGGAGTGAAGATGAGGCCAAAAACTGAATCCCGCACAGGTGCTATTATTATACTCACCTTAAAGATGAGGACACCAGGAGAGGTTCGGAGACCTGCCAGGGTTCCACTAATGTGAAGTGGAGAGGTGACATTTAAACCCAAGCAGACTGGCCCCAGAACCCAAGCTCTTACGCAGGGCAGCTTAGTGAGGAACTGGAAAAAGCTCATGTGGGCTGGGAAGACACATGAAAGGTCTGACACAGAGTGGAGAAAGGCCAGGGAAGGGGAATCTAGAGATCGTGGCTCTAGAGATCACTTACCTGCAGGCTTGTTCAGGGCACCTACTCCAGGCCAGGGGTGGAATCATCACTTGTCAAGCTTATACCCCCAAATAGAGGTTACTCCCAAAATCTTTATAAAATTCCACTACTTACCCAAAACTTTATTCTCTTTATATTTTTCTATAGTTTCAAATTGTCTGCAATGAGGAAAAAATAAAACTTCATAATTATAATTTATAATTTATAATTTTTAAATATAACTAGAATTTTCCCACTGTTTGAGAATTGATTCATGGGAAGTTTTTCGGTTTTACTTTGACTATGTTTAAATATAGTTTGAAATATATATTTTTTTTAATTCGTGGAATTCCAAATATTTTACAGATATTGAGTTTAATTTTCGAGAATTTTTATTAGAACCTACAAATCTACTCCATTTGCATGTATAAGGAATAAATTTCTAAAACTATTTTCTACATTTTGTAACCAATTTTGTAGGCAATGGATAAAAAAGTAATGATATCAGAAAAATGAAAAATTTAAACTTATTTTTTTAAATTTTTAATAGCTGTACATTAAGTGCTTATAACAAAAATAAGATGAGTATAATTAAAATTGATGAGAAAAGGGTTTTTTTGGTCCTTAAGTAACTTTTTTTCAATTATAGTTGACATTCAGTATTATATTAGTTTTAGGTATACAGCATAGTGGTTAGACGTTTATATCACTTATGCAGTGATTCCCCCTGGTAAGTCTAGTATCCACCTGGCACCGTACACAGTTATTACTGTACTAGAGGCCCAGTGCACGAAATTCGTGCATGGGTAGGGTCCCTAGGCCTGGCCAGCGATCAGGGCTGATCAGAGCCTTCTGGCTGCTGGCCAGGGTCTGCCTTCATTCTGTGCCACCCCCTGTTGGTCAGCACACATCATAGCGGGTAGTCAAACTCCTCCCGGTCTGTCAAACTCCCAAGGGGACAATTTGCATATTAGCCTTTTATTGTATAGGATTACTGACTATATTCCCTATGCTGTACTTTACATCCCAGTGACTACCAGTTTATCCCTTTAACTTTTCCCAGACCCCAAGCACCATCTCCTCTAGCAACCATCAATTTGTTCTCTGTAACTATGAGTCTGTTTGTATTTTGTTTGTTCATTTATTGTTTTTTAATATTTTATTTATAAGTGAAATAATATAGTATTTGTCTTTCTCTGTGTGACTTATTTCACTTAGCATAATACCCTCTAAGTCCATTCATGTTGTTTCAAGTGGTAAGATTTCATTCTTTTTTATGGATGAGTCATATTTCATTATTTATATGTGCCACATCTTCTTTATCCAATCATGTTGAGATTCTTAAATTCCTTTCATATTTTGACTATTATAAGTAATACTGCACTGAATATATAAGGCTTCATATATCTTTTTTAACCAGTGTTTTGGATTTATTTAGGTAAATACCCAGACGTGGAATTATTGGGTATTTATAAGGCAGTTTCATTTTTAATTTTCTGAAGGAACTCCATACTGTTTTTCCCTATTTGCAATCCCACCAAGAGTGCGCAAGGGTTCCCTTTTTCCCATATCTTCACCGAAGCTTGTTGTTTGTGGATTTATTGATGATAGCCATTTTGACAGGTATGAGGTGATATCTCATTGTTTTAATTTGCATTGATGAGAAGGATTTTTTTACATTTAAAATTTTTGACATTTTGATTTTCTGTAAGCAAAATGATTCGAATTTGGGCAATCTTAAAATTTCAGGGAAATATAGTCATTTGTATTCTATCAATGAGTTTCTTATTCCTGACCAGATCAAATCATAATAGGCTAAAGGGTTATGAAACATAATTCAAAGAAAACGCCATTAAAGGAGAAATGACAATCTTGTATTAACCTCAAAATAGATGAAGTTGTAATTACTTCATATGCAGGTGATGCAACATTAGTACTTTCATAGACACAAAAGTATTCTTATGACATGTCATTGCACAATTGAGATACACACCCTATATCTCACTTATGAAACTTCTACCTTAATTTCTATTCAGCTACAGATAATTCCATGTATAAATTGTATCTTTGTTTTCAAAAAACTTTAAATATAACTGTGGTAAAAGTTCCAACCATATTATTAAAAATAAATTTACTATTTAAAAATAGGATCTCTTGTTTTACTGTTAGATATAAAATTTTAAAACTAGCCCATGTTAGATTTTATTTTAAAATGCAATTGTTAAAATATAAAAGAGAGTGATAATACATGAATCAATCATTTAACTAAAAAATATAGAGAATCAAAATTAAAATACATCAAGGTGAATAGAAAAAGAAAAAATAAAAGTTGGAAATAACAGTTTTTAAATGTAAAAATAAAAATAAGGAAAAATATCTAGTTTGAAGTAGCAAACAAAATCATTAAAAATATAAGAATAAATCTTTTTAAATGTTCAGACTTTATAGAGAAAGCTTTAATTAAATATGAAATAAAAGAAGGCTTGGATAATGGAGCACCATATTCATGAATGGGAAGACTCAATTGTGAAGTTATTATTTCTCCTCCAAATTACTGTATAATTGTGCCAGTCAATATCCCCAGGGGATATTTAAAGTACAGCTGATTCTTAAATTCTTAATGTGCAAAAACAGTCAAGACAAGCTTTTGAAGACTATTTCTCCCCTTTGTGGAACATTATTAGACTAGCTCAGAGGAAAGAAGGGTCTTTTCCTTTCTCAAAAGCTAGTGTGTGCACCCACAGCCCTTTCTATGAGGGGAACCCCGTGACCAGTCCCCGGCCAGCCCACTGTCCCACTACCGGATGTGGGCAGTTAAGTGGCCCAGTGTCAACAAAGGAACTACTGTACCTCCAGCCATGCACAGATGGGACAGGCCTAGAGGTTAGAGGGGGAGGGGACAGGGGAAGCCCAGGGTTATTTTATGGGCCCCCTGCCTCTGGTGAGGCACTAATGTGCTGTTACAGCACGACCTGAAACGCACCTGCATGTGTCCAGCTCTGTGCTGCACGCACCTTGGCCCAGTCTGTTTCCTGACCACAAGGAACTGTGGCTGCCCACCTCTCCCCAGAGAGAATCTAAGTGGGGCAGCTCTGCTGGGCCAGAGCCCTCTGTGAGCCTACCAGGGCGCCCAAATGCCACTGCCCATGAGCTTGGTTCGTATGGGTTGAATTTACTCCGTGTTGGTTATTTGCCAGGCTCTGTGCTAACATTTTTATATTTATGTAATTCGATCCACACAACAACCGTCATTGGTATTTTTATTCTCAGTTTGAAGATGGGGAAGCCAATGCTTGGGTGGCTTCCCTGCCTAAAACCGCAGCACGAGTAGGCAGTGAAGTAGGATTTGAACCCAGTTTGCCCAGCCCCCGAGCCTATGCGTTCCTGCTGCATGGGGCCTCCTAGGTCTGGGCCCCAATGTGACCTAGGCTTTCTTCGTAGAGCCAGTGGAAAGACTGTAGAACAAACTGAAGGAAACATTATAAGATAAACTATGGGTCCCGGGAGGCTGTAGCCCAGTTTTACCTCGAGTCTTTAAAGGGGCCTCTGAAATTTGCCTTCCCCGCCTCCCCATCTTACAGTCCGCGTGTCCTCTGACAGCATCGCTTTTCATTCTTGGTGATTCAAACGTCCTGGAAGAGAGGTTATCCTTGAATTGTCCCAGGTTAACATTTCCTCGTCGCATGTCTCTCACATCTATTTCTACTAAGTGCCAGATGTTTTCATTTTCTGCCAAACCGAGCCCTGAATGCTAACCTCCATAACCCAGTGGAGCTCCCACAGCGGTGAGTAGGCGAAAGGTGAAAGGCAGAAAGGGAGGTGAAGCCATTGCTGCCAGTTGAATCCCACTGACTTCCGACCAGGAAACTGCCCTGTGCCCTGCGCCTCACTCCAGGCCCTCATCCTCCCTCCTCTGGGATTCCCCTGGCCTCGCTGCCTGCCAGCCCCATCTCATCTGCAGCCCATCGCTCTATGACTCCCATCCCATCGAGCCTCCCACCTCACCTCCCTCCCATCACTTCCAGTCCTCAGTGTCAGACATCAGCTCAGTGAAACTGCCAATCACGTCACACGCCTTCTGCTCGAAGCCTAACAACTTTGGCCTGGAGGTCACTTTTCTCTCTGGTGTCCTGCCCTCCCCACCCCGTGGAGAGAGAATGATGAAAAATGTTGACCCCAGTGCCAGGCCATGGAAGGGCCCATTAAATGCCACCTTAAGAAAAAGCTCTGGACCCATGAAGCTCTAATTTTATTATTTATTTTTCCTTAATCGCTTACAAATCAAAATCCGACTTGAGAAGTGCTTTCACTTTTCAGTGAGAAGGGGGCCAAGTGCCCGCCTCCTCAGTGAAACGGGCAGCGGGAGAGGCGTTGGGCGGGAGGCCACAGTGGGGTGGGCTGTGGAACTGAAGGTCTGGAAAGCCCATGGTTTACCACGGAAACCGTGACAGAGCCTTCACGTTCACACCCGCCTCCCGGCCTCCCCCGCCTCCGGAGCCCCCTCAAGTGAAAGGACAGTGGCCACTGCGCCAGCAGCCCAGAAGCCCACTCTGTGGTTTGACTTTTCCTGTCCTCCCACTCGCTGCAGGGCCGCTGTGCTGCTCGCTCAGGGCCGCCCCCTTGGAGCCCAGGGCAGCGGAAATCACAGGCCGAGGTCTGGGCAGGAGCAGGAGCTGGAGCCCACCACGCTGCTCCCCTCTCTTCTGAACACTGGGTCCTCTCTCTCCTGCAATGGCTTTCCCTGTGGCAGCACTGTTTCCCCCTCAGCACCCCATCTTTTTAAAAAATATATTTTTATTGATTTCAAAGAGGAAGGGAGAGGGAGAGAGAGATAGAAACATCTATGATGAGAGAGAATCATGGATCAGGTGCCTCCTGCACCCCCCCATCCCCACATTGGGATTGAGCTCACAACCCCGGGCATGTGCCCTGACTGGGAATCAAACCATGACCTCCTGGTTCATAGGTCGATGCTCAACCACAGCCACACAGGCTGGGCTACCCCATCTTTTAAGAAGCTATTGTCATCCCATTTGAAGAGCTTCAGAAAGTGTTCTAATAACTGAAGACCTGGTAGAATTTTCTAAAATCAGCACAGGCCTTAAAACATCTCTGCTGCCCAGAGGTTCCAGCCCAGTTGTCAGCGTTGGAATCCTGTGCGTTTACCTTCCCCTGCTCATCTGGGAATTGGTCCTCACGCAGCTCTTGCCTCCGGGAAGGGTGCACCTGTAGAGGTCAATGGTAGTTCCACAACCAGGCTGGATCTCATTCGACTTGAGCAGGAGGCATCAGGTACTTAACTTGGTCCCCAAAGCAAGAAACTGGTACTGCAAATAGAGAAATGAATCATTCACAGGGTGGACATGGAGGTGGCAGGGATGGATGAAAGCTTTTTTATTTCCAGCAAGCTGTCGTTGAACTTCATCCTGTGCTGGCCACTATGCTCATTCCGGGGTGTACACTGGGGGCTTTCAATCTCATCGGAGAAACACGAGCACCGTTTACTTGTCTTCTTTGGAACAGCTGTTCAACCCCAACAGATGCTTCAGTGAAGAGCTCGCTGGGCACTAGGACCGGGAAAGGCAGTACACTCATCCCCATCTCATCTTGAGAGGCCGACACAGCAGTTTTGTCAAGGATTTGCGGAGTCTCGCAGTGAAGAGAGTGCGATTTTCTGTATCGGTCAGGGTGGGCCAGCTTATGCTGTGAGAAACAACGCAAATTATCAGTGGCCGAGGACCCACAAGTTTATTTCCTGCTCCTGCTGCATGCCCACTGTGGGGCAGCTCCTTCACCCCAGGACACAGCTCAGGAAACAGGCTCGATCTCGAACGTGGCTGGTCATATGATAAGGGAGAAGAGAAGAGGTGAACTCGGGCGGCTGGTCATGATAAGGGGAAGGGAAGAGGTGAACGCTGCTGGTCATCATGATAAGGGGAAGGGGAGAGGTGAACACATGCATGGCAAGTCTCTCACGGGTGAATGATGGTGACGTGTGCCTTATGGCAGCCTGGGAGCAAAGGGAATGTGCTCTCCCCCAGCTCAGGTTCTTTGCATTTGCTGCTCCCTTTCTTGGGAATTCTCGCCTCAGCCAACCCCACTGATACTACCATTCTCTCACCAAGTTGCAGCTCATGACTTTGTCGCCTTTGCAGAGAGCTCTGCCATCTCATCTAGCATCACTGGAGCAAATGGATGAGTGAATTGCAGGAAGAAGATGCACAGGCAGATGGAGAGCCTAGATATATAGAAGGATGGATTTCTGGACTTTAGCACCCACTACTATGATTGGGGTTTTTGTTTTTTTGGGGGGGGGGAGGGTTGTGTTTTTTTTTTACTTTTCAACAAGATATCTCCATATTATTCATCTCCATGAATAATTAAGAATTCAAATATCCATAGATTTTTTTAAATACATGTGTAAAGTCTGATAGATTGTTTTTTTAATCTCCAGTAAGCTCCAATGAAGGTAGAGACTTTGTTTATTCCCTCACACCTAGTATAGTTTCTGACACATAGTAGGCACTCATCAAATATTGACTGAACAGAAGAAAGTAGACCACTCTTACAAAACACAAGAGAGCTTTCGCCACCAGGTTGCTTCTGTTACTGCTCTCCTAGCTCTGCTTGCCAAGTCACAAAAGATCAAATGTCAAGGTTGTGAAGCTGGTGAGAGTGTTAGAACCAGGGGGCAGACACCCTGTTCCCTGTCATGTTAGTTAACTGCTGTGTGTGTGACCAGGGACAAAGCATCGCTCTGCATCAGTAATGTGGACATAGCTTTTTATTTCTTCAATGACTTCGAACCCTGGTTGTACTCAATAACAGAGTACTCCCAGATTAATTCAAATACTAAAGTTTTGTTTTGTCAAGTCTGAAATTTAGACACCATTGTATATATATATATGTTCTCTGTTGAATTGCTTTTATTCTTGTTTTTCCCCTGTACTAGGTATACCGGTTAATAATAGCAGATTTCATAATCAAAGAAAACATGATAATTTCAAGAGAAACATCAAAAGTGTTTTATTCAAAGTAATGTCCATTGCTAGCTACACATTTCCCCCATCTTTCAGGTAATTTGTGGATACCGTCCCAACAGAACTTTTCTTGTTTTGAGGCAAACCATTCAGAGACCCAATTTCCACTTCTTCGTATGGTTGGAAGTACTGCTCAGAAAGTGTGTGTGCCATTTATTGGAACTAGTGGTCATCTGAATACAGCGGGTAGGTTAATACTTCCCAGGCAAGATCTTTTAACGTGTCTTTAGCTGGTTTTGAAGTGTGTGATGGTGCGTCATCATAAAGCAAAATTACTTTGCTGTGTCTTCTAGAACATTCTGGTCGTTTCACGATCAAAGCGTGGTTCAGATTGATTATTTGTTATCAGTAGCGATCAGTATTAATGTTTTCACCTGGTTTTAGAAGCTCATAATACACCACACCTTCCTGATCCCACCAAACGCAGAGCATTGTCTTCTTTCCCAAGTGATTTGGCCTTGCAGTCGATGTTGATAGTTGACCTGGATCAGCCCATGATTTTGTGCATTTGGGATTCACAAAATAAATCCACTTTTCATCGCCAGTCGTAATTTGATGCAAAAAAGACTTCCGTGCCGTTGAAGCAACATTTTACTGATGACTTTTCGGTTTTCCATTTGTCTTTCGTTCAGTTGATGTGGCACCCATTTTCCTTCCTTTAAAATCTTTACCATTGCTTGTAAATGATTGGAAATTATTTGCTGAGCAATGTTTAATCTTACTGCAAGTTGTTTTTGAGTTTGACACGCATCTTCATCCAATAATGCTTGTAATTGTTGGTCTTCAAACTTTTTCGGTTGACCTGGACTTTCTTTGTCTTTCACATTGAAATCATCACTTTTAAAGCGTTTAAACCAGTGTTCACAAGATCTTGAGATGGAACATGTTCACCATAAGCTTCCCGAAATATTCAGCAGCACTTTTCTTCAAAATAAAGTAATGAATTATAACTTCCCGCAAATGCTCTTTTTTTGGCATGAAATTCAACATTTTTAAGTGTAAAAATATCTATGATGTTAACACCTTCAGCAAATTTGACATATGAAGTTTTGAAGCTTCTTGTCAATACAACAAAATAGCATACATATCAAATCACATATATATCAACATATGTGTAACTCCATCTATTGAAAAAACTCCGCATTATTACCCAGTACACTTGGTAAATAGGAAAAAAGACAAAAGAGAACCACACAGTGGAATGTATAGTGCTGCTCTGTAATCAGCAACAAAAACCAAAGTTGCCTTGCACAAAAATGTGAGATATTTCTGGAAAACATGATAGTCCGTCAAAATATGTCTCACCAAAATTTGTCCTTACCCTATTAGTTGTTGTTTTGAATTATTCTTTCTCTCTCTCTCTCCCCCTTGCACAACCCCTGAAGCATTTCTCTACTGGGTTGTTAGCTCTCCAGCCCTTCTCTCCTTCCCAGAGGATGACGGGGGGGGGGGGGGGGGCAGGATTAAGAAGCTGGAAATGCCATGTTTCTATTCATGGCCTGGTCTTTCTGGTGACCAGCCCCCATCCTGAAGCTTTCCAGGAGCCCACGAAGTCACCCTAGTAGAACAAAAGACACCCCTATCACCCAGGAAAGGCCAAGGGATTTAGCAGCTGAGTCAGGAACCGGGGAAAAAGGCCACATAGTAGAATCAGAGATGCTCCTAAGTGCTCTTATCACTCAGGACATTACAAGGATATTAGAGCTCTGTGCCAGGAACTGAGGCAGAGACAAAGACATATATGTTTTGTGATTTCACAGGTAGTCCCCTTTTTTCCTTTTGGTTCAGTGACATGAGGAGCCCCAACTAATCAGATGGCAGCCTCAGCTGCTGAATCAGTGGGACCACTGCTGGGCCCCTTGGTGAAGCATTCCTCCCTTAATAAACCAGGGTCTCCAAGAAGAGCTTAAATTTGGGGCAACAGGAAACAAAAATTCTAGAAGTGTGGTATTAGATATAATCATGAGATTCCTGACCCATGAATACTGGCTAAGGCAGAAACAGCAGTATTTGATGAAACCCAGTGAACTAGCAAGATCACATTCATTTAACTGGGGAACCCAGTTTACTTTTACCTATCCCACCCCATACATAGGCAACCCCCACCCAGCTGTTCAGTCAACATCACTAGTGAAAGCTTACAGATAATCGACCTTTTCAGCGATGTCTCCCTAGCCTGAGGGAATGCCGGCCTTGGCCTCTGCATTTCTAACCTCTTCCAAGGCAGCACACCCATGCCGCTGCCATCTTTGCGTGGCAGAGGGAGGACATCCCTGTTGCACAATCCCTGACTCCTGGGGCTTGTAAGAAAGGTGTCTCCCCGGAACAGCAATGCAGTGCTTTCCACGGGCATGTGAGAGTCCCCGGGATGCTCCGAGCTGTCTCTCAGCTGAGGACACACGGATTGAGTCAACTGCACGTGGTTTCATCACCTCCTAGGAGTGAGGCAAGGTGGCAGGCACTTCAGAGGGTGCCGCGTCACCACCCCACACATCCTGGGGACCCTCTCCAGGGAAAGACCGGTCCTGTGCCTTCCCCTGCCTGCCCAGGCCATCGAAGTTCCCCCATTTGCCTTCATGCTTTAATGACGACATGTGAAGGGTAGTTACAGAGCAAGGAGACAGCTTTCTGTGTCATTTCTGGCACCCATATCACTACTTTATAATCATATGTCACTGCTTGTGGTTTTGTTTTGTTTTTCCACAGCTTGTGTTTACATCTTCTGTCTTGGTGCAGATAAAAACAAAGCCTCCCACCCCCCGAAAAAGCCAAGAGCTGATTTGGGGGGATAAGCACCCCCCACTACCTCCCAGAAGAGAAACCATTGACCATTTCTTTACATGAACAAAAGCATGGCCTCTTGCTGGGTTGAAGTATCCTTTTGTCTTGCTGTCAGCTAAGTTTGTAGAAAAGGGCGAAATCATGGATTTGGCTTGTCGTTTGGAGAGCCACCTAGAGACAAACCAAAATAACACAAACAAACACAAAATAAGCCGGCCTGCCGCCCCTGGAGAAGGTGGTTGGCAAACCCCATCGTGAAGGTCATAAAACACAGCGGCTGGTGTGGTGGGGGCGTGGAGTGGAAGAGGGGAGAGCCCCTGTTGAGTTTCCAGAGCATATTTTTAAATTTCACATTGTAGAAGGATGTGGAGTTGAGTTTAAAAACACCAGCATCTCTCATTGCTCTTGACAGGCCACAGGCAGTGAGGGAGGGATGTGTTACTTGCAAAGGGTGCCCGTGCCAAGACACAGCTCTCTTGAGAACAAAAATGTGCGGGCCGGCGGGGGTGGGGGGGGTGGGGGGGATGGTAGGCACTGAAGACAGCTGTTCTCGCCAAGTCTGGGTCCTTGAGGCTCTCCAGTTCTCAGAGGAAGACGTAGATGGCTGTTTACCTCCAAAGAACAGTCTCATGGCTCAGAGTCTGTGACATGAAGGAGAATGAACTTGCACAGTGATGAGAACCATAGAAAAATGTATGGTAACTTGTGTCCTTGGTACCTAACTTGGGGATGCCATTGGCCACTTGTCCTCAATCTCGGCAGTCTTAATAACCTAAGGGCCGAGGTAACACAAATGTGAGAGAAAAACTAAATGCAGCCATAGTCCTTGTTTATTATTTTAAGCAAAAAAAAAAAATGTTGTTGCAAATATATATATATATATATATTCAGGACTGACAGGTCAGCCTGCCCTACAGATAGCTGGATTTTTTTCCAGATGGCCAATAGAATCCCTTCCGTTAATCTTTGGGAAAATGAGGGAATTGCTACGATGATTTGCCCCTATCCTCTCCTCTCTCCGCCCTCAACCTCTCCTCCACGACAAGCAGAAGTCTTTCTGATGCCCTGGGTTTGCCCTAGGTGTTGGAGCGGCCATGTACTTCTGGGGTGGCTGGGATGTTTTGAAAACATGCTGAGGCTACGTGATATTTATGGGTCCCTTGTTTTGCACTTGCTGTCTATTCCACTCCTCTTCTCCAGCTCAGATGTGCTAGTGAAGATAAAGCCATTCTTTCCTAAGTCTGGGGAGGAGGAGGCCCCCACACCCTGGCTCTCAGCATTTTATTTGGTGCCAAAGCCACAGTTGTTTTTCTGCCAGCAATTCTCATGTTGAGTTGAAAGAACTGGGAGTCCAGAAGTCAAGAACTATCTTCTAGGGTGAATATTTCTTGCATTTTCAGAATTTGTTTCCCTGCCTTACAGTATAATAATTATGACATGGCACATGGCACATGGCACATGGCGGTGGCCACTCAGATCGAAAAGGGAACTTTCAAGTTTGCCCTTGTCCAGAAGGCATGTTTCAACACTCGTGTGTACCCTTGAGTTGTTCTCTCTCTCTCTCTCTCTCTCTCTCTCTCTCTCTCTCTCTCTCTCTCTTCCTAATTGAATGTATTGGGGTGACATTAGTTAATAAAGCCATACAGGTTTCAGGTGGATAACTCCATAACACATCATTTGCATACAGCATCCTGCACTCACTCCCCAAAGTCAAGTATCTCCACCACCATTTATCCCCCCTTTGCCCTCTTCCACCTCCCCCACCCCCTTTCCTTCTGGCAGTCACCCTACTGTTGACTGTGTCTTTGTTTTTTCTGGGTTTTTTTTTTTTTTTTGCTTAATCCCTTCACCTTTTTCACCCAGCCCCCCAACTCTCCTCCCCTCGGATAGCTGGCAGCCTGTTCTCTATCTAAGAGTCTGTTTCTGTTTCATTGTTAGTTTATTTTGTTCATTAGATTCCACATATAAGTGAGATCATATGGTATTTGCCTTTCTCTGGCTGGTTCATTTCACTTGGCATAATGCTCTCCAGGCCCATGCAGTCACAAAAGTTAAGATTTCCTTCTTTTGATGGCTGAGTAGTATTCCACTGTGTAAATGTGCCACCGTTTTCTTATCCACTCATCAACTGAGGGGTACTGGGGCTGCTTCCAAACCTTGGTTATTATAAATAATGCTGCAGTGAACCTAGGGGTGCATATATTCTTTCGAATGGTGTTTTGGGGTTGGGGATATATTCCCAGAAGTGGAATCCCTGGATCATAAGGCAATTCCATTTTTAATTTTTTGAGGAATTCATCCTTCAAAGTGCCTAGTAAGTTCTGATTCTTCCGTAAGTTTTCTTTTCATTAGTAAGGGCCTGCGGTCCGCCTGGCCTTGTGCTTTTCTTTCGCTCTATCACATCATGCTTTTTATTTATACCTACAGCATAGCTAGGAGTCTCTTCATTAATAGGTGGGGGCAATGGCCTTTGGCTGACTTCCTTTTTACTTTTGATGCTTTCAAAGAAAAGTAATGGAGAGGACAATCACCCTCATTATCACTGTTGCTTTCATTACCAAACACTTGGCCCCTGAGTCAGTCATTGCATAAGATGGGGCTGGGTAGGGACGTTCCCTCCTCGGCCCTGTCGAGGGGATGTGTCCCTGGTGCCAAATCTCAAGCACAGTCCGTTCACTGAACCGGGGACCTGGCGGGTGAGCCAGAGGACGATGGCTCCTTCCCCAAGCGCACACCTGCAGACCCAGCAGTGTTGGCGGGCGCTGCCCTGTCTTCTGGCACTGTCAGGGCTCTGCAGTGAGGACTACTCAGATGACAGCTGTGGGTAGAAAAGAAGCGACAGGACCGAGCTTCTAAATGGGGTTGCTCGGGAGTTTCACGAGGTGGCTGGCTTTCCTTGGAGCTTTTCTGCTGAACATCAGAGTCGAACAGGGACTATAAGGTTAGGGTTAGGGTTAGGGTTAGGGCTAGGGCTGCTACCGAATGTTGACTGTTGTAAATAACGCTGCAGTGAACAGAGGGGTGCATGTATTCTTTCAAATGAGTGTTCCAGGGTTTTATCACGTCTTCTAAGAGCTGCAGATTCAAACCGAAGCCACCTCTCTCTCTGACTTAGGGGTCTCCCGTGACAAATGCGGAGAGTGGGATGAGGACACAACCTCCTCACCAGCCGAGGAGACGCTGTCTTCTGCACGGTGGCCTCTAGCCTTGTGTCACCAAGTTTCCGTGAGGTCCTCCACGTTCAGTGGCGGGTTTACAGCACCAGGATCCTGGCCCCTTAATTACTCAGGACTGTCCTGTCCTCACCGCAGAATGTGAAGACGTCTCCCCTCGAGAATCAGAGGAGGGCCTGCACTGTCACTGCCTCTGAGTCTGTTGCTTTTTCCTGCATTTCCTGCCAACTCGTTACTTTCAAAGGAATAAAAAGCAGATTGTGAGCAAAGATGAGAAAGGAGGACACCCTGTTGACTTTTGGTAATTCACTACTGATTCTCGGACTCAGGCCCACTCTGAGTTTTCTTTCCCTGTAAGGTGTTGGTTAGACAAACAGGAGCATTTCTGTTCCTTAGAGCCCAGGTGTGAGCCCTCAGCCCAGTGAGGAAGTCTGTCACTCAGGAAGGTTGGCATGGCAACGGAGCTGCCCTCTCCCCTCCTCTAGGAGAAGGTCAGAGCGACCAAGGCTTCTGCCCACAGAGTTGCAATGGGGTGCTGATTTCTTGATTCCAGTCACGCCACGAGAAGCCCGCTTACGGGTCGCAGGCCTGTGTGTGTCGAAGCCCTGATGTCCGTGTGCACAGCATTATCCCAGCAGTCCTCCTCTGTGGAGGAAATAGCTGTGTCTGCTGTACAGCATTGTGAGGAGGAATAAACAAGCTGCCGGCGCATGTCGTTGAGGATGGAAGAGTGAGGCAGCTTCGATGAGATTCTGAGCGCTTAGCAGGTGCCTGATACAAATGGCGCTTGCTAAGTGTTTTTTCTTGGAAGATAAACTCCAGGTCAAGGAAGATGGGCTTCCTGGCCAAGATGATTGATAAGGTTGGATTGTCCCTCAAAGTTTCTGATCTCGGTCTCTTCAGAAACTTCCCAGCAACTCCCAGCTTACTTCAAACTGGCTGGAGAACCACTGCATGGCAAAGTATGGACACGGGTTTTGTGGTGCAGAGCACACACATGCACCTGCAGAGGGGGGCGCCCAGAAGAGGGGTCCCTCTGCGGCCGTGAGGAGGTCCGGCGTGTACCTGAGAGGTTTGGGGGTCACATGTAAGAACCTAGATGCTCACTGAGCATCACTGTACTGAACTAGAGCCGCAAAGTGTGTAGCCACAGGTTCGGGCTTGGCAGGAAGCGGCCGGCATTGTGTCACCTTCCTTTACTTGCTACATTATTCTTTCAAAATGGTTTCCACTTTACCCTGCAGTAGATGACTGGGGTCGTATAAACCAGTGATGGCGAACCTATGACACGCGTGTCAGAGGTGACACGCGAACTCATTTTTTTGGTTGATTTTTCTTTGTTAAATGGCATTTAAATATATAAAATAAATATCAAAAATATAAGTCTTTGTTTTACTATGGTTGCAAATATCAAACAATTTCTATATGTGACACGGCACCAGAGTTAATTTAGGGTTTTTCAAAATGCTGACACGCCGAGCTCAAAAGGTTCGCCATCACTGGTATAAACTATAGGGTCAGCGCGCATACGCAAGGGAGGAGCTAAACCTAATGCTTGTGGCACATGCCCCGGCAGAGACTTCTCAGAGCAATACTGATAATAGCAGCCAGCAGTTACACAGGCTTCGCACGTGCCCAGCACCGTTCTCAACACTTGACCTACAAGCCATCCACTTCCCTTCTTTCACAGACACCCCAGTGTCATGTGGAGTAAGAGGCTTTCAAACTGGGCATCTCATGGCTCTCCTTTTTCCATAACAGCTTCCTCTAAATCACAAAAATGGTTTCTCTTACTGTCTTCGAAGTCCCACCCATCCAATATCAGGTGACCAAGAGAGGCCCCGGTGTCATGCTGGACCAGGCTGGGGTGCCCACGTGGTCACTGGGACATCAGGAAAGCATGTAACTGCTCTTCTTGGTTCAGCCAGGCGAATTCCATTGATAATGTCAGTACAGGCCAACCAGCACATGCAATACTTCTTTTTATGAAAAGAAACTCCCAGGTACCGTGTTGTTATGAGAATTAAATGAGGTCGTGTACGTAAACCTCCCAGCACAGAGCCTCCCACGTAACTGTGCTCAGCAAGAGTTGAGCTTTTCCATGTGTAGCATGGACGGGCATCCAGCACATGCAAAGGCTGGAGGGAGGGCTGGTGTCTGAGAACTCCAGCGTATTCGTCAGCTTTCGCTGCCATGTTAAAGTACACAGACTGGGGAGGGAGGGGGTGTTTGAAACAGCAGAGCTTGTCTCACAGTTCTGGAGACTTGAAGTTCAAGATCAAGGTGTCAGCAGGACTGCTTCCTGCGGAGGGCTGAGGAAACCTGCTCCAGGCCGCTCTTTTTGGATTATAGGCAGCTGTCTTCCCTGTGTCTTCACATCACCTTCCCTCGCGCTGGTCTCTGGCCAGATTTCTCTTCTTATAAGGACGCCAGTCCTAGCAGACTAGGGCTCACCCTGATGACCTCACTGTAACTTGATTATCCCTGTAAATATATTCTCTCCAAAAAAGGCCATGAATCTGAGGGGACAGGGAGGGGGAGCAATTCAACACATAACCAGGAGGTTGGCATCACTGACTGGCAGTGGGAGAGTTTAGGCCAGGGGAGGGGCAGCCAGAATGAACAAATAAGACAGAATGATCCTAAAAAGCTAATTGGAAACCAATCCTTAAGGGCTTTAAGGGATGTTCACTGGACATTGTTATGTCATCAGTACCGAGCTATGGAAATTCAAAGAAGAGGAAGTCAGGGCCTCTGGCCTCAGCCTGCAGCGCGTCTGGTGAAGGCAGGGCTTGGGGAGATCATTTGAAAAATGGGCAAAGTTTCCAATAAGGACAGCAGGAGGCATGGGTTGGAGCCCCTCATCCAGGGCTGCCTGCAGTGCACTAGCAAGACAAGGGCACCCCAAAGTCTTGACGTGACAAAGGGGCCTCAGAACTGGGCTGGCTCCCGCCATGGAGGGAAGAGCCACACGGAGGCCAAGCCTTCTTCCGAGTTATTCCAGTCCCTTTCAGAGCATGAGCCCGTCTTTGCTCCAACTCCCTGCGCACGCCCTGCAGACATTGTCAGAGCACCAGCGCTGCAGAAGGCCTGTGAGAGACCCGAGGGTACCTGCTGGATCTGCCAGGAGAAGTGGACATGGACGTGAGAAGTAAAACTCGGAGTCACATTTGATGGGTCTCTCAAGAGGAAGTCAGGTGGGATGATGGAGAGTGCAGAGAAAGGTAGGGTAGTAGTTTCCTGTGGCTACAGTAACCAAGCACCACAGACCGGGTGGCTTGAAACCACAGATGTATATTATCTCACTGTTCCGGAGGCCAGAAGTCCAGAGCGGGGTGTCTGCAGGGACAGTGCACTCTGGAGGCTCTGAGCGAGAGTCCGCCAGGCCGCTTCCTCACGTTCGGTCCTGGTAATTCCTGGTGCTTCTGGCTTGCCGATGCATCAGCCTCTGCCTCCATCTTCGCATGGCTTTCCCGCGTGCCTGTGTCTCCTAGCTCTCAGACACACACCCCACCCTGGGATGATCTCATCTCAGAATCCTTAGCTTAATTACATTTTCAAAGACTATTTGCAAATAAGGTCACCCTCATAAGTACCAGTGGCTAGAATTTAGACTTATATGGGGTGGGGAGGGGCAATTCAACCCAGTACAGGCAGTTAACCTCATGATGGAGAAGTAGGGGAGGACTGGGGGGTGGGGAGTAGGTGGCATCTGAGGTGGGCCTTGCAGGGAGGGCAAGACTGGATCATGGGAGAGGAGTAGGAAGGGCATTCCAGCAGAGGGACGAGGCACAAAAGCCATGCACACACAGACGGGCCAGCCATGGCATCGGAGGGGTGGGCTGCACTTTGCATCTGAGGGTCCTTCCTGCTGTCCCATAAGTTACCCCCATCATGACCGCAGTCCTGCCATGACCCAATTCTGAGTTCAGCAGTGAGACAGAAATGGAGGACATTGCCACCCCCATTCCTGCGGAGCTGTTCCAGCGCGGCCTTGCCCTGAGTTGCTTAGCTCCAGGCCCTCACAGACATTATGCTCAGTAAAAAGGATCCAAAGAAACCACGTGACCCAGGAATAGCATCTATCTGCACCTCCGCTCCACTCGGTACCTGAGAGCATAGGTATTGTTCACGTTAGAGAGCAAACCCTGGTGTCTTCAGGAGGAGCCTGCAGCTGCACCAGGAGGTCTGAGGGAGGCGGAGTACTAGCTCCCACCTCCCAGGTCTATGGTTAGGAGCTTGTTTCATAAAGTCTGTACATGCTTAAGAGAGCTCAGCCTATAGGAAGAGCCCATCAGTGGAAGAGAAGCAAAACCCGGAAGAGTTTGGGAGACTCTTGGGCTCCCTTTGTGATTGAGCCTCTTCTCTGGAGGCATAAGAACCCCGGCCCAATAGAAGGCACGTGTGACCTCATCAGGAAAGGGCTTGCATGGCGGCCTGAGGGCTTTCTGCTTTATCACAGGGCTGATGTGAAGCTGTGGGTGAGGTCAGTGTTTCGTGCCAGATTAAAGTACAGCGAAGGAGTAACAATTATTTGATGCATTCAGGCTGGGTCAGTAACTGATATGTCCCAAGACACTGTTCCCACTCCTTTCACAGTTGATCACACAGAACGTAGTATCACCTAATGAGAGACAGTCAAGACCATGCAGGAAGTAGTATCATCTAATGGGAGACACGGTCAGGCCCATGCAGATCATAGTATCGTCTAATGAGAAATGGTCAGGCCCATGCAGAACGTAGTATCATCTAATGAGAGACAGTCAAGACCATGCAGAACATAGTATCATCTAATGAGAGGCGGTCAGGCCCATGCAGAACGTAGTATCATCTAATGAGAGATGGTCAGGCCCATGCAGAACGTAGTATCACCTAATGAGAGGCGGTCAGGCCCATGCAGAACGTAGTATCATCTAATGAGAGATGGTCAGGCCCATGCAGAACGTAGTATCATCTAAGGGAGACCCGCTTCCTTGCCATCACAAGGAAGGTTGATTTAGAAAGTTGTGTTTGCAGGATGAGCCCTCAGACCTTGCTATCAAGACAGTCCTTTTCAGCCAGTCACTTTGCTGCTACTCATTTTGTTACCCACGGGGACTCTTACTGTTAAGCATTTGTTCGTTTTTTCTTTAAAGCCCGCATTGAGTCAGCCTGAGTTAACTCTGTCGTGGGCATTTCCACCACTCGCCACCGACACCAAGCTTCTCAGCAGCAGCCGGAGGTGGGGCTTTTTGGCAAATGCTGTTTATCCATCTTTGCAATGAGACATTCACTGCAAACAGATTTAAAAGGCAATTCCTGGAAAAGCAGTTTTTTTCAATGATAGGCTTTTTTTTGTCACTTGCCCTGACTTTCTGGAAAAATTCTTCTTTGGGCTGAATTTTCTCATTACTGTTTTCAGTATAAATTTGTTTTGTTTTTTATTAATGGAAAGTTCGGGGGGAGGGGAATTCCTTGGTAGCTTTTATGTTACGTGAATATGAGAAAAATACACTTTTCCAATTAAATCTTTGGCCTTATTTTTTTTATCAAAACCTTTGCATTTGAGGACTATGGTTTACTTTAAGCTTCCCATTAGGACTCCTGAGGGCTTTGAAAAAATGCGGATGCTAAATCCAAGAATTACAGAGAAACTGGCCTGGTCCTGCGGGGGCAGGGGTGCTCCGACAGCCTGGAGCGCTCTGATGTCGGGCAGCCGCGCCCCCCTGTTCTAGGACACAGCCACCCCGTCTCCAGACTCAAAAGGACGCAGAAGACTGGACCCAGCAGAAGGGGAAAGCAGTTCCTACTTGGGGATAGTTTTCTTCCTCGTAAGAGAATAACAGGCTTATTACTGTGAGAAACACCCAGCTCTGAGAAAGATGTGAAGGAACTTGAACTCGAAAGCTTTTATATCCCCTCCAACGAGTCAAGTGTCACTAGTGTTCACAGCATATCACTTCCTGTTGCTGGGGGGAGACTGGCTCCTCTCGGTCCGCAATAGTGAGGCAGCCCCCGTCCAGCTCAGACCCGGAGACCAGGCGCTTTCTTGCTCTACGGCCGCCTGCTCCCACGGCAGAGGCTCTCTTCCTGAGCTCTCGGAAAAGTTCCTCCGAGGGGCAGCTGGTCACACTGTCCGAGTCACTTCCCAGATGGAGCACAGAGAAAACCAGGCATAGGAAATGCCCTCTCCCCTCCCACTCAGCTCCCCCAGCTGGAGCATGACCGGCTCCTCCTCCCTGCTGACGGGGCTACCACCTGGATGGGCCCAGCTAGTGATGCCTGAGATCTGACCGCCTCCCGTTTCCATCAGCTGCAAAGTCATGGCTGCGTGCTTGATGCTCATCAGTGGCCCCTACAGGGATCCATTTCTTCCCCCTTGATAACTGGATGCAGGATGGCAAACAAACTACAGAACTAAAACCACGTTGGGACTTGGGTGGGACATGGGCATGCACCAGTCTCCTGGCATAACCTTTGCCTCCGGGACTCAGTGCCTGCAGGGTCTGAGGTTTTCATCTGGCCGCTTTTGTTGACAATTCCAGTTTGAGGATGGAGATGCAGGTGGTCTCACTGTGTGTTCCTGGGTAGGCTTTTCCTGTTTCCTTTCTGGAACCCTGTCTCCCCCGCTCCCCAGCCCGCAGGAGGGCGGCCCCTCCCACTGCCATGTCTCCAGCCCCTCGTGGGGGAAGCCTGGGAGGTCTCTCCGGGCGCCTCCCAAAGGCTCTTCCCGGGAAGAGGAGCAAGGGTCTGTGGACTCATTTGGGAAGAGGCCCCTCAGACAGGAGTATTGGATAGATTCTCTGACACAGCCTGTTGAGTTTGTGCGTGAACACACAGTGTTGGATTCTCGCAAGCACCCTCCCTCCTGCTCCCAGGTTTCCTGTTATCTGTGGAATTCCCCTGCAGTTAAGAAACGTTTGACTGGTATGTCTCACAACCTGGCCTTTTATCTGAAATGCCTCCAGCTAGAGAAAATGGGAACTAAGCAACTGGCTTAAGGAAGTCCCGTCTGCCTATCACAGAAAGGAGAGTTTTAAAATGAGGAGGGAGAAAAGAACCGCCAAAATTGTAATTTCCTCTTTGATGATTCTTTCTGAATAGGAACTTGAGCAACCTCGCTGAAGGAGGTGGGTTTGTGTCCCGGGGAACGCACCCTGAGGGGTGGGGGGTGTGAAGATGCCAGCGGGTGTGGGATGCGCTGGGCTGTGTGGCCTCCAGCCCCCAGACTTCCTGCAGTTTCCCCGGCCTTCACCTTCGGGGATTCAGGCGTGAGCATGTGCTGCTTCAAGACACCTGCTTCCCTCTCCCATTTGTCTGTCTCTGTAGGTTTTTCATTTTTAATTTTGTTTAATATATTTTATTGATTACAGAGAGGAAGGGAGAGGGAGAGAGAGATAGAAACATCAATGATAAGAGAGAATCATTGATCGGCTGCCTCCTGTATACCTCACACGGTAGATCGAGCCCACAACCCTGACCGGGAATCAAACCTTGACCTCCTGGTTCAGAGGCCGATGCTCAACCACTGAGCCGTGCCGGCTGAGCTGTCTCTGAAGGTTTTGACATAAGACACAGCAATGCTAACCCCTTGACAGAGAAACAGATGCAGGCACACTTACTGTCAATGTGAATAGATCCACACATCTCCTTTTTTTCACAGCACCTTAGGAAGTGACTGTATTTTGAGAGGGCTTTCGCCGGTGATTACATTGAAATGAGGCCATGAGAAAGGGCTCTAAGCCAATAGGACTGGTGTCCTCCTAAGAAGAGTAGATGATGCCAAAACCAGTTTGGCTCAGTGGATGGAACGTCGGCCTGCGTGCGGACTGGGGGGTCCCAGGTTCGATTCCGGTCAGGGGCATGTACCTGGGTTGCGGGCACATCCCCAGTGGGAGGTGTGCAGGAGGCAGCTGATGGATGTTTCTCTCTCATCGATGTTTCTCTCTATCTCTCTCCCTTCCTCTCTGTAAAAAATCAATAAAATATATTTCAGAAAAAAAAAAGAAGAGTAGATGAGGCCATGCAAGGAGAACAAGGGATACTCAAGCACAGAGGAAGGGGCATGTGGGGAAAGGTGGCCATCTGCAAGCCAAGGGGAGAGGCCGCAGGAGAAACCAAACCTGCAGACACCTTGACCCTGGACTTGTAGCCTCTAGAGCTGCAAGAAAAATTTCTGTTCGTTAAGCCACCCAGCTGGTGGTATTGTGTTATGGGAACCTTAGTGAGTGTGTGTGTGTGAGTGATCCATATAAGGTGATACAATTGGAGTGGTTAGTGTCCACGCAAAGCCTTCACATTTAATTAGTTCTCGATGCTGAATTACATGAGTATATTGCCCAGGAGAAGCCCCTCAAGGTCGTTGGTGAAGGTCCCACTCATTCCTGATCCGGTCTCCAATCCTAGAACTTGATGGGAACACTGCCCCGCCCCCCTTTGCACTGGAGAACGCGGGACCTTCCACGAGAGCCAGGTGTGACTCCCCTCGTAGGGACGGAGATTGCATGCTGTCGGCAGCTAATGGCTTGGGAAACCGAAAGGACACGATGGGAACACGACACGGGCTCCTTGGGCTTGGGAACCATGTCCTTTTCCTGTCTCTCCACACCCAGTGAAGCACCTGTCCTATTGGACTCCAGCACTCACACCACAGCCCTTTTGCTGCGTTCTACTGGTCAGAGCAAGTTACGAAACCAGCCCAGCTTCGAAGAGTGGGGAAGTGGGAGCCGTCTCTCGATGGAAACAAAGACTTTCTGGCCCCGTTTAATCAACCACAGGATTGCAACAGATCCAAGTCACCCCAACTTTCTCACTTTCTGTGTGAGTCAGGGAAGCCCTCCTGAGCTGGCGCTCATCTGTGGAGGGAAACTGAGCCCCACCTCCCACCCTGGGCAGGAATACACCTGCTGCTTCTAAGATTGGTGCCTGCTGAGATACGGTTGACTGCCGGGACCACTGGTTCTGGAATCTGACTGCATATTGACGTTCTGTGGAGTTTTAAAGCATCCTGGTGCCCTAACCGGTTTGGCTCAGTGGATAGAGCGTCAGCCTGTGGACTCAAGGTTCCCAGGTTCGATTCCGGTCAAGGGCATGTATCTTGGTTGCGGGCATATCCCCAGTAGGGAGTGTGCAGGAGGCAGCTGATCGATGCTTCTCTCTCATCGATGTTTCTAACTCTCTATCCCTCTCCCTTCCTCTCTGTAAAAGAATCAATAAAATATATTTATTGATAAAATAAAAATCATCATTCTCCCCTTTTAAAAAAAAGCATCCTGGTGTCTGGACTGCATCTCCAGAAATCAGTTTCACTGGCATAGGGTGTGGCCTGGGTACTGGGACTTCTTAAAAGCTCCCCAGGGGGTTCTCATGTGCTGCAAAGTGTGCAAAGGACTGGTGCTTCCACTTGAAACTGCCTTTTCTCATTCGGCTAGAGAGTCCAGCAGCACTGATTTACCTGTCATTTGTGATGTTCAAGTGAAAGGAGGGTGTTATACACACACATATGCGTACACACACACACACACACACACACGGCACATTCTGGTAGATGGTAATAAAGAAGCCTTGCCTTCAGTGCTTAGGGATTTGCAGAAGTGTCATTTGTGGGGAACAAATTCTTAATAAGGACTAGACACCCTGCAGGCACAGTGCCAGCTTCACGGTTCAGAACGCGCCCATGTACCCTGTGGTCCATTCGGTTTCCTCAACCCGGGGCCACTGGAAGTGAGTCACCAACGGGAACACCGCAGTACTTGAAAAAAAGTAAAATAAAAATGAGCAAAGATCTGTCGCCTTAGATCTTGGGGCTCTGAGCAAGCAGCGCCTGCCTCTGGGGCCACCGAGGAACGGTGCCGGGATTCTCCCGCACACGGACGTGGGCACGCGTCCTCCGGAGCAGCCGGCAGCTTTCTGTCTGGGAAACGGCGCCAGCGTAGCGACCAGAAGCAGGTGCGCCCAGGGGTCTGATCAGAGCAGAAGCAGAACCTCCTCCTGGGGGCCGGTCGTTGTGCTCATTCTTAAAATTGAGCATTTGTGAGCTTCCTGCTGTGGCCCTGGCTCGTCTCGGTGTCAGCATGAACTTCTCCTTCGTCGGGGCTGCAGGCCCATTCCAGGGGCCAGGCACGCAGGGGAGCCAGCAGGGTGCTGGGACCGTGGGGTAACCTGGTGGTTCTGCAGATGCCACGAAGTGCCCTCCATTGCCCAGGATGCGGGAAGAAAGTGCGCTGGCTTTTCACTCCTTCGGGCTCTTCCGCAGACTTTCCCATGTGGTCCCAGACCAGCTGCGTCAGCGTGGCCTGCGCACTCAGGCCTCTGCCCAGACCTGCTGGCTCAGAGCTGGGGGCGGGGCCCACGTCTGGGTTCCGTGGGCCTAAGGGGAGGCTGCCAATCACCACTGCACGACACGTGGGAAACGTGGCTGCCCTCTGAGAGTTACCGCAGTCACAAGGAATGCTTCTGAGGGAGATGGCATCTGGGCTCACTTGTGCGATGAACAGATGTAAGAGTTAGGAAAGGTACGAGACCTTCTAACGTGTGTGTCTCGGAGTTCCTGGCATGTTGCATGAGGTCTATGAGCCAGAGGCAGGAGGAAAAGCTTGTGATTCTCTTTTCTGCCGGTAGAGCCGGGAGTGTGGGTGTGAAGAGCACCACAGGCCCGGCCTTCCATCCAACCCCGGAAGGGGAGGGCTGGGCCACTGTGCATATCAATTCCGGTCTTGCACACCCTTGTCCATCCAGCATACCCTTGTCCTCACTCTCTTGGCTCATTTCTACTCACTCATTTTCTCTATAGGAGTCCGTGTCAGGCTTCCAGAATCATCTCTTGACCTTGCCCTCTCTCTCAACCAAAGCCCTTTTGCATCGGAGATTACGGAGCTTTAACCCGCAGCCCGGATCAGTCCTGGGTCTCAGTCAGAACTGTCGGGGCTGGTGCATCAGAAATGCTCTCATAACCAAGAGAAGAAATCACTGCCCAGGCTCAGCCACTGAGGGTGAGGAGAGTGCTGTGGTTGGCAGCTGAACGAACTGAGGAGTGCAAATGCGCCCGGCGGCGTGGCCCCGTGGCTGAGTGTGAACCAATGAGCCAGGAGGTCATGGTTCAATTCCTAGTCAGGGCACATGCCTCGGCTGTAGGCTCCATCCCTGGTAGGGGGCGTACAGGAGGCAACCGATCAATGATTCTCTCATCGTTGATGTTTCTATCTCTCTCCGTCCCCTTCCTCTCTGAAATCAATAAAAAGATGTTTTTTAAAAGTGTAAATGAGACCAAGCCACCCAGTGAGCAGGGTTCCCAGTCACTGGTGAGCTCGTCCAGGCCAGGCTGCGAGTCTGATGGAGACCCCCTGCCCCTTCTTCCTATGGGAGCTGCGTGGATGCTGGCCACGCGGCCCGTCTAAGGCCACACCCGCCGCGCCCGTGCCCGGAGCCAGGCCTCCCGAGGCCATGCCCAGGACTTCCTCAGGAGACACCAAATAAGGCGCAGTATCTGCGGAAGGGACCACACACGTTCAACATGACAAATGCTTTTTTCTTCTGAAACTTAAACCAGGAGGTAAAAGCCTGCATAATTTCTTTCATATGACAAATGAGAAAAGCACTAAGTAAAATAAAAAAATCAAAGTAAACTGGAGAAAATATCTTTAAAAGGCATTTAAAAAGCATGAGGCTAACTAAATATTTTCCCATCGTTTCTACTTTTTTTTGTTCAAATTTTTTATAAATGCCGCACATGAATTTTGCAGACTGCTAACAAAGAGCCCCAGCTTTCATAGTTTCCTCTTTTAAAGACAACCTGCTGGATGATGTTGTAGTTAACTGATGGTAAGGTTGCGTCTTGACATTACAGTGTGTGTGTGTGTGTGTGTGTGTGTGTGTGTGGTGCAATTTTGAGGCCAAAATGTCATTAGAAAGGAAGGATTCTTTAGTTCTTAAGGTGATATATGTGTGTTGGCGCATTGCTCATGACACTGTGGTAGTTTTATCATCAGTTTTCAGATTCTAATCACCTAATCTGAGGATGTTTTATTTCTAATTATTCGTCTTGATCTCAGTAAGTGGGGAAGGCAGTTGAAAAAGAACATTGCGTTCTAACCTTGCTAGTTTTCAAGCCAGCTTTCTGCAAACACAGAGTTCTTCACATATTATTGTATGCGGGGGCTCTTTTGTCTGCCAGGACGAAGATTAATTAATTGTCTCTAAGACCTGAGAGGCGAATCTAATATGTGCGTCCGCTGCAGAAATGCGGGCATTTGTGGGTGTTGCGGGGAGTAATAATCCCGTGAGACGCAGTGACACTGCCGCGTTTCAGGGGTGCTGTGGTCCCAGCGAACCTGGGGGAAAGTCAGGTGAGCCTCATGCCATGGCGTGAGCTAGAATTTGGCTGGAGGACAGCCCTGCTCCGGCCAGGAAAAAAAAAAATGACCTGAGAGGACATGGCTGGATGTACCGCAGCCCGGGCCAAGCCCCTACCTGCCTTCTCCGCGGGCAGCCTCCGTGGCCCAGGGCTGGGGGAGCGGGGATGTCTCTCCCGCCCTCCCACACACCACAGACTTCCCTCCAAGTTTCTAAGAGAAGCGGCAGGCAGGGAGCTTACTGCTAATTCACTATACAGCGCCCCTGTATGAAAAGGGCTTAGCAGGTTAATGAATCCCTTGCCCTCATTTAAGAGAGAAGTAGGCCCATCTGGCTGGAGGACTGGGCAGGACAGCAGTGAGTTTGTGGCAGAGGGAGGCCGGGCCGTGGGCCCCTGTTGACTCCCCTGCCTGGTTTGCAGGCTGAGTCTGTGCACAGCATGGACATGGCACAGCCTGACGTCCCCACCCCCGGGGGGTGGATGGAGCTAGAGGACCAGGATGGGGCCAGCAGGGATTTCCCCTCTGTGCCGAAGGTGAGGCCTCGGGCCCGGGAGAGGGGAGAAAGGAGAGGGAGACAGTAGTTGCGCCCCAGGTCACTGACAGCAGTCGCTGTCCAGGACTCATGATGCTGAGAGCTGTGCTCTCAAGCCTGTCTCAGGTGAGGCCTCCTTATTTTGGCAAAATGAGAGAGTCCAAGGGCCTAATTCTAAAGCACTGGCATGAACGTGCATCCGCTGGCCACGTGGGCGAGGCTTGCAGGGACGGCTCCTCCATCGGTCTCACCCCAGTGAGCATGCGTTCGCCTGCCTGCCTGCCATTCTGCACTGGGGTTCCAGGTGTCTCTGCTGTTGTTCGGGAAACTGCACTCAGCTACTCTGTGATTTGCAGAAGCAGGGCCTGTCCCCACCGCTCCGCCCCTCGGCGGAGACCACGTGCCGGCACGCAGCACGGAGGATGGGCACCCGCTCCCCCGCCAGCCTCCAGGACCGCTGCTGGCTTGGCCTTCCATCAGTTACAAAACTTACCTGTTAGTTACCTGATGACTGTCACCATCTCCCAGGGGCACCGCTCTATAAGAACAGCCCACAGGCATTCCTGCTTTAAAACCGCCAGAGCACTCACTCACTCTTTCTGTTGTTTCCTAATCACCTCCAACCCCGCCAGCTCAGCACGCCCTTCCGCTACAGTGGGCATGGGGGGCCGATGGAGGAGGTGCACGGTGGGAAATGCACGCAGCGTTCTCGCAGGTCACAAGCTCTGTATTGGTTTAAAGTGATGTAAATTGTACTCTATTTGTTGTTATTAATGGAACTGACAGGAGATTTTGAAGTTTCAAGACTATGCCCTAAATCTGACTCGTAGTGTCAAAAAAAAGAAGGGAAGGGGGATAGATTAGAGGGAATTTTTAATTCAATGTAATTCCTAGCATTTGCATTTTAATTATTTTTTAAGATGTCCAAAGTTACCACATCATTAACAAATATATAACCTATTATCCTACTTTTCAGAAGAGTTGTTACTGGAATGAATATGTTTATATGTCTATTCCATGTCCTATTTAATAATAAACTTAGAGACATGATCCTCTACATGAGAAAAATAGAACCCTAACAATGACCAAATCTCATTTAAAGGCTAAAAAAATTTTAGAATTACATATCCAGAGGGAAATGGTGCTTTTCTTGTATCTGACTAACTTCCTCATTCTCCCCGATGAGGCCGTTGCTGGCTGAGTTTATAGTAAGGGACGTGCTCCTTAGAGGAACTGAGAAGTGGAGTGACCACGAAGACATGAGACTCGGGAGCGAGCCGAGGGCTGTGGACCTGAGCCCGGCTCAGGCACAGCTGTCCGGGGAAAGGGGCAAATCCCAGGGCAGGGGCCTGAGCGAGCTCTTCAGACTGTTCACAAACAGCAAGCAGGGTGCAGGGTGGGTGGCCAGGCCATGCACCTTGAAAAAACGTGCATTGAAAATGGCTCTGGCAGATAGGGTGAAAATAAGAGGTCAATGCTACACGCCACGTGGGTAGAATTTCCTCACAGGCAAAGGTGTGGTGGTGATCAGGAATTCTCCAACGTTTTGGTTTTAAGAACACTTTCCACAAAATTATGGGCAACTCATACGAGCTTTAATTTATGTAAGTTATAGCTACCAACGTGTACCTTAGAGAAATTAGAGGTGAGAACATGTTGACGCAAAAGAATACACAAGCCTGCATTCCAGCCTCTCAGAACATCCCACAGCAGTGGCTCTGGAAACTCCACTGTGTCCACTCTGGTAAAAATGGTTTACAAAGGCAGATAGCATCTCAGTCGTGCTACTAAAGTAGCGTGGACCCTGTGGGCCCCCCCGGAAGGGTCTCGGGACCCCAGGCTCCCAGTATGCACTTTGGGAGCTGCTAATATAGACCCAGCCTATGAGGTTTCAAGAGTTTCTTCCAGGGCCCCCAGCTTGATCTTCTCAAAAGGCAAAAGGGACAGGCAGGCCATGCTCTCCCCACCCCTCACCCACTAGGGAACATTAAAACATTTTTTCATGTTTTATCAGGATTCTATATACTCTATCTTCCTTTGAATATAGAATTCCACGAGGAAAGAAAACAGTTTTTAAATCACTGGTAGAATGTGTATTGTGGGGGCTAGATGATGACAGAAGAATCCCTAAGGATTACAGAAAATAGTCTTCATTGTTTTAAAAAGGGAAATATTTCCATTGGGGATCGACGCTTTAGTTACTACAAGAGCAGCATAAACATTGTTTCTTAGAAGAATCCAGAAAGCATGTCAAATGAAAAAAACGTTCCTGAAATACATATTAGCAAAGAATATATGTTATAGTGATACATAGAGTAATATGTATTAAGTGAATGTATTTATTCAGAATTTATGGGTTGAATACCTACTATGTGCCTGGCCCCAGGCTAGGTCCAGCATAGGTTGCTTTCATGTTTCTGTGTAAGTGTGCTCTCTTGGGTCTGGCTTCTTTTGCTCGGTGTTATTTTGTGAGACCCAACCACATGGTTGAATGTCCTTTTAGGCTGCACATCCTCAGTGCTACCGTGTGGCTACATCACCATTTGTGATTTGAGTCATTTCAGACCTGGGCTCGCAGCCCCAGGAAGCACCAGAGGCCCTCTGCCAGCCGGGAGGAGGGGCCTCAGGTGAAGCTCACCAGCTCCTTGCTCCTGGAAGCTGGTCTGATCACGGGAAGTTTCTGTTTTCCTTCCACGGCAGGATTGGAGCTGATAGGAATTAAGTGTTAGTGATTCTGACTAGTCAGGGAAGAGACGAGATTACCAGGATGACAGCTGCTCTGCTGGACTCTTCCTCTTCCTGATTCCAGAGGAAACAGACCTGCCTTTGGTGGTGACCGTTTCTCCGCGGCACGGCTGGGTTTCTTGGAGGGACAGCATCGTGCACCCAGAGGATGCTAATCAAAGTGTTGCCCTAGCAGTTTGGCTCAATGGGTAGAGTGTCGGCCTGCAGACTAAAGGGTCTGGGGTTCACTTCCGGTCAAGGGCACATGCCTGGGTTGTGGGCTCGATCCCCAGTAGGGGGTGTGCAGGAGGCAGCCGATTAATGATTCTCTCTCATCATTGATGTTTCTATCTCTCCCTCTCCCTTCCTCTCTGAAATCAATAAAAAGATAGTTTAAAATTTTTATAGCCCTAACCGGTTTGTCTCAGTGGATACAGCGTCGGCCTAGGGACTGAAGGGTCCCGGGTTCGATTCCATTCAAGGGCATGTACGTTGGTTGCGGGCACATCCCCAGTAGGGAGTGTGCAGGAGGCAGCTGGTCAATGTTTCTCTCTCATCGATGTTTCCAACTCTCTATCCCTCTCCCTTCCTCTCTGTAAAAAATCAATAAAATATATTTTTAAAAAATTAAAGTGTGGTGACAGATGAAAATAGTATAGGGTGGGTGGGAGGGGAGACAGCCCTCAAACAGGATGCCAAAAAAGTGGGGCAGAAATGACCACATTAGAAAATAAAATGATGTTTACGTCCAGAATAACCCATTTTCTCTCACACATCCCACCTGTGACATTAATCAGAGCCTTCACCTAGGGCCGTGTGTCATCTTTTCCACCCCCAGCAGTTTACAGATTTTCTTTTACTCTCCAGTGGAAGGAATAAAAAATAAAAAGACCCAGAGCTGCCCTAAAAGGAATGAGGAAGCGGGTGCTCTCCGGCGTCTGGCTCTGCAGGGTGACGGCCCATGATGTTCTTTCCGGTCCCAGCAGATGGTGAATTTCCACCTGCCCGCCCCTCGCTTATAATGCAGAACACGTGAAGGCAGCACAGTCTGTCTCCTCTCTGCCAGCGGATTAACGGGTGTCGTGCTGCCTCTCCCGGTCCCCACGATCCCCACAGCTCCCGGAGGTAGAGGAGCTCTGGCTGGGGTTCCTCTCCACCCCTCGGGTAAGTGCCATCAGTTCACAGGCACCCGACGGCAGGCTGCTAGCGGGTCGCTGGGCTTTCAGATCTGATCCGAAAGAAAACAGCTGCGCGGTGGAGGGTGCAACAGTGCTATAAAGATTCTGAGCACGGGGAGCTCTGCTTCGGGAGAAGCCTGTTCTTTGGGGCATAGGAATTCTGTAAATGTTCCCTTGGTTTTACGTCTGAGCTTTTCTCTTTTCGGGTCGGATGAGCAAATTCATGCAAAGCTCTTACTATGAAACCTGACGCATAGTGAGCTCTCCCCCCCAAAAAAAGTTGTTACTGGACTTGTCATCCAGATTCTCTCTTGAAGGGGATGTAATGAATGCATAACAGAATTTGGCCTGGTGGTGAGCTCAGGCTTAACTGAGTTAGAAATGTGTGATCAGACGCTGTTCCGAATAGCATAAGACATCTGGTCACACACTGTACTGTAAATGACAGCTTTCCTACCCAATAGTTTCAGACTTCGTGTTCTGGCGAAGTGGCACTGAAATTGGCCAGCTGACCCTGTGTGTCCCTCCTGACTCTCTCCCCTGTGATTTCTCCGTAGGCAGAGCGAGGCCGCAGGGAGGGGACTTCATCAGGACAGTCGGCCAAACTTCTGATGAAGCTGACAAGCAGCTGCAATGCTGTATGTGCCGCTCTCATCTTCACGCGTTCATATTTTCCAAAGGCTTGAGCCGAATGTTTACCTAACCTACTTTTTTTCTCTTTTAGTCGAAAACACTAAATACCAATAATATGGAGACATTAATTGAATGTCAATCAGAGGTAAGAAAGCAATTTCTTAAAGTTTTTATCTGTACTGTGAGAAGAGGAAAAACTTTCTGCTTTAACTGAATATTGTTTGGCTTATTTAATTATTAGAGTAGAAAATTAGTATCCTAAGTGCAGTGTGTTAAACTCTGATATGAAACAATCAGTGCTTTACTATTGATTCTAGAAGCTAGAAAGAAATCAGTGGACTCTTTGGCTAATTTTTAATATGAATAAAATGTTGTATGAGCATTTTGTGGGGGAAGCCTGGGTAGGTTTCTTCAGTCATTATTTGTAACTAAAGTAAACCTGCTTTTAGGGTGATATCAAGCAACATCCTCTGTTGGCATCATGTGAGAGTGAAGATAGCATTTGCCAGCTAATTGGTGAGTTTTGAAAACATACTGGTCTTTTATGTAAGTGCTAACAGCAAATGTTCTTGGTTTGCAAAACCACAGGATGTTTCTCTACTAGGAATTATTTGTATGATGTGCTCTTAAAGACCGCAGACCAGCCACTCTCAAGTGGAGGCCCAGCCCCCCGAGCATCAGAGCATCCGAAAAGACCCCTCGGGGCCACCCCGCTCTCCAAGGGGCTCCTAGTGGACGACAGATGTCCTGGCCATTCTGTTTTGACAATGAAGGCATATGGACATAAGAAAAACACTCAATGCCTTTTTCCTTTTCTTCTCTAATGGAAAGTGAATCTAAGAACCTATGTAGCAATCTTTGCTGACATTGAATTCCAAAGAACCAATGGTTTACTTTTTTTTGTTTGTTTTTAATATATTTTTATTGATTTCAGAAAGGAAGGGAAAGAGAGATAGAAACATCATTGAATGGCTGCCTCCTGCATGCCCCCACTAGGGATCGAGCCCACAACCTAGTCATGTGCCCTTGACCAGAATTGAACCCGGGACCCTTCAGTCTGCAGGCCGGCCCTCTGTCCACTGAGCCAAACCGGCCAGGGCCCACGGTCCACTTTTCACTCTCTTCATAGCGCATTACGGTAACATAACCTTGACCCAATTCTCCTGAACCATGGGAAAAGCCACTTCTCCACCCAGCCTCTCCCACTTGCCAGTATAAATTGTATAGAAACATATGCCGGTGCATTTAGAAAATACAGCTTTTCTGATTAGGAAAAAAAAAAAAAAAGGAGAAGGAAGAGAAAAGAGAAAGAAGGAAACTTGTGAAAGGCAGTACCCATTGCACACACAAGCCTGCAAAGAGCTCTTGGTGGTGCTCACTAATAATTCCCAATTGCCGTGTCTGGGCTCCGACCTTTCTGCAGCAGTCTGTGCTCTCCCCGTCCTAATTAGGCAGCCCCCCTGCAGCCCTGGAGGGGAAGGGAACTACAGACAGGCTGAGTGACATAGCTCCCTCTAGTGGCCAGTGGTGCGAGCGTGGCTGCAGCCCGCCCCGCTAAGTATCTTCAAAATAATCTTGTTGAGCAAGTCAGTTCCTCTCTTTATAAGTTTCATTTTCTTCAAAGGAGCAGATTAAACTAGTGTATTTCACATGAAAGATGTCCACCCAGCTGTGAAGGTCAATAGGTTAAGATGGTGGTTTATGACCCGCACAGTTAGGTTTTGCCAGTTTTTGCAGCCAACAGCTAGTGACGAGTAAAAACAGGAAAGGTGGAGACTGAAGAACCCTGGTGTTGATGTGTAGGGGCTGGTCGCCCTGGTAACGTGGTGGTTTTCTGGGTTGATGCTTCGAGATTAAGATGCATGCCCTTTGCTTTCTCAGTTTTTGCAAAAGTATTTCTCCCATATGGCATACCAGGGGTGCCATTATGTGACTGACGATACCCACTGTCTGACAAGGATCTCTGTTCGTTAATATTTTAATCTAAATTTTCACCTTGCTTGTTTTCTTGGCTGTAGAAATTAAGAAGAGAAAGAAGGTGCTGTCCTGGCCCTTTCTCATGAGAAGGCTTTCTCCTCCATCAGATTTTTCTGGGGCTTCAGAGCCAGAATTGAAAGCGTCATTGTTTGATCAGCCCTTGTCAATTATCTGTGGTGACGATGACACCCTCCCCAGACCCATCCAGGTAGGCGCGCGTTGACTTGTCACCCTACTTCAGCTTGCTGCCAGATGTGAAAGGCTGTGCGTGGGCAGCCTGAATGTCATCCTCATGCTAAGCTTGTTGAGGCCGATCTTTCGTGTTTTCCCTCTTAGAAACCGTTTCTGCCGGGAGTGCAGTCGGGACAGTCCCCGGCTGCTTACATTCTAGAAATTGCTTGTATTTGCCAATGAGCTCAGATTGATGGTCGCCCTGTCCTTGACTTCCTAGAGTTAAGAATGTTGAAAATGTGTGGCTTCTGAAAAATCAACAGACAGAGATGTGGTGTAGCATATCTGATCTGAAATCCAATGTGTATGTGGAATGGGTCCCAGGAAGGAGGCCGGAGCAGTTTTAGAATGTGCAAATGGGAGCTTCCACAATACACTTCCTCTCAGAAAAATGGAGGGTGGAGGAAGAGTTGACAGCAACTGGACTGAAGGGAACAGCTGGCATCAGTGGTCACTTGTTAAGACTAACTCAGTATCACGGGGAACTAACTTTAATGGAGAGGATGTTTTATGACAGACAAAGTTAGCTACTGTGCATATGCACTCCTTTAATCCTCTTTCTCCTACCTAAATATAGCTTTCTAGTGTATTAGTAGCAAAGTATGTCTTCAAACCAAGGGTAACCATTTCCTATTCCTATGCCTCTCTCCTCTAGGATATTCTCACTATCCTGTGCCTGAAAGGCCCTTCTACTGAAGGGATATTTAGGAAAGCAGCCAACGAGAAAGCCCGCAAAGAGCTCAAGGAGGAGCTCAACTCGGGAGTCATGGTGGATCTGAAAAGTCTTCCCGTGCACCTCCTGGCGGTGGTCTTTAAGGTGAGTTCACAGCATTGACGCCAAAGAACCTGCCAATGGGTTCTGATACGTTAATGCTCAGGATACAAGAAATGGGTTCTCCTCTCTACAAACCAAAGTATACTGATTTTGCATTTTGCTTAAGTTGAGCCTTTTATTTATTATATAAGGCTTTAAAGTTCCCCAGCATTTTGAGGAGAAAGGCACTTGGGTTGTCCTATGGCCAAGTCCATACCCCTGAATCTTGGTGCCCTTACTGTGCCTGTTGTAGGAAGTTGCTGAGAGACAGCACAAGAGAGAGATCTCGCCGAAACTGGTTTGGCTCAGTGGATAGAGCGTCGGCCTGCGGACTGAAAGGTCCCAGGTTCGATTCCGGTCAAGGGCATGTACCTGGGTTGCGGGCACATCTCCAGTAGGAGATGTGCAGGAGGCAGCTGATCGATGTTTCTCTCTCATCGATGTTTCTGACTCTCTATCTCTCTCCCTTCCTCTCTGTAAAAAATCAATAAAATATATTAAAAAAAAAAAAAAGAGAGAGATCTCCTTCAAACTAACCAAATGCAGGAAGGAAGGGGCACAGCCTGTGGCAAAATGAGCATAGGTTCCCTGAGATGGAACAAACCAAGTGGAGATAAAGACACCAGCACGTTACCCAGCACAGACAGGCCAAACGGTACCGTTTCTTCCTCCTCCAGGACTTCCTCCGAAGTATCCCCCGGAAGCTGCTCTCCTGTGACCTGTTTGAGGACTGGATGGGTGCCCTGGAGAGACCGACTGAGGAGGACAGGATCGAGGCCCTGAAACAGTAAGTCGTCAGGGTCCTCCCACCCGGACTCCATCTCTCCATTCATCGCGTGGCAGGGTGCTTCCTGCACATGGTAGTGATGAGGGGATCCCCGTAGAGCTGCTCATCTGCCCAGAATGAAAATCAGGAGTTACCCTGGACATTTACAAACACTGTTTCGGCCAAAGGAGAGTAGATGCTTTTTCAAAAAGTAGAACATGAGCTTCAGTACAAATCACAAGAGGTGGGAGAGTCTAAAAAGATAAGTCGTTAGAGAAGGTATGAGGCAGAGTCATAGATGAAAGCTTCAAAACGGGCTCGCCAGCCAGGTGTAGGAATTTGGGGTTTTCCTTAACCTGTACCCACTGGTGTCCTGCAAGACAACCATTCTCCCAGAAAGCATCCCTGACAGCACAGAGAACAATCTAGAAGGGATTGTTTTGTTCATTAAATTCCATAATATACTTCATATTCTTCTAATTAACCAGAATGAAAACTATATAAAAACAAACTCCAGTGACAGCGAAAATAATTACATATGTGAATGAAAGTATGACCTCTTGGTGACTAGAGAATCTTAAATGCCTAACTTTAAAATATCAGCACTTTTGCCCTGACCGGTTTGGCTCAGTGGATAGAGCATCGGCCTGCGGACTGAAGGGTCCGAGGTTCGATTCCGGTCAAGGGCATGTACCTTGGTTGTGGGCACATCCCCAGTAGGGGGTGTGCAGGAGGCAGCTGATCGATGTTTCTCTCTCATCAATGTTTCTAACTCTCTATCCCTCTCCTTCTCCCTTCCTCTCTTTAAAAAAATCAATAAAATATATTTTTTTAAAAAATAAAATATCAGCACTTTTGCCAAATCCTATGAGAGTGTGCCTATATACTATGATTGCCCACATGGCTAAATATTTTCAATGAAATATTTATAGAATTGAAGACATTAGAGTGTTTGTCCCAAAATGAAAATTACTTTCTACTTAAAGACATAAAGCTCTTTCAGAACAATAACATCTTATGAAAAATAAAAATGATCCATATATTAGAGTTACCATTTCATTTTTTTACAGAGAGGCTTTAAAAGCCTAATTTATTATTTGTTAGTAATAATGTTGCCATTGAAATGCTGCCTTGACCTTAGTTATGAACATGCCTTATACACTGATTTCTTCTCCGTAAAGATTTCTCAGAATGGTGCAAAAATGTCTCATCTTTGTTCCATGGTCACAGGTCAGAAAAAGGCAAATGATTGTGTTAAAAACACACACAAAACACACAGTCTTTCAGTGTTAGGAACAAAAAGGCATTGTTTGTGGCTAAATGATTCTTCTACAAAAATGGTTTTCAAAATATTAAGCTCTGGTATTTGTTGCAGGAGTGAATGCTCCCACACCTGGGATCTGTGTAAATAACAGGATGAGTCATTGGTGTCGGTGTCGTAGGTTGTCACAATGTCTGGTTAGCCAGTTTCATCCTATGTCAGCTGCCCTTGGAAGAGTCTGAATGAGCATTTCATGTTACTTGTGAAAGCAGCACCTTCCTCATTTTAAAGGAAGTCTGGGTGAGGGCGTTTCGGCTGCTACACTGCAGCCAGCAAAGCCACTGGCGCCTCTGAGCCGCCCCCTGAACCTCATTGCAGGGTCGCAGAGAAGCTGCCGCGGCCCAACCTGCTGCTGCTCAAGCACCTGCTCTCCGTGCTCTACCTGGTCAGCAAGAACGCCGAGGTCAGCAAGATGGACGCCAGCAACCTCGCCATCTGCGTGGGGCCCAACATGCTGACCCGGGAGAATGACCAGAACCTCTCGTTGGAAGCCCAGAAAGACTTGAACAATCAGGTTTGTTCCAGCCTGTTTCTGGGAAACTCAGTTTCTGATCCCCCCGCCCGTCCGTCTGCACATCGAGGTGATGCAGTGCCTCTGCGTCTCTGACTGGTCCGCCCTCACAGTGAAGATGGGAAACGCAGGGTGTCTTGGTCACAGTTCCACGGTCAGACGTGCAGTTAATGAACCTGACTAAGCCCAGGCTGCGGCCTTCGACCTCCGAGAGACGGAGTTTAGTGCTTCCCATGTTCACATCCGTCTCCCAGGCAGAACGCCTTCACTTCTCTCCTCTGTGCATCACACTTCATCCAACTGTGGGTTTGAAACCCTCCTCACTTAAAGGAAAAATCCAGTTACTTTAAAAGTTTCTCAAATTCCCAAATAAAAAGTGCATGTCTCGAAAATGACTTTAATATAGAGATGGCTGCCACATTTTCTGTCTGCTCTTCCCAGACACATAACCTCGAGGCTCCTTGTGGCACCGCCCTGACAGCTGACCCTGCCCTGACCCCCTCCGTTTAAGAAAATAAAGATGCCTTTAAGCTGACCATCTGCTCATGTGTCCTCCCAGGTGAAGACTTTGGTGGAATTTCTCATCGACAACTGCTTGGAAATCTTTGGGGAGAACATTCCGGCACATTCCAGTTCCATCTCCGATGACTCCCTGGAGCACACGGACGGCTCAGGTATGGGTGCGCTGTCGGCCTCGCGTTGCATCGCTTGTCCAGTGTCCAGTGTCCCTGGTTATGAGGCAGGAGCTGCTGTGACAGGGCACGGCTGAGGAGGGGTGGGGGGGGGGAGGTTAACTGAGCTCCTGGCTCTCCTGCAGCATCTCCTCGGGCTGCAGGCACTCACTGGGGCCGCGCCTGGGCCCCTGCTTGTTCCACATCAGAAACCGCTAGTCTTGCTGATGAACCTGAGCCAGAGGGCGGGTCATACCCTTCTGTTTCCACGATTGGAATACGGTCCGTTAAAATGGAAACGAACCCAAGAAGGCCATCCAAAGGGTCGTTTTTAAAGTGAAGATCAATCCATTTTCAGTGAAATGCTGTTTTCTCCCTCCCCACCTCCCTCCCTGTCCCCATTGACAGAGTTGATTTTTAAAGAAACACATATTTAATGTGGCAAATATCTTTCTTTCAAACCCCAAAGTACCTTCACCAAATTACCCACTGCCACCCCCAATAGGGTGAGGGAGCTGTACAAAGCTCATATCTGAAAGAACCTGAGCAAAAGCTCAACCTCCCTTTCGTGTCCACAGACGCGTCGACCCTGCAGAATGACTCGGCCTATGACAGCAACGACCCTGACGGGGACTGCGGCAGCGCCCTCGGCTCCCCGGCCAGGCTGCCCCCGGGGCCCTGGGACACAGCTGCCCGCGTGGAGCCCGTGGCCAGCACTGTGGCCAGGCTGAAAAGCTCCCTCGGTGACCCGGACAGGAGGCACTCGGAGCCCAGCGTGTCGCCCTCACCAGATCGCCTCGGGAGCTGGCGAGCTAACCCGAAACTGACACGCAGCGAGGACTCCCCCGGGGCCCGGCCGGCCTCCCGGTCGGGAAGTGAGGAGGCCGAGGACCCCTTCCCAGAGGAGGTGTTTCCCGCGGTGGACAGCGGGAGCCAGAGGCCGCAGGACCTGCGGGTGCAGAGCTCCCCGCAGGGATGGGCGCCCACGGCCTGCTCCAGCGGCTCCCCGGACGCCTCCTCTGACAGCTCACCCCCGGCTTCCCCCTCCAGCCCCAGGAGAAGCTTCTTCAGCAGACATCAGTCTTTTACGAAGACAGATAAAAGTAAGCCCAGCAGAGAAATAAAAAAACACTCCATGTCCTTCTCCTTCGCCTCCCACAAAAGGGCGCTCCCCAAGCCCCCCAGCCTGTCTGTGAGAGCCAGAGAGCCCGGCAGGAAAGACTTCAGAAGGGAGAGCCAGCTCGCCGGGCGAATCGTCCGGGAAAACTTGTCTGAAACCCACGGCCAAGCAGCTCTGGACTTTAGCCCAAGATCCTGTGCCCTGTCGGGGGAGGACGTGTTCCGGCTGGTGGACAGGACGAGGCCCGGCAGCCCACCCTCCTACCAGGAGGCCATGCGGGGCCAGGCCCCGGCGCTCACTGCCCTTGGGAGCCAGACAGTCGGCAGCCTGCGGGCCAGGATGCTCAGCGTGGACTCGGGGCTGCTGCCTCGCCTACCCGGGCACCACGGAGGGGACTCAGGGAATGCGTGCGGCCAAGAGCCACTCGATGGGCACAGACTCTCGCCCAGGACTGCGAGCTGGAGCCACAGCAGGACCAGCTGTGCTTCCGTGGAGACGGTCGGACAAGTGGCCGTCACTGGGAGGCCCGAGGTGCACCGGCTCAGAACCGTGTCTGAGTCTACGCAGCGGAGCCCGTGGGACTGCCTGGCGGGGCGCTGCAGCCAGCCGGCCTTCGAGGCTGACCAGCTCCTCTACGCCAAGGAGTCCTACATCTAGGAGGCGGCCAGGCGTGTGGCACGCCCGTGGCAGATGCCGTGGCCGCATGAACTGCTTCCAGACTGTTTTCTAAAAGTCCAGAATAAGCTCCTTCGAGGCATCGTGTAGCCCTCGGCAAGGACAGCTGCACGGCCCTCGGTGCCGGCTGCGTGCACCGATCCGTGCACACACAGCACACGTATAAAGTGTGTTCCAGACAAGGGGTCGGGTGCAAAGATGTCCACGTAAACACGTGTCTGTATGTTTGTGAACTTGGGGTACACAGCACTGCTCTTCTCCCCCTCTTGGGGCACTTTCTACCAGCTGGTGTTTAAAACTAATGTTTTCTTGTTCTTATGTTGCTTCAAATGTCATGCCCGTTTTCCTAGTTTCCACGAGCTCCGTTTCAGGGGAAGGTCTAACACCGTCAGCAGCGCCCTAAGCAGCAGGGGGGCGGCTCGTCGCCGCAGAAAGGGGAGCAGCAGACTCACCCGCAGGGGCCCCTGTGGGGTTGTCAGGGCCCCACGAACGCTGGGGAAGGAAAAGGCCGTCATAAAAGTGTACGGAAATACTTCCATGTGTCCTTCTAATCATGTGATTTCTAATGGGATCGATTAGTGAAAGCGCATCACATCGATAGCACTTTGAGTTAACTTGCGGTTCAGGGATGTCTTCCCAGGCGTGTGGAGGATGGTACTTTATATGCATCACGGTCGTATATAAACTTCAGTATAATCTCACTACAATAAATTGCCTGCCTTTTTCAAAGTAAAAATGTTCATTCTTTTTTTGTTTTTGTTCATCCTCAGCTGAGGATATTTTCCCATTGATTTTTAGGGAGAGTGTAAGGGAGCGGGAAAGACAGAAACATTCATGTGAGAGAAACACATCAATTGGTTGCCTCCTGCACGTACTCTAACCAAAGCCAGAGAATATGCCCTTGACTGGAATTGAACCCGGGACCCTTCAGTCCGAGGGCCAACACTCTATCTGCTGAACCAAACCGGCTAGGGCTAAAAATGTTCATTCTTCACTGACATGTTACTTCCTTTCCCTCTGTTCACAGAACCCCACCAAGAAAATCATTCACACATTGATTCACTCAACAAGCACTTGCTGAATATATGCATTTGTTATTCTGGACCAGCGGTTCTCAACCTGTGGGTCGCAACCCCTTTGGGGGTTGAACGACCCTTTCACAGGGGTCGCCTAAGACCATCGGAAACACATATATAATTACATATTGTTTTTGTGATTAATCACTATGCTTTAATTATGTTTAATTTATAACAATGAAAATAGATCCTGCATATCAGATATTTACATTACGATTCATAACAGTAGCAAAATTACAGTTATGAAGTAGCAACGAAAATAATTTTATGGTTGGGGGTCACCACAGCATGAGGACCTGTATTAAAGGGTCGTGGCATTAGGAAGGTTGAGAGCCACTGCTCTAGACTACTAGCAAAGCTGGGGTCTTATGTTTGGGAAAAGAGAATCCCTGTTCTTCCAAGGTTTGCAAAACCATCAAAATGTACCCACTTGAGCCATTTTTCAGCAGAAAACTTAGTATGCAAAACAGAGGACGATAGCAAATACCATATTTCCTGTCATTTTAGTGAATTAAACCTTATTTTTATTGTTTTTTTAGCAAACATAATGATAATTAGTTTGTTAGAGATACTTGGAAATTTTCCTTATTTTATCACCTTCTCTCATAAAATACTGAAAGTTATAATTGTTAAAGAAATATTTCTGTATAGACTAGCTACCAGATGGTGAAGACCTATTTTTTCAGAGGTGGTTTATTAATCATGTAACACAAAGTTAAAACTGCTATAACTCGGATTGCTGAAGGCAGCACATTGAGGCCCAACAATATCATTAAAAATACTTTATTAAGCACCATCGATAATGTATAGATTTCAAGGACAGACACCCCCCCCTCCCCGACTGCTAACTTAAGAAATCATTTTCCAGAATTGGACACTACTAGAAATAGTTACAATTTTTAGCTTCTACCACATGGCCAGGGCTGTGCTAAGTATTTCAGACTGAAAACATTTTTCCCATCATGTTTTTAGCAACTTCTTATTGAGAATCAGAGAATCCTCATCAATCGATGGGTAAGACTGTAAGGTAGGCAGCCTCCAACCTACTCCACTCTACCACTAACCGGACCTCCCCGTGACCCAGCTCAGACCACGAAAACCCTACCACAGTGAAGGCCCCGTGCTTCCCATGGCCATAGGCGAGAGCGGCCAACGCACGGCCAGCGCTATGGTCCTAACGCACCGTTAGAAACATAAATTCTGCTGAATTTTCCTGATTGTGATCTCCCTGGAGGCAGCGCCAGGACCGCCCTCCTCCTGAAGGTCAAGGAGACAGAAACCCACATCAGCTGGATCTCACATACTTGGAGATTTTTAATTGAATTATGTAAGATCTTAACTCTCCATCTGCAGAGGGCACATTACTGAGGAATCAGAGTACAAACATTTTGCTAGAGGTGGAAACAAATCACTTTCTGGCACTATTTTAACTGTAGACTCAGACCCTGTGTGGCGTCCACTCCCGGGTACAAATTCCATGTCAGGGAGGAAAGACCCGGGGGGGCGGGGTGGCCCCCCTCCTATTACAGGCAGTAGAGAGGGGCCCGGGAGCCACAGCATCTCTGGAGGAGATGAGACCCGAATTCACAGCCCCTGAGTCCACACCCGACATGTGCCACCAGGGGCTGGGCGCCCACAGTCTGAGCCCCGTTTTCTTCACCCATGAAATAGGGGAAATCCTAGCACCACAGCAGCTGTGGAATTAAAGAACTCAACCCCAAAAATACGACAGGGTCCCCCCTATGCCATTCCTCTGCTTCCACCTCGGCCTCGCAGAAAACTCTCTGAGTTGGGATTTCTCCAGGCTGCTGCCACGACTGCCCTTCCTTCAGCGCCCACCGCCGAAGGCCCCTCCTCTCCCCCTTCCCGAGGTCCTCTCTTCTGTCTGGTCTGGATTCAGACTCCACGGGAGGAGATTTCGGGCGCTATCCTTTCTTTCCTTTCTTACTTTAAGCATTTTCTGAGCTCCGCGTGGGTGCCAGGGGCTGTAACCAGATGGGGAGTTCTTTGTTTTGTTCTGTTTTAAATTCTCTGCCATTTCATTTAATTGTCAGGACATCATGAGGCGAATGTTCATATCCACGTTTTTATGTGCGAAGAGGATGTAACTCGCCCCAGATCACACACCAATGCGAGAGGAAGTGGGCATTTGATGGGCCACATGCTGACGGCGGCTCTTTTCCTCCGTCCCAGCCTGCGGGATGAGGGGCACATATTCGAGACTGGTTGTAGGTTTTTTCCTGTAATAAAATCTGTTCTATTCCACAAACCTGAGATACTTTTAAATCCACAGAGAAGTTCCATCAAAATGGGTGAAGTTTACCTTTGATCGGAGATAAAGGCCAAGGAACTCCTTGGCTTTCAACTAAAACCACGTGGATTCTAGCACGATTTGATGGCCTGCGTCTGTTTTTCCGGTGAAACTGAGGCCCCGGGGCACAGCGCACGCAGAGGGGGAGCCGAGGGGCTGCCCCGAGAATGGCGTCCCTGACTCCCCAGTTGGATCGCTTCTGCCAGGTTCATCTCAAAGAAATCTACTCGAGGCTCAGAGCCTTTCACAAAAACAACTCTCATTTTTCAGAAGAGGAAGAGGTCGGGGTTTTTTATATCTCCTTACAAGAAGTTTCCATCCGCTGGCTTCGAATTTTACTTTTTATTCAAAAGCCCAGCGTGGCTTTGAGTTGGAAACGTCCCAGGACCTGAGCGCCCTTTTCTCACGCTCTGAGTCACGGCTTTGCCCTGTGGGGTGGGCAGCATCCTCTCACCCGACTGGGAGCTGCGGAGGCTCTTCCATCAGAAGGAAGTGATCGGAAACACCTCATTCTGAGCTCCCGGAGGAACGGAAACAGAGCAGCTCCGGCCCTGAATGTGAGCCTCAGAGCCAAGCAACAGCTTCGCGGAGAATGGGGTCGGTCTGGGCTCTGCTCCTTCAAGCCCGATCTCCTAGAGCAGTGGTTCTCAAGCTTCTGGCCCTTTAAATACAGGTCCTCATGTTGTGACCCAACCATAAAATTATTTTTGTTGCTACTTCATAACTGTCATGTTGCTACTGTTATGAATCGTCATGTAAATATCTGATATGCAGGATGGTCTTAGGCGACCCCTGTGAAAGGGTCATTCAACCGCCAAAGGGGTCGCGACCCACAGGTTGAGAACCGCTGTCCTATAGGAAAAAAGAATGCGAAAGTCACCAACACAGACTCAAGAGTGAGCACTGATATTTACGTGGAACGAGAAACAACACCACACGCCGTCAATGTAATGAAGCTGACATTAAATAAATTGTAAATTTAATGAAGCTGTATTTTGGTAACAAACAAAATCCCCCTCAAAATTACACAATATTTTTATTAACACTGCCCCCAGGAGTGACATTACAGACTCCAGAGACGGTTCGATAACGCTCCTTTTTGTACAGTTTTAGGATGCATACCCTTTTTAGTCACTTCTTCCTATAAATAAAGATTTTGTAGCCCTGACCAGGTAGTCCCAATATGCCAAGATTTTGGGTTTGATCCCTGGTCTGGGCACACAGGAGAAACAATCAATGAATGCATCAATAAGTCAAACAACAAATCAATCACTCTCTCTCTCTCCCCCTTGTTCTCGCTCTCTTGCTCTCTCTCGAAATCAATTTAAAATTATTTTTAAATGATTTTGTAATATTTTCTGTTGAGAGAATAAAAGTTAATTTTTTTTAGCTTGATTAAAATTTGAGGTTCTCTTCAACATTAATAGTTGAGTCATTCCCAAACCTCCTGGAGCAGAGACACAGCGTGCCCCCTGCTTCCTGTTCCCATATTCCTGACCCACAGAACGTGGGGGCATAAGAAAATGGTTATTATTTAAGCCACTCATTTCTGGGGCAACTAGTTACACAGAAATAGAAACTAGAAATGTTATTATTCTTAGTATTTTTTTTTTCCTGTGCCTTTAAGGATATATTTCTTACTGAAGTGAGTCACTAACTTCTTAGATCAAGAGGAAATGATAGTGTGTCTGAGATTCTGAGATTTTCTTTAAGGAACAGAAAAACAACAGATCAGCGACATTTCTAGACATGATTATCCTGTGTACATAATGAAATACTGCCCCCATCCCCCATTGACAATGCTGGGACATTCACAAGTCCAGGGGGGAGGAAGATAAAGAGAAGCTTGAGAACTGAAACACCGTTCACTGGTCCTGCCCAACTAAAAGTACCACAAGTCAGGCAAAAGTCAGAAAAGATGCAGAAAAATATGTGACACCCTGCCCATGAAAAGGATCAATACACGGCCCCCTTCCGCTCTCACTTGGAGAAAGGGCCGGGGGGGGGCGGGGGGGGGGGGGTCCTTCTGAGCATCGTATCTCCACCAGGTAAAGAGTTGCACCAATATTAACAGAAACTGGAACCAAGTCACCTTTAAGAGGTCATCAAACATGACACGTCTTCTGAAACATGGAGTAGAGCCCGTGATGTGAGAAATACGTTTTCTGGGGAATGGCAGCAGCGTCCGGAGGAACAGCCCTGGGAGGTTCTGCAGGCCAGTCGCACACCTGCACTTTGGTCCGAAATGAGTAGGTCGGTCTTATAAATCCTAGTGGACCGTAAAGTCCTCATCACTGAGCTTTTCATTTTTTAAAAATATTTTTTTATTGGTTTCAGAGAAGAAGGAAGAAGGAGAGACAGAAACATCAATGATGAGAGAGAATCATTGAGTGGCTGTCTCCTGCACGACCCCTACTGGGATTGATCCCGCAACCCAGGCATGTGCCCTGACCTAGAATCCAACCGTGACCTCCTGGTTCATAAGTCGACGCTCAACGCTGAGCCCCGCCGGCCAGACTGAATGTTTCGTTTTTAACTGCTGCCTTGGGGAGCAGAAGTCTTCAAGTGTTTTTCATGGGGGACAGGATGGGGGTGCTCACATTAGTGTCATTCAGATCCTGACTCCAGTGGTGACTGAAGCCCCATCCCCACAACACTGCCGTTCCTGAAGTCACGGAACCACCCTGGTACACTTCAAACATTCTCCTCTTGCCCAGCAAGTTCAGATGGGTTTCTACCACGTGCAACCAAGAATCTTCACCAGTATAACTGCATAATGTCATACCTACATAGCTACGAAGGTAGGCCTGCATTTCATAAAAATTGTTTTAAATCTTGTTTACATAATACTTCACAATTTTCCAAACACTCTTATACACATTCTTTCGATATGCAAAATAATGGCGTAATACAAGTAAAGCAGTGTCTATTATCTGTTATTTTAAAATAACAACAAAAATGTTGTCTTTGTCAAGAAGACAAAGAATCATTTAAATTTTGCCTGAGGCCACACAGCTAGCAAGTGCAAAACTGTGGTTCAAGTCTAGTCCCCAACTCCAAACGCAGAGCCCTCACTCCACACCCTGCTCTGGGGGTGCCCGCCCGGTGCCCAGGCTCCCCGTACGCGGTGCTATGTACACACATCAAACATCCTGGAGAGAGCCTTCCACCATGTAAATAACTACCTTCTCATTGGCCTGCCTTGCAAATGTGAGTTTATAAAAATAGTATTTCCTGCATGCAAGGTACACTTGGGCTGCAATTATTCTATCGCCTAAAAGCTAACCAAGTATTAGTGACACCTTGTGGCAAAAAACTTGTAAACTCGTGTGCTACTGCTACCACCCACTCTCAGTAGGAAGACGGGGCCACAGGCCTTAGGCACTTACTTCACTGAGGAGTGACAACAGCAACACTTCTGGAGAATAATCTACGGTTAGAGTCTACGCCTCATAGTTAGAGCTCTCGGGGAACACACTTCACTGACACGCAGACAATATTGCTAACAGTGTGACACGAAAACCAAAGCTGCTGGTCTTTCAGCGCAGACCCACCCCACGATACAGAAGTCTTCAGAGCCTGGGCCGACACATGAAGGTGCAGCAGCCTCAAAGGCTCAGCAAAGCGCCCACCCCTTCCCCACAATGATGTCTGTGGGCGGCCCTTGCCGCTGGGTGGACCGGGAGGCCTCGGAGGTGCAGGCGTGGGGACTCCGAGGGGGAGCGGGGACCTGCGGACCAGGAGGGGCTCTCAGATTGCAGCCCAGGGCACATGCCCGGCTGCAGCTCAATTCCCAGTCCTGCCCCAGGCAGCTAATCGAGGATTCTCTCCCATCCTTGATGTCTCTCTCTCTCCCGCTTCCTCTCTGAAATCAATAAAAACATATTTTAAAAAGAAAGAAAGAAGGCGGGAATGCAGGCAAGGCTGCGGAGCGCGGTGGGGGAGGCGGGGTGCTGGGAGACCCCAAGGGCGCCCTGCCGCCCGCAGGTTAACAGAGCGGGGAGCGGGGCGCCACGTGTGTGCGCTGGACCCTCCTGGGCAGCCCGGGTGGCGAGCAGCGGGAGGGCAGCGGGAGAGACAGGCGGGGAGGCCCCCACGGAAGGGAGCGCGAGGCCCGGGCGAACGGCGCCAACACCAGCCCCAAAGCCACACCGAAGCGGGGCCGGGAACCGCTACCGCATCCGCCAGGGACACCGCAGGGGACGCCACGCCCATCGTCCCGGCCGCAGAGCTGCTAACGCGCAGGCGCACCTGCCGGGGGAGGTGCGGTGGGCGGAGTCAAGAGCCGGAAGTGCGCGGCCCCGGGGGCCCTTCCCACGAAACCCGGCCCTCGAAACGACCTGGAGGCCCCGCCCCCTGGCGGAACTCGGGGTTGCTGGGCAACCGGTGCGGGCGCCGCAGTCGGCTCTGTGCTCCCGCTATAGCCTGCGGAGCGCGGCTCCCACCTCTCGCCCTGGCAACTTCCCTCCCGCCCGCCGCCTTCCTGCCTCCTCTGCCGGCGTCCTGGCACCCCTGCCCTGGCACCCCTGCCCTGGCACCCCCTAAACCTCTGCGGGCCCCACCACGCCGTCGCGCCCACCTGCTGCGACGCCAGGTTCCACAAAATGCGAAGCGCTTCGACCCCCGGCGCGGCCCCTGGGACCATGAGCACCTACACCTACACCAGCCGGCCCCGGGCCCCGCCCTGCCGCCTGCGCTACCGGAACGGCCTGACGCAGCAGTGAGTGAGCCCCCGGCCCCCCGGTGCCTCCACCTGCCCCCCAGCCACACCTGCCTCTGCGCTTCCCTCCCCTCCACACCCCGAAACGGAGGTGCTGCCCCGACAGTTCTCAGGCGTGCGGAGGGGCGAGGGCAGAGGGGCCTGGGTGTCCTCCGCGGTGAACTGTCAGGGATCGGGAATTGCTGAGCCGTTTCACAAAGTTTGACTCAACTGATGCTTCTTGTTGGCCAACCGTGTGTCAAGCACCTTCCTACAGTCGTTTGCATACATTTTCTTACTGGGTCCCCGGGGCTGTGAATTGGTTTTATAACTCCACGATGCAACTAAGAAAACAGCTACAACCCTTGGTTGCGGGCACATCCCCAGTGCGGGGTGTGCAGGAGGCAGGTGATGGATGTTTCTCTCTCATCGATGTTTCTAGCTCTCTATCCCTCTCCCTTCCTCTGCAAAAAAAAATCAATAAAATATATTTTAAAAAAGAAAGGAAACAGGTACAAAAGTGTCACAGTAATAGCATGTCCAAAATGGGAGCCACGCCAGGCTTTGGTCAAAAATCAGGTGATCCTATCATGCTGGACCCCAAGTGGTATTTTTACATTAATGAGCATTTGCTAATATTCAGATATCTATGTTTTCAAGGGACCGTAATCGTTATGGTTCTCTTGAAGTTCTTTGCATGAGCATCAACTTTTGGAATCATCAGAACTTCCCAAGAATGAAGATTCCGTGGAAGCAGGAACCTTTCTGTCTGTCATCTCACCTGGGCCATGCCCGGGCACAATAAGCTCTCAATACAAACTGCTGAATTAATGATCCGGCATCAGCACTGTAACTCTTGGTGCTTATTTCAAAAACTGAGTCCAAATTCATAATTATCTTATTCTGACAAAGGCATTTTTAATAAATACTTATCACTTTTAAGAAACCCAAAATAGAAACTTTAAACTTGGAGAGAGATTGTTTATATTGATAAAGGATTCAGTTTCAAAAGGCATTTCTTTCAAAAGCACTTTCTGGCCCTAGCAGGTTTTGCTCAGTGGATAGAGCATCAGCCTGCACACTGAAGGGTCCCAGGTTTGATTCCGGTCAAGGGCATGTACCTTGGTTGCGGACACATCCCCGGTAGGGAGTGTGCAGAGGCAACCAATCAATGAGTCTCTATCATCATTAATGTTTCTCTCTCTCTCTCTCTCTCTCTCTCACTCTCCCTTCCTCTCTGAAATCAATTTTACAATTTTTTTTTAATTAAAAATAAAGGATAGGGAACCTGCCTTTCCTTTTAAAAAAATACACAACCAAAAACACTTTCTGGTGCCTTTAAGTGGTTGCTTATAAGTCATTACTATTAAATCTGACCAACAGATGAAATAAGAATCATTGGTGATTCATTCGGAATGATTTTTTTTAAATATATTTCATTGATTTTTTACAGAGAGGAAGGGAGAGGGATAGAGAGTCAGAAACATCAATGAGATAGAAACATCGATCAGCTGCCTCCTGCACACCCCCTACTGGGGATGTGCCCACAACCAAGGTACATGCCCTGGACTGGAATTGAACCTGGGGCCCTTCATTCCACCGGCTGATGCTCTATTCACTGAGCCAAACCGGCTAGGGCTGATTTTTATATATATATATATATAGAGAGAGAGAGAGAGAGAGAGAGAGAGAGAGAGAATTAGTTGATAAGTTGCAGGACCTTGCTTATATTGAACTAATCTGTTGATTCAAGCCATGGAAGGGGTGTGGTATATGTATGTGTATTTGATTTTTCAGTTTAAAATTATCCTTATTGGTGGTTTTCAATTTACAAAAGTAATACCAGTATATGCTTTTATGTTAGGGCAGTATATGCTTTTTGAAACAAAGGAAAAATACAAAATAAGGATGAATAAAAGCAATGTTCATTATCTCTTGCTCACCTCTACTCCCACTTCCATGTTGTAAACAGATTTAACAATCTTATATTACTATTCTACACCTCCTTGCTGGTACACACATATATATGAGCATATATACATTTAATTAGAAGGTTTAGTTCCAAAATAGAATCATACAACACATATTACTCTGCAATTGATCTTTTCTACTTTTTTACAAGCTCTAATTTCTTTTTTTGTTTTTAATTCTCACTGGAGGATGTGTTTTTATTAATTTTAGAGAGAGAGGGAGGAGATTTCAATAAACAACTTTATGTATTGACCTCTTTATTTTTTTAAAAAATATACTTTATTCATTTCAGAGAGGAAGGGAGAGGGAGAAAGAGATAGAAATGTCAATGATGAGAGAGAATCATTGACTGGCTGCCTCCTGCACGCCGCCTACTGGGGATCAAGCCCACAACTGGGCATGTGCCCTTGATCAGAATTGAACCTGGGACCCTTCAGTCTGCAGGCCAATGTTCTATCCACTGAGCCAAACCAGCTAGGGCTGGCCTCTTTGTTTTTATGAGTCAGATTTCCCCATATTTTTTGGACTGTGCTCAAACAAAAATCTATTTCCTTAAAATATTTTCATCTTAGTCTAAGTCTTACCAAAAAAGGAGTTGACTCCATAGATACCAGCAGTTATTTAGAATTTGTTCTCTCACAGACCTGACGAGCCTTTGCCATTCGGAAACATCATGTATGACAGAAGGGTGATCCGAGGCAACACTTATGCCCTACACACAGAACCGCAGGCAAGTAGAACTCGAGTAAAGCTTTTCACTACATGTGGTGAAGGGCCAGTTTGTTTGTTTGTTTGTTTGTTTGTTTTCATTTCTAATCTGTTGCAGACTAAAACATGTATAAGATAAAATAAAAATGGATTACTAGAAAAACGAATAGTCCTATTAACTATGAAGGAAATTGAATTTCTAATTTAAAAGTTTCCCAAAAGAAATCTCCAGGCCCAGATGGTTTCACTGGAGAATTATACCAAACATGTAAAAAAGAATTTGCATCAATTCTTCACAATCTCTTCTGGAAAATAAAAGAGGAGGGAATACTTCCCAACTCATTTTATGAGGCCAACATTGCCCTGATACCCAAATCAAAGATATGAATAGGTTAGTGTCAATAAAATACATATGAAAACTAAAAAAAGAGATATGAATAGGTAACCACTATGATGTACACCTGAAACCAATATAAAATAACATTGCTTTTCAGTTTCTTAACTGTATATTAAAATTTATTATACCTGGATGGTTATATCAGTACTAGAGGCTCAGTGCATGAAAATTCATGCACTGGATGGGGGGGGGGGGGGTGGTCCCTCAGCCTGGCCTGCCCCCTCTCACAGTCCAGGAGCCCTCAGGGGCGGGAGGCGACCTGGCAGTCGGTAAGGCGATACCCCCATCACACCTCTGCTGCTGCCACTACCAGCAGCACAAGCCTCAGCCGGCCCTGGTTACCTGAGCCTCGAGAGGCCCTGGGCGGCTGGGGGGCTGAGGGAACTGGGGGACTCCAGAGGCAGGTGCGCAGAGCAGCCAGACCCACCTGGGGGTGGGCCCAGCCGTGCCATGCACCTGCCACCCCAGCGGGGCTAAAGGAACTGGGCACCACTATCTTGTGGCTGTGGGCACCGCCATCTTTGAGGGTGTGGCGGTCAATTAGCATATCCCCTCTTTATTGGCTGTGGGCGTCGCCATCTTGTGAGGGTGTGAGGGTCAATTAGCATATTCCCTCTTTATTAGATAGGATACTAGGTTACTAGGCATGAGTGGAAATCCTGCTGAAAATACTTGAATGAGGAAAAGGATTTATTGGATAAGATCCTGCACTGTTTATTCCACTTCGTAGTCGAACTTTCGAGTTGCTTTTGTGCTTTGTCAGACACCTTCCTAGTCACCTGGCAGAGTGCAAGTGACATTTCCATCCCCAGGTCCCTGCTGCTCAGGAAGCCGTGATGCCGGGCGCTTTGCTTCTCCCCAGGAATCACTTTTGCAATGCACTTCTGTTTGCTTTGAGAAATAGTTTCTAAACTGTAGGCCCTTTTCCGTCACTCTCAGCGCGGGCAGACCATTGACGAGCATCTTCAGAAGGCCCAGGAGACTAAGAAGAGGGCGGCTGCCAAAAAACGAGCCCAGGAGCAGCTCCGACCACGCACGCCGGAGCCCGTGGAGGGCAGGAAGCACGTGGACGTGCAGACAGGTAGGTGGCTGGGCCGTGGCCGCTGGCTCCTGGGTTGCTCAGTTTCCTGCCAGTTCTTGTTGTTTGGCCTTCCTGTTATTTAGGTGTCTGTTAAGCTCCCCAGTATTTCCCCCGTCACTTAGTAGAAGGCAATTCATTAAAAAATTCCTAGGTTGTGTATCATTATTATGTTGGCTACACATGGCAATGTGAGATTTTTTTAAAAGAATTTTATGACCAGATTAATTCTCTCTTAGCCCTTTTACATATTTATTTTCAAACTGGGATTATTTCTCACTTTTTTTTATAGTCCAACATGCTTCACTGTTGGACTCACGGGAGAGGAGAGCGATGTAGTCAGTTTGGGCATTTTATTTGTCTCGTGAGAGGGATAAGCCCTTTCAGCTCTGCGCCCTCCGCCTGTCACACGCCTCGTCTGTCCTCCCCACCGTTCTATTCACTCACGTGCTCCCGGGCCGCCTGGCCTCCGCCGGCGAGCACCAGGCCTTTCCAGCCGGTCTGACTATTCTTAGCTGGAGGGGCTTCCCGGACCGATGGGTCTAGCCATGTGGTTGACAGAATCTTGATGATCAGACAGTTCTTGGTGCTTTCCATGGACGGCCACGTAACCACTCAAGGTGCCCCTTGCACCCGGCCACGATAGTGAGCGTGTTCATCAGAGCTGTTTCCGGGAAGTAAAGGCAAAAGAAGGAGAACCATTATTACATGCTTCTTCCCTACCTCAAGGCCAAGTCTAGAATGAGTAAGTCTGTGATTGGCCAATGTAGTTGTCATTCTGTGAGAGATTCATTTTAACGTTTATATCAGCAGCATATTAGGTGATACAGCAGTAGTCAGCTTTTGTTGAGTATTTCCTATATCTCAGAGACTATACCTGGGGCATTACACTTTTAAATATACAGGAATTTTCAAATCTTTATATGTTTATTAGCTTAGGACTCAATTTTATAGGATTATTAGCTTTCCATCTCATATTATACTTTCATCTTATATACATCTATGGTATTAGTTTCATTTTCAAATATAAAGCTCAGTGCTTTCTTGACATTCAGTATATTCTAGCCTCACTGACTCTCTGGTCTTCCAAATACTATATAAAAATGCTTAGTACAACATGTGAATTGAATACCCCATTTGAGCACTTTCTAAGACTTATTTTCTGATCCATTTAATTCTATTTTGAAGGAGCTGAAGTTTCAGATACAGATATATGCTTGAAATAGACCAGAATGTCAAACTCAATGTATATGGTATTCTCTTAGAATTATACCTTGAAGAAATTGCTGACCGCATAATAGAAGCTGATATGGAATGCCAGACAGATGCATTTTTGGACAAACCACCAACACCACTCTTTATTCCTGCCAAAACTGGCCAAGATGTGGCCACCCAAATCCTAGAAGGAGAGGTATAGTACGTTATTTGGACTTCCTTCTGTCTTCATTATAAATAGGTAAAGTTAGGCTTAGTTAAAATCTTAATAAGAATACAAACCACTGCACAATCAAAAAGATTCTACTCACTGGATTTCTTTCCAAATTTATCTCTAATAGTTTTATCCTGAAGTACCCAGAAATATTTTTAAATGCCATGTTCTGATTTCCCCTCTTTGCTGATCAGAGATAAAAATCATTAGCAATGTTTTTTGCTTTTTTGTGTCTGCATTCTTGCTTAATGTATGAGTATAAGTAGACTTGTACCAAATAAGGAAAAATAATATCTCTGAGATAAAAGACTCTGTTAGTTGCTTATAGATTATATAACTTTTATGAAGGTACTCTACATCAAAAAGTTCTAAAATAATTACATTTTCATATCAATGTGGAATGTGTTCTGAAATGTAAGAAGAGAAGGCAGTGCTTCTGTGCATAATGATTTAACTGAGGATGAAGACTTGAAGGAACTTGAAAGAACCGTCATTGAAATTTAGAAGTCAAATAAGTCTTCATAAGCTACATTTTGCCTTTAAATCCTAGAGATGAATCACCATAATGCCCATTATTCTTGTTCCTTGGTTTTTCAACTGTTATCAAAAGCAACCAGTAAAAATTTAGTAGAAAAGGCAGGGAATAAGGAAGAAAAGGATATTTCTCTTGGGATTTAGAGTCTGACCTTAAAATTGTTGAGTATCAGGGTTCATTTTGAAGGCTGCATGGATCTTTCTGTAGCTCTGACTTAATTTTGCCCGCAAACAGAATGCTCCTCTGTGTGCCTGCAGGGCCGTTGTGAGGACTGGGAACCACAGACAAAGCCCGGCGCAGGTCTGGCGCACAGACGCTCATCCTGCCATTCTGGGTGTTTTGTCACTGAGCGTTTGGTTCATGATTAAAATGTGACGTGTGCTTTGTTTTGTGCATTTAAGCTCTTTGACTTTGATCTGGAAGTGAAACCGATGCTGGAAGTCCTGGTGGGAAAGACCATTGAGCAGGCTCTGCTGGAGGTGATGGAAGAGGAGGAGCTGGCCGACCTGCGGGCCACGCAGTACGCGTTTGAGGAGCTGCGCAACGTGGAGCTGGCTGAGGTCCAGAGGCTGGAAGAGCAAGAGAGGCGACACCGGGAGGAAAAGGTAGGTTCCGATTCCTTCCTAGACTGCCCTTGCCTGTGAAACAAGTGTGTTCAACACGGCACGTGATCTGTTTCCGCGGAAAGGCCTTCGGAAATGTGCTAGAAAAGACGCATAGTATTTGTTCAGGTCTCTCCTGTTCTCAGATCATAGGTCGTTTGTGAGCTGAGTCATGTTTTTTAAATCCCAGCATAGGAAACTGCACCTAAATGGAGTACCAACAATTCCTAGGTTATTTAACTTACGTGTGTCCCAATGCAAGGCACTCTTAACTAGCAGGAGCCCCGGTGAAAGAACAGACCAATTTGCCAAAAGTTAGTGGCAGGAGGTGTGGACGGAAAAGGTAAGTGTATCTGAATTGGGGGGCTATAAGACACAGAGGATCTGTGCAGGGTTCTGGGTCTTTCTCAGCGGCTAGACCCTCCCATATCCTTAGAAATACACCAGATCCACTTGAGTCCTTAGAGAACATCTTTAAAATTATAGGTTTTTACAGCCTTTCATAAGGAAACCGTTAGAATCCAATTTTTAAAATATGCCCTAACCTCCAGCTAGGAAGCACGAGGCTCGGTGTGTCTGGCTGACACTGGGAGAATGAATGGTGACGGAGCGCCAGGACACCTGGCACAGCCCAGACAGCTTCCCAGGGCCCCCCTGACTGCGCAGAAAGGCTTAGCTGCTGGGATAGGTTACTGGGTGCCTAATCAAATGGACTTTCAGTTCCCTCCCAAGTGGGAGGAGCATACGGCTTATGGTTAAGATTATGCAAATGCTACGCTATTTGTTTACAAATATAAAATGAACACTGACAGTACCTACTAGCTGTTGAAATTCATTACCATCTTGATGGAAACTAGGAACCTTTAATAGACATCTTGCTGTCCGTTCTTTTGATACAAATATAAGTCCAAATTCTCCCTCGAACTCGCTTCAGGATTGGGGAGGTGGTGACCGCTGAGTAACCATGAATGCTGGGGTCTGTCCTGCAGGAGCGCCGGAAGCAGCAGCAGTGGGAGGTGATGCACAAGCACAAGGAGACTTCGCAGAAGATCGCTGCCCGCGCCTTCTCGCAGCGCTACCTGGCCGACCTGCTGCCCTCCGTGTTCGACAGCCTCAAGGAGGGGGGCTACTTTTTTGATCCGGTTGAGAGAGGTTTGTGGAGGTTCCTATTAGGTTAACTCTGTTACTATGGGCGTCTTCTTCACAGTTCAGATGTATCTCCTGCCCACTTTATTTCCAAATGGGATCTTCCTATCTCTGATGCAGATTTAAAAGTCAATTGTAGTTGTTTTAAGTAAAAGGTGTTACTAATAAGTGGATTATAAAGATCTTGATTTTAGGATGCCAGTTTGCCTTTCTTCAGAAGCAACGTTGGATAGTAGTAAGAAATATGGACTTGATGCGAAAAAGTTTGGGTTTGGGACCCAGCCCCATCCTTAAATAGCTTTATGACCTTTAGTTTTCTTACTGTGAAATGAGGATTACTTAGGAGTTAAATGTCATAATCCATATGAATGTTTGTAAGCTATAAAGCACTGTGTATGTAAGTTGTTGTTATTAACTTTTTCTCAGCTGACTTACTATTCTAATCAAAAACCCCTGGCCCAGCCTGTGTGCTCAGGGGTTGAATGTCAACCCAGGAGCCAGTTCGATTCTGGTCAAGGGCACATGCCTGGGTTGTGGGCTGGATCCCCAGTAGGGGGCATGCAAGAGGCAGCCGATCAATGATTCTCTCTCATCATTGATGTTTCTATCCCTCTCCCTTCCTGTCTCTGAAATCAATAAAAATATATTTAAAAAATAAACTTTTCAGGGCAGCAAGTAAGGTCACTTACTTATTGAGTTAGGTGCCGGCACCGTCCCAGGCACTGCATTAGGTGCTGCCTTGAAGACCCAAACTGCCAGCTTCCCCGGAGCCCCTCCCCGCAGCTCATCTGGCCAATGGCGGTCCGGGCTGCCATTTCTCACTGCCACCCTCCTTCCTCGGGCTCAGAGGTGCTTAAATCCACAACGCTGCGTGCACAGGTGCTGTTTCAAATGGCTAGTAGTATTTGGGGCAGATGCTAGTAATGTGCAGGTTCACTGATTCCATATTCAGTTCAATGTGCAGAGGTCAGATTACACACAAATATTATTAGTTTACATTTATATTGTGCTTTCTAATTTATATAGTGTTTTTCACACATGATGCCATGCGACCCTCCCAGTAACTCTGTGGGGTAGATAGGGCAGGTTAATTCCCATTAATTCCCAAGGCCTGGCTCCCGACCACTCCCCCAGGAGGCGGGAGGCTCAGACCGGCCAGACCCTCCACTGCAGGCCCAGAGCGCTCTCCACGCCACCTGCCACTGCCCTGCTGGGTTTAGCATGAGGTTCTGAAAAAGTCCCTGTAGATCATTTAAAAGCTTGTACAGAGATTCATGCCTAGCTTGAAATTATTTACAGTAATGAATATAATATTCTATCACACTGTTGTCACCCAATTGAAAAATAAAAATTAGATGCCTACCCTCAAAAAAAACCTATTTTTGAACATTAAAATGTATATTATAATGGACCATATTTTTGAAAGGCTTGCATAGCCCTAGCTGGTTTGGCTCAGTGGATAGAGCATCAGCCTGCAGACTGAAGTATCCCGGGTTCGATTCTGGTCAAGGGCACATGCCCAGGTTGTGGGCTCCATCCTCAGTGGGCGGGGGTGGGGGTGGGGGGGCGTGCAGGAGGCAACCGATCAATGATTCTCATTATTGATGTTTCTATCTCTCCCTCTCCCTTCCTAAAAAAATAAAAATAAATAAAAGGCTTATACAGTAGTGGATTTCATTTCAGTTGGAACAGCTTTATCACTGTGGAAACCCCCAGTTTATAGAGGCCTTCTTCTCAGATGCCCTCTGACCTGTACTCTTCGGAGTCTTGATCAGTAACCATTGGCCCCAGGCTAAGGTGGGGGCGTGTTTTTCCAGGCATTGCTCAATCCCAGGTTGGCTCTGCATGTAGATTGCTCTTCTCCCAAGTCCACACCCCCTCCCACCCCCACCTCCTTACTCCATCTCAGATGCACCTGTAAAGCCAATTCTAAGGAAGGCCTCATAGTTTTGAAAATACTATTTCTACTGCAATAGACAGGAAATGGGCCACTACATATAGAGAGAATACGGCAAAACTAATGCTGTGTGAGTCTATTTAACATTTTGTATTAAGAAAATAATTTTGACAATATTGACATTGTAACCTTAAGGGAAAAGCAGATTCTTCCTATCTATAATGATTCATAAAAATTACTTAATGATTACAATTAACTTTTTTATCGTAGATATTGAGCTCGGATTCCTTCCATGGCTAATGAACGAAGTTGACAAAACCATGGAGCACAGCATGGTGGGAAGGACAGTGCTTGACAGTAAGTTATTTTATTTAAAAGTCTTCTCTCAAATTTTTCAGTAGAAAGAATAATAGAAGAAAGATGTTAACTTTACAGTTTTAGTTCTCAATTTTTCAGTACATCAGTTATATTACTTAACCAGCATGCACATTTTTACCCTCAATATTATTTTTTATTCTTCTATACTTTAATCAGAATTCATATCTTTTGTCGTTACTTTATGAGTGGTATCTTGTTAAAAAGGCATTGAGGATAACTCATATTCGATTCATTAAGCGGCTCAGAAAGGAAGAGCACTGGCCGTATAAAAGACCCCGACATGGGGGAGGGCTGAGGTCTGGTAAATATTTTATGTGCATCCACACATCAGCATTATCACCACTAAAATACAAAAAATCACAGTGACTTCTGTACATACAATTTTTCAGTGTTGATTCGTGAAGTGGTTGAGAGGAGGCTGAACACGTATGAGCAAAAGGAGGACAAGCATCCGTTCCTGAAGCCCGAGGACGGGCCTGGTGGTCGTGGACCCACGAGAGACCCCACGACGGGTGATGACTTCCAGGAGCAGAGGTCGCTCGCAAGCACAGATGCCCCATATGAGAAGCTAATAGAGGAAGAAGAGGAGGAAGAAGATCCGTTGGGACTGAGGAGATCCTTGGGGAGGGAAGAACAGTTTCAAGGCAGAGAATCCTGGGAGGGGTGAAACCAGCCTACAGCCAACCAGCATTGCAAGCAATCAGGTAATGAGGGGGGTCCCTCAGGCTATGCAAATTATGTTGAATTTAGTCAACGTGTCTTTTTCTCTAATGGACTGGGCAAATCGAGTATGTTGAAATAAAACTAATAGTAAGTAAAATTTAAATACTTCATTTATTTAATAGTAGAATATCAAGAATCTATAAACTAATGAGAATTATGCTTATATACAGGCTTCCCATTATCACTATATATAACTAACATATTTTTCCTTAATCTTCCTAATTTGTGGGTTTTGGGTCTTTTTAGTAAATATGATCTATAATGTTAGATATCAGAGATGTCAGCCATTGAGCGTCCCTTCTCTGTAGCAGCTATTTTCAGCTGGTATGCCGAGGCACACCAGTGGGCTGCAAGAATTTCTTTTTAATTAATTTCAGAGAGAGGGGAAGGGGAGAGGGAGAAACATCGATGTGAAGAAGAACCATCAATCGGTTGCCTCGTGTATATACCGGGACGGGAACTGAACCTGAAACCTAGGAAGTGCCCTGACCAGGAATCACACCTGCAGCCTTTCTGGGTGTAGGGGACGATGCTCTAGTCAACTGAGCCACCGGCCAGGGCAGACCTTTCAACTTTAGTACATACAAGTCTCATTAAAATATGGTCAGATATTATGAATTATGACAGTGCTATAGTATAGAGAATTCACATTTGACTTTCTAATCTGAACTTGTTTGGAGAATTTAGTGGCACTGTTGAAAATCAGATGTTTTATCTCTAAAGTCATATTACTGTTTTTTGTTTGTTTTTGGGTTTTTTTTGGTTAATCCTCACTCAAAGATATTTTTCCATTGATTTTTAGAGAGAGTGGAAAGGAAAGGGAGAGACAGAGAGAAACATCGATGTGAGAGAGATGCAGGGCCAAGAAACCTGCAACCAAGGTACGTGCCCTTGACCAGAATCGAACCCAGAACCCTTCAGTCTTCGGGCCGACGCTCTAGCCACTGAGCCAAACCGGCTAGGGTTCATGTTACTCTTCAGCAGTCACTGAAGTCTTCTCAGGTTTTGGGTAGATGTAGCCTATTTCTCTCAGAATATTTATAGATATATAAGCTGTAGTGGTTTGACATAACGTGCAGTTATTGACACATTTACCTCAATTTCTTCTTAAATTAGGTACCAAAAACGTGTCCATATTTTAACAATGGAGAAGAATATCTTTCTCCAGTTATAAAAAGGACTTGTACTGTATGACTATGTAGCATTCTGTGGTTCTCCAACCGTCTTCCCACCCATCGCTGTATCATTGACACCTCATAGCACCCCTTCTGAAAGTGTGAGTGACAGTGTCTGCTTGTCAGCCTCAGTCATTCCTTCGTTACCAGCGAACACTCCCCGAGTGCCTGCTGTAGAGATACATGAAACGGCTGCGGGTAAGGAAACCGCAGCCGGGGACTTAAAGGGAAAAGCCTACCAAGTGATGGGATGAAAGCTGGGACCCAGATCTTCTTTCTTCCCATCTAGTGGGCTTTCCTCTAAACCAGCGTTTCTCAACCTGTGGGTCGCGACCCCTTTGGGGGTCGAACAACCCTTTCACAGGGGTCTCCTAAGACCATTAGAAAACACATATATAATTACATTTTGTTCTTGTGATTAATCACTATGCTTTAATTATGTTCAGTTTGTAACAATGAAATTGGGGTCACCACAACATGAGGAACTGTATTAAAGGGTCGCGGCGTTAGGAAGGCGGAGAACCGCAGCCTAAACAACCTTGAGTCCTTGTGGGTTACAAAGAATAACGTTGAATAAATTATTGTATTCACAGCATTTTTAAAATTGGAATTGCACCTGTTATCCATTGCTGGGTTAGCAGTCTTCATAATCATGCTCAAATTTGTATGATTGATTGCGGCAAGAAGACCTAAACATTTTTTAATTAGGGTTGTTGCTGATTATTATTACTATTATTATTATTGACTTTGAAATACCTATAATCTTAAGAATGCTTTCAAAATGGAGCTGAGATGATCTTTTACAAATTCTAACCCTTTTTTACAATAATCCAGTCCACTAAGCACTTCTCAGGTGCTTTGCTAAAACATTCAGGCTTGTGCTCTATAATTCCATAAGTTAACTCAGTTTATTAAAATATACAGAAATCTTCCCTAGCCAGCTTTAGTTGGTGGTCAGAGAATCGGCCTGCAGACCAAAGGTTTGATTGCCAGTCAAGGGCACGTACTTGGGTTGCAGAATCGATCCCCGGCCCTTGTTGTGGTGCATGCAGGGGGCAACCAGTCAGTGGGTCTCTCTCATATCAGTGTTTCTCTCTCTCTCCCCCCTCCTCCCTCCGCTCCATACTCTCTGAAGAGATCAATGGGAAAAATATCCTCAGGTGAGGATTAAAATATATATGTGTGTGTATATATATGGAGAGAGAGAGAGAGAGAGAGAGAGAGAGAGAGAGAGAGAGAGAGAACAAAAGTAATTGAGACGTTAGGGCATTGTCCCTGTGAGAAAAAAAAACCCAGAGAAATACATTATATATTATCTGGAGAAAAAAATATTGAATGGGAATTTTCAATTTTCTCAAAGTTTATGAAGAATTTCTTCAAACACATGAACTATTTAGTGGTAAATCATAAGGCAATATGCTTAGGTTCCATATGTCTAGCTTTTTGTAACTGTAAGCAACTCTGCAAATGGATTAAATGCATAAAAATCTTCAAATTCGAATTGACTTTGCCCACGTTTGCTAATACTCTTCTTATGAGTTCTATTCCTTTCTGTTGTTTCAACTAACACTAAGCTAACAGAAGCTAAATAGTAATAAAATGGATGGTCTGTTGTTATCCCTGACATAACTTCTCATGTCACTAAAACAGATCAGGGCGGTAGAAGTAATTTCTCTAGTGTGGGTAGGCATCGTGACTCGAGTCTGTATTTCATAGCTCAGTAGTCATAGCCATTTACTCAGTTTATTTGGGATGAAGGCATTCTGAAAGGCTCCACATGGATTAATTGCCCCATAGACCAATTAGCACCTATTGTTTCTTGGTTGTAGTTCCTAAGTCTGATCAGAACCAACCTTTACAAGCTTGTTCACAGTCAGGAATATAAACAAGAAGGTTACAAATAGTGTGTCACTGTCACTAAAAAGTATTCCTAATGGTATTAGATTGGTATCTATAATTCTCACTTTGAATTCGGGCATATTTACCTTTGTGTTTTAGTGATTGCAGTTACCTTACAAATTAAAATTTAATAAATTGATAGTTTAGATGATATTTTTTTATTTTTCATAATCATGAAAATACTTTAACTGAAATATATGAGTTAAAAGATACAGTACTGGTATTGTAAGTTATTTATAAATAAAATCAATCTAGATACTTACAAGTTTGACATTTTAGGATAAAGGTATCTTAAAGATAACATTTAAGCAATTTTCAATCCATTCGGAAATAGAGTGTAAAACACAGTATGGCTCAGTTGGATGGGTGTTGTTCCATGCATCAAAAGGTTGCAGGTTCGATTCCTGGTCAGGGCACATGCCCAGGCTGCAGTTCAATCCCTGGTAGGGAAACTTGATGTTTCTCTCTCTCCCTATCCCTTCCTCTCTCTAAAAAAATCAATCAAAAATATTTTTTAAAAACATGAATATATTTTTACCACTATGTACACTTATAATATTTATAAATACTGAATAGTTTTATTTTTGTATAGTTGTATATATTATCATCTAAGATTTTATATTATCCTAGAGGCCCGGTGCACGGATTCGTGCACTTGAAAGGAAATTAATTAGAAGGTGGCCAGCGGGGTGGGACTGGGCGAGACAGGCCGGACACGCCCTGGAGCCAACCTCCCATGGTCCCTCCCCGGCCGGCCCCACCTGGGGTGGTGCCAGGGCTTGAAGGGCATCTGTGGAGTGAGCAGGGTCCCTCCTGCAGGTGGGGTCCCTCTGCCTGGCTTGCAGGGATCCGGCCAAAATCAGCAGTCCTACATCCCCCGGGGTGGGGGGGGGGGGTTCCCCGAGTGTGAGAGGGCACTCTGCAAAGTTGCTGTTGCTCGGCAACTCCTACATTGAGCATCTGCCCCCTGGTGGTCTGTGTGCGTCATACCCACTGGCCTTTTATATATATAGATTGACATCCATATTTACCACTAGGTGTCAGTAAAATCCTAAAGTAAAATTAACTTGCTTCCAACTTCATACATAATTTAATAACCATTAAAGAGACCTTAGTAGACAGAGTTCAAAAATAGATTGTATTCCTTAGAGTCTCTAGATTCACATGGAATATCTTTTGTTAAATATCATTTTTTATTTTCAATTACAGTGGACATACATCATTATATTAGTTTCAGGTGTACACCCCAGTCCATTACATAACTTATAAGTGATCATCCCAATCAATCTCGCACCCATCTGACACCATATGTCGTTACTGGAATATTATTGACGATATTCCCTATGCTGCACTTTACATCCCCATGATTATTCTGTAACAACCAATTTGTACTTCTTAATCCGTTCACTTTTTTTGCTCACCTCCTCAACCCCCCTACCATCTGGCAGCCTTCAAAATGTTTTTTGTATCAATGAGTCTGTTTCTGTTCTGCTTGTTCATTTGTTTTGTTTTTAGGTTCAGTTGTTGATACATATGTACTTATTGCCATTTTATTGCTCATTTTTTAATTTTTTCAGAAGAAGCACTGAATGCCTTATCTTGCCCTAAAGCCATCTGCCAGCTCTGTTAGTGGGGGCTGTGCAGGAGGCAGCCAATTGATGATTCTCTCTCATCATTGATGTTTCTGTCTCTCCCTCTCATTTAAAAAAAAATCAACATCTTCAGAGCTTTGGAAATTAACCAAAGATTTGCAACAATGAAGAGCACTTATTCAAGAAAATGGCTAAAAATCAGTAAGAACAGTAAGTTCTGTGGCATTTTAACTTGCCCTCATTCTTCCCAGCTCTATGTTAGCTTTGAAAACCAACAAACTCAGAACTATCGTCACTGAGGAAACCAGCAGCCTGGAGGGAGAAAACAGGCTTGGGTTTCCCCAAAAAGCCACATTCCTAGAAATTTGTCACTATTTGACCTGTCTGGCAGCTCCCCGGAAAAGTGCATTTACAGGGCTTATCTTTATTTGACCTGACTCAGCGCTTGCTCAGTGAGGAAAGTTTTAACACTAGAGCATTTATAAAATTAATTTTAAAAAAAACAACCAGCAGCACTTGTTTAATAGCACAGCTGCCTGAGGCAGAAATACCAGTTGGAACAAACAAGAGGCTGGCCACAAACCTTGAACGAGAGAGATCTGCGAATTAGATGCTCATCGGGCGCTTTGAAGAGCTTCACCAGTTCCTGGGGATCTGTATGCAGGGCGCTTTGTAGGGCTGTGTGCATGCCCAGAAAGTCCCGCGAAGACTCACCTCTGGCCTACCTTGAGGTTCTGCGTCAGCAAGAATTGAAAGCTAAGTCAGAGTTGTAAGCTGCTGAAATCCTGAAGGCATGTCCCAGCACATCTAGGGCCCATCAGCGAAGGGTGAGAGGCTTACTGGTTCGGGGCGCTTAAGGAAATCTGGTGACTAAGCTAACTGAGCAGAGACATATCTGGCAGCACACAACAAGGAATACAGAACTTACAGAATTTGGTCAGGAAGGCCATTGCACAGAAGAACAGCAACAACCACCCAGACTGGAGGGGTGGAGCAAGAATCTTATGTCAGAGTTACTACATTTTAACTCATTAAAGTATTAAAATTTAAACCAAAAAACTGGAACACGTGTGAAAATAAGAAAGAACGGTCCATGCAAAAGGAAAAAAGCAGCCAATAGAAACTGTTCCTGAGAAAACCTAGATTTTGACCTTATTAGATAAAGACATTAATCAGCTATTATAAATCTCCAAAGAACTAAAAAAAAAAAATGGCTAAAGAATTAAAGTATGAGAATGATGTCTCACCAAATAGTGAATATCAAGAGATAGAAATTATAAAAAAGAACCAAAGAGAAATTCAGCTGTTGAAAAGTATAATAACAAATGAAAATTTTACGTCAGGGCCTTAGTAACAGATTTGAACTGGTAGAAGAAAGAATTTATGAAATTGAAGTTGTCAATTGAGATTATCCACTCAGAGGAACAGAAAGAAAAATGAAGATAAATGAACCGCCTCGGAGACAAGTGGGGTGTCACAGACAGACTAACAGACACATAAGGGAGTCCTATGAGAAGAGAAAAGAGAGAAAGGATGTCTGAACTGAGCGTGGACTGTCACCCAGAAACAGAGTTTGCATTTCAAGCACAGACAAGGTAATTACCTGCTTTAACAAAAGAAATAATAACCATGAGAGAAAAATAACAGAATCCAAAATGTCCACAATTTAACATTCATAATATCCAGGATATAATAATAAACTGTCCAACACATAACGAACCAAGGAAATGGAACACATTCTCAAAAGAAAAGAAAATCCACTAAGTCCATTGCCAGGGTATTCCAGATACTGTGCCTAGCAGAGGAGGATATTAAACAGCTATTACAATGCTCCTCAATGAAGTTAAATAAAATGTACTTTCAATAAGTAAAAATTAAGAAATCTTAGGAGAGAAATAGAAATGACCAAAGGAAAAAATTCTAGAACTGAAAAATACATCTGAAATTTTTAAATTGGATAGACATATCAGGTGAATGGAAATGAGAATAATACGTAAGTATACTTGAAGAGCAATCAGTAACAATTATCCAGTGTGAAGAACAGGAAAAAAGTGAAAACTATAAGATCATTGATGAACAGGAACCAGAGTAAACAGAAAAAAAATCTCTCAGCAGGACATGCCATGCTCAAGCTGTGGAAAGCCTAACATATATATAGCAAATCTTGAGGGCAGTAAGAGAAAAAGGACAGATTACACACTGAGAAATGATGATTTAACAGGTGAATTGAGATCAGAAACTATTCCTGCCAAAAGAGAACGGACCAACATCTTGAAAGTATGAAAAAAACAACGGACCTGGAATTCTGTCCATCAAGAATGAAGGTGAAACAAAGACATTTTGAGAAAAGAGAAAATGGAAGAATTTACCACCAAGAAATCCACATCACAATAAATGCTAAAGAAAGTTCTTCGGGCTGAAGGGAAATGACACCAGCTAGAAAGTTGGATCCCCCAAAAGTAATAAAGAGAATGAGGAAGGTAAATATCTGCAGACATGCAAAAGATGGCTTTTTAAAAATATATATATATTTTATTAATTTTTTACAGAGAGGAAGGGAGAGGGATAGTTAGAAACATCGATGAGAGAGAAACATCGATCAGCTGCCTCCTGCACACTCCCTACTGGGGATGTGCCCACAACCAAGGTACATGCCCTTGGCCGGAATCGAACCTGGGACTCTTTAGTCCACAGGCCGACACCCTATCCACTGAGCCAAACCGGTTAGGGCTGGCTTTCTTCTCTCTACTTTTTCTCCTTTTAAATTCTTCCCAAGTCATAAAGCTGTTTAAAGCCAAAAATTATAAAACTTGTTCTTGATAATCAAAAGTTAAATGTTTTATTTACCCAGCAAATGTTTGAGGACAAAGTTGCATACCTACACGAGCCAGGCACCATATCAGCCTTTTGTATGTACCCATGTAAACGTTCCGCTGGTCCTGTAAGGTGAGACTCTCCGTCTACATTAGAGGAAATTGAGACTGCGGACTCAGGGGACTTGCCCTGTCTGCTTGGTCATTCATAGCAGAGCCGGTGCCTGGTTCCAGTCCTGTCTGCTCCTCAAGCCCAGGCTCACAGCCACTCATACTACACTGCCTCAGGAAGAGCCAGTCTGTTTGGACTGTAAGAGTTGAGGCACAGCTGGGAAACCTTAAAAAGTGCCAGGAAAGAGAGATGGACAGTAGGAGCCTCACTGTTAGCTGGAGGAGAGGCATGTGGCCCGCAGGGAAACCCCGACTGCAGAAAGAGCAGCTTCAGCAGGGTGGTTGGGGTTCGTCTGGGCATTAAGTGGGAATAAGCAAGAGGTTTTGGAGAAGAAGTATGGAGCTCATAAATATATTAGACGCATACTAGTACTTCATGATGGAAACTGGTGTGAAATTGGTTTAGAAAAGTAAATTGTCCGATTGGAAAACCTTAGAGACAAGGGTGAGATATAGCTGTGTGTGCGCGCGTGATTCTAGAACCACTTTCCAAAACCCTAGACCCCTCGCTAATTACAACCCTCTCTCCTTTCCACCCACTTCTTGAAACATGGATTGCACTGTCCTCCCAGTCTCACCTCCTCCGGGGTTTTTAGTCCATGGCACTCTGAACTTTGTCTTCATTCCCTGGAAGCTAGTCACACTAAGGTCTCCAGTGATTCTCAAGTTTCAAATCCAGCCTGCTTATCTCGTTGAAGTCCAAGTAATTAACATTCCTAACCACTCCTGTTTGAAGCTCAAATTCTTATTTCTCAGATCTCTGTCTTGGTCGGCTCCATATGCTCTTCTCTCTTTTCCCCTTTTCTCTCTCTCTCTCTCTCTCTCTCTCTCTCTCTCTCTCTCTCTCTCTCACACACACACACACACACACACACACACACACACACACATACACACACACACACCAGTGTTCTTCAAGGTTCTCTACTTCCTCATCTCTCACCTAGCATGGCTACTTTACCAACCCTATGGCTTCAACCCACCTGTACTCTGATGGGACCTCAGTCCTGGGCCCCAAATCTGTGTCTCTAACCATCTCTGGACAGCTCTGTCCAGACTGTAAAGAATATGAGGTTTTCTCTGCGTCCAAGTTATCAAGTCAGCCTGCCAGAGCTTCAAGGATGCTGGTAAAAGACAAGCCTTCTAAGTCGGAGATAAAAGGCAGTGGATTACTCAGCAATAACAGCTCCCAGAGTATCAGTAGTTTCACGCTGGTTCCCTGAACCCTAGTTCCCACAAGGTCAAATGAAGGTCAGGTGAAACATGCCCGTGCAGTGGGGTGCCCCATGGAAGAGGGACCCTGAGCTTAGCAAACTGAAATCTCACGGCGGGCAGAAGCCTGCTCTTCTCTCCAGAGGGAGACACGGTCTTTTTTTTCAAACGTTGTGTGGATTTCCTTCAAAGGTTGTTGGCTAAACAAACATCCCTGAAAAAACCGTCTCAAATGAAGGGCAGTCAGTGCCTTGCTCTCAAGATGTGCAGAAACTCAAGAGAATTGCTTCTCAACAAGTTGCGTTTTGCTATCGCATTGGCCTCTTAAGTTCGGTATATAGCTGAACCAAATGCGTCATCACCTGCTGAATCGATTCCTTTCTGTCCTTGATATATTGGACAAATAGTACCACCATTGACTCCTTTACACCTATTCCACAGCATAGGCTAAAAGCTGGGGAAAATACAAGACAAATCAAAAGATCTCAGTGGTTTAAATACAGTAGAACTCTATTCCTCTTATGCAAAACGCAGTTCTGATGCCCCTGAGAGGGTGACTCCTGAGCAGCTCCCTCCCAAATGCTAAGTTGAGGACCCAGGCTCTTCTGCCTGTGGCTCCCCGTCCTGCGGCTTCGGGGTCTCTGACATAATCCCACGTGCAGTCATCAGCTCAACAGGGTCCCCTCATCCTTCTGCTCTCGGTCACTGCCGCTGTCTGCCTTGCTTCTGCCTTAGCAGCCCATCAAAACTTACATCTGGCCGCGTCACACCCCGAGAGCCCCCTGGAAAACGCTGTCCTACCATTACGTACGAAGTAGAAAGTCCAAACTCCTTAATAGAACAGAGGGGCCCTCCCTGACCGGGTCCCTTCCTGTCTGTCCAGGCTCATGCCCGGGACTCTCACACACACACCCTTTGATCTTACCAAATCAATTGCCAACAGTGTCCTGGCCTTTACTTCCTCCTCTGATTCCCTGCTTTTGCACCTGTTGTCCTGCTGCCCTGTCACCACCCCCACCACATACACACCATTTGCCTACTTAACACACTTCTCAGTTTCTCCTTAAATACTCGGCTTAAGTGTCTGCACTTGGGGGGCGGGGGGGGGGGGGGGGGCCACTTACCATCATGCTGCCTGACTGTGTCGCTGAGAACAAAGAAATTAACCAAGTAGCAGTTCCTAAATTTACCTGTAGAGCACTGAGTCACTTAGCTCTACCCAACAAGGTAATTCACAAAAGCAAGGTACTGGTTAACTTCACTGATAAAAATGCTTTTGAAAGGAATATTTTTTAGTAACATCTGAAATGTGCATCTTAACGAAAACAAATGACAGTAGCAGAAAATGAGGAAAAACCAAAGTCGTGGGAAGGCGTGAAAACGAGGTCGCTATGGGAAAAGCGAACAAGGAGCTGGTCATTGGGCAACCATGGTTCATAACGTGTAAAATGTGCCTGCGTATCAAGGGGTCAGAAGAATGTAGAAAACAATGATGTGAGTGGGCTTGATACAATAGATCTGTTAAAGCTTAAGCCAAACTGCGGTGGGCATTCTCTGGCCAGTCCTGCGGGTGTCCTCACGCAGTGGGCACTGGCTGATGCCCGCCATGTGGATACTGGGAATTCAGGTCCAAAGCACATCTCGGTCCTCCAGGAGCTCACGGGATAGAGACTGGCCGGTGACCCCTGTGGCAGGGGCTCAAATTAAGGTGAGACTGGCGCCAGCAATGACCCGAGGCCTGGAGCCAAGCAGGCCACGCTCGGCCTGCTGGATGCCATCAGAGGATGCCCGAGAGCAATGCTGCCGACGCGGTGGCCTCGCAGCAGCACTGCCCCCCACGCCCCACTCTGGAGAGCGGCCAGTGACCAGTGATCCCTGTGGTTGTACATGGCCCTGTCCAGACAGCCCTCTCTGCCCCCAGTGTCTGTGAGCAACCTCCCTGTGATGGTGGAATGTTCTGGTGGAACATCAGAGACACTATAATTTTGACAACAAATTTTTTTAAATATGTTTTTATTGATTTCAGAGAGGAAGCAGGAGAGAGAGAGAAACATCAATGATGAGAGAGAATCATTGACTGGCTGCCTCCTGCACACACCTACTGGGGATTGAGCCCACAACCGGGCATGTGCCCTTGACCAGACTCGAACCCGGGACTTTTCAGTCCACAGGCCGACGCTCTATCCACTGAGCCAAACCAGCTAGGCATACAGGAAAAATGTTTATAATGGCACACCTATAATAAAATCATAAAATAATTTATCTCTAGAGATTTCAGTGTTTTAATGGCTTCAGTGTCGTTCATGTATAAAGTATTAGTCATTATCTGAGTAATGTTCCTATGAACTCTTAAAGAAAGGCGTGCATTCCTGTCGGGGGTGTCAGCCCGCAGACTTCCAGGGACTCCCTTGCTGGTCACCCTTCCTGTTCCTGAAAAGTGGGTCCATAGAAGAGCCACTGTGTGGTCTGTATTCTAGACTTTTTCACTGAGAGAACGGCCTGATAGTAAATGTGATTTTTATATGGTGCATATATGTATCTTCACAGGGCACCTCCTTTATTTATCTAAGACCATGCTTGACCTTTTACATCAATAAGATTTTGACCACAACGTTTTGAATCATCTGTGCTTTGCTTGGAGGGGGAAAGAAGGGATAAATGAAAATGTGAAGATTTCTATTTTGAGGTTGATTTACCTATTCCATTTATAGATGACTCATAAAACCCATTTTTTAACACTGTCGTTTTCATTTGAGTCAGAAAAATCATAAACCACTATCTACTCCAAAGAGAAAGCAACATAACAAGATGGCATTTAGAAGAAAAGGCTTACGATACCGCCGGTCAGACATGACCGTTAGTTGATAGGATGGTCAGGGAAGGGTCTGTGCACATGGGAGAGCACGTCTGTGCCTTCGGGAGAGAACATGGCCTGTTCCTTACCGTCTGTCGCTGATTGATTCAGCCAGCATTTACGCAGCGCCTGCCGTGTGTCCGCTGTGCTTGTGACGAGGACGCGATGGTGAACGAACAAATGGAGTGACTGCCCTGCTCTCTGGAAATGACCACGTACAGCCCTGCCCACCCTCACTTAGCGGCTCCGCCCGCCCGTGTGGTCGTTGTGAGATACACCTAAAGGGACTTTTTGAAACGTTCTTTTCATACCTGGTGAGCCGGCTGCGGGGCGGGCCTGGGATCAGGGTTTAAAGCTGCCCTCGTCAGTGGGCTGGGCAGCTGCACACCCGCAGTTGGAAGTTGGGAACCTCAGCATTGCTGCCTCTCGGGTTGTCTCCTAGATGGCGGTTTCTTGGTCGTCATCTGACCCAGAATACGCTTCCCAGTGTTGACATCGGACCCAGAGAATTCACAGCTGCTTACCAGACCCTAGGAATTCCCGCCAGTCTCTCAGCCCCCAAAGAACAGAGGCTGCAGGGATGATGGGCCAGGTACACGGTCCTCGAGGGACAGGGGCTATGGCCCACCACCCGCCTACCCCAGCCAAGTGCCACCTCGTGTCCGGTCAGAAGCGTGGGTGACAGTCCATGCCCGTTGGGGGAAAATGTCCCAAATGTGTCTCATTTTATTATTATAAATGTGTCTTACTTATCATTTTATCATTGTGACTGTAACCAAGTCATATCTTATTTACACTGGTGAATGGTAAGCACAAATTCATAAATTAATATGAACACAACATTCCCTGTTTGTTCAGAAATTTGGAAGAAATGTAGATTCTAATGTAGGGTTGGATTTACTTTAGATAATATTGGCCAAAGCAATATTAAACATTGCAATATTAAAATGGTATTATAAAAATTAATGAAGTAGTAAAACATCAAGTGAAAGAAAGTTATGTTTTGCCTGGCTGGTGCGGCTCAGTGGTTGAGCATCGACCCATGCACCAAGAGGCCACCTGTTGATTCCTGGTCAGGAGGCAGCCGATCGAGGTTGATGTTTCTCTCTCATTGATGTTTTTCTCTCTCTCTTCCTTTTCCTTCTTCTCTCTCTAAAAAAAATCAAAAACATTTTTAAAAGTTATGTTTTAATTGAGCAGCTTGGTCAGCTGCTCCTGGAACCCATGCCTCCCAGCCCGCACTGACTTGTTTAATCATTTACAGTTGTCATGAGGGTGGCCCAGCTCTAAAGGCCATTCTGTTAAACTATATCATAATCACGTGCTGAACACAGTGTCACATGTGCGTACGGAGTGCTCTAGAGGTACCCGGAGAGCAGGACAGCTCACTGAGTTTGTCCACAACAAGACTATCTTCAAGCAATAAGCCCGGCCCATTCCCACCATCCAGGCCACTAGCTATGGGAGGAGGCCAGCACCCAGGGGGAGGGAAAGTGTCTGGAGGCGAGAGCATCTTCAGAAACATCCCTAGAGCAGATGATACTCCTTTTTTAATCTTGTATCCCTACTAGTGGGTTTCCTAAAGTGATATTTTATTTTTATTTGTTAATGGTACCAAAGATGTCTGTCTTCATTAAGAATTATAAATTAGAATTAATATTATATATTATTATATAATCGGCCCACTCACCTCACACCCGGCCCACTCAGCTCGAAGGCCCACTAGCGTGGTACGCTTAAATACTCGTGGGGTGATTGATTACTCGTGGGGTGTGATTAAGTAATTAAGGTGAGGAGGCTCTGAGAGCTGCCAGTTGCCTGCCCTAGGGTTGTTTGCAGAACCAGCTGGGCCAGAGCCTCCACACCTGCCCAGGGATGAAGCTGCCAGCCTGTGCTCCTTGCAGCCCCCCTCCTGCCGCCAGGCTGCTGTGGCTGCCATGACACGGGCACGGCGCCCGCCCCGCCTCGCCTGAGCTCAATCCCCGATGGCCGAGACCCCATTGCCCCATTTTGCTTTCATTAAAAATGTTTGTGTATTTCCAACCCTCAAGCCACCGGCTTCTGCCAGCGGAGGCAGCCTGCACCCTGGGCAAGGTCACCTCTGAGGAGACCAGGGGCCTGTGGCTGCGACAAAGGTGGTTGTGAGCACAGGGGCTGAGGTTGGGGCCACTGGAAGGCTCCTGATGCTACATGACCTCTCAGTGGGCCCCACACGGTGAGCCCGGGATCCGTTCATGGTTCACCTGGGTCATCGGCTACAGCTGTTTAATGGTCTACCACCATAAACGAGTCATCCTAACAGCTCGAAAGCTATTTCTGGCCCTGATCCTTACCCAGCAGTCCCAGCAGATCCGAACCCTCCGCACCCTCAGCACACGCCCACATGCTTCCGAAGGGAAAAGCAGAATTAGAAGAGAGACTCCCCTTGTTTTAACCTTTCCCAGCTAAGATGAACAGCACATTGGGAGGCAGGAAAAGAAGACTGCTAGGACCTAATGAAAACGCAGGCCTGGCTGGCATGGCTCAGTGATTGAGTGTCGACCTAGGAGGCAGGAGGTCATGGTTCGATTCCCAGTCAGGCCTTATGCCTGGGTTGTGGGCTTGATCCCCGGTGTGGGGCATGTAGGAGGCAGCTAATCAATGATTCTCATCATTGATGTGTCTGTCTATCCTTCTCCCTTCCTCTCTGAAATCAATAAAAAATACGTATTTTTTTAGTCAAAGAGAGTTTGGCAGAGGGACTGAGGTGCAACTTCTCCTGGCGGAGGTCTGCCCTGGGTAGGCCCCCCTGAAGCTCTCGGTTTCTGACGGTGGCCTTGTACCTGTTACTGTAAGTGGTCTCCTCTGTGCCGCCTCTTTCAGCGCCAGGGGAATGGCCTGCAGGAGGAACTCTCCAGCAGGGCAGGCGTCTTTGTATTGAGTAGCTACTCTCTCTTGTCTGTATTTCTATTGTAAAAGTCAATGCAGTTCAAGTGCCTTGAACAGTGTCTGGCATGTAATTGACACCAGTGGATATTTCTTGAATAAGTAAATAAATTCAGGATGAGAAAGTTCACTCTGCATCTGAGCTGAGAGCATTCCTTTCTGACCCACCCAGTACTTTTTCTAGGCAGGGTGATTGCACATTTTGAAAAGACGAGGCTCTAGTGCGGTGGTTCTCAACCTCTGGCCCTTTAAATATAGTTCCTCATGTTGTGACCCAACCATAAAATTATTTTTGTTGCTACTTCATAACTGTGATGTTGCTACTGTTATGAATCGTCATGTAAATATCTGATATGCAGGATGGTCTTAGGCGACCCCTGTGAAAGGGTCGTTCGACCGCCAAAGGGGTCGCGACCCACAAGTTGAGAACCGCTGCTCTAGTGTGACACATGAATCAATGACTGCAAACAGCTCTACAAAGACACACAGCTGAGCGCCAAGACCGGCTGCCCGGGCACCGGCCAGCTCTGCCCCTGGGGGCCTGGCTCGCGGGCCTCTGGGTGCCTCTGCGCCCCCAGCACGCGGCCTTAATGACAGACCTTCCTATCAGGCCTGGCGCATGCTCCTAAGTGCTGGATGCCGCGTGCTGTGTCAGCATCGGCACTTTTCTGAATCCCTTGAATTTGCTGAAATCGGGTGTGATGATTCGGTAAAAGAAGAGCGTTGACTTCTCCCAGCAGGGCCCGGCAGGCCCCCCGACACCCTAAGCCTCCGAAAGTCTTCTCCCGCGGGCCCAGGGTGGCCGGGCAGCTCTAACCACTTGCACAAACGCCTGCAGTTGCTGCTCCACAGAGCCCAGCGCCGGGGAGATGAGTCACACGTCCAAGTGTATCCCGATGCCCAAGGCTAACATGTGGCCGAAGAGGCGAGCGTGGGTGCTCTCCAGCAGGTAAGCTGTTTCTCCTGCTCCTTCCAGGCCCTCCCGGCCCCAGGCGGCGGCTCCCATCGGTCTGGGCTGGGTCCCTGTTGGAGGAACCCAGGTTTTGTGTATCTGGTTAAATTCCATGTTTATTCTATGGCCACTTCTCAAGCAATGGTCCCAGGAGGGAGGACTGTGTCCTCCAGAACCATCTGTCCTCCGCTGCCCTGTGCAGTCACTGCAGGGCTCCTGTCCCACCCAGGCCGCATTCCTACACACGGACAGCCTCGAACCCAGAGCTGCGGTCAAAAGGAAAGGGAGAGACAGACGCAAAAACCCAACAGGTGCAGCCACTTGGGGGTGGAGGGTGGGGCACAGGTACAGTGGGGCCTTGACTTACGAGTGTCCCGACTAACGAGTTTTTCGAGATACGAGCCCTCTCTCGCCGATTTTTTGCATTGAGTTGCGAGCTAAAATTCGGGTTATGAGCCAGCTTCAGATACCCCACCGCTAGTTGGCGCAGTGAACGTCACAGTGAATGCCACAACATCAGCCCAGCATCACGTGTCTCACTCGTTCACTTTAAGATTTGACATACGAGTAATTTGAGTTATGAGCTCCATTACGGAACGAATTGAACTCGTAAGACAAGGCCCCACTGTACTAATCCCATGGAGGGGAGCAGGGGCTGGTTTTAGCCCCAGTAGCCATCGGTGCTCACCAGACCTCCGAGTCCATGGTTTGGTGTCCACCTCTCCCAGAATGCTCAGCATCTTCAACAGCAAAAATGAAGGTGGTAGGAGAAGATTCTTATGTCTACACCTTATGACACTGACAAGGCCATATGAAAAGATGTTCCCCAAACACAAAGCTGGAAACTCTCTAAGCAACTTCTTTATTTTTTTAAATAGGTTTTTATTGATTTCAGAGCAGAAGGGAGAGGGGGGGAGAGAGAAACATCAATGATGAGAGAGAATCATTGATTGGCTGCCTCCGGCACGTCCCCTACTAGGGATCAAGCCCACAACCCAGGCATGTGCCCTGACCTGGAATCAAACTGTGACCTCCTGGTTCATAGGTCAACACTCAACCACTGAGCCACATTGAGCAACTTCTTTATTTAAATGCATTTTGACAGACTGTGTAATGATGACATAAATTAATATTTGTTGAAAAGGAAAAGTGATCAGTACATGATACATTTTTAAGAGTAGTAGACGTGTGTGTATTGTATGATACCATTATTAAAAAATGAATAAAAGAATAAATGGCATTGGTATATGTATACAGTTGGTATATGTAAAAGTAGGTATACAGTTGTAATGCAAATAAATAATACAATAATTAATAAAATAATAATAATACTATAACAAACTCTGCTTCACATACTCACAACTGTAAACCTATTTTGTCCACCCCTGTATATGTAGAGAGACCTCAGGTATAAATATGTAGATATTAAGTCTATGTATGTAGTACTTTATTATTTTAGTGGTTTGTCGCCTCTATGAATTTTTCTTTATTTTTTTGCAATGAACATATAACACTATTAAAGAAAAATATATATTAGACACACACACACACACACATACACTACACACAACTGCCAAAGGCAGAAAGTTCAACCAAAGGCATCTGCTTCCAATAGAGAAGTTTCAAAACAGAACCTCTTTATTTAGAGTCCCTGTGTCTCCTCAGACTCCCTCCCATTCCCACTCACATGGTCAGTCAGGCCCCCGGGGGCATCTTGGTGAGACATGTGGCTGCCATGTCCCAGCCTGGAGCCCTCGGGCCGTCCCTGTGGTCCGTGCCAGAGGCTGCGACATTAGCCCATCGGTCACCTCTGCGTGCAGCAGCCAGCCTGATGCCTGGACTGGGAAGAGGTGACACCCTATCTATAATAATAAAAGTGTAACATGCTAATTAAACCAGACAGCCGAACGACCTTCCAGGTGACCTTCCAGACGAAGCTGGGGCTGCGAGGGCTAAACCCCTTGCACAAATTTTATGCATCGGGCTCTAGGAAAAGATAAACACGGAGGAGAAAGAAGTGATTCACTTAGACCACACTCCGTGGAGAGGTGAGAAGAGGCCAGGCTGCTCCCAAGGCAGGTGGGGATGCCCGGAAGAGCCGCCCCCGCGTGGGGATGCCCGACAGCCGCCTCCGCTGGGTGGGGAGCTGGCCTGGATTGCAAGCCTCATTGCAAATAGGACTCCGAGCCACGCGCCAGCTTTAATTACAGCTAACCTTCCGCATCGAGGCGGGTTGGCCTCCTCGAGTGGAATTTTCCATTCGACTCGCTGACAATGTTTTATGTCAAATAAGCTATAAAATGAGCTGAAAAGTCAAGGCTGCAACCAGGTGGCCCAAAAGGAAGACCAAGTGGAAGGTGGAGGGCACCGTTTAATAGAACCTCACATCCCTGGCATCACCCGTCACGAAGACGCAGCAGCAAACACAAGGACACGGGGAATCTATGAAACGCAGGACTCGAGGCCAGTTGGCCATCCTGGCCCTTGTCTAACCGCGACACCTGCGAGGAAACCCGCCCACGAATTCCCTTTCAGTGACCCGCTCCCTGCTTTAAATTCAAACAGCTGGAAGGAGCTTTCCAGAACTACCCGCGAGCCTTCGGAAATGAGAGGTGGCCTCCAGGTGGGGAAGGTAAGCATCTGTCCCCGACGGGACATGGTGTGCTGGGCCCTGTGCGCTCCATGCAAACAGCCGTTTGGTGAGCCGGGTGTTAGCATGTACTAGTGACGCCGCTTCCAGCAAATCCGTTTCCAAGTGTGCCAGGTGCCTAAGAAGGAAATCCTTAGAGCAGTGATTCTCAACCTGTGGGTCGAGACCCCTTTGGCGGTCGAACAACCCTTTCACAGGGGTCGCCTAAGACCATCCTGCGTATCAGATATTTACATGACAATTCATAACAGTAGCAACATTACAGTTATGAAGTAGCAATGAAAATAATTTTATGGTTGGGTCACAACATGAGGAACTGTATTTAAAGGGCCAGAAGGTTGAGAACCACTGCCTTAGAGCAAGACAGCCTCAGCACCCACAGTTCCCAGCTGCAAGCCACGCAGGAGGCGTGTGAATACACCGTGACATTCCACGGTCAGCACCCGGGGCCCATAGGAGGGACTCGGGCAAGGGGAGAGGAAGCGTTAAAATCAATGACGGAGCCATCAAACCGAGGGAGAGTCAGGCGGCCAGTGTGTGTGCTGGGAATGAGCCTCGGCCGGGTTCCCCAGGTTCTGCTCACGTGGAGAGGGTGACACGGAATTCAGATCCTAGAACTTACAACTACAGGTGGTTCAGGGGCAGGACCCCCAGTCACCACTGTTGCCTGTGTCCATGAGTTAGCTTTTCTTTCTTTTTTGCTCAATCCCTCCCCCCCTCGCCCACACTGTCAGACTCCATCTGGGAGTCTGTCTCTTTGCTTGCTAGTCCGGATGGCCCTCGCGGGTTGGCCTGAGCCCTGCCGTGGGATTTCCCTCTCGGGCGCCCGGCCTAAGCAGGGAACTGAGGCAGGGCCTGTGGGTCGGCCCACGTGGTCCTTGTGAAGTGGGGGCAGCTGCCTCCTGGCTGAGCCTCAGGGTGAAGATTCAGCCAAGGGTCCCCACCTGGTGGCTCTTCCGAGAGGGCGCACACCCCAGGGCCATCCACGCACTGCAGGTGCCCAGGGCACAGCTCTGGCCCAGCTGCCACCACTCAGCAGTGGGAGCCCCCAAGTCCCGTCTCAGCCGCAGCCTCCATCCTCCCCTCAGGTGGTGGACAGCCGTGGGGGCTGTTTCAGCCTCAGAACCGCCCTCCCCCAGCAGGCAGGGGGACAAGACTGTGGCTCAGATATCACAAACCGGGAGCCTGAAAGCTAAATTCTAAGTTGTTTCGGACCCCACTCAGTTTGTTTGCTTTCACTACCTGCCGACACTTTAAAACATCTCGAATTTTCACACGAAAACCTCACTTTCTATTTTCTAGTTTAAAAGCAGGTGCTCCGCCCGGCAGGTGTGGCTCAGTGGTGGAGCATCAACCTATGACCCAGGAGGTCATGGCACGATTTGAAGTCAGGGCACAGGCCTGGGTTTCGGCCGGGGTTCCCGGTGGGGAGCCTGCAGGAGACGGCTGCTGGAAGTTTCTCTCTCTCCCTCTCCCTTCCTTTCTGAACAGAGTGCCCTCTCTGGAACATTCCTGGTGCTGAGGCCGGGGTGGGAGTCAGGAGGAGGCTCAGGCACCTGTTGTGGACGGAGGAGCAGATACGGTGAGAAAAACCTCACAATGGCATTAGCGAGCACTCGTGCAAAACTTCGTAAGAGAGACTCTGTGAGGCACTTAGAAGTATTTCACCTTCTCCCATAGGAGGGAGGTGCGAGATTAGCCCATTTCACAGGGAGGCACCCGCGGGGGAGCCAGCTCTGCGACTCTCCCGGGTTCCTCGAAGGGGGCGCTGAGATCTGAGCCCAGGTCATGTGACTTCGAAGCCAGGAGTCAGGGAATGCCAACCGACGAGAAAAGGACAGAGACGGAGGAACTGGAAGCCAGAGAGATGCAAGGGAAAGAGCGGAGTTTAACGAAGGGAGCGAGCCCAGCAGAGCAGCGGAGCCGGAGCCATCGGGAGCCCTGGCTGGAGAGGCCCTGGGATCAGCCAGGAGGGCGAGCACCAGGCAGAAGGAGGCGAACAGGTGGTGAGGGGTAGCAGGCAGCAAACACCTTCTCCAAGGAGCTGAGCCGGACAGTGAAGATCAGCATTCACAACTCCTACCACGTGCAGTGGCTGTTCGGCCACCGTCAGAAGAGAGCGGAAGGCCTGGGAGCCTCGTGCAAAGGCCACCTGCCGCCGTGAGCAGCGGCTTCCTGAGGCCGCACCATGCCCCCACCTTGCCCCAGTCTCCTGGGCAGCACCTGTGGCTACGCCAACACCTGCCTGATCCACCGTCGAAGTCCCTTTCCTGCCGGCCAGTTGCTGGAAGTCGCTCCCCGAGTGTGATCTGGTCGCAGGCGGCAGCTCTCCACCGTGTCCTGCCATCCATCGCTCAGCTGCGCCAAGGTGCAGGCACCGACCTGAATGGCGAAGGGTAGAGACAGGCTGAGGTTTTCCCGAGGGGTTAAAGATGCAAGAAACTCAACCATCAGAAGCCACGATGAGGATGAGTTACTGTCTTCCATCCTTACGGTCTCTTCTCAGGGAACCCACAGAGCCGGAGAGATAGAGGAGACAAGGGAGTGAAGAAAAATCTAGGGCAACAAGGAGTGGGGAACCTCACGAGCTCCTGCATGCAAACGAGGCCCCTTCCTTCCTCCAACACTTTGAACGGGATCCTAAAGCCAATCTTTTCTTTTTCATTCAAAGCAAATGTCCACAGTCTCTCGTTTTGTAGAACAATTATGAATAGAATTGAAAATGCACCTCCGAAAATATTTTACCAACCGAAGTCATCAAAAATCTAGAGACGTAACAGTGACTCAAATGGGCTTCCCTCCTTCTTTTTCTAAACATTTGTCGATGTCTGCTTCGAACTGAGCCAGAGAAGGGATTAAACACAAGGAGGAGGGAGGGGTTGCTCAGAACAGTCAGTGAGAACTGGGAAGTGGGTGGTGGAGAGGGGACAGCCCCTTCTCCCCTCCCTCTCCCCCTCCCCTGCCTGGGGACCCCCACATCTCAGCAGCTACCCTTTTCCCGCCTGCAAAGGCCCCTGCCAAGTCCAAGGTTGCTCTGGAAGGTCAGCTACCATGCGGGTGGGTCAAACTCCCCCAAGGTCCCTGGGTTCAATGGCTGCTAAGTCTTTTTAGATGTTAATTTTATGATTCACCCACAGGCTTTCAAAAGAAAGAGGCTTTCAAGAAATGAAAGAATTAAATGGTTTTAAAGCCTGGCCGGCCGATTCGGATCAGTCTCTGGAAAGGTACAGAAGCACGCTGCCGAACTGGTTTGGCCTGGAACTGAAACCCGCGGAGAAAGTGTTTGCAATTCAGGGAGGCGTCCCTTCCGGAGGGGACTCAGCCGGGGCCTGGCCCGGGGCCCAGGGAGGGTCATGCGTCTCCCGAGATTGCGTCCCTGCCCTCGGGCCAGCGTCGCAGGCGACTGGAAGGAATCACCACACGAAAACCCCTGCTTTCAAACATTGGAGATTCACATCAAAGCAGTAAAAGTTTCCTACGAAGGGATTTACAGGATTGAGTTTCAACGCAGAACTATTTTTAACCAGTCTTGTCCCAGCCTCGGAGTTTTGGACGACACTCACACTTAACTTTACTGTGGAATTTTCTTTCCATTCCCAAGATTTCCGTGTTTGCTTGGTGAAGGGACTAACAGAAGCACAGAGGAGTCCCACAGGAATCTCTAAACTGCTGAGATGGAGGGAAAGTGCAGAGGAGGGAGGTCTCAGGGGACAAGGGAAAGGTTAGGGTGTCAACTCCATCTCGGCAACAATGTGTGCCCCCCCCCCCCCCCCCCTGAAGCTGGCCAATCCACAAAGGCTGAAAGGAACTCAAGTAGCTTCTCTTTTTTCTTTCTTTTAATTTTATTTATTTATTTATCCTACTGGGGATCCAGCCCGCAACCCAGGCATGTGGCCCTAACCAGAATCAAACCTGGGACAGAAACTATCCACTGAGCCAAACCAGCTAGGGCTCTCTTTTTTTAATTATTTTTTTTTATTTTAAACACATACAAAGGCATAAAAAGTAATACGATCCACAGTTTAAGAACTCCCAGTTTAAGAACTAAAACATTACAAAAATAGTTCCCCGTGTAACCCTAACCCTAATCTCCCTCTTTCTTCAAGAAGCCACTCCTATCTGGGATTTCCATAGACTTCTTGTACGAACTGTGTATATATTTCTAAACACTAGGTATTATTTTCTACATTTCGAAGCTTTATATGAATGTTGTTAGAAAACAAAATTCAACTGAGAACATTTGACGATCTCATCGGCTTTATTAAGAGGTTCGCGGAAAGGGTAGCATCCTACCCAGCAACTAGAAGGGCCCTGGAGGGGTTGTACAAACTGGGAGGGTTTACGAGAAGGGGGGGGGCGGGGGGCGGGGCACGGGCGCTGTTAGCAAAAGAAAGGAAAGGATCATTTCTGGGCCGATTGGGGGAAGCCAAGGGGACAGGCTTTTATGATGCAGATTGCCTCTTGTTTACAGCGGGGAGGGAGAAGGCCTCTGTGACAGGTTACCTTACTGGTGCTGGACCAGAAAATCCCAGACGGGTTGATTGTGTTTCTGGGGGAGGTTGAAACTGCCATCAGACCAGGTATTCAATCTAGGTTTGTTATCGTGGGCTTTTAGCAGGAATGACGGCCATTTTGGGCCTGTGGTTATGTGTGTGTGTTTTTCCCCATAATTCCTGCCTCTTGATCAGATGCTCCCAGTTTAGCTGAGAGATGTGATAAAAACCCAAGGCATTAGTGTCACTCTCAGCCGCTCTGCAGTTTGTGGGTCCTCGGTGTGGCATGGCAGTTTTACTCAATCTGTTGTTAACGAAAAAAAAAAAAACACATTGAAACCTGTAAAGAATTTTTGTGAGTTTATTTGAGCCGAATTGTGGACATATGCCGGGAAGCAGAAGCTCAAGGAATTGAGATAGTGCTCAGGAGAATGGCGGGTTACATTTGTATTTATACATTTGCTGTCAAAGGAGGGACGTAGGTGGGTTACATTAAATTCATTGGTGATAGATTAAGGAGGAGGGATAAGCAAAGCAGGGAAACCCCTGGGATTGGATAAAAAGTAAAATGATGGACACATGCTTAGGTGGGGGCAGGGACAATTAACATGATGATGAAGGAATTTGTGGTCTCTGTCCTGGTGCCCAGCACTTTTGGTTGTGCCCCAGGGGCTCCAGAGAAAGGGAAGTTACACGTTACCCAGACATTTCAAGGGTCTGTTATCATAGATGCAAAAAGACAGCTAGGCTCAGTTCAGGTAAAGGTTGACCTTGTCAATGAAGATACTGGCCTAGGACGTAATTGCCCACCATAACTGCTTTTAAAGTTTAATTTCAGACCATCCTTTGTGGTGACTTTAGGTCTCTGAGTTTGCAAGACCACCGTGCATGCCTCCCCTGAGCCTGTCAGGTCAGCATGTGGCCCCTTTCGTCCACACTGTGATATTTATTGGTCACAGTTCTCTTATCAGTGGGGAGCTGACCATGTCCCCACCAGTTGCCGGTTGCAGGGGGAAGTGGGCTTCTTGCAGTGTCACGAGGAAAGGAATTTTCTGAGACTTGCACGGGAGAAGGAATGGCATTTATTTGCGTGAAATCAAACCCCTAAGTTTCCAAGCCTCCGTGTCCCTCCATCCCGCCAAAGAAAAGGTCCAGCTGTGCCTTCAGCAGAGCGGGGTGTAAAGCCACTGCCCAGAGTTCTGCTCTGCGTTTGCACAGCCCCGTCCAACAGCAGGCCGCTTGGCTCGTGTTCCCAGGAGCAGTCCACTGTGTGCGGCTTCTAGGGCCACATGGCTGTGCAGGAAGCATGGGCGAGTGCAAGGAAGCAGAGCCCACGGAACGAAGAGAACGGCCAATTCAGGGTTATGAACCTGGAACGGTTACTGTTGTTAACTAGCTAGTTAATATTAATACTAGGAAGGGAGCAGAAGGGAGGACAAACATTATAGGCATGATCATCTGGGCAGCTTCACCAGGAAGCTGTAACTGTACACTCCCCAGGGAGCCACCGGCCCATTCCCCGCAAATCACTGGGGGAAGAGGGCCAACGAAGGGGGAAATGGGCACATGCGCAGGAAGTCAGGGTGATGTAGGGAAGGTGCTTGTCAGTCTGACCTGGGGACAAAGATCATTGGCTAGAGGGGTGGAGCCAGCTCAAGCCTCCAAAAAAAATCAATCTCTCTCTCTCTCTCTCTCTCTCTCTCTCTCTCTCGTTCCTTTTGCTTCACTCCTGCTTCCTTGCACTTCCCTGTGCTCCCCCTATAGCCATGCGGCCCTAGCAGCCACATGGCCCATGGCCATGCAGGCCCCACACGCAAAGGACTGCAGCTGGGAACACAGCCCAGCTAGCCAGGTGCTGGACTGGTCTGAGTTTCAATATGGGAGAGAGGCTCTGAACAGCAGCTTAAACCCTAGCTCTGCTGACAGCAAAATGGGACTTTCTCCTGGCAGAACGGAGGGAGATGGTTAATTCCACAGACATAAAGCTTTCCATGATGCCTCCTTCTCCATGGGAGCCTCAGGAAATCCTTTTCCTCCTGGCACCCCAAGGAGCCCACTTCTACCAGCAACAGGTGGGGACCCAAGAGTTCCCTACCATTAACAGAAGAGACCACAAGGGATGAACAAATGGTTATAGACCAATAGACACTGGTCTACCAGTGACAATCCTGTGATCTCGTGTGGAGTGAAAACACATTTTCTAAGTTTTTTTGCCTTGGTGAGGGGATCAGCCTGATGGTAGGGGAGGCTTTAATCTATCTGGAGCACAAGCATACTGCTGCAGGAACATACTGATAACTCACACTAAGGGCCAGTTGAATGAGTCCAGCTTAAATGCACGCTGGTGGATGAAGGCATACAAAAAGGAAAACGTGGAATTTGCCAGAGAACCTTAAAGAACAAACCGGCCATCTTGGGTTTCCTACACCCCAACTGTTCGTTCAAATGACAGCCATTGTTCACCCATCTTAGAGTCTCTGATTAAGAGCGGACTGCTGCCGTGTTATAAGCACAAACCAAAGGATGGCAATGAGGGGCCATTTTTTGCAGAATGGACTTTGTCCACATGCCACAACCTGATACTCAGCATCAGTCCTGATAGTGTGTGCCTCAATTTTGATGACAGACATCTTATGCCAGGACATCTCAGACTTCCAGGAATTTCACATAAAAAAATGTATGGAACATTTATAACACACAAATATAACATAAAGAAGGCGCGGTGTTACTTCTCAACTGACTATGCTTCCCATGTCATTTAACGTATCCAACAACCTACTTCGTTCAACATCTCCCTTTTTACAAGAAGAGACAGCAATTCTTGGATATTTTCCAGGTGTCCTCTCGGAATTCTAAGAAGGACGCAGGGGCAATGGCTCTTGACTGGAAAGAAACTGTAGGGAAGCTTCTATGGTGCTGGGAGTGTTTTTTATCTTGAGCTGTGATGTACTCATATAAGTTCCCACAAACGTGAAACTTTATTGAGTTGTGCATGTAAGACAAATTTTCTTTATGCACTTTATTATATGTATGTTAAACCTCAAAAAGTAAAATCTTCCCCCCAATGTGTTCCATTTCCTGTCCCCAAATGCCACTGCCCATGCAAACCAGGTTCCTCATTCCAAACCTTGAGATGTAATCAATACCTTTGTGATTTTTTGCCTATATAACCCTGGAGCTGTGACCATCTTGTTACTATGAGATTTGGGGAATGGCCCCTCATAGTCCCAGATTGCAATAAATGTGACTCTTTAATTCGACTTCTTGAGGCGTCCTTCTGTGATTCGCGGGATACATTACAACAAAGGCAGAGAGAAGAAGGATGTGCCCTAGGAGAGGAGTGGGAAGGGAGAGAGGTCTGGAGCACAGACACTGGAAAGATCTAGTTCAAGGTAGAAAGGAGGGGAGTGAAGGAGGGTGGGGCCGAGGGGGGAGGAAGGGTAAATCATAAATGCTGTATGCTAAAATATGATAGGGTTATGGGTGATTTTTATTTTTTGCTTGTCTGTATTTTCTACATTTTTCAACAAATGTGTATTATTTTTGCAATAAGAAAAAGGATGTTTTTTGTGCTTTACGTCAACGACATGCCATAGGAGGACGTGCCCAGTGTGAACAGTCCCAACAGATCCTGTTCAATTGTCATCATAAGTCAATGCGCCATGTCAAGGTGATCTTGGTTCAACCCACCCTGGTCTATGCTCATCTCGGGTAATTTGTCACCTTTAGGATTGAGCAAGAAACATGATTTTGTTGGGAGTTTCTTTTCTTGATAACAAATTACTAAAGCCCTGGCACACAGAGCTTCAAGATACCTGCAGCAAAATTCAATAAAACCGAGAGGAGACATGGATAAATCCATAGTTACAGGCACAAAGTTCAGCACTCCTCTCTCAGCAATCAACAGAACAAAAAGCAAATCAGCCAGGAGACAGAACTGAAAACACCACCGACCAACCAACTCAACTGATTTTCTACTACATTCTTCCCGAGGAACATTCACCAAAGTGGAACGTATCCAGGATCCTAAAACAAACCTTGATACATTTTTTAAAAATTGAAATGATTCAAAATACGTTCTATGACCACAATGGAGATCAGGAATCAATAAGAAAAAGGTAACTGGAAAATCTTCACACTTAAAAATTAATCAACAGACCTTCTGGTTTCAGCTCTTCTGGGGGCCCCGCACTTCTATGGGTTTATCTCCAGGAGCCCCACCGTGGTTTCAGGCCGGGAAGGGAAAATTAACCATTTCTACAACACCCAGTGTGGTTGCCGTAACAAAGGCTCACTCTCTTTACAGAGTCTTATCTGATTTGGAGGAACGGCATTTAGTCAACTCCAGCCCCATGAACCTTCATGTCTCTTGTAAGGAGATTAAAAAAAGAAAAGAAAAGAAAAGGCTAAGAACTGCTTCTGAAGGTCACAGCACAAGGACTCAGGTCTACTAAAAAAAAAAAAAAAAAGTGATTTCATTATATGATCAGAGAACACCTCCCTTTCCCTACACCTTACCCCCACATCAACAGGGCTCCAGTATATAACAACAGGGATTCTGACTGAGAGAGCTAGCTGCAAAGCAGACTCTATGTAAAGAGTCTTTAGGAAAACCCAAAGACAACAGGGATGCATCAAAAAACAAGGAAACTAGAAGAAGCCTCCAGCTATAGCAAACAATAATCACAGGCCAACTCCTGGTCCAATTACCATAAAACTTCACCCTAAAAGCCTAATCACCCCAGTTCCTATTGCCTGACCCATCATGTCTGGCGTTCAACAAAAAATTATGATGTATGTTTAAAGGCAAGAAGAAAATACAGTCTGAAGAGACAAAGCAAGCATCAGAACCTGACAGGTATGATACAGAGTTTGGAATAATCAGGGAATTCACAATAACTATGATATATTAATGAAAAAGTAGACATGCAAGATGCACAGTAAAACTATGATGAAATACCGCCACCAGCTATTAGAACCCTAAAATAGAAACAGTGATAATAACGTGTCGGTGAGGGTACAGAGCACCCGGAACTCCCACACATTGCTGATGGGAACACAAACAGACTGGCATATTTGTATAAAGTTAAACATACATACACAAATGATCTAGTAACCCTCTCCTGGGTACTTAATCCGGAGAAATGAAAACATATGTTTACACAAAAACCTGTACACAGATGTTTATAGCAGCGCAAGTGATGGTTGTCAAAAAGTGTCAACAACCCAAATTTCCTTCAACAAGTGAATAAACAGTGGTGCATCCATATGATAGACGAGCACAGAGTGATAAAAAGGAATGGCTATTGATACATGCAACAACATGGATGAATCTCACACTCAGAAGACTACCCACACTATATGATTCCATTTATATGACATGTTGGTAAAGGCAACACTGTAGCAACAAAGAACAGATTCGTGATTCTCCAGACGTGACAGATGGGGAAAGGCTATGACTACAAAGGTCAGCACAAGGCAATTTGGGGAAGGGACAGAACTGTTCTGGATCCTGATTACGGTGGTGGTTACATTATTTATACATGCGTCAAATCTCATAGACTGTACTTTTAAAAAACTCACTGTTCTTGTATGTTTATTTTTAAAACAAAATGAAATGAAGACATCATAAGAAACTGAAGAGGCAAGGCACAGACTAGGTTACCGTGGTCAGCAAACTGCGGCTCGCGAGCCACATGCGGCTCTTTGGCCCCTTGAGTGTGGCTCTTCCTAAGCCTTAGGAGTACCCTAATTAAGTTAATAGCAATGTACCTACCTATATAGTTTAAGTTTAAAAAACATGGCTCTCAAAAGAAATTTCAATCGTTGTACTGTTGATATTTGGCTCTGTTGACTAATGAGTTTGCCGACCACTGGACTAAGAGGATATATTCATGATGCCCAACAAAGATTCATATCCAGAAAATATAAAGCATTCCTAGAAATCATAGAAAATAGATAGATGAGCCCATTAAAAAACCAGATTACTTGAATAATCATTTCACAAAAAGTTAACCAAATGGCTAATTAGTTATTAAAGGAGTCAACATTATTATTCATTAGGGGAATACAAACGAAAAGCACTTGGAAATATTGCTACACTTACCAAGAATTGAAGACTGCTAATGCCAACTATTGGCAAGGAAGGATGTGAAGAAACTTACTTTCATAAATTGATTCAACCTTTTGGGGGAGCTGATATACAGTGTCTATTAAAATAAAACATGCATCTATTCTTTGGCACAGCAATTCTGCTCGTAGGTATATATCCAACAGAATTGAGTACATTTATTCACCAAAAGACTATATTAATGTTCATAGCCAAAAACTAAAAAACAACCAAAATGCTCATCAATGGTAGAACGGACAAATGAACTGTAGTATATTCATACAACAGAATACTACCCATCAATAAACAAACTACTGACATAAGCAATGCCATGGATGAACCTTACAGACATGTTGGGTGAAAGAATCCACAGAAAATAGCAACCACTTGATAGCGAACAGGCAACCTTGCTATACAGTAGGAGTCAGACAGTGGTTACCTCTGGGGGCCAAGTTTGAAGGGGGAAGGAGCAGGTGGAACCCTGGGGTTAGAGAAATGTCTTATATCTTGATCTGGGAGCTGATTACCAGTACATGTGTATATATACATAAAAGTTCACCCAGCTACCCTCTTTTAAAAAAAAAATATATTTTTTATTGATTTCAGAGAGGAAGGGAGAGGGAGAGAAACATCAATGATGAGAGAATCATGGATCAGCTGCCTCCTGCACGCCCCCTACTGGGGATCCAGCTCACAACCCGGGCATGTGCCCTTGACCAGAATAGAACCCGGGACCCTTCAGTCCACAGGCCTAAGCTCTATTCACTGAGCCACACCGGCGAGGGCCCACAGCTACCCTCTTAAAACCTGTGCAGTTTAATTATGTGTAAGTTATACCTCAATTAGAAAAAAGGCAAGGGAGATGAAGGAATGAAGAAAAGAAAGAAAATGGAGAAGAGAGGAAGTAAGGAAAGAAGAGAGGGAGGGACATAAAAGAAATGAACATGAACAGGGGGTGGGGGCGCCTCAGGAAGGTATTGGGCCTGAGCTGCTCTCTGCATCTTAAAGATGGGAACACTCCAAGGCTGGCCTCTGTGCTCAGGGTCACAGAGCAGAGTGTGGCCCGAGCAGAGGCTGGAACCCACGTGTGTTCGATGCCACAGCCTTAGCTTTTCCACCGATTCGCTCAAAAGTCACCTCTTCCTGGAAAGGTGACCCGAGAACCGCCTCCCGCCCCGAACTGGTTCTTCCTCCGGGGAAGGATGCCCATCTCATCACCAGCCCTCCGCTGGGCCGGACCCCGCCTCCCACCCACAGCTGGGAGCCTCCGAAGAGGGTAGAGATGCGTCCGTTCGTTACCAGTGGTTCTCAACCTTCTGGCCCTTTAAATACACTTCCTCATGTTGTGACCCAACCATAAAATGATTTTCGTTGCCACTTCATAACTGTAATGTTGCTACTGTTATGAATCGTCATGTAAATATCTGATATGCAGGATGGTCTTAGGCGACCTCTGTGAAAGGGTCGTTCCACCGCCAAAGGGGTCGCGACCCACAGGTTGAGAACCGCTGACAGACTTTCCTCCGGGGCTTAGCGGAGGCGGCACTACCATTTGCCCCGTAGGACCAGGAGCCACCACCGGAAGCTTGGTTCAAGTCGGTCCTTGAACTTGCCCTACGATCACGCAGGCCGCGGGGGGCGCTGCTCCCGAGGGGGGAATGTTAGGAGGGGAGCGATGACGCCGCCAACAACCTGCCCCGCCTACGTCGGGCGAAAACAGGTGCGCAGGGCCCGCCTCTTCCGACCCCACCCGGCCCCGCCCGCCACCTGCGCGCGCAGCCCCACCCCAGCGTGCAGCAAGGCGCTGGCAGCCAGGGCCCGCAAGGATTTATAAGGGGCTATTTTGGTCGCGCGCCCTGATTGGCCGACCGCAAGTGACGACACGCTCGCGCGCCGCGGGGCGGGGCGACATCCGGGGCGAGGAACGCTTCCGGCGGCCGCGCGGGTGAGTGGGACTGCGGCCTTTGGAGGCCGTAGACCCGAGGCCCCCACCGGTCCTAGGGGTGCCGTGCGCCCTCCATGCCCATCCTTCTGTCGGTTGGGTTATGTGTTACTGAAAGAGCCTGTGTGGGTCGGAAAGGGTTCTAAGAACCCAACACTCGTGATTCTGGGAGGCGGTTGCTGGGTGGTGTGACGCCTCACAAGCCTCGGGGCGGAAACGCGGCCTCACAGATGCCAGCCCGGAGCTGCGTTTCCTGTCTGGGAGCTGTCAGCTCCGTCTGCGGACCTGTCTTCCTGCCACCCTTACCTCGCCCGTAGCTCAGCGAGAATCTGTAGCCTCCTTATTTCTTGTGCAGACAGTTACCAGGCCTCCCTCTCTTCCTGCAGCGCTGCTGTCCACCCTTCTCGGAAGCCAGAGGAACAAAACACTCTTAAGACATCACAAAAGGATCCCATTTCCACCGCAGTCCCGTGCGGCGCGGTGCCAGGCCTGGCCTTCCCTGGATTCCGGCTGCCCATCACGGGCATTACTTCCGGGTCTCAGGGTTCTTCAATTTCTTTTGGTGGCAAACTGGTTTTGAGCTTCTTTGGGGGAAGTTACTGAATAAATACCAAGTGTGATTTTGAAATATCGAAAATCTTGGTCAGACTTAAACAGATAAGCAAAAAGGACCCTTACAGCCATCACTCCCTATTAAATGGGAATTTAGCTCTAAAGGAATTCTGTTAATGAGTTCTGTTTCCTCCTTAGAATCACAAATCTTGCCTTTGGTTGCAGAGCCCTTCATGATGGCCGCCTAGGTTTTCTGAGCTCACAGCCTTGAAGATCATTTGCAGTTGCATGTAGAAAGGACATAACTTAGTCACTATTCAACATGAACATCAATAAGAATTGCCACGTATTAAGTTTTTTATTTTTATTTTATTGATTTTTACAGAGAGGAAGGGGGAGGGGGGGATAGAGAGTTAGAAACATTGATGAGAGAGAAACATTGATCAGCTGCCTCCTGCACACTCCCTACTGGGGATGTGCCCACAACCAAGGTACATGCCCTTGACCGGAATCGAACCTGGGACCCTTGGGTCTGCAGGCCAATGCTCTATCCACTGAGCCAAACCAGTTAGGGCTTATTAAGTATTTTTAATGTGCCAAGCATTGTAAATGCTTAAGAGGTGCTTCATTTAATCCTTACAAAATCTCTGTGATTGAGATACTATTATTATACCCAGTTTTACAGAAAAGGAAATGAAGGCCCAGAGAGATGGAATAACTTTATGTTTGTATGAGGCAGTGCCAGGATTCATAATCCAAGGTTGTCTGACTCTGACACTTGTGCCCTTAACTACTAAGCTTTGTAGAGTTTCTTTTCTCCTGACTTATGTAATCGGAAATTCGGCCTTAGGCTGGAACAAAAGGAGGTGAGATCAGTCAATAAGTGTTACATATCTTCAGGAAGATGTTTGACCAGCAGCTGGCTTGAAAAGAAGGATTGCTACTCAGGGAAAATAATGGTGCCAGGGTCCTAACAGTCTCCACTTCCCCTGAGCAGCAGGCCATAGTAAGCCTGCAGGACAAAGTCTTTGGAAAGATTTTTGATTCTGCTGTGCACGTTGATATGGAGACTGGACTGTGTACAAAGGGGCCTCACATAATCCCCTTGGTTGGTTAGGAACCAGGAAGCAAACTGGCCATAAGAATGACTTTCGAACATTTTTCTACCCTTTCCCGCCCAGAGCTACCAGAACTATTTGATGATGCTTCCAAATCCATGTACAGGAGACACTGCAGCGGGGACTGCCGTGGAACCAGGCAGGCCCGGGTGCAATCCGCATTGAACGCTGTGTGAGTTTCCAAACTTCTTTGAACCTCATTTTCTTTATATGTAACCTACTTTGCTGTAAGGATTAAGTGAGATTAGTGAAGTTCCTGGATTAGTTTGTGGTGTATATTTATATACAAAAATGTTAGTTCTCTTTTTTGCCCCTTCTCCTGAACGTTTAAGGAAAGCATGTAGCTGTGATGACTATACCTTTATTGTTCCCTTTATAAAGCTACATACTGTACTGAATTTCAGTAAGATAGTAATTTATATTAAGGTTGTTTATCACCATTTATAACTTTAAATGTCCTTATTGACACTTCAACAACATCATTTCCAAATAACAGCTTCAGCTTTAGTTGTGTCTGTCATGCATTTAACAAATAGTTACTGAAAATATATTAGGTATAATACATAGGCTACTCTTTAATAGAACTTTCTGAAGACATTTCAGCAAAATAGCGTGGTTCACAAGCAGGCATTAGAGAAATAGACTGTACTTTTAAGGTATAATAACCTGTTGTTTCTCACTGGTCCCAAGCTCTAACTCTGGCCATAATTCTTTTTTTTAAAAATATGTTTTATTGATTTTTTACAGAGAGGAAGGGAGAGGGAGAAGGATAGAGAATTAGAAACATTGATGAGAGAGAAACATTGATTCAGCTGCCTCTTGCACGCCCCCCACTGGGGATGTGCCTGCAAACCAGGTACATGCCTTTGACCGGAATCGAACCTGGGACCCTTCAGTCTGCTGGTTGACACTGTATCCATTGAGTCAAACCGGTTAGGGCTGGCCATAATTCTTTTTTAAAAATATATGTTTTTATTGATTTCAGAGAGAGGAAGGGAGAGGGTGAGAGAGATAGAAACATCAATGATGAGAATCATTGATCGGCTGCCTCCTGTACACCCCTCACTGGGGATCGAGCCTGAAATCCGGGCATGTGCCCTGACAGAGAATCGAATCGTGACCTCCTGGTTCATAGGTCAATGCTCAGCAATTGAGCCACACCGGCTGGGCTGGCCATAATTCTTAATGAAAATAATTTAGTCTAGCAAGACACACATTCACAAATAAGGAAAACAAACACAAAATACCAAGTATGGAAGTAACAGTAGCAAAAATTAAACACATTTCTTTTAAAATATAATTTAGGGGATATTTTACCCTTTAAAAGTCTCTAATTTTATTAATTAATCTTGTATAATCAGTTAAACAGTTTGTTTTCATCACTGCTAATCAATCAAAGGGAGACTTTTAAGTCCTCTTTTCCAGTATAAAGTTATAAAATGTGCCGTGTGTGTATTGCACAGTGTAGCAGCTATTCAGTGAATATTATTACAAAAATGAAAACTTTGGGGGAGAAATGAATCTTTCTTTCCACTGGCCTCGGAATTGGGAAGGTATCAGCCTGGGCTGCCTCCATTTGGAAATGGTCTGTTTCAGAGTGAGGCCACCACAGGGAGACGCAGAGAGATGGGAGACCAAGTGGCATCATTGAGCTCCTAGATCCAGCTTTACCTGAAGCCGATAAACTGAATTTTTCAGTTTTTTGAGTCAGTAGATTTTCTGTCCATTTAAGCCTCTTGGGATTGTGTCTTTTGTCTCTTGCAACCCAAGAGATCTGACCAAAACAGAGGCCCTGCTACTCTGGCCTTGAACCACCTCTGCAGCCCTGTCTGCCTTGCTCTGGACACAGAGAACTGCCATTCCCCCAAAGACCCCCTGTGCCCTGCGACTCCTGCTGGGCTTTCTGCCGGGGAGGGACTCACTTTTTCCCTTTTGCACTTGCTCTCGACTCTTGAAGGTTCAGTTCGAACGCCAGTTCTTCCATAAAACCTTCCCCAGCTCCTCCCAGGGAGAAAAAAGAAAAAATGAAAACTTTGCAAGTCACCTCACATCCAGATATATTTTAAGTAAAATGAGTTTCCAGAAACTTGCAAAATAATAAGTTTACCTAAATGGTTACAATTTAAGTGGAGCTATATTTTCCTAATCCAAAAGTGAAATAGTAAATAGATGAGGCTCTGTGCTGGCAACTGCTTGGGAGTTTATAATGGCTGGTTCAAGACCCTAGCCAGTGAGTCTGCCATTCAGAATGCCACAGTCACTAAAGAGGTGCATCTATATATATAAAAGGCTAATATGCTAAATGTCCCTCCACCTGCCCAAACGGTTGCTATGATGCACACTGACCACCAGGGGGCAGATGTTCAATGCAGGAGCTGCTGCACTGCAGTGACTTGGCAGTGGCGGTTCTCGGGTGATGCACCCCAAAACCAAAGAGGAGGGAGCAGTGTGATTCCACCTTTGGCCGTGGGTTATGTTTTTACTGGGGCACTGTCAACCCTGAATCTGGTTTACTGCGCACTTGTGTTTGTTTTCCACACCCTGTATGACAGCAACTTTGCAGAGTGCCCTCTCACACTCTGGGACCCCTCGGGGGATGTCAGAGAGCCGGTTTCAGCCCGATCCCCACAGGCCAGGTTGAGGGACCACCACCTGCCAGAGGGACCCCACTCACTCAGCAAATGCCTTTTGAGCCACGTGTGGCCAGCCAGGGAGGGACCACAGGAGGTTGGCTCCAGAGCATGTCCAGCCCGTCCCGCCCAGTCCCACCGCACTGGCCACCTTCTAATTAATTTCCTTTTAATGTGCACGAATCCGTGCACTGGGCCACTAGTTCTATCATAACCTCCCTTGGCAAGATGAAAGCTGGGTGTTCCTGCAAAAGAAATGCACATTGTGGAATGAACACCTGACAGTCATTTCAGAGGTGCGTCTGAGCTGGGGAAGGCACTGGATACGGATTCCTCAAGAATGGCTGCATCCAAAGACTGTGCAACTCCAAATCCTTCGGAATGGAATACAAACATGTTCTCTGCCATTAGCTGTGCCTTGCAATATGGAATCTTAGTTATTTCCTTGACGGTAAAACTAAGGAATTATATCACATTGGGTGGATCTGGGCAGTATGGTTCATGATAGTAGAATCTTTAGCTGGAATCCTAAAAATGCCGGAAATGTAAGATAACCTCTTCTGGCTAAAGTCAGCAATTGTTATGGACATACATATAGTTTTTGGTTCCAAGCCCCTCTCCAAGGCTCACTTCAAATGACAGAGATCAGTGGCTGACATATTGTGGTGATTGTTGTGGGACTCTTGGCTAACAGGAGATAGCTAGATATACAGTATACATACAAAAATGCATGAATATATGACAGGGCAGCTTCACCGGGTGTATGAAAAGCCTGTTAGGCCCTGGCCGGTGTGGCTCAGTTGGTTGGGTGCCGTTCTGTGCACTGAAAGGTTGCCGGTTCGATTCCCAGTCAGGGCACATGCCCAGGTTGCTGGCTCCATCTCAGGTAGGGGGCATCAGGAGGCAACCAATGATCTTTCATTCTTTCCCATCAGTGTGTCCCTCTTTTCTTCCTCTGTCTCTTAAAAAAGAAGAAAAGCCTGTCAGGAAGGAACTGGTTCACACAACTAGGAATAGGTGGTCAAGATGGGCTGTTGTCAAGAGGTTTCCCAGGCATTGTCCAACAACTAGAAGTTTCCCGGGGGAGCCAGTGGCATTCATCCTAGACCTGGCCACGTTACAACTCACTGGCCAGTAGAAGTGTTCCTATCAGAGTAATTATTCAATTAAGGTATTTCAAACTAGGTATTCAGAACTGAAATTTCTGGTGATAAGGTGAACAATCTAAATTGAAAATAATCTCACTACAAAACACCTAAAAATGCTGGATAAAATATATCAAACTTAACTTTAAAAGCATATAGAAACTCAGTAACCTCGCATGGGGGAATATAGATTATTGGCATTTGTGATTTTAGGAAGTCCTACTTTATTTCTGTAAATAAGGTTTGTCAGTGAAAAGTGAAAGACATAAATCAGATTTTTTCTAAAAACATACATATATATATATTTAAATATATTTTATTAATTTTTTTTTTTTTTTTTTTACAGAGAGGAAGGGAGAGGGACAGAGAGTTAGAAACATCTATGAGAGAGAAAAATCGATCAGCTGCCTCCTGCACACCCCCCACTGGGGATGTATCTGCAACCAAGGCACATGCCCTTGACTGGAATCGAACCTGGGACTCTTCAGTCCACAGGCCAACACTCTATCTACTGAACCAACCCGGTTAGGACCATACATATATTTTTATTACAATGAATATTCCAGAAGTGTCAGTCTGCTCTAGGAAAGTACATGCAAAGATCAAAGCCAACTTCGAACAGGAAATTCTCGGGAGTAACAGTTATCTTGTCAGTGAAACCGGACGAGCCTAGAGTAATAGTTCCCTATGGGAGGCATCTGGCAGCAGTTCTCCAGAGGTTTGTAATCCCCTCTTCTCTCTCTGGCAAACTTCTACTCAGCCCTGGAGAAACAGCCCGTCAAACTGCTCTAACAAAATACCACAGCCTGGGGACTGTAAACAACAGAAATTTACTTCTCTTGGTTCTGGAGGCTGGAATCCAAGGTCAAGGCCAGGTCTGGTTCCAAGCTGGAGCCTTCCCACTGTGTCCTCACATGGTAGATGGGGCGAATTGTATGTCCCCCTCCTTCCTGGCACACCTGGAGAGCTGCACACCTATGGCCTGCTCATCATCTGGGGGGGTGGGGGGGGGGGTGTTATTTCAACATAAGAATCTTGGTGAGGGGGCTGAGGGGGGACACATTCAGACCATAGCACAGCCCGGATGTCACCTTCATGAGGTCTTCACTCTCGGAGGTAGTCAGCCATTCCTCACATGCTTCTGGGGCACGGAGCGCACTGTTCCTGCTCTGCCTCCATCACCTTCAGTTTAACAGCACGTTCCTTGTCAGTCGCCTTCAATGGCCCGGAAACAGCCAGAGGCAGGGACACATCTTGCTCATCTCCCAACACCCTTGAACTGTACCTGGCATATGGTTGACACTCAGTTGTTAATAACAACAGGATTCTATTTACTGACTGCTTATCCTCTGCCAGGTCATTTGCTAAATAAGCCAATGAATGCAGCTGCTAGAATGTATGTATACATGACCCCAGGAGAGGGTGGGGACCTGGGAGGCCTCCTCCCTCCAGTGAAAGACTGAGATGACTTAATTGTCATCTTGGACTGAGATTTGGGATGAGGAAGTCCAGGCTGGTGAACCTGGCCATCCAGAGGTCACAGTGGAGCTTCCCTGGGTGCGGGTGGGGCAGAGAGAGCAGGCCGTAGGTGTGGGGCTCTCCAGGTGTGCCGGGAAGGCGGTGGACACAGCGAGGACGGGTGGCCTGTGTCTCCTCACCGCTAAAACTGGGAAGCATCTTTGCACGTTGGCCACATCCTTGAGAGAGCAGTGGAGGACCTGGGCTGAAAGTGGCCACGTCAAAGCTTTATCGTTTCACATACAAATCTATGTGAGGAAAACAGAGAGTGCGGCCAGCTGGCCTTAAGACTGTTTGCCCTGCCCTGTTAAGAGAAGGGGAGGAGAAGAAAAATAGGATTAGAAATGCCAGAGACTTTGGAAAATAAATCACTGCTGTTTAGCTTCTGCCCATTTCATCAACATTCACGGTTGCTCTTCCAGAGGGCTGGCCTCGCTGGGGCTTGGCATCGCCTGACACCTCCCGTTTATCTCGGTTTATCTCTCCAGGGGAAATATTTGGGCTCCCGGACTGCGAACTGCACACCCTCCGCTGAGAGGACCTAGTACTAAGCACAGCTCCTGGCTGCCGTGGGTGGAGGCAGTCAGGGCGTCGGTTGTAGCAGGCCCTTGAGACACCCAGTATCAGCAAGGCTGACGCCAGTGATCCCCATTCTGAGTCCGGCTGCCCCTGGGTGGGAGCATACCCTGGGGTACTGAGGCTAAAGTAGGGAGGGTCTGCCATGCGGTAACATTTCAATGTCTGCACAGCCTTCTACCCATGAATTAGTCCCGAGTACCCTGAATACTTGCCCCTGTTTATGCCAGGAGCAGGGACAGTCTCATCTATCCGAGGCCCTGGGACTGAGACCTTCTGCCCTCTGGTCAAGGTCATCCAGTTCTCCTGTCCAGCATCACAAGGACCACAGATGGGAGAGGGGAGTTCCTGCCTCCCCGGAGACATCTGTTTTGACCTGTGTTGGTGCAGGACTCGGAAGTAAACAGGAGACATTCCACTGCTCTGCTTCAGCTATTTATAATCCTATATAATAAAAGGCTAATATGCAAATCAACTGAACGTGGAATGACCAGTCGCTATGATGCGCACTGACCACCAGGGGGCAGACGCTCAACACAGGAGCTGTCCCCTGGTGGTCAGTGCGCTTCCACAGGGGGAGCCAGAAGCCGGACTCATGGCTGGCGAGTGCAGCTGTGGTGGCAGGAGCCTCTCCCGCCTCCGTGGCAGTGCTAAGGATGTCTGACTGGGGAGCAAGCCTAAGCCAGCAGTCAAACATCCCACAAGGGCTCCCGGACTGCGAGAGGGCCCAGGCTGGGGTGAGGGACTCCCTCCTCCCCCCCCCAAGTGCACAAATTTTGTGCATCGGGCCTCTAGTTATAATAATAATACCGACAAGTATTCTATTCACTGACTGCTTAGTCTGTGCCAGGCCCTATACTAAGGCCTTCATATATCTTCTCATTTTATCCTCCCCGAAGCCTATGGAATTGGCATTACTATCCCCACTTTTCAGACCTGCCTCGTCGCCAGTTTCAGTTTCCTAGAGTCCATTTTCCTCCCCTGGTTCTATCAGGGTGCACTGACACACCCCTCCCAAACGCTCTATAGCACCCCCAATACCAGTAGTCCAGTGTGGTCCATGGGCACTGGCTGGGAGAAGTGTGGAATCTCAGACTCCCGCAGACCCACGCTTTCACAGACCCCAGGTGGCTCAAGTGCACCGAGCCCCTCTCCTCCCTCTCCATGGCGTATCCAGTTTCATGGGGTTCTAGAGCTGTTTGCTTTGTGGCTCTTTTGTCTTTTTGGAGGGATTATAAGTGGAATGTTGGTTTGCCCCAATCACTGAAGACAGTCCAAAGTGCATGCTGGGAATAGGTCTGACCATTTGGGGTCCTTGCCCCAGAGTGGGCACATGGCAAGCCCTGTTGAGTGGCAGCCTGACCGTCAGTGCTACCCAAGGGCGCAGTGGCCTCAGAGGCACCAGCTCCCTTGGCCTTTGTTTGGGTCCTGGAGGACCTCAGAGCCCTGAGGGGAGGTTCCTGAAAGAAACGACACTTTAATTTTTAAAAAATATTTATTTGTATCGATTTTAGAGAGGAAGGGAGAGGGAGAGATGGAAACATCAATGGTGAGAGAGAATCATCGATTGCCTCCTGCACACCCCCTACTGGGGATGGAGCCCACACCCTGGGCATGTGTCTTGACTGGGAATAGAACCTCGACCTCCTGGTTCATAGGTCAATGCTCAACCACTGAGCCACACCCACAAGACAACATTTTGATTTTTCTTTTTACTTTTTTTTTTTTTTTGACACTTTGATTTTTTAAATGCAAAGAGAATCCAGCCCCCTCGGACATTCCCCCTCGGGCTGCCCCCTCTGGCCCCGCCTCTCTGTGGCCCAAGCCCCTGCATTCTTGGTGGTGCTGCAGCCCGTGGCTCCTCAGGCCGGCTCTGCCGTTTCAGAGCCGGTTCATGAAAGATGGGATCAGTGCCCTCCGAGGCTCTGCCGCCTCCCTGCCCTGGTCCTTCCCAGAGCTGTCACTGCACTCAGACAGCTCTTGCTCGTTTTAACCACCTTTTGAACATGTGCACCAGCCCTGGGAGAAAAGTTATATATTGACTCTTGTCACTTCCTGTGGGCAGGGTGGGGCCCACCAGGGACTGCTGTGCAGCAGGAGCTGTGACTCACCAGAGCGGAGTGAGGGCCTCGGCAGGGAGGGGCTGATGTGTGTGGTCTGGGAATGCAGGTGTGGGCTGCACCTTCAGGAGTGTTTGCTGATCAAGGAGAGTTGGTGGAAGGCAAACCTGTTACATAAAGCACAGTGTGTGTGTGGGTGTGTGTGTGGTGTGTATACTAGTATGTGTGTGTGTGGTGGTGTATACGAATATGAATGGTATGTATATGTGTGTATGGTGGTATATATGTATGGGGTGTGTATGTGTGGTGTGTGTATGTGTGGTATGTATATATGTGTGGTGGTGTATATGTATGGGGTGTGTATGTGTGGTGTGTATATGGTGTGTGTGGTGTGTGTATGTGTGGTGTGTTTATGGGGTGTGTGTGTGTGGTGTGTGTATGTGTGGTTTGTATATATGTGTGGTGGTGTATATGTATGGGGTGTGTATGTGTGGTGTGTATATGGTGTGTGTGTGTGTGTGGTGTGTGTATGTGTGGTGTGTTTATGGGGTGTGTGTGTGTGGTGTGTGTATGTGTGGTTTGTATATATGTGTGGTGGTGTATATGTATGGGGTGTGTGTGTATGTGTATGCTGTGGGTGAGTGTGTGGTGTGTGCGTGTGCGTGGTGTGTTTATATGTGTGTACATGTATGGGGTGCGTGTGTATGTGTGGTATGTATATGTGTGTGATGGTGTATGTGTATGGGTGTGTGTGTGTGGCATGTGTGTGGGATTGTATATGTATGGAGTGTGTATGTGTGTTGTGTGTATGCATATGTGTGTGTGGTGGTGTATATATATGGAGTGTGTATGTATAGTATGTATGTGTGTGTGGCAGTGTATATGTATGGGGTGTATATGTTTGGTATGTATATGTGTGTGGCGGTGTATATGTGTGTGGCGGTGTATATGTATGGAGTGTGTATGTGGGGGGGTGTATGTGTATGGTGTGTGTGGGGGGGGGGCTGTGTATGTATATGGTGTGTGGGTGTGTGGGTGTGGTGTGTATATGTGCGTGGGTGTGTATGTATTGTGTGTGGTGTGTGTGTATGTATTGTGTGTGTGGTGTGTATATATGTGTGTGGCAGTGTATATGTATGGGGTGTGTATATGTATGGTGTGTGTGTATGTGTGTGGGTGTTTGTATGTGTATGGTGTGGGGGGGTGGGATGGGTGCGTATGTATTGTGTGTGTGTATGTGGTGTGTATATGTGTGTTTGGTGTGTGTATGTATTGTGTGTGTGATGTGTATATGTGTGTGTGGCGTGTGTATATGTATGGGGTGTGTATGTGTGTGGGTGTGTATGTATTGTGTGTGTGGTATGTATATGTGTGTGTGGTGGTATATATGTATGGGGTGTTTATGTGTGGTGTGTGTATGTGTATGTGTGTGTATGTGTATTGTGTGTGGGTGTGTATGTATGGTGTGTGTATGTGTGTGGGTGTGTATGTATTATGTGTGTGTGGTGTGTATATGTGTGTGGGGTGTGTGTGTGGGTATATGACCGCCCCCACCCTCTCCCCTTGGAGGAGAGGGCAGCGTTCTGGCAGCCTCTGGCAGGGCCGCAGGGCCAGAATGTTCTGTCTTTGGTGAGAGTCAGTGTGTCTCCTTGGGTGCAGCCCGAGGCTTGCCCTTGATGGGAATGCACCTCCTCTGGGCAGTGCAGTTGGCGTCAGAGTGCCCTGCCTGGCCCCCCACGAAGGCCAGTCCCAGGCTTTCAGGGTGCAGGTCTGAAGGGGTGACCCTCAAGTCGAGCCCAGGGAGGCCACTCCGCACAGCCCAGCCCAGCCCAAGGACAGGCTGAGCCAGCACTTGCATTCACTCACCTTTGCAAGACCCTTGAGCCTTCATGCGAGTGAGTCACGAACCCGAGGCCAGCCCAGAACCAGGCAGGAGAGTGCAGATGGGGAAGGTGGCAGCTGGGCGTGCCAGGACTCCCTTCTCTATCTCGGAGGTGGTGTCTGCAGGATCCAGAGAGTGGAGCTGGGACTAGCCTGTCTGGGTCCGGCATAGTTCTGCCACGCAGGAGAGGCAGCGCCTGAGGCAAGTTACTCAACCTCCTGGTGCCTCCATTTCTTCCTCTTTAAAATGGACAAGATAACATCCACCTCCTGGGATTGTTGTGAGGGTTAAAGGGATTAATTCCTGTGAAGAGCTTAGAGTAGTAGCATGTAGTACGCACTCAGTAATAATCGTTATTCTCCGGGAGTAAGAACCAGTGTCCAAAAGGGTGTCAGAGCCGTAACCGGTTTGGCTCAGTGGATAGAGCGTCAGCTTGCGGACTGAAAGGTCCTGGGTTCGATTCCGGTCAAGGGCATGTATCTTGGTTGCGGGCACATCTCCAGTAGGGAGTGTGCAGGAGGCAGTTGATCGATGTTTCTCTCTCATCATCGATGTTTCTAATTCTCTATCCCTCTCCCTTCCTCTCTGTAAAAAAATCAATAAAATATATAAAAAACAAAACAAAAGGGTGTCAGAAGCACCTTACTTTTCTTTTGCACCTTCCTTCTGAAACCCGAGAAGTTGCCCAAAGATTCTTCTACGCTGTCAAGGAGAAAAGACAGCCACATGCACCAGCTCCTGTGGTCCGAGGTGCACCTGTAGACTGCGCTGTGGTAGCAAAGCCCTAGCTCTGCTTTAGGAGAAGAACTCATCTGAGGAGAAGATGTTCAACCTGTGGGCTGGCTCTCGAGCCTCTGCGCTTTCCCATTTTTAGAGTTAACTTTATGATCTCTCAAAATTCAAAGAATATCAGCATTCTGCAACTATTCCCAAGAGTTTTCGATTGACATTTCTACATAAAACGTATGATTTTATGCAGGAAGGACAGGTCTCCAAGTGCATTTAGGTGTCTCTCTTTTTTAAAAAAAATATATTTTATTTAATTTATTTATTAATTTTCACAGAGAGGAAGGGAGAGGGATAGAGAGTTAGAAACATCAATGAGAGAGAGAAAAACATTGATCAGCTGCCTCCTGCACACCCCCTACTGGGGATGTTGTCTGCAACCCAGGTACATGCCCTTGACTGGAATCGAACCTGGGACCTTTCAGTCCGCAGGCCGACGCTCTATCCGCTGAGCCAAACCGGTTAGGGCTGTCTTGTCTCTTTTTACAGTAGCTGTGCTACCAATCACCACCTCACTATTTTCAGAGCCTGACTTGGATGTACGTAAAATTCATGTAACTGGAAGATGCATGTCAATCTTTGTGCATCCATTCAGTCGTCTACTCAACGAGCATTTATTAAGCATCTACTACATGCCACGTTCTGTGTTAGATGCTACTGCGGCTGTAAGGAGGCAGGAGATCAGGGCCCTGTCCTGGGGAGCCTGTAACCAGTACACAACACGCACACACATGCTGGGATAGAATCCATAAAAGAAAAACACAGAAGATATCATGGCATGTTCACGTCAGGATTAGTTAATTAGCTTGAAATTATAGAATCAAATCTTACAACATTTCTGAATGTAGACATGTTATTCTCTGTTGAGAAGCTCAGAGGCCCATTCACGAGTCATCTGGGGGAGTTTAGAGGCTTGGAGAAATCCGCAGGCATACTAACCACATCCGACAAGCCAAACAGTGGTAATCAGCTGAGAAAAGGAAAGAACTTGTCTCCTCAGACAAATGCTTTCTCAGGTTACGATGGAAAGCAAACACAAGAATTCAAAAATAGAACCACATTCCCTTTCATAACCGCCGTTTACGATTACAGCCCGAATTAGTGTAAACTCCTCGTGTACTTATTTAGTGTAAACTCCTCGTGTACTTCTTGTACCATGAAAATGCACTGCTCTCAGGAAACAAAAGGGCACTCTAATCCTTTAGAGAAAAGTGATTGTTGTCACAAGCAACCTGTTGCCTGGCAACAAAACAGCAATGCCTCACACCTTTCTCCCAGTCATGGAAGCACACAGCCTCACCCTCGCCTGCTCATTCCTCCTGACTTACAAACGCAGGGTTCTTTTAATAGGGTCTGTGGTTGGAAGAACTGCGTTCACAGTCCTAGTTTAAAACATGAGTCATTATGAAGTCCTGTCAATTGCTAAGAACATAATCAAGTGGTCAGAGCCTGTGAAAAAGCCACGACATAAGACAAGAGGACCACTGGGCTGGTTCCTTTTCTTTTTTTTTTTTAACTATACTGAAGGTTTCTCAGAAGTGTTGCTCTTTTGCCCCTTAGCCAGGGGCACCAGGGTGGTCCTCTCCTCTGGCTTTCACACTTAGTGTGAAAATGGATGACCTGGCCAGTTTGGCTCAGTGGATAGAGCGTCGGCCTGCAGACTGAAAGGTCCCAGGTTCAATTCCGGTCAAGGGCATGTACCTTGGTTGCGGGCACATCCCCAGTAGGAGGTGTGCAGGAGGCAGCTGGTTGATGTTTCTCTCTCATCGATGTTTCTAACTCTCTATCCCTCTCCCTTCCTCTCTGTAAAAAATCAATAAAATATATTTTTTTTTAAAAAAGAAAAGAAAATGGAATCACGCACCACAGCGTCCGATTCTAACTCCATTGGGGCAAACCCAGTCCGTTTCAATGCCTCATTCATGCCATTGCCCAGTCTTCCGTCAAAGTGAACAATTCCTGTCCCTGTCAAATGCTGTGTGCCACAGAGCCATGGGACACGATGTTGGGAAGTGCGTTGCTAACCAACAATGTATAGAACAGAGTGTATTGACTCAGTGATATGACTCACAGATAAATGACTTCACCCTCCGGACCTCACACTGGGTGTGCCACTGCTGTGGTTGACTCAGTGCTTAACCCTTCCAGGTATGGGAACTCCTCTCGCCTCCTTCGTCCTCGGTGGCCGGGGTCCCCGTGGAGGGCACTGCGGCTGGGGAGGATGGCCCGGCAGGTTACCTAGTCTCAGAGCAGGGCTCGTTGTTTCTCCATGTTCGCTCCGCTGGCAACAGGGGCACTGATTGTGGGAAAATGCAAATTGCAGCAGTTTGGCAATAGGATGTAAAAGCAGGCATCGCACACCCCCGGCAGCTCACGTTCAAGGGAAGGTTCAGCATTCCACACGGTTAAGCTGTCACTCCCTCCCGTGTGTTACCTTCCCCAAGCAGGCTTTACAGTGTGTTTTCTTGTCAGCGTTCTGAGGTCCTCACCCGCTCCCCTCGCTGAGGGCCGGGATGGTGGGGAGTTCTGTCCGCCCTGCTCTGCGGACGGTCCGGGAAAGGCTGTAAACACACAGGGACACCCCCCCCCACCCCCCCGCACCAACACAGACCCCTTCAGCTGCAGCCATGAAGGACATACTCCCCGGTTTCTTTGTGATCTGATGACTTGTCATTTTCTTCCAATCTTCTTTGCTTTCTGTCGACTTGCGGCAATAGCAAAGGCAAAAGTATTTAATTGGGCTCTGAAATGCGGGCCTAATTTCATTACTGCTAATGGAGGGCTGATGATTCCCGCAAGAATGAAGAAGAATTTGTAGTCTAGTCACAAGCTGGCCCAAGACGAAAGTAGGTTTGGGTTTTTTTTTTAAAGACATTATTTTTAGAGTATTTTTAGGTTCACAGAAAAATTGAAGTGAAAGTACAGAGATTTCCCATATACCTCTGTTCCTACATATGCACACCCTCCCCCACTCTCAACACCTCCCACCAAACGGTACATTTGTTACACATGATGACCACACACTGACACATTGTCATCACCCAAAGTCCATAGTTTACAGCAGGGTCACTCTGGGTGGTGACCGTCCTGTGGACAAGTGGATACTGACACGTGCCCATCATTGCAGTGCCATCCAGGGTCATTTTATTGCCCTAAAAATCCTGTGCTCCACCTACTCATCTCTGCCCTCCCAGCCCCTGGAACCCTGATCCTTTTACCGGCTCCGGTTTTGCCTTTTCCAGAATGTCATAGAGTTGGAATCACACAGTGCGCAGCCTCTTCAGATGGGCTTCTTTCACTAATCATAGGCACTTGCGTTTCCTCTGTGTCTTTTCATGGCTTGGTAGCTCATTTCTTTTTAGCGATGAATGATAGTCCATTGTCTATATACACCAGTTTATTCATTCGCCGATTGAAGGACATCTGGTTGCTTCCAAGTTTGAATAAAGCAGCTATAAATGTCCATGTGCAGGATTTTGTGTGGACATAAATCTTCAGCTCCTTTAGGTAAATACCAAGGATCACCGTGGCTGATTGTGTGGTGAGAATGATCAGTTTTGTAAGAAATCACCAACCCGTCTTCCAAAGTGACTGTACAATTTTGCATTTCCACCAGCGATGAGTGAGAATTCCTGTTCCACATCCTTGCCAGCATTCGGTGTTGTCAGTGTTTTGGATTTTGGCCATTCTCATAGGAATTCCTTTTAATTTGCATTTCCCTGATGACAGAGGATGTGGAGCATCTTTTCCTGTCTTACTTGCCACCTGTATATCTTCCTTGGTGAGGGGTCTGCTAAGGTTTGGCCCGTTTTTAACCAGGTGGTTTGTTTTCATGTTGAGGGGAATAGTTGTAAGGAGTAAGTTAATCTCTTCATCATCTAAACGCCCAGATGTGTCGGCTGTGCCCCTAGACCCCAGGACTCGCTTCTGTCCCCTCTCCCCTGGTGACCCCAGCAAGCACGTTACAGCTCTCATGCTCAGTTTTCTTCCCATAAAAATTAAGATCATAACAGTCCTTGTGTCGAAATCAAATTGTACAGATTAAATAAAATGACGTTGATAATGCCCTCAGCACAGTGCCTGTCATAAGGTAAGAGCTCAGGAAGCATTACTCTTTATTAATAAGAAGCGAACCGTAGAGTGGAACTATCAAATGAACCTGGACTATAGAATAGGAGTGTTGACCGGTTTGGTTTGTATATTGGTTTGCTAGGAATGCCGTAACAAAATACCACAGACTCGGCTTAAATAGCAGATTTTTTTTCTCACCATCGCGGAGAATATGACTCTGAGATCAAGCTTCCGCAGGTTCTGTTTCTTCTGAGGCCTCCCTCCTGGGCTCGCAGACACCGCCTTCGCTGTGTGTCTCCCTTCAAGATTCTATATACATATCTATACTATACATATCTATACTATACATATCTATATACATATCTATACTCTACATATCTATATACATATCTATACTATACATATCTATATACATATCTATACTCTACATATCTATATACATATCTATATCCTGCTCTTAATACAGACTCCAGTCCTATTAAATTAAGGCCCACCACAATGCCCTAATGTTAATTTAATTACCTCTTTAAAGGCCTTACCTCCAAATATAGTCACATTCTGGGAGGTTAGGATTTCAGCATATGAATTTGGGGGACATGGGGGGAGGAGGAGACACAATTTAAACTGTAGCCACCTGGACAATCCATCTACTTTTGTTTGGCTTTTTCATGGCTATAAGCTGAGCTTTGAAGAGACCAGGAAAGGGAATCCTCTCTGCCTTGCTCTGCCCACTCTGTGCTCCACTCCCCAGGGCTTGGCGCCGGGAGCTGGCACTGAGAGCTGGCACAACAGAAGCTGCCTTATGAAATAGAATCCAGAGTGCACAGCCCATGTGCTGTGGGTTGAATGTGTCCCCCAAATTCAAATGTCAGTCCTAATGCTCAGGCCTCAGAAGGCCACCCTGTTGGAGATGAGGTCCCTTCGAGGTGATCGGCGTTCAGATGAGGTCGAGGGTGGGCTCAAACCCAGTATGACTGTTGTCATCACAGGGGGAAGTTTGGACCCAGAGGCGCACATACAGGAAGAGCGCAGACTCATCGAGAAGCCAAGAGGGAGCCCGGAGCGACCTCCCCCTCAGCCTTGGAAGGAGCTACCCCCCCCCCCCCCCCCCCCCCCCCCCCCGACAACTGGGCCTGGACGTTCCTAGGGACCGTGAGGAAACAGTACCTGTTGTGTAACCGCCCAGACTGCGGAGCTGGTCCCAGCCCTAGCAGGGCCGCCCATGTTTCCTCATCTCACGGTTGCTAGGGTGAGCTGGAGATGCGACGTATACGTTTCCTATCCTTTAGGCTTCGGGGTTGGGGGAGTGGGGGGGACAACACAATTACTTAAAAAAAAAACATTTGGGTGCAGTGTGGCTGGTGTTCCTTTGCCTTGTTTTTCTGGAAATACATTTTCAGCTTTTATTTTAAGTTGGTGGCAAAACGCTGACTTCTGCCAAGAAGGAAACATTCTCTGCAGAACGGGGCGAGGGGCTGTTGGGCCTCCCTCAGCCTCCTGCCCCCTGTCCCCTGGCCTACTCCCCGTCCCTCTGGCCCCCCGTCCTGCCCCCACAGAGGCCTGGGGAAGGAGAATCCGGGCCTGCGCAGCTCAGTCCGCCCCACCCGCCTGCCTCCAGCAGCCCAGTGACTTCCCAGTTTCTGAAGAGCAGTCCAGCTCCCGCAGTGGCAACACCCAGGCCCGGCTCCTGCGTCAGCCATGGCCACGGCCACACTGGCCTCCCGCCCGGCTGGGGCCTCGGCTTGCGGTTCCTCCTGCCGGAATCTCTTCCCTCCCTGCAGCCCCGTCAGTCTGCCTCCCTCCCTTCACATCTTGCTTATTCACCATTTCTGCTAGAGCGCTTTCCTCAAGGACCCAAGTCAGGGCGAGTCTCCCTAAATTCACAGCACTAACACCACGGACGTCTGTCTTCTTATGAGAGGCGTCATTGCTCACTTATTTGCGCCATTGATACTTCTAAGCTCTCTGAAGCATGTCTGTATCCGTTCACTAAAATACCCTCGGCGCTCGGCACGGTCGGGGCTCAGGGACCGCTGGTTGACAGAATCAGTGAATGAACGAGGGAGGTCAGCGCTGACCGTTAGACTTTCCAGCCTGGGAGGCAAGCTGGAATGTTTGAAAATAGTAAAGTATTGGTGACTGTGGGCAATGTCAGCACAAATCTGAGTATTAGTGTGAACACAAACTGCAAAGTTGTTTATTGTTCAGTGACTCTTCTTACCTGTGAGAGTTAATTTCTTCCTCCCACACTTTGAATCTATTTCCTGGATATTTACTTAACAGTCTATTCACTACAAAAATCTCTCATACACAGTTAGAGAATTTGTAAGTAAGTCTGAATTTCACTTTATAAAATAATCAGACAAGTTACCATGACAAGTTACTAGATTTCACTGTTAGGCTAGGGATTTTCTAGGCCTTTCTAACTTAGTTTAAATTAATTGAATGAGTGTGAAGGACTGTAGGGCAAAGGTGTGCCTGCTCCATGATTTATCTACCAAGTGTTTATTGGCTTGTGCTGGGGTAGAGGGTTATGAGTCTAGAGGCCTGGCCCTGGTGGGGCTGCTGACCTACCACCGGGCACATAACTGTACACAAATGTTACCGCGGCCAGATAAGGGCTTGCAGAGGAATGTGCAAATGCTGTCACCTTCACGGCAGATGGAAAGCCCGAGACTTGCACAGTGACCCCAGCTCGCCCCATTTCAATAGGTATCACGATCGGAGAAGGAAATACACTGAATAGGACCAGACTGTCTGCCCATTTAGCAAAACAAATAACTAGATATTCATCCATCCTGACCTTTTGGGAAGAGCACGCTGATGCGGTCAGCTCCCATGAGGAAATCACTGCTGCTCCTTGTCGTCTCTTTGTGCCCCTATCCCTTCCTCCGTGGGCCCGGCCTTTCCCCGGGGTTTAATGATCGCTTCGCTCTATGCTTGGTCTTTTGGCACCGAGCTCCCTAAGGGAGGGGGATTAATATTCCTGAAATCGCTTGACTTGTCGGCGATCCTCCTTGATTTCTGTTGAAAATACAACATAACTAATTTCCTGTTTAGATATGTAAGAATTTGGAGTGAATGGGGAAGCCAGAATCTTAAGATACACATTCAGTCTTTCAATTAGGTTTGGGCGGTATATCCCGCACCTCTCTAAGCAGCAGGGAAATTGGGAGGAAGTAAAAACGTTAACCCATTCATCGCAAGTGCTCTCCTGGCTACAAGCACACGCTTTACCAGCCGCGTCTACTCTGACCCCATTGGGTAAAATCGCTCTGGTGAGTCAGAATGTCTTCTCAGTGGCATTCAATCAGAGGCCGGGAGGAAGTGAGAGTCAGACAGCAGGAAGAGGGTCCTGTGCAGGGGCCAGGAGTGTGCCCAAGAGCTGATGTGTAGAAACTTTTCTTTATTAAAAAACAGGAGCAACACCTTCTCAGTTCATTTCAAGTGACCTCAAACATTGCTTAGCCCGGAGTTGCTCAGTGATTACAGTTCTGAGAGGAGCTCCATATGGATTGGTCACCCTGGAAAGATTTAAAATTCTTCTTTTCTACTAATTTATGCATTCCAGCAGCTGATACGTATTTTGGCGGGAGGGTAAGGAATTGGGAGAAATGCAGGCTGATGAGAGGGAACAGAATTTTCTGGGTGGAACTTTTGGGAAAACTCTTTAAAAAGGGCCATATCACCTTTTGCCCTTCGCCCTTCCCTGACAGGATTCTAGAAGCTGAGCATTTACCTTGCAATCACCTGGCAACCAGCTTGGGGGACAAAAGCGACATGCAAAGGATCGCTAAACAGAAGGCTAGAAGGAGCCAGATGGGCCCTGGCTGCCTTCACCCCCCTGAGCCATCCATCCTCAGACTCCTCGTGTGGGGCACAGAAGCCAAAGCAGCCTTGGCGCCCTGAGCCAGTCTGTCCGGCGTGGCGTTACCCTCAGCCAAGTGAGATGCTCATGGTCCCATTGCGACACGGGATGCTTCTTCCAGATGTGAAGATGGACTTGGTGCTTAATAGGATGCAGGGGAGGGTGGCTGAGTCAAAACTCATGGTTGCCCTTTGCCAGGAAGGAAACTGGTTGGAAGAGAATCTAGTTCTTGCTCTTTCATTTCCACAAAGTCCAGGGACTGGTCACCCGTGTCGGGGCAGGGGACCTGGGGCCTGCAGCACTGACAGGGACTCTGTTTACTTACCGTGGAGAGGGACATGGCCCAGACCCAGCTCTCCCACTGCTGTCCAGGCGGCTAATGTGGTTCCTGTGGCTGTACCTCTGCAGCACCCATAGCACTTTTGTTAGGTTTAATTCTTTATTTTTATGTTTTATTGATTTCAGGGAGAGGAAGGGAGAGGAAGAGAGGCATAGAAACATCAATAAGAGAGAATCATTGATTGGCTGCCTCCTGCACGTCTTCTCCTGGGGATCCAGCCTGCAACCCGGGCATGTGCCCTGACCGGGAATCAAACCATGACCTCCTGTTTCATGTGTCAGTACTCAACCACTGAGCCACACCGGTCAGGCTGTTAGGTTTAATTCTTCAAGGTGCCTTTCCACAGCTTTCCACATGTGAAATGGTTAGGGATGAAAGCCTGTTCTCACAAGTGTGAGAGATGAAAGATTTGCTGTAAATGCCAGCACTTTGAGAAAATTCTGGATAATATTATAGAAAAGTCTTGGAAATTCTAGATAATATCTAATGTGAATTGTATTTTTTTTTTTAATTTTCCTTCTGCTCAGTCATTGTCTGCTCAGAAAATCCAAACTGATTGAAATCTGAGCCCAGACGTAAATTAGGAAGCTTGTTTGCTAAGAAAAAAATAATAACCAGAAACACCAATCAGAAAGGATATATGCACCCAGATGTTCATAGCAGCACAATTCACCATAGCTAAGATCTGGAAACAGCCTAAGTGCCCATCAGTAGATGAATGGATTAGAAAACTGCGGTACATCTACACGATGGAATACTATGCTGCTGTTAAAAAGAAGGAACTCCTACCATTTGCAACATCATGGATGGAACTGGAGAGCATTATGTTAAGTGAAACAAGCCAGTCAATGAAGGAAAAATACCACATGATCTCACTCATTCATGGATAATAAAGACCATTACAAACTTTTGAACAATAATAGATACAGAGGCAGAGCTGCCTCAAACTGACTGTCAAACTGCAGTGGGAAGGCCAGAGAGAGTTGGGGGGCAGGAGGGAGGGGAGTAAGAGATCAACCGAAGGACTTGTATGCATGCATATAAGCATAACTAATGGACATAAGACACTGGGGGGTAACGGAGGGTAGGGGTTTGTCAAGGGCGGGGGGGAAAAAAGGACACTTATGTAATACCCTTTGTAATACTTTAAGCGAAAAAAAAAAATATATCAGTATTTCTGTACGTGGACAATTATCCCTTTGCAACGACTTAAACTTGTAATAATTTTTAAAAACTCATCACTTTTAAAAGTGAAAGAGACTTGGAAATAGATAGAGGTGGTGGTCGCACAACATTTTGAATGTACTGAATGCCACTAATTGGTTCACCTTTAAAAGGGTTAATTTACATCATGTGAATTTACATCATCTTAATAAAACTTTTTAAATGTGCGTGCATATATAGAGAACAAGAGAAGTATTATAAAAAAAAAAAAAAGAAAAAAATAATAATCACGTGCCTCACAGGTGATCTTAGGTTTTGGACCAGACACACACGCAAATAGCACATGTGGAGAACATAAGCTGGTCCAAGGTGCCACGCACACTTACGTTCATCTTCGTCGTCGGTGTGACCAATTCCAGGCCAACAGTATTTCTTAGAGCAGGGGTCCTCAAACTATGGCCCGCGGGCCACATGCAAATACAAATATTGTATTTGTTCCCGTTTTTTTTTTTTTTTTTACTTCAAAATAAGATATGTGCAGTGTGCATAGGAATTTGTTCATAGTTTTTTTTTAAACTATAGTCCAGCCCTCCAACGGTCTGAGGGACAGTGAACTGGCCCCCTGTTTAAAAAGTTTGAGGACCCCTGTCTTAAAGGATTGGCTTATGTCATCTTTCAGATACCCTAGCAATGGAAGTATTGGCAAAACAGGGTTTTAAAAAATTACTAATGTATTTGTCTGAGCTTTCTTCTTTCAGTAAAAGCACCGATATGCATTCTAAATGTCCTTTCATAGAACCTATTGGAGATGATGCTTACACGTCGTGGTCCAGGATTTAAAAGGGAGGTTGCAACAATGCTCTGTGGTCCTGATGCTTCAGTGAGGGTGTGATCCGCAGACCCACACCCAGGCTCAGATCAGTCACAATAACCTGCAGCGGCTCAGTTTTAAAGGCCTTGTGTTACTGCGGAGTCTCAGTTCACTTTACCTGAGAGATCCAGGGCGGTGGCCAAGCTGGACGCAGTAGCTCCAGCAATGTCCTCTGGCCCCCCACCTCTCTCTCTTCACTTGGTTGTACTTTCTTCCATTTTTACTTAACTGTCACCTGGGTCACGCTGACATCCCAAGAGCTGGAAGTCCTTTTTTAAGCTCCCCAAGAGTTAAAAAAATAAAAGAAAATGATAGAGAATCAAGTCCCACTGGGGGAACTGAGAATGACTGTTGAAACCAGTCACTGTGGAGGAGAGATTTGCCTACTCATTGGCCATGTCCGGGTCAGACGCCTGAACTTAGAGCTGGGGTTCGAGTCAGCTCACCAACCGTGTGGGCCAATGATGGGAACAAGGATTGGCTGTGTTCCTGGAAGAAGGGGAAGAATGTTGGGTAAAGTTAAGATATCACTGTTCTAGGCTCAACTAGCACTCTGTGGCTACAACACCTTTCATTGTACTGTTTTGTTATTTTTCTCTATTCCTTGTTAAATTGTAAATGCCTCGAATTATGCTAAACCATGTCTTTAATTTTCTGAGGAACACGATTATTTGTTACGGCCACCTCTTCCCTCCTGACTCTCTGCTTTGGACAGTGACTAGTATTCCGCTGGCGCTCATCGAATGGTATTTGGATGGATGATAGTATGATAGTGGCAAGAACAGCTGCAAGTTATTACTGCAAGTGACAGGGAGATGAGCGTCGGCGAAAGGCTTGCTACTTTCAGTTCATACCACTTCCTGGTTCCCTTTAAGGCAGACGGAGTATCTTCCATGTGATCTGAAATTATCTAACATTTGTAAGTTACAGGGTTCCTTTATAGTTTGTGGGCAGCTAACATCCCCCCTGACATGGGTCAGAATTAAATACACCCATATTTGCACTTAATGACAAAACAAAAATAGACAAGAACAAGAAATACAACCATTAATATTAGGAAATAACATGACATATTATTTTATTTTTTGAGGTTTTTAAAATTGTGGTTAAAAATGAGGTAGAATTGACCATCATAACCATTTTAAGAGCACAGCACAGCCGTGTTAACTGTGCAGACACTACTGTGCAACAGGTCTCTAGAACTTCCTGTCTTGCAGAACTGAAACTATGCTCATTGCATAGCAGCCCTCCCCCCGCCACCCCGCCCCACCCCGGCTTCTCCCCCTCCAGCCCAACAACCACCCTTCTACTTTCTGTTTCTAAGAGTCTGACTAGTTAGCACCTCAGATAAGAGGAATCACTTCCACATACTTGCCTTTGTGTGGCTGGTTTGTTTCACGTAGGGGTCACTGATGTCCATGTCCTGCGGGTTCGTCCACGTTGTCGCATGTGGCAGGGTTGCTCTCTCTCTCTTCAAGGCTGAATAATACTCCACTGCGCGCACAGGCCACGTTCCCTTTATCTGTTGACGGGCATTTATTTGTTTCCACGTCTTGGCGATGGGGAATGATGCTGCGTTAACACCAGCGTGCCAGTCTCTTCAAATCCTGTCTCCAGTTCTCTCGGGGTGGGGTGGGGGCACGCTGCAGTGGGAGCTGAGGGAGGTGGCCTGTTTCTGAGGAAGCACTGTCTTGCTTTCAGAGCATTGCAGTGTTTACGTCCCCAGGTGGGGACGGGGCTTCAGTGTCTCCACATCCTCGCCAGCGCCTGTTCTTTCTGCTTTTTGTTTTGTTTTGTTTTGTTTTTTTGATGGAGGCCATTCCTAAGGGGTATGAGGCGATATCTCATTATGGCTTTGATTTGTTGAAAATGTATTGAAATGGTTTTCTGAAAGGAGTTGCCATGTTCACCTAGAATGCCACTGTGATGAACATAATAGGTGTGGGGACCTGCCGACAGTACTGACCTCATCCTGGCTGCCATCCAAGCTTCAGGTGAAGTTTTAGGGACTTTTTACTGTGAATTAAATGCTCTCCAATAGGCTCTATATTTACCGTGTGGTTTATCGGTGAGATGATTGGTCAGCTTCTGCTAATAATTATCTAGGCTTCTGAATGTGGAATTCAGCACTTTTACAAAATCCTGTTAAGACAATATAATCTCATGCCCTGTATTGCAGAGCTACACTTGCCTGAGTAAATGCAAATGCAGTAAATAAGCCAGAATGGAAACAATGCAGCAATCACGGTAGCACTCGGATCCAGGCCATGCCAGTCCGGGCTTGCTTTCCTGACTCACTGCAGTTTGCTGTCCCTTCTCTTTACAGGCCCCGATCTCTCCCCCACGAGAAAAAGGACGTCGGGCGCTCTTCTTGCCCCAAAGGATGTGAGCTCTTTATTCTTGGACCTCATCGCACTCTGCACCCCCGGCAGCCCCCCTGGGTGTCTGTGCACATCTGTTCTTGCCCTCCTGGCTCTACTGGAGACACACATTGAACAGCAAAGCTGCTCGCTTTGTGCAGTGTCGGTGTTGAGCCCCACACGCCCCCTGACGCAGTGATGTCTGACTCAGCCGTGTGGGTCTGGGCTGAAATTCCATCATGAACTTCTTTCCTGAAAATCCGCATAATTTTGTGTATCTCCTTGAAACTTAAAGGAGTTGCTGGTGAGCTTCTCCGTGGAAGGACTTGTTTTGTTTGAAGTCCAAGGAGGCCACACAGGCCAGTCAGAGTTTGTTCTTAAGCAGAGGAAACCCCTGGAAGGAAGCACATGACGTGGGTGTGGATGAAATACAGGGTAAGCGATGCAGGTCTGAGCCTGTGGCCGATGAACACCGGGCCGTAGACATACTCCCTCGTTTCTAATAGTAATTTTTCACTTCTTGTTGTAAAAATGAAAATCACAACAGAGCAAAGCTGTGGCCGTGCTCGACACGTTGTCACGTGCTGTGGAAACGCATCTTCAAGGATGCAACCGCGGGACATACATACTAACAGCTGGCACCTCAACCGTGTTCTTTCTTGATGCGGCCGATGGGATCAGCGCCACTGGGCAGAGGAGGAGACTTGGGTCACGAGGTCGCCCAGCTCCTCCAGGTGGAGTTCTGTCTTGGACGCGGGCGCTGGTGCCACCTCCTCGCTGTGCCCACACCGGCCTCTTCCTGGAGGAGAATCTGGGCTTCACCGAAACCAGGAGGGTCCCGAACTCCAGCCACGCTCTGGTTGCGCACGTTCATTCCCGCTGAATATATTCCACCAGAAAGATGCTTGTCTCCTCTGGCCCCTGTGTCCCCGGCCCTCTGCATGCTCGCGCGTGCACACATGCACACGCACACGCACACACACACACACACACATATTCACACTCTCACACACGCACAGCCTAGAGAACAAGAACAGGGTGTGGAGTCCCTGTCTGCTCCAACCTCACATTCCCACAGAGCCAGCCAGGATTCCATGCTTCGTGGGGGCCGTGTGTGTGTGTGTGTGTGTGTGTGTGTGCGCGCGCGCGCCAGAAATCTCCCTCCATCAGAGCAGGGAAGGGCAGCTGCCACAGGCCACCTCAGCCATTCCCACGATGCCCGGGAGCTGCAGGTTCTCAGGGCCGTGGCCACGGCTTCCCTGCCCTGGGAAAGCTCACTAGCTCTGGTTCCGGGCCTGCCAGCCGGTAAATATTTATTAGAGGAAGTGGTGACTGCGTTTATTCACTGAGTATCTGCTCTGTTCCACACACTGTTAATGATCATGGTTACAGTTTCCTGGACACTCACCTTTGTGGGAACTGACTCTCATTAATACCGCAATGACTCCAGGCGTGGTGACTGTACAGGTGAGACAGGCAGGTGGCCTAGGGTCTTGCTCAGGTTTATACAGAGGGTGAGTGACGAACCCCGGCCTGTTTCCCTGCAGAGCCACCGGCCTTAGGCAAGGACCTGGGGCCAGATACTCTCACACCAGGTGTGAGGGGTTGAATTGTGGGCGCCCCCCCCCCCCCACCACCCGGAAAAGATATGTTGCAGCCCTGGCCCCAGTACCTCCGAGTAAGACCTTATTTGGAAATGGGGTCATTGCACATGTAAGTAGTTAAAGTAAAATGAGGTCCGATGGAAGCAGCGTGACCCCTTAATCCAATATGGCTGGTGTTCTTACAAGAAGGAGAGAGAGAGAAACGGCCGTGTGATGACAAGGCAGAGGCTGCAGTGATGTGGCCACAAGCCAAGGACTGCCCGAGGCTACAGGAGCTGGGAGAGACCGGGAAGCACCCGCCCACAGGTTTCCCAGGAAGCACAGCCCTGCGACACCTGCCTGGGCTCAGCCTCTGGCTCCAGAACTGGGAGACAGTACATTTCTGTTGTTTCAAGCCACCAAGTTTACGACACGTAGTTACCGCAGCCCTGGGAACGCATGCGCCAGGCGGCGCAGTGTTTAATAGAGGCAGATAGGAAGCTCCGAGGAATCCCTCTGCTCTACAGGAAAACAGCCGGGGGAAACCCGGACAAGGAGGAAGGGAAGCTTGCAGCCTTTCACCTAGTCCTCCGGAGTGAGGAGGTGGGTGGGGGCGCTGGGAAGGTACAAGCCCAGGCCAGGGCAGGGGTGTCTGCGTGGCCTGGGAGAGCCCGACGCCCCTGGGTGAAGCCCTGGTGGGGAGAGAGACCGGTGGGGTGACTCTGGGGGTCGGTAGCCCGTGGGGACCATGGCCTGCCCGGTGGCGGCCTGGGAATACAAGCCAGGATTCTTGGACGACTCCCGAGTGAGTGGGTATGGAGAAGGCCAGGCTGCTCCCCCAGTTACCTCCAGGCCGAGCCAGCCTGCACAGTCCTGGCCTGTACCCGGGGCCCCTCGCGGACAGCACAGCGCGCTGCATTCACTTTTCAGAGTTTACGCTGAAAACGTTCACCAAATTATAACTGCATGGGAAGGAAGTACCACTCTGAATTCTAGAATAAAATTTTTAACTTTGTGAAGAACCCTTCAGGGTTATTGATCAAACAGTGAGTGCGATAGTAAGAAACAAGAGTTAAGCTCAGTCTGTCCTGGATGGAGCCCAGCAGAGATCTCTATGAGAGCCCGGGCTCATTACGGACTCCATGAAGAGCCGTGTTGAAGAGGAACACCGAGGGGAGGTGTGCCCTACGGGTTATGGAGATCCGCACAGAGCCATGTGCAGCAAGAGGCAGGAGGGCACGGACTGGGAGCGGGACAGAGACCTGGCAGACAGACGCGGGTCCACACGGGAACTTCTGCCCCATAAAGGTGACTACAAATCACTGGGAGGATGGGCCCTGAGGGAATTCGGAAACTGCCTCCCTCCCGCATTCCATGGGCGGGGCGGGGGGGGGGGGGCCTCTCCCGGGGAAAACTAAAAAGTCAATGGGAGCCTGGCCAGTGTGGCTCAGTGGATAGAGCGTCGGCCTGTGGACTGAAGGTTCCCAGGTTCAATTTCGGCCGGAGGCACATGCCCAGGTTGTGGGCTTGATCCCCAGTGTGGAGTGTGTGAGAGGCAGCCAATCAATGATTCTCTCATCATTGATGTATGTATCTCTCTCTCCCTCTCTGAAATCATTAAAAATATATTTAAAAAGAAATAAAATAAAATTTATATTTAAAAATAATTAAAAAATAAAAAGTCAATGGGAGAAAATGAAGGGGAATGTTTTTCTGAAATAGGGGAAGAAAATACTTCTAAAATTGAATGTTAAGAACACGAAACTCTAAGGGGAAAACCCCGAATAACTTTGAGTAGAAAGATCAAATTCAACAGCGTGGACAAAATGAGTTTAGCTAACAGAGAACATATTTGCAATGTCTAAAACTGACGGGATTAACAGCTAGGAAACTAGCAAACAGCAAGAAAACCCCAACAAAAATAGGCTAAGCAAAGGAATAATTTCCAAATAAGGAACTCTGACAGGCCAGCAGAGTGGAGACACTCAGCCATGCTAGAGATCCGAGGAATGCGGAGTAAACAGTAATGAAGCGCTATGGACTCCTGTCACCACTAAGTGCGGTGGGGGCGGCGATGGGCACCCCCTGCCCGCCTGGGGTGCGGTGCGGGAGCCATGCTGGTTCTTTCCCGTCGATATATACGTATTCGAACTCCTCAGCGAGGTGACCAGACCCTCGGTTTGCCTGGGACAGTCTTGGTTACGCCTCTTGTCCTCTCATGCCCTGAACTGTCCTCGCTTGGATGATAAGTTACACGGCAACCTTCCCAGGATCAACGAATTCACCCATGGTTGTTTGTCCCACGGAAGTTCTCAGGTCCACAGGACGTGTACGCAGTATTCGTGGCATCCGTGGAGGTAGCCTGAATGACCAGCGTCGGCGGGAGGACAGTGGAGACGTGTGGACACAGACAAGAAGGACTCAGGTGCCAGGGCAGGGATTAGTACCCCTCTGACCCCCGCAACACGGTGAATAAGGAATAAGAAAGCAGTGCCGAGAGGGGGAGAGGATCAGAGGGAGATGCCCGACCGTTTCTCCTTCACATACATTAAAAGGATGTGTACACACACAATACACATTTTGCAGAAAATACACATAAACAGAGGTACTCATTAAACAGGATCATGAGGAAACAGAAATGGAAAGAAAAAGGAGTAATTACAACAAAATTCCCCCATTGCTGCATCTGGGCCGGTACCGTTAAGAACTCGCCACGGTGGGAGCCGCAGAGGAAACCACACCGAAGGGGTAGCAACCTCGACTGAGCGCTGCCCTGGGCCAGATGCCCAAGCAGACCAGGGAGGGAGGGCAGGCGTCTTCAAGGAGCCGTCACCACGGTCCTGCCTTAAATGAAGACTTTTACTAATGAAAAAGTCCCTCTCGGCCCTGGCCGGTGTAGCTCAGTGGATAGAGCGTCGGCCTGCGGACTGAAGGCTTCCCGGGTTCGATTCCGGTCAAGGGCACATGACGGGGTTGTGGGCTCGATCCCCAGTTGGGGGCGTGCAGGAGGCAGCCAATAGATTCTTTCTCATCATTGATGTTTCTCTCTCTCTCCCTCTCCCTTCCTCTCTGAAATCAATAAAAACATATTTTTTTTAAAAAAGATGCTTTAACATAAAATTCCCTTTCAATACGTGGGCCGAGTAAGTCTAGTCTTGAATGTTCTGAGTAGCTACAGTATTTGAGAGAATGGAGCACAGTTTGTTATTAGGGGAAGCTTGTGTCCTGAGTAGTGTTTGAAAAGGGAACCGATGTCGCTGCTGAAGACGGCGTCCCCGATGGAGAAGGTGAGAGAAGCCGGGAGGGACGGTGAGGTGCTCCGAGGGGCAGGAGGTGGGAGGGAAGAGGCCGGCCTGGACGGCACAGACAGCAGGCTCCCCTCAGATTTTACAGGGACTGAGACATATAGATCAGAAGCCTTACTGGTTGAGGGGACCTTGAGGTCTCTAATGGGAAGAAATCTTCATTTGTTTCAGGAGACAGAATGAGCAGGACATTTATGGCGCTGGAAGGATACTTGGGGTGTGTGTGTGGGGGGGGTGGTCATTGTCAGCTGGCGTGGAACGGCCTGGGAGAGAGAGATTAGAGGCACCTGAGGCAGTTTGAAGGCATCTAATAAATAATGCCCCACCTCCCCCTCTGGGCTCTGAAATAACACAGGAAACCCTGCGGGCTGATTGTCGATCAGGCCGTGTGCAGCCTAGATCTGTGGGCCAGGGGGCATCCTGGAGCTGAACCGCAGAGCTAGAGAGACCTGCCACCTCGTGTGTGTGTGTGTGGGGGGGGGGGGGGCGGGGGGGAGGGATGTGGGGCGGGGGGGGGCGCGCCTGTGCTTCCTGGGCTCCCAGATGGCCAGGCCCTAGGACGTGTGTGGTTTGAAGGGCCAGAGCATCCTCTTGGCCGGTAGGCTGACTCCAAAGAGAAAGCGAGGTAGGGCCGGGCTCTGGTGGCCAGGTTATCCCTCTGAACGCACCGGTCAGATCACATGAGACCTTCTCCACGGAGGGGACAGAAGGGCTGACGTGTGCCCCACGACCCTGAGAGGCAAGGACATGGCCTGTCTTCTGTGCAGAAGCAATGTCCCCCTCCGAGATGGGGTCTTCTCGGTGGTAAATTCCGGAAGGCGGGGGCCTGGCATTGGGATAAAGGGGAGAGAACAGATGACATCGGAATTTTGAGCTTCAGAAAATTCACAAACCCGGTTTGTCCGCGTTCCTATCTGTTTCATCCCCCCTAACCACCCAGCCCACGCCCTCATGTCGAGGAGAGAGAGGATGGCAAACCCCGCTCTGAGGCTTAAAATAGCTCCTGACTGTGGGTGGGCAGTTTTGCTTTTTTTGGGGGGGGAGGGGGTAAAAATAATTTCAAAGTGAAAGCAAGTCTTAGGAAACGCATGCCTAGTGTCCCGTGTCCTCAGCTGGTCAGGTGTCCTTACAAGAAGGCAGCCTGGAATGTCAGCTACTGGGTCCGACGCGCCTACGGTGTTCAAGGTCACCTCTGTGGACTTGCAGGGCTCGCAGGAGAGGCCAGTGACAGGCTGTGGGACGTTGTTGGTCCAGATGCAAAACCCAACTTGCTGGCGAGGAGCCGTGTGGAGACCTGCGAGCTACTCTGTCTTGTTGAGCGAGTGTAGAAAGGGCGAGTGAGGAGCCGGGCAGACAGTTGGAGAATTGTCACTCTTGATAAGTCAAGGACTTACACAAAAGGGGTCCCCTTGTCCCCTCGTTTGTGTTGGTCACCACCCTGAGCGATTGGCCAGGCTCCCCCGCTCCCCTCCGGCTGCCCAGAACATAAACTGACAGCCCAGAACAAGTCAGCTTTTGACAATCCAAAAAAAGAGGAAAGAAAGGAAAAGAAAGATGATGGCTTTTATTTTTTAAATATATTTTTATTGATTTCAGAGAGGAAGGGAGAGGGAGAGAGAAACATCAATGATGAGAATCATTGATCCGCTGCCTCCTGCAAACCCCACACTGGGGACTGAGCCCGCAACCCAGGCACATGCCTTTGACTGATGCTCTAACCACTGAGCAAAGCCATCTAGGGCAAAGATGATGGTTTTTAAATGTTTATTGTTTATATTTTGCAACTAAACAGCTAGTTAATAAATCTAATGTATTGGGAGATCGTTTGTTTCACATACGTGGATTTTTTCCATATGAAACATCAAGATTAAGCCCTGCTCAGAGGAGACACAGCGACTTTAGGAGGAGGGCTAGGCGGGCTGGATTGCTTTGTTTCTTTTTATTTTTTTAATTAAAAAACATAAAGAAAACGTGATAAAATATCACCCTTTGTTAAATCTGGACAGAGGGTACATAGTTGTCTATTGAATTATTTTCTGAAGATTTAACACATTTTATCATTTTAGAAAGATCACAAAAGAACATGCTCTCTGATGGTGTGGAGCAGACAGAAAGACCTCATTTTCTGAGGAAACTACCACGTGATCACGTGCCCATGCCCCGGGCTCCGGCTCCTGCGGGATCACACACGGCGGGCTCTGGCTACGTGACCCCCGTCAGCGGGGCTTGAGCCTTGATCTGCTCTGAGAGAGTATCTGCTCTTCGCTGTCCAGCATGGCGTCCCCCGCGGCCTGGTGTGCGCTGCACCTCACACCCTCCCTCCTATCGGCTGTGCCCGCAAAGGGCCAATCAGTCCTGTTAGAACCCAACCTAAGACTGAATTCAAAAGCTTTAAGAGAAACCTAGGAGATTCTACACAGATGAGTTCCCATTTTAAAAAACATATTTTTCCCGTCTCTGGTTTTCGATGGTGGTTTGCGTAGCTGGGATGTAGGTTAGTAACAAGTTCCCCAGGTTAGGGATCCAGCAGACGGCAGGGTGGTGGGCGGGGAAGAGAGCAAACCCGGGGACTGGCTGGCACTGCCTAGCAGTGCTCCTTCGTTTCTTTATCAACACCTATTCCTGGCGCATCCGCGAGGCCCCAGGCGCTGCTTCAGCTGCTGAGGACATAGCAGTGGGCTAGACAGACAGGAGCCGCATTGCCTGGGGGGGGGGGGGGGGGGGGCGTTCACAGAAAGTAAAGAGGCAAATGAGCAGGTGCCCTCCACGGTCCAGCAGGTAACGTGGCAGGAGCAGGGGGGGTGGCGGGGAGATGACCCAGGAGGAGCAGGAGGCACAGAGCACAGCTCAGGCAGGAGCAGAGGGGTGGAGGGGAGATGACCTGGGAGGCAGCAGGAGCCAAGGAAGGGGTTTAAATTCTACTCTAAAACCCATCGGCGGCCCTAGCAGGTTTGGCTCAATGGATAGAGCGTTGGCCTGCGGACTGAGCAGTCCTGGGTTCGATTCTGGTCAAGGGCACATGCCCGGATTGCAGACTCGATCCCCAGTAGGGGGCATGCGGGAGGCAGCCGATGCATGATTCTGTCATCATTGATGTTTCTATCTCCCTCTCCCTTCCTCTCTGAAATCAATAAAATTTTTTAAAAAAACACAAAACATTGGCGGGGGGTTGGGAGTGAGACACAATCTGAGACTCTGAAATGGCCGGTAGGCCTGTTGGACCGGTGCACAGGGAAAGAGGAATTCAGGCCGACTTCTAGGTTCGGGACTAAGTAACCGGCCAATGGTTACTCAGCCGTCTGGGGGGGCCTCCTGTGCCTTCCCTGGGCCTCCTTCCCTGCCCTCCAGTCACTGCGCTGTTTGTTAGCAGAGGCTTGGCGGGGCCACAGTTTTCGAAAAACCGAGAATCCTTGAGACACCGAGTCACAACTGGAACCTGGGATCAGATCAGGTGACTTAGGAAGAGAATGTGCATAGATAAGGGCCCTGGGGTGGGGGTGGGGTGGGGGGACCTCAAAAGAGGAAGCAGGAGGAGGGGGAAGAGGAGAAAACAGAAACCCTATGTGTCCAAGGTGGCTTAGGCGAGCGGGAGCGGTAAGATGAGGCGGAGAAGTTTGGCCTCTGGATTTGGCAAGATGGCGGTCACCGGCAATCTTGAGAAATTGGGGCGTCGGAGGGTGGACAATTAATTTATTCTCTGTGGGGCTGTTTCCTCTCTAAATTGAGGATATCAAAATAGATGGTGTGTAGGGTCCCCCCCATGACCTCCTCCCACCATATGGAAAACTTTCTTTAAGCTAGAAATTTTTTTCAAAAAAAATACCCCCATAAAATGATCAAGAATAAAAGAAGCTGTGCTATTTGGGAATTTATTAGTCTAACAAGTTTTGCAGTCTTCAGTACCCTTTTACATAAAAATGATTATGGTTATTTATGCAAATTATTTAAAAACCAAGGAAGCAATTAAAATAGAATACCTAGTGGCCAGAATTTTTCTTAGCAGACCCAAATTATATAAGGTGTACCATCAAAATAGCAGGAGGCAGCTAATCGATGATTCTCTCTCATCACTGATGTTTCTATCTCTCCCTCTCCCTTTATCTCTGAAATCAATAAAAATATATTTTTTAAAAAATAGCACCTAGAGCAGTGGTTCTCAACCTTGGCTGCACATTGGAATCACCTGGGAATCTTTTTAAAATCCTGATTTCTATGCCTCATCCTCCGGAAATTTTGTTTTTTTGTTACAAATGTTGTGGCCTCACCCCATAACAAAGAAACAGAATTTCCGGAGAATGAGGCCCAGAAATCAGGATTTTTAAAAGATTCCCAGGTGATTCTAATGTGCAGCCAAGGTTGAGAACCACTAATCTAGAGGCTCCTTCTCATTCACTGTCCTGTGACGACTCCAGGCAGAGCGGCCACCTGTCAGGCCACCTGAGTCCTTCCCACCCCCTGCTCCCACTCCCACACTGCAAGGCTGCTCACCCCCAAGGTCAGAGGGAACTGTTCTATCGTGCCAGGGATTTGCACATTGAGCTCACGGAGCTTTATAAGATCACGTGAAATGCGTAGCTCCCTTTAATGGTCATCTCTGCCCATGTCAAGCTTACCCGATGTTACATTTTAATAGGTTATAAAATATTTCAGGCCACAGAGAGGCACAAAGGGTGCTCTGAAGGGCACGGCGGGCCACCACTCTGTTTAAAACACCGTTACTGCAGCCGGGGCCTCCTCTACCCCCCGCGGCCTCATGCTCCCTGCCTCGTCACTGCCCGGAATTCTCACCAAAGGTTATCGAGTCCTGAAAAATACCCCAAATCCTTACTGTGCCAAGGGAACTCTATAGGGCTCCCTATTGTCTACTTAAGTTCTTTTGAAGTGACTGAGTCTAGAGCTTGTCACGCTATTTGTGAGCTTTTCTTTAGGGTGAGATTAACCTGGCGCGGGGAGGAGATAGGCAGAGGCGACCTGATAGGAAGCCTGCAGCAGGGGAAGGGGCTGTCCTGTGACCGTGCTGTCCTTGCCCCCGGGTCTGAAGGTGCCTTGAGGGCTCCCTGCCTCGCTTCAGTGTCACCTGCCTGAAGAACTCCCAGCACTTCCCTCGGGGCTTGTGTGTAGACACGATTTCCCTCCTCGGGCTGAAGAGTCCTTCAAGGTCAGAAGTCGGAAGGAGAGCAAGAAGGGTGACCGAGACTCCTGGCTCCAGGCTTCCGCACGTCCTTCCTTGGCACCGATGATAAAAAATGAACAGGGCCATGACTGACAAGCGCAGGGGGATAATGTCGCCAACGAAAGGTGGAGAGAGAGGCCTCGCCCTAAATCAGGGGTTCTCAAATGCTGGTGCATGTCAAACTCACCTGAGACTTGTTAAAGAGGTAGGTCCCAGGGTTTGGCTGAGACCTAATGACCCCCAGTTCCTAAGGGGGAGCGACTCTAATGCACCAAAGTTTCAGCACCGCCGCCGCCCACCGCAGCAGTTCTCAGAGTCCTTGGAGTTGTCTTCTGTGTGTGTTGGGGGATGGGGGTGGGAGACGGGTGGCTGTGGGGGTTGGAGTGGGAGGGCATAGGTTCTAAAGTCATGTGAAAATAAATTACCAGTGGAAAACCACCTGACATCACTCAGAAGATCTATATATGTAAAAGGCTACTATGCTAAGTGCCCGACCGTCCGACCGGTTGCTCTGATGCACACTGACCACCAGGGGACAGACGCTCAACGCAGGAGCTGCCGAGCTGCAGTGACTTGGCAGCAGTGGTTCTCGGATGATGCATCCTGAAAGCAGAGAGGAGGGAGCCCGATTTCTTGCGGGGCCATGCGATTCCGCCTTATGTTGTTGCTGGGCACTGTTGCCCTGAATCTGGTTTATTGTATACTTGCATTTGTGCCCCACGCCCTGTACAGCAACTTTGCAGAGTGCCCTCTTGCACTCCAGGACCCCCTTGGGGGATGTTGGAAAGCTGGTTTTGGCCTGATCCCTGCAGGCCAGGCCAGGGGACCCCACCTGCCAGAGGGACCCCGTTTACTCAGCAGATGCCGGGGAGGAACCATAGGAGATGGGCTCCAGGGCGTGTCCAGCCCATCTTGCCCAGTCCCACCCCACCAGCCATTTTCTAATTAGTTTCCTTTCAATGTGCACGAATCCGTGCACCGGCTCACTAGTACAGTATAAATGTCTTTTTTTCTTGGGAGGGGGCTGTGTAGGAATGTCAATATAATGTGTAATGCTTACGTGGTGTATACTATATGGGGAATGCATATGCAAAACAGGATTCTACACCAAGCATGTCAAACTCAAAGGCTAACACGGGCCAAATAAACAGGGTTTACATTGATGTGGGCCTCAAGAAAACAAAAGCTTCAATTTTCATAGAAACGTAGATTTATTTTGACAGAGACATGCTGAATACAAAGGGCTGAAATAAATGAGTGATTGTTAACATAAAATAATAGAACATTTTAATAAAAGTAATATTTTTTCTTGAACATTCACTTACCAGACACTGAATAACTGCACAAATTAGTAAGCGTAATGCCAATAAACCTATTTTTCTTGTTCTCCGAAAGTGAAATATTTCCTGGTGCGCACACCAGTCAGTCCGAGACTAATGACGTGGCCATCGGCTGCGAAAATTTTCCCTGCTAGTGCTATTGGAGAGAAATGGTGCGCCTGCGGGTATGGCGTATAAGGGAAATGAATGCAACATGATTATAGCCATCAGTCATTAGCGAACATTATAGTTCGTTATTAATAACTATGTATAACAGGATATTGTAAAAATTAAGATACAGAATTTTTATTAAAACGTTTCTTACATACTGTTATGTTGCCTGGGCCGCAAAAACATTTGTTGTGGGCCACATGCTGCCCGAGGGCCGAGAGTTTGACATGCTTGCTCTACACTATTTTAACTTATGCGGGAAGAGTATCCCTCGAAGTCGAATTTGAGTAAGTTAAAGGCTCCCGCTCTCTGACCCAGGGACAGGAGAACAAGATCATCTCCATTTTACACTAAGAGGGGGAGCTTGGTCAGTTAAGAGACTTGGGTTGAGTGCTGGGACTGTGATCTTTGCGTTTTCCAGCATTTCCCTGAAGGGTCAAGTTCAGGGCCTGGGATCCCAAACATCTAGTTTGGAAGACGATATCCTGAGATAAAAGTGGTGGTGTGCTATCAGCAGAGTGAGACCCAAAATGACTAACAAGACTGGAGGCCATGATATAGTGTCCCATCTGAACTGTAATTAATGACCAAGGTCACTTCAATAGCTTTGTTTCCTTCCCACAGCAGTTACCTTTACATCTTCATTTTAATAATTTTTAATAAAAAAGAAAGTCAGTCTTTCAGAGAGAACAGACTTGCCCAAATTGGGGGGGGGGGGGGGGGGGGCGAAATCTCAGGAAAAGCCTCCTTCTGCACCTGGAAATCCGAAACACCCTGGACCTGCAGTGGGAGGGGGTCCCAGGCGCCCATTCACAAGAGTGCCCGGGAAGCGGTCTGCCCCTGCGACAGGCTAGGCATCACCCAGAAGGGCTGTGCTAGGCTCGCTGCTGGCCTGATCGCGCCCAGTCCCCCACACCTGTGTCGGAGGCTGCAGCTAATGTCTCCGTTCTGTGAATTGGGAGTTTGGTGCTTTGCCCAAAGTCACTAGTTACTCTGTACAGGGATAGATTTGAGTGCCTTCTATCTGTGCTAGGCACTTTTCTAGGCATCCTACATGAATTAACTCCTTTAATCCTCATACCCACCCCATGAAATAGGTGCCATCATTGTGCCATTTTAGTAACTGGCTGGGTTCACACTGGGTGGGTTCACACAGGTGAGCCCACGAAAGGAATTCAGAAGCGCTGGCCTCAACCCTTAGTCTGCATCACAATCACCTGAAAGGCCTGAAGAGTGCTGGGCTAGGTTTGGGGGAATGCCCGCGAATTTCCATTTCTGCAAGTTCCCCCGGGATGCGGGATGCGATGCTCCTAGCCTGGGCAGCTGGCTTTGAGAAGCACTTAATCACTGCGCTACAAACCCTACTGGCCACCAAAGTAACTGTGTTTGTAAAAAATTCTGAGAACTATTTGCAAAAAAATTAAAAATGATTCCTAGCCCTAGCCGGTTTGGCTCAGTGGTTAGAGTGCCTGGGCCTGCGGACTGAGGGGTCAGGGCGCCATGCCCCGGTTGCGGGCTGAGTCCCCAGTAAGTGGCGTGCAGGAGGCATCCGATCCACGATTCTCTCTCTCATCATTGATGTTTCCATCTCTCCCTTCCTCTCTGAAGTCAATAAAAATACATGTTAGAAATAATGCTTCCTAGAATTTCTCCTTGTGGAGGCTTTCGCCGCAGCTCCGTGCTGGTCAGGCAGGTCAAACAAGATCACAACGTGTCCTTCCGGCCGAATCCTGCAGCCCAGGCCTCCTTCACCCAGGCCCCCTGCACCCGGGCCCCGGGGAACCCGGGCCCCCTGCACCCAGCCCTCCTGCACCCAGTCCCCCTGCACCCGGGCCCCCTGCACCCAGTCCCCCTGCACCCAGCCCTCCTGCACCCAGTCCCCCTGCACCCGGGCCCCCTGCACCCAGCCCTCCTGCACCCAGTCCCCCTGCACCCGGGCCCCCTGCACCCAGGCCTCCTGCACCCGGGCCCCCTGCACCCAGGCCTCCTGCACCCGGGCCCCCTGCACCCAGGCTGCCCGCCACGTGCGCGAGGCAGGGCGGCCAGGTACAGGCCTCCCCAGGCTCGGGCTCCTGCCTCGGTCTGGCGCCAGGACGCCAACACGGCCCGACCACGGGCAGCCCGGCACTCGCGGCGGCCGCCCCCGGTTTACGGACGGTCTCCCGACTTCGCTCGGCCCTCCGCGGCGCAGGCGGGCTCGCCCCGTCCAGCTCGGCCAGAAGTCGCTCCGGCTCCGGCCCCGGCCCCGGCCCGGGTCCGGTTCTCCAAGGGCAAAGGGACAGCCGGAGGGAAGGGTCCTCCCTGGGAGAGGGGCGGCGGGGCGGGGCGGGGCGGGCGGGGCGCCCCGGGCGCGGGCGGAGGCGCGGCCATCTTGCGGGCGCACCTCGCAGGTCGGCGGGAGGGCGGGGCGGTTGGGGGCGCGGCCCCAGGACCCGCCCCTCCAGGGACTCTCGGCGGCGCGGGCGGCGGGCACTCAGCCGACGCACCGACGCGGAGCGCACCGTCCACAGCCCCGGTGAGCGGGCGGAGGGTCGGGGCGGCCGGGCCGGGGGTCGCGCCGTGCACTCGGCGGGGGGGCAGTGGCCGGGCTCGGCGACCGGGGCGGCGGAGGGGCGGGCCGCGCTCCAGCCCGGCCGGGGTCCGCGGGGGAAGCGGGCTCGGGTCCCGGGGTCCGGGCGTGCGCGGCCGGTCGGGTCCACCCCGGCCCGCAGAGCTCGGCTCTTTTTTGGGCCCAAATACTCGGTAGGTGAGGCCGAACCTGCCGGTGTGGCCGCGCCGGCTGCCCGCGACCCTCCTCCCTCCTCGTCCCCTCGTGGCCCGCGAAGCGCCCGCGGAGCCCGGGCTGGGCCCCCTCGCCGGCCGGCCGGGCGGGGACGGGTTTTGGAAAGTGTTGCTCGGAGGCTCGACGGTTGCGGTTTCCCCGCGGGGCCAACGGTTGCTTCACGAAGTGAAACTCGCCGGCTCCCGGCTTCCTGGGAGCGGCGGCCGCTCACCGCCGGCCCCGCCCGCCGGCCCCGACCTCCCGCCGGCTCCGCGCCCTCCGCGCCCCGGCCCGACCCCCGCCCGGTCCGCCCGCCCGGCCCCCGGGCCCTCTGGCCCCGACCCCCGCCCGGCCCCGGCCCCGATCCCCGCCCGGTCCGCCCGCCCGGCCCCCCCGGCCCTCCGGCCCCGACCCCCCCGGCCCTCCGGCCCCGACCCCGACCCCCGCCCGGTCCGCCCGCCCGGCCCGCCGTAGCCGCAGGTTGGGCGGTGACTCACCCCGCGCCGCCCGCCCGGCCGGTTCTCCAGCAGCAGCGCGCGGGGCGGGCGCCGGGCCGGGCGCGGGGAGGACGCCGAGCGCTAACGCCTGTGTCTCCAGGTCCCACCGCCGTGTCCGCCGCTGCCGCGCCGCTTCCCGAGGATCGCGGAGACCCCCCCGGAACCGAAAATGCCGAAGCCGGTGAGTAGCCGGCTCCCCGCGGGCACCTGGCCCGGCGCCGGGGCTCCTGGCGGCTCGGGGTCCGCGGGGGGAAGGGCAGGCGCGGGGAGCCGCTCCCCGGACACTGGGTGGTGTTTTGTAAACTCTGGGGAACCCCGGGGCGCCTTTGCTTTTGCGGGGCCCCCGGGCTGCCGAGGTTTCGGGCTTTTAGATAAACTAGGGCCCCCGTGACACCGCTGCCGGCTGTTTAAAAAGCGGATTCGAGTGCAGCTTGTTTCCTACAAAGAAAAGTTGTCGGGATCGCAGGGAGAGCGAGCCTAGTGGCTTCCGGGGACGCGCACCGACCCCGGTCCCCGCAGGTGTCCGGGCAGATGCACCCCGACCTGGCCCTGGCGCTCCCCGGGGCCCCAGCGGAGGAGGCCGCCCCCGTGGAGGGCTGGCCCTGCACCCCAGGTCCCCGGAATCTGCTGGTGCAGCAGGATTCCTGTCTGGGACTCAGGGCCAGCCCCGGACTGGAGCTGCAGAGGAGGCAGGCGGCCCTGGACTTCGATAAGGAGGCCTCTCTATCGGGCTCCCTCGGGCCCAGCACCCCTGCCGCACCCTGCAAACCGGCTGATTGCAGGCTGCTGTGCCCGCACCCCTGTGCCCCGGAGCCGGGGGTGCCGCCATCTCGGGCGGCTGGCCGGCCAGGCCTGGGGCGGCTCCGGCTTTCATTTAAGTTGTGGGGACGAGGCAGGTTCTTTGTGCCGCGCGCTTCTTAGAAAGTTGTACGTATTCCACCTGCTTTTCACACGGTGAACTGGTGACTCGACGTTGACAGTTTTTAAGTCGTGGTGGAGAAAATATCTGGATTCATTAAAAATGGAAAGAAAAGATACACAGGGGATTCATTTCTAGTTTTGCAAACAAGTTCTGTGGGCAGTGCTTATGTGCTTTTGCTACTGTTAAACGCTAGATTTTCTAAAAGGAGTTTTTAATGAAGTTTCTGTTACGGTTAGGTTAGACAAGTTACCATATTAATGTGCTAATAGATTCAGAAGCCAGTCTAGTTTTTGCCTAAGTTACATCATCAAGATGATTCATTCATGGTGCAGGAAATTCTCTTCCTACACAAAATTCTTCATTTCAAACATGCAAGGGGCACGTGACATCCAGGCTTTTCAGTGCCTGTGGCATGAAACTGACCGAAACACAGTCCTTATTCTGGGAACAGCCCTGAGCCTGAAGGCGACTGGCAGAGCAGTGGGCAGGGGCTTACCCACCTCCCGCAGGTGTTTTGCTAAAAGAAAAGATGCAGAGCTCAGCTTGTAAGATGTCCCTCAGGAAAAAAGTCAGTAAACCCGTTTCCAGTCACTACTTTTCCTTCTCTTTTCTCATAAGGAGTTGTAATTTATGTTTCTGTTTTTATTGTAGTAAAATATACACATCACCTTCCCCAACCACTAACTCCCCTTTCCTCTCTCCCCGCAGCCCCTGGCTAGGGGCCTCATAGAATAGAATCACAGTATTTGTCCTCTGGTGTCTGACTCATTTCGCTCAGCACAAAGTCCTCCAGGTCCTCCGTGTTGTAGCGTGTGTCAGAATGCCCTTCCTTTTCAAGGTTCTTTCCTATGGCAGGGACATTGCAATTTCATTTTGCTTTCAAAGTCTTTTATGATGGATCAGAAATTTAGAAAGTGTTCTGACAAAGTGAGGATAGTTAAGTTGTTAAGGAATGATAGTTGCCATCACTTGGTGTGTTAGGATCCAGATAACCAGAATCATGTTTTGAAAGACTTTATTTTACACTAGAGGCCCAGTGCACGTCCCTCAGCCCAGCCTGTGCCCTCTCACAGTCCGGGACCCCTCGGGGGATGTCTGACTGCCAGCTTAGGCCTGCCTAAGCCAACAGGTGGACATCCCCAGAGGGGTCCTTAGCGCTGCTGTGGAGGCAAGAGAGGCTCCCTCCACCGCTGCTGTGGTTGCCAGCATGAGTCTGGCTTCTGGCTGAGCAGTGCTCCCCCTGTCAGAGCACACTGACCACCAGGGGGCAGCTCCTGTGTTGGGCGTCTGCCCCCTGGTGGTCAGTGCTTGTCATAGCAACTGGTTGTTCTGCTGTTTGGTCAATTTGCATATTAGGGTTTTAGTGGATAGGATAGGCTAGGATAGGATAATATGTACAATTGTAATTTCAGAACAGTGTTGGGAGATCTTTAGGTGAGCCACTTGGGAAATTCCTACCTGCCCCCTTTTCTGTGGGGATGGTTTCTTGGAAATTTTGCCTCATAAAACGCACACACACCCACACAGAAGGCTGAGAAGAGCTGAGGGGCTTGCACACGTTTGGATATGGCCTTTCTAAGGCTGCTGTACACTGTCTAGTGTTTTATTGTTGGCATTTTGGCTCTCTCAGTAGATGTGAAAGGGGGAGCATCCCCAACAAGTTCTATAGATGTGCTCTTCAAAAAGTTATTCTTTCTTCTAAATTGATCTTATTATAGAGAGGGAGGGAGGGAAGGAAAGAGAAAACATCCAGCCCTAACCAGTTTGGCTCAGTGGGTAGAGCATCGGCCTGTGGACTCAAGGGTCCCAGGTTCGATTCTGGTCAAGGGCATGTACATTGGTTGCGGGCACATACCCAGTAGGGAGTGTGCAGGAGGCAGCTGATCGATGTTTCTTTCTCATCCATGTTTCTAACTATCCCTCTCCCTTTCTCTCTGTAAAAAATCAATAAAATATATTTAAAAAAAAAAAAGAGAGAGAGAAAACATTCATGGGAGAGAGAAACATTTGGTTGCCTCTCACATCTGCTCCAACTGGGGATCAAACCCTCAACCGGGGCCTGTGCCCAGACCCTGCCACCTCCAACCAACTGAGCCATACCGGCCAGGGCAAGGTGTATTGATTCTTACTGTTCAAGTCCAAGCTAAGAATCTTGTTAGGTGGCTTCGTGTGATTTGATATGTGACAACAGGATCCAGGGGCAAACACCTATAAAGAGGAATACATCTGAGTAGCTGGGGGTGGGGGCTTCCACCTGACCCCTTGAATTTTTGATTAAGTATTTTTGATTGATTTGTCTAAACTGAGTCAGTGGGTACCTTTATCCATAAAACACTAAATGAAATATTTACTTGCTGCTTTCTCTCTTAACACTGCTCTCCAGTCAGCACTTGTTAAAAGGACTGAGTGTTCAGTCAGTCAGCCAGGCAAGGAGCCCGCACGGGTGGCTGGGGCAGGTCTTGGCCTCTGGGAGCTTGCAGTCTGGGACCTGAGCCCAGACACTGGATGCTGCAGCGAGCTGTCCTAGGGAGGGACTTAGGTCAAAGGCGGCTCTGCCCCGCCCCCTCACCTGGGGAGGTCGGGTAGGGGGCGTTGTTCCCAGGTTCCTGGCTCAGGAAGCAGTCTTTGTGCCCATGATTCAGCCAAGGGTGACCTGTGCTGCTCCTCCCCCCCTCCCCCCCCAGCCCCCCACTTGCTGTCTTCATTGTGATGGAAAGGAGGCGCGGGCAGTAGAAAGGAAAACCTCTGCCCTCCAGCTTGGAAGTGAAGGGGCTTCCAGCTCTTAAAGCTGCTTTCCCAGGAGTTTAGAGTTGAAGTGGCTCCAGTGGGTGCCTGGCCTTTCACTCCTCAAGTGTGGACGTGGAAGTTTCTCATGCAGAAGTGCCCTTTCCCTTCGGCGAGAAACTCGGGAGTGTGTTCACATTCTGCCCTGTGCCAAAACGATAAGGTAATTTCTGAGATTACCTTGGCTCCCTGGGAATACACAGCCTCTGCCACTAAATATTTTAACAGGGTCAGGATTTACTGAATATACTGATACATTTTCCATCCCTCCCACCAATTGAGGAGGATACAGGGGATCTATTTTCTGTTATTCAGCCCCCTTTACCCCGCTCAGCAGGGGCTGATGGTCAGCTAGGTAGCTAAGACTTGCCCATGGCAGTGAGAAGTGCTGGCCGGGTTAGTTATCTGTCACCATCACACCAAGGCCCAGTGAGTCTGTCTGTACTTCCATCCATCAGCTCGGGGGGTGTTGACTGCGTCACTGTGCAGTTGAGGCTGCTGAGATGAGCAGACACGAGGTGAGTTCAGGGTTCTGATGAAGACCAGTGGGCGAGAGGAAAACGGAGGCCAGCTGCGCAGGGCCTTCCTCGTGGCGGTACTCGGGTTAACTCCAGAAGCCGTGGGGGTTTTGACTGTAAGGAGGAGGCCTTCTGTGTGGTCATTGCAGCTGCCGTGTGGGAGGCAGGAGGAGGCAGTGGAGAAGGCAGACCATTGGAGGGGCCCCGGTGAGAGTGATGGCATGGACCAGCGTGGTGGTGGTGGTGCAGAGGGAGAGAGTGGGCACAGGTGGGAGGTAAACTCGCTGGACCTGGTGATGGATGGATGTACAGGGGCCAAGGGCGGTGCCGGCTGACCTGTGGGGTCTGGCTTTCGTAACTGGCTGGCTGGTGGTGCCATTCGGGAGATAAGGAACCTGGAGAAGGACCAGGTGTGCGAGGGGAGGTTGAGGGTTTGGTTTGTACAGGCTGTTAATACACTTGGGACTGTGATTGATGGAAGAGGTCCTTGCCTTCTTTCATAATCCTAACCACTACCTCCCTAAAGATGTGCACATACCGACTTCAACTGCAGTGTGGGTTTAATCCCCATAAGCCAGAAGGGAGCCAGCAGTATCGGACATTTCTCCACACACGCAGTTAGAAGTTAGGGGGAAGCTGGTGCGAGTTCTTAGACTTGGGTGTGGCTGACCATGTGGAGGCAGAGTCCCGGGCCCGCACGGCGCTGCTGGACGCCCCTCTCCACGGCCCGGCAGGGCCAGGCACCTGTGCTTTCCGGAAGCTCCCAGGTGGTTTGATGCCCCCAGAGTTTGGGAACCGCTGATTTTGTCAGAAAAGGCAGCGTTATGTATCCCTTTCTCTTGGACCCAAACAGGGCAGTGAAGCCCTGAGATGGGTGATACTGGGGGTGTGTGGGCAGACCCAGGGCTCCCCGTGTGCAGTGGCAGCAGCGAAGCCCAGCGTGGTGGCCGGGTGTCCGTTCAGGCCGACTGTCACGGTGGGCGTGGAAGTTTGTTTTACAAACTTCAGTGTAACCTGTAGCTAAGACTTAAGGATTTCCCTTCCCAAGTTGCTATAAATCAGGTAGTTTGTCAATAGACCTTCCACGGAAAACAGCCATGTGAAATGTTTGGGTTATTTTCTCTAACGCAGCAATTTTCAACCTTTTTCATGTCATGGCACACATAAGCTAATTACTAAAATTCTGTGGCATACTAAAAAATGTATTTTTGGCCAATATGACAAAAAATGGGTATACTTTTGATTTATTCACACCGAGTGGCTATCGTTGTGTTGGCTGTTGCCATTTTTTAATTTGGCAATCTACGGGAAAAGGTCAGTGCCCCTGATAGAGTCAGGGGTTGCATGTTTTAAAAAGTCTTGCAGCTCACGAGTGGCTATGGCACACACCTGTTGCAATCGCTTCTCTAACGTTATCTCCTCTTCATCCTCTGTATCTTCCATTGTCAAAATTCCCTTGTGGTTCACACAGATTCCTTCCTTATTATGAAGCCCTGTTATATGTCGTTTGGTGCTAGGTGCTGGGGCTATAAAAATAAAGAAGACAGGTTTTGCCTTTAAGGGATTCTCAGTCCAATAGGGTAGTCAGATAGGTAAACAAAGAATGGCAGGACAGGGTGGTACGTGTGGTACAAAGGTGCACACCTAAGAGGTTTAAAGTGTGCCCTGGAGAGCAGGAGGCCTCCCAGCTGGTGAGGTGCTGAGTTGGGTGTTGAGGGATGCCTAGGAGCTCACCAGTGCACAAGGGCAGAAAGGCATTAGGTAGTAGCAGTGGTCAGTTCTGTTTTTCTTTGATTATGAATCACATTCCCTTTTTTTTTTTTTTTAACACCTTAAGGATTAATGGTATTGCTGTTTCAAAGGAAATGAAAACTGCATTAACATAGTTATCTTTTTAATCTAATGAGAACCTACTGCCTGTTAGGCTAAGTCAGAAAAAGAATGCCCGGCCTGAGAAATGACAGTTTAAACTTTGAAAGCAAAATGAAAATTCTGATCTTGGCCAAAGTTATTGATAAACTGAGGAACAAATACCACCCGAAGGCAAACTGCAATAGCCAAACATATCAGATTTGCTTACCTTTGGTTAAGTTTGAAGTCACTTTCCATATGCTAATTTTCTTTTCTATTTTAAACCGAGAGGTCGGTTTAAGACTGCCTATATTTTTAAAAATTGCCATAACAGATACTGTAAATAATTGTTTTTACTCTAGGAGGGGGCAGGCAAAGGCCAAGTCTGGCTGTGGCCTGGTTTTTGTGGACTCCCAGATAGAAGTTGTTTAAAACAACAAGAACAATAATATGCAACAGATACCAAATATGGCCTGAACTGCCCCAAATATTTATCTGGCCCTTTACAGAAAAAATTTGCCAACTTCTGCTTTAGGACAAAAATAATGATTATTTAGCATTTCGTGTACCTTCTATATATTTTATGCCTGAGTTAATTTTTGGAAGCAGATTCACTTCACTGTTTCTAATTAAAAAAAAAAAAAAAGAAAGAAATCACAGGCTGTGAGCCTGGACACGCACTGGGCAAGCTGCGGGGCTGGGCAGTGCTGAGGCCTGGCGGAAGCAGGCCTGGCGTTCTGGCGGCCTTGCCTCTGTAGGGAAGTGGCAGCCTCCCGCGCCACTGCTGCCCACTGTACAAGGACAGGTGGGCATGCGCTAAAAGAAAGCCGTTTGCGCCTGACACTTGAGTTGGAAGATGAATGTTACATAAACGAGTGGCCTTTTTATCACTGACAATTTAAAATGAACTTTGGACCTACCATAGTGTATGAGTTTCTGACTAGAGATGTCTCATATCAATCCCTAAATTAGATCACTATCTAAAATAGGGCCCCTCACCGTCCACCCTGTACCCCGCTTTATTTTACTTCAGAGAACTTATTTCTACCTGTGACAATGTTAGATACTTGTTTCTTTGCCTCTGTCTTTTCTGACTGCAACAGCGAGAAGTATAGTGCTTTGTGTATGTGTGCGAGGGGCGGGGGAGCATTATCTGCTCCGGAACAAACTTTAAATTCCTGCCTTTTTGGCAGATGAGCAGAGGGAGGGAGACTGACCAAGTGGGGAGACAGGCTGCCTCTTAGGGGTGCCGGTGGGCGAGCGTCTCCGCCTCCCTGGGCCCTGCTTCCTCTTCTGGGACGCTCTGAGGTTCTGATGAGGCCCACAGGACAGGGACAGGAACAGGGACAAGTGGGCAGCACCGGACGCTCCTGGCCCGTGTCTGGCACTCTCTCCTGTCACCACAGAGGGCAGAGTAAATGCACAGCTCGACCTGTCACCACGACATTCTAATCTGATGGAATGAACCGTCGTTTCTCAGGACGGGCGTTCTTTCTGACCTCGCCTGACAGGAGGTAGGTTTCACCCTGCGCTTTGTCCTTGGGTCGCCCTAGTGAACATCACACATCCCTGCAGCCATTCATTCGGCAGGTAGGGTGCCTCCTGTGTGCCCGGCGTTTAGGGCCTGAGGATGCTCAGGCAGCTGAGACGGTGCCCGGTGCCCGGAGTGAGGGTCGCTGCTGTCAGCCTCCATCCCCTCTGCCCTTTGTTCTTCCTCTCACTCCTCGTCGGGTAAAGAGCTAAACCAGTGACTTCCAGTGGGCAGAGCGTGACGCGCTTTTGTCTGTTTTTGTTTCTGGCCCGTCCCTCTCACATTGGACAGGGAGCCGAGGGGATGCTTCTCCGAGGACGTGCTTCCACTCGGGTTTGTGGGGAGCACGTCGTCTCTGCTGGGTCCCGTGGTCTCCCGTCATTGCTCAGGCATCGGTCAGGGCACTTGTCCCTTTTGGGAGAGTATGTGCGCCATGGCTGCGTCTGTAGATTTCTATGGTGTAGTCTTAGCAGGATGGCCAGCCTGTTCCTCATGCTTTTTGAGAGCAAACTGATAAAAGCTTAGGATATAAATATTAGCTGAGAACCGCCTCGATGAAAATGTTATGTGTGTCAGTATAGTATTGTTATTCGGATGTTTCATGGCCTTGGTTAAATAATTACGGATGTTGCTTGTTGTTGAAGTATCTGCTTACGTAACACATTGCTATTTGGGTGAGACTTTAAGTGGGACTTAGGTGGGGAGATGGGGGTGGGGAACACTTGATGTTTATTATTAAGAAACTGGCCAAACAGGGCAGTTTGGAAATGCAGGTGATGACAAGGCTGCGCAGAGCATTCTGTGGCCGGAACGAGTCCACTGGAAAAGGTATTTTGGAGGCAGTGGGGGACATTGAAGACTGACTGAATTTAAATATTAAGGCCCAGTTTTGAATTAGGTTGGAAATGGTGGTGTGTGTCCATGCGGGCCGCATACTGGTGTTTTACAAGTGAAGTATATATGTGACGGCCTTAGAATACGCCAGTGACATTGCTTTCAGGTGATAGAGAGCAGGTGAGTAAGAATGCCGGAAGTCAGTGGTGTCAGGCTGCGTGAAGAACACACGGGGCTCCTTAAGCTGTTCGCTCTATTTTGTGAATGTTTCCAAATTTCCAAAATGAAGTTTGTTCCCTAAAAGCACATAAGGGTGAAAGGGAAAGATGCTGTCACGTTCCCAAGTGGCCAAATGCTGGCGTCTGGGAGGGCAGGCTCAGCTCCTTCCCGCTGGGGCTGGCCCGCCCTGCCCCCTGCCCACGGCTGTGTCCGGGGTCCCTGCAGTGGAGCCACGCTTTCTGGGAGACCGTTTGTGTCCTGGTCAGTGAGGGGCTGCTTCCATTCCACCTGGGCCATCTCGCCCCCCGCACACACCTTTTACTAAAGGAGATCTGGTCGGACTGTGACAAAGTATAAATTAAACGGGGCTGTGTGCCTACGTCAGATGTGCAAGGTGGTTTAGAAGCGTGTGTTTGCCGAAGTCTGCTTGTTGAAGCAGGTTTGTGAGCTGGCTGAGTGGGCCTTCTCCCACTGCGGGCGTGCGGCACACAGAGCTCTTGTTCCAGGCGGGTCCCTCACTCGGTTCCCACGATCTCTGGGTGGGGGAGGGGGAGTGCTGTGACCCAGCGGGAAATAGGTCATTATCTCAATAGCCGCCTTCTCAGAGCTGAGATTCTGCGGTGGCAGGCTAGATGCGAGGCCTGGCCCGCGGGGTTCCTGCAGCCCCTCTCGGAGGGAGATCCGTGTGCAGCCTGCGAGTGGCTGGGCCTTCACAGGACCAGAGCTGCGGGGCGGGGATGGGTCCGTACCGCACATGAGGTCGTGGTGCCTTCATGAATTACATACACAGTTTTAATCCCATCCGCATGTAGCAGACCTGACTGTGACAAAGTGAACAGTATAAATTCAGATGTACCAGGTGGCTAAAAGCGTGTGTTTTACTGAAGTTTGCTTATTCAAGCAGGTTTTGCCAGCTTGCTGATTTAGTGTGGGTCTTACTCCCCATTTTTGATAGATGGCAAAAGTAAAGACTTCTTGCTCAAGTTCAGATACATCTAGTCTAAGCTTCTTACAGGAGATGTTCTTTCACTGCAGAATATTTCTGCACATGTGATCTTAACCAGGGGCAAAGATTTATATCAGAAATGGCACGAGAGTTAAGTATGGTTTATTTTATATATCCTTTCTTAAAACAACAGGTTAGCAAAGCAGTTACCTTGTTTTGACATTTTTATTCTTTCATGGCCTCCCTCCCTCCACCCACACACACTCACACTCCTTAGAAAGGAAGGACTCTTGACAGACTTCTAAATTTACAAAGAAAACAGTCCATTCCAGGTGGGGAGTGAAGTGTAGTCTGTGTCTTTAATTTCCTGCATTATGAGCCTAGAATGAAAAACCATTGCAGCATGTGGTAGTCATGCCGCCCTGTCCGGTACGTGGTCTTTTCTGGGATCTAAGCTTGTGGATATAATTACCCTCACTTTTCAGTGAACTAAATTGGGGCTGAAGTATGTATGACACAGCTAGTAAACCTGAAATCAGTGTTACAGAATCAAGACTTGAAGCTTATTAGATAAAGAGAAAGTGACCTTGAAGGCAGATTATCTGTGTTTCTGAAAGGGAATAGTTTCTTTTGCAGAACATAACGTTCTTTGATGATTCCTTTTCCCTTTCCTCTGTAAAGTGGTGTCTAAGGATTCTAGTTTAGCCTGTGTGGCTCACTGGTTGGAGCGTCATCCCATGCACTGTAGGGTCGCAGGTTCTATTTCTGGTCAGGCCACTTATACCAGGTTTGCCAGTTCGATCCCCTGTGGGATCCCCTACGGGAAGCAACTTTCTCGCATCCATATTTTTCTTCCCCTCTCCCTTCCTCTCTTAAAAAAAAATCAGTAAAATTACACAGTGTAGCCATTCCCAGCGTAGAAGTCCGTTTCCTCCCGCACAGCAGCCCCTGAGCCCTGAGCAGCACACACTGTTCCCAGCACGGTTCCTGGGGAGGGAGCTGAGAACGCGCCTCCGGCTCTAAGGCCGAGATTTCCCTGTTAAAATGAGCACAGAAGGACTGGTTTGTCCGCCCTGTGAATTGTTGAGAGCCTGGGCTGACAGGAAGTGGGGCTGGGGGCAGGAAGTGGCTGACATTCAGAGGCAGAAAGAGCTGTTGAGAAAGATCGGGGATTTCATTACATGTTCTTGACATTTGTGGGCTGAATGTTGGTTGATGTGGGCACTTCCCTCTTATGCATAATTTTACCTAAGTTTTCACCCTGGAATTTGGAAATACAGACATTTCAAAAGTGTAAAACCATTGACTATATTGAGAGATACAACTTTAGGAATAATGTTTCAGAGCTATACGAATATAAATTTCTTAGAAGCTGATTACCAGAAGTTGAGGAAGTTGTGTAAACCTTTCTGGGCCTCAGTTTCCCCCGTGTTTAAAAGAAGGGGGTCAGGCCAGGGTAACCTGACGCCTCTCACCCAGCAATCCCATGTAGTCACCCTACCACCTTGTCACTGTTTTCCTTGTTCTACTTGTAACACACATTATCACCCATAAAAGCGAGGGTGTAATGGGTGGAACGATGTTGGTTACATTTTTATTTTGGCCTCTCTGTTCTTAAAATGTTAAGTAACCATCTGAAACAAGTGATTTGGAAATTCCAAGGCCCGGCTTTCATGTTGACACTGTCCTGTTGTTATCGGCTGCATATTAAGAATTGAGCTTTTAAGTTGTAAGCTTAGCTCAGAAAGGAGGTGAGGGTGTGGAGAGTTAATTTTCATGATGAAGTTACCCTCAGAATTCCTTCAAGTGCTATGGAATTCTCTGCGAAATGAGGCCAGTGCTCTCTGGAGAAGAGGCACACCCACCCCATTCCTCCAAGTTAAAGTTTACACTCACACTTCCTAAAACTAAATAAATAAGGGCTGTGCTTAAACTGAACCCAGAAACTCGACTAAACAACTACCTGGTTCGAGTCCAGTGGCTCATGTGAAGTTGAACTCGATTTTCATGAGTATTGGCACCTTCGCAAACCCTGACCAGTAACTACCTTTCTGCACCTCCAGCAGGAAGGAAGGAAGGGGAGGGAGGCCTGGACTGCTCTGTCCCGGAAGGATGATGACTTAGCTGGAGGCACTAGGTGGTAGGTGGATTCAGTTTCTTGATAGATACTCCCTGCAGGGAAAGGCATTCCCGGAACTGTCAGCACCAGTCCACTCGCGCCCTAGCTTGGATTTTCCCGATGGGGAAACACGGCCGTCACGAGGCGTGGGGGTACCTGGAGCTCGGTGATGGGCTCCAGGAGACCCGAGAGCAGCTAACCCGCATCGCAAAGTCCTGCTCAGCAACTTTCAGTACCTCGTGTTCCCAGAAGTAGCGTGACTGCCCATCCGTGACCCCTCGGTGAGCTCCAGGAATGACCGAGACGGGGCCAGCTCTTGGACCTTACTCACAGGAGTCGTCACAAGTGGACTCTTGTCAGCTCTGACATTTGATGGCTTTATTATTCCCATCACAGGCCATAAAAAACTAGAATATTACCCTGGTATTACATAAGTATATGAAAACGGTATCAGAACACGAGTTCTGGATCTGCCCTACCGTCTGTCATTGTTGGGTTGTTGCGCTGCAGACAGTGATGCCGGGGGCTTTTCCCGAATTGCCTGACAATTTTTGTTATTTTTAATTACACAATCTTTTTATAAGATTTGTGGAGCCAGATGGCCAGTTTTCCTACGCCTGACCAGCCAATCGCTTCACCTTCACTCAGGTTCTTTTGATCTTGAAAGAGAAAAGATCAAATGATGTGATTGGGTATAATTTAAATTTAAGATTCAGAGGAGCTGGAAAGAAAGGAAGAGCATTTGTTTACAGACCTGTCAGAGGGCTAACTTGTCAGTGAGATATATTTATACTGCTTTTCCACCCTCTCTAAAGGTCGAGAAACCGCAGGAAGTCTGGTGTTAAGAGCTAGAGCTTAGACATGTATCTCTGGAATTTCTAAGTCTGAGGCCAACCTGCTGTGGGCACAGGGTGACCTGTGGCTGCTGCTGGTGGCGGGAGCTGTTGCCGGACGAGCCGTGCGGGTGTCTTGGCTGGTGCAGTATCGTGTTAGTGTGGACTTCACGGCATTTAATGAAAAATTGTGTGTTAGGACCACATTCCCATTTTACTTGTCTTCTCTGTACAATAGTTTGGGTATTTTGATAAATACCTTCCATTAGCAACATACTGGTTTTATTTTGGCCTCTCTGTCCTTGAAAGAATTGTGTACTACAGGCTGGTTTGTGGTCGGCCTTTCTTGAGTAGAAGATGGATGCTTCTAACTATGTGTTTGCTAGTAATGATAACAATGTAGAATATGGTCCCTGGGTTTTCAGTGTTAACTACTTTCATATCACCTTGTTTGTGTAGACAGTGCTGCTGGGGCAGCATTGCACATTTAACGAGAGGGTCTCATTCTGTGAAATAGGCAGAAACGAAGTCATCCCTTAAATGGCAGCTATCACTGTGACACCGAGAAAGGGTGGGTGATACGGAAAAGAGCTGGAAAGCAAAACATTGGCTTTGGGGCTTCTGACTTGACTTTGCCTTCTGGGGCTGGAGCTGCGGGGCTCCTTCCGCAGGGCACGTGGTGGTTCACAGGCCGGTGCCTGTGAGCCAGCATTTGTGAAGTGACCACTGTGTGACTTAGTGAGAGTGTGGTTCATAGAGGCTGGTTCTTATCTTTCTCAAAAGTGAGGCACTTGGGATCCAGAGAGAGCGCGGAATAGGGACCCATCTGTTGGATACAGATTTCATTAAGGAGCTCAGGTCTGCACGCCATCCCTGCGAGGGACACCTGAGTGCGCCGCCTTCTCGGATGCTGCCTCGTCCCAGGGCAGTGCTGTCCGGGTGTGGTCTCACCTGTGACCTGGGAGAGCGGTAGATTCCTGGGCCGCATTCCAACCCCCTGAGTCAGGATCTCGGCTGGGGCCCGGGAACTGTTTGAGCCGGCTCTGCAGGTGACTCTGCACGTTCCCGTCGGGGCAGCATGGGCGGCGCTGCCATCTTCCTAGGCCTTTCCCGAGGGACCGTCTGAGACACAGGTGAACGGCTCATGCGTGCAGGTGGTGATCAGGGAGAGATTTGGGGGTTTTGCTACTCGGATGGAGCGCCGTGCTTGGCACCACGGTACGAAATGTAAAGCGGAAGACTCCGTCAGTCCCCTCAGTACGTGCAGAGAGAACCCCGACCCAGGCCTGCTTCTCCCCTCTGCTCCCGTGCCGTGTCCTCGTGTGAAGAGGGAAGTCGCTAGAATCCGTGACAACTGACATTGATTGCTTCTGGTGGCAGGAGAGCAGGCTGGGCGGTGGTGTGTTCACATGAGTTTGGCAGCTGGGGCCCTCTTCCTGAAAACGCAGGCTATTTTCATTTACAACTTAAAACAGTGAACTTACATTGCATTTTAGTTTTTACAAATTTACTTTCTTTCATCATTGTTTCCCCCCTAATTTTTTCCTTACCAATTTGACCATAGGTAGTCCAGTTCAAAGTAGATAGACACACGTGACCTACCCAGACAGTGGAATATTCATTGGCAGAAAAAAGGACTGGAGCCCTGACATGCTAGGGCATGGGTGAGTCGGGAAGACATGCTAAGTGATAGAAGCACGTCACCAAGACCCCATTCTATTCATAGGAACTGTCCAGAGTAGGGAATCTGTGGAGACGGAAGTGGATGGTGGGTGCCAGGTAGGTGGGGGGAGGAGCAGGAGGGACTGCTGATGGCCAAGGGTTTCTCCCGGGTGACGGAATGTTCTAAAATTAGGTCGTGGTGTGGTTGCGTAACTCGGCGAATATGCTAAAAAGCCACTGAATTGCTTACTTTAAACGGGCAAATATTATGGTTGTAAGTTATACTTCAAGAAGGCTGTAATTTTAAAAGTACTCAACATGAAGATGAAAATACAATTATTGTCGGTGTAATTTTTCAATTAAGTGACCCAAACAGGCATCGCCATGCTTTCTCAGTCGGTGGCTGTCCTTGGGGAGAACAGCTCCTTGCTGGGCTCCCTGCGCCTCCCCCAGCTGGGGAGAGGCAGCTCGGACCTGCGTCCTATCAGCCTTTCTACGTATCTGAAAGGCCTTCGCCAAATATTTGAAAGCTGTTCGAAGTTGCTGAGGTGGCGCCTTCGGAAGAGGCTGGAATGTGGGGAAACAGCGCTGACATTTTAAGTGATTGTGAAGGTCGGGCTCCCAGTGCAATCGCTCTGGTGCTGGGCAGCTCCACTCCTCACTTTTGAGTAAATGCAGGAGTGATAATACAGGGATTAATCTTATCACTCAGGCCACGGCCTGAAAGCCAAACATTCAGAGGGGACCACGTGCATTTCCCTCATTTTCATGGTCCTGGTTTTGAATGAGCACAGAGCAACCGGCCGCTGGTCTGGGAGGTTTGGGGCAGAATTCGCCGGAGCCTTCCCCTCCTGTCTTGGCCTTTAGTTCTGTGAAAGGTCTGCCTGGAGAGGTCATCTCAAACCAAGAGAAAGCGTGTCAGGAGGAAGTGGGCACTTCCCAAAGGCAATATTGCCAAATATTTATCTACCAAAATGAGGAGAATGATCAAGGGCGGTCATTTGACAGCCAACAGTTCAGCCTCCTGCCTGGGTTAGAAGTAAAAGGCACTTCAAGGCCCCTCAGTGTGTTCTACAGGCGCCTGGGAGGTTTAACAAGTGAACCTGGGAAGACTCATGTTTTTCAGAGTGTGTTCTGGAAGGACTGGTGCTTGGGGATAGTCCACGGAAAGAAACCTGGGAAACAGACTGGGGCCCGCCCTGGGATTTCACAATTTGCATTAACAGCAAAGACTCTCAAAAGCCTTTCAGTTAAAGAAAGAAAAAAGAAACGCAGCCTTAGCTTCTGTGACCTCGAAATGCTGCTGCGTCCCTTCCCCCAGAGCATCACCTCTCTGTCCCTCCCTTTCCCTTCAGATATTTTGCAGAGAACTCAGCTGCTGACTTGGCTCAGAAGGCACTCAGATACTGTTTGAGTTACAGGATGTTAAAGGCGAAGATCCCTTACAGATACTCTTGGTCCCCGGTTATGAACCTGATTCTGCACTGCGGCCTGCCCGGCAGGGGTTGGCTGGGAGGCCCAGGTCTGTCTGTCTCATGATTGCTCAGTTGGAGGGAGTGAGCAGAGGGGACAGTGGGTTTATTTTGGTTAGTGGGGTGAATTGTTACTGGGTGTTTAAAAAAAGAAGCTTGGCGCTTAAATACTTTTAATTCTCCTTTTTGTTAGAAAGAGATGTCAGTTGCATCGCAGCAATAAAGCCTGTAGCCCCTTTCTCCTGCCAGGAGGGTTACAACCCCTGCAGGAGGTGTGAGCACAGGCTGAGCCTTTCTTTTGTCCTGGAAGCAATCTCCTGGCCACCTGCTGACAGTGTTCCCTCCGAGTTATTTTTCAGGGATCCTCCCCCGCATCCCCCGCCTCCTGCTAGGAGTCAGCCCAGGACTCTCAGTTCTTGCTCTAACCCTAACCCTGCCCCTCGGGACTCCAGACCTCACATTTCCGAGCTGGAAAGGACCTCAGGACACGTAGTCCAGACCTTTTGCACATAAGGGGCTGAGTCCTCAGTGGGCTACAGCGCCAGGTCTCGAACCCAGGCCTCCCAGCTGCTCTGCTCCTGCCTGCTGATCAATGGCTTGGGCAGTCCTCAAGCCACTTGAGTGGCTTTAAAAAATATACAGGTTCTTGGGCTGAGGCCCAGAAACTCAAGTGTTTGTAAAGCTGCTCTGGGGAGTCTAACGGCCAGTCCCATGTGGTGTATGACAGCCACTTGAGGCCATCTCTGTGGGTTAAGTCAAGTGGCTCCAGGCCAAGGGAGGTCTCACTCCTCTGTCCCCAGTGACCCCCATGGTGTCAGCATCCCCAGCAGGCATGTGGTTGGGGTTTGTAGAGCACATGAGCCTCACAGGGTGCAAGGTGTCCTGGCTGGGGTGGGCTGGGAGCAGCAGAATGATGCTGTCATGGTTCATAGGTGTGTAGTGTAGTAGCTGAGCTGACCCCTAATAACAGCAAATATAATTTTTTAAAGAGTAGATTATTAAGCAGAGGGAGGATAGAGAGTCTGACAATGAAGTTTTCATTATCTTCATTAACTAAGGCAAAGAGATTTTATGTGTTGAATCCTGATATTCAATAATATGTATTCTATAGTCAAGTGACCTGGAGCAAAATACCTGTGAAATTTTAGTCATTGTTCATGAAACACACACACACAACAAGAACAACAAGACATGCATAGCATTTTGCTTAAATTTAAGAAGTCTTACTGGCCAGTTTTGTTCTTGTTTTGGTCTGTATTTAGGCATTTGTCTCTTGCATATACTGATATTCTAGTAAGAGCTCAGAAACTTAACTCTCCTACTGAAGTAAAAATAAAAAATACAGCTCACCGATGAAGCTAGCTGCTGTGTGGGGCAACAAAAGAGTTTTGTGCTGAATGTGGTCAGTGTGAAAAATACACCCATCGGAACCTCATTTTCCTTGAGGGGTTCGGGCATGTGCAGCACCAGCTTTTCCTGACTTGTGTCTAAGATAAGTCATTTTGTTAGAAAATTCTGACATAGTACATATTGTAGAAAGACCTAAATTTTTTTTAGTCAATTGAGGGCTAACTTAACTCCCATATCTAATGTTATTTATCAATTCCCATTATGAATAGCGGAGTAGGATGAGGTCTGGTTCCTTACGTGTTCTGACACTTTAGACCTCACAGTATGACTCTGTGTCTGAGCATCAGTGGAGGAGCATTTGGAAGGAGACATGAATTATTAAATTATCGACACCATCAGCCACATGGCTCTGCATGTGTATATGGGGCCGGGGGTACATGAGCAAAATTAAACTTTAATTGTCACCACCCCCTCCGAACAAAACTGAATGTCGAGAGGTGTTTAGTATGTTGGCCAGCCTTCTCAGGTAGCTTTTCAGTGACGGCTGCTCCTGCACACGCCTGCACCCTCACCACGCCTGCTGGCGGTGCCTCCTGCAGCGAGCGTGGCCTCTGAGGAAAGTGTGATCTAGGAGACACACCAGGGCGATACAAATTGCAAAGCATGTGCTCTTGTCCCGTCTTTGCACGAGGTTTGGGTGTTTGGACTTCAAGTTCCTGCACCTCTGACCTGTCGTGGGCCACCTCCCGTTGATGCGTAACCGCACGATCCCACCTGATGGCTGGGGCGGCGCTGCTAATGTGAGCGCCAGCTTTCCCCACCTGTCGAGTTCACCAAAACCAGTTGCTAGGCATGGAAACCTCTCACAAAAGCTGTGAAAAGGAGCTGGGCTTTAGAAGTTTCCTTAATTTCCAAAGCCTAATTTCTTTCAAAGCCCCTGGATAAGTGGACCAAAATATGTATAGAAATGGTCCTGTTTTCTGAGTAAATGTTTTATTTTCAATTTCGGTAGAAGTTTATGCTGCGTTCAGCACATCATTAAGGATCCGCACACTGGGAAATAATTCCCATAGTCTTCATAAACATGGACTGTTGAACGTGCCCCTGACTAAGGCAGTACCTCTGTGGTCCTTTGTCCCCGAGAGCACTTGGAGGTGTGTGGGTCCTGGTGGGTGTCCCGCTGACTGGGCACTGTGTGTGGTTAGGCGCTGGCCATTCTGCAGGACTGGAGGTCGTCTTTCCAGCAAACCAATGCTGTGCTGCCCGAAGGCCAAGATCACCTTGTGGGAAACACCGCAGGGTGACGACTAGTCAGGTGACACACAGACACCCCCTTGAGGTCAGGCGGCCTGGCCACTGGTCATTTACAGCTTATTCTTGTATTATTACTTGTTAATTACAGGCAGTCCCCAGGGACTCGACATAGGTTCTTTCGTGGTTACGTTGCCATCTCCCATATATTTATTTTTAAAAAGTTCTGTCATTTCAACGTATGTACATATGTGCTTTATGTTTATTATTTATTTACCACAAGTAGAGGTTAGGAATTGTTATATTTCTTTTACATTTTTTTTGCTGTTTCACTTCATTACTGCTGTGTCTGTGCTCCATGTGAGTGACGTAGGTGCTTATGTAGGTGGGTTCCGACTTACGGCGAACATTGAGTTATGTCGCCGTAGGAACGGATCTCTCGTGTCACCCGAGGACCTACTGTATTGTATTTTCCATATAAACAGCAATAAACCTACTTTTGCCCACCCAGTGGATCCTCTCCCTTCCTGCCCTGGTCTGAATTCTCGGAGCCTCATGCTGTTGTGGGGTCAGAAGGAGGTGGTGCTCGGGAAATCTACTAACCGTAGTCAGAGGACTTTTGTCGAGAAGGGCATAGACCTGAGTGTGAATGTGCTGAAGAAGGCAGGCCTGCATTCGGGTCCAGACTGTGCACGCCGAGGCTCCTCAGCTACCTCCCATCAGCCGGGGAGTGTGTGCGTGTGTGCGTGTGCACACGTGTGTGTTGACGAGACTGATAATGGCTGTTGGAGAGGAACCACCTGCGTGTGGCTGAGTAGCTCCGAGTGGCAGGCTCAGGAGAGGATTAAGAGAAAAGAACGCTGTTGTCACTGGGTTGGCTCAGTGGATAGAGCATCCGCCTGTGGACTGAAAGGGTCCCCCGTTTGATTCCGGTCAAGGTCACATGCCTGGGTTGCCAGCTTGATACCCTGTGAGGGGTGTGCCAGAGGCAGCCAATCAGTGATTCTCTCTCTTCGTTGATGTTTCTCTCTCTCCCTCTCCCTTCCTTTCTGGAATCAATAAAGATATATTTTTAAAAGAGAGAAAAGAATGCTCGCTAAGTGTGATCTGTCCCTGTGTTTTCTAGATCAATGTGCGAGTCACCACCATGGACGCGGAGCTGGAGTTCGCCATCCAGCCGAACACCACAGGAAAGCAGCTTTTTGATCAGGTTGGTCTCTGAACTTGAGAGAGAGAATTCCCATTTAGAAAAGAAACTTTTGCAACATCTGAATCATTTTGTTTGCGAAGCATAAGCATATTCCTTCGTGTGCTGCCTGCTTCTCTCTGTAGAGCAGCCATTTCCCCTCCCGCGGGGGCTCACACTGAGAACCCTGGGGGGGTGGCCCTGTTCACAGCTCCGAGGGGCGCTTTCGGGGACATCGACGGCTTCCTCGGCAGCCCAAGGGTGCCAGCCCTGCCGGTGCCTGCAGGGTGGCAGCACGCCGCCTCCACTCCCCCGGCTCTGCCGCACCCACAGCTCTGGCTGCCCTCTGCCCCCCGGCTCTCGTGATCACCTGGCTGCTGCTGGCCATCAGCGTGGGGCTGGGTGCAGTGGAGATCAGACACCGCCCACGGGCCTGAGAGGGGCCAGGCAGGCCACGGTTCCAGGGTGACCCTCCCCAGCTCCTTCTGATTGAGCTCGCTCAGACGCTCATGTGAGCTGGGCCCCACGGAGCCCGTCGCGTTCCCTCTCGCAGCCTGAAGGTGAAAGTGGGGTTTTAACGGGAGCACCGAGCCCCCTGCGATAGCTCTTCCGGGACAGTTCCTCAGCGAGCAAGGTCTTCTTTGTGGGCTGAGTGAGTGCTCCGGGGCCGAGGTCCAGTGGGCAACAGGACGGGCTGTATGCAGGCCCTTAAGCTGTGCTCGCCTTTCTGAGGCCCCAGTGGGAGGAAAGCGATGTTCCCATCCCAGCACTAACCCAGGAAGTGGAGTGGGTGCTGATGGGGAGACCTGGGGGGTAGGATTTTAGCAAATCTAGAATCTGCAGTGACTCCCCGCTGCTGGGTGGGACGTCCTCTCATCGCCCATTCCCTGCGCTGCGCCGCCCCCCCCCCCCCCCCAGCAGCCCCAGGGGTTTCAGGGTGACAGTCCTGCCAGTGCCTGCAGGGGTGGGGACACACCTCAGCTCTCCCTGTGCTGCCTCGCCCAGCAAGGATCAAGACATTTACTGCTCTGGGTGGGGCTGGACTTGGTTCAAATTGTAAAGGTTTCGCCTGAAAGGTAATCTTGAAGTTGTTCCATGGAGCCAGCTGAGCTCCAGGGGGTGCAGGCGGGGGAGGAGGCCCAGGTGCTGTGTTAGCTGTGCCTGAGCACCATGTCCCTCAGTCACGGACAGTCCTTGTCTTTAATGAGTGCCAGGCCGACCTCAAGCAATTTATTTTAAAGCAGAGCTGGGAGGCTCCATGTTAGGAAAGCGGGCGGGGTGGTGAGTTAGACTGACCCCTCCTCTCTACCCCTGGAAGTCTCTGCAGTAGCTGGGCTGTGACTGGGTCCTAGTCCAGGGCTCCGATTGGATGAGCGTGTCACAGGTCAACAGCCACGCAGGAGGCAGGTCCCCTGACAAGCCGAGGGCACTTGCCCACTGCTGGTGTCCAGAGCGGCGAGGACAGAGTTTTGCCGTGTGACTGTGTGTGCCAGTGTTTTTCAGCTGCTGCTTAAGATGGAGTGAAATAGACAATCCCTGCCTTTACTTCCCAAACCCCCGCCACTTACAACGCCGCCCAGGCCGAGGTAAAGGGCTAGGCCTGCTCCTCTCCCCTCCCTGTGGGGTCAGCCTCAGGTTGGGCTGAGGACACTGAGGGATAGTGAGGTGTTTCTCTAGGGGTGTTGTGCCACCCCCGCAGGGCGGCTGTTAGGATGGACCGCAGGAGGGAAGGTCCTCCGAGTCTATTTTGTCATTTGGGGAGCACCATCGGGATAGAAGCAGGGCTGGGAAACACGGAGGGGCGGGTTCCCCGGAAATCTGTGGGAGGTTCACGTCACGGAGCCTGTGGCAGAGTAGGCACCAGGCTTTTTCACCAAAAGAGTGAAGTCCAGGCTCTGTCCACGGGAGGTTCCAGAGTCTGATGCTGCGGGAAGGGGCTGGCACGCCTGCCAGGTGGAGAGGACTCTGAGCTGTGGCCCTGAGCACCCGCAGGGGCTGACGAGGGGGAGGGCCGCCAGTGGGGAGGGCCGGGCCAGGGCTGGTGGGGGGTGAAGGGAGACAGGACAGAGAGAGGACGATGGCTGGAATGTGGGCTTTCTTGTGCAGCTTTGAAGCAACCCAGACAGGAAGGCAGGGCAGGCCTTACACACAAATGAGGTGGAGATTTGCAGGAATAAGTCAGCGGCTTTGGGCACAGAGACTCTGGTCTCTGAATTGACTTTCTCTACACTTGGCTGCCGTGAAAACAAGACATCGGGTTTCATAAGAGACTGGGAGGCAAGCGCTGTGTGAGGGCGGACTCTCCTCTCTCCCTACCAGGGGAACGCAGGCATCTGTCCCCCAGGGCGGTCTACCGGCATTTCCAACTTCCTTTAAGCGAGCGCTCCCGATCCCTGGTTCCCCATCGCTGTGTGCTCAGTCTTCCCCTCTAGGACCCTTCTCTTTGAGCCTAACATTGTACGCCATGGGCCTCAGGACTGCACAGCAAAGCTCTGGACTGGCCTTGGTCATGTTCAACAAGTGTCCGCAGCTGCATGTCTGGTTCCGAGACACGGACCAGCAGCTGGGCATGGCCACAGGAGAGGTTTTTCCTAGTGACACGGAGATTGCCCAGTGTGAAACCCTCGCTGTGACCAGCAGTGAAGTCTCCGTCTCTGTGGCCTGTGTGAAGCCGAGACTCCCCGCCCCTCCCTGGAAGCGCCACCATCGGCCTCCGTCTTCCCCGGGCTGCTGGCTCCCCGTTCTTGGACGCAGGGTCTCGGGCCAACTGGCTGAGAGGCAGGGCAGCCCGAGGAGAACCCAGTGCACCTCTGCTTCACGTTGGCCGTGCTCAGCTCCTTCCCCAGGGGCACCCCTGGCAGTGACAGGCACTGGATGAGCGTGTCACAGGTCCCAGCCACGCAGGAGCCCGTGACTGTGTGTGCCCAGTATCTCGTCAGGAGTGCCGCCACTCAGCTCGCAGTGACTCGGGAACGCAGGATGGAGTTGAGGAGCAGGAGTGAGATTTGTAAACCAGAATCTGCTCAAATCGATATTAAAAATAAATCGTTATGGCTTTGGGGTGATGGAATAGCCTCTTAGCTGGCTCGGTGTGACCAGGCAGCCGGCACCGTGACCGCGGCCCCCGTGACGGCGCTGCTGGTAGCGCTGCCCATTCGTGTCTCATGGCTGTCGCCCTCCCGCCCTCTCTCCCTCGCAGGTGGTGAAGACCATCGGCCTGCGGGAAGTGTGGTACTTCGGCCTCCAGTACGTAGATAATAAAGGATTTCCTACCTGGTTGAAACTTGATAAAAAGGTAGGTCACATTCAACTGTTTGCACTGTTACTGGGTGTTGGTCCTCCTCTGTTGGCATCGAACTGGAGCACCTTATGCGGACTTTGGTTTTTGTTCCTTTTTATTTGTGTAAAAGTTTTTCCAGACAAAAAGGTCGCAGGTTTCCTGTAAATGGGGATACAGGTCGGCAGTCGGACCCGGGCATTTCCCCTCGCTGCTCACTCACCGAGCGTATGAGGGTTAATTCTTAGCATTTAGCTGACCTTAGTGTTGTTTTAACAGTGCGATTATTAATCTTCTAAACCATGAATCACCCACTGTTCTGCAAGAACCTGTTACTGCTTTGTCAGAACCTGTGATAGATTATCTCCCAACTCTAAAGACGGGATAATTCCAGTAACAATTATAGAGAACAGTAAGAAGCAAAATGTGTTTTCTGCAAACAATTTGGAAAATGTCCCTTTTCCAAACCCTGCTCTCCTCCCAAATTATATGGCAGCAGGGGCTGTTGGGGCTGTGATGAGGAGGGGTGGGAGCTCTGTGGTCCACGCTGGACTGGCCACGTGGCCGGACTCCAGGTTCCAGGCTCATGGAGCAGGTGTTTTGAGTTCGAGTTCTCCCTCGCCCCGTCCCCAGAAGATCGGGCCAGGCTGGCGCCAGGCTTCCCGCGAAGGGAGGGTCTGTAGTGGGACTTCTTAAACTGGCCTTTGGGTCTTACATGTAGAAGGTGACTTCAGCGTAAACAGTCTTTGAAACTGGCCTGCAGGGCCCTCTGAGCCGTGGGGGCAGCCTGTGCTTGGGGGGCAGGGCTCTCTCTCCTGAGCCCGCAGTGAGCGCGCGGCTTCTGTGGTCCAGGTGTCGGCCCAGGAGGTCAGGAAGGAGAATCCCCTGCAGTTCAAGTTCAGGGCCAAGTTCTACCCCGAGGACGTGCCCGAGGAGCTCATCCAGGACATCACGCAGAAGCTCTTCTTCCTCCAAGTGAAGGAGGGCATTCTGAGCGACGAGATCTACTGCCCTCCCGAGACCGCGGTGCTCCTCGGCTCCTACGCTGTGCAGGCCAAGTTTGGAGACTACAACAAAGAAACGCACAAGTCCGGGTACCTCAGCTCCGAGCGGCTGATCCCCCAGAGGTGAGCGGCCGGGCCTGGGGCGGGCGGGCAGGTGAAGCAGCAGAGAACACGGACGTCGAGGGCAGCGCTCACACGGCTGGCCTGTGACGGTCGCATGCCTGGCTGTCCCAGGCACTGCCTCGCACGGCAGCGCCCTGAGGCCCGGTGATCCGCCTGGACAGTGGGGACTGAGCAGCAGCAGGGAGGGGACCTCCTCATGGGCTGTAGGCGGCGTGTTATTTGAGGGTGTTACAAAGTAATCACGTTTTTCATGGCCTGACGGCTTCACCACTCCTGGTGTATAATAGTTTGGCCCCCGATAAATCTGTTGCTAGTCACTAATGATCAAATAAATGACCCCTTTGGGCAGAAAGGCTTCTTAAAATAAAACATCCTTTACATTTTTTCCCAGCAGGACTGAGTTTGTCTCTTTCGAGTCTAAATCATCAGATTTTAGTTCGTCCTAAGTAGAATTGCACGTTAGGAAGTAGAAACAAAGCACTTTGTGGTGATTTTATTTAAAGAAAAAGTGAAGGTTGGCGTGAGGGGACAGAGCCTGTCACTCACCTCTCAGCCCTGCCCTTTGGGGTGACGGTGTTGTGCCTTCTTCCTCTGCCGTCAGAGTCATGGACCAGCACAAGCTCACCAGGGACCAGTGGGAGGACCGGATCCAGGTGTGGCACGCGGAGCACCGCGGGATGCTCAAGTGAGTGTGGCGGGCTGCCTGCGGCCTGTCTGCCTGTGCCCGCGAGGGCCGTTCCAGGGAGGTGACCAGCCGGCTACAGTGAGGTTTCCGTAACAGCCAGGTGTTCCCGCCTGGGGTCAGGGGCAGAGGCAGGTTAGTTGATTGAAGCCTTCAAGCCCCAAACACACACACACACACACACACACACACACCCACACTCACACTCTCTCTCTCTCTCTCTCTCTCTCTCTCCCCCTCTCTTCCCCCCCCCCCTCCCTCCCTCCCTCTCTCCTAAAACGTCCCGTTAGTCGAGGGGGCGGGGCACTGCTCCTAAGCATCAGGCTTCTGTCTTCCTCTGTCACAGAGGGGCCAGGTTCTTCATTGTCCGTGAGGCGACTGCCTTCAAAAGTAAGTGCAGACAACTGATCCCAAGCCAGGAACACTTGCTGTTAAGCGTAGGAAATGGCCAGTCTCTGTCCCTGAATCCTCGCTTCGGGCATGGCCGCATGGTCCTAGACTCAGGCCTTTTATAGTTTGGGCTTCCCAGACACGTGTCCTTAGGGCAAGTGGTTCTCAACCTTGGCTGCACCTTCGAATCACCTGGGAATCTTTGAAACCCTGATTTCTGGGCCTCATCCTCTGGAAATTCTGTTTTTTTGTTACTATTGTTGTGGCCCCAGCCCATAACAAAGAAACAGAATTTCCGGAGGATGAGGCCCAGAAATCAGGATTTTAAAAAGATTCACAGGTGGTTCGAATGTGCAGCCAAGGTTGAGAACCACTGCCTTAGAGCTTCCTGTCCCAGCCACGCTGCTTCCTTGGAGGGAAATAGCTCGAAGCCTAAGCCGAGGCTGCTAGTGAGGCAAATGGTGGGAGCCCCCGAAGGCCCGCAGGCGAGAGAAGTGGGATCCTGGCAATAAATGAACCAGGAGAGTCTGTGTCCAGAGAAGCCAGTGTGAGTCAGTCCAGTTCCCTCAGAATGTGAGGGATGCCAGTGGTCAGATCGGGGCCGCCTGGGCACAGTGTGGGCGGCAGCGGGACAGCCCCTGGAGCACGCGGCTGTTGGCCGTCCACGCGACCTGCCTGCGCCTCGGGCCGCCCAGGACATCCCCACTGACCATGGTGCGTGTCTGTCCCCCAATAGAGACAGCGCCATGCTGGAGTACCTGAAGATCGCCCAGGACCTGGAAATGTACGGGATCAACTATTTTGAGATAAAAAATAAGAAAGGAACAGACCTGTGGCTTGGAGTGGATGCCCTGGGACTCAATATTTACGAGAAAGAAGATAAGTGAGTTGAACTTCATACTGAGCTTTAGTTGGTGGGGAATGGGCCTGGAGGCAGTGGCGAGCATGGGGATTACGCATGCGGGCTGCGTTTGAAACGGTTACGGCAGCCGACTGGCCCGGGGGGTGGGTCTTCGAGGGCTTGCGGCCGTGATGGTGCCTGGAGTGTGCGTGACTTCTCTCCTGTCTCTGCGACCTTTTACCGCCACGTGTTGCATGTGCGGAGGGTCCCGCAGGGAGACCACGGAGGTCTGTGACCTCACCCCCACTCCCTGCCTGGGGTGCCGGCCCACCCAGAGCTCCCCCCAGGCAGCCTGGTGGCTTGGAGGTTTGTGCTAATCCAACTGGGGTCTTTGTGGGGCTGCTGGGGACCCTAAGACCTGTAAACAATAGCCTTTATGTACACAGCCCACCAAGTCCTCTGCCACCCGGGAGGTGAGTGGTCTGTTGGGCATGGAGCAGGCCAGGTGAGGGTTCTCAAGAGCGGCTCCCCTGACTTCCTGTGCCCGTCCCTGTGTGCCCATCCCTGCGCACACAGGCCTTTTTCCTGCTGAGAATCCACACAGAAAACATCATTCTAATTCAGTGAGCGGAGGACAAGCCTAAATTCTAGATTCTTCCCATCAGAAGCTTCCTGAGTGCAAGCGGCCCTGATGGCCGGCTGGCGTCCCAGCAGAGCGTGGCTGCAGATCTGAGGGTGAGGGCGCCGGGCTGCCCTCAGGCCTTTATGCCAAGCCACGCCCTTGGGCCTGGGTTCCTGCCTCCGTGCCTGCGGAGCCCAGGCTAGACCACTGACCCGGTACCCCTCCTGGCCGCAGGCTGTTCCTCTAAGTCCCGGCTCCCGCATGTCCACCTGGGCCTCCCTCTCCCCACCTGTTCCCAGAGGTTAATGTTCTCAGCTCCCCACACTCCAGATCGCCCACAACCCCTCTCTGGCATTCTTGAGGGGCGCAGTACTGCTTTTGACAAGTGATACCACAAAAGAACCTCTCTGTAATCTCAGCCACCGCATTCTTGCCAGAACTCCAAGTACAGGCAGGGCCCCGGTCAGACGAACCTAAACCCTCCACTTGGTGCCTGAATTGGGTGGGGGCGTGGTCGGGCCGCGCTGGGGATCCCTGCTGGAGATGCTAGTCACACAGGACGGGACAGGCCTTCAGAGCCTAGAGGTGGGTTACCGGCCTGTGCTCTTCCCGAGTGTGCGTGAGCGGAGGAGCGGAGGCCTCGTGGATCACATCGGGGAAACTGCCTCTTTGAACTTTCTTGAATGACCAGGTTTGTAATGCAGCCTTGGCCAGGGCTGTCCAAACAGGTTTTTCAAGCTGCAAGCAGCAGCCTAGGCAGGAACGCAGTGAAGGCAGCCTGTAACACCCCCAGCACACAATGTGCATTTTTCCAAGTAAAACAAGCTGCTGGCTTCTCCGGTCCTATTCCTGCTCCCCTCCCCCCCATGAGCGATGAAACTGGTGACCCTCTCAAAGGGGCCTTCTCCCCAAAGACAATGCTGGGGGGAGGGTACCTCCTCACTTCCTGCCTCCCCCCTCCTGCTGGGGAAGGCATCCCTCTTCAGTTACGAAAACAAGCAGATGTTCACTCAGTCAGTAGGCCCAGCTTCTCTTTTTAAGCAAATATGGACAATACGGTGTCCATGGTGAGCCAGGGGCTGCGGCTCGGGTCTGAGGCCACTCCTGGCTGTGTTCACGTGGACTTGGTGCCCTTGCAGACAGCAGTGCAGGGCCGGGTTAGGGTTGGGTTAGGAGTGCAGGGGTGGGTTAGGGTTAGGAGTGCAGGGGTGGGTTAGGGTTAGGAGTGCAGGGGTGGGTTAGGGTTAGGAGTGCAGGGGTGGGGTAGGGATAGGAGTGCAGGGGTGGGGTAGGGTTAGGAGTGCAGGGGTGGGTTAGGGATAGGAGTGCAGGGGTGGGTTAGGGTTAGGAGTGCAGGGGTGGGGTAGGGATAGGAGTGCAGGGGTGGGGTAGGGTTAGGACTGCAGGGGTGAGGTAGGTTTAGGACTGCAGGGGTGGGTTAGGGATAGGAGTGCAGGGGTGGAATTCTTGGAAGTTGCTCAGATGGGAGACCGGGTACCTTGAGGATGAGTTGGGTGGTAGGTTCGGTGCGCCCTGCAGAGAAACAGACATGCATGTATTTCACTAAAATGTCCTTTTAGTGTTGAATGTGCTCCAGTTGGGAAGTGCCTCCTGGGCCCCTTGCTCATCGTATACGTGACCCTTACGTGGGAGACGTAGGACTGAGCACTTGTCTTTCTCTCCGTGAACCGTAGGTCGGAGCAGGAGACGGCGGGAGGGAGGGAATTGGCAGACCCAGGCCCTTCCCTGAAAAGCGTTATCAGCCTGGGAACAGTTGAGATCAGCTGCTATAATTCTGCTTGGCATCCAGACCAAGAACAAAACAACAGAACGAGACAAAGAACGAGAGGAACCCGATCCCCCCCCCCCCCATTCTTTAGTTCTTTAGTCCTTGCAGCAGGGCCAGTGCGTTTCGTAATCCAGCAGGGACGGTGAGGGGTGAGGCTGCTCCCACAGGGCGAGGCCCCGGTCCGGTCCTTTCCCTTCGGTTCCTTACTCAGGACTCAGTCAGACACTCTGATTTCCATTTCATTCACGTTCGAAAGGACGTTTCAAGCACATAATAAACCAGCTACTTTAAAGACAATTTCCACTTTCCATAAGCACACCCAGTTGGAGGGCGAGGGGGGAGGTGCCGTGTTGTGCTCAGTGAAAGGGAGGAGACACCAGGCAGTTGTGTTGGCTGTGAGTCTGTTTTACCAGACGTGCGGGGACCCCAGGTGCCAGGCCATTCTCTCCTGGACTCGGGGACCCGAACTTGAACCTGGAACAGTCACGTAGTCTCTATAGAAGTTCCCCATGGCCAGGACTCGTGAGACCCTCCCAAGTGGGAAGTTTCAGAGTTTGCCTCAGGCTGACAGAGTTTGGGCCGTGGTTAGGCACCTGCCCACCCACTGGAGCCTGTAGGCCTGGCCCCGCCGCAGGCTGTAGTGGGAGGTGGGGGAGCGGCCCCTCCAGGCGCAGGGAGGCCAGGCCACGCTAGTGAGCCCTCCCTCCACGCTAGTGCGGCCGCACCCCAGCCCTGTTATCTGCCCCAGCCCTGCCTCTGGCCAAGGACTGGCTCTTCGCTCTGTAGGACACGGTGATCTCCAGCCCAGCCCACCGCGCAGACCGTTCCTAAACCTTTTAAATGAAAAATCTCTGACACATTGCAAACCGGGACGGTTTCCCAGTGAGCACCGCGTGCCTGCTGCGGGGAGACCTGGGGCTCCCACCTGCCTGTCCTCCCCCTGCAGTGCCCGGGCCTCCCTCGCACACCTCCCCCACGTGCACATGGCTTCCTGGGCGCAGGGCGTTCTGTTTTCATTTGATGTAAAACTTAAATATAATGAAATGTTCGCTCCTAAGTGTCCATTTACCGAGTTTAGACAAACAAATGCCTGTAAAAATCCAAACTCCTGTCAAGATGTACAACGTTGTCATCACCTTCTGGCATATTTTGAATTAAAATTCTTTAGTTCATTTTGAAATCATTTCAGATTTTTGAAAGGTTTCAAAACCAGTAAATACGAAAGATTGCAAGTGCCCTTCTCTTAACTGCCCCAGAGTGCACTCAACTTCGGTCTTTTTTCTCATGGTTACATTCAAGTTTGATACTTTTAAAAAATATTTTTTGTTGATTTCAGAGGGAGAGAGAGAGAGAGAGAAATATCAATGATGAGAGAGAATCATTGATTGGCCCCCACTGGGGATTGAGCGCGAAACCCAGGCATGTGCCCTGACTGGGAATTGAACTGTGATCTCCTGGTTCATAGGTTGATGCTCAACCACTGAGCCACACCAGCGGGTGAGTTTGGTTTTTGGCGAGGACCCCACGGGCATGCTGTGCTGTCTGTCCTGCGTGGTGGCCGTGATGCCAGGACCTCCTTACGGTGCTGCTGACCTTGATCACTGGTCAGGTGGGGCTGCTGCGCTCCTCCAGCACTTCCTCCCCTCCCAACCCATGCGGGTGTTGGGGGGACACATTAAACTATAAGCACCCCAGTTCTTATCACACTTTCCTTCTAGCATCCCTGGCGGGTCTTACAGGAAACAGTGATTCCTCTGGTATTTGAGAAATGCTGTGCCGTTGAAAGGAGAGCGTGTTCAGTGGAAGGCCGATGGAAGGGGACAGTTCCCCATCCCCATTCTTAGTAGTTTCTGTTGCGGGGACTCGGGCGCTTGCTTTATCCTCTGGGCTCGGACCTCATGCTGTGGTCTGGATGCCATTGTTATTGAGCACTTTTCTTCCACTTGACGAGTCCAGGGTCGTCCTGCACTTTCCCTCCAGGCCTGGAATCGGCTCTTTCTCGGAAGAGCTCTGGTCCCTCTTAGTCAAGAATGTCACTTTTTTTTTTAAATGTGTGGCCTAAGCAAGAGCAGGGCACACAATATAAATCCTTTAAATCGACGGTCCTTCTCTGTCCATGTCCTATGTGTGAACTCTTTAAAGAGAGAAAAGAAAGAAGTCCTTGTGGGGGCTAGCTTCCAACCATGGTCAGGCATGAAAGGGGCTCTTCGCTCCGATCCTCTGACACTGCAGTCACGCTGATGAAAGGCTGTCAGTGTTACACCAGCTTTCCAGCTGCGCCAGAGAGGCCCTAGTGACGGCCCGGCAGGAGCGATGCCTGTCCGGCCTTCGCTCGCGGTTGGACAGCTGACCCTCGGTCCCTGTCGGCTGGGAACCGAGCGCAGCCCCCGAGCTCCTCTGTTGCAGTGGTCGCTCGTGCTCCGGAGGGAACCTCCTGGTGTCACTCGTGTGGCCTTTGTGGAGAGGACACGTGGGAGCCGGCAGGACCCGTGACCTCCTGAGCTCCTTCACCTCTAACAGTTACTGTCCCGTGTGAGAAGCTGGGGTGACAGCACTCCCTGCGTGTGTGTTGGGGTGCTGGGGAGCACGTTGGCCCCTGGGGGACAGGACCCCGGAAAAGCGCTTGCACTGAGAAGGTGACACTGAAGCCGCCCCCTGGCAGTGCCCTGACACCACTCCTCCAGGCGTGTGTGACCGCTGTGTCCCTCAGAGCGTCCCCCCCAAACACACACACAGGCACACTCTGCCTTGACCTGGCTTTGCTGCCATAGCAGACTAGATTGCCCACTAGTTTTTATTTGAACGTGTTGGTAGGCAGCATTCCACCCCACCCCTGCTCACCTCTAAATGGGGAGTTTTTACACATCTGGGAAAAGACCAGTTTTGATGGCAATATCCTTGAGTGGTGGCTTAGGACCTGTGTTCCTTCTAAAGGGGTATCCATGGCGAAATGCTGGAGGAATGGGGTGGCATCAGGAGGTGAGTAGAGACGTGGTCTTGAAGTCATATGATAAACGTCCCCACGCTAATTACAAAGCCGGTCTCGGCCTGTGGTGGACTCTAGTGACCACAGAGGACCGTGTGGGGCTCTCGTTACGAGTGTGGTCTGGTGCGGTCAGAGTGTGGAGGTGACACGGGAAGGAAAAGGCAGCCACACCATGCCCTCGGCTCCTCAGGGAGGCACAACAGTCGTAAACATGTGTCTGCCCAGCACCCGAGCACCTGACTGATGAGCAAATCCTAACCGATCTGAAGGAAAGGAGACAACAGGACAGGAATGGAGGCCTTCAGTGCCCACCTGCAGCCATGGCTGGACCATCCAGACAAAATCCACAGGCACATGGGGGGCCTGACCCGGCCAAGGCCCCCCCTCAGCGAGCAGCCACTCGGCACAGCTGGGGAAGACACCACGAGGAAGCTCACCTCCTGGGTTCCAGAGAGCTCAGTGGTTATGCAGTGACTTAGGAGAGTGCGGGCCGAGGGGGAAGACCCGGGGAGAGGAAGTGAGCGGCTGTGGTGCAGGGCGGGCTGGGAGAGCAGGAGGGAGCCCTTCCAGGGGCCTCCGGGAAACCCTGTGTTGAGAGTCTGGGGGACCAGGAAGCCGGGGCTGCCAAGGGGAGGACTGTGGCTTTCCTCCTGTAGAACCTCTTGCCGTGGGGGGACCTAGTCCTGGACCCTCCGCACTCACAGGCTCTCCTCGCGGCCAGTCCCACCTGGGGCAGCAGGAAACCGCCCTGCTGACATTTTAGAAGAGGGACCACTAATCGGACAAGCCGGCTGACGTAGATGCTGCCGCCGAGGAATTGGTGGATTTGCCACGGGAAGGCGGGATTAGGATGCTGATGTGAGGGTGGTTGCAAACGATGGTTGTGAGAGACATTTCAAACGGGTGCCAGGACGTGCGGGGCTGGACATCAAAGATGACCTTGAGATTACAAGCCAGGGTGACTCAATGCAGTGAGACACTCAAACCGAGAAAGACGAGTGGGAATGGACGGGTTTCCTGAGCTTGAGCCTTACAGACAGCCCCCTGCCTTCCGAGGGCGCGCGAGAACACTCGGTAATGATGTACGTCCCATATTATGCTCCCTGGGTAGCCTTATACTTGTTAAGATTGAACAGAGAAAACTAAGAATAGATTTGCAAACCCCTCTTAGTCAATCTGGGCACGTCTAACATCTGACCTTTTTTAACCTCAGGTTGACCCCAAAGATTGGCTTCCCGTGGAGTGAGATCAGGAACATCTCTTTCAATGACAAGAAGTTTGTCATCAAGCCCATCGACAAGAAGGCGCCTGTAAGTTCACGTGGAGTCCGCACGGGGTTACTGGTTTTCATTCTTAGAGCCAGACGTGCTTCCAGGATAAATCAGACTTCTCCGCGGGTGACGAGGAGCCGGGATGCTCAGAAGTGTGTGTGTGGGGGGGGTGGGGGTTGGGGGCGGTTGCCAGCAGGTTACATTGAGGGTCCAGGACCTCTCGGGACACAGGGCCGACCGTGGTGTGGGAGGTTCTTGTGGAGGCCAGGTGCCTGTCACCTGAGTTGTCAGGTGTCTCCATTCCTTAGCAGAAAAGAGCCATTCTGCGTCGTTGACCTTTGCCGAAAGCTGAGCCTTTCTGGGCCTGAAATGCTCGTGTTCACGGGAAAAAGCAGCTGGGGTGCGGGGGCTTCTGGCAGCATCTCAGGTCCCCACCTGGAGCGGACGGCGATCGCTGCCGGCTCTGGGGCCAGAACCTGTGCTGTCGTTGCAACTTGCTGTGTTAGGCAGTCAGGCCTGCGCCCAGAGCGCTGCTGGGCCTACAGGGGTGGGTCACGAAGGCCCTGCGGGGAGGCGGCCTGGGCTCAGGCTCCAGCTCCCGTGGGGGGTGACGTGGGAGCTGGCGAGAGACCGAGTCCTGGACCCTCTGCATCTCCCAGGGCTCCCCGCTCACGGCCGGTCTCACGTGGGGCAGCAGGAAACCAGATTTCCATGTTTCAGTTTTTCCCTAGAAGATAGAAAGGAAATCCCAGAGGCAGGGGCTTCCTTCCCTCCCCCACCCCGGCAGCTGGGCAGTTTCTGCAGCGACTCCGTGCCCAGCCTGTCCTTCCACAGGCCGGCTCTTCCTGCCATGTGCACGCGCAGGCTGGGGCCTTAACCATCACTGTTCAGCCTGCCCGGCGCTGTGAGGCTGAGCCTGCGTCTCCCTGTGGCCTCCTGGCAGAGGCAGAGGCTCGAGGCAGTGAGCTCTAACCGCTTTTGAAACGTCTAAGAAGCGAAATTATGTTGGGCTGAATCCTGCTCTGTGCTCAGCCCCTTTCACCGTGACCTTTGCCCCCCGCCCCACCCCACCCCTCACCCTGGGCAGGGATCCCCAGGTGGGGCCCAGTGGGGAGCCCTAGGAGTTCCCCTGTTCATTCCCTGGCCCTTTTCAAGGTGACCTTTGTTTGGGTTTGTTTCCTTGAATTTGGCTCGTGCCTCGAGGTTCTGTTCTGGGGGGTCTGTTCTCTGCCTGGGTTTGGATGCCTGTCCCAGGTCCGTCGGGGTGTGGTTGTGTGTTAGCACGCTGGCTGGAGGCTTGGATTGAGACACTTGTAATCATTAATTTCCGTTTTTAGTTTTTAACTTGAAGTCAGACTGTCCTTCAGAGGCAGCTCGAGGGAGTCCTCCCTGCGACGCGTGTCCCAGCTCCACAGGGCTCGTCTCCCGGGACGGTCCCACCGTTCCTGGCTTTTAAACTGACTTTTTTTCTGAAGAGGAGTTGGTGCTGATCAGAGTTCATTTGCCAGTGCATAGGGGACACAGGCAAGACCTCCTGGGGAGTGTGCCTGTCTGTGCAGCCAACACAAGCGTGTTTCCTCTGTGTAATGAGAGGTGGGTGGGTAATAAAAACACCTGTTTGCCCCGGCTCTGCAGACACCTCCCTGGGAAACCTGACGATTTAATGACAACGTGTGAACCCAGGGAGGGCCGCACCCAGGAAGCCGTGGGCTCGGGGCTCAGCATTCTCCCAGGTTTCTGGAGCAGATGAGGAGCTCGCAAGCTAAGTGGGTCCTGGGGCGTGTGGATGGGCCTGCCCGGCACCTCCCGTCGGTCCCAGACGGTGCTGTGGAACGGGAGGCGCTGTCTGTGGCCACTCTCTCCCTGGGCCAGTGGTCAGAATCCATCCCGATGCTGAGGGCCCTGCGGTTGAGAAGAGAAAGGAAGACAGGGAGGAGCAGCAGGCAGGCATTGTCAATAACCTTTAGCAGGAGCTTCTAACCCACATTCCCTTTCTGTCACCTGCTGGTCACCGCAGAGCGAGGAGCCAGGACACAAGCTGTGTGTCATCCGTGTCCGGAGCTTCTGTGGTCCCCAGTCACGGAGCTCCCTGAAGCAGCGTTTCCCTTTGCTAAGAATGCGGCTCCCCCCGCGAGCTGCTCCTCCGCGAGCTGCTCCCCCGTGAGCTGCTCCTCTGTGAGCTGCTCCCCCCGCGAGCTGCTCCCCCGCGTGCTGCTCCCCCGCGTGCTGCTCCCCCGCGAGCTGCTCCCCCGCGTGCTGCTCCCCCGCGAGCTGCTCCCCCGCGAGCTGCTCCCCCGCGAGCTGCTCCTCCGCGAGCTGCTCCCCCGTGAGCTGCTCCCCCGCGAGCTGCTCCCCCGCGAGCTGCTCCTCCGCGAGCTGCTCCCCAGTGAGCTGCTCCATGAGCGGGCACAGGGCAGCCAGCAGCCTCTACGTGAGTGTTGGTGCACCAGCCCACTTCCATGGTGTGGGCCGCATTCTGAGTCCTTATGAACATTAACTGACTTCATCATCTCGGCAACCCGTTAGGGTGCTGTCACCCCCACTGTAGAGTTGAAGAGGTTGAGGCTCAGTGACGAAGTGACTTGCTCAGGGCCATGGGATTTGGTGGTGTTGCTGCCTGAACTGCGGTCAGCCACCAGGAGGGTGTTCAGTGAGCACCAGTAAACACGGGAAACACAGAGGGGACTGCCCCCGACCCTGTCCTCCAGGTGCTGACTGTCTAGATCTGGGTGGGGAACATCCGGCCCGCGGGCTGTATCAGGCCTGAACATTTGGTCTGGCCCTGCCAAGGCAACCGCAGGCGGGACTCAAAATTGAATAATTCTAGTAGCTGCCTTCAGAGCAACATAAACTTACCTTAAGTGAACGACGTTATAAATATCCAAAAAGGTTCCCACCCCGTTCGAGTGGGACAGAGACCAAACCGAGCCAGCGGAGCAGAGTGCCAGCAGTACCAGGAGCGTCAGCGCAGGGAGGGGCACAAAAGAGGGAAGCCGTGAAGATAGGAGGGGGCCCCATGGTGTCCTCCCTCGGTCGTGCTGCTGGTTTTGGGGGTACGGCATTGGACAGGACATTCCCAGTAGGAGGGACTGTTTGGGGAAATGATTGCAGGCACAAAAGGGCATGGGTTAGGTGAACAAGGGGGCCAGGGTGGATGGCTTTCTCGTGTGCCAGGCCACGGTGTTCGGCCCGGTCCTAGAGCTCACAGGATGGCATCTGAGGCCCAGCGGGGACCTGATCGCTGTGCGTGTAGCAGTGGGAGGCGCAGGCTGAGGCAGGGAGACCGGAAGCCCAGCAGGGGAACTTGAAGAAGTCCAGGCAGGCGTGGTGGTGGCTGTGGCTGTGGCTGTGGCTGTGGCTGTGGCGGGCTGGCAAGGTGTTACCCTGAAGGTCAGGCGCACTGGCACTGGGGCACTGGGCTCCCTGAGGCTGCGACCTTACATACATAGAGCAGCTTCGCAGCCCAGCATCCGTGCCTGTGCCCGCCCGCCCTTTGCTGGCCCTGGAGCACGGGTGTCCCACGGCGCCCAGACCTGCGTTTCGGGTGTCTCGTCTGTTGGGAGTCAGTGTCCTACGTGGAAGCCTCGTTCTGGCCCCTGCTCTCGGCTCCGCAAGTCCTCTTAGAAACAGGACCGTGTGCGGCGGGGTGGACACGGGAGTGCCCGTCAGCGCCTGCTCTCTCCTGTAGGACTTCGTCTTCTACGCCCCCCGCCTGCGCATCAACAAGCGGATCCTGCAGCTCTGCATGGGGAACCACGAGCTGTACATGCGCCGCAGGAAGCCCGACACCATCGAGGTGCAGCAGATGAAGGCCCAGGCCCGCGAGGAGAAGCACCAGAAGCAGCTGGAGCGGTGAGTGGGCGCGGGGCGGCCAGTGGGGCAGGTGCAGCCGGCCAGGCGGCCTCGGTGCCTTGCTGTCCACCTCGGGAGAGCCGGTGGGAGATTGCGTAGTAACTATGGGTGGCTGGGCCCTCGCAGCGGCCTCGCTGTGGCTGGGCTGGCAGAGCTGGCGGGAGCGCCGGGACCTGGGGACAGCAGGTGACCACGCAGCTGCTCCTTCGATGGCTGGGCTGTGACGGCGGCTTCGGGCGAAGCAGCCTCGCTGGATGACTGACTTGCCGTGTCCACAGTGCACCAGTGTGCGGAGCCTAAACCTCCCTGCCCTCCCCTAACAGGCAGCAGCTGGAGACGGAGAAGAAGAGGCGAGAGACCGTGGAGAGAGAGAAGGAGCAGATGATGCGGGAGAAGGAGGAGCTGATGCTCAGGCTCCAGGACTACGAGCAGAAGACCAAGAAGGCCGAGAAAGGTGGGCCGCGCTCCCGGGCCATGTCCCCTGCATTTCACTCGGCCCCACAGACAGACAGCTCCCACAGCCAGGAGGAATGCAGCTTAGCACCCGGAGTAGAGACTGAGGGACAGGGACAGGGTCAAGTGGTGACGGGCCTGGGAAGTAGTTGTGTGCAGGTCCCGTCAGTGCGGAATCCTTTAGGGCGTTATCTTGCTGGCCCCCTTGCCCGGGGAGGTGAGTCCCGAGGGTCCGTCTTCCTGAAGAGGAGGTGAGGCTTTAGCGGCAGAAAAGGTTGCTCAAGGTTGCAGGGTAGTGAATGGCACCAGGCCAGGAGGGGGTGCGCACAGCGCTCTGCAGCGGGTGGAGCATCCTGGGCGCTGCGCCCCGTAAACACGGTGGGAGGGGGCGAAAGAGGTCCCGTCACCCCGAGACTCTCCATCCAGCCCTGGGCTGGGAGTGGGGCCGACTGCAGGTCAGGGGCAGAGCCGTGAGCAGCCGCGGTGCTGTGTCCCCTCAGAGCTCTCGGACCAGATCCAGAGGGCCCTGCAGCTGGAGGAGGAGCGGAAGCGGGCGCAGGAGGAGGCGGAGCGCCTGGAGGCCGACCGCATGGCTGCGCTGCGCGCCAAGGAGGAGCTGGAGAGGCAGACGGTGGATCAGATAAAGAGCCAGGAGCAGCTGGTAGGAGCCCGGTTTCAGTGCTGAATTATGGAGGGGCCGCCTCTGGGGACGAGAAAGTGACACCTGCTGACAATGATTTCTGTCTGGGCTGGAAGCGGATCGGCTGGACGGAGTCCAGTGCGGGCGGGCGGGCGGGCGGGCGGTGCCGGTGGTGGGTGCGGGCCACTGCCGCCTGCTGGTCAGGAAGGGACATGTGGCGGCGGGCACCGCCGCGTTCCCAGGAGGCTTCGTTCACAAGCAGGCTGTGCTGAAGGCGTTCCAGAACTCACTCTGACTTGGCTCCTCACAGGCCGCGGAGCTCGCAGAGTACACCGCCAAGATCGCGCTGCTGGAGGAGGCGCGCAGGCGCAAGGAGGACGAGGTGGAGGAGTGGCAGCACCGGGTGAGTGGGGCGGGGCGCGGGCGGGCCAGGCTGCCAGGTGCACGGAAACCGGGGGGGCGTTTCGTATGCCCTGCCGATACTGGTCCTTCTTAGAGAGGTTCCCACGGGAACAGGCCTGTGGGATCACAGGGGAACAAAGAGCCGCCTTGATACTTAGAAAAAGGCCACCCTGAGCGTTCTGCCCCACCGGGCAGCGTTCCTCCCCCCCCCCCCAAAACTGGCTTTAAGTCGGATTAGCTGGGTGCCCCCAGCAGCGAGCCAGCCACAGGACCCGAAACAAGCCTCCCCTAGCGGCCTGCACATGCAGCCTGGCACGCACAGCGGTGATGGGACCTGGAGGTCTCCAGGCTCTGCCCTCCTCTGCTGTGTGACCTGGGTGAGGGGCCTCACCGCTCAGCCTCATTTCCCTGTGGACAGTGGGGACTACTGCCCACCTGTCCGGTTGCTGTAGGACCCCGCAGAGAGGTTAGTGAATTGCAGCCGTGGTAGCGCCACTCCATCGGCCTTCATGCCCACCAGGAGCACAGGCCCTGGGCGCTGCGGGGCTGGGTCACAGTACAGGCCTCAGCCAAGCTGTGGGAAGCTCTGCGCCCCGCCCCCGCCTGTCCTTCTCCTCCTCGCTTCCCCGTCTGAGGCAGCCCCTGTGAGGACGCCTGTGCCTCCCCTCACTTCATCCTGCCCCCCCCCCCCCCCCCGCCACCCCCTCCCTGCCAATCTGTGTGCAGAGGCCTCCGTCCTTGGGTTTCTGGAGAAAGTGCTTATTACACAGCATTAAGTGAGAAAAGCTGGTTACAAACCAGCTGTAAACGAAGCTCATCCGTGGGATTCGGGTGGTGATGAAGTGGGTGGGGTTCAGTTATGTGCCCCTGAGACATTGCTGGAAGGATCAGGGTGATGGGGAGAACTCCCTGAGCGCCGTGCTGGGGGGGCGGGAGCTTGGCCACGGGAGAGGAAGAAAGCCGGGCGCCAGCACCGAGTGGCTCTTTCCAGGCGGGACGACTTTTTTTCTTTAATAAATTTTTTCCCCCCAGAAAAAACATGTACAGTGAGCATATGCTAGGATTATAGACAGAAGAAAAAATAGTTAGAAAAATGTCAAACCCTGGCATCAGTTTCTCTCTGAGCTGCAGGGACACTGGCTGGTGCAGTCAGCTCCTGTGGCTCATGCTGTGCACCTGCCAGGAGGAAGGGGAGGTGAGGATGGGGGGGTCCTTACCCGCAAGGGGAACGGCCGCCCCCATGAAGAAAGGTGCTTCTGGAGGAAGCGGCCAGGCCACGGGTCTGTGTGAGACGTGCTCACTGTCTGTCGATTCGCTTCCGAAGGCCAAGGAAGCCCAGGATGACCTGGTGAAGACCAAGGAGGAGCTGCAGCTGGTGATGACGGCCCCGCCGCCCCCGCCGCCCCCTGTGTACGAGCCGGTGGCCTATCACGTCCGCGAGAACCTGCAGGAGGAGGGCGCGGAGGATTCCGGCTACAGCGCCGAGCTGTCCAGCGAGGGCATCCTGGACGACCGCCACGAGGAGAAGCGGGTCACCGAGGCCGAGAAGAACCTGCGCGTGCAGCAGCAGCTGATGGTGAGGGCGGGATGGGCGGCACCGCCTTGCTCTCGGGGCTCCCAGGCTTCCCGCTGGGGCCGGCGGCCCAAGGGCCACGAGGGAGCCCCCACCAGCACCCACTCTCCAGGGCGGGCGGTGGTGGGGGCCTGACCCTGCCTCTTGCCTTGCAGACTCTGTCCAGCGAGCTGTCCCAGGCCAGAGACGAGGCCAAGAGGACCCACAACGACATCATCCACAACGAGAACATGAGGCAAGGCCGCGACAAGTACAAGACGCTGCGGCAGATCCGGCAGGGCAACACCAAGCAGCGCATCGACGAGTTCGAGGCCATGTGAGGCCGCGGGACTGCAGGGCGGCCCGAGCTTGGGCCCCGCGGTCGCACGCAGACTCTGAAACTCTATTCGTAGTTCTCTAATCTAGACCCTCCTCGTACCCAGTTCCTTTAAGAGAGTAGCTGTTTCAGCGGGAAGATTCCGGGGCTGGGACGGGAGGCTTCCCTGGTTACTTCCCATTTGTATCATAGTGCCAAACGGCCTGATTTTTACTGTTGTTATTATTGAATCACTTCCTGTCTGTGCTGGGGGCAGGGCCGATCGAATCAAGGAAAGGGCCGCTGCACGCCTGAGGGGCAGCTCCGTGCTGGCGTGTGTGAGAGTCCTATTGTTGCAGCACCCTCGGCGGCTCCAGTCCGTGCCATATTCCGTCTGTATTTGAAATTAGCCCAGATTGATTGATTGTACTTGATTTCTGTGAAGGATGCATCTCTGTATTTATGTTTTTGAGGCTTGAAAACTGGTCGAAAGCACTCACACACATGCACACAGTGACTTCCTCGGGCAGCAGCGTCCTCGCTCATTCTGGATAAACAGCACAGGAGGACACACGCTTAGATAAACTCCTGGTTTAACAGTTAGAGGCTCCATGGTTGGGCTCACACACCTGATTAATGATGATCAGCTATAGAATATAATATTTATATATAAGCAATAATATGGGTTTGTAACATTAGTTAAAAAGGGAAAACCTTGTTCTGTATATTTTGTTACCTTTTACAGAATAATAAAGAACATGAAAACCATGTTACATTGCGAGGGCAGTAATGAAGCCGGTTAACCGCTGTAGTCACGTCCCGACTCTCACATTTCCATTTTCTGCTGGAACTTCCGACATGACACACACACACCTGCTGCTCATTCAGCTGCAGCCACGGGCGCCCCGGCCTGGGGAGCATCTGCGTTTCCACAGAACCTCTCTCTCCGCTCTCTACCACGTGCTTGGAAGCCATGGCAATGCCGGCTCTCCCCCCCGCTGCAGGTTCTGCTGATGCACCGGTCTCCCCACCCCCACCCCCACCCCGACCTGCTCCATGGTCAGTGGACAGGTGTGGGCGCCCCAGATGGGGGCCAGGTAAGTGGTTTGGTGGTCACAGTGTTTGGGGGGCCCTGCTGGCAACCACGGGAGGACTGGGACACTCAAGCCCAGAGGAAGGACTGTCCCCCACAAAATGTCAGAAGCGCCCCTGCTGGGCAACACAAAAGCACCCTCTTTGTCCCACTCTTAGTGAAATCCTTTCTGAACTGGTTTAAGAAGGTATTTTCCTTTACGCAAATAATCCTTTTATGATTGACGCCAGGAACAAAAGCAAGTACTGTGCCCCGCCCATGTGGAGGCCTGCAACTTGTGTGTCCTTAGCAGATCCTAAGCCTGATTTAAATGGTTGAAATGCTGTATCGCCCCGCTGTGTAGTCAGACCTTCCATCTACGGCAGGTTAGGCAGCTCCAAAGCCAGTGACATTGCCTGCCCTCGAGGAAACGTGCCTCCTCTTTTCATGGTGTCTCTGTAAGTCCCTAAGGACCAACCACGCACTCGGGCCCAATAAACATCAACCAGACTCCCCGGGCCCCAGCCTGGCCTCTCAGCACGCGGTCATGCACACCGGGTCAGCCTCAGGCAGGCCTGCCGGCGCTGGGAGGGGTCACGCTGTTGGAGACGAAGGAGGGTGTCCACAGCGGATATGCTGGCTTCTTCAGGACCGGGGACGCAGCCCGAGTTTTCCTGTGTCCGGCAGAGAGGCAGCTGAGAAGGAAAATGGCTGCCAGCCCCGCCCTCCAACACCCCCTGGCTTCTTGGTACTTGCTTATCAGGGAGACGATTAGAGCTAAGAAGAGGGCTAAGTCCACCACAAAATACAAACAAATGGGAGAGAGCGGGAGCCACAGGCTAGAAGGAGGACCACCTCTGGGGAGGATGCTCTGAGTTTGGAGGGATCTGCACCAGGCACTGGGGCGGTTGGGATGCTGAGGCCATGTGGTCCCTCTCACAATCCCCCTCTCAGCCTCCCCGCCGGCCACAGCCCACGGATGAGGCCTGCCAGCAGGCCCAGGACCAGGCGCACGCCTTATCTTGTTTTAGCCCCGTCCTCTTCGGGAGGTTAAGTTCAGAAGCACAAAGCTACGCCCCAAGGCCATACGAGCCGTCCTGGGTGAGGACACACTCCGCACTGCACTAGTCGCCATCACTTCCCACAGTGGCACTGCCGGGATTTAGCGATTCTACATCATAATGGAGTTGGCACCCTGGCTCGGGGGGCGTGTCCCGTGCATCTAAACGGTCACTATTCAGTGCCCAGTCAGGGCACGTGCTCAGGTTTACCGCTGGGACCCCGTACGGACGTGCAGGAGGCAGCTGATCTATGTTTCTCTCTCACATGGATGCTTGTCTCCCTCTACCCCATCTGCTCTCTTTCAAATCAATTGGGAAAATGGTATTTGCTTTACTTTTGAAAACAATGCACCGATAAACTTAACCCATAAACCTGACCCTAACCCTACACTCTAACCCTAAACCCTAACCCAAAACCCAACCCAAAACCCGAACTCTAACCCTAACCCTAAACCTAAACCCTAACCCTAAACTCTAACCCTAACCCTAAACCCTAACCCTAAACTCTAACCCTAACCCTAAAGGTTGGGGTTAAGTGAGAATGAAATCTGCTGAGTCACCCATCTTACCGTTAATAGAGGGAGATGTGACGCTGAAGCTGAGGAAATATTTATAAACACACCTTTTTCCATGTTCCCGCTCAGTCAGTGAATGCTGACTCGCTATGATGAGGACCAATGCGGTATCCAAACCTAGACTCAGCACAAATTTTGGAGATCAGTCTTTTTTTGATTTCAGAGAGGAAGGGAGAGGGAAATAGAAACATCAATGATGAGAGGGAATCATTGATCGGCTGCCTCCTGCATACACCCTACTGGGGATCGAGCCTGCAACCAGGCATGTGCCCTTGACCGGAATCAAACCCAGGACCCTTCAGTCCGCAGGCCAACGCTCTATCCACTGAATCAAACAGGCGAAGGCAGAGATCAGTCTTAACACGACTTAGTCGATTCTTGTGTGAAAGGTAAAACACCGGGAGTTTACATGGCTCACCCTTGTTGGTGTTTCCTGTAGGCCCTAGGCCAGTGGTCGGCAAACTGCGGCCCCTGGAGTGTGGCTCTTCCACAAAATACCACGTGCGGGCGCGCACGTACAGTGCGATTGAAACTTCGTAGCCACACTCAAGGAGCCAGAGCCACATGTGGCTCGAGAGCTGCAGTTTGCTGACCACTGCCCTAGGCCCATGCCATACATATAATAAATTACCAGTAAATGATGTTCTATTAAACCCGATACCTACCCCCTGACACAGGAGTTCAGGTGCCACCTGACCACACCGGTCAATTCCTGGCTCCCAGCACCACCAGACAGAGTTGACGTCACATGATGGCTGACCTCCTGTCTCTGGAAGAGAAGCCGCCATTTGCTATCACCCCCCACCCCCTCTCCCTGCGCACAACCTGCCCCCCCCCCCACCCCACCCCCCCTGCCAACTGGTAGCTCAGCAAAGACGTGTGACAGTCCACAGGCCCCAGGCAGGGATTGCTGAGGAGTGGAGAGAACGCAGGGAGAGGAAGGGTTGGCGCCAGTGGGATTGGGCGAAGGGGGCCCAGGCCTCTGTTCCAGGGGCTTGGAGATGAGCAGCGGGTGCGTGCTGCTGGTCTGCAGGGCCAGCCAAACAGGAAACCGCTAAAATGCACCATGGAACTGCTCACTGTCCGTCTTCACGGCCATGGCCACCTCATCTTCCGCATGTCCCCATGTCCTTGCCCGTCATCCTGCTGGGCAGCCGCTGCTCAAGTGAGGGGGGGCGGGGATAGGGGGCTGGGCCTGTTTGCAGAGCCTTGCAGGCCCGTAGTCCCTCAAAGAGCCCCCGGCCCCACCGTGATGCAGGGTTGAGCAGGCGGCACGCAGCCAGGCCCTGGGAGGTGCCCCCGGTGCGGGGGGTGGGAGGGGGCTGCTGGGGCCTTCAATTCCCTTCCAAGCTCAGGTTCCAGGGAGCCTCTTCCTCAGGTGGCTCCACAGCTGGGCGCTTAGGGGAGCAGGCGGATCGGCGGGGAGACAGCAAATGCTGGGAAACGCCAGCCACTGCGCCGCCTGCTTTGGGGACAGGGGTGGGGGCAGGGGCGGGGGCAGGGGCAGAGGCAGGGGCAGAGACAAGGACAGGGGCGGGGATGGGGACAGGGGCAGGAGCAGAGGTGGGGACGGGGGCAGGGGCAGGGGCAGGGGCAGGGGAGATTCGTGCTGCCTCCGTGGGGACCACGAAGGGCCACGCAGGGCTCCGTGGAGCCCGGGCACAGGGGGGCCTCCAGGCCGCGAGTCGCCCCTCGTGTCCCCTCTGTCCCGGCTCCCGCAGAGGACGCCTCCCCGCTGCTCTGGGGCGTGACTGGTCACGAGTGATTTTGCCAGAAAGTGAGTGAGGGAAGGGCTGGAGAGAAGACGGGAACCACAGAGCCCTGGCCGTGGGGGGGAGTCCGGGGAGGGGGGGGGGGAGGCTTCACCCAGAGCCACGGTGGACCCCGGTCTCCTGGCTGCCCCTCGCGGGGTGGGGGCCTGCCTGGGGCACCCTGAGAGGGGGCTGCCTCACCCTCCGCTTCCAGGACCCGCGCCGGCGCAGGACAACCACACAGCCCTCCCGCCCGGGTCCGGGTGCGGGTCCGGGTGCGGGTGCGGGTCCGGGAAGCGGCAGGGCTGTGGCGGCTGTCTCTCAGCCAACTCAGCAGGGACGCCTAACCTGCTTTCTGCTCCTAACCCGCTTGCCAACGATGGCCAGGCCTGTGGCAGCCTCGTTTGTCCCGAGTGTGGGGTCCTGGGGGAGGAGACGGGCGGGGTCCCGCAGTTCAGGGGCCTCGGGGGGCCACATCTGGCAGAAACACCAGGGGCCTCATGGAAGAGGAGGGGCTTAAACGGAGTCTTGGGCGGACCCGGGCCGGAGAGAGCACTCCATGTGGCTGTTCTGAGCCCGAGAAGGGAGAGCCGGCACCAGGGGCTGCCAGGCCACTGAGCGGAGCGCAGGAGAGCAGGAGGGGCGGTCCAGCTGGGCACCGAGGCCTGACCCTGCAGTGGCCACAGCCTGACCCTGCAGTGGCCACAGGCTGACCCTGCAATGGCCGCAGGCTGACCCTGCAGTGACCTGGCCTGACCCTGCAGTGGCCACAGGCTGACCCTGCAGCGGCCCAGCCTGACCCTGCAGTGGCCATAGGCTGACACTGCAGTGGCCACAGGCTGACCCTGCAGCGGCCCAGCCTGACCCTGCAGTGGCCATAGGCTGACCCTGCAATGGCCACAGGCTGACCCTGCAGTGGCCACAGGCTGACCGGCCACTTGGAACAGAGGCGTCCTGACAATCCCTCTGGCTTCAGGGAGGACAAGCAGAGGGCCCGGGCCCTGAGGCTCACGGGCGGGCGGGGCTGCACCTCTGCTGTCATTTCTCAGGAGACAATGGAGCCCACGGTTCCCCCTTCCCTCCTCACAGGTCTCTCTCTCCGGGTCTTGGATCTCGGCACAGAAATGTGCAAGGCAGCCACTCAGGAAGCCCTGGCCTTTCCTGTCCTCTTCCTCCCTTCGAGGCGGCTCCTCCTGGCTGTCCCACCACCCTGCGCAGGGCACGCCGTCCCAGGGACAGGGCAGCCTCGGCCGGCAGCACTGGGCCCAGTCACCATTGTCCGGGGCGTGCCCGGGGGAGTTTAGGAACAACACACCCAAAGGCCTGAGCTGCGGCCCCGCCCACGGGCAGCCAGGCACAGGGCGTGGACTTCGGCCGCTGAGCCCTGAGGAGGCTGAGGCCACCCCAGCTGACGCCGAGTGACCCGGCCTTGGAGGAAGGGCTGGCCCCTGGCCGGACCCAGGCTGGCACTGGGTGATACTGAGGTTAGGGCTACTCAGGCCTGAACGAACCTGAGCAGGTGAAAGTCCCTCGGCCGAGCCCACAGGAGGGTCTGACACGGAGCCTTTTCTCCCTGGAAAGCTGCTGTTTACTTTATTTTAAATGTATTGATGTGAGAGAAAGAGGGAGAGAGAATTGTTGTTCCACTTAGTTATGCTCATTGGCTGAGACTTGTATGTGCGCCGACCGGGAATCAAACCTGCAACCTGGGCGCACTGGGACGCTGCTCCCCCCGCCTGCGCACGCGGCCAGGGCTGCTGTTTAACCGCCTGGCCCGTGTGCACAGTCACCTGGGCCCAAGGTTTCCTGGGGGGGGGGGGGGACTCTCTTCTTGGATCCCTCGGAAAAGCGCTCCCGGTGGGAGGGGGCCCCAGTCCCGACCAGACTTCACTTGGCCCGCAGGGGGGTACCAGCGCAAGGACCGTGTGGTGCTGTCTTCAAAGTCCCACGTGGCCAGAGGGACGATCACTTCTCCAAGGAACACCCTCCGGGTGAGCGTGCCCATGTGCCACACGGACACCTGCAGCCGCCGGGTCACCAGCTGGGCGAGCTCCACCTGGTACTGCGGACGGAACAGAGAGGTCAGCCTGCCCTCCAGGGCAAACCTGCAACCTGGGCGCACTGGGATGCTGCTCCCACCACCTGAGCACGTGGCCAGGGCGAACGCTGCTGTTTAACAGCCTGGCCCGTGCGCACAGTCACCTGGGCCCAAGGTTTCCTGGGCGTGCCCACGTGCCACACGGACACCTGCAGCTGCCTCAACTTCTAGAGCAGTGATGGCGAACCTATGACACGCGTGTCAGAGGTGACACGCGAACTCATTTTTTTGGTTGATTTTTCTTTGTTAAATGGCACTTAAATATATAAAATAAATATCAAAAATATAATTCTTTGTTTTACTATGGTTGCAAATATCAAAAAATTTCTATATGTGCCACGGCACCAGAGTTAAGTTAGGGTTTTTCAAAATGCTGACAGGCCGAGCTCAAAAGGTTCGCCATCACTGTTCTAGAGCCTCAATTGTCATGGCACATTCCTCAAATCTGGCGGAAGGCGGCTCCTACACCCCGGATCTGGCCCCTGGCCCCAGGATGTGCGACCCCCGCCCCCCCTCCCCTCCCCCGCCCCCCCCCCCCCCCCCCGTGTGCTAAACGAATGGTAATTGGAAATACTGATTTCTGCAGAACTCTTCATGATCTCTCAGCTTCTCCACGCATTTCTGTAAAGACTGTGTCCGGATGCTCTGAATTAGACTAGATTAGGGACACTGATTCTTTTCAATGTCCCCTGGAAGCTTTCCGGCACCACCGGAGCATTCACAATATGCTGGGTAAAACCAACGCATAAAACGTTAGGTGATTCTCTGAGATTCTGCATGCATTTTAAACAAGTTAAACTTTAAAAATCAAATTACACAATTAAATATGTATCTAAAATGTAGTCCATCCTCAATTTGATATCATTTCATAAAATGTAAAATACGCATCTACCTCTCTTTAGCAAAAAACACCTGAGTGAAACGGAGAAGCAGTTTTAGATGTTGACTTGGGAATGTGTGAGGAAACAGATCTTTGCAAAGCCATCTGAAGACCAGTCTCCTGGGATTGGCTAGGAGCGTCCCGGCAGCAGCATCTCAGGCCCCGCCCACACCTGCTGAGTCACAGCCTGCTTTTCTCTGCAGTCCCTTGAGGACCTCTGTGCACATCAGTTTTGAGAAGGACGACTAGTCCACTGTGGGTTCAATAAGCCTCAGTTTCCCCATTGGTAGATGGGAGTCTAACCCTTAGCTCAGGGGGTACATAAAGCACATGGCCACAGCAGGGGCACAGAAAGCAGCAGCATGAATATTTAACAGACGGGACTTTGTGCCAGCTGCCGGATGGCGCTCGCTGGGAGTTGACAAATGCCCCTTCTCAGCAGGAAGCCAAGCCAAGCCCTCCCCTTTCCAGTCCTGGCACCCGGGGTCCGGGGGCTTCTCAGCCTCCATGGATACTTTCCGTGAGTCTGGACTGTCCTTAGGTGCGGGGCCTCCCACACTTAACCTGCGTACCTCACACATCACCCCCTCTCCCTCCTCACCCCCGCTGAGGAGTCTCCCCCACCCCTGCCCTAAACACAAATCATGTTTAGCACCGAGGAAGGTGAAAACCCGAACAACTCCTCTATAGGTGTTGTTTCTTAAGAGAAGAAGAACGCTGGGTTTCCAGATATTGCAATAACGGGCACTTTTGCAGCCGGTGAGCCAGTCGCTGAGGGTACAGGCGCCGGCCTGCGAACGCTCCGAGAGTTACAGAAACTCGCCAGGACGACCTGGTTAAAAGCTCAGGGGCAGCCAGGTTCTTTTCGACCATTTTCTCGGAAATCATTCTTGGACAGTCCTGAGGACTCTGCCCTTCTCCCGCCCAGGCTGAAGGGTGACCGAGCCGTGCCCCGACTGCCAGCCCCGTGGGCATCCGCAGTGTCTGCACTCCTGTTCGACGGACTCAGGGTGTGGAGGAGCCGTCGTGGACTCTGACCCTGCGCCCGCCCAGGGCGGGGAGACCCCGCAGGGGAGCGTCTGTCCCGGGAGTACCTTCAAGGTCTCCTGGAAGGTCGGGTCCACCGTGTTCCTCTGGACGCCCGTCTTGCGTTTGCCCTGGGCCGACCTGTCAGGCAGCAGGTAGGTCTTCACGTACCTGGAGGAGACAGGGCGGGTGAGGCTCGGGGTGAGGCTGGGCGAGGCGGGAGCAGGGAGTCTTTGCCCTGCCTGCTGCTGAGTTGGGCGTTGATAGGAAGGGGTCAGGGGCCACCACGGACAGTGAGCAATGCCATGCTGGGGATGCCGCTTCTGTTTACACAGTCTGCGGCCATCGCCCCTGGAATGGGTCTGGGTGGGTGCCACCTGCAGGCTCTGGGGGAGGGGGGGCTCCCGGGGGGCAAACTCCTGGACTCTGGATGCAGAGGCCACGAGCCAATTGTCCTCCCCACCTGTCACTCCATCCAACCCCCCGCCCCACAGAAAAGTGGAAATGGGAAATGTGTGCCTTACACTTGGCTCTTCCCTTGTTTGGCCTCCAGCCTGTCCTCCTGACTTTCGGACCAGCCCTCTGTGGACTCGGGGCTGCAGCGTAGCTGGCGGGGCAGCGTGACAGGCCACCTCCACCAGCCCTCTGCCCCGCCTGAAACCCTGTTCTAGGCCGGTCCCTCTACCCAGGTCTGGAACTTTCCTCCCTGGCTCCTCTGGCAGCTTTGTCCATGGCAATGACCCCCCTTAACCAGGCACCTATTCGCACAGGCTAGGAACAGGCTCAACTTCCCCAAAGCAAAGAGCAGTCGCCCTCCCTTCATCTGGGTCCCCCTGGAGCTCCAGGCTCCGCCTCTTCTTCCCTGTCAATCAGAGTTCTTGGGAAAGTACTCCAGGTCGCGGGCACCGATCCTCACTGTTCACTTTTAACTTGATCATCATCAGATCCCACACACATGGAAGGGGGTGTATGAGACACACCTGCGCAGCTTAAAGGACTGAAATAAAATCACACCATGCATCTGACTGGCTTATGATGTTCAGTCCTGTTTCCTCACTGTTCTTCTGGCAGGTTGTTCTGTTCTGAGAGCGGAGGATGGACATCTCCAAGGATTACTGTGGAACCGTCCACTCCTCCCTTCAACTCTGTCAGTTTTTTGCTTCATATGTCTTCATGGGCTGTTCTTAGGTGCATAGACATTTATACTTTTTATATCTTCTTGCTGCATTACACCTTTTATTAGTATACTAGAGGCCCAGTGCACAAATTCGTGCATCAGTGGGGTCCCTCGGCCTGGCCTGCAGGATAGGGCCGAAACCGGCTAACATCCCCCGAGGGGTCCTGGATTGTGAGAGGGTGCAGGCCAGGGCGAGGAACCCCACTGGTGCACAATCAGGACCGGGGAGGGATGCGGGAGGCTGGCCAGCCGGGGAGGGACCGTGGGAGGGCTCCAGGGCATGTCCAGCCCCTCTCGCTCAGTCCCAATCGGCCGGACTCCAGCAGCAAGCTAACCTACCAGTCGGAGCATCTGCCCCTTGGTGGTCAGTGCACATCATAGCGAGCGGTTGAGCGGCCTTAGTGTATCATTAGCATATTACGCTTTGATTGGTTGAATAGACAAATGGACGACAGGACCCTTAGCATATTAGGTTTTTATTATATAGGATAATGTCCTCTATCCTTTGTAACCTTGTTGATTTAACTTTGTTTGATACTAGTATAGCCACCCCTGTTCTCTTTGGTTACTATCTGCATGGAATATCTTCTATTTGTTGGATCTACAGTGAGTCTCTTATAGATGACATATGGTTGGATCCTATGTTTTTACCCACTCTGCCGATTTCTGTCTTTTGATTGGAGAGTATGATTCATGCACATGTAAAGTAATTACTAACAAGGAGGTACTTATTATATACTAAAGGCCCAGTGCATGGATTTGTGCACCAATGGGGTCCCTCGGCCTGGCCGTTGGGGATCAGGCCAAAACCAGCTCTCCAACATCCCCCAACAGGTCCCAGATTGCGAGAGGGTGGTCCTTGGGTGACGCACCCCAGGATTGGGCTCCCTCCTCTCTGGCTCTGGGTGCATCATCTGAGAACCGTAGCTGCCAAGTCATCGCAGCTCGGCAGCTCCTGCATTGAGTGTCTACCCTCTGGTGGTCAGTGTGTGTCATAGCTACCAGTCACAGCATCTTCCCCCTGGTGGTCATTGCATGTCATAGCTACCGATGGGAGGGTCGAACAGTTGGATGGTCACTTAGGCTTTTATATATAGAGATTAGCACTTTGAATACATTGGCCTGCTGGCCTGTCAAGTTTCTGATGAGAAATCTGCTGAAGATTTTGAGGATTTGCTTCTTTCTTGCTGCTTTCAAGATTCTCTTTGTCGTTCAAGAGTTTGTTAATACTATGTCTCAGGGTGAGTCACTTTGAGTTCATCTTACTTGGAGTTCAGTGGGCTTCTTTGATGTTTATATTCATGAATTTCATCAAATTTGGGAAGTTTTTAGCTACTTCTTCAAATATTCTCTCTGCCCCTTGCTCTCTCTCTTCTTCTGAGACTCCCTCATGAGATGTTGGTCCACTTGATGGTGGCCCTCAGGTCCCTTAGGTTCTGTTTGCTTTTCTTCCATCTTTTTTCTTTCTTTTCCTCAAACCCAATAATTTCTGTTGACCTTTCTTTAAATTTACTGCTCCCTTCTTCCATCTTCTCATATCTGCCTTCAAATCTCGCCAGTGAATTTTTCATTTGGAGTTTTCAGCTGCAGAATTTCTTTTTGGTTTCTATTTAGGTTCTCCCTCTCTTTATTGATATTTCTACTTTGTTCACACATCATTTTCTTGACTTCCTCCACATCTCCTTCTAGTTCTTTGAGCATCTTTAAGATAATGTTGTAAAGTCTTTGTTTAGTAAGCCTGTCCTCAGATCTTTTTTAGGGACAGTTTCTGTTGATTTATTACTTCCCTTTGAGTGAGCCATACTTTCCTGTTTGTTTCTGTGTCTTGTTATTTTTGTGGAATACTGGACATTTGTGTCTAATAATGTGTTAACTCTGGAAATCAGATTCTCCCCCTCCCCAAGGCTGTCTGTCTTTTGTTATTTTGTTTATTGATCCTGTGCCAAAGATAAGCCTGAGATGTAAACTCAGGCTTTTTTTCTGAGCCTGTACCTTTCCCGGAGCATGCATGTTTATTTTCTAATTTTTCTTGTGATGCAGTTACTTGTGAATGTCCTAGTCTGTAGTGTCTGGCTTCCAAGTGGGGGGAAAAAAAAATGAAAAAGGGAGACCAATAAGGCACTGGCCCTTACAAACCCTGGAAGTTACATCAGCCAGAGGGGGAGACAGTGCAACTCTGGGAGGAGATGAAGCAACAATGGCCGTATGCCTCTCTGTCTGCACCTCTGTGGTCAGAAGCAGCAACCAGCAATCAGAGAACAGGTCCCTGATCTCTGGAGGACAGGATCCTTTCGCCCACCCTGGCTCCCGAAAGCGGAGTGCAAGCTGCTCTAGGAACACGTGCGCAGCTGCCCGCCGCGGGGCTGGAGGTGCAGGATGGGTGGCTGCTACTGCGCTGAGAGCTGGCATTGACTGAGGCGAACTCCAGTTAACCATGGAAGCCTTCTGCTGCAAGGTGCAAGCCTTCAAAGACTCCAGTTACAAAACAGTTGCATCAGACAGATCCGGCCAGTGCAGTTATTGTCTGTGTGGGGAGAGGGATTCCTGATGCTTCCTACTCGGCCATCATTCAGATGACAGGAAGTTCACGGACGGGAAGCCCTGAGTGGCTGATGGTACATAAATAGTTGCTAATCTTTGTTACTCATCAAGGAAATGCATGTTAAAATAACATGACACCATTTCATATCTATCAGTCGGAGAGAAATGTAATCTGTTTACAGATTGTGTGAGACAGGATTTTAATTTTATTTTTCCTATATGGAAAGTCAAATTTTCCAACACCATTTATGCATTGATTTCTAGTAGCCCCTTGATGGTGTGACTTCCCGTAGATGCTCAGGCCTGTGTCTGGACTTCTGATTCTGCTCTACCAACCTGCTTATCTGGCCTCCCACCAGCACACACTGTCGGGGTTACTGGAACTTTACAGTGGCTCTTGACGTGTGTCTTTTTACCTTTTGTTCTTTTCATTACAATTGTGTTGGCTATTTTGGACTTTCCATGTAAACTTCAGAATTAATATGCCCGTCATCTTACGTCAAAACGCAGACAAAGGAACTCACGGGTTGCACTTCTTCTTCCTCTCCTCTCCATAAGCAAGGTTCTTGCAGGCCTGGATGCATATTTCCAAAGAACGGGTTTCGAAGCAATAGCGAATGGCAAATTCTATCTCTCCAGTGACATCAGCGTTGTCAAAATTGCCAATCTCCGTGCAAGTGCTATTAATGCTGATTAAACTTCCCTGAAATAAAAATGAGAAATAAAATAAATTACCTCACAGTTCATCAATTCTTTCGAAGTTCTGATTTCAAGATATCAGGTAAATCGAGATTCACACGGACCTTGCATCCTGACTCACATGAAGTTAACAGCTAGAGTTTGTTCTCTGCCAAAATAAGTCACCACAGATTCTGTTTGAAGGGGATGGGGAACCCTCAGAAGCTCCGGTCCTGCCCAGATCTGGTCTTTGCCTAGCAACAAAGGTTACAGAGTCTTATTCTTTAACACAAATCGTGGGGGCTAAAGCGGACTATCCCCTGTGTGATTCTGCAAAGATAACTCTCAGAGGACAGACAATGTGTCCATGGCAGGAACAGCCAAGGAAAAAGCAGCACAGTGTGGGGCTCAGTGCCGTAGGCGGGGGGGGGGGGGGCGGGAGGGAAAGAGAGATTTGGATGCACCTGCTGGTTCTGCCACTCATTAGCCGTGTCAAAGTCCGAATGGAAAAATTAATACTGGTCTCCCAGGGTTGTGGCGAGGACGAGTGGAACACAGCATGGAAGGTATGAGTCGAAGACAACCATCCATTAAGTTTGCATTCTTTTGGGCACCTACATGAACACCAAACCCCATCCTACGTTAGGGCCCTGGGAGCTGAGATGATGCAGGTGAGCTGCATGGAATGGGACGCCTGTGCCTAGAACACAAAGCAAACTGCCTCATCACCACTGCATGTGCTTAGATACTTGCCGCCCTTTGCATGCAGCCAGTCTCAGCGCTGACTCTGAGACAGGGAGCTCTAACGGCTTTCCTCTCCGAATTCCCAGGTAGCTCCTCCACACTGTGCAACACCCTGGGGAGAAACTGAGAAGCAAGCCTGGGCTTTCTCTCTCACACCAGAGAGAGATAAAAACCAAACCAACTCATTAGAGGGCCCGAGCCTGAGCTAACTGACGCCAAGAACAAACCAACTCCGCCACACCCAGCCTCTGGCTCTCAAAAAGGCCGCCTGCCAACACCCACACCACCGTTCCAATGGAAAACAACTTAAAAATGTCCAGACTCTACAAGGCATGCGTGGTGAGGGCGGGGACAGCGAGGACGACAGCGAGAAGATGGAGGCTAATGGCTGGGAAGCTTGGCCCAGGCGTCAGCAGCTTCGGAGATGCCCGGTGGGCGGACGGAGGTGCTGAGAACTTCTGATAATGAAACTGGCACCATTGCATGCGCCACGTGGGCTGCCAGGCTGAATCGTATTAACCCACCCTTCTGACAGGAGCAAATGGAACTCGGAATGAACCACAGGCACAGCTTGAAGGTATCGCAGAGCCACCGCGTCAGCTGGAAACAAGGGTCCGGGTGGCTGTGGAGACGAGGAGCGCGGTGAGGTGAGCCTGACTCGCCATCCCTCCCCTTTGCGACCTTTGTCCATGTGGGCGCAGGGCAGGGCTGCAAGACCGAATGAAGCCACACTCGACAGCCAGGAGGCCGCAAAGGAGAGGGAGCACTCGGCACTTTCTCTGAAGGTCACAATTTATCTACTGTGACTGCGAGCCAGGCCCGATGCCCTTGTCTTTGACAAAAGCCAAGGCGCCACCAGAACCCACAGCTACACTGAAAACCTCAGTGCTGATCGCCAAGAGCAGCCAAGGGCGCGATCGCAGTGGCTCAGACGGCGGCCGTGGAGCCGACGGCCTGTCAGCTGGGCCAGGAGGTGGGCTCAGGAAAACCACTGGGTTTCAGAGGCCAAGCAATCCCATGGGGTCGCACTAAAAGCCTGGCTCCGACTCACACGGCCCCTGGGGGTCGACTCAGCGTTCTGCAGGTCCCCTCTGAGAGCCTCAGTTTCCCGTTCGTGCATGATAATGGCACCCATCGAGGAGATGCTGTGAGAGGACAGGGAGGTGGAGCACCTAGCTCAGTAGTCAGCACATAGTGGGCTTTCAGTAAATGGCAGCTCCGATGAGGATGAATGCACCTTTCCCACAGATATTTACTGGGTGCCATTGAAGGGCCAGGCACTGCTCTGGCACTTGGCAATTACGACAGATAGTAAACACCAGGTAAGCCAGCTGCCAGCTGTGGAAGGTGATAAGAATGTGAGTGGGGAGCAGGTGAGGACAGGGGAGAGCAGGGGGCTGACCTCCCGCGAAGGTGACCTTGGAGCGAGGACTTGGAGGAAGGGAGTGAAGGAGCTTGGTGCCTGGGAGAGAGCACAGCCCCAGAAACGCCCCAGAGCAGGCGTGAGTCTGACTCCGTCCAGGGCCAGCGAGAGGCCCGTGTAGTTGAGCGGCCATTGTGGGTGGGTCTCTGCCTGTGTGTGGGTTTCCGGGCATAGAGAGCCGTGGCTCTGGCCCAGGGAGGAGCTCAGAGGCCTGTCTGATGGGGCCTGGGCAGTTCAGGGAGAGCTGAGAGCTGCCCCTTGGCTCTCTGGGAAGGTTTAGCCTTGGGGATCGGCTTAACAGGCCCAAGCTGGCTGTATTCCCAGGGTCTCTCGTCACCTCAAAAAGCCACCCTGTGTCTCCCTGTCTCCATCCACACAGCTGCCACCCCAGGAGAGAACATTCTAGAGCGGCTCTTGCCTCCCTGGCCCTCAGAGATGTGTTTCCTCAGTGCCTGGATCTTTCTGAATTATTCTCAAGTATAAATAACGCCTGGTCCTGAAGGCGCTGAGCGTCCTCCAACACAAGCAGCTGAAATGCCCTGGCAGGGCCACCCCAGCTCACAGCCTGGGGGCATCCAAGACGCAGAGGGCCAAGCCCGGCAGCCAAACGCGACCCCTGTGTGTCCCAGCAGGCGACTGCCCTCAGCAGGAGTTGGGAGGGACCCGCCAGAGGACTGTGTGAACCGCATCTGCGTTTGAGAGCACTGAGGCCCTTGTCCAGCGTGGACGCACAGGCGCGTTTGGGAACTGGATGCAGACGTGGGCCTTCTCCCCAGACAGGGCGCAGCATTTTGGATCAGTTCCAGAAGGAGTTGGAATGTGACCCTAGAGCTTGGTTTCTAGAAGCTGAGTTCTTAACCACAGTATCACGCACGGAATCCCTGCTTTCATTTCATTCTCCAAGCAATCCAGTGAAGTAAGAAGAGCAACTCCGCCCGGCTGGCCGGGGGTGCTCAGCAGCTGAGCGTCCACCCTGGAACCAAGAGGCCACCAGTTTGATTCCGGGTCAGGCACAAGCTCGATCCCCAGTAGGGGCCTCGCAGGAGGTAGCTGATGGATTGTATTTCTCTCATCGATGTTTCTCTCTCTCTCTCTATCCCTCTCCCTTCCACTCTCTAAAAAATCAATAAAAACATATTTTTTAAAAAAAGAACAACTTTGATACTCATTTCCTAGATGAGGACTTTGAAGTTTGAAAGTTTTCATGATTATTTCAGATCAGTTAGCTAATTAAAAGGCTTCGACTGTACTTGAGGCCTCAGGACCCCTCATCCATTCCCTAAAATTAACTTAATAAACTTTACTAAAGTTTTAAGTCAACTTTGCACTTTATGTGCGCGCCCGCACGTGGTATTTTGTGGAAGAGCCACACTCAAGAGGCCAAAGAGCCGCATGTGGCTCATGAGCCGCGGTTTGCCGACCACTGCCTTACACCATTCACAACGAGTGAGTTGGATCAAGACCTGTCCATAAAAGCTAAGCTCTGTAACGCTTCTAGAAGAAAACGTAGGAGAATATGTCTACAATTTGTGAGTAGCCAAGACAGAGAAACAGCCATAAAAGAAAAATTTGATAAATTAAACTTCATCGAAATGGAAAACTTCTCATCTGAAGACACCAGTATATGTTACTAATTCCTCTCTGTCTATGTAAACATGTTCATCCTGAGATGACGTAAGAAAGAAACGCCATCAGCGAGAGGGAGGCTTCCCCCAGCTCCCTAAGTCGACAGGACCTCCAGGCGCCATCTCTGCTCCAGTTCATTCCACAAACAGCGCTCGCTCCCACCCTGGCCGACCGAACCAGTTCCACGTGCTGACGGCAACCACGCCCCGTGTCAACGCGATCAGACAGAGACTCACCCGCCTCGAGCCTCCTGAGAATGGAGTGCTGGGCGCTGGGGGTGCTGAGAGACCTCCTTGCTTGGAAACAGCGTTGGTAGAGCGTTTGGGACTCTCCTGGCTGAGCGGCATCAGGATGTCGGGCGCGCTGACCTTCTGGAAAAGGAAACACAGGATTAAGCACGGCGTCCGCATCCCAGTTCACTTTCGTTCAAATGTGGCGACTTCGACGAGTACAGCCCGCATCTATGACCAATGGCCGTAATGGGCAAACCCCAGCAGGCGCACTCCTGGTTGGGCAAATGCCTGCGCGCGCGCACACACACACACACACACACACACACGCAGCCCTGAGCGGACATCACCAAGCCTTGGGTTACTAGGGGTTAGTGAAAGTCTTAAAGAAATGGCCTTCGTAGTGACCCTGGCATTTAATCACATGAAATGTGATATTCACTGGCCAGGCAGAGTTTTAACTCAGAAGAAAGGGAAAAATCAAAATATATCTCTAAATCTTACATGACCACTCTATGAAAAGTGGGTACTTTTATAATGGATACAGCTAAGCTCTCCAATATGGTAGCCACTAGCCACATGTGGCTATTTAAATCCAAGTTCTAACTAATTGATATCAAATAAAATTATTAAATTCAGCTCCTTGGCTGTCCTGGACACATTCCACATGCTTTGGAGCCACGTGAGGCCGTGGCTGGGACGGTCCACTGGACAGTGTGAGGACAGAACAATGAACACAGTGGGCAGATGGGGAAACTCGTCTAGCTGAAGATGCAAAGGTTTCTGAATCGAGACTTTTTTTTTAGAAGTAGAACTTGAAAATACCACAGTCACACCACAGTCATAACTTTCAGGAATGAAAAGCTAAGTGAGAATTTACAGAACAAATGAAGAAAGAGATTACCTCCAAATTACTGTTTTTGCCCTCAACCCCCGGAACATCAACTCGATTGCATCAGACCTGTGTCAAGTAACACCACGTCCAACCCACCACCCTGCGTCCTGGGGGCAGAGAGAGGAGGAGCGGGAAGGGGAAGGGGAAGGGGGAGGACATGCAGAGGCTGTCCTCCGAGGTCTCCCTAGCCAGCAGGAAGTAGACACGCGACGGACATGGAGGCAGGAGCCACGTCCACGGACAGAGGAGGGGGAGGGCCGATGCCAGCAGGGCGGGCCTGGGCGTCAGTGGGACTATGCCTGTGGGTTGGACGGCTGGCTTCCAGGTCCGGGTCCTGGGAAGCCGGTGATGAAGCATCCGTGCAGATGCATATATTTGAAATTATTAGAAAGTTGGTCCTATTCTGAAGATCCGCCTATTTTGATTGACTGAGGAATCCACCTTGACGCGCGGTGTCACCTCCGGCCCAGTAAGTTCTGAAGGACGCGGGTGCGTTTGTCAGGCAGCACCTTCTGAAAGGCACCAAGGCCCCGAGAGCAGCCCGTCAGCATGTTGAGACCGGCCCCCCGGCCCCCACAGTGACTCTGTAATGTATTTCCACAGCTACCTGGTTTGGGGCAGATCACAGAGATGATTGCCCTGCGTGAGGCCCACCCCGCACAGAGGCAAGTCTACCGGTCTATGCCGAGAGACCCATACGCATCAGGCTTGCTTTGACGGAGTGATGGAACCACACAGTGCGTGTGATCGGGATTTTCCTGACCTCAGATAAGAGAAGGGAGAGCAGCCCTCTGCCGCCTCTAAGACTGCATCTAGCGTTGCCCCCCACCCCTTTTTTAAGAATATTTTATTTTATTTTATTTTTTAGAGAGAAGAGGGAAGGAGGGGAAGAGAGAAAGAGAAACATCAATATAAGAGCAAAACATGTATCGGCTGCCTCTTGCACACCCCCTACCGGGGATCAAGCTCACAACCAGGGCACGTGCCCTTGACTGGAAATGGGACCGGCAACCTCCTGGTGAACACCCAGCCCATGGAGCCACACGGCCAGGGCTGAGGGTGGCCTTTTAACATACTCACTCACTCGGGTGCCAGAAATACCCAGGCTGGGCTTGCCCAGTAATATATGCTCTGAGCCCAGCTAAGTCCCAGCTGAAAAGCAGACGCCCTCTCTGGGGCCGTCAGAAAGATCACTGGCCTTCAGTGTCAGGACCAAGTGCTTTAATGGTTGAAACCCAGCGCTGCCGCCTCCCTTCTCTGGCTGGTCAGCCTTCCAGGTGGCGCCAGCAGGTGGGGATGTGCAGGCGGCGCCAGGGCCCGGGGCCGAGGGTGGGGGGGGTGTCTGTAGGTTTCAGGTGTCCATGAGAAACATCACACAGCACCAGTGCACAGAGTGAACTAAAGTCTTCTCCCCACCGCTGTCCTCGGCCCTCTCCTCAGACATAGCCCCTCCTTACAGAGTGTTTCGTCCCTTCCTGGTTAATGGGTCGCCTTTTATGGTCCACATAGGTCACCCACACATCAACAGGACGGACAGTCAGATCCCCTGGGCTGCGCAGGAGCCTCAAGGAGAGGTGAGAGTTCACTTCCTGGAGAAGCCGGCCCAGCTCACAGGAGGGCTCTGCAGGGTCATCTCAGAACATGCAGCTCATGTAAGTGACCTGGCGGGCCTCCCGGAGTCACATGCGGCCTTAAGAAAAGCGGCTCCTGTGTCTGCCCCGCTGTGGCCGCCTGCACCGTGGGCGCCGACAGCCCTCACCCGGAGGGCACGGGCCTGTGTTGGGACGAAATGTGGGCATCACTTCCGTGAGCTCCCAGCCAGGCTGTGTGATTGCCGCCTGACAGGTGTCCTGTGGAAGGCTGTACTCTTCATAGTTTAACCCGGTAATTACTTAGCGTTTATAGGTCATGCCCTGACTGGCACGTACTTGACGAACACTGGCTAAGCTGTCCTCTAAAACATCTGTGCCCTCACCCTGGCCGGTGTGGCTCAGTAGTTAGAGCATCAGCACATGGAGTGCAGGGCCGAGGGTTTGATTCCCAGTCACGGGCATGTACCTCGGTTGCGGTTGAATCCCCGGCCCTGGTTGGGGTGCTTTCGGGAGGTCACCAATCGATGAGTCTCTCACATCGATGTTTCTCTCTCTCCCCCTCTCCTCCCTTCCCTCTCTAAAAAACCCCAAACAAACAAAACAAAACAAAACAAAAAAAACAGCACACCAATGGAAAAAGTATCCTCGGGTGAAGATTAAATAAACAAACAGAAAACCAGCCAGACCCTCACTGTGAGGTGGGGCCAGAGCACGCCTGCAGGAAGCTGTCGGCATGTCAGAGTGTGGGACACTCACTCGCAGGACAGCGTCCACACAGCGGGAGCTCGCAGCCACGCCCTCCGCTGCCTCCTCCCTCCTCCATCCGACAGCCTCGTGATGGCCCGCAGGCTGTTCCAGGGGCACAGGAAGCGGGAGGATGCTGCGAGTGCCGGTTCTATCAGCATCCAAAAGCCCAGCTACGCATGGGGATGCCTGGGAAGCCGCCCGAGGCAGTGACGTCAGGACTGGGAACATGCAGGCCCGCGAGGGGCTGTGCCTCCCCCTGCGGACATGCAGGTGTGGCCCCTGCGCCTGCCCTTCCCACCACCCTACACCCCTGGCATCTCCCAGCCGGGGCCTCATCTTTGATGGGTCAGTGAGAACACAGACCTCACGGGGCTATTTTAAGGATTGAAAATTGAAACACACCTGTAGGGCTTTGCACCGGGAACAGGGCCTGGTATGCCCTTGCCCTTGCCCCTGAGTTAGCATCAGAGAGGCTGCGCCCACCCAGGTGAGGAAGGGCATTGTCTGTGCTTCCAGAAGCACCTTCTGAGCCCTTTTCTTCAGTGGAAGCTCGTTGGTGCCCCTTATGCGGGGCGTATACTGAAGGCGTTAGGAGCTGGGGATTCAGAACCTACGCAGCTGCTCTGCTCCTGGCTCCGCCTTTGTGAGCTGCAATGCTGGGCATGGGGGGGGGGCGGTCGGGGGGGGGGGGTCGGGGGGGTCGGGGGGGTCGGGGGGGACGGGACACGACTCTGGGAATCCCAGGCGCTTGGAACGAGGCTGAGCCCTTCTCTGTTCTGAACTGTTTTCCAGACCGACCTTGAATTTGGACCTTCCTGTGGCTCAGCCCTCCACAGAGGCGCCTATGCTTATGTCTGCAGACTGCTCAGTGCTTTGTTATAAGAGAAAAGGGGTCCCTGGAGGAAAGGAGTACCCTGGTGGTGGCGTTGATGGCAGTGTCACTCTGGCTGCGCCGCTCCGTCCTGGCTCCCGGCCTGGGGCCCGTGCTGAGGAGCTGCTTGTCCGAGGTCATGTCGTTCTGGGACTTGGAGAGTTCTAGAAAACAAGACACAGGAGGTGACCGGCAGGCACGCAGACCCGAGGGGCCCTCCGAGGGGACTCTCAACCACACAGGAGGGGAGGGCCCGCGGCGCCAGGAGAGCGGCTTAATGGAGGGGCAGGGGTGGCGTGTGCCCAGCACCCAGCTCCGGGCCCTGGGGGCAGGGGGAGCTCAGACAAACGGGGATCTCCAGGCACTGCGTGCTGGCTCAGGCCAGAGGACGGGAGCCCTAAAAGGCGACCGCCTGACCCCCCTCTGTGGGCCAAGGGCCGTCGTCAGGGCGGGAGTTTCAGGATGGTCTTCCGACCCAGGTGGCTCTGCCTCCGGCCACACGCCAGGTGTCCGACTGTCCAAACGCGCAGACGGCACCCAGCCGACAGCAGTGTTTTAGGGGGTCCTCCCCAAGACTTTATAACCAGCTACAAGTGAGTCCTTTTTGAAGAGACACGTCCTTGTCACTATTTCAATAAGCAAAACGGGAAAAGATGGCTTTACATGTAGGTTTGCAAGGTAACCGTGATCTGTGTGGGAGAAGGATGAGTCACAGCCGGGAGAGGACACCTCAAACGAGCCCCCTCCCCCCGAACCCCTGCTCCTCCCCAGATCCCGGCCGCTCTCAAAGGACGACCTGGAGCCTGTCTTTAGAGCAGTGGCCCATTATGGCTCGTGTCACTTCAGATTTCCATGTGGCCACATTTAAAAAGGAAAAGGTACCCTAGCCGGTTTGGCTCAGTGGATATGGACTGAAGGGGCCCGGGTTCTGGTTAAGGGCACATACCGGGGTTGGGGGGTTGCAGGCTCGGTCCCCAGTGGGGGGTGTGCAGGAGGCAGCCGATCAATGACTCTCTCTCATCATTGATGTTTCTCTCTCTCTCTCCCTCTCCCTTCCTCTCTGAAATCAATAAATATATATCTTTAAAAAACAAAGGAAAATAATTTAATACTATAATATATCCACACATTGCTCACATATATAACTGATATTAAACTTACTAATGAAATTATGAACTTAGTTTTGAATACTAAGTTTCCAGAATATGGTGTGTTTTTACTCTTAATTCAGGCTCCACATTTCGCGAGCCACCTGTGGCCGCAGCTGCGGCTACCGCACTGGACAGCACAGCCCACGACCCCTCTGGTCTTCTGACCCCTCCCGAGGGGGCGCCCTGTGCGTCCTTATTCCTGGCTATTTATTGGGGTCCCGCACATACTGCCCGAGGCCCATCTCTTTTCTCTAGAGCAGCGATATCTCATGACACACAAACCAAATACTAAAATTCTGCGCTACACCAAAACATATACATCTTTGGCCGATCTGACAAAAAGCTATAATTTTGATCCAGTCACACTGGATGGCTATAGTTGTGTTGGCTGTTGTCATTTTTCTTGATTTGACAATCTAAGGGGAAAGAGGTCAGTGCCCCTGACTGGAGTCAGGTTGCGATCTTTGTTGCGGGCACACGGGGGACAATCGCTGCGCTAGCGGGTACCCCACACGCCCCCAGCCCGGCGCCCACCTTCCCACCAGGTGTGTGGAGCCTGTTCACTCTGAGAGCAATGCCATCCACACGGCTCTCGAGTCGGCCATCCGGGCACTCCGGGGCATCTTTCTACACCTGCAGCTGGAAAGGTCCCGGCCCCCAGAGGCCCCCACAGGCCCCCACAGTTAGTGGCACATGAATGCCTCATGCGGCCAGACCCCAGCCTGGGTCACGGGGTGTGAGGGGCCGGGAGATGTCCCCGAGCCGTGCATTTAGCCCTCACCCCAAAACCCGTTCCTTCCCCTGGTTTATTTATGTTCACAGATGGGGGGCGGGGGCGGGGGAGGGAGTGGGGAGGGGGGGACCGTGTGTGGAATGGGGCCCTTCTGAAGCAAGTCAGGTTCTACAGGCTTCTGATAGGCGTGCAAAGGAGAGGAACAGGAGCCCAGGCGGTCCTGAGCGAGAAGCCTACGTCCCCCTCCCCCTCGGAGCTGGCTGAGGTCCCTGTCCCACTCCGGCTCCGAGGAGCTGGCTGAGGTCCCCAGAAGGGCAGTGACCATAGAGCAGGCGGAGTGACTCATTTCTTCCTGCCGGTGGGGCTGGCGTCACTGGGCAGCAGCAGCCGCCAGAGGCTGTCATTCTGGAGCTGCAACTTCAGGCCACCACCTCCCCCCGCAACCCCGCCCCCAGGCCCCTGCGCCACCAGAACGGGCTGCCCTCCCTAGGCACTTCTGTAGGAAGCCGGCAGCCAAGAGGATCGAGAAAGGTGCCGGCCACATCATCCAAAGCAGGAGAAACACGAAAGACGAAAGCTGCCAGGTGCTCCCTGGCCACCCCCCACCCCCTGAGCCGGTGCGGGAGTGTGCGCCCTGGGCCGTCCAGTGGGCCCAGCGGAAGGACAGGGAAGGGGCTTGGCAGATGGGTATCCCCAGGGGCTCAGGAAGCTGGGTGTTGTGTCCCTGCCTCAGGGTGAGGGCTCGGGGTCCTGTGAGCAGCGGAGCCTGGACAGGGGAAGGGGGTGCGGGTTGGGGGTTTCAGTCCATGTCTCCAGGCAGAGACTAGAGCTGCTTGAGTCCCCCAGGGGTTGCTCTAGCGTCCGCCTGGGTCTGCTTCCCATGTGACCTGGCCACATGGGCACTAAACTGGCAAATCTCAAATGTGTGACACATGATTGGGCAGGCTGTGGGGTGTGAGCCTGCCCATGGCGCCCTCATGGAATCCCCACGTGGAGGGCCATGTGGCCGGACAAGAGGAACTGTGATCCTGCCTCTCCGGGGGTTGGGCTGAGGGACAGCAGGGTCTGAATCAACATTGAGGGGTGTCCAGAGTGGCAGTGAGGGAGGGGTCACATAAGCCACAGGATTTGGGGAGAGGCTGTGCATTTAAGAAGACTGCAGACTAAGCCAGCGGTTTTCAACCCGGTGGTCGCGACCCCTTTGGCGGTCGAACGACCCTTTCACAGGGGTCGCCTAAGACCATCCTGCATATCAGATATTTACATGACGATTCATAACAGTAGCAACATGACAGTGATGAAGTAGCAACGAAAATAATTTTATGGTTGGGTCACTACATGAGGAACTGTATTTAAAGAGCCAGAAGGTTGAGAACCACTGATCTAAGCTATTTGCAACTTCTTTATTCCCTATCTTTTCTCCACCCTGGTTGGCTTGTCTGTAAATCATTGTCAAAATCAAGTAATATGTAAAACAGTCCTTTGCTTCTGGGACCCTTCCCCAAATCCTCTGCGGGGTTCTACATTTCTGCAGAGGTATGGGACAGGATCTTCAGATTTTCTCCATCAAACTTTTTCCTAGCCATCTTCTCATTCCCTCATTCTAACCTGGACCAAGGACAGCTCATTAAGTGCAGCTGGTAATTGTTTTTAAAACATATGTTTTTAGTGATTTCAGAGAGGAAGGGGGAGAGAGAGAGAAAAAGAGAAACATCAATGATGAGTGAGAATTATTGATCAGCTGCCTCCTGCACGGCCCTCATTGGAGGTTGACCCACTGGGGATTGAGCCCACAACCCAGGCATGTGCCCTGACTGGAAATCAAACCATGACTTCCTGGTTCATAGTTCGATACTCAACCATTGAGCCATGCCAGCCGGGTGTAGCTGGTAACTTTAAAATACTTTGATTGTATCCTGGTGATAAGTGAAAGCTATCAATTCAGATAACTGAAAAATTTTAAAAACTATGTTACTGTATTGAGTATATTAGTATACAACATGGCTTGGCTTCAAAAGGCTTAGAACTTACATATTTTGAGTTATCATTTAATATGTTGCCCAAATGGTAATATTTTTTAACATCTTCCCCTTTGGGGAAATTTGTGGATGTGAAGACACGACGTTAATCAAAGGGTGACACACTCACCATGCCAGCAGTGCCTGCTTGTGAGCCCACAATGTGCCTGGACATGTGAGTTTATATGAACTGAAAGGGCTACTTGATTTAAATTAAAGCTTTGGCATTGAAAGCTTCAAAAAAAAAAAAAAAGACTGCTGAGCCCAGCCAGTGTTGCTCAGTGGTTGGGTATCAACCTGTGAACCAGGAGGTCATTGTCCGATTCCTGGTCAGGACACATGCCCAGGTTTGGGGCTCAATCCCCAGTAGGGGGTGTGCAGGAGGCAGCCGATCAATGATTCTCTTCCATCATTGATGTTTCTCTCTCTCTCCCTCTCCCTTCCTCTCTGAAATCAATAAAAATATACTAAAAAACAAAAAGAAAGAAAGAAAGCAGCGAAGTCCGCTGCGTCAGTGTCCGTGGGAGAGGAGCCCCTCTGGTGCCCCAGAGCCTGGCTGAGTGACAGGGTGTTTTGAAACCTCCAAGCTCTATTAGCAAAAGGCCATGAAATTCGGCTGCTCCCCGTTCTGAGCGGAGGGGGACAGACTGTCACATGACACAGTCACTTCTGTGCGGATCTGAAAGCAGCTTTTATTTGATTGTCTTTGGGCTACAGCTCAGAAGGGCTCATGGGAAGTACAGAGGAATAATTAAAACGATAAGCTTGTCTCGGGCCAGGTACCACACGGAGACCAGCACATGCCGCTGCAGAGAGGGCGAGGGGTGGGGCCAGGCAGCAGTGAGAGAACGGACTGGGGGCCCCCAGCCCCAGGAGCCTCCCCAGACGCCTGGCCCGCTCCGGGCACCTCGGGAGCCGAGACCCGGCCTGCTCTTGGATGTATTTTAAGATAAACAGGAAGAAATATCTGAGCAGAAAAAACATTGAAAGAACAAAACTTCTAAGCAGCAGGCTGGGTTCCTTGCAGGGAGCATGCTTACTGCTAATCGAAGAACATCAATTTACCCGGGAGAACAGGAGACCAGACGAGCACTGCAGGCAAAGGCAGGCCAGGGCCCACCCGCCTGAGGGGCTCTGGTTCTGGGTGCACTGGACCCTCTCTCTCTCTGTTTTTGTGTTGGTCCTTGGCAGGAGCGAGGATGAGTACCAGCTTATCATTGGCCTAAAGACTGTACCCAAGCAACCTGCTCCTTTAACCTCATCCCCATTCCACCAGCTAGCTCCTTGCCCCCGGGCGCTGCTGGGCAGGTCTGCCCAGGATGGGAGAAGGGGAGCCTCTGGCAAGCTAGAGGGTCCTCTTCCCCAGGGACCCAGAGGCCTGCTCTGGGGGTGGAGGGTGCAGGACCAGGGGCCCTGGCTTTCCCCAGAAGCCAGAGGCAGAGAGAGAGCCCTGTCCAGCCTCGGCCTGGGCCTTGGTGGCGCAGGTAATGCTGGGAAGAACATGGGAAGAGGCATCCACTTACTTTTCATGTGGGTGGTAACGGACAGAAACAAATTTTCCACGGACTTATTAAATCCTTTAAACTGACCAAGTTCCTGTAACTAAAACAGAGACAGAAGGAGAGAGAGTGAGTTATGATTGAAGACCTGTACGGCCCCAGCAGCCTCCCAGCTGCCAACCCCCAAACGCCGGCAGGTGTGTGCTGTGGGTGCTCGGTGGGTGTGGGTGCTCGGTGGGTGTGGGAGTGGGTGCCTGATGCGTGCAGGTGTGGGTGCTCGGTGGGTGTGGGAGTGGGTGCCTGGTGCATGCAGGTGTGGGTGCTCGGTGCATGCAGGAGTGGGTGCATACATGTCTGGAGTGAGAGGGCACTGTCCTCCTGAGGGACAGGTATCCTCTTTACTCAGCTTCTCTCTGAGTTTTGACACCACATTAAAGGAAGGAGCTTGATTGAGGGGTTGTTGACAAGGTAACAATGACTTCTACGAGATACCGCCTGACATTTCATTGGCTTAAAGATTGTACCCAAGTAACCTGCTCCTTTAACCTCATCTCCACTCCACACAGAGGGGATGCCAACCCGGGCAGAACGCATGTGTCATAGGGGTTGACAGTGGAGCAGGCACAAGGTGACCAGCCTGAAGCCAAGGGTTAATTCTGCCTCCAAAAACTAAAGAAGGAAGAAGGAAAAGGAAGAGAAAACAACAGAAAAGAGATCACTTCCCTCTGCAAGTTTCATTCATCTGTCCGTCCATGCATCCATCTGTCCATCCATCCATCCGCCCGTCTATGCATCCATCCGTCTATCCATCCATCTATATATATATCTGTCCATCCACCCATCCATCCATCCATCCATCCACCCATCCATGCATCCATACATATATCTGTCCATCTATGCATCCATGCATCCATCCATCCATCCATCTGTCCATGCACCCATTCATCCATGCATCCATGCACACATCTGTCCCTGCATCCATCCATGCATCCATCCATCCGTCCATACATCCATGCATCCATCCATGCATCCATCCATCCGTCCATATATCCATGCATCCATCCATCCATCCATGCATCTACCCATCCGTCCATACATCCATGCATCCATCCATCCATCCATACATCCATGCATCCATCCATCCGTCCATACATCCATGCATCTATCCATCCATGCATCCATCCACCCATCCATCCAGTAAATATGTCCTGAGCGCAGTGCTGTTCAAAGATCTTTGGAGAATTTAAAATCTCAAGGAGAAAGTAGAGCAGGATTTTGAAGGTCATTCCAGCATCTCGGTTTGAAATAAAAGAATGTGCATATTTTCTCTCCCCAGAGTGAGTATCCTTCTGTATGTAGATATAGTTACTCCCTTGCATTCACAGGATAATAATAATGAAAATGATCAAGACCATACATCTCCATGGCATGTTAGTTTCCAAGTACGGCATAGGCATTGCATTATTTCATTAATTTCTCACACCGGTCATGGAGGCAAGTCAGATGAGTATCATTACTTCCACCTTTCAGGGGGGAACCCAGGGAGCTCCCCCAAAATCACAGGGTTCATTTGTTTGGACAGAAAGGGCCCTGGTCTACGTTAGCACCTGCCAACAATCAGAAGACACACACACACATTTCTAGAGGCACCCACTCTCGCATTCCTGTAAATCAACCTGCTTTCCCCTTCGACCACGGAGACCCTCAGACACACTGAGCCTCCGCAGACCCCACATCCATGGGACCGAGCACAGTGAGGGGAGAGAGGCCACGAAAAGACAAAAGGAAAGAGATGGGGACAGGCGTGCAGGTGAGGACGTGGGGTGCAGGTGAGGGTGGGGGTGCAGGTGAGGGTGTGGGGTGCAGGTGAGGGTGTGGGGTACAGGTGAGGGTGTGGGGTGCAGGTGAGAACGTGGGGTGCAGGTGAGGGTGTGGGGTGCAGGTGAGGACATGGGGTACAGGAGAGGGCCTGGGGTGAAGGTGAGAATGTGGGGTAGAAGCAGATGAGTCAGTTGTTAATGCAGATGGTCCGGGGTCCCCAAAGCCTGCTGGTGGCACGACACTGGGCAGAGCCAAGCACTTCCCAACTCCCAATCAGCCCTCCATTATCGGCCTCATTCATGACCATTCCAGCCACAGCTGCCTCCCTCTGCCCTGGGGTTCTCCACCCATCCTCCCAGCCCCCCTCTCTCCCTCTGTGTCTCCCACCCTCCTTCTCAGGGAGCCCACAGAGCAGACACATACCCTGCCAGGGCTGCCACTGCACCAGCTCTCACTGAGCGGAGGTGGGGTGGGAGGAACCACGGAAATTTTGCTGCTGAGGAAAAATTCAGGGATAAGAAATGGGTTATAAATGATGCAAGAATTAGTCTTACAAACACACAAGATTCCTCCTCCTCCTGTAACTGAAGTTCTCTATCTTTGGGGTTTTTGTGTGTGTTTTTAACTTCCTCGCGTTTAGCAGAGCCCCACTTGGATGTGCTGCTGGGCGCAGGGCATGAAGTCTGGGATCTGAATGTGGAACAGCAGGTGCGACCTGCAACAGCGGGGAGCTCGGCCCGGCGGGCGGCCTGGCGGCTCTGAATCCAGAAGCCACACGCGTGTTCCCTATGGCGTGGTCCCTCTGGAAACCACACGGGCAGAAGCACCAGAAATGTCATGGATGTAAGAATCCACCACGAGAAGAATCAGAAGCTTGTGTGACAAGCATTGCTGGTGGCGGGGGGGGGGGGGGGGGGGGGGGAGTGACAAGCGAAAAAGTCCTGAGATTGGAAAATCTCATCGTGGCCAAAACATAGCTGCTGGTGGGAGCTTCCAGCAGCGCTTCGGTGGGCGCCGGGGAACCAGGCGTGCGCCTGCCGGCATCCAGGCTGCCGCTGTTCAGAATTTTGTGTAAAGAAGTTAACATCTGCCCGGCTGGCATGGCTCAATGGTTGAGCATTGGCCTTCGAACCAGGTCACAGTTTGATTCCTGGTCAGGGCACATGCCCGGGTTGCAGGCTTTGATCCCCAGTAGGGGACGTGCAAGAGGCAGATGATCAATGATTCTCTTTCAATATTGATGTTTCTATCTCTTCCTCTCCCTTCCTCTCTGAAATCAATAAAATATATTTTCTGTAAAAAGAAGTTCACCCCACTCAGGCCATTATTGACGTCCACCAATGTTTATTCGAAGATATTGGCGGCATGAATGATTCATAAAAGCAAAGACTGGGTTTAGAATTTCATTGAACGTGCCATCAAAAATAATACTTGGTTTCCTTAGGACATTTCAGGAGAATTTAAGAAACAAACAGAACATTTGGTGAGAAAACACCATGCTAGTGTCTAGAAGGCTTTTCATAAGAATCTGGAAATATCTCTGAATCTTTTCCAGTTACTTTATCATTAAAAATAAAAAAAGTTACATTCCAAAGCAGTGACATCTGAAAGTGCAGAGACCTCAGCTCCCAGCGGGTCTGTGTTCCAGGGCGGCCTGTCTGTCTATGACACTCACCTCAGCCTCTGATAAGATTGCAGGAGCTTAGCCCCGGCGGTCTCGCGCCTGCCTGGAGAGATACCAGCAAAGGTCCGTGTTAGTGAGGATATAACTCAGATGATGCAAATGCAAGAAGTAATAAAGTGACTATTTTTCTAATCTCACGTCTTACAACGAAAATGTAAGATTTGGAGGGATAGCAATGCTCTGAAATTAGATTGTGGTGATGACTTCATAACTATAAATTTACTTTAAAATCATTAGATTACGCACTTAAAAGAGGTGATATCTATGCTATCTAACATATATTCCGGTAAAGCTATTGTTACACACACACACAAAGAGACCATAATAATTGCTGGGAATGGCTGCTTTTATTAAAAGTTGATATTGGATTCGATTTTCTAAATCTGGAGAATTTGAAAAATAGTTCAGGCTTCCAAGCTTCTATTTTGTTCTCTGGAAATACTTTATAATTGAATGACTATATTCCCTTTAAATGTTCCTTGTTGTGGAACTTAGATTAATCTTTTAAAAAATGTAATCTCCTTATTTCTAGCTATAGAGGCTAATAATTTCCTAAACAAGAGCATCTAACACAGAGCTCTTTTTGTTCCAAGGAAAGGGGATTTATGAAGTATTAAGACCCCAAGATAGAGCTTCGTGTGGTCAGAGTTCTGTGAACACAGTGTTCCCTGGCCCAGGGTGTGGAGGAAGCCCGGGAGGCAGCCCGACACCAGCAGAGCCACCCGCCTGCCGTCCAGGAAGTCTGTCCAGCTCCCGTCCTGAGCGTTCGGGAGGTTTGACTCCAAAGAACAGCACGTATTCAAATCCTCTCCGTAAGACAGGAGGAAGGGCAGGTGGTGAGAGAAGCAGGGTGGGCAGGGAGGCCTTTGGGAGGGGGGCAGACAGCGTCTGACAGTCAGTCAGCTGCCCCCTGACCCCCAGCCGACCCTGAACTGTGCGGCCCTGGGCAGGGTCCTCCACGGGGCGGGCCTCAGGGAGGCGCAGGCCCTGCCAGCATCTCAGATGCGGAGCCCCCGCCCGCGCACATTTTCCGGGGGTTCGTGGTGCTCACCAGATTCTAACAGAAGTCTGCGCGCCCTCCCCCATGAAGACACACGCCCTGAGACAGAAACGAGCTAGCAAGGCCAGCCTGTAATGGCGAGGCCACATCCGAGGAGCCACCGAGGGGAAAGGTTCCCGCCAGCGGCGTCACGGCGGCTGTGACAGCAGAGAGCAAATGGGCAAGAGGGAGAAAAACAGCAATGTGGCTCTCCAGCCTGGCCCCGCAGAGCCCGGATCCCAGGCACAGTGCGGAGCCCTCCCGCGGTCGGGCTGTCACCTGCACTGCGGCTGCTCTGCCTCATCCTCTGGACCCTGGATTGTTTGTTGCAATAGCATCCCAGGGGCACAGCCACCAGAGTTACAGTCCGTCCCCCCAGATGCGATGCTATCACTCTACCGCCTAAGGCCCCTCAGTGGCTCCCTATTGCCTCCTCCTGCAGTCCACGCCCTGCACAGCATTCCTGGGCCTCCGCACCCGCCCGGCGGCACCTCTCTGCCTGCTTGCCGACACCCTGCAGGCCTTGTCTTTCTGCTCCAGCAACAGAATCGCTTCTGACTGCCCCACTTACCCCGGGCCTTGCCTACTCACTCCTACCTACCCCCACTTCATCTCGTGTTAATTGCCCAGGCATTTCTACCTTAGGCCCATATCATAGCTTCCTCTCCCTCTGCCACATTTCTAATTACCCAACCTGAGGTCAACACTAGCCTGGAAACAGCTCTCTGCTGCCCCCTGTTGGCTATTGCACCCTTGGCCTATGAGTTGGGTGCAAGCTTTCTTTTTTATTTTTTTAATCTATTTTTTTTTTAATACAAAATATTTTTATTGATTTTGAGAGACGAAGGGAAAGGGAAAGAGAAGATAGAAACATCAATGATGAGAGAGTATCATTGATTGTCTGCCTCCTGCATGCCCCCTACTGGGGATTGAGCCCACAACCCAGGCATGTGCCCTTGACCAATATTGAACCCCAGACCCTTCAGTCTGCAGGCCGACGCTCTAACCACTAAGCACCCTGGCTAGGGTGGGTGCACCCTTTCTGTAAAGGTCAACTAGTAAACATTTTAGGTTCCCTGCCATGTAGGGTCTCTGTTCCAAGTACTTAACTGCCCTGTGACAGCAGTCAGACAATATGAAAGAGTGGTGTGTCTGGGATCTGACAAAACTGGACATTGAAACTGAGTTTCACATACTTTCTATGTCACGAATATTCTTTTGACTTTTTGACCATTTAAAAATGTGAAACCCATTTTTAGCTTAGCTCACAGGACATACAGCAGGCAGAGGGCCCGGCTGGGCTGACGGGTCCTAGTGTGCCGTGTCCCTGCTGCCCCAGGTGTGGGCCAGGGGTCCCCCCAGCAGCAGGGGGTGCTCCTCCGCAATGCAGAGCCCCAAGCCCCGCCCTGCAGAATCGGAACCTGGTGCTGGACTTCAGAAGCCTGCCCAGGAGCTCTGTCCGATCTGCCATTTATTTTCAGTTTCCTTCTCTTCTATTCCTCAGATGTTTCTTACACACCATTTCCTTAAAAAGCACCAAATGTTTACTTTTTAAAAAAAAAAAACATATATTTTTATTTATTTTTTATAGAGAGAAAGTGAGAGGGATAGAGAGTCAGAAACATCGATGAGAGAGGAACATCGATCAGCTGCCTCCTGCACACCCCCTACTGGGTATGCACCAGCAACCAAGGTACATGCCCTTGGCCAGAATCGAACCTGGGACCCTTCAGTCCACAGGCCGATGCTCTGTCCACTGAGCCAAACCGGTCAGGGCTAAATGTTTACTTTTTGTTAAAGGAGATAGCGCACAGCCATGACTCACAGCCGATACCTTCCCACAGCGCGAGCATCAGTGAGAGGTGGACAGTCCTGTTGGCAGAAAATCTCTCTCATCTGCGCCTGGTGACACCTGTAACCCGGGCAGGTGCCCTGACCGAGAATCGAACCGCGACCTCCTGGTTCATAGGTCGATGCTCAACCACTGAGCCATGCCAGTGGGGCAATATTGTCATTTTTCTGCTTTAAAGCTCAAATATGAAGCAATAAAAACGTCAGGGCTGTAAAATATACGCAGTTACAGCATGGAGCCAGAAGAGGGCGCTATCTCTATATGCTTAGCAAGTACCAAGGGGATTAGAATAAATGTCTTGTTTCAGGTTTCTGGGTACCAGTGATCTAGAAAATGACCATCCTACCTGTGCATTAGCTTTGCTACTTTCCCGGTGGCTCTCAAACTTGAAGTGCGTGAAAACAATCACTTGGGAACTTGGGAAATACACACCCTTGGGCCCCACCTGGTCCCACCGAGTCAGGAACTTTGAGGTGAAAATAGTTCAGAGCTGACCCCGGAGCCAGGGTCCCAGAAGCCCCAGGAAACACCTTCTGTGCAGATTGCCAGGTGCCTGGCGGCGGAGGGGTGGAGGGGCGGAGGGGACAATACCGGGGTGCAGGCCAGCACCTACGTTCCCACCTTTTTCACGCACCACAGAGAAGCCATGACGACAGCATGTAAGGAACTGTTTAAAGACAACACTAAATATTGAATTATAAAATCTTAGAGGGGGAAAAACAGTCTCTAATCAGAAAAGAAATGAAGGAAAGGAGAATGTTTAAATGCTTTATGTACCATCTCCCTGCAAAATAAGGAATTGGGGCTCAGTTTTCCTGTTTCCGAATCTTTTTAATGGTTGGAGAAGTAGCATAACAAGCTGCCACAATTCATCTCGGTTCTTCTTCTTTGGATTATTACTTACACCTTGCCTACTCCCAAGGACATCTTTGGAGCAATCATTGTAAATGGCACATAGCCAATTAGGTCATTAAAACAGAGGTAAGTAAGAGCATCTGGCATGACGATGGAACTACTCCAACTGGACTTTAAATTTGGCTCGAGGTTTCTGGGTGCCAAGAAAGAAAGGAACTCCGACTTTTCAGTGTTAGGCGCCTACTAGGTGCTAATTCTGACAACGGAAGCTACCACACAGAACATCACATTTTATCTCCAAACAACCTCTCCTTACTTTTCCATTCACGTACTCATTTGCTCACAGCTCCTACCCTCCAAGAACTGAAAACCTGGTTAGGACAGAGGAGCAAGAGTTGCAGGCGGCGAGGGCAGCATTAGCGTGGTGTCCACGGGACCGAGACCCCAGGAGCTCAGGGCTCAGCTGTGCCGATGACTGGCCCTGGGTTATAAGCCAGCGGGAAAGGGGCTGCTGGGAAACACTACTGGGAACACTGGTGATAGGCAGAAAAAATCAGATCAGGCCCCTGACGCCTGGTGAAGACTTAAATGTAAATGAGCTCATAACAATGAGGAGAGAAGCGTGGCCACCGTATCCATGACAGGGTCAGGAAGAAGTCTCTACGCATAAAAGCAAAGAAAGAACTTCTACAGGAAAAGGTGGAATTGAACACAAACAAGAAAAGCTTCTGCATGTCAACAAAGGTGCGCGGTGCAGCATACACGACTGCAAAGGGCTGAGAGCCTCAACATCTACCGAGAGTCAGAGCAGCAGAAACGGTCCGTCGCAATAATTAGGTGATTCCAACTGAAATGACAGGGGAGCATCGGGGCCACCAGAGTGGTTTCACTGTGTTGACAGAGTTGTTTGCTTTTAAGGGGAATTCCTGCTGGTGACAGAGGTGCACGTGTTCCGAGGTGGTGTTCCTAACACCTTCTTTCCTTCTGTTTCTAGAACTCTCCAGAGATGTGCCGAAGACCGCTCTCCAAGGGTGTTCACTGCACTTTATTATTACTTTAATAATATGACAAACTCCCAAAAATGTAACAGCAAAACTGGAAATTCCCTAGCTATCCAACAACAGTGATGATGATATTATGTGAAGAGATATCAGAATACGTCTGTATAGATCATTTGATCCCAATTATATAGATATATTAGTTTGGCTCATATAAAATTTCCTCTATTCATCATTTTTACCTAAAAATGTACATACACACTCACCAATGTAGATGCATATATTCACCAAAGAACAGAAATGATATCTACCCAAAATGTCAACAATAATTCTCAGGGTGAGGTCATTGTATTTTCAATGTTACTCTTTATGCTTTTCTCCATTTTTCCATTTTTAAAATAAATCCTTTACATTCAGAACAAAATCACAAATGTAATTTGAAATCGTGTCTCAAGGGACAGGACTTAAGAGGGCGGCTCACATGCCCTGCCAGGGGGTGCCCGGGCACACACCGCCCAGAGGGGAACTTGGAAAACATCAAAGCCTTTCAACCAGTCATTCTTCTAAGAAGCCACCGACGGACACAGACAGAGACGCCGACGTCCACCACAGAGTCATCTGTGGCGTGAAAGTCCGAGCACGGCCGCTCGCTGACCAGAGGGGCCCGGCTGAACAGTGGGAGCGCATCCCAGCCGTCAACATAGGTTGGGAGAAGTCTCAGTAGCACAGGGACATGCTTATGCTAAATTAAATTATAGAGCGAAATGAAAACCTACAGATAGTCACACGTGGTGACTCCTGCCTCCCGCCCTGCAGAGAGCTGGCCTGTGCAACCTCGGGATGGGGCAGCAATGACGGGGTGAGCTCCGAAGCGAAGCCATGTCGACAGAGACAGACACAGTGGGAGAGAGGCTCCAGGGGCTTTGGGGGAGGGGCTGGGGGACAGGAGTTACTGCTGAATGGGCATGAGAGTGTCGGTGTGGGAGGATGGAAAGTTCTGGAGATGGCTGGCGGTGATGGTTGCACAGCAGTGTGACTGCACTTAATGTCACTGAACCGTACACCTAACCATGGTGAAAACGGTACGTTTAATGTTGCATGTGTTCCACCACAGTAAAAACCGTTGTTACGGTGCCGCGGTGCTCTGTCTTCGTCTCTCTAGGATCACCAGCTGGAAGCCGGCGCCTGGCCGCGGGGGGTCAGCCACCCTGTGGAGGGGTCCAGGCGGGAGGAGCCCCGAGAAAGCCGCCCCTGCAGCCCAGGCGAGCCTTCCGCTGGAGACAGGCGTGTGAAACAATAATGCTACTTAAGCCACCACGTGCTCCCGGCAAAAGACCAGGGGCGCACAGAAGGGAGCCCGGGTCTGAACGTCTGATGCCCTTCGTGGGGTAAACCCGCACCTTGCTTTCTGCCTCTGCGGAGGCTGCGGGGCTGAGAAGGGCCGCGTTCACACCTTTACAACCACAGCACGAGCTGCTGGGCAGATGCACGGCTTTCCAGCTGCCCCTGCTCTGTGGGTGACGCTCAGGTGGGGCGAGCGCCCGTGTCCAAGGCCAGAACTCCAGGAGGGACACCGCAGCCGTCTCAGGGTGTGTGCCTCGCCCCCGGCCTCTGCCCGTAAACAGGCTGGCAGGACATCGGGGGCCACAGGCTCCTGGCCGGGAGCAGTTAAAGGAAAGTGCTGACAAGGCGTTGGGCCAGGAGAGAGGAGGCAGCGGGAAAGGGTTGAGAACCCTGGGCTAGAGGGACTCACACTGGCCGGGTCGGCTTCTCGAGCTCCCATTAGAGGTGTACCCCCGCCCAATCCTACACGCTCGGCAGAAGCACCCCGGGGTCTTGATAAGAAGAGTCCGGAGTGGAACCCAGGGGAGAACCTCACGCACGGAAACAGCCTGTGAGCAGGGCCTTTGATCAGAGCTGAGCGTGGCCGCGCCAGCGTGCGGCCTTTACCCGACGACGCACTGTGGTTGATGCTAAACAGCTTATCTCTCCACCTCAAACCATCACTTTTCCAGGAAAAAGAAAAAGTGTTTCCAGCACCCCGTTCCCACTGTGCCAGTGCAGGCTCCGCTGTGACACAGTGCGGGGGGGGGGGGGGGGGGGGGTGCTGCCACTGGTCAGCACTGCGCACGGGTGCGATGCTGGGGCCCGCGGGCCCCCCTGTAGGTACTCTCCTATCTGCCCCCCTCCCACCCTCCGGCACGGCACCCCCGTAACCACAGCACCGCCAGTTCTCACCACGGGTTCGGGTCCCAGCTGCTGATCACACCGTCACGTTGACTTTGCGACTGTTTTATAAGACACGCCTGGTCTACAAGACACAGACCAACTCCTCCCTCCCACCCCCACGGCCGTGACCGGTGACTTCACAACATCAGCGTCTGCTCAGCTCTAGCCCCACCCACGCCCTGCTCTTCAGTGATTCACGCCATCCTGTCGATCGAGGTTTTGTGTCCTGAAAGAGGTTTTGTGCTTGGGCTGCGAGGGGCTAAGGGGACAGGTTCTGGTGTGGAGAGAGCAAAGTGCGCACATATGGACCCAATCGAAAGCTCTTCCAGCGATTCTGGGGGACACGTGCGGAGGAGGGAGACCTGGTTCCCAGGAGCTGGGCGTCGGGGAGACTACAGGGACACGGGGGTAGAGAGGCAAACACCGTGACCCAAGGTGAGCACAACGGGGGGTGGGGGGGGTGGGGGGGTGGGGGGGGTGGGGGAGGGTGGGTGGAGCAGAGGCAGAAACCGCGAACAGGAGCACCAGGAGGACGGGGTGATGATGTCACCTCGCCCTGTGGAGTTGTTTCTATTCAAAAGCTTTAAACCCAATATTTTAAAATGAGGAATTTATCATTTTCAATTTAGTAAAGATTTTGAGCGCATTTACCTTCAGTTGGAAATTTCTTGGCCCGTTCCTCAAAGAACCATTCTCCGGATTTTATCCTCACGTTTCTGAAAGGCAAGCAGACAGCAGCGTCGGCTGGGGAAGCGGCCTCTCACAGGGAGGTGGGGAGTGTCACACAGTATTAGTCTGGCCAAGGACCTCGGGGTTCAAATGCGCAGCCCAGCCCCTGGCCCTGCCACTCCCCCAGAGCTCAGCGTGGGACCAGTGGCAGGGGTGGGGAGTCTCTGCTTGGGCGTGTTTTACCGTCTGTGTAATATGTACATGTAACACATACACCTCAACCTGTGCATGGGCCCAACGCACGGTAAGTACTCCGTGTTTTCTGAACAAATGTACAAGGGGAAACAAAATTGCCATCAAAATAATCAATTTGATCGAGTACACAGGTGTTGTATTATAAAGCTGTACACCTGAAATTTATATACTAGTAATATATTGACCAACGTTGCCCCAAAATAATTTTAAAAAATCAAGGAGCCCTGGCCAGTATTGTTTGGTGGTTAGAACACTGGCGTGCACGCCGAAGGGTCACGGGTTTGATTCCTGGTCAAGGGCACGTGCCTGGGTTGCAGATTTGATCCCTGGTCCCCCATTGGGGTGCATGTGAGAGGCAACCAATCTATGTGTCTCTCTCACATCGATATCTCTCTCCTCCTCCATCTCCTTTCCTCCCTTCCACTCTCTCTAAAAATCAATGGGAAAAATATCCTTGGGTGAGAAAGGAAGGAAGGAAGGAAGGAAGGAAGGAAGGAAGGAAGGAAGGAAAGAAGGAAGGAAGGAAGGAAGGAAGGAAGGAAGGAAGGAAGGGAGGAAGGGAGGGAGAGAGGATGGAGGGAAGGAGAGGAGAGGAAGGGCAGGAGGAGAGGAGAGGGTAGGGTAGGGGAGGGGAGGGGAGGGGAGGAGGAGAGAATGTTTCTCATTTATGGAGGGAAGCAACAGCATGAGGATACACTAGGAAAAGCATTCCATGAGGCCTCTTCGCTGGGAGGAAGACCATCCAGGGGTCACTTCACCTCGTTTAGGGTGAACCTGAGTTACCACAACATTTACCAAGAGCCAACAGAGAAGGCCCTGCAGGCCCTGCAGTCTGGGATGTGGGGTCACTGTGCTTCGATGGCGGCTTGGGGGCCTGGGTGCTGGCGGAGCCCCTGAGCCCGGGGAGTGGCTCCTTGGCCAGCTGGCCGCAGGTCCTCCCTGGGCTGCAGCTCCCGGTCTCGGCCACAGGGAGACGCGCACGGGGAGCCGCTCGTGTGCTCACCGCCTGAACTCACGCCCCAAGCGTGTTTTACTCTTGACAGTTTCCAAATGTCTGGAGAAACCACCTTCAACCTCCAAGAGCCCCGGACGCGTAGAACTGTTCACATCCTTCGAGGATGTAGAGAGGCAAATGCACAGAAGTTGTCAATTGCTCACACACTTAAAATAATGTGCCACAAACCCGCCAATTCCTTGCTTACGTAAGAAACATGGAAGCTTCGCCTCTCGGCCAATTCTCTTCTGTAAAGCACTTACGGAAGGTAGTTCTCATTCGGTTCTTTTAAGCTGTATATGAACACAAGTGTGTTTCTTAGGGGAAGGCTTATAAATGCTGCTGCCTATGGCCCGAGACAGAGGTGAGCAGCCCTTGCGCCTCTGTCCTCGTCCGGGCCCCACGGGGAAGCCCGCGTCGCAGGAACGGAAGGAGGATTTCCTGCTCATCCCAGATGGCTGACCAGAATGTGTCTATGAAGCTTCTTAGAACAGTTTCTGAGCTCAGCAACAGGCTAACGCCTTTACGTTTCTTGAACAGAACCATGACTTGCTTCCTTAAAACTTCTCAAATCAATAAGTACGCAAGGTTTAAGTAAGAACTAGGGTGGCGGGGTGGGGGTGGGGGTGGGGGGGCTGGAAGACAGAGGCCAGGAGACCTGAGTTCTTTCAGGGTCTGGCCTTTCCACTAACGGCATTCGGGTCACTGTGATTATGACCACGAGCGTCAGTGCGCAGACGCCCCTCATCAACTCCTGCGGGGCCGGAGCTCTGCGGTCGCTGTCACTGCATGGGCACCTGCGAAGTAGCTGCTGAAAAGCGCTCTGCTGATTCCAGCACACAGACGCTCACAGCGAACGGACAACCTCGAGCGGGTCTGACCTCGTCACTGCCAGCCGGCAGGGGGCCGAGCAGGCTGCCGGAGCGCGTATATGGGCACCCCGGTCAGTCACAGCTGAAGGAGGCGACACTGTCCCTACTTCCTGCTCCAGAAACGTCAGCGTGATGACCCTGGGCGGCTCCACTCAAGGGGCAGAGGTGGGAGCTGCTCTGTGCAGTCAGGTTCCTCAAGCGGCTAAAGCGGCACATTCCCGCATGGCCTGCGCTCCCCACAGTGTCCTGATGGCAAAGCAGCCTCCAGCCCCTGGCTCATCAGACCGACAAGCTGCCACACTCCCCGGGAAGGAGTTCACTGCAAACCTGAGATCAACCAACTGCTTTGCCAGCCTGTCCAGCTGCTGGGCGAGTCCCAGCTAACGTGGTCCCGCGTGCTTTCCGCGAAAATCGCTTCACTTCTTGTGTCTAAGATGGTTTTCACTAACAAAGCACAAGTGAGGTTTCTGCACCAGCCCAGGCGATCTGATTTCAACGTTCTCACAGGAAAACAGGCTGATCGCGGCGATTAAATCCTAGGTAACCGGAGCGGAGTGAGGACGTCGAGATGAAGATAAAGAAACGACTTCATCAGGCTGCCACCACCACTTCGTGCGAAGCACTGATAACTCTCCCCAACTTGACCTCGGAGAGGCGAGAGTCACAGCCCCAAGCATGTCGGAGGCCCGTGGCGGGGCTAGGAAGTGCGTGTGGGTTGGGGAGTGAATGACATCCCCAGGGGCAGGGGCACCCGGGAACCGGAGGGATCAGGTGGGACCTGAACCAGGGGAGCCTGAGACAGCGCCCTGAGGTCTCCCGTGCATCGTGCCCTCGGACGTGCCGGCCGCTCACACACTCGGACCCCAGCAGCAGCTGGAAGGGAGGAGAGCGGCTGGCTGTGAGGCCGCAGGGAGGGGTGGGCGCTGTGGCCAATCGGAGAACCCACGCACCATTTCCACGTGGAGACGATAAGTATTAGGCATTCACAGGCCAACGAAACAATGTCTTGGGCTGGCGCAGCCTGCTGGCCATGGCGGTGTGGCTCCCGCTTTTAACCCCCATAACTCACTTCCACCACCCCTTTGTTGAATTGTCTGTCACATTCTCTCTCTCTCTCTTTTATTTTTTAAAAAATATATTTTATTGATTTTTTTTTACAGAGAGGAAGGGAGAGGGATAGAGAGTTAGAAACATCGATGAGAGAGAAACATCGATCAGCTGCCTCCTGCACACTCCCCACTGGGGATGTGCCCGCAACCAAGGTACATGCCCTTGACCGGAATCGAACCCGGGACCCTTGAACCCCGGACGCTCTATCCACTGAGCCAAACTAGTCAGGGCCTCTCGCTTTTTAATGTTTTTATTGATTTTAGAGAGGAAGAGAGAGGGAGAGACAGAAACATCAATGATAAGAGGATTATCGAGTGGCTGCCTCCTGCACACCCCCTACTGAGGATCGAGCGCGCAACCCGGGCATGTGCCCTGACTGTGGGACTCAAACCATGACCTCCTGGTTCATAGGTCGATGCTCAATCACCGAGCCACACCGGCCGGGCTGTCTGTCATTTCTACCGCCACCGGCCTCATCGCCTCGCGCCTGGTTTCACTACCAGGACTTCCACGAGGCCTGTTCCCTTATCTCCCCTCCCGAGTCTGCCTGGCCCCACAGCCCCCTTCTCCTGGTTTCCCTCCGGCAAAGCCCTTATGTCCCCGAGCCCAGCTCTCTGGGCGGCTCTGAAGACCCTGCCCTCGCGGGGGAGCTCCCCGCAGACAGGAGAGGGCGGAGGCAAGAGGGGATGGGACGTGGGAGCCCGGGTCCCAGTCTTTCTGACCTCATGGCCATGGGCCAACTATCTGGTGTCTCCAAGCCTCTGTGTCCTCACCTGGAAGACAGGATCACAGCAGTGGCTGCCCCAGGAGACCGCCTCCAGGTTTAAGACAGACAGTCGGCACCAAGGACAAGGAGCGCTTCGCCCCCCTCGCTGTGGTGGGCGGTCCTTGTCACTCCCGTGTGTCCGTCCCTCTCATCCTGGCCTCTCCCCGCAGCGCTGCAGCCAGGGCTGCTCTGCGGTCCCCTGAGGACACCTGCCCTGAAGGCGGGGCCCTCGCTGCCCCCGGACGCCCCCTTGCAGCACCTGCGAGCTGGGCTTGCTGCTGCCTCTTTGAAATTGAGGTCCCAGAGCTTCTCCTTCCTTGGTTTTAAAACGCGATGTCCCTCGCCGGTGCCCACAGACCCACTGGTCCTCGGGGAGCAGGACTCAGGCCGAGGAAGCAGCAGACAGGAAGCAGCAGACAGGAAGCAGCAGACAGGAAGCAGCAGACAGGAAGCAGCAGACAGGAAGAAGCAGACAGGAAGCAGCAGACAGGAAGAAGCAGACAGGAAGCAGCAGACAGGAAGCAGCAGACAGGAAGCAGCAGACAGGAAGAAGCAGACAGGAAGCAGCAGACAGGAAGCAGCAGACAGGAAGCAGCAGACAGGAAGCAGCAGACAGGAAGCAGCAGACAGGGGAACCCGATGGGGCTCAAACCCGCCTCCAGGCCCCCGTTCAGTGACGAATGTCAAACGTTCTAAAGCGGTGGTCGGCAAACTGCGGCTCGGCAAACCGCGGCTCGCGAGTCACATGTGGCTCTTTGGCCCCTTGAGTGTGGCTCTTCCACGAAATACCGGCTCTTCCACGAAATACTGACTTCTGCGGATGGGCCACGAGGTTTCAATCGCACTGTACGTGCGCATCCGCGGTTTGCCGACCACGGTTCTAAAGGGTTACCAGGCCTTCTCTTTGCGTGGCAATGCCCTCGCCGGTGTGGTTCAGTGGTTAGAGGGCCATCCCGTGCACCAAAGGGCTGTGGGTTTGATTCCCAGTCAGGGCACATACCCGGGTTGCGGGTTGTGGCAACCGATGGATGTTTCTCTCTCACATCGATGCTTCTCTTTCTCTCTTCCTCTCTCTCTCTTATTGAAAAGCATAGCCTCAGGAGAGAATTGAAAAAAAAGAGAGATGCCCTAACCAGTTTGGTTCAGCGGATAGAGCGTCGGCCTGTGGACTCCCAGGTTTGATGCCGGTCAAGGGCATGTACCTTGGGTGCGGGCACATCCCCAGTGGGGATTGTGCAGGAGGCAGCTGATCGATGTTTCTCTCTCATCGATGTTTCTAACTCTCTATCCCTCTCCCCTCCTCTCTGTAAAAAAATCAATAAAATATATTTTAAAAAAAAAGAGAGAGAGAGAGAGGACAGCAGCCCAGAGTGGACCAACTAGAGCAAGAAAGAGCAGAGGGTTTTGAAGAAAGTAGCAGAGAGAAAGTGGCGGGGGGGGGGGGGGCACAGATGTTAGAAATGAGTTAGCTCTCCCGTACGGCACCTGTGTCGGTTCACACAGGGCAATGCAATTACCTTAAGTGTTTTGAAAAACATCTTTATTTCAAAAGAAGGAAGCTGGGGTTATAGAAATCACACTTGGTGTCCTTAGAGGGCAGAGTTTCGACACCAGGGCCCAACGCTGGGGCCGAGATTTCAACACGGCCAGCGCCCGGGCCGCCGCTCAGCCCTGTCCCCCCATTTTGACTTTTTGCTTCTAGTTCGCTACTAGGAGAAAATTGCTGAAGATCCTAATGCCTTACCACGCCATGTTTATTGTTAGACCTCAATGTCTGTGGTTGATTAAAACAGACGAAGAGCGTTCGATCTCTCGAGACGTTTTTGGAATTAATTGCCACCTACCCTCCTGAGAGCCCAGACCTGCACGAGCGAGCACAGGTGCGGCCGGAGGCACGCAGTGATTCTGCGTCTTCCTCTCAAGCCGAGGGAAGCCCGGAGGGCTTGGCTCCCACGAACCCAGGAAACCTGAGGTGCGTGGAGGTGAGTCTGGTAGGAGCCGGTGCTGGAGACGGGAGGTCGGCCGCTCAGGACCACAGACATCGGGTGGGACGGCTGCACTTTTCTCTGGGTGAGCGACTGAAATGCATCAGGCCTTGCGAAGGGACTGGAAATTTAGGGAGATTCGTGCCAGGGCGCCCATAAGCAGCCCTCCTGAGTTAGGGGAGAGGGAATCTGGCCGCTGCATTCACACTGAGCAAGCGGGCTGGCGACTGCCAAGCGAGAAGTGGTTTTAAAACACCCAGGTCTCCAGGCCGCCGGCTCCACCCCTGGGCTCAGAGCAGACACACTCCCTTCCCACAAGGCCCGTGCTGGCCTGGTGCACGCTGTCCCCCAACCACCAGAAACACACTCCCATGGGGGTGCAAGGACCCACGACCAACCCATTCTTGCTTGGAAAAGTGGGAGCCCAAGCCCAACCTGTTCACCATTTTCAAAATGGACAGTTCAAAAATACCAATTCCATAATAAAAAAAATGCTTAAAACCTCACACCACCAAAAGATTAAAATACATTAGATTCAGTCTATCACGAATGGAAAGCATACCTGTTTCTTCTTCTTCTTTTTTTTTTTTAATCCTCACCAGAAGATATGTTTTTAGTGACGAGAGAGAGAGAAGAGGGAGAGAAACATGGACGGGTTGCCTCCTTATAAGCCCCAACTGGGGATCAAGTCTGCAACCTCGGTATGTGCCCTGACAGGGATTCGAACCCACAGCCCTTCAGTGCACGGGACAACACTCCAATGAACCGAGCCACCCGCCAGGGCAATCCAATGGATTTTGAATTACAGTGACCTCCAAGTCTCAGAAGTTCGCTCTGCAAACATTTGCCCACTGCCCTTGAGGCTTGTCTCGGGCCACCGCCCAGGACTCCCGCATCCTCACCTGCCCTCGTAGCACACGGTGCACCTCCAGAGGCGGGTCCTGCTCAGGAACACACGGCACCCGGAGCACACGCAGTGGCTGCAGCCCTGGCACACGGCACCCCGGTTCAGCAGCAGCCCCAGCGCCCGCCGGCAGTGGGCACACGCCTTCTCCTGGTGGCCCTGGCCCGGGCTCTTCCCGCCTTTCCACCGGAGGTGCTGCAGGTGCGCCTTCAGCTTCCTGTGGCCCAGAGAGTCCCATCAGATCCCACCAAGCAGGCGGCAGAGGCCAGACACCCTCCCCGCGGCCCGGGCCCCGTCAGCACCCCCACAGCAAGGGACAAGGGGCTTGCCACCCACGCCCTGGGCCCCCCCGTGGCCCATCCCGAGGCTCAGGGGGTTTCTCAGCTGTGAAACAGGGACAGACCTTACCCCAGGGCTGCTGGGAGGGTGAAGGGCAAAGCATCAGGGAGAAGCCTGGCCCAGAGGAGCGAGCTGCTCATTGTTCTGGGTTTATCCTTTCGTGCCCAAAGGGCATTAAAATAATAGGCAGGAACAGAGAGGAGAGGAAAAATAACACACAGAGGATGACACTCAGTCTCATGTGCAAGGCACGGAAGCTCTGTAACGCAACATGCATGCCCGCGACTGCCATCCGTACCGGTGAGACGGCTTAACTGATGCTCTGCTCGGACACTGCCCATTCCCCGGTGGCCAAGCCCCCTAGGCGAGGCCCTAGGGCAAAGGGCTATCTCGCTGGACCCCAGGACGCTCTTTCTGAAATATCTCTGCGACCTGCTTTTAGAAGAGAGAAGCCAATTCCAAGGCACACACTTACACCCCGCTTTCAGGCTTTCCCCAGAATCGGTAGCCTCAGGTAACTGGCCCCAGGTACACGTTCTTCAATGATACCCAAAGCGACTCTCCTAATCAGGGTCGCCAACCAGTGGTCCGTGAGCCCTGAAAGGCTGGCTACCGCTGGTCTAATCTCGGAGAGATCTTTCACCCTGTGCTCAGCCTGCTGCATTTCTTAGCGGAAGGAAGTGTGAGTCCATTTAGAGAGTCTGGGGACAGCAGGCGGGGATAGACAAAGAGCACGGCACCTTCCAGGTGGCCGGGAAGTCTCCCTCCTCCCTCAGGCACGCGGTGCCCGCAGGTGTGCTCTGGGCGGGTGTTCCCCTTGGCAAACCCTGAGAACCCAGCCCGGCCTGCAGCCCAGCCCTTCACTGCTCTCCTGGACCTCACGTCCCCACAGACGCGGACAGACACAGCATCGGCGTCCAGTTGGCCTTCCGACCCACTCGAGGGGGGCTGGACAGCTGACATGGACACTGCTCTGAAACACCCAGTTCTGCTTCAGTAAATGTTAGCTGACGGCAAACAGCTGTGCAAAGACGGAGGCAAGACGCGCCCACGGGCAAACCGGCCGGGAACAGGCCGAGCAGGTTCGCCTTTCACATCCTCCAATTCCTCACAGCCCAAGTGAGAAAAAAAAGAAGAAGAAAGAAAAAAAGGCAGGAATGGATTCCAGCAGATTTGCTGTTTCTAAGCCGCTTCCTTTCTTTGTGTCTTCAGGTGCCACGGAAAATAATTTAGGAAAACCTTTCACCAGGGGGCTTGCCCCGAGGGGTGCTGGAAGCCTGTCAGCTTCCCTAGAGTTATTCCTGCAAAGTAGGCAAATGTGTCCCCAAAAAGGCACCAGTAAGTAACAAAAGCAGCCGCCTGTGTCCCTTAAGTAAAGGAGATCCCGCCTCCCGCCCCCTGCCCCCTGCCCACCCCCCTGTCCTGGGGCGCTTGTCAGACCAGAGGCTGGGGTGCAGGAGCCATATGCCATGTCCCGGGGCAGCTCCCAGCAGGAAAAGCCACCAGCCCAACGGACCCCCATCGGGGCGGACCCCCATCCGGGGCGCGTACCGGACCCGCTCCTCCTCTATGCTCTGCACCGCCCGGTCCCGGCGCAGCACCCGGAGGACCGCCTCCTGCTCCAGCTCCTGCAGGGTGTCCAGACTGACTTCTTGGGCCATTTCGCCGTCGCTTCTGGGACTGGGACGGGGTGACGTTTCACTCCATGGCCCAGCGCCCGTCGCGCCGCGCGGAGGGGCCGTGTCCAGCAGCCCCAGTTCCTGAACGCGCTCCCGCTCCTGTTCCCGGCGCCCGCTGCCTGTGGCTCTGCCTCTCCTCTCTCCTCTCCCCCTGCCGCACTCCCGGGACAGAGCTCGGAGCCTCGGCCCGGCCCCGGGCGGGCGCTCTGCTCTCACCGGGCCCGCAGCCCCTGGCGTCCGTCGGAGACAAGAGCGTATCTTCCTCTGAGGTCTTGCCAGCGGGCTCTACGGAGGCACGGGGCCAGCACACAGATAACTCCTGCTAGGCAGGCGTATCTCCAATCTGAGGGGTTTAAAATAGCAGCAGGGAGACGGTCAGTGACTCAGAGGCGAACTGTCCCCTTCGAACATCTGCCGGTCGCCGGGAAGGACGGCGGAAAGCCAGCCGGCTCAGCGCCTGGGGAGAGAATAAAAGCAGGTCAGGGCGCCCGGCCCGCGTCCCCGAAGCCTCGCCTCCACACCCCGGGAGCCCTTTGCGTTGTCTGCCCTGGTGATGTCGGAAGGTTTTTAATTTTACTAAGTTGGTCTCGTGTTTCTAAAGGCCTCCAGTTCCCAAACTTGACTCTTTCTAGTCTGACTTCCGCCTCTTCCGCGATCAGAGGTGCGAAAGGTCTGTGTTTAATACCAACCTCCTCATTGAAAACACGTTAGCAGAGCAATGTCCTCGATGCCAGCTGTTGTTTTTACAATTAACTTCAGAACTCAAAAAAGAGTATCCAATTAGGGAGGTCTGGGGAGACGTCACCACAGCCTCAACCCCTCAATCATGTGTGGGCCTCAGTGGTTTCACCAGCTGCCCACGATGGGGTCCTGTTTCTGCTACTGCGAGTCGAAAGGCTCTGCCTACATTGTTCCTGCGTTTGTTCCTCATCAGTGGCCTTGGGCAGCCATCCCCTTCAGCCTGTCCCTCCCCCCAACCAAGAAGGAGGCTGTGAATGGGTAAGACACTGGACAGATGCTAGTGAGGAAATGCAGAGAGTGTAGCCCACGGAGTCAATGCACTTTCTACAATGCCGTTTCGTTATCAGATCTACATGAATTCCTCAGTGATCACACTTCCTTCGAATGCTTGAGAAGCTACACTCCCTCTGTCGGCCTTCTGCAGAAACCCACACCATAGTCCTTACGATCCATATGAATCGGTGGGTGAGCAGTGAATCCGCCCAAGGGGTCAGTCTGTTTAAGCTGTGATTCCTAACCTTTGTTCCTTTAAATCTTTATATTGAAAGATGGGTAACCTTCCATATTTAAATGTGTAAAATAAAATACTTTGAGTGGCAAAGAAAATCGACACCAATGAAGTGACCCCTACACCCAGGCACCACTCGGAAGGAAAGTCCCCAGTCCCCAGCCGCGGGGAGATGCATTTACACCAAACCCGCCATCTCCGCGGAGATCTGGCCGTCAATCTGGCTCCAACACGAATCCAGGATCACCTGGGTCCAGCCCTTCGCGCCAACAGCTGGAACAAAGCAAGGAGGACGCAGGAGGATTCCCCGCTGCCTGTCTTTCCCTTTCCCTTTCCCTTTCCCTTCAGCAAGGCCCAGGCCGGGAGCCACGCCTTTGTCTGGGATTGACAGGGATGCAGGCCGCAGGGGTGGGGGTGGGGTGCCCCCTAAGCCAGCATGTCCTTCAATCCCTGCATTTCCGTTTTGTCCGTGTGCAGTCCTGCCGGGCCCAGTGGAACAGGGGCATCCGGACAAGCACGGGGTTTAGCCCATCAGCCCAACAGCCCGACTTTATCAGCCTGCTCTCTGCCAAGCACGTGGCAGTGAGGATCCACGATAAACAAGACCCAGTGTCCGCATTCAGGAAGTTCCCATTCCACGACCTGTGAACCAGGAGGTCACGGTTCCATTCCCGGTCAGGGCACAGGCCCGGGTTGTGGACTCGATCCCCAAATGTGGGGCGTGTGGAGGCAGCCGATCGATGACGCCCTCTCATCGCTGATGTTTCTCTCTCCCTCTCCCTTCCTCTCTGAAATCAATAAAAATATATATTTTAATAAAGTTCACATTGCAGCCAGAAAACAAGCGACAACATGTAGGGTGAGTATAAAGGCCACGAGCCTCCACAGAAAAGGGGTGCTCACAGGGAGGCAGGTGCTCTCCACAGGACAGTGGAGGTGCTGGGGGAGGGGGGGCCAGGGGGGATTCTGGGGGAGGGGAAGGGGGCTCCCGGGGGAGGGTGTGCAGGGCCACTTTGCCAGTCACGTGCTTGCTTGCTTTCCTCCACCCAAGAGCAAAGTGCTCTTGCCTTTGGCTTTTAGACCTGAGAGAGCTGGGGGCGAGGGGGGGCGGTGGAGGGAGTACCAGAAATGAGAGACTGAGGGGAGAAAGGATGGGAAAGCCAACCATCTACCTGCAGGCTGCAGCACCCCCCTCTCCCCCCATTTCTCCCACCTACCTGCCAGCTCTGAGCAGCGGGCCCTGAAATCAAAGGACAGAAAGACTCCTCCCTGCCGTGAGGGAGGGACTCGACCTGAGGGTGGAAATGTGGCGCCTGGCGGAGGGGCCGGGTGTGGTGTGTGAACGTGTGAACAGGAGCGAACAGGAGCGTCATCACTGCCCGGCTTGCAGGGGAAATGACAACACGTTCTCAGAGCCCCAAAGCCACAGCCTCAGCGCAGGCCACTCGGGGGCTTGGCCACAGCCATTTCCTGGAGCAGCGGCACCGCTGAGAAGGCAGCCTGGCTCAGGGGGAGGCTGGGGGCCAAGGTGACCTGGAGGGGCCACGGAAAACGCCACCCGTGTCTTTTCGTCGTGTGTTTATTCTTTCCGGAGGCCGTGACCGCCCGAAGGCGGCGTCACCCAAGGAAGGAGATGAATGGAGAGCAGCTTTCTGTCTGCGGCTCCCACCCACCTGGGCCCAGACCTGCACACGGGACAGATTCGTTTTTGCAAAGGCGAGGCGACAGGCGTGTGCGCCCATCACAAAGTCTGACCCGAAACGGACACGTGCGCTGATGAATTCCTTTGCTCTGCTGTTACTTCATCAGAGGTGGGTATTCCGAAAGCCAGTGAGCGCCAGCCCTGGGTCCCTCACCCGCACGCCCTGTCCAAGGCCTGGTACCTAGTTCTGTATTCCTTTTCTTGAAGAATTCTCCACAAGCTGCGTAACTGCAGGTCCCTCAAAACTCCATTCGTTATACGTGAGGTTGTGTGTACATGGGCTTAAATCTAGAAAACTCGACACCCACCCAAGGTGAGAAGGGACCATTTCCTCTGAGAGCCCACACAGCGCACTGTTGATCCTGCAGGAGGGTATCTTGCCCCTCCCAGCTCCCCCCCCCAAAAAATATTATAGAATCCGAGTAAAACACTGACACAGGACTCCATGATTTTCATGGCTTATACTTGACATCTTATGGAAGGGTGGAGAAATGAGAATTAATGTTATTATATTGTTATAGGTACTACTTACAATAGTCATTACTACTTACAACTGTACCAACAGCTATGATTTATTTATTTAGTGCTTACTCTGGGCCAGACAGTGTGCCAAGTATTCTGCATACCTCAATCCTCATTTCAACACACAACAAACATGATGGAGTAAGCACACCCATTTTACAGATGAGAAGAGTGAGGCTGGAGTGATTAAGTAATTTACCTGATGTCACATTCTAATCTGGGTCCATGTAGCTCCAAAGCCTTCTGCTTTGTTTGAGCAGAGAATTTAGAATTTCCCACTACGTTGGCCAGATAACCTTTTCTACACCAATTCTAGCTCAATGGAGCGTTAATATCTGCTGTGCATTCTCCTCTCAGAATCTCTCCTCTTGCCAAGAAATTGGTTTGGGCGTTAAGGAAGTTTAATTGAAAGAAATTTAAATTAGACCCCAGCTAATTTAATTTTTTTATTTTAAAATTGTATTTCTGTTCCTCCTCCAAACTGAAGATTATGGCTGATCCAAGCAAACGGAATTTATGCAGCAGACTCAGAGCAAAACAGTAATAAACGATACATACAGTAACTCACAAGCCAAAGAAGCAATTGGACACTCTGTGCCACCGCCTAGAACAATTCACACCGTCTACTTCCTCCATACCATTTAAATCATTATTACCCTGAATTTTAAATGTCTGCTATTCAATAAAGTGACAAGTCACCTTTGTTTAATTTACCATTGCTTTTGTTTCTCATCTTTTAATGTCATCCATCTAAGAAAAGTCGCTGTAGCTGTAATCTCTACTCACCCCGGCCCCCAAATGGCCCAACGCTGTACCTGGATGCCCAGCCTACCTTTGAATCAACTGCGAGAGAAGAGATCAGAGGAGTCTGCTCCGAGGAGGAGGAAGTCAACTTTTCTTCGTGTTAGAACAGCTGACGTATTTCTCCTTCCTTCCTGTTGGGCACGGGGTGAAGTGTGCATTCCCCGCTGGCCCTGAGTGCTCTGTGGCTACCCCACATCCCCAGGGCCCCCGAGAACAAAGCCACCCGAACCACACCCAGGAACTCTCATACGCCAGCAGTTTCCATTTTTGTCTGGAGGGAAGACTGAGCTGGTGCTACTGAAATGTCTCACCCCTATCAAGAACGCCCCCCCCCCGCCCCCGTCCCCCCCTGCCCCCACCCCCCTCTGCCCCCCACCCCCCGCCAAGAGCAGAGGCTCCAAATGCTCAAATGTCCCCACACCTGCAAGGGTTTCACGTTAACCTCAAGTGTAAATGACTACATCCCAAACATCAGCTGCCAACTCAAACACCAATTTAGAACAAGACTGGCATGGACTCCTTTTTTTTGGTAAATTGCATTGATGTTTAGCATACATACAGGAACATGGTACAAATCATAAGAACAGCTTGATGAAGTTTCCCAAAGTGAATGGGTCTATCAAGAAATTGAACTTGCTCGGCCAGTGTGGCTCAGTGGTTGAGCGTTGACCTATGAACCAGGAGGTCACGGTTTGATTCCCGGTCAGGGCACATGCCCAGGTTGTAGGCTCAATCCCCAGTTGGGGCTTGCAGGAGGCAGCTAATTGATGATTCTCCTTCATCATTGATGTTTCTATCTCTCTCTTCCTCTCTGAAATCAATAAAAAAAAAATTCTATTAAAAAAAAGAGATCAAACTTTAACAGCACCCTGGAAGTTCACATTACAGTATATTTTACTAGAGGCCCAGTGCATAAAAAATTTTTGCACTCGGGGGGCTGTCCCTCAGCCCGGTCTGTGCCCTCTTGAAGTCTGGGACCCCTTGGGGGATGACCACCTGCTGGCTTAGGCCTGCTCCCCGGGGGATTGGGCCTAAGCTGGCAGTCAGACATCCCTCTGGCAGCCTGGGAGCCCCCAGGGGATGCAGGCCTATCTGCAGTCGGACATCCTTAGTGCTGCTGAGGAGGCGGGAGAGGCTCCCACCACCACCGCTGTACCGGCAGCCATCAGCCTGGCTTGTGGCTGAGCAGAGCTCCCCCTGTGGGAGCTCACTGACCACCAGAGGGCAGCTCCTGCATTGAGCGTCTGCCCCCTGGTGGTCAGTGTGTGTCATAGTGACCAGTCATTCCCAGTCATTTTGCTGTTAGGGTCAGTTTGCATATTACCCTTTTATTATATAGGATTGTATGAACATCTAAAAAAATTGATCTATTGTACTATTGATGGATGCTTGTGTTATTTATAATTTTTAGCTATTATGAATAGTGTGACTGCAAACATTGTTATATAGTCTCTTGGGTGAGTATTTGTACGTGTTTCTGTTGGTTACGTGTGTAAGGGTGGAATTGCTGTGTCATAGGTCATGTTTAATGTCAGTAGATGCCACCCACAGCTTTCCTAAATGGCTGTACTCACACTCCTACCAGCAACAATTTCCAGTTGCTTCACATGCTCATCCACACTTGATGTCATCTGTCCTTCTTATTTTATCCTTCCTGGTCAACCGGGGGTGATATCATATTACGGTTTTAATTTTCATTTCCCTGATGTTTTGTGTAGCTGAGTTATCTGAGCATCATTTTATATGTTTATTGGTCATTTGGAGATCTACTTTGATGTTGGACTTGTTCAAGTCTTCTGTCTGTTTTCCTATTGGGTTGCCTGTCTTTCTGTTATTGATTTGTAGATGTTCTTTATATATTTAGGACACGAGTGCTTTGTCAGATATTTATATTGCAGATATTTTCTCCCTCTCTGTGAACTGTTTTTTTCATTCCCTTAATAGGCTCTTTTGAGGGTTTTGAACTCACTCCTGAGGGTGATACAGTGTGAACTCTAATTGAGAGAATATGATTCCGGCAAGCCAGCTGATGACCAAGAATAGGGCGTGTTGTGTGGAGTCACTAGAGCTCTCTGAACACTCCTGGAACTCGGTTTCCTCATCTGTAAATGAGGGTCGCTTTGCTCATCACTTTGGCTCTTTGGTTCTGAAATCTCACTCTTCTCTGGCCTGAGGGTGACAACTTGAGATGGTGAATTCCATCAGGTGAGGAGCAGCGGTGGGCAGGAGGTGATGGTGAGCTGTGAAGGGTTAGAATGACTAAAGGGAAGAGTGAATTAAGAGGGCTAACTTTGTAGTGACAGATCTGGGTGATGCTCAGGAAACTGCTTGGCCTCTCTGAGCCTGTCTCCTGGTGACGACCCCAAGGCCTCCCTGGCAGTATATAGTTCATTCAATTCATTCATAAATATTTATTGTGCATCTACTATGTCAGGCGCTGCCATAGTGATCATGGTTGAGGATCCCTGACCTAAAAAGATTCCTAATAAATAGTGACTGCTGTCTGGCCCGTGTTGCTCCGTGGTGGAACCAGGAGGTCACAGTTTGATTCCTAGTCAGGGCACATGCCTGGGTTGTGGGCTCAGTCCCCGGTAGGGGGAATGCAGGAGGCAGCTGGTCAATGATTCTCTCTCATCACTGATGTAATATACCTCTCTCCCTCTAACTTCCTCTCTGAAATCAATAAAAATCAACCAATCAATCAATAACTAGTAACTGCTATTTATTTAGTAGTAATATTACTATTTTTTGTAGCTTAAGGCACTGAATAAATCCATTTAGGAATGTTTGGGGGGAAATGTTTTAGAAATTTGGGTAATCTGGAATAGTTATTATTTTGCTAAGGCGGGTGTAACAGATACCTTAGACTGGAGAGCTAAACAACAGAAATTTATTTCCTCACAATTCTGAGGCCTGGAAGATGGAGCTGTTGGCAGGGCCTGTAACTGACTGTCTCCAAACCATCCTCCCTCTGTGTGTGTCTGTGCCGAATCTCCTTTCCTTGTAAGGACACAGGCATATCGGACGTTATTCTAACTTAACCTCTAGAAAGGCCCCATCTCCAAATACAGAATGCCACCTCCTCAGGTCTTGGTGGTGAACACGTCAACATGTGAATTTGGGGAGGGACACAATTCAGCCCATAACAGTGGGATATACTAAGAAAACTTAGAACTTCCACTTTTTCAAAAGCTAAAAACGTAAACTTTATTGTTTAGGAAATGGATTCATAGTTTAACATATCATAGTTGCAATACACACATTTGTGGGAGACATGCTCAAAAACTGTTCCTGCTCGAGGGGCGTAATTAACGAAGTTTGGGGACCCCTCATCTGGGGCCTCGGGCTACAGTGGGCAGCAGGGAAGAGTCGGCAAAGACAGCAGAGACTGGGTGCTGGGCGGGTATAAACTATTATTATTTTATCCTCACCCAAGGGTATTTTTCCATCGATTTTTACAGAGAGTGGAATAGAGAGGGAAAGACAGAGAGAAATATCGATGTGAGAGAAACACACCGATTGGTTGCCTCCTGCACACGCCCTGACCAGGGACCCAGGCCAGGGAGGAGCCTGCAACCGAGGTACATGCCCTTGACCGGAATCTAACCCGGACCCTTCAGTCCGCAGGCCGACACTTTACCCACTGAGCCAGACCGATGAGGGCTGGGCAGGTATAAATTAGATCACATCTGAAAGCAAAGGGAGCTGACACAGGGCGGGCCCGGGGTTAGACCAGAGGGCAAGGGAAGCCGGGGAGCGGCCGAGTGGCTGCATGGCCAGGAGTCGGCAAAGAGAACGTGAAGATGCTACATACCCGAGAGAAGCCTTCGCACTGTGTGTGGCGGGTGAGAGCACTTTTCCCTTCTGTGTCCCTGCCCTGTAAGCTCAGGCATGGACAAGACACCTGCTCTGGACAACAAAACGTGTGCAGAGATGACACCCGCCACTTTATGAGCAACACCTTCCTAGCCAACACTCGGCCACCATTCTCTCTCCCTCGGTGACTCTGGAGTCACGCTGCTCCACCGGCCTGGTCCCAGCGTGGAGGAGACGTGGGGCAGAGCCACAGCAGACCCTCCATGGGCGTGCAGTATGAGTGACAACACATCTTTGCTGTCCTCAACCACCAAGAGTGTAGGGTCATTTGTTTCTGCAGCTGAGCCTATGCTGGGTCTGTTCCTATACACAGAACTGACACACTATTTAAAAACTATCTCTCGCCCTAACCGGTTTGGCTCAGTGGATAGAGCATTGGCCTGCGGACTGAAGGGTCCCAGGTTCGATTCTGGCCAAGGGCATGTACCTTGGTTGCGGGCACATCCCCAGTTTGGGGTGTGCAGGAGGCAGCTGATCGATGTTTCTAACTCTCTGTCCCTCTCCCTTCCTCTCTGTAAGAAATCAATAAAATAAAATAAAAAAAACTATCTCTCTACATAAAAGGCTAATATGCTAAGTGTCCCTCCACCCATCCTACTGGTCGCTATGATGCGCACTGACCACCAGGGGGAGATGCTCAACACAGCAGCTGCAGAGCTGCAGTGACTTGGCAGTGGCGGTTCTCCGGTGACGCACACCAGAACCAGAGAGGAGGGAGCAGGATTCCTCGTGGGGCCATGCGATTCCACCTTCAGCTGTGGGTTATGTTGTGGTTGGGGCACTGTCGGCCCTGAATCTGGTTTACTGCACACTTGCGTTTGCGTTCCACACCCTGTAGGACAGCAACTTTGCAGAGTGCCCACTCACATTCCAGGACCTCTAGGGGGATGTCGGGAGAGCTGATTTCGGCCAGATCCCCGCAGGCCAGCCCAAGGGACCCCACCTACCGGAGGGACCCCACTCACTCTGCAGACGCCAGAGAGGGACCGTGGGAGGTTGGCTCCAGGGCATGTCTGACCCATCTGGCCCAATCCTGCCCCACTGGCCACCTTCTAATTAATTTCCTTTCACTGTGTATGAATCTGTGCACTGGGCCTCTAGTTATAGCATAAAAACCAACCATCAGAAAAAATAGCAGCTGGAGGTTTCCGTTATGCCCATGAGCTATCCCTTAGTAGTTAATCTGAGGGATGGAGCCCCAAGGAAGGGGCGGGGTAGCCGGGATTGGGAGGAAGAGGGACCCAAGGGGCTCAGAGCAACAGCCACTCCAGTTGGTACTTCAGTCCCACCAGTGCCTGAGTTTCCCAGCGGACAGCATCTCATTAGCATGGAATTTCTCAGCCTAGGTTCTCACTTTAGATATGTGTCAGCCACAGGTTTATTTTCTGCTCCTTACAGCATGAGATTCCTCAGGCTACAGTGTTTTGGCATGACCAGCTTCCTTGTATTATTGTTGTTATTATTATTGACTCAGTGCATCTCAGTAACACACTCCTAGGCTCAGGGGAAGGGATGAAAACTCGGACAGCTACAGGGTTGGATCCGGGTGGTGAAGGGCCCCGCATCACAGACAACAACACTGTGAGACCCCACGGAGGCCGCTGACTTACCAGCTGAGGTGGCATGGCTGGGATTGCTAGGCCTGCACTTGCTAAATCAAGGCACTGGCAACACCAATCCCTATCTCTAAAGAGTGTAGTTAGGAGATGACTCGACGGAAGAAAGCACGCAATACCTGCCAATCTATGGCTAACTCCCAAATGGAAAAGCAAACTCGAGATTCACTCCACTGATTCATTGCGCAGCAACTAAACGGTATTCTAAAATGTGGCTGAATCCCAGAGATATGAGCAGCCATGAGGCTGGTGGACCTGCATTCTTGGGCAATCGGGGTGCTGGGAACCCCGATTGGACCAAATGCCCCAGTGATTGCCCATTCCTCCGCCCCACAGAGTGTCCATCCACTGGGCAGAATGCCAGGCCCTCTCACTGCGTTCTCCCAAGCACTGAACATCACTGAGCCTGGAGACTTCAAACCCCCTAATTTACAAAAAAGTGGGACTATGAATATGGGGGTGATTTTCAGCTACAGTATCCCTAGTCTCTGCCTCACCAATGCTGGATTGGGAAGTTCCTAAAAGGCTGTGGAGCAATAGCTAGAATACGTCCCATACCTCACAGCCCTTAACTGCAGGTGCTCACCTGTTCACTCTGGCTTTGCACATAACCCCGAGACACTCGGCTCCTCTAGGCCACAGCACGGGAAAAATTAGAAGAGAGTGAAAAGGCCCCGTTGGGCTCAGGCGTGTGGGGTCACGTGACTGAAAACACCTGAAATGTATTCTCGGCGGCAGCTGGAATGTCCAGGAGACAGACAAAAACACGCACGGATTGGAATCCCATGTAGACTGAGGCACAAGGCTGAGAACTGGAACAGGCGAGTTGAAGGGAGATCATAGGAAGAGAACAAAACTCAAAAAGAAAGTCAAGTTCAGAATCTGAGAAGCAGAAACCGCGTGTGGGAGAGCACCCTGTCCTTGAGGGCAGGCCTCCCGGCTTGGGCGGGTGTCCGGGCCCAGCAGCAGCGTCTCAGGCTCAGCCCTCCTCCCCTGACCCACAAGAGGCAGGCCATTGCACCTTCCTGCACCCCAGTTCTCTCAGAACCAATGTGTGTGTGGAAAGCATGCACTCATTCAACAGATTCTCACTGTGCACCTACTATGTGCCAGGCACAATGCAAGGGGCAGGGGAAACATCAGTGAATAAACAGATTCCGCTGGCGTGGCAATTAGGATTCTATAGGGTAGAAACAACAAGGGTTGCTGATGGATTGCAGGCGGGGTGGGCGGAGTCGCAGGGTCTTGTAGTCAGCTCTTGGGCGGCGGGGGGCGCGGTGTGGGATGGGAAGTGGGTTTTAGCAACTGGGCTTTGGAGAGGTAAGGAGTGACAGCTTGACTTCAAGGGTGTGGTAAAACCAGAAAACAGTCCGCAAAGCCACACATCTCAGCCTCAGAGTCCATGCAAGCAGGCCCACAGCCCCAGCCCTTCTCGGAGAACACGGCCAGAGCCCGAAACAATTCCTAATTTTCATAAAGACCCCGAACACAAGTCCAGTGTACGTCTAGGTCGTGCTGGTGAAGGCAGCCTGGAAGTGTGCAGCGTTTTACAAAGTTTCCACCCCAGAATGCTTTTTTTTTTTTTCAATCCACCCTTCATTTTATTTTATCAGATTTTAAGAACACATTTTTCAAAAAGCAATAAAGACCTCCATTCGTGGGGCTTCCCATTTCAATGCAAATACATTCTTCCAGTTTTAAGAAACATTTAATTCAAATATACTTCCTCCTCTGTCATTTAAACAAATTTTTCTACAGAAAAGTGGTTTCCCCATATATTTCAGTAACAGAATTTCACAACATAATAGTTATATGCACATATCTCATATATATTAAATTAAAAAAGAGTAAACTTGAAGCACTATTATAAAAGTTAATTTTGGGAAGCATAACAATCTTTGGTTGAAAAATGCCCCTCCCCAGAGATTACAAAAGGAAGGAACACTTTATAGAGTAAAACAGTATTTACTCTGGTCCACTCTGATTTTCCAAACATGTCCCTCTCAGGGCAACATTTCTTCAGACCAATTTGAGTCACTAAAAATAAAAATGTAAATAAAAAAAAACCCTTTAAGAATAAATGAGTTCCTCCTCTTTGCCCTTGGCTCATTTGAAAGAGACCCTGCCAGGTGTGAGGACTCGGAGAGGGAGGGCTCTGGTCCACCTGAGCGTAAAGTGATACCTGAGCTACGTGATTTTTCTCCTCTGCATAGAACCAACAGCCAATGCACAAAGTTTAGGTTTTTGTTTTTTTGTTTTTCTGAAATATGTGGCTTAATGTTTACTCTGCCTTTTAGCAGGTGAGGTGAGACCCACACAATGACTAATTCTGATGCAACTTGGGATATCTGATGAATTTACTCCCTACAAACTACTGTCAGGTGACTTACTGAAGTGCGAGATCTTTTTATTCAAGTCTGGAGAGAAAACCCCCTAGGCAAGAATTCAGAGCCGCATTCTATGTTCTCTCTTAAAGAGGGGAATTCTCCCCAAGAAAACTACAAGGCCACAGTGTCCACTTTGTACCAAGCAGGCATTCCTGTTAGGAGTGTTAGCACCCTCTAACTTTTCACAGAAGCAAGCAACTGAGCCTAAATTGTTATTCTCAGGCTGGTTTGTTGATGTTAGAAAAGGTGAAGAACAAATGCCACACATTAACTTCATGGCTTCTCTAAATCACCAAGAAGTTAAAATATATTTTGCAAAATAGAAATTTATCCCATCCCCTGTAAAATTACTTTCCAATAATATTCTTAGTTAAGGAGGTCAAACTTACTCAAATACCCAGTTTTCAATGATAATTGTTTTTAATTTTTAAGGGCTGAAGCAGTATACACATATTTGTACAGACTTTTTACAATAAACTACAATACACTGAGTTGTTAAGAGTCTTGAAAGTTGGTATTAACTTTGGAAATGAACATTGCAAAATCACATTCTTTATAGATGAAATGTCTCATTTTGAACTATACTTTACTTCTCTAAATATTCAGAGTTTATAAAACACATCATTTCCCTGCCATAATCCAAGGGCACTGTGTTGAATTGCTCAATAAATGCAAATGTTCTTTTAAGGGGTAACAGGCCAGATGTTCATTCCCAAGTTCACACCCATTTCAGAGGGGTCGAAGGATAGTGACTACATTCAAGCGGCGTTGAGATATGTTAGCATTATGCTTTCACAGTTGCATTCACGACAGTGAAATAAACCAGAGAACGCCTTTGTAGATCTTTTCCCCCTTCTAGTTCATTGAGATGTAATTGATATGTAACATTATCTAAGTTTAAGGTGTACAGCATAAGGATTTGATAATAAGTTTATGAGCAAATTTTAGTTACCATCTATCAACACACATAGTTACCAAAAAAAATCTTTTCTCTTGTGATCAGAATTTTTAAGATCTATTCTTTTAGGAACTTGCCAATATGCAATAAAGTATTACTAGTTATAGTCACCATGCTGTACGTTACATTCCAGTACGTGCTTATAACTAAGTTTGAATCTTTTGACCACTACCTTCATCCAATTCTCTCACCCCACCACCCACAAATCTGATTTCTTCTTTGATGAGTTTTTTAAAATAGATTCTACATATAAAGGAGATCACACCGTATTTGTCTCTTTATATATATGACTTATTTCACTTAGCAAAATGTCCTGAAGGCCAATACACATTTTCCTTTTTATTGACTGAATAGTATTTCACTGTATGTGCATACATCTCCCTTATCCACTGATTGGTTGACGGACACTTCAGATTGCTTCCATGTCTTTGTTATTGTAAATAGTGCTGTAACAAACGGGGGGGGGGGGGGGGCAGAAGATTCTCTCTTCCACATAGTGATTTCCCTTCACTCAGATATATTCCCCTAAGATCATAGGGTGGCTCCGGTTTTGATTTTGAGGGCCCTCCATACTGTTTTGCATAGTAGCCATCGAATTTAATGTGGGTCTTTCTTGACATTTTTAAAAAGATGAAGTGGTAGAGCGTTCTGGAAAGCCCGTCAGAGTGTCTACTGTGCTGGAGTGCTTGATTTATTCTGGTATGTGCTGTAGGCAGCGGTGCCTTCTGTTTTCCCTTTCCTCTTCTGATAGTACATCCAGGAGGCGATGAGTGCCAAGGCACCACCCACAACAGCTAAAGTAATCCCAACAATGGCTCCTGTACCTAATGATTGAGATGGTGTTTCATAAGGAGTGGGAAACATTCCTTTAGCACAGCGAGGAATCTCGGGTACCCAGGCATTATTAGCTTCACAGAAAATTTTGCGGCTGCCTTCAAGGGAATAACCCTGGTTGCATTCAAACTCAACTTCTGCTTTGTAGTAATATTTTTTCCCAAATCCTGACACAATATGTCCATCAGGGAGTGACGGATAGTCACATCTGACCACTTTACACACAGGAGGGTCACTGCTCCATTTGTTTGGCCCAGAACAAGTTAGTGTGCTCTCTCCAACAAGTGAAAATTCATCTGGTCCATTGGAAGGTTTACAACGGTAAGTGACTACTTCATTATATTCAAATGTATCCTTGTGGCTATTGCTGAATGTTCCATTTTCTATTTGTTGAGGTGGCTGACACAAAATCTTTTCACACTGTGGGGGGTCACCACTCCAAGCCACATCATTCCTATCTCCAGCAAGTTCACAACGTAGAACTGGTGTTCCAACTAAGTGATAGCCCGCATTACAAGAATAGTTAGCCTGTGCACCAAACTGAAAAGTTCCTTCTATGCGGCCATTTAGGGGCTCTGCTAGCTGTGGACATGATTTTCTTGTACAAGCCTCCCGGAGAGGAGGTGCCCACGTGCCATCAGGCTGACAAACAGTAGTGGTGGGACGAACAAGAGGGACAATAAGCCTGTATCCTGGGCGACACTCATATTCTACTGCGAACCCAGCACTTACAGGGGGCACAGGATTACCCTTGGCCTTCATAGAGACATATGTTGGTATCTTATCACAGGCATCGGTGGATGCGGGTAACCAGAGCGCGAGCGTCACCAAAAGATTCCCAACGAAGTGGCTCCAAGAAGAGAAGGGACGGCGACGAGATGCCCTCCGAGGCCCGCGAGAAGCCGTCATTTTCCGGGAGATGAACGGGAAGCCGTTGACCAGCACCCGACCCAGCAACCCGGAGACTCCCAGAATGCTTTTTTAAATGGTGCTTTAAAAAATAGTAACAAGGATTTACATGGAAAACTTGCCGCCCCAGAGGAAGGTTCCTATCAGAGCCGGTTTCCTAACCCTGATCCCCAGAGGGACTGTAACCAATACCTCGCTGCCCATCAAGGTCAGAAGTCACCAGGTGTCCACCCGTCTGAATATTCAAATGAACCCACACAGGCGACTCTGCCCCCCGAACTGGCTCTGTACACTTATCATATTTCGTTTTTGCTTACATTTGTTTTGTTTTAGCTGCCGTGGTCTAGGCAGTTGCCAGGCTACTCAAACGAGTTCCCGCGGAAACCGCCACCTCGGAGACGAGAGGAGATAGTCCCGAGTCCAGGCCTCGCGCGCCTGCCCGACGGAGGAACAAGGGGAAGGGCGTGGCCCCGAGGGGGCGTGGGCGTGGCCTCGGAGCGGGCGTGGGCGTATAGGGGCGGGGCCCGGAGGCGGGCGTGGCCTTTGGCCGGGCGTGGGCGTGTGTGGGCGGGGCCTGGAGAAGGGCGGGGCTGGAGAAGGGCGGGGCCGGGCAGGCCGGGGCCTCAGTGCGCCGGCGCAGTGCGCTCTCCTCAGGGCGGCGGAGGCGACGCGCCGGGGAAGATGGAAGACTACCAGACTGCGGAAGAGGTAACTGCCGGCCGGCGACGGGCGGGTGGAAGCCGGGAGCCCCGGGCCGGATGGGCGGCGGCAGCCAAGGGCGTGTGGGGGCCCCTGGGCGCGTCTGGACGAGGGCGGCGGCCGTACCCCGCGCGGGCTGACGGCGCCGCGCCCCCCGAGCGCTCCGCGGTGACCCCAGGCGGCCTGCCCGGGTGTCCCCGACCTGCCGGCGGTGGGGCGGCCCAGGGGCTCCCTGCGCGGCCCCCCATGCGCCCCACACCCCGCCTGCGCCGCGCCCACTTGGTCCCGGCCGGGAGTCAGGCCCCTCGGCCCTTCTAGGAGCGATGCGGACCCTGCCCTGCGGGACGCTCCACGCCCGGGTGCGCCCCAGGGCCGCGCGGGCGCCGGCTGGCCGAGGCCGCGCTTTAACGCCGACCCCAGGGGCACGCACAGCCGCAGCTCGCCAGTCCGCCCGGGCGCGGGTTGATGCTCGGGCTGTCGGCGAGGCGCCGGAGTGCGGGTCCGAGAGCCGGCCTTTGTCTGCGGTGCGCACGGTCCCCGCCGCGCTCACCCGCCGCTCGCGCCCTTGGCCGCCGCGCTCGCCCGCCGTGCGCACCGGGCTCTCGCCACCGGGCGTCCAGGCGGATAAAGGCCGTTATTTCGGTTTGGGTTCGAGCCGGCGGTAGGACACCGGCTGTCAGTGGGGGCGGGGGGCACCTCATTGTCTCGATGAAGACACGGGGTTGAAGCGCACAATTGTTGGCGAAGCGGAAGACGGTCATTGTGACGGTGCGCGGTTCGAACGGCTTCCATGTTGGCCAAGGATCCCAGTGGCCAGTGGACGTGGATGGAGAGGTTAAATTCTAGTGGAAAGCCAGCCTTTTGGGTCATGGCGTGATCCCAGCAGACACCAAACCAGAACCCTCCCGACGTCTCTCCCGGCCCCGGACCCCTGAGCGAGCCCTTCGCGCCGGAGTCTCCGTGATGTTTTTCTCGGGAAAAGGAAGGTCCTCACTTCTCAAGTGCTCGTTCCCTAGATTTGCATGCGTCAGTGCTCCATGGATGGGAATCTTTTAAATCCAACTCTGCCCCTGTTCTTCCTTGCAGACCACTTTTGTTGTTGACGAAGTGAGCAACATTGTGAAAGAGGTAAGAGGAGACATGCCTACTTTTAAAATACTCGCTCACTGGCTTCTATGAGTGAAAATAATGTGTTTTAAGCACTGTCTTGGAATGGTTTCAGCCGAGCCTGCCTGTGTTTTGGTATTTCAAATAAGTTTTTTAAAAAATATATTTTATTGGTTTTTTACAGAGAGGAGGGAAGAGGGAGAGAGAGTTAGAAACATCGATGAGAGAGAAACATCGATCAGCTGCCTCCTGCACACCCCCTACTGGGGATGTGCCCGCAACCAAGGTACATGCCCTTGACCGGAATCGAACCCGGGACCTTTCAGTGCGCAGGCTGACGCTCTATCCACTGAGCCAAACCGGTTTCGGCGTCTAATCCAAATTATTAATACATATTATTGACTACTGCCAGAATGATAAAGAACCACAACCTATTTTTGTGAACATCATCAAAAAACAAAATGACTTTGTTCTGCCTTATACATTATTCAGCATTCCGCGTGCTTTTTTTTTTTTAGTTGTCTTTTATCTTTTCCAAAATAGTGTTTCTTAGGGAAGGAGTGGGGGGAGCAGGAAGGTGGGTGAATCACACTGAGCTGTTGGGAACTGGAGTTGGTTATGAAGTGTCCTTTGGCCTCCCTCGTTTTCCGCATTAGCTTTGACTTAGTTACCAGGCAGCAGGTAAGTGGAAGGTAGGCTTCCCAGTCTCCCTGGAAGCATGAGGTAATGTTGTGGTGTTGCCTTCACGTGGTCACCGGCCTCCACAGCTTTGCTTGGTGATGTCCTCTCGGGCTATTCTACGTATTGGGTAGTAGTAAATTTGGGTGGGTCCAAAATCAGAGACAGGTTTTCCTCTGTCCCTGAAGAACAGTGAACTGGGCCCAAAGTGTGTGTGGAGGGTCCTCAGAGTTAGAAATTTAGCTTGATTATTATGTAGTAATCTGGTCCCTTTAAGCCAGGGGCTCCTAAGCCCCCAGCCTCGCTTTATGCAGAGCTGGAGGGGGCCGGGGGTGTGGCAGAGAGTGCAAAGGAGCTGTGATAAAATGCTAAAACGCATGGTGGGGAAGAAGCAGGATGCGGAATGATCTTTGTGTAATGTCAGTACTTGGTGTCCCAGGAGAAGTAGGAATTCCTGTAGATAGAAATGAGGGTGTGACTGTAGGTAGCTTTCTGTTTCTCTAAAGCAAGATCACTGGGCTGTGCCAGGCAGTCAGCCCCTGTCACCAAGGTGCACAACCAGATCCTGGCACTGTTCTCTCGTGCTCAGGACAGAACCTGATGATCACTGAACACTTTTATTTTAGGTTGTAACTGTCATAAAAACTCAAGTTTTCTGGTTTAAGTCAGAATGTTTCACAATGTTGACAGACCCCCATGTAATTATGAATTCTTAAAAACAAATGTAAAACTTATTTAAATATGATACTATTAAACAAAAGGTGTATTTGATCTCATGGATACAAATAAGCTTACATTGTATGCAAACTGTATTTCAGCAGTTCTTAGGGGATGAACTTGAGTACTAACTGGAAGGTGCTGGGTGCCCTCTGCTGATAGCGACTCCTCTGTGCTTTGTCTTCTAGGCTATAGAAAGTGCCATCGGGGGCAACGCCTATCAGCACAGCAAAGTCAATCAGTGGACCACAAATGTCGTAGAACAAACTTTAAGCCAACTCACCAAGCTGGGAAAACCATTCAAATACATTGGTAATGGATTTGCTTCTCGTATATATGGATGCTGGTTCTTGAAATACTGATGAGAGGCAGGTCTGGTGTCAGAAGAGAGTGGTTGTGTCAGCGTGGTGCCCAACCTTCAAGTTCCCTGTAGAAGTGTCACTTGTGTTGTGCACATTGCTTTACTTTAGGTCATAGCTGGCATCACCTGGCCTAGTTGGCTGCTGGAACAGTTGCAGGGCATGCCCCAGGACTTCAGGTCAGATGCTTGTAGACCAGGTGTGCAGTGAAGGGAAGGGACAGGTGTGGTTTGTCAGTGTCATAGGACCTTAATTTTTATGAGCATCAACCACGTGATCAATATACATGTGCTGAAAGTGGGCAAAAAGAAATGTGTGTTGCCAAGTAGATTTGGCTAATGAAAGTTGTTTTCATTGAAGTGACCTGTATAATTATGCAGAAGAACGGAGCGGGACTACACACGGCGAGTTCTTGCTTCTGGGACAGCTCTACTGACGGTACGGTTCTCAGTCCCTGGGTCAGAGTCTGTCGTGGGCATTTTCCTGAGGTGGTGGTGTCTTCTTGGACCTGCTGAGATCTATTGTCCAAAGCCGAGTTTCCTGAACTGTGTGCGTGGGTGTTTCCTGTCTCTGCATGCATGCTCATTAGAGTTACCTTTAAAGCATTTTATAGAAAAGAGACTTGCCAGTCTTTATGTATGTACCACAAAGAGGTAAGGATCTGAGTGTTGGGGCCGGATAGTGAGACATCAACACGAGGTGGCCCATGTTCCTGACTTTCAGTGCCATCTGCCCACAGGGAGCTGCACCGTGCGATGGGAGAATAAGACCATGTACTGCATCGTCAGCGCCTTCGGACTGTCCATCTGACTGACCACCTCATCCCCCCAGGCTCTTTCTCCTCTGTCTCAACATTTCTCTCCGATCTTCTAACCAGCAGCCATGAATTCAGTGGACAGCTTTCCCGCTCTTTGTTTTCTGTGGCACTCAACATGCAGAGAAAACCCAATGACCGCACTGTCCTGTGATCAGCACACCCTCAATCACGGATCGTTCTTGGGCAGTCAGAACTGGACTGCCACGTGTCCGCACTCTGAATATCTCTGTTCAAAGGTGCTAAACACTCAACCTGCTAGTGTGAACCTTTCTCTACTCTCTGAAATCATTCAAACACACTAATTTTTCCATACTTTGTACTTTTATTAGAATAAATTATTCCAATTTAAAGTTTGTTTTTCTTTAGTCTAAATCAGCAGTGGCCAACCTTTCGGACCTCACGGACCACCGGTTGGTGACTGCTGGTCTAAATAGTATCACAAACAAAATCTTCATATTTAATTAGTGCTTCAGCATCTATAAAACTAAAAAGGAAAACAAAAACAAGCTGCAATTTGGCTTTGGTTCTTTCCAACACACAGACTTGCTAACCCATGGGCCAGGCCCTGACAGCTCCGCTGTGTTCTGGTGAGATCTCTTCTACCTCCATCCTAAGGCTCCCTCTCCTAGAGCTCAGGTGGGAAGTGGGCCCACTGACTCTGTTCCCTTAGCCAGGAGCTCTAATGCACACACACGGCTCAGATCTGCAGCACTACGGCTTGTACTCCGTGTTCTCATTTCCAGTAGCAATCACACATACACAAATTTTTTAGTACTTTAGGGCTTGCAAAATGCCTTCACAATCATTCGTTTTTTATCTACAACAATTAACACCATTATTTATAGAAAATGTGTTTGGAGGTTATTGGCTTGATTTAAAGTTACATCCAAGTAAGTAAGGAGCTGGGCCCCAAACCCTGGTCTTGTGACCTCATCTTTGTGCTCATCCTTGGGCCACATTATCTTGGCAATAAAAACACACTCCATGTTCACCTGCTGAAATGAAAAAAACCCTGCTCTTGTCCTGAAAGCACTCCTGTATGAAAGATCAAGTTAACTCTACATGCAGAGCAAACCAACGTAATAAAAAGGATCAAATATTACAAACATACACGTACCAAAAAGGTAGGCTCAGAATGAAGCCACTCCCAAAGTTTGCCATAAATAAACATTTATTCATTTTAACTGATTACAGTGCTCATTCTGTGATCGGGTTTACTGTGCCCACTGACAATTCTAAGCTCTAATTCGCAGCTCTACCCTTTCAAGCTTTAACTCTAGTGTGTTTTATTTTACAAATACAGTCGTCTTGTAAAAAGGCAGTTTTCAGTAGCAGAAAAACCCTCTGTATTTCAGAGTATGGTATAGTTACCAGTATATCTAAAACATGTGAAATCAAGATAAACAGGATAACAAGATGTCACAGACTAAAGCAACTTCCCTTTGGCCTGGGGAAAAGATTTTTTTTGAAAGTCTAACCTCTAAGGCAACTGCCTTCTAAAACCCTTAAAATACCTAAGTATACTTTAGTGTTTGTAGGCATCCCTTTTAATCATCCCTTCGATTGGAGTCTGTGTTGTTCCTTGTGAAAAGGATTCCAGGACGTAAGTTACTGCCCACATTATAACCTATTTACCATAACTATACCTTTAGTAAATACTTCACAAAATTTAGAGGCTGGTGACATTTGTCTTATAAATCTCCCCATTTAGTGGGCTGGTGTACATAATGTATCTAAGCTTACTACAATCTGTAATCCTATACAGGACTGACCTTGAATCCATTTTATATATCGCCTTCTCTAGCCTTTCAAATGGGGCTTAAGAGAGAGAAACCACATCACTTCACTGCAGTAATGATTTAATAATAAATCAAGAGGAACTGTTGTCCACAGAGATAATGACAGTCTCCCGAGGAAAACTGAAATACCTGTGGTCATCTTCCAGGTCGCCCTAAATGGGACCAACATAAAAAGTTACCCAAAGATGATGCTATTCAAGCGGTTACCATGGAAGAACTAAAGTTAGCCCTTTGACTTTATAATTTAAATTTGCAAAACTTTGAGGCTCCAAAGAAAAAATAATTTCTTGCTACTGTTTAAAGTTTCTGGCAGACGTTAGTGTCTTAATCTAACACCTAGGGCACATATAGTATATGCTAAATATACTTTAAGCAAAATTTTACATGGAGTATATAATCTATATATATAAAACCCTAAGCGACCGGTTGACTGTTTGACCAGTCACTGATGCACGTTGACCAGGGGGCAGACACTCAAAACAGGAGCTGCCCCCTAGTGGTAAGTGTGCTCCCACAGCAGAAGTGCCACTCAGCTGACTGACGGGCGCCAGACACCCATGCTCATGGCTGGCGAGCGCAGCTGTGCTGCGAGCTGTGGCAGGCACAGTGGGGCTGGGATGAGCAGGAGTAGTGCAGGGCCCAGCCAGGGCTCGGGCTCCTCCCTGGCTGCCTCCCGCTTCGCACACTACTACATCTCCCAAGGGGTCCCGGATTGCGAGAGGGCGCAGGCCAGGCTGAGGGACCCCACTGGTGCACAAACCCGTGCACCGGGCCCCTAGTATGTTGATATGTATGATACACCAGGAAGGGAAATTGAAAATGCGTGATTTGTTTCCCTTAAGGATTTTCTTTTGTAAGTTTTTTCTTGTTTCCAACTTAGTTACACAAAGTAAATAAATATGCCCATATTGTTCCTTTCCTTAACTTGACACCATGATGAATCAATATATGAAGATATCAGTCATCAGTTTATGGTTACAGTACAGGCCAAAAAAAAGTTCTAAGTTATGTGACTAAATGCCTCAAATTTACACTTACTGATAAATAACAGTGTTCCAAATTATGGACAATTATTTTATAATTAAAATGTAAACTGTATCACATACTAGGATACATTTATTAAACAAGTAAGTTTTGTCAATTTACATAACATTATTTATAGTTAGTCTTAATAGAGGTTGTAAAATTTGGTAACAAAATTTTTCCCAACACTTCTGAGCACACAGAATAAAAAAATGTAACACACCATTGCAAATATAAAAAACCATGTAAACCTGAATTACCCTTGCAGTAATACAGTTGTAATCCAAACATTCATATTTACAGAGCTTTAAAAACATAAATGGAATCCATATTAAAGGTATGTTATCACTGATGTTTAAATTAAAAAGGAAGGTCTGAAGTGATGAGCAGTCCCTCCTGACCTCTAGGCGGTCCCAGCACTGCCCGGAGTGGGCAGTGCTCAGCGTGAGGTGAGCTGAGAGTTCATGCACAGGGGAAGGCCGTGCAGGACCTGTTTGCACAGCGAACAGCCATACCCAACCTCTGCATCTGCCAGGAGGCCAATCGGTGTCTGCCACGAGCTTGTTAGCAGTTGGAGACCTTTCCAAGCATGTCACAGCAGAAGCAAGGGGTGTCTACCAGGGTGCTCGGTGGGACAGGAACGGCGGCCGCCAGGGGACTGACCGCCAGGCGAGACATTCCCAACAAGTTACCTTCTATCCAAAGAGGTTCTTCCATAAACCATCCAAAATGCTTTGCTTCCTTTCATCTAGTTCCAAATAAGAAACTAAAAAGCTTTTGGCAGTAAAGAAGTGAGGAGCCATTGAAATGTCACATGTCAATCATTTGTTTAGCTTTTATTAAAAAAATAAAGCTCTACTGGGTGTCCTCATAGCAGAGCTGCAGAAAGTGCTGTTCCTTGGACTTGAACGGACACCTCTTCCTGCCCCAACCACAGGGCCATCCCTCCAGATCCATGGATGTGACCATCATACACACAAATGCACACATATGCACACAACCCCTGGGAGACGTATGGCAGCCAGACCTTTCCCACTAGAGCCGCAACTTGTCAGTTACCTGCTCTTCCCTTGGAAACCCTATCAAACCCTCCTCGAACGCCCCAACACCGTTCTGCCCTGGTGGGTGAAGGGCGGGACCTGCCACCCACCTTCCCCTCCTGAGCCATTACTTCCTATTTCACATTAACAGGAGCTGCTGTCCTGGGAGAGCGCCAGCCACTCACTGGGGAGAGACTGCCCCCGAGAGGCAGCGTGCACACAGGCTTCCCTGGAGTTCAGTCAGAAAACGCACCACGGGCAGGGGAGGGAACGCTGCCATGCGGTGGGCCTGCAGAAGGGCTCCCCACCAGCGTGGGATTAGTAAATCATCTTAAAGTAAGTACATAATTCTCTCTTCTAAAAACAGGAGTCACTCCCTTCCTACCACTGAGGACAAGCTCTCGCTCATCTGAAATCTCTGAAAAAGAATTTGGCTGTGTCAGCGCCTCTCTTCCCAAATAAATGCAGCCACCCTAACAAGAAATTTGGCCCAACGTTCAACTTGGTCCTCAGTTTTGGTTTTCCTCTAAAAAATATGTAAACAAATAAGAACCCGGAAATCTCTGCTAGAAGACAAGTCGCACACAGGCAGGTGCGGGAGGGCAGGTGCGGAGGGCAGGAGGCCACTGCAGGAGGCCCCCACGTCTGCCCTCCCAGGGCTCAGTCGCTCTCAGACTCCTCCTTGTACTGGGCCCGAATGGCCTGGCCGTTCTGCAGGGGCATCTCTTCATAGTCACTCCTGTTATAAAAGAGACCTTCGCTACTAATACGCTTGGGACGGCTTCTTTCCCGCACGACACGCCATTCTAACAATATCTCATAGCTTCACTCGCTCCCTTTCTATCGCCAATTGAAAGCGCCCACTCCACACCCCCACCATCCAGAAAGCACTGGCCTCCTGTGGTCACCACTGGCTGGGTGTCGAGTAAACGGAACACCATTCAATCTCAGCCAGGATAACGTGGGAGCAAAACCACGTGACACCGCCAGCTATAGCATGTGCTAGGACACCCTGAAAATCATCTGAGGCTGACTGACACCTGCTCGGTACGCGCACGCAGGCCCAGGCTGAGTGCCCCCGGGACAGCCGTCAGGTGTCGTGCACTCACCCGTAGATGACATCGTCATCCGAGTCGTTGAGCATGGAGAAGGCAGGGTTGTCTTTCAGCTGCGACTCTGAAAACAACCAGAGCATTTTCTAGGGCATTAGCCCGGAGAGGATGCCGTCCTAGGTCGGGCTGAACAGAGCTGGGTTCAAGCCCAGCTTCCACCACTACTATCTGTGGGAGTGGGACAGTGTTCTGTGCCCCAAGCGTGTTTCTCACCTGCCCGCCAGGGCAGCAGCACTGCTGGGCACCCGGGAGCCCACAAGCGGAGGGCGCTGCCTCCCTCCCGGTCCTTCCCCTAAGTCAGTGGTTCTCAACCTTGGCTGCACATTAGAATCACCTGGGATTCTTTTTAAAATCCTGATTTCTGGGCCTCATCCTCTGGAAATTCCATTTCTTTGTTATGGGATGGGGCCACAACATTAGTAACAAAGAAACAATTTCCGGAGGATGAGGCCCAGAAATCAGGGTTTTAAAGATTCCCAGGTGATTCTAATGTGCAGCGAAGGTTGAGAACCACTGCCCTAAGTGCACAGGGAGCAGGGGGCCCACCTGCCCTCCCCTCCGTCCCTGGGCCTGCAGCAAACGGGCCCAGCTGCACCTTTCTCTACAGCTGCCGTGAAGCTCAAACAAGCCTCTTCACGGAGATGCTTTGAGAACTCACGGGATATAAGAGTCAGGTGTGGTCCTGACACACTAGGCCAGCCGTGGGCAAACTTTTTGACTCGAGGGCCACAATGGGTTCTTAAACTGGACGGAAGGCCGGAACAAAAGCATGGATGGAGTGTTTGTGTGAACTAATATAAATTCAAAGTAAACATCATTACATAAAAGGGTACGGTCTTTTATTTTTTTAATTTTATTCATTTCAAACGGGCCTGATCCGGCCGAGGGCCGTAGTTTGCCCACAGCTGCGCTAGGCCCTGCCCCGGTTCCAGAAAGCTCTGGTCCTGTCCACTCCCATGGGCCGGCTGCCCTTGGCTCTGCTTCCCGGGAGGAGGGCTGTACAAGTGACTCTCTCCTGGGGGTCATGGCACTAGCATTCAACAGACTATGGCCTGTGGCAGGCGGACAGGACGCTCGTGCTGGCACCTCACACACGCTTTTCACCTTGTGCTTGACCACACACAGCTGCCGTGTTCCGAGTCGCAGAGCTCACACTTAAAGGGACCTCCTCTCTCTCTGCTCGGGAAGGAGGGAAAGCCGGGAGATGGGCCCTGAACTTCCAGCGTCTGACTCGGCGGCTTACCGTACAGGGCGGTCTTCGATGGAGAGTACACGAAGGCGAGCGTGTAGAGGTAAAAGTTCAACAAGCCATAGAAAGATAAGAACTCAGCTGGTGGCACCGTCAAGGGAAGCAAGCAGACCTGGAACGCTCCATATCGGGCGGCGGAAGGGTCGGGTCTGTGCTGTCAGTCTGTCTGCTCCTTACCCACCAGCCCTTTCTGCCACTGACCGCCAGTACCTGGGCCCCCTAACCCAGACCTTGGCCACCACAGGACAAGCCCATGGCCAGAGGTTACAGCAACCTTTCAAGGTTACCTGCAAGGAACAGGTTACCCCCAGAACCTCCGAGGAGGCAGGACCCGTGACCCAGGGAAGGGCGGGAAGGCCACACAGGTGAATCAAGAATGAAATGGAGAGGTGGAAACAGCCCTCAAAGCAGTCATTCTTACCCCTTTTCTGGATGACAGACGCTTTGAGAAGCTGATAAAAGTGTAGTGTGAAATTCAGTCACAAATACCGAATGGGAAACACACCTAGCCTCACGCACCTGACAGTTCCCTGCGGAGGCACGGCCGCGGGCACCCACGGGCACCCACGCAGGAATGCAAGAAGGCCTCGCAGGTTTACAAGCCCTCCCTGGAGACAGGTTCAAACTGTCCTCATTACCAACAACACGGACTGCAGCTGGAGGCCTCTGGGTGGTGGTGAGAGAGGCCAGGAGTGGCTTGAATCCACCTGGTGACTGGGGCTGACTTCAGCCTGCGAGCCTGAGCTGCAGGGCCAGGCAGGCACACCTCTGTCCCCTGCCGCGAGGGTGTGGCCTCAGGTGCAGGGGCCAGCTGCTGGGACCCCAGGCGCCCCAGGCAGTACAGGCCCAGAAGGTGACCTGCCTCTGTGGTGCTCAGAGACCTGACTGCTAACCACTCCATCTAGAAGCACTGAGCCCGAGGAAAAGGATATAATTCTGGTAGTGAGTTGACAGCTCAGCTACAAAGTTGTCTTGTAATACTTGTGCTCCGAACCTCAAGTAAAGGATGATGATGCTGGAAAAAAGGAGGGAAATATGTAAGATACAGGAATAAACAGCACTAGCTTCGTGTAAGTTGTTGTATTCGCCCTATTAACAGATACAGTCTCATCACTACTGTTTCTGCATGGAAACTTGTCCCCTGCCGCGAGGGTGTGGCCTCAGGTGCAGGGGCCAGCTGCTGGGACAGTCAGCTAACCCTGACGTTGGCCATGGCACGGTCTTGAATCGGGGCCTTGCAGGTCACCTTCAGCACATCCCCTCCTCCTCTCACTCCCTGGGTTCATGTTTTCAAGATCATCTCCTAATGACCGGCTCCCCGAGGAACGTCCGCTCCTCCATAATCACATCCCTGGGCAGTGATTCCCTGTCAGACACCTGCCCTGACAAGTGGCAACAGAGGTTCTGCTAAGGTGAGCCCCACAGCCAGGCTCTGCCCCTCCCCTCCGTGGGCTCAATTCTCCACAAGCAGCCCAGCCGGACAATTGTTAATGAAATTGTAAATCGGGTCCCTTCGCCTGTGGCCTCAGACCCTCCAAGGGGCCAGTGCTCTCTGAGCTGCAGAGCACATCTGATGGGAGGATGCCAGTGAACCGTCACAGGGGAGAAAAGACACCACAAGAGTAAGATTAACATGCACAGTTTGCTTCTTTGAGAAATAAAGTTTTCTTACCTAATGACAAGCACTACGAAAGTCAACGCAGTCAAAAATTTTAACCTGAGATCTGAAAAAGAAAGGAACACCCCCATGAAACCCCCTGGAAATACATTCCACTTCCGTCTCGCCCGGAAATAAAGCGCAGCCCTGCACAAGAGCCCTCTTCCCTCCGATCTGAAACCTGCTAGTGCCGAGCCAGGAGTGATGCTGGGGCCAGAAGGCAGGCCCCGGCGAGGCCATGGCCACATGACTTGTAACAGATGGGGGATAGGACCCCACGAGATCGGTGACTTCCCGACTCAAGGACTAAGAAACCGCCCCAGCCGGGCCCTCCGTAAGGTGCCTGCTGGAAGGATCCAGGCAGCTCCAACCCACGCTCTCCCAGGGCCCAGCTCGCTTCCAGCCCACAGGCCTCCCCCAGCGCTGGCCAAGGCTCCGTCCCCATGGCCCAGAGTGACCCATTCAGCCGTCTGGCTCCCAGGGACCCTCTGGATCTTCCCCCTCCAGGTCACTTGCCTGGTGGCCTCCAGCCACTCCTCCCTGACCACCTCGCACTGGGCACTTGTGAAGTGGCGCTCACCTACGTAAGGCATGTGTCGCAGCTCCGAGCAGGCCCGCACGACCAGGAACAAAAGGTATAGGACATACACAGCAGCCACCACCATGAAGAAAACCTTCATTCCCTGGAACGCAACAACACGGCACTGGAGTAGGAGCAGGTCTTGAGGCTTCGCCTTCCAACCGCAGGAGGAAAGGACCTGGAGCCCTGAAGGTCGCCCCACAACACAGAACAGGAGCGCTCCCGCTGCTCCGACTGTCCCTGCCCAGGCTCAGCCCTTGCCCTCTCTGAGCACAGTGGCCCCACGAGGACCCATCCCTTGCTGACCAGCTGAGGGAGCACCCAGACTCCTTCCCTTCCACGCGGTAAGCCCCGCACACACGGGGCTGGTCGCAGCGGCGCTCAGCAGATGTCAGCAGTCCTACTTCCGCCCTCCGGATGGAGGCCTGGCTGCCTGCCCTGCCTACAAAGGTCATGGCACGTGTCAAAGACAGACAGAATCCCTCAGGCAACTCTCATCTCTCTCGACCTGGGGCGGAAGGAAGTCGTCTCGTTAGGTCTAATCCACAATTCTGTAGTTTTGTTGCAGGAAAAACAAGAACACTTTGTTTTGAGGTTAGAAGCTGCGGTGGGGAGGCAGGCGGTGAGGCCTGGCTCCGCAGGGTGGGTGGTGCTGCTCCTCCTCCAGCTCTAAGCCCCCCCCCCCCCCCCCCCCCCCCCCCCCCCGCCCCGGCCCCAATCTCCCTGCCCTTTCCTCTCAGGGCCAGCACCCCCCGCCCCCAGGTCAAAGGCCTGCCAGTCAGGAGGCCAGGGGGCTGCTCTGCCTTCGTCAGAACTGTGACTTTCGTCTGGGCTTCGTTTTCTTGTCCATAACATAAAGGGATTCCACGAGATCGGTCATGGGTCTGGAGCTTTACTCAGCTTCCTGGAAGTCTGACCAGTGTTTCCTTGGTAACAGGAGCCTGCCTGACGCCGTCTCCCTGCTGGGCATGGCTGTCCCCACGTGACCCGGGAACAGTGGCTTCCCTGGCCCAGAACGCCTCCCCACTCCAGCTCAAGGTGCTGCTCTCCCCATACACTTACTAACGTGTCCGCAGGCTGATTCAATGACAGAAAAAGGACAAAGCAAAGATGCCACCACCCTCGTCCCTTGGGCCCACCGTCCACAGGTGGGCACTGAACCCTCAGCAATCCGGCCTCTACTTCTGTGCTTTTCTCCTCACAAGGTCACCTGTCCTCGAGGGCAAAGGTCATGGCATGCTGTTCGTAAGGCTTACATTCAGTGACCTTCAGAACTCCTCACACTGATCCATTATTGACGGGAAAGGCCACTGGCACCCCCACTGGGTTCGAGTGAAGAATCAGATACTCACACTCCTTCCTTCGAGTCTCCACACAGGTTTGCCACCTTTCCCACGGCATCACCCACTAAACTGCTCTCTTTCTCTGTGGCCACTCCCACAAAGAGCTTCACAGGAAGCTCTGGAGGGAGTGTGCCCAGAGACATGCTAATGCCACCCAAGGTCAGCTTCGGCTCCGTGCCCCTGGGGCACACGACTCGGGGACTCTTAGAGGCGCCAGCACGTGGAGCCGAGAGGACACACTCAGGCTGACCGTGAAAGTGAAAATGCGTGGGCCCTGGTTCGAAGAGGAAAGATCTCAGGACGGCGCCTCCCGGAGCCGGGCCCTGCCGCCACTCTCCCGCTGGAAACCTCCGCATGAGAGAACAAATGAACAGAACCTTTCCTTAGTTGTCCCACGGTGTCCCTACAGTCAGACACTTCCTGGCCCTGGAGCTTCAGCCATAAGCCAAGGACCGGGAGTAACAGCATAGCTTTTAAAGAGTTATTTTTCAGACTACTCAAGCACATTTTTCAAAATTTTCCACATGAATTTCCTATAGCCCTTCCAAAATAGCTGGTTAGCAAGTTTGTGTCAACAGCACAATTTAAATTACAAAATTCAGTCATTTTTTTAAAAAATGGCATTTAAAAAAAATCCGCAGGCTTCATTAGCAATCCTTACCTGAAAATTTCCTGTGTCAACGCGATATTGGTACATTGGATCATGCAATTCATTAACTCTAAAAATATGTTATAAGAAACCATAGATTAATAATTAGTTCACTTTTTATTTTTATATTTTCACTTAGATGAAGGCTTTTGAAAAAGTAATCCTAAATTTCTGAGGAATCCTAACTCTCATGTAGACAATGCAGATGATGCTGCTAGCATAACTGTCCACAGTATCACCATGGAAAAGTTGGAGTGTTTTTCGTTTCGAAAACCCCTATACTGTTATTACTCTTGCAATTTTAAGAGCTGTTTCCAGGCACCTTTCAGTGATAAATGGGCACCAGGAAGCAGATGAGTCCACACAAAAAGCAGTAAAGTAACTGTAAACTCCCTGCATCACTGGAAAGTGAAACTGGGTTGCTGGAATGACGGGCGGGCAGGGAGAGGGAGGGGAGAAAGTGTGAGCTACGAAGTCTCATGTGCCAGGTGCCAAAATGGAACTAGTTTCTGCAGAAAACCCACAGGCTTCTGCAGTGGTACAATTCTACAGAAGCACAGAAATACCTAGAAACACGGGAAGTTTTCAGGGTGCAGCCAAAGGAGCAGCTAAGACACCTGGTTGGCGTGGCGAGCCAGGCGCGACCTGAGCGACCTGAGCGCCACGCCTACAGATGACGCCTTGGCCTCTCTGGAGGAGGCCTCCAGAGGGACACGCCTCTTCCCTTTCCCATCCCAGGTTAGAAGAATCGTGGATCTCTCCACATGCCATTCTAGCAAAATGGAATCCTCAGGTCAAGTCGCCCTACTGAGTCTTGAGACTGGGTGACATTCCTTTCCGGATGCTGCACAGCACACAGTCAGACTTCAGATCCATCCACATGCCAGCTGCTGTCCAGGACAAGTTTCACGCGTTATAAAAATACTCACGTCTGCCATATTCCTAGTGTGACCGAAGCCAACCACAGGAGTCCGACAATGCAGAATTTAGGCAAATAGAAAGTCAAACACTTCCTTTCTCCCTAAAAAGCAAAAAAGAGTAAGAAATAGAGAAATTAGTAATTCAGCAAACCACTAACCCTAAGAGGGCGCCACTGGGTCGCACACACTGAGACCATTTCTGCATGGGTGCATGCTTCTCTTGACCGCAAGGCTAGAGATAGGCCCCCAAGGCCAAGTTCATCCGGGGATGACCACCAGCGGCCGGCAGGGATGACCACCAGCGGCCGGCAGGAATGACTGCCGGAGGCCGGCAGGGGTGACCTACGGAAGCGGGCAGGGATGACCACCAGTGGCCGGCAGGGATGACCACCAGCGGCCGGCAGGGATGACCTACGGAAGCGGGCAGGGATGACCACCAGAGGCAGGCAGGCATGGGCAGAGTCCTGGCCCCCAGCAGTGCTAGGGCAGCGGCTCACCTGCACCCGGATCCCGTGGTACACACACAGCCAGAAGAGCAGCAAGGCACACAGGAACAGGGACTGGAAGAGGTCGTCCAGCGTCCCCAGCGCCCAGCTGTTCACCAGGAAGGAGAGGGGGAAGAACGGGTCTGCAAGCAGAGGCAGGGATAGAAGGGGGTACACTAAAGGCCGTTTTGTTTTTCAAAAAACCTAAAAGCCAACGAGCAGATGGGCCCTGTGATGGTTACAGAACGCCGTCTGCTCCCGCCACCCGCGCCTCCCGCAGGCCCAGGAATCCCGAGGTGCAGCTCTGGGCAAGGGAAGAGGAACAGACGGCAGGGCTCGCAGCCTTCAGCCAAGTCCCAAGGAGGCCGTGTCTGTAGCCTGTCCGAGTTGCACTCACTCATTTGTGAAAGCTCCAGCATCTTCCGAATCCTTACAGCATCCTTCACATGCTGGGGGCGCTGCTGCCTGTGCCTTCGAGGCATCCCCCTCCTGACTCCCCCTCCCCCCCCCACTTAGGGGGACAGACCAGCCCACCTCGAGGATGCCTCCCAGCCCTCCATTCTAAAGGGGAAAGCCCGGAATAAAAGCGCACCTACCGTTGTAAAGTAGCAGCAGAGGCAGGAGAATGGACATCCACTTGTGCTCCATGCCCCAGTCCCTCATGGAGAACTTGCGGAGGGAATGTGCGAACAGGCACTGCCAACGGAAGCGGCCTCGTCACTGCGTGCCTGCTCCCGCTGAGCACCGCCATCTCCCAGATCCATGGTCCCGGTCCAGCCAAGAGCTCGCAGTCAGCCCTTGTTGAACTCACTACTGAGACCACCAGTGACAACTGCGACGAGATGGTAACTGCTGCAAGGGGCCCAGATCGGATGGGCAGGAGGGGGCAGGAGGGGAACAGAGCCACACAGAGAGCTCCCCCGGGCACAGGCCACATGCTCCACGCAAGGCAACACGACAGATGGCACTGGGTTCCCAGAGGAAAAGCCAAGGGAACCAGGCCTACACCTGAGGTCAGAGGATGTGTTTATATCTTCAAAACCCCCAACGAAGGTGCAGTGGCCTGTGGGAGAAGCCTCTTTGACCTGCTTTAAACATCATGTAGTGTGTGAGTTAGGGCCTGGGGTATTTCTGTTTTGTGTTTCCTACAATGTCATACAAGCCAATCACATTCTCACAATGTGGGCTCCTGGCCGACAGGCATGTCCTCCAGTCTGTCTGTCAGGCCCAGGCCTTTTCTCTCAGGCCTGTTCTCTGGGCCCAGACTGTGCAGCAGAATCCCAGGTACCAGAGATGCTTCCAGAAACAGCAAGGGTTTCTGACTGACCAACTATAAGTGGTGGTTTCTGCAGTCAGTCACGAAGGAAGCCCTGGGCGTGGCCTGAGACCACAATCCCCTGCTCTGCATATCTGAGTGGCTGGGTCCTGGCCACACCCAGGCCCCAGCCACTGTCGCCTGGCACTCGCCTCACGTCCCCCCCACAAGCTGTGTCCTGCTGTATGCGCCTCGTCTGCAAAGCACCAAGTGTTCCTGGGTGGCACCTGGGGTGGACACCACCGCACAGCTCCCTGAGTCACACGCTCTGCCAGCACAGGGCCGGCAGCCAAGGGGCACGATGCCGCCCTGCAGACGGCGCGGTCACTGCGTGAGGCACACGCCCTGCTCCATCTACCCACCCCACCCCACTGGCCGGCCGCCGGGGGGTTGCCGGTGTGGAAAGGGTAGGCATTTCCCCCGAAGTCATACTGTGCTGTGGACACTGAGCTCAGATCCCAAACCAGCCCAAAGCCTGCACCTCCAAACCCGCTCATTTGGGCCTCACTCCCGAAAAGCCCAGGACGGAAAGGTGAAAGCCGTGAAAGCCAGGAATGGCTGCACCTGCACTGAAAGGTCACGCAAACCCGGCGCCTTCCTGCTGCACGGGGAGTGGCACTGGTCAGTGCCCACACATGCGGGTCTGCCTACAGGTCAGCGCCCTGGGATTACTGTTCCGACACGGACGTCCTTGCCACAGAGACCGCATCACCGCCCGCACTGCGCACCCGAGCACACATGCGGCGCGTATAGTGTGTCAGAGCTCAGAGAAACTGCCCGTGGGGTCTGCACTTGGATGACCAAACTCACAAACTGACTCTGCTCTTGTCAGAACCTGGCGTGGCTGTCAGGTGAGCGGTACTTACAGTGACAATGAAGGTGAGCACCACAAAGACGAACCGGAACCAAATTTCCATCTGGGAAAATGCAGGGTCATAAGTCTTCCACTAAAATGGAAAGTGAGGAAAAATGCATCTGAAAGGAAGTGCTCCACAGCGTAGGGCATGCAGCCACACACAGTAATGACTGTGAATGTGGGCGAAGACGGACAGGAAATGTCAGGGAGACCGCTCTGTGAAGTACGTGTCTACCCTCTATGATGTACACCTGAAGCTAACACAGAATAACTAACACTCAATGTCGGCTGTAGTTGAAAAATAAAATTAAAATAATAAAACACAAAAAAGGAAGTACACCAGATTATTAATAATAGTTATCTGTAGCCCTAGCTGGTTTGGCTCAGTGGATAGAGTGTCATTCGAGGACTGAAGGGTCACAGGTTCAATTCCGGTCAAGGGCATGTACCTCTCAGTTTCAGGCTTGGTCCCCAGCCCATTGAGGCGCATGCGGAAGGCAACCATCGATATGTCTCTCTCACATCAATGTTTCTCTCTGTCTGTCTTTCCCCCTCCCTTCCACTCTCTCTAAAAATCAATGGCAAAATATCCTTAGGTGAGGATTTAAAATAAATAAATAAATAAATAAATAAATAAAATAATCTCTAGGTATGAGACTGTTAGGTAATTTAAAATGTTCTCTTTCCTTCTACTTTCTTACATGTTCTAAAATTTTAACACATTACATTTTCTTTTAATATCAAAGAACACAGACTTTGAAAATATTAATGACCTAGATCTGAAAATAGTTTTTCATTGGTGTTATACTAATGATGAACCTGGCAGATAAATTAGTCTATAATCATAATAAGAGCATTTGGCTTTTAAATCTCATATAAAAAACAACACTGTCAATCTCTTTATTAGAGAACACCAGCTTTCCACGAAAAGAAACAGATTTTTAAAAAGATGTAAACTGTGAGTAGGTAGGATGTTCTAAAAAAGACTCAATGAAACATAAAAATATGCATCTCAAACCAAATAAGTACCGTGGAGTCAGCCGTAAGTTCATCTCACTCCCGCCAGGTGTGCAGGGAGCTGAGCGGAGGACACAGGCACCACGTGCTGACGTGGGCAGGAGGCAGCCCACCCAGCCAGGGCCACGGCCAGTTCACCAGCAGGCCCAGAGCATGGCACTGGGCCACAGAGCCCACACGCAACGCACTGAATTAAAGTCGTCTGAGGCGTTTAAAACCCACTTCAGAGCAGAGAATCTTCGACACTAGATTTAACTCACTTGCCCGACACACTGAAAGGTACACACAGACACACATACTACTGAAGGCACTGGACACGAGGCAATGAAACTAAGAAGGAAATAAGTAAAAGGAAATAAACAGAGTAAAATCCCAGCAAACACTCAGGCTGCAGACCTTTACTCTGACTTCTGAAGACCCACAGGTCTTTTCCTGGCTCACCCTGTCATTCCGTGAATGGACACGTGGAACAAGGCTGACTTCATGACCTGGTCACTTCTCCCTAATTAAAGCCTACAGGTTTCGGTCCAGTTCCTCCATTCAGCATTGTTGAGCACCAACTCTGACCGCATATCAGCAAATACAATGTCAAATCTTGTGCAGGCACAGAAATTAAACTTAAAAAAATTAACCAGTAAAATGCCTCCAGGAGCCCAGCCGGTGTAGCTCCGGGGGTTGAGCGTCAACCTATGAACCAGGAGGTCACAATTCAATCCCAGTCAGGGCACATGCCAGATGATTTCACTTATTAATAATTAATATGTATTAATTATTGTATTATTTTCCATATGAACATCAGTAAGTCTACTTTTGCCCCACCTTGTATTGTAATAACTATGTATAGTGAAAACTAAAAAATTCTTTAAAAAAAATTTGTGGTTTTCTTGTAACTTTTTAAAACTGTACATGTCTTTTACAATCTAAAATAACATAACTTCAGTGCCGTGTTATTTCAGCCACTCAGCAGAAGAATGGGCGAGAAACGAGGGAGCCCAGGAGCCTCTGCGTCAGCTGGCACACTTACTGTGAAGTTCACTTCCTTGAGGGGCAAATCGAGGAGGTCCTCAAATCCCACCGTCACCGTGTACTGCGTGTAGTTCAGGTAGCCCAGGTGCGCCACGATGATTTCTGCACACTTCTGCAAACGCACAGGGAGGAGCTATGTCTTTAAAGCAAGCAAGCCTCACTCTCCCACCCAGTGACCCATGAAGTGGCACATTTCAACAACAGATGATCACAACGGATCATCTCCAGGGAACTCGCCAGAAGCCCAGAAAAATTCAAGTGCCAGCCAACCACAGTTCTTAGAAAGAAAGACCCAAATGGGTATTTTTGGAAACAAAAATGATTTACTGTCCTTAGACTCTACTTTAGATGACTCATCATATGCACCTGCATAAAAAAGTTCAGTGTAACACAACCCTGACATTTCCACAAACACACTCGTGCACAGGGGAGTGTAAGCTAACACACAGCCCATCAGACCCCTCAGCCTCACTTTCCTCCTCGGCCCACTTCTGCAATTGCCCCCAATGACCCAGCCCCTTCAGGACGTGGTTCTGACCATCTCAGGATCTCCTAGAGGAGCGGTTCTCAACCTGTGGGTTGCACTCCCTTTGGGGGTCGAACGACCCTTTCACAGGGGTCGCCTAAGACCATCGGAAAACACATATATAATTACATATTGTTTTTGTGATTAATCACTATGCTTTAATTATGTTCCATTTGTAACAATGAAAATACATCCTGCATATCAGATATTTACATGACGATTCATAACAGTAGCAAAATTACAGTTATGAAGTAGCAACGAAAATAATTTTATGGTTGGGGGTCACCACAACATGAGGAACTGTATTAAAGGGTCGCGGCATTAGGAAGGTTGAGAACCACTGGTTAGAGGCACCCACAGAGAGTGATCACCGCCACTGAGCAGGGGCTCCCCTACCTGCATACTCCCGCCCAGGACGAGCAGGCCGAGTGTCCCGGGGCCATCCACCAGGCGTGTGCGTGCGTACTGAGGGCACAGTCTTCGGGATGACAGAGCATCATTTTCCCCAGAACCTCACTGAAAAGGCTGCAGTAACAGCTCCTACTGAAATCCTGGCCCCTTTCCTCAGCACCCGTGTCACTCTGGCCCGTGCTTTGACCTCAGACTCTGAGCCTCGGTTCTTCTTACATAAAATGGGCTCTGGTAACAGATCCTGCCCCGTGGGCCCGCTGGGAGGACTGGAGGAGAGCACCTGGCACGAGGCCCAGCAGGAAAACCGCTCTCCTAACTCTAGACCAGTGGTTCTCAACCTTCCTAACGCCGCGACCCTTTAATACAGTTCCTCATGTTGTGGTGACCCCCAATTTCATCGTTACAAATTGAACATAATTAAAGCATAGTGATTAATCACAAAAACAATATGTAATTATATATGTGTTTTCCGATGGTCTTAGGCGACCCCTGTGAAAGGGTCGTTCGACCCCCAAAGGGGTCGCGACCCACAGGTTGAGAACCGCTGCTCTAGACTCAAACACATGCTCGTCTTGGTGCACCTCACGCTTTCCATGCCACCACGGCGTCCTGATGTCCTCTCCTCACTCAGGAGGGACCTGGTCTGACTCCTCTGACTGACAGAATACGGTGCTAACAAAACTAAGAGTGAGGCTCCTTCCCCACTTGGGCCATCGCGTTTCCCATCCCACAGCCACACACTGCACCTGGGGTACCTGCTCAACAACAGGCTGCTCTTCCCAGCCACAGTCCACAGACACACCAGGCAGCAAGTCACACAACAGCAAAAGTAGGTACCACATATACTCAGGGTATGTGCGTGCATGTGAGTGGGTTTGTGTACATGTGTGTGTATTTGTGCATGGGTGTGCAGGCATGTGTGTATGTTAATAAGCATTTATAAGGGTATCAGTATATAAAGGTAGATGGTTTTTCCATACCCTCACTGGTATGAGCTTTTTTACTTAAGAAAGCAAGTCTGTGATGGTGTGGCATGATGAGTAATCACGGACCGGGGAATGCTCACCTCTCTACACGAGAGGGTCCTTGTCCGATTGTGAACTTTGTTATGAATGAACATGGTGGTTCCATCTCGAGCTACGCCATCCACTTTAACGGTCATAAGGAAGTTTTTCTGAGTAGACATTTCTACAAAAGAAAGAAACTCAGTGTCAGGGACCACGTCAGGCACTCACATCGACAAACATGCCTGCCTGGCTCTGTGACAAGCCAGGAGGGTCTCACCCACCTCGGCCTCAGCATCTTCGAGAACCCCTGGCTCGCCAGCAACGTAAAGCCTTCCTATTAGCTCTACGTGCAACCCTTTCCCAGGGCCCATGCCAAGGCCTGTTTCAGATCCATTAGCTTCATTTCATGAAAGGACAAATAGTTCACAGCTAATGAATTACTTTTCTATCCCACATAATTTTTTAATTTAACTTTATACAAACATAAAAATAGATTTATTTTTTCTGATTATATAATTTTTCTGATTTCATGCTCATTGTTTTAAAGAATCAGAGAAAAAAAAACTATGACGGCCCTAGCTGGCTTGGCTCAGTGGATAGAGCATCAGCCTGCAGACTGAAAGGTCCCAGGTTCGATTCCGGCCAAGGGCACATGTCTGGGTTGCGGGCTCGATCCCCAGTGCGGGGCATGCAGGAGGCAGCCAATCAATGATTCTCTCTCATCATTGATGTTTCTAACTCTCTCTCCTTCTCCCCTCCTCTCTGAAATCAATAAAAATATTGAAAAAAACTATGACGACGGCGTTATACACTATAATCCCCCCTAGAGAGAACCAAGTTAACATGTACATGCCCATCATCCAGACCATCTTCTAGACATACAAATACACAAGGATATCAAATTTATCTTCTTAAAATGTTACAAGAAAAGGAGTTGATTTTTTTCTAATATGCATTTTCAAGGTTTTTTTTCAAGTTCCTTCTCAACCAAAGCCCCTCGTGTGAACCACGGAACACTGAGCTCGTGTGGTGGCCCCGCCTCAGTTCTCCGGACGGTCCACGACTAGTGCCATCGTGGTGAACGGAGCCGATGCCCTGGGCCTGGAGGTGCTCTGGGCAGGTCTTCCAGCCTTGGCACCGCTGGCACTGTGAGGCCGAGGATCCTTTGCTGTGAGGAGCTGGCCTGTGCTTTGTAGGTGTTCAACAGCAGCCCCGATCCCTACCCACTGGACACTAATAGCGCCCCTTCTCCAGAGTTGTGACAAGCAAAATGTCACAATGTCTCCAGACACTGCCAAGTGTGCCTTGGGGCATTGGGACTTCATTTTCCCCAGAACCCCACCAAAAAGGCTGCAGTAGCAGCTCCTCCACTGTGCAGCCACCGAGCTGAGCTGACCAGCACTCCCGAGGGGTCACCGACCCTCCCTGGGGGGTGACCTGCCCTCCCCGGGGGGCTGCATAACAGTGTGGAGGACACCGAGGACACTTAAGGGGCTTCGAATTTGTTGCTATTATAAAGAATAAAGGCCATCCCTGTAATTCACCTTTGAAAACACTTTAAAAGGTCTGAAAGCTCTTTCAACTTTTACAATATGGTGCTTTGTACAAAGAAAAATCAGACCAAGGTCAGGCTTCATACCTTTTGATTGATTCAACTCAACAACACATGTCAGCCACAGCTGCTGATTGTATGTAGACAGTGGATTTGAACGTATCTGAATTGGCTTCAACTGAGGGAAAAAGAAAAAAGTTAAGTAACCCATGTGACCTTTCCATTGCAGCTACCAAATACCTCACCTTAACATCCAAAACTGACATCCAGCCATGAGGGCTGAGCACTGGTGCTGGACCAGAAACAGCACGGTTTCTTTGACAACAGGAGTGAAATCCCGCCCTCCATAAGAAGAAAGGCCTAACTCTGCTACAATTTACATCTGTCTCTCATGAACACCTCCAGGAAGGCGTTCCCACCACCCGCAGCCTCGGCACAATACCCATACCAAGAAAAGGCCATCTCGGAGAAAGTTAAAGTGCATGTGATGCGACGTATGATAAGATAATAAGGGTACCAAAGAAGGATGTTCCTAAGAATCTTGATTTAATATCAATATACCAGACATGTCGCTGTCTGACATCTGTTATTCTCAGCTTTAGAAGAGTCTTAACACCCTGGGGGAGAAAAATTAGCGGGGACTCCATTGGCAATGATACTTCTGCGGTGTCTGCTGAAAAACCCAGTACCGGTGTCTACAGCAGCGGCTACAGAGAAAGCTGCTCCCCCCACCCCCCCACAGCTCCGAAGAAAAGCACTGTTTGCATGCACAGTCTCTGAGAGTGAGCGTGTGCCTTCTGTGTCTTCATGCTCTGGCAGGTCTCCATAAAACCCTGACCAGAGCTGTGCCCAAAAGCCACCTACGAGATGAGATCTCTTGGAGGGTAATCTGTCACCTTTCAGAAGTGAGATGGTCCTTCAGAAGCAAGTCAGCCCTGTGGGACGGCTGCTATTTTCAGTGTCAAAAAAAGACTGACATCTTAAGACAGAAAATTTAAAAGGCCAAACTACAATCAGGAACCTCATGGCTACGCCTCTTCAAATCAGGTGCTCAGTCTAAGAGTTAAAGAAAACAGGGAAATGCGAAGAAATAGGCTACACAGGAGACTCTTTCAAGCCAACAGTAGCAAATAGGAGAATTAAAAGGTATAAATTTTAGGATATTTTCTCCTTTTGACTTTTTGAAAACTGTTAAGAGTGGACCCGTAGCAGGGAGCTTAAAGAACAGACAAGTTAATATTTGGGGTCAATCAGATGTTATGGTGTAATGAGAATGCAAGACAAGTGTGTTCAGTTTACAGATAAAGATTTCATTTGATACACAGCAAAATAAAAGTGTTTAGTTATTTGGGCTCTCAAAAGTTAATATTTATTAAAGAACTAGTGGCCTGGTTCACGAAATTCGTGTGTGTGTGTGTGGGGGGGATGTTCCTCAGCCCGGCCTGCACCCTCTCCAATCTGGGACCCCTCGGAGGATGTCTGACTGTAGTCGGACATCCCTCTTGCAATCCGGGACTGCTGGCTCCTAACCGCTCACCTGCCTGCCTGCCTGATAGCCTCTAACCACTCTACCTGCCAGCCTGATTGCCCCTAACCGCCTCTGCCTCGGCCCTGCCACAATTGCTTTGTCCAGAAGGTCTCCTGGTCTAATTAGCATATTACCCTTTTATTAGTATAGATACCAAAATTCTCCAATTGGAAGGACTTTTGTTTTTATCTAAAGATGGCAAAGAATTGAGGAAAATTAAAAAAAAGAAAAGAAAAAAGGATTTTCATTTAACCTGAGTTCATGCAAAGAATGCCAATCATTAGAAAGAACTGTTACTGCTGGAAACCGAGCATGGAGACCACGTTTTATCGGGCAATAGGAAGACCTGCAGACATGAGGAGCCAGGACGAGTCACCAGCCTTTGGAAATGAACTGCTGCTCTAAGTGTTAACACCACCAGCCTGTCTCGCACTGAGGCATTTATTATAGCAGAAAACATCATTTTGTCAAATGAGGACCCAGAGGCCAGCCACTGACAGTGTTGGCTGAGAAGCAACCTGCAGGACAAGGTGGGCCATTGCTAGCGACCTGGATGCTTGTATGCCCCATCGCCTGCCACTCAGAGACCCAGTCTTACCTTTTTGCTATTATTTAGTGAAAAATGAGCTTCAGAAGTCTGGATCACTTTGGGTCCTAAAGTGTAACAGAAGGAAAAAAGCAGGTTATATCCTACACTGATAATTAATTTATTGACTTTTGTCAAATGCCAAGAAAGACATACATTATATGGCGGTGATCTTATTTTCTTGGTCTGTCATCAGAGGTTGCACATGTATGTAAAACACATAGACACACAACATCCACTCCGCTGCATGGTGACCTCCTGGTGCAGGTGAACCCCATGATCGTCACACAAGGTCCATCATTCCCGAGGTTTTCTGTCCATGCAGAAACCTCTCCCCTGCCCTCAATGAGGGCTCTCTGCACTGCAGACCCGAGAAAACACTCATGACACAGGCAGCATCTACCTATTCTATAAGCATAAAGATTTCTGCCAAAAAATTAAGACGTTTGTCTATTCATCCCATTAATCCAGTCTTCCAAAAATATTCAGTAGAGAATACAAAAAAGCATACTTGCTAATATATACTCAAAGCTTTTCCTGAAATAACAGATATGCAACCTTCACAAACTCTTACACTGTAATTTTTTAGGACTTTGGCCTTAAAAGAAGTGATCAAGTCTCTTCAATAAATGGTGTTGGAAAAATTGGACAGGCACATGCAAAAAAATGAAACTAGACCACCAGCTTACTCCGTACATAAAAATACGCAAAAGTAGATCAGAGACTTAAATGTAAGTTGTGAAACCATAAAAATCCAAGAAGAAAACACAGACAGTAAAATCTCAGACATCTCACATAGCAATATTTTTACCGAGACATCTCCTAGGGCAAGGAAAACAAAGGAAAAAATAAACAAATGGGACCACATCAAACTAAAAAGCTTCTGCACAGCAAAGACACCATCAACAGAAAAAGGGAACCAACTGTTTAGGAAAACATATCTGCCAATGATACATCTGATAAGGGGTTAATTTCCAAAATGTATAATAAACTTACACAATGCAACACCAGGAAGAAAAAAAATCCAATTAAAAAAATGGGCAAAGGACCTAAAAAGACACTTCTCCAAAGCAGATATACTAATGGCCAAGAGACATATGAAAAAATGCTCAAAGTCACTGATCGTCAGAGAGTTGCAAATTAAAACCCCAGGCCCTAGCCGGTTTGGCTCAGTGGATAGAGCGTCAGCCTGAGGACTAAAGGGTCCCGGGCTGGATTCCAGTCAAGGGCACATACCTTGGCTGCAGGCTCCTGGCCCTGGTTGGGGTCACGCGGGAGGCAACCAATCGATGTGTCTCTCTCACATCGGTGTTTCTGTCTCTCACTCTCCCTTCCACTCTCTCTAGAATCAGTGGGAAAAATGTCCTGGGGGAGGATTAAAAAGAAGAGGAAAACAAGATTGGCTACAGTTGCCATTGCCACCATCATCATCTTCAGCAGCAGCAGGCAAAGGGCACTGAAATAATCGCCCTCTCTGCCCAGCTCCCTCAGTCCATTCACCGACCCAAGACTCAGTTTAGGTTAAGAAACCTGTCTTTTGCCGATTTTAGCTTCGAAATTGCCTTTGAAGTGGTCCCATCCAACCCCCTTTCTCAGAGATGGAAAACTGAGGACCAGAAACCCATTTCTCTCCGGGACCGAAAGGCACCCGGGGCCCTGAACTCAAGGCCAAAGCCACCTACAGGCTCCCTCCTGCCAAGAGCTTGGAGCATCATCAGAGCAGCCTCATGCTGCCAGCATCTCACGCCCTCCCCACCACTCGCTGCACCATGGCCTGCCTCCCACGCCAGCCAGCAAGCTCTGGATTCCCCAGGGCCCAGGAGGGATCTTGGCACACAAGACTCTCCAGAAATGTTGGACTTCCCAACAAAAGGTACAAGGTCAAGGCCATCCAGGGCTGCATGCTAAACTCAGGCCCTGGCTGCTGTGTGGGGCAGGACCAGGGTCACCCCTCCACCCAGTGGGTGCAGAGAGAAACCGGCTTCCCCCTCCATGACAGGCCTTGATGGGTGAGAGCAGGTGGATACAGCTGGGGGGGCGGGGGGGGCGGGCTGCACCAAGGTAACTGTACAGGATAAAATGATCAAAACCTGCACCTACCGCTGATCCCGATGAAGACGGTCAGGCCAAAACAGACGAAGAAGACGACAAACACGAGCACGAAGTGGCGCTTGGAGAGCGTGTACAGCCGCATGGGCGCCAGCCTGCGGAGCAGAAGCCAGTGGGTGGGGGGCAGGCAGGAAGCCGCTCGGATCGCAGGAGGCCCTCCTCACCTGCAAGCCCTCACCTCACAATCGAACCTACTCCGAACCCAGGCGACCCACCTGACAAAGCAGTCTCCATGACCTCAGGGCCGGGTGACGCTCCACTCTGCTTGGGGTGAAGCCCTCCGAGAAGAGGCCCTGCCATGCTGGTCGGCACAGCGCCAGCTGAGCCCCACTCCTCGGGGCAGGACAATGTGCTGTGGCACCCATGCCCATTCAGGGCACATTCTGCCACTCCACGTGGGGGGCCAGACCCCTCTACACACATCCCATCTCCAGCTGCCAGAGTACAGCCCAAGTGGGGGAGGCCCCAAGTCACTCACACGCAAACACGCAGCTTTAACTGTCAGCTGTCACAACCCAGCCGAGACTGGGAACGCAGGTGCCACCAGCATCACCTTCCCTATCTGTCTTCCCGCCAACCCGTTTTGTTTCCTATCCAAGGTTCCTCACGGTCTGAGACCCTCACTGGCGTCACCCATGGTGGTGAAGCTCCGCCTGACCTTCGCTATGGGGTCTGGTTTTGATGCACTGAGCGAGCTGCCTGCAGTTTTCTGTGCTTTAATACCAATATGGAACCCTACCCCTAACACTAACCCTCTTAGGTGCCCTCCTCGTCATCCCTACTTTGTCCCTTAGTCAGGAGACAATGGTGGAGGGGTAAGTGTCACTTCTTTTTAGAACTCCTTCCATCAGCGGCGGGCAAACAAGACAAGTCTGTAAAGGACCAGAAGACAGGTCTGAGGCTTGGCAAGCCACACGGTCTCCAAACAGTGCAGTCCCAGACACCACGTAAACGCCAGTGTGCGAGGCAGTTCCAATCAACCCCATATGGAGAGTGGCTGACCCCGCCTCTGGGACCTGAAGAGGAGACCCATAAACCCAAAGAAAGGACAGCGGGATGGGGGTGTGGACTTGGGGGAGGGGGTGCTTTGCTTTTTACTCCTCTAGCATTTCCTGGTCTCAGGAGCTGAGGCAATTTCTCATGCCTCACAGACAGGTAAAACACACACCTCCGGGAGGGGGAGGGACAGCTTAAACCACCAGCAGAGAATAAGGTTATTTGCTTTTGTGGCACGAGGCTCACGTGGCTCTGTGTACACACACCCTGCCCCTACAAGGCCAAGATTCCAGCTCCTCAGCAGGAAATCAGCTGGAGCCTATTCCAGGGCAAAGGTGGGGCCCACAGCCACCACGGCTCTGACGTGGCTTTGCTGATCCAGGTCCGCTCTCTCCAGCGGGACCTGCCAGGCCTTTGGGCCAGTTACTGCAGACCAGTGTCACAGTGAAGAAATAAAGGAATCAGTGCCTCGATCTTTTCCTTTAGGACTTGGGTCCAAAGGCTGAGCCACACGCAACCCTGCTGTGCGTGAGAAGAAACAACTAACTAGTGGATTCAGTGGCCTGAGCCCATTAGATTTTGGACCCAGAGATTATGAGACCTGAAAGCCCTGAAATATTAGAGCCAGAAAGTGCCTCAGGGAGGAAGCCCAAGCCCTTTGACTTGTATATGGGGAAACTGAGGCCGAGAGACAGCGGGACACCTGCCCAAGATGTCACAGTTCTTGGCCCTTGGCAGTAACTGCCGATCCCTAGGGAAGGGCTGAGGGACCCCACTCCCTGAGTGCCCCCGGGAGAGCCTGTGGAATGCGGGCTGGGGAGAACAGGTCTCCTTTGTCCCCTGTCTGCTCCCCCAGGTGCCAAACACATGCCTACACTCTGCAGAGGGGAGAGGTCCGGGCAGCTGCACGGGGCCGCTTCACGCTGAAGCCTTCCTCACAGCGCTAAAGGGAGGAGATGCTGGGGGCTGCGGTCAGGAGCTGACAGCATGGCAAGCGCTGAGCCCTGGGTTGTGGTGAGTGCGTGAGGGGAGCGGGGAGAAGGGTGTACAGACACTCCACACCGTCCTGGCCGCTCTCTGTAAATCCACGGTTGTTTAAAAAATAATTATACAAGGTCACACATGGCACTCCATTCTGCGGCTCTCAGGTGACCTGCCCCCCACGGGGCCGAGGCTCCGAGGGGTAGGCTCCCAGCAGACGAGGAAGCACAGAGAGTGCACTTGGCAGCAGAGAAACACAGAGTAGGACGGTGCTGCTTAAATTGTGATTTTTAAAACACATCAATGATGATTATAGAAGCAGTTATTCAGCAGATGAGAGGGATGAGGAAGAGACCTAAGGAAGGGAGGGCAGCACAGGCCTCGTCCCACAGTGAACAGCCCACCCGGTGTTTCCCGTTTTCCCGAGGGCTCCCAAGGGCTCTGTCACAGTCTATCATTTCCCTTCCTTAAAGCTTCCACTTAAAGTGATTTTATTAGAAAGTTTCCTGGTTCAGAAAATTAGAAATATTAGAAAATCAAGCATCACCCAACTCAGAAAAAACACACAGAGAAAGCAAAAAAAAAAAAAGCCCCTGCTTGAGAAAATGCCGCCGGCACCACCACCCCACCGACAGGCAGGAACCCTGGCCAGGCACCCTCACTCTGGGAGGGCTGGGTGTCCTGGGCCAGGGACAGCACCACAGCGCAAATCCAGGTGACGATGCCCCCGGCCATGGTTATGCTCCCCACGGCTTGTCTGAACGCTTTGAAGCATGTCACCAAAAACTAGACTCTGATGCCTCAAGGACACTGCCCACTCCAGACAAATGACAGGTCCACACCGTGATTCCAACTTTTCATCTCGGCATCAAGAAGGCCTTCGAAGCACAGCGAGACTCGGCCCTCCTCCCTCCTCCGGCCTGGCCTTGCCACCTTCCACGGGCCTCTGCTTCCACCCTTAGCACCCACACTCTGTTCTCTGCCCAGCCACGCCAGGGACAGCCGGGGGTGTTTGTTCTCAGTTCAAAACTCTCCAGTGACTTCCCGGCCACTCGGAGTGACAGCCAAGCCCTTCGTGGTCCTGACATGCCTGTTACATGTTTACGGGTGTTTGTTCCTTTGGACAGGACTCTCCCACAACCATGCCACTTCCTTCTAAAGAAGGAATAGGAGCCACGGAGAGGAGGGGTTTTCTTTGGGGCAGGACAGAAGGTCCCCCGCCACCCGGTCCCCTGCCAGTGAGACCAGCCTCCCATCACAGAGGCTGACTCCCACCTCCCCAGCCTTCATCCCCTCCAGGGCTCAGGCCCTGCAGGAAATCCACCAGGTGCTGCAAGAAAAGGCTCCCCTCCCAGTGCAGAGCTGGAGGGCACGGAAGCCTCCTCGCCTCCTGGACCTGACTGTGTACTGAGTGCTGCCCGAGTGGCTGCAGCCACACTGCACGCAGGAGGGTGGAGAGCCTAGAAGCAGAAACCACCCAGTCAACCCCAGAGGTGCCCGGCTCAATTCCTGGATACCCCTGTCATGTAAGCCACTTTTCATGACATATCCTATCAGCATCAAATGCTTCCTATTGATACACACACCCAGACAATAAAACAAAACTAAAATGAAACTCAATCTAAGTCGCACAGGCATGGGAACCCCCCTGGTTGAAGGCCCCTGGAACGTGAGGCAGGCGCCAACCACCGGTCACCACATAGTGCCATTCCTCCTCCCGCCACCCCTCTCTCCAGCCCGCACCCACCCACCCTTCCCAGCCCAGCCGAGGTCCCACCTCCCACCACTGGGAGAGCAAATGGCTCCTGGGCTGCAGGAAGGGGCACCCACCCATGGCTGGATTCCATCTTGGGTGACAACCGTTCACACGCTTTCACGCCTCTCCAACGGGGAGCTCCCTGTGGCTCTTGGGGCCCAAAGCTGTGCCTTATGAATGGCAGGCGTTCAATAACTATTGACTCCTTCCATTTCTATGCCCTCTTCCCTGGTTTTACTCTGCTCTCCTATGTTCTATTATTTTTCCTGCTATGATCAATTATCAATCACTGAACTGCAAAGTTTAACTTTTTTCTCTCAATGTTGTCTTTTAATGTTTTGGGGACTCTGGCCTTTGCCCTCTATGCCAGTAATCTGGCCACTGCAGCTCCAAGCACATGGCTTCCCCAGCAAGCAGCCCTCCAGGCCACATACCCTGCCACACGGGCCCCCTCCCTCTCCTGCAGCTGGACAGCCAGGGCCCAGGAGGATGGCTGAGTGCCCCAGAGCGCCAGAGCCAACATTAGTGTTCCCTCTAAGCACTTCTCCCTCCCACACGGGCCCTTAAGAGTTCATCAAACAGCACTAAGAAGTGGGCAGGCGAGCACGCCGTGAGCCTCCTCATGGGCCTGCAGCAGAATGACCACAAATGGAGAGAACTTGGGTGAGCAGAGGATGCGAGAAAACACCTCCAGGTTGGTCCTTGGGCTCTGTGGGGAGATAGGAGGGCACACCAGCATCCACAGCGCTGCCTTTCACAGACACCAGGGGACAACCAGCACACAGCAGGGCCAGGAGGCCGAGGGTTTTCTAGTTACTCATTTTGTCCTGTCTCACGGAGTTCCCACTTAAGAATTAAAAATTAGAATCTGGGCAGTGGAAAGGGGCTTTCATTCTCGGTCCCCTCCCATTTTAAGATTTTATTTCTTCTTGTAATCTGCATAATTTCTTCTGTGGCCCAAAGCACTGGCTGGGTGCTGGGTTAAAATCCCGGGCCTCGGTGTCCTTATCTATAATCAGAGACAAACAATACCCAGAGGGCTGTTGGGGGCGTGAATGAAATAATGAAGCGCTCAGAACAGTGTAGGGAGCATAGAATTCAATCACGTTAGAAGCAGTGGTAGTTGTGCTTTCCCCTCCCCCTACTTTTTCTTTTTTTCATCCTATCAATATCCCTGAGACCCGGTATAAAACCTTGCCCCTCGAGCTCAGAACCCGGCCAACGGAAGGAAAGGGCAGGAGCAGCTGGCATTCCCTAGGCACCTCCTGGGTACCAGGCAGGCGCTCCCCTGTGAAGCAGGTCTGATCAGCCCATTTTTACAGACAGGGACACAGAGGCTCGGCAGCGATTGCCTGCCGAGGACCCAGGCAGCAGGCGGTGGAGGTGGGATTTGAACCCACATGGTCAGGAGCAGAAAGGTGGCCTACAACTCCCCCACACTCACTCCTTGGCCTCCTCACCTCAGTCTTTCCTTTTCAAACCTGGCATTTATTGGGTTTCAAGAAGAAACTCTGAGGGAAGGAACAGAACAAGAACTCTGACATTTCAATCAACCAACTTGCATATATTACAAATAATTTATTTTTAGCTACTCAGAAAAGCCATTATGCAAGTAGCCAAGGCCCAACAACCTCAAAATGTATTTGAATGAGCAAACCATGAATTCACGTGTATGCCTCCTAGGCTGCAAACCCAGTGTCTCTCGCCCAGGAGTGTGCTGGTTAGGCCACAAATACCCTTGCCAGGGCAAACAGATCAAGGAAGCAGGCCACACACTGGTCAATGCAGGACCACGGGCGGTGCAGCCCAGTGGTTAAGAACTGGGATCTGGAGGCCCACTGCCTGGGCTGGAAGGGCCTTCACCACTGACCAGCAGCGTAACCTGGGGCACTCCCTTCATTCTCTGGTTCCCAGATTGTAAAAGTGAGGAAGCTAAGGGAGCCTGTCGCCTAGGGTTGCTGTGGCAAATAAACGAGTTACAACATGAAAGCCCTTGCTCAGTCACTGCCACTGTTAACTGAGCAGCAACAGAGGATAATATGTCAGGGGTGGGCTCTGGAGCTGATACTCTGGCTTCAGTCTCAGCCCTGCCCCTTACTAGCTGTGAACTTGACTCCCTGACTTCTCTGCACCTCAGTTCCCTCATCTGTCAAATGGGGATAAGAAAAGCTTCCTCATGTGGAGGGTGGCTGTGAGGACGGCATGAAGTGATGTACACAACGTGGCTGGTAGCTGACCACAGTACCTGGTACAAGTGAACACTGTTATCTCTCATTAGTTCTAGAGATCACTGTGGTTCAGAAAAAACAAACCTATTCTAAGAAACACAATCCCTAATAACTATGGTTGCAGGGCCAGGACACTGACCCAGGCCTGGTGTCCCCCCGCACCGGGCCACGGAGGAAGCCTGGGACCCAGAAACCACAGCGGGGCTCCACTGCGCCACCCACCCCTTCGCTGCTGCCAGAAGGGAGTCTAATTGATACACCTCACACTTAAATGCCCCAGGATGACAGAATGTAAAGTGCACTCCTTAAAAATGGGTGGTAAATACCAAGCGAGACCCACACAAAACGCCAACCTTATTTAAGTCTGCAGAGAAATGCTGCAGTGAGAGCAAAGCAACCAATGGAACCTGAGAAATCTCAGCTCCGTGCCGTCGGCAACCCGACAGGAAGTTCCGAGGGCTAACAACTGAGTGGGACTCGCCCGCCGCCTCTCCTCCTGGCATCTCACTTCCCAGGCACCGTCAGATAAGGAATGGAGTGTGCAGGAGGCGTGAGCGTAAATCTTTAAGAACTGGAAACTTTTTATTCTGACTGGTTTGGATGGCGCTCTCTCCCGTCCTTTTAAAAAGAGCAGGCTGGGCCGCATGTGAGCAGGGAGGTCCTGGGACCGGGACCTGCATGCCACCGACCCCGCCCGGCTCCCCCTCCATCCTCCCTCACCCCATTCTTTCTCCAGCTTCTTTTCCTGTTCCTGTAGCTTGTCACCCTTCTCGGAACTGGGCTCTCAGTAGTCACATCTGCCAACAAGAGCACTTTGACTCCACCAGGCACCTAAGTCCCGCACACACTTCGGATTTTCAGGCCTGTTTTCGCCTAGGATTTTTATTCGCAGCCAAACACTTTCTCTGATTCCCAGGTCCGTGCCATCCTGGATGCTGGACGGTGGTGGCTTGCTGACCGCCAGATAACACATCCACCTCCCAACCCCTTGCTCAGCAGAGCCTGACACACGGCTCCCAGGAGCACCCGTGCTGCCTACGGCTCCAGCACAGCGGACGGACTGCCACCAAGTCGGGTAACAGACAGCTGGGGTCCAGCAGGAGCCCTGGACTGGGTCTTGGTAACGCCCACACCACGTCAAGCCCTCTGCCTCTCTGTCCTATGTAAAGGTTTACCGCCAGCACACACCACGCGGGGCTGCTGTGCGGACCCCAGGAGGCAGATGCGCAGGGGACAGAACCCCCGGCGGCGTGCGGCGGTCACTCTGCCACAACACCAGAAGGCACCCTTCCCCCAGCATTTCACGGGGTGCCAGTCACAGACCCCACAAGTGAACGGGGCCCCCGGGGGCACAGAGGCAGTAAGGCTGACACCCCCCCCACCCCCACCTGGGCCTACAGAGCGGGGAGGCTGGATGCCAGCCTGGCCTCCCACGCTGCGCTCAGAGCAGACTTCCCCCCATCACACCCGTTTGCACCTGGGCAGGTGCCTGGATCTCACTGCCCTATGTCCGCGGTCAGAGATCAGCAGGGGCCCCGGGCACACGGAGCAGCACAGCCCTGTCTGAAGGCCGCCCTGGATCGTGGGACCCGCCCTCGGGCCCCGGGCGGGCGGTCCTTCTCCCCGACTTTCTGCAGCTCGGGTGCTCCGCTTCCTTTAAGTTCCCTCCCCTTCTCTGGACGCCCCGAGGGCACCCGGGTGACAGCTGCGTCAGAAGCAGGCCTGGGGTGGCGTCCCTGGCCCCGGACGGGTCTTCCTCATTCAAAGTCCGTAGCTTCTCTGAGCGACGAGGCCCAAAGTCAACAGGCGGCACGCTCGCCGGGCCGGGCATCCCGCGACCGGAGGGGCTGGCCGGCTCCCACGCGCCAGCATCGCCAGACGCCTCGCAAGCACCTCGCTCCCCGCGCGGGGCCGCCGACGCGAGGGGCCCCGGAGCCGGCCACCGCTCGGGCACCCACCCGGCTGCCTGGGCAGGTCGGGCCCGGGGCCCCTGGGCGAGCAGGGCCGGGGCATCCTAGGGCCTCCTGGGCGCGCTCGCCGAGGCCGCTCCGGACCCGGACCCCGTCTCCACGGCTCACCCAGCCCGGCGGTGGAGCCCCTCGCCGAGCCCCCCTCGAAGCCCGGCGGCGCCCCTTCCCGCGTCCCCGCGCTCGGTGTGGGCGGAGGGCCCCGCGGCAGGGCTCCCGGGAGCGGGACGCTGGAACCCCAACTCCGGGCCCGGGAGCCGGGCACCCAGCCCCCGCCGCCTATCCTCCGTCCTCCGGGGCCCGCACTCACGGTTCCATCGCGGCCGGCGCCCGGGGTCCGCGCCCGCCCCGCGCCGCTCAGCAGCCGAGGCAGCCACAGGCGCAGCCCGAACGACAGCGGCCGGAGCAGCGGCTCCCGGACTCGTCAGAGCGCAACGCGCGGCGGGTCACGTGCGCGGAAGCGGCCGGAGCGGCGGTGGGAGGGGCCAGGGGCGGGGAATGGGGCGGGGCCAGAGGAGCGGCAGGCGTGAAGGGGCGTGGCCTGGAGGTGAGGGGCGGGGCCGGGGAGGTGAGGGGGCGGGGCCGGGAGTCTGGGGGCCGAGCTCGGGGGTGGGTCTCCCTCCTCTGCGCCTCCAGAGCCCAGAGGCGGGGCCAGGGCTCCCGCAGGAAGGAACCAATGAAGGAGTGATGCACGAATGAATGAATGACATGACCCTTCCTCCGGGTCCTTAGCGGAGGGCGCCACACGATAATTCATCCGCACCCCTGCTGCCAGGACATCTTAACGGGGCATCGAATGGAATCTGAAAGACACTGTGGTGTCTGCATTTTTTCTGGGGGAGAATCCACAACTTTCCGTATTCCCGAAGAGGGTTGTGACCTCGAGGAGATGAAAGGCGGGGGTGCCCTCTGACACCGTGAGTGATGAAGGAGCGCTTTCCCCGCTCTCCTAGTGCCTCTGCAAACCCTTTCCTAACAGCAGCCCGACATGCAGCTTTCCGTCCCCAGTACCAGCGCCCACAATGTCGCTGTTGGGGACCATCCCTGTGGCTGCGCTTCGCACGCTCTCGGGGCGAAGACATCAGCTGACCAAAAGCACTTTCTTGGTTCGGGATCTGGGCCCACGGTTCTGCATTTGTAATCTCCAACAGTCGAGAGCCACTGACTGGATACTTCCGAGATTTTCCTTTGCAGCATCGGTCAAAATGTCCCCTGTCTCCAGGTCCTGTGGGTTTAAAGTCAAACCAAACGAGGAAAACAAAAGTCTCAAGCTTCCTTCCTAATGGATCCGCATTCACGCACTAAGCTGTCAACAAGCTTGGAAGGTGGGAAGAGACCAACAGGACTAGGATACAGTTCCTGCCCTTCCTCAGCAAACTCAGGGCAAAGTAAGTTACCGCAAGCACAGGTCGCTCCAGCAGCACCAAGGAAGGGCCCCTGAGCCACCCGGGGCTTGGGTGGACAGGACAAGGTAAGCAGAAGGCACGATGTTTGGGCTGACCTCAGGGGGAAGGGGAGGTGGGGAGGGTTGGACTTTGGAGGGAAGGGGCAGGGCAGGGTAAGCAGCAGCCTGAACATGGAGTACATCACTGTGACAAGAAATTCCATCAGCACTCTGAATCATAAACCTCAACTCTCACAGGAGCCATAACGAAAGGTTATTTCTCAGGTTCTTTTCATAGACACTGGAGAGAAAAGGCCACAAGACTGGGGAACAGAAGCACCAGTGCGGGGACAGTCAGGTAATGAGATGCGGGTCAGGTGGGTACCGTGAACCAGAGAGTGAGCAGCGTGTAAAGGGCGGCTGTCACTCAGCACTTTGAAAGAGCCTGACTTCAAATGGGACTTTCATGCGATACCTTATGATTCTCAAATGTTAGAAACAAACTCAAAAGCTATTTTAGACTCTGAGAGGACGAAACCAAACGCAGAGACCGCCAGGTTCCCCCTCCTGCCTGAAGCAGCCTTATCTGGTGCAGAAACACCTGCCCTGAAGCAGCCTTATCTGGTGCAGAAATGCCTGCTCCGGGGACTGCGCCCGCTGCTGGGCCACTCCTGGGCCGCTCCTGAGAATCCCCACAGACCCTCAGACCCTCGCTGTTTCCATGCGACTCTGGGTTCTAAAAAGAGTTGACATCTTTGAGGGCCAAACTGCCTCCTGGTAAATCTCCTAGCTGCTGCTCTCCTGAGCTGCTGTCCAGCATCACTTAGATCACGCTGTTTCTCGTTTATTTTTTCGTCCAGCGTTAACTGTGATGGAGAGGGAAATGGAAAGGTGCTGTGACCATGTACAGGAAGAAGGGAGAGGGACCCAACATATGCTGGGGCTCCAAGAAAGTTTGATTCATCAACCATGCCTCCCATGAGGTCCCTCCCCTCCCCTCCAGGCTTCCCCACCCTGAGCTTGCTTCTGTCTGTCTGGCAAGCTTCCTCTTTAAGCTCAGAATGGAACACATTTCACATGCGGTCCAGATCAGCCCTGAGAAGGAGTTCACATTTTGGCAGCGTCCCCCCATTTGGCCCCTACTCCATTCTCAAGACGCCTCCTCAGCTCTCTGCTCAGGGTCACGCTGTCCAGGGAGAATAACCAACAATTACCAAGCACCCGAAAAGCCTAAGGTCTGAGCCAATGAATCACCTTAACAACTTGATGAGTTATCAGTGCCCTTATCCCCATTTAATACATGAGAAACAGTGTGGACTTGAATTTAAATTTTGAATCTCACCGGAGTATTCTATGTTCTGAACCATAAAGCTTATTGAGAAATGTCCCTGAATCCGATCTGGCTTTAAGACACTGTCCCAAGGCCAAGACAAAGATCAAGAATTCTCTGAAGTCATGGAATGACCTGGAGCAGGCCCTGATGCCCTAACTATGGGTTCCTAGGGTGACATAGATGCAACTCCGCCTCCGGCCTTGGGGGGTGGGGGGGCTATGGTCACCATCTCCTTTTGACCTGGAAGGTTGCCGGACAGGTAACAAGAGCTGCTATGTCTGGTTCATATGTTACAACCTTTCTCAATTCACCCACCGGTACTGCGAGGAGGGAAGAGTTATCTGTCATACATCTAACCCATCTGACAGGTGTGTGAGGCAATAAACAGTAGTGTTCCCAACTACTGTTGGGGATATTTAATGCTGTGAATCACAGTGCTATGGCTTCAGGAAGTCCAAACAGGAAGAGACTCTATTGAAGAAGCTTCGCAAGCATGTAGAGGACAAGGCGGAAGGAGAACACGAGAGAAGGGCGTCGCCGGCCCTGCAGGAACAAGGCAGCCCAGCTCCGGTCAGCTCCTCAGACCCGCAGAGTGCGCGGGTCCGAAAGGGGTCACTGGGCTTGATGTGTAGAGGCCACCGGTGATGTGGGCAAGAGCAGCTCCAGGACCCGGGTGGTGAGGTCCAGGGTTCCGAGCTGAATAAGAAGAGACGGGACCCCCAGTGTTGCACAACAGTGGGTGGCACTTGGACCGGTTGCCTAGAGGGGGAGGTTCCTCTCCGCAGGAGACCCTCCGGACTGGGTGGTCAGGGCCTCCACCCAGAAGGGGAAGAGGGACGGAACTCCCACAGGAGAGGGGAGCGGGAGAGCGGGCCTCTGTGGCCAGTCACTCAGCAGCAAGGTGAGAAGAGTAGATGGCAGAGCTCCCAAGGGCAGCAGCAGGTTGGGGGCCGTGACAACCATGGGCTTTGTTGCGGCGATGGCAGCAGAAGTTGGGTGCTGGTTCAGCGGTACGCAAACTCGAAATGGCTAAAACATGCATCCTGTGCCTGCGTTTACTGCAACGGGTGTGTGAGAACTTGAGTCAGTCCCCGGTGGGAGTGAGTGGGACAACGTGAAATAAGTGGAGAAACAAGCAATGTGGAGCCAATATGCAGGGCCCACCGCTACCTCATTTACAGGGCAGCAGGGTGGGGGGCCAGACCCACAGGCATTGAAGAATTTAGTGTGGTGGCTCCTGGAGGCCGGGCTGAGGGAACTTTGCAAACAAATGGGAGGAGTCAGAATTGAGACCTGAGGACAAGTGGGGACAATTGTGGGGGAAGATCCTAGAGGGAGAAGTGAGGGTCAGGAGTAGGGGTACTTCCTGGGGAGTTGAGCAGGGATAGCGCAAAGACAGGGATGGATATGTCTTGGGGAGCTGACTGTGCTGGCCCCTCACACAGGTGTTTGCTCAGGCCCTCGGACCCTGGCCCGCCCGGGGCCTGTATCTTGCTGCAAATGGAGAACAACAGCACCAGCCCCCCTCGCAGGCCAAGGTGTGGCTAACACTAAGCTGAGATCCGAGTATTCAAGTTTAATGAAATTCTTTGTCTACCTTTGAAATGATGGAGATAGAGAAGCTGGTTCTAAAATCACAGTATCGTCAGGGACACTTATCACTCTTCCAACCAAAACAGAAACGAGGACACAGAGAGAGGTCAGGACTCCAGCTACAGCGGGTTGTCTCCAAGACCTTGAGGACAAGGAGACAAGTTCGCCCGCTGAAACCTGAACAGCCCATCAGCACGGTGGGTCAGGGTGGAAATATGCAGGCTGCCGTCACCAGGAAAGTGGTTCTCTGACCTTAAACCTGACTGTAACCTGACCAGGTGTGTTCATCTGAAACGGGAGGTTGGGCAGCCGGGAAGCGCAGAAACGGGAGAATCAGCCGAGGTGGTCACTGACAGTGGCCACTGAGCTGTGTGGGGGACAGGGCCCTTGGCTCCTGACTCCCCATATTCTTGTCTGCAGAGGAGTGGGTGCACCAGGCTCCCTCCGCCTGATGCTCTAAACATTCCTCACCCTCCTGGGTTCTCCATCCTGGCCAAGACCCAGCTGGGGCAAATGAAATCATAATCCTCCAGGGCAGGGCCTGGGCATTTGTGTTTTAAAAGCTCCCCGGGTGATTCTGATGCATGGCCAGCATTAAGAACCCGTCTCACCAGTTGCCCTGCCCTGATGTGGTGCCACCGGGACTCGTGTTCTCATGGGTCTGCACCGGCCAATTGAGTAAATGCTGTGAAGCCGTCGCTGAAAACAGCTTTTCCTGGACGTGCGGTCTAAGATAGGCTGGTGAGACTGAGGGCCAGCCCCCAGGGCGATGAATTCACCCAGGGGACGAAATGTTGCTTCCGGAAGCCTCTTGGGTGAGGACACCCTGGGTATCACGTCACTGGCCAAGAAAAAGCAAGCCCATCTTCGCTGCTCATGTATTTTGCGAGGTAAAGTAATCACACAAGAAACCACGTATGGTCAGCAAATGGCCAACCACAAATTCGTTGAGAACTGAGCTCTAGGGGGACTCATTTACTGTCCCTCCCCTTTGTTTAACTCTCTACCGTTTGTGACATAGACACAGCCAATTGCCCACCTCGCATCCATTACCCACATCTAGTTCCTAACAGAACCCCCATCTGGTTCAGCCCTGTGCTCCTCCTCCCTTGGTGGAACCAGCTCTACTCTCAGTTCCTGGGCCCCTGGTTTGTGGAAGTCCGATTCCACCCCCTTGCCAGTATGTGCTCAAGAGAGGGCAAGGGCCCGATGTCATCAATGAGACACCGGAGCTAGTTTTCTTTTCAGCTTCCTATTGAAGCATCATAAACATACCGAAAAGTGCACACATCATGCGCACAACCTGGTAAATGCTCACCATTAAATGTACCCGTATAACCGGCACCTAGATTAAGAAGCAGAACATTACCAGCCCCCAGAAGACCCTCTACTGCTCCCTCTCATCCACTGTCCCTCCAGGGTAACCCTACCCTGACTTCTAACAGTGGAGACATTTTGCCTGCTCTATACGTTTTTATTTAAGTGGAATCAAAGTGTAGGTACTCCCTGTGTCTGGCTTCTTTTGCTCACAGGATGTCTGTGAGGCTCATCTTCGTTGTTGTGTGTTGTTTTAAGTTGTTTACTTTTATTGCTGTACTAGAGGCCCATTGCAGGAAGGGTTTCCTGAGGCCGGAGCTCCCTTCTCCGCTGCCTCAGCTCTGCTCCCGTCTCCCCTTCTCCACCACCTCGCTCCCTTCTGCAGCACTTGGCTTCCTTCTATGCTGTCTTCAGTCTTCGCTCAGCGCCTGTGTATGCAAATTAATCGCCATCTTTGTTGGGTTAATTTTCATATCACTCTGATTGGCTGGTGGGTGTAGCGGAGGGATGTTCAATTTGCATGGTTCTCTTTTATTAGTGTAGATAATATTCCATTATGGAACAAGCTGCTTTTACTCATTCTACTGCTGAGTGTTTGGCTGGTTTTAGTTCAGGAATATGACAAATCGTGGTACTATGAACATTTTAGTACCTTTCTTTTTTTAAAAAAAAATTATTTTTACTGATTTCAGAGAGGAAGGGAGAGGGGGAAAGGGATAGAAAATCAATAAGGAGTACCACTGATCGGCTGCCTCCTGCACACCCCCTTCTGGGGATCAAGCCCGCAACCTGCGCATGTGCTCTTGACCCTTCAGTCCACAGGTCAATGCTCTATCCACTGAGCCAAACCAGCAAGGACTGGAAGCATTTCCAGTGTTATCTCCATAAAGTACTTGAGCTTCACAACATCTTTGCTTCATTTTTCCGACGTGCAAATTGATCACCAGTGAAATTCGATATTTTCCCAAGGCAAAGGGCAGAGTTGGGACTGGAAGCCAGGGTTCCATATGCCCAGCCCATGCCTTTCCACCTGCACCCAGCAGGCTCCCCTGTCCCTAGAAGGCAGTACAACTGTCATCTCTCATTTGGTGAAAATGACTGTGAGCCCTCTGACCACATAGCTGCCGGTTTTCAGTGATGCCAGATGATGCAGCTAATATGCAAAGAGCCATGCCAGCTAACAGAGCATTAGCGGCTGTCTCCTTGCTTCGCCCTGTTATGAGGAAACTTGGCTACACGAGGCTAGTCCCTGGGCCTCCAGGGAGAAAAGGACCGGTGCATGTTAATCATAGATCGCTAATGGGAAAGTGAAGATGGTGAGAAGAGTAGGAGCAAAAATTATAGTAGCAAGCTCGCCTTCCAGCCAGCCAGATGCAGGAGCTGTAACTATCAGCTTCTCAACTTAGATGCCCAAGAGTGCTTCTCTGAGCTCTGTAAGGGCGCAGCCCACTGACGGATAGACACGCGCAGTGGAGCCGTGGAAGACAGTTCAGTGACTGTCTCCCCACTACAAAACAGCCTCTGATTCGGCCTAACCGCGCTGCCGGCACGCCACACTGTAGAGCACTCTGCAGCAAGCATTCCCATGGCCGAGGGCAGCATCCTCGGTGCCCCTCCCGCCCACGGCGGAGTTGTCTTCAGGAGCCAACATAAATGAGCTGCTCCTGGAGCAAAGATTCCAGTGCCTGCTGTAGGACAGGCAGCCAAACGGCTAGGGTCACTTTCTCCACCCCAAACCCTTCACTGGCTCCCACAGGAGCTCCATCACACCATCGGTCTGTCCTTCCAGGCCTTTTATGACCTGGCCCTGACATTTCCAACCCCGAGTCCCAACACGCTGGTCTGCAGTCTGTTCTGTGACCACTCCATGTTTTTATGGTCTCAGGGGTTTGCACTTGTCCGCTCTTCTCCTTTCCTCTCCAAGCTCATTGTCTAGTGAGCAACTCATTCTTCAGTTCCCAGTCAATGTCACCTTCTCAGAGAGACTTCCTGACCCCTTCTCTGAGGTAGCACCCATCACGCTGGATCATGGCACGTGGTTCATTCTCTTCCCAGCACTCATAGCCACAGGTCACCACTTGCTTATTACCCTACGCCCCAGGAGAGCAGGTACCCTGTCTGTCTCGCTCACCCCAACACCGAGAACCACAGCAGAACCACAGCAGAGGCTCAATAACTATCAGTGGAATAAATGGCTGAGTGAATAAAGCACAGTACAGTAGTGGGTTAACCAGTGGTGTGGCTTTGTTCTTTCTTCTGCTACCTGCATGAAGACCATTCTGCTATTCACTAACTCCCAAGAAAATAAAATATAGGAAAAATAGAGTGGGGGGGGGGGGGGCTGGGGGGGGAGGGAGAGATTCATGAAAAGGAGATTGGAACGTACGGAAAATAAGATGTGAGACTCTATGGGGTGTAGGTTTTTTTATCCTGTCCCCCAGGACCTGCAATAGAAAGATTTTTGAGGCGCACCCAAAAGCTACACCACATGACATTTAAAACCCCCTCAGATACACTGTTCAGTAACAGACAGTGGATGAGCCCTGGGAAGCCTTGGGCTTCCGGAAAGGCGTGACGGAACTGTGACACCTGTCCTCCGGGTCCGGCGCTGCACCCCTCCCTCCATGCTGGACACTGGCCATCCTTACGCATGCAGTGAGCAAGGTGTGCTTGGAAGCCTCTGGAATCTCTGGTTTTCAGGAACCTCTGGTTCAAGCTTCCCGTTTTCCCGAGGAGGAAGCTTGAAGCGCCGTTAGCAGGCAGCCTTCTCGAGCCGCGGAGCCAGTTCGGGCAAACTCCATCCCGGCTCCAGGCTGCAACCCCTATAGGTCCTTTGGCACCAGGCGCACCAGGGGCGCCAGCCACTGGCAATGGCCACACTTGCCCCCGCAGAACAGCACAGCGCAGGGAGGAAGGGGCGGGCCTCACCAGGGTCTGTGGGCTCACAGCTCTCCCCTGGCTTCAGGAGAGGGATGCAGAGACGAGCACAGAGGAGCCCAAACCCACCGCTCCTGTGGGTGCTGACAGCGGCTCCCCACAGCCTCTTCGCCAGGCGCTGCTCAGCCCGAGGCAGCTGCCCCACCCAGGAGCCCCCGGCCTCAAAGACTCCCACCGCAGCCCTGGGGCCTCGGACCTCAGAGGAGAGGCAAGGCCCTCTCCGCTGGACGCTGAAGGGGAGTGATCACGCCCCCAGACCAGGACTGAGCAGGCGGTGGGGGGCACAGGGGGCGGGAAGCATGACCGGAAGAGAAGGAGAGAGGGAGGAGCGCAGCAGGGACGCAGCCCTTGAGTCCCGTTCTCGGGATGCACGAATCTGGGCTCAGGTTTCTAGGCGCCGGAAAACAGCGCCTCGCCCCTCCCCCGACCTACCCTAGACCCCCAGAATGCGGGCGCCCGCAGCCAGCACCCAAGCACCTGCTGCCCCGGCCCCCACCCAAGCACCTGCTGTCCCTGGAAGGGGCCGCCGGAGCTCAGCCGGTCCGGCAAGGGCGGTGGGGGAGGCCGAGGCCCGGCGCCGCGCCCCTCCCTGCAGGCCCACGCGCCCCTACCTGTAGTAGCGGTCATCCTTGAACGGCGTGAGGTCCTCCTTCAGCTCCCAGTACGCCTCCTGCAGCCGCTTGCACAGGTGCTTGAGCTCGCTGCAGAGCGGAGGCTCGAAGGCCGGGTACTCGGTGTCCATGCCCGCGGCGCCCTCCGGAGCCCAGCCCGGCGCCCCTCCTCCTGCGGCTCCGCCCTTGGTACCGCTTCCTTCGCCCCCTCTCTCTCCCCAGCGCCGGGATCCGGGGCTGCCAGCGCGCCGGGGCGGGACCAAGGAGGAGGAGGGGGAGGAGCAGGCGGCTGGGAGGTGGGGAGGGGGCGCGGAGGGAGGTGGGGCCCGCGTGTTCAGGGAGCCGCCGAGATGACTCGGGGGTGGGGTGGGGATAAGGTCCCCAGAGTGGCCTAAGGAGGGGAGGGTGCCGCGCCCATCAGCCGCGCCCAGGCAGTCGGAGAAGGGGGGCGGTGAGGGACTCCAACCCAAGATCATCTGCCGCCTGGGACAGAAATATGAAGGGCCACTCTCGCCGCTGCTCGTACTGGGAAAGAGGAGAAACTGGCGGTGAGAGCAGAAAGGAAAATGGGGCTGGAGGGCGGGTGGAGAGCCCTTTCTTGCGGGAAAGGTCAAAGGCTGGGGCCGGCTCCCCAGTTCAGCACCACGGACAGCTGCCGGGATGTTCCCCCTCTCCCCTCTTCTTGGGCGCCGCTTGGCCTAATGCAAGAAACACTTAAAATCAAGCCCATTGTGGTTAGGCCACAATAAACATTATTGTTAACGATAAAAGAGTGTTCCCAAATGAGATGTCTCTTCCACACGTTCTGTAGCCACCAAAACAACAACAAAATCTGGGCAAAGCTCAACCTCAGCGTGTAAAATAAACACTCACATCAACACGCCCTTCATGGACGACTTACCCGGAGATGATGTCATCTCCTTCTATGAATTTTTCCAATAATAAGCGGAAATAATAATTATTGGAATTTTTCCAATAATAATCAGCTGTTCCAGGTGATGTTGGTGCATTTCCACCTCAATTCTGGACAAGCTTGTATGCCGGCCTGATCTTGTATCCATTGCAGGAACCTTTTACAAATATACATTTTGGGGGCCAACTTACACTATTGAATCTAAATTACATAACATGGGTCCCAGGAACCTGCAATTTTCAAAGGTCCCCAGGTGAGTCTAATGATCACTCACGTTTAGATAGTGTCAGGTTTCCCACATTTTCTGCTATCTTTACCTGTGGAATAATTTCACTCACTCTTCCTTGCTCTTTATTTTTATGGTCATATTTTATTTATATTTTTATTGATTTCAGAGAGGAAGAAAGAGATAGAAACATCAATGATGGGAGTCATTAATTGGCTACCTCCTGCACCCCCCATCCATGTAGCCATCATCCTTCACCCAACTTCAGTTATTAACATTTTGCCATTCTTGTTTCATCTATTCTACCCACCATTTTTGCTGTTGGGGTATTTTAAAGCAAATCCTAGATATAACATTCCACTCTAATACTTTAGTATGTTTCTCTAATAGTGAACGACTTAAAACATGCAAACAAAATGTGTGGAGGCCACCAAGGTAGGTGCCTACAGGTGAAGACTTGCCCAATCTCAGGTCCTCCTTTGGGAAGCTGACTCCCTCTCCAGTTCAATCTTCTCTGGCAGAACAGACTCAAGGCGTGTGAAGCAGCTGCTGTGAACTCCTGCAGCCAATGGGTGCTCGGTGTTTGTGACAGCTACTCACCCAATGAGAGTCCTTAGGAATGGTCTCGGGAAGTCAAGCTTGCTCAGCAGTTAGCAGCCCTGAAGGTAGGATACATCGGGCAAGGCCCCAAAGTCTTATCCTGTTCTTTTTTCTGCCATGCTGAGCACTTGGCCCTTGGCAGTATTGGGAAACGGAAGTTACAGGGCGAAAGATTTGACACCAAACACGACCTCTACTCAAATCCAGGCATTCGGCCGCACTTTCTAATTCATAGTGGGATTTGGCTGAATGAGACATTGCTTGTGACGAGTGGTCTCGCACATGGTCTTCAATAAGCCCTATTTATGATAGGGATTTTATATACACGGAGACCTCCATGTGCCGGGCATTTGGCACACTCATGGAGTTCACCGTGCAGATGGGACATCCACTGTCACAGGTTCATCCTAGTGAATGTGTGAATACAATGAGGACATGTGCTCCAAAGGAGCGTAACAGGAAACTTGCTCCAGACTGGGGTGAGGGAAGGCTTGGCTGTGGACACGGTCTTGAAGAAGCTCTGAAGGATGAGTTAAAAGTGAAGCAGGGTGGGCAGGGAGATGAGCCTGAGCCAGGCCAGTGAGGTCAGAACTGTGTGGAGAGGGACTGGGTTCTGGAACACATAGTAGCGGCTGGAAGAGTAGGCAGGAGCATGCCGTAATCGGTTTGGCTTAGTGGATAGAGCGTCGGCCTGCGGACTGAAAGGTCCCAGGTTCGATTCCGGTCAAGGGCATGTACCTTGGTTGTGGGCACATCCCCAGTAGGGGGTGTGCAGGAGGCAGCTGATGGATGTTTCTCTCTCATCGATGTTTCTAACTCTCTATCCCTCTCCCTTCCTCTCTGTGAAAAATCAATTATATATATATATATAAAAGAGTAGGCAGGAGCAGGTAAGAGGCTTGGCCTTGGTATAATGATGAGGATGACGATGCATTCTGAGCACTCACATATACTAACTCTTGTAATCCTCAAAAGTCGCCTATAGTCGCCTATTCATTGGCAGTATATCATCCTCATTCTGCAGGTGGGGAACCAGACACAGGGCTGCTGTATACTCTGGCCCCAGTCACCCAGCTAGTGAGGGAGCCACATACCCACAGGCTGGAACTGGAGGTGATGCCTCTCATTATCATGTTCAACCACCATTACAAGTTGTAAAGCTAAGGAATGATATAAAAACAGGGATTTTATTTTTAAAATAATCCCTCTGGTTGCTGAGGAGAGTGTGGACTGGGAAACAAGGAGCAGGAAGAGCAGTTAGGAGGCCCCTGAAGAAGTCTAGGTGAGAGGTGATGAGGGCTTTACCAGGGTCAAGGCAGCTGAGGTGATTAATGGGAGGGATTGAGAGCTCTGGGAGGAGAAAGGGGCGGGACTTGGTGGTGAATTGAGGCAGGGGTCAAGGCTGATTCCTGGTTACCCCGCACAACTGTGAGCCCTTCCACTGGGCTCCAGAACTCTGGGCGTTGAGTGGAGAGGATGAGTGGACCTGGCAGAGAAGGGGCTCAGCAGAGTCTAGTACAGTGATGGTGAACCTATGACACCTCTGACACGCGAACTCATTTTTTTGGTTGATTTTTCTTTGTTAAATGGCATTTAAATATATAAAGTAAATATCAAAAATATGTCTTTGTTTTACTGTGGTTGCAAATATCAAAACATTTCTATATGTGACACGGCACCAGAGTTAAGTTAGGGTTTTTCAAAATGCTGACACGCTGAGCTCAAAAGGTTCGCCATCACTGGTCTGGTAGGTAGGGAACTAGCTGGGACCACTCCCTCCGCGAGGCAGGGCTGTGTCTATTTGTGCATATCCAGATTCCTTGCTCTACAGGCACCTTAGTGATTGGCATATAGTAGACACTCCTTAAATATTTGCCAAATTAATGGGAAAACGACATAACCTGTATCCTGAGCCCAGTAGCTGAGTGAGGTGAGTGGAGCACGGCCCGCCTACGTTAAACACGCCCTACCTGGCCTGCACGCAGTCTGAGCCCGGCTGTGCTGTGCGCTGAAACACCCACATGGCAGCGATGTGCTGGTAACCACCGTCTTCTGACAGCCTCTGGTTAACTGTGCAGGAATCCTGAGAGCTGACTGTTAACCACAGTCACTATTAAACATTAAACTGCATCTTACTGCATATCTCCTCCCAACGCCTCATTCAGCAATATTATGTTGGGTGCTTGAAGCTGTCTCTGGCGGGAATATTCACACCGTGGAAATCAGCAAAAGCCCCAAATTGAGGGCCGATTTACCTTTGTTTATGGTTTCAAGTCTAGACTCTGGACTTAAGCAACAGAGGCAATGTTAATAATACAGTTTAAACTGAAAGTGTACCATGTCTGTAGCCATGACATCATGAAGAGCACCAAAAAAATGAGGAAAATTTCTTTCAGTATTTGAAAACTATTATCCACTGTAGCAACAAAATCACTCATGTCATTAACACGCGGGTAGAGTTCTGCCGTTTCACTGAACATACATCTCTGTTGTTGCACCTCTGTCTTGCTCATAAACATAAATGAAAATATCAACCAATGTTCATGTCAGCTGTAACCACAGGCTGGCTACCGATACATGCGTTTGGCAAATATCAACAAAAACATTCTGTGAGGCTCGATAGGCTATATGGAATCAGAAGGAAGGGTACTGCATATTTATTATTTGTCATCGCGTCCTTTAATCTAACGCCTTTGTGTGCAGACGGATGCATTCCGGGTTTGTGGGTTTCTGGAGAGCTGGTTGTTAAACACTGACCAGCAGCCCTGTGTTCCACCCCTCGCTCCAAGTATTGTTCTCCGAAGGAGGGAGCGTGAGGTGCCCAAATCAGAGAGCGCTGAGGGGGCAGTGCAAGGGCAGGACAGGCTGAGTCATGTCCGTGGGAGGCAGAGAAGTCGGAGTTCCGTGGAGCTGCCATGGAGCTCGGCTTGCAGGCTCGGCAGAGAATGAGATGCCCTGTGAATTTCTGACATGTGGGCTTTAACATTCCGGTGCTGTGAGATCTCCCAAAGGTGTCTGCCACCAGCCTCCCTTCCCCAGGGGCCGAAATCCACCTCCTCCTCAGGGTGGTGTTATGTACAGGTGGGAGGAGAATTCTTATTTAAACCTTTCAAAAGCAGGCGACTTAGTAACTAATAGCACAGCCCTGTCAGGGGTTAGCACATTTCCCTGAACTAATCTCTGTTGGTGAAGAGGCATTGTTCCAACTCTGCCACAGGAACCCCAGCTTCCAGGCCTCCCCTAGAGCCTGCGGGGCGGTTCTGTGCTCCTTGGGGCAAACTAAGGCAAACTATGGAGTGAAAAGGAGGCTTGCAGTAAAGTGTTACTCTGACTGGAATATGAGCTGCAGAGCCTTTCCTGGTGACCTGGCTCACATCACTCCTAGTGGCTCCCGAGGTGTTTTTGCTCTTGTGGTTATTTCGGGATGTGCCCAGTCAGCACGCCCTTTTCCTGCTTGCAAGGTCAGAGTAGAAACTGCGGTGAGATGCAGGTGTCTGGACAGCACTTGTTTCTTCTTGTGCATTAAGGGTATAATTGTGCAATTGTCAGATATTCTTACTGATGTCAATTAATTCATTGTTCGTGGGGGGTAGGCTGGTTTCATTCTTTTGATGACAGAATTCAGGAAAATTGGAAATGTGCTTGTTTAAACTGAGAGACTGAATATACAAATGGACAGTGGCTAGACCAGGGGTGGGCAAACTTTTTGACTCGAGGGCCACAATGGGTTCTTAGACTGGACCGGAGGGCCGGAACAAAAGCATGGATGGAGTGTTTGTGTGAACTAATATAAATTCAAAGTAAACATCATTACATAAAAGGGTACGGTCTTTTTTTTTTTTAGTTTTATTCATTTCAAACGGGCCGGATCCAGCCCGTGGGCCGTAGTTTGCCCACAGCTGGGCCAGACCATATATAAAAATTCCAAGCTACCATCTACTGTCATCAGCCCAGGAAGCCGGCCTGTCAGACTTACAGGAAACCAGACTGCTACCTCTTCCAACAACCCAGGAAGTCAAACAAAAGCTTTGAAAACAATTGGCCCCAAATGACCAGGACATGATTACAAACTGACAGCTTCCCTAATTTTTGTCCCTCCTTGCAACTGAGAACCAACGGAAGAAAGCCAAACAGACGCCCTAACTGACCACAGGGAGGCCCACCGCTGACCAGCTGCCTCCAGTGCCCATGCCCACAGCTCCTCAGGGCACACCTGGGCCAGGCCTCTCTCCTCTAAGAGCTCCCTCTCCTGCCTGCCTTGGAGTCTCTGCCAAACACACATGATGGCGGCTGACCCTCTTGCGGCAGCAGGTTCTGGGTAAGTAGCCTTTGTTTGTCCTTGTTTGGTTGGTCTTTGTTTATTGCCACAACTGTAAAGCAGAAAGGCACCCCGAGGTCATCTTGAGGCCAGCCTGGCCCCCGGGCTGTCTCCCTGGAAGGACTGGGCATCTTTCTGGTGGTGCTTCAGGGCCCTCAGCACTGAGCCTCTCCCAGGGAAACAGCTGAGGCCTGGTCCCCCTTCATTTAGGCGTCCCCAGGGGGACACCAGCTGTTCCCTTCCATCAGGCAGGCCTCTCGGTGGCTGCCAGCTTTCAGGGGCTCCCAGCGGACATGATTTGCTCTCTGACTTCCAGGCCAGATGACTATTCTGTCCTTGGCTCTATATATTGGGAAAATGAAATGACAAGTCTCTTGTTCGGACCACGTTTCTGGGTATGAAATCCAACTCTTGGAGAGCACAGACCTCAGTGGTGCCTGGTGTAACCCACTGGCTTCAACACAGATGAATGCTTGCTGGACCCTACTGGCTCTCTTCCCTAAACTGAGTAAAAGATGATGTTCAGGGTCCCCAATTAAATGGGAGACAGAATCTCAACGTATTAGTTAGGAACGGAAGATAAACTAGGTCAGAATGAGTCGGCACCCTAGATCTCAATTATCTTAGGAAAGACTGTATTTGCATGAGTGAGAACTGCAAATTGAACAAGCTACATATTTGCATCTTGGTTGGTTGTAATGGACAAGCACTCATTTCTGCTTCAATCGGCTCAGCTTTCTGAGAAAACAATGTAGCAACAATACAACCCAACTTTTCACCTGTGCAGTCAGCCAACACACCTGACTGCAGCCAAGGTCTCCTGCCCACAGGAGCAAAGCCAAGACCTTCTTCAGTCTAGCAGGAGAGGGAGACACAGACCCGCTCCAGGTCCCCAATTATTCCTTCCCTTGCTAGACATCATGCACAGCACATAGCACACGGGAGCTTCTGGAAAACCCTGCAGTAAAGGAAACCTGCTTTACTTTCATCAGCACGCACCATCCCTCGGGAAGTCTGGAATACAGACAGTGCTTGGGTTACGTCGGACTCGATGTACTTCGTTTCATGGTTACGTCGCCATCTCCCATCTATTTATAAAAAAAAAGTTCCGTCATTTCGACATATGTACATATGTGCTTTATGTTTTTTATTATTTATTTACCACAAGGTCAGGAATTGTTCTCTTTTTAATTTGTTTTGCTGTTTCACTTCATTACTGCTGTGTATGTGCTCCACGTGAGTGACGTAGGTGCTTATGTAGGTGGGTTCCGACTTACGCTGTAGGAACAGATCTCGGACGTCAGCCAAGGACCTACTGTATGTCTTGGGAAATATTTAGTCCAATCTGTTAATTTTTCATTTGAGACAAACGAAGCCAGAGTTGGGTGGCCTACGAAGGCTACACAATTTCGGTGACAGATGCAGGACAAGCTCCCTGCTCTCAGGGAAGCAGTCCTCACACACCTGCTCAAACGTTTCTCCTCAGGATTTAAAACAAAGGACTCTTACAGGATAATTCCAGGACGTCGGAGCCTCCTGGGGCCAAGCACAGGTCCTTGAGGGAAGCAGGACTCGGACCTGAAGGGCCTGGGGCTCACCCACCCGAGGAAGTGACTGGCTGGAGGACACTGCTTCCAGGGCGTGTGCATGACACGCTGTGTCTCAGGTACCGTGGTGTCCGCCTGTTTACCGCGGGGTGAGGACAGGGATTGAAGGATTTCTCCTTTTAAGAACAGGGACTGCACCCACAACAGGGTCCAAGTGCGAGACTGTGCGGTTCATACAAGATCCTCAAGGTGGCACCTGGGAGATAGGAAACACAGAATCTCATGGGAAAGGAGAAACAACAGACCATCTGAATGAGACGGAGGTCAGACCAAAGGAGATGCGGTGCCCATGGTGCCCTGTGTGCAATGGGGGTGGTGCCAGGACCGCCATATTCGTCCCCATCTTGGAGAAGAGTGGAAACAGCAAGCCCACACCCTAATGGTTGAAGACGGTGGACTGTGGCTGGCATGGCTGAGGCAACTTGGTTAGTAGTTTGAGATACTGCCATGCAGGAGCCTTCATCATCCGAGGCCCCACCCACCCCCTCACCTTTTTCATGGGGCGAGGGAGCTGTGGTTGTGCGTGCAGAGAAACTGGGCTCAGAAAGTGCCTGGAACAGAGCAAAAGCAGGAAACCCAGAAAAGGGCAAGCATGAGGCATGAGGCACAACTACTCTCCTTACCTGACACGGTTCCTGCCCAGGTCCTGCTGCGGCCGGTGCTTTCTGTGCTGGAAGCTGTCATAACGGGAACTGTAGGCAAGTTTAGGAAGCAAGCCCCTTCTCCACGTGGACTGTTTCACAGTCTTCAGTGCACCGAGCAACTGCTTCTAAGACACGCAGAGAAACGAATCGCAGACCTGCTCCTTTGTGGCACCCGGCGAGGAACACAGCCTGGGGCCGCGTGCTCCCTCTTCTCACATCTCAAGAGCCAGCGCTCTCTGCTGCAGGGATGAGCTCACCTGCTGCCGGGCGAGGGCGCCCACCTTGATGCTGCCTTTCTCAGGAGGTGACTACGTGTATCATTACAGGCAAATCATTACGAAACACCAGAGTGAGAGGCTGGGAATAAACCAGGTCTGTTCATTAATGTGACCCAGAAATCTTGGATTCTATTTCAGATCTTTTTTTTTTGGTCAATGGAATCCAGAAATCACTTCAGCCTCTGGATGCTTCAAGTTTCTCCCGAAAGGAAAGGAAGGCAGAAGGTACCCACTGCATAATGGGGCTGGAGACTCTTGGAAAGTGGCAATGCAGTCTCCAGGAGGCAGTCATTCTCTTCCACAGTGAGTGTTTGGGCAAGGGTACAAGAACCAAACCGACTCCCTATTCTTTCAACACTGCCAGGAAAAGAATTCTGAACACTAGAATAAAAAGAGCATGCGTCCTTTTCAAAGTAAGTTTTAGAAGGAAAGGGATTTGCTATGTTTTCTTACCAGGGCTTTAAAAACAAATCACTTCTGGAGATTCTGACTCACACTGAACGAATGGCCCACAGCTGACCCTGAGCCCTTAGCACAGACCCAGACCCAGACCCAGCCTGCTGTTAAGGTTTTGGTCCCTTGTATTTTGGGGGAGAGGGAGAGTGGAGGTTTGTTATCAACAAGGTCTCCTTGCTACCTGGTTTAACTGATTAAAGGTATAATGCATATTACCTTGAAATTCACAAACTTTCATAATAAGAGATATATTTTGATTCTTTTTTTTTTTTTTTTTTTTTTTAACATATTTTATTGATTTTTTACAGAGTGGAAGGAGAGAGATAGAGAGTTAGAAACATCGATGAGAGAGAAACATCGATCAGCTGCCTCCTGCACATCTCCTACTGGGGATGTGCCCGCAACCCAGGTACATGCCCTTGACCGGAATCGAACCTGGGACCTTTCAGTCCGCAGGCCGACGCTCTATCCACCGAGCCAAACCGGTTCCGGCTATTTTGATTCTTATACAAAATTCAGGTCAGTTAGCCTTGTATGACTGCTACTATTTAAAGCACAGATTTATAGTCCGATGGTTATTTTAAAACTTAGTGCATGCTTAGAATATAAGACTTGACAGTGGTTTGTGGTTCTGTCTCCTAAAGCCCGAGTGATTGGGTATCTATTTTTATCTTTGAAAAGAGCAAAGGGGTAGCTGTGTAAATGTACCCGTGAACTAGTATTTACAGATGAGCCTCCCAGCCCGACTCCCTCCCCTGGGCAGAGTGAGGAGGTGCATGAAGACACATTAGCACTTTAGAGGAACTGCTCAAACCTGGTTTTAGTAACCATCCCACAGAGCAGCAGAGGTGTCGGTGACTGTGTAGGTGCGGTGACAGCTGCATCCTGAGTGGGTCCTCTTTAAACAAACAAGAAAAAGCAAACACAAACTCAAACCAGCTCATCAGGAAGACAGCACACCCCTGACCTCTCAGAAAGAGCGCTGATGGTAATATTCTCAGGGCACCAACCAGGGACCAAAGCAGCAATGGCAGGGTGTGTGTGTGTGTGTGTGTGGGGGGGGGGGGGGGGGGGGGATGCCAACGGAGCGGCAGTTTCTGCACACAGCAATTGATTTTTTTTTTCAGTTTCTGCACACAGCAATTGATTTTTTTTTGATCTGCAAAATTTTATTAAGCAATAGCTGGACAACTCTTACAACTTCAAATCATCAAGAAAAAATAAGGAGATTAATCCATCTCAATAAAGACAGAAAATAACTTGGACAAACCACACCATTTGTAATGCAAACCATGAATGCCTTCTAGAACACCTCCCTCACAATCTAATACACAAAATGCCTAAGAAGAGAGGCAAATCAGGTGAGCTCTTTAGAATGCAATTGATAATCTCAACAGATATTGCTTGGAAAGTAACACAAAGCAGGGTGCTGAACTGAAAGCGAACCAACACCAAGGAACCAAGGCGCATGGGGCAGTGCACCATTCCCAAGGTTTGGACAAGAACATGCTGGTGGTCTGGTTTGGTCTGGGACCTGTGCACCTGCATCGTGCATTTACAGTTAAAAAAAAAAAAAGGAGAAAGAAAATGACAGTAGTAATAAACTCAGAAATTATGTCCAAATTTACAGTACCAAAGTAATGCATTTATAAACAAATGCAAAACAACACCCCTTTGGTAAAGAATACAGTGCCTTTTTCAGTCAAACACGTAACCCATGCTTTTCTACAACACGAAAAAAAATTTTTATCTACAATAAACGAGATCATAGAACCCTATCCCTCCCCTTTAAAAGAACTTGTAAACAGAAAATATAGGTACAAGTAAAGTTACAAGAAAATTGCACAAAGCCGAAGAAATGAAAACAAAATAAGCCACAACCCTTCAGAGTTTTATCAGCCAAAGATAAGAAAATACACGAATGGTGAAGAGTTTTGAGATGTGTGCTATTACAAAATCCCAGGAACTCAAACAACATTTTTGACACATTTTGTCTCAACTAACTTTGTTCACAACCGTTGACTTGGCCAAGTGATGGATGGTCCACACAGGAACACAATGGGCTGTTTTCCCAGAAACCTGCACTTGAACACTGCAGAGCACACTCAAGAATTCAAGAGGGCCTAGGCCTACACTCCTGTCTTTTTTTTCCGATGTACTCGATGGTCTTTGGGGCAAGTGGTGATTTATTTTAGGGCTGTTCCCAAGGGCGGCCACTGAGCAAGGCGGACTCATGGGGAGGTTGCTGTCTTATCTGGAATTGGTGCTTCTGTGTAATTTTATGAAAAGTGCGTTTTTCTAGAGGTGAATCTTCTAAAGATATTAAAATGCCCTGATTTACATTCAGTAGATAGCTCATTAACATGGACAAGAAATATCTCTACAGAACGGCAATGTTCTGAAACATACCTTCCGAATATGTAAAGTGGAGTGAACTCATTTTGAGCTCTTGAGCTGTTAGAGTTGGACAGGAGTTTAGATTGTCCAGCTCATCCCTTTCATTTTACAGATGGACAAGTGGAGGTCCAAGGTCACCCTCCAACTTTGTGGCGGATCAGGATTGATCCTGGGTCTCCTGACTTTCTGCTCTGATTACAGGATAAATGTACGCGTTTTCACATGTTCCCGTGGGACACTCAACAAGGGAGCAATGGCCTTGGATGAAAAATACTAACCTGCATGATCCTGACATCTACTACCATTCGAGCTTTGACATTCTCTACCTCCTTTACATCAATTTTTTTCAAAATATACATTCAGTGGATGGACTGTATAAAAATCTATGCCTTTGGTTTGATGAGGTTAGAGTTAAGACAAATTTAAAATTTTGTTTGTTTGTTAATACACTACTTCCCTCAAAAAGGCATGGGTTTTTATGTAGTTGACTGTTTACTGGGCTAATCCTATATAATAAAAGCCTAATATGCCAAGTGTTCAGTCATCCGGTTGTCCGTTCAACCAATCAAAGTGTAATATGCTAATGATACTAGTATACTAAGGCCACTCAACCGCTTGCTATGACGTGCACTGACCACCAGAGGGCAGATGCTCCAACTGGCAGTTAGCTTGCTGCTGGGGTCCGGCCAATCAGGACTGAGTGAGACGGGCTGGACATGCCCTGGGGCCCTCCCGCGGTCCCTCCCCAGCTAGCCAACCTCCCGTGTCCTCCCTGACCCAAATCATGCACTGGTGGGGTCCCTTGGCCTAGCCTGCACCCTCTCGCAATCCGGGACCCCTCGGGGGATGTAGGAGAGCCGATTTCGGCTCAATCCTGTAGGCTAGGCTGAGGGACCCCACTGGTGCACGAATTCATGCACCAGGCCTCTAGTATTTTTTTATATGTAGGGATTCAATGAGGTATCTAAATAATCATAAATTGCTACCAATAAACATAAAGTATGTAGAATTCTGCTGCTCAAAGTACTGACTTTAGTAGCGCTTAACAAATTGAGAATGACTGAATGAAAACTATTTTTAAAATAAGTGAAGGCATCACCATTAGAAGATAGCACACTACTGCAGACATCTGTTTAAGTAGACCTGGCACCTGAAATTACCTGCTCCTGAGCTGGGTGAGCAGAGCAGCGCTAATTCAGAGGCTCACTATGTGTGCAAAACATCCAGGACGAGGCCTCTGTCTCCACGTGGGGAAAATGCCTTTTGGGGAGTGGTCTAAGAATTAAGAAGTTTATTAAATTATTTGCTACAATACATTCTCTTTACACATGTATTTGTAGCATTAATTCCAAGGATTTCCCCCAATATTTCCTCTTATTAAGAGAAGTTCTAAAAAGTAGCCCCTTACATGGTCTTTATATCTCAAAAACCAATCAGAACTTTTAAAACTTATTACTAATAATCCCTTCCTTTGCCACCTACTCTAATCTTAAAAAGTCTCTTCTCATTTCATATCACCTTTTACTTTTAATTAAAAATAAAATTTTCAAAAGAAGGGGAAATATTTTAGGATATGTTATCTCATATATAATCACTACCTCAAAAAGCAAAGAAAAAATTACTCTTAAAGGATTAATAGAAATGTTTTTCCCAATTAGAAAAAGTTACAAACTGTCCAGCAAACCCCGCATCGTATCTTCTTTATTTCTTGCAGCAAAATATACTGCTACCAAGTAAGTCGTTACATTCTGTTTTTCTAAGTAAATTATAAAATGGGCATAACTCACCAGTAAATAGTAGTGAAGTAGTTTCTAGGAACACTATTAAAGCAGGATAAATAATGATCTCTTGGGCAAAAAAACAGAAAATTGCATTTATTCTAGAAATAGGCTATAACCACATTGCACAACTAATAACTGCTGAAACATCATACCAAGCTACAAAAACTCATATAAAAGAATTAGATAAATCTGAATACATGACCAAATTCTTTTTGGAAGAATTTAGCCACCAAAGAATCAGGTTCAGGTCCACTGTTTTGAAATGTCAGGTGGAACTAGCTGGGAGATGCCCTTTGCCATATTTAAAACCTTATCTGTGTTTCTTTGGGGCTGGAGAGGATGGTGCATGATGGATGCCATCTTGTTCTGGGAAAGGAATGGGACAGTTTCTTTTCTAATTTTTAAACCAAAACAGGGAATTAAGAACATATTTCAAAACTAAAACATGGAATTAAAATTTTTTTAAAAAAATAATTTTTTGTAGTTTTCCACTTTTCTGTTTTCAAACAAAATCCAAACATAGGATAGTTCTTGTGCTCCTGCCCTAAACACCTCACAGATACAAACAACTGAGAACAATGCACTGGGTCTTGTCACCAGGGCTGAATACGGCCCAGGGTGTCTACTGAGGACGGGGTGAGGTGGGAAAAGATAATCTCAGTGGATTTTTCTTCTGCAATTAACCAGCAACTGCCTTAAATACTACAATTTTACCCATGCTGTCCCAGAGGTTCATCTCTATAAATAGTCTGCACAGTTAATAAACAACTGTTTTCTTGGAGAAGATGGTGCAAGAGATGACCGTAACTCTGCCTCTTGATACCCTAGCAAATGCTTAAACATTTTTGCTTACATTTCTAACCTGTTGAAACACATTTCTAGTCAATTGAGTTTTAATGTAGCTGAAAGAGGAAAGGAGCGCTTTCAAATCAGCATCGTTAGCATTTTTAGAGAAAGAAAGTGTAGAATAGTGTTGTCTGATGGGAAGGATAACGTCTACTGTCACATATCAGAGTCAACAATAAAAGAGGAGAGGGAGTAAATGTTACTTCTCAGCCAGAGGGTACCCAGTGACTCGCCGGCTCCAGCGGAGAAAACTACAGCCCCCACCGCACCCTGGGACCTTGCCACGTTTCTCTCCTACCTTCTCCTCAAACCAGTCAGACTGAACCCATGGAATTATGACACATTACAAAACTTAGTGGAGTCTTCAATGTCAACATCCTCCAGAGAGGAGCATAGCCCTTGTACTATTTCAAGTCACACTACGGAACTCGCCATGTGTGCATGAGCAGGATATTCCTCCTCACCCGTCATCCCTTCCCCCACACCATCAGGAGCATATCCTATCCATACCTGGTAGCAGCGCCCCTGTAGAAAGCCTACTTTTATTAGTCAAACAGTGTGTTTGCCAAAATACCCTTCATTGATCAAGTCACCTTTAGGGGAGTAACATTAACATGTGTGAATTAAATGTTGTCCCTCAAGAGAACCTGCACCTTCAGGGTTTCGGATGTGTTTTTTTAAAAAAGGGTTTTGATTGTACACTAGTGATGTTGTGGAGGATGAGGAGAATGCACACTCCGTATGTCTAAAAGAATAGCAGGCTATAATGCAGTCTGTCTTCCTTCCGAAGGACCCGTTTGTGTAGCTGACATAAGCAAGCCCAGTGGGACATTACCACAATCAATTATGTTTCCAAAAAAACACCAGGTGCCTGGTATCTTTGCTTCCAAACACCTCTCTTCTGTATTGTTTTGTTTGATTAAAAAGAAAGACAATAAAGAATAAAAAAGCCCAAACAAACGACAACGCTAACGGGCAGTGCCCTCTCCTGGGCCTGAGAGACTTTTCCAGTTTGCTCTTGTCTTCTGGTCCCCAGGCACCCAGCCCCCTGCGGGCTCCTCTGCCATCTGTGATCAGGCCTCTCTGAAAAGGCTCCTCTGTCTCTTTCTGCTCCCCAAAGCCAGTCTCTTCATTTGAGGCGCTGCGTCACGTTGGCCAGGGCCACTGCGAAGGCCTGCACAGCGGAGAAGGGGTACTGGAAGTCCAGAATGTATGCATTGCCATCGATCCTTCCAAACTGCATCACCTGGAGGGAGGGCATCGAAGCAAAGACATTATAAGAAAACAAGGTGGAACAGGGCAACTAGGTCTGTGCGGCTCGTGATGGAGGCAGACAGCATGGTCTAGGACAGTGGTTCTCAACCTTCTGGCCCTTTAAATACAGTTCCTCATGTTGTGACCCAACCATAAAATTATTTTCGTTGCTACTTCATCACTGTAATGTTGCTACTGTTATGAATCGTAATGTAAATATCTGATATGCAGGATGGTCTTAGGCGACTCCTGTGAAAGGGTCGTTCGACCACCAAAGGGGTTGCGACCCACAGGTTGAGAACTGCTGGTCTAGGAGTTATTTTTGCCAACAAAAGTGACTCTGGGAGGCTTCTAATTCTAACTATGAGTTTGTCAGAAACAAAGGAATGGAGGAACATGTTAAACAATGCAGCGGGGAGACAGGGAGCAAAATTCAGGGCGTGGGAAGCTCCACAGGTCAAATGAAGTGGTTTCCCCACCAAGGAGACAGACAGGAGAAAGCAGAAAGAAGAATCTATAAGCTGAAAGAGGCTTAAGAGGAATATCAACTGTCATTGTCAAATGTCACTGCTCAGAGAGGGACAAACACAGCACACCTCCTTCCCATCATGCTCACCTCCCCAGCCTGCTTTCCTTGGTCATTTCAGTACTTGCTGTGACTATCACATAACTGTCACATTACATGTTTTTTATTTGTGGTCTTTCTTCCATTTTTGTAGACTCCATGAGGCCGGGGCCTTTCTGTTGACCTCACTGCTTTCATTTCTGTACTCACAGCAGTTAGAAATGTATTTATGAAAACAGGAAGCAGTCCAGATTGGCCCGTGGGCCAGTTTGCCAACTCCTTGCTCGGAAGCTTGCCAGGCATATAGCAGGTGCTCAATAAATATTCTTTGGGTGAATGAATGAAAATGGGATTTAAATATGAGAGGTGAAGGGAATTCCCAGGATAGTATAGAAGGGTAGTCCCAGCACAACAGCTATGCCACAGGGCTAGAGCAAGCATTCTGGGTTGGAGCAGAAAGAACTGACAAATTACCCACCGGGTTTAACTGTACTGAGAGGAGATTTATATCCTGCCACAGGACTGGGGAATGACTTAGCAATAAAAACATAGAGAAATAAGCCAACAAACACAACTGGGTAATTATTATGTCTAGAAAAAAAACCTATACAATAAAAAAGCAAATGTAATTAAACCCTACTATGTGGCTCAGCTGTGAAACATTTACTGGCATAATAAGGTGACAGGTGACTACTGATTTAACTAAGAAAAGCAGGGGGGCCAAGGGGGAAGAGAATTGGCCCCCATCTAAGAGGGTCAGTTGGTTTCCACATTTCACTGGTGGCCTTTGGAAAATGATCCTCAAAGGCCAAAGCACCGAGACCCTTTACCTGGTTTTAAAAACCCAGAGAAGCCTCGACTCCGGCCAGGCCCGGGGACACCCTTACCTGCCGCCCCTCCAGCTCGATCTGGAAGTTCTTGGCCGACTCCTGGGTCACGCGCCCCCCGAAGTCCAGCTGGTACACCTGGGTGGCCTCGTTCCAGAGAGGCTGCTTGTTGGCCATCACGTACACGAAGCCCTGGCTGCCCAGCCGCCCGTCCTCCCTCTCGCTGGCTTTCCGGCACTTGAACTCGTCCAGCTCGCTGGCTGTGCGCAGACTCCGCTTGCTCTTCCAGCCCTTCTTGCTGCCCTGGCTCTGGTTCATCAGCTCGTCCCCGCTGATGAACAGCTCTGGCTCACTCTCCGAGCTGTCCTGGAACTCGTTCGTCTTATTCAACTTCTTCGACTTCAGCTGGTCTTTCTGACTCTTCACTTTCTTTTTCTCTCTCCCCAGGCGGGGGCTGGAGATCAGGGAATTAAAGTCACTCAGAGTCCGCGCCTCCTTCTTCACTTTGCCCTCGGTGATGGCCTGAACATTCCCTTCCTCTGCTCGGCTGTCCAGGCGCTTCCGGTTCTTCTTCCCGAATTTATCTGTCCGCTGGGGGACTGGGCTTTCCGTCAGAGAGAGGACCTCCTGGAAGTTGTCTGAGGCCTCTACCATCACCTCTGTACCCAGGTGGCTTTGGAGGTCGCTGGGTGGTGGTGGGGACACCAGGGGCTTCTCCACCACCAAGTGTGCCTTGGGGGGGAGAGTGCTCTGGGGGTTCTGCATGGGCGGGCACGCGCTGTAGGAATTCCAGGGGTGCAAGGCGATGGATGGCAGCTGTAAACTTGAGCACGTGCTGCTTCCGGGGTACATGGGGGGCAAGGTGCAGTAGGACAGGCTGGGAGGGTAGGCCGGCTGCAGGACCACAGCGGGCTCCTGCTGTGCAAACTGTGTTGGGGACAGGGTATCTTTTGAGGAGCAGGGAGCCTGAACTCCTGGCAAAGGGGGGTTGTTGTAGCTTCCTGGATACGGCACTCCCATCCCATAGCCCGTCTGGAAAGTGGCAGTAGGGCTGGTGGGAGACTTGGGGGAGATAAAGGGCACTCGGGACACGTCCAGGTGCTGGCTCTGACCGACGACCAGGGGGGGCAGTTTCAGGGGGTTGGGCCCTCCAGTCTGTGCCGTCCTTTCCTGAGGCACCCAAATGTCCTCCCCCAGCACAGGGTCCCACTGGTAAGGGGGCGGCCGTTTCACGGTCACAGCAGCTTCAGGCAGTGGGGGGTGCCGCAGCGGCTTTTCCACCGGACAGTGCTGGGCCAGAGCCTCATCCTCGGTGAAGGCTGAGTTGACATAGTCGGTGCGCTCGCGGGCCCCCTCGGGCGGGCTCAGGAGGCTGTAGGAGGACTGCGAGGCCAGCGGGGAGGTGCTGGCCGCCTGTGCACCCCCTGCGCCGGCCGCACCCCCTCCACTGCACTGACTGCAGGTGTAGAGGGCTGCCGGGGGCCGCAAGGGGAACTGTGCTGTGCCCTTGGGCTTGGCCGGGTGCGGGTGCTGCAGGGGCGGGTGCACCCGCGGGGGCTCAGCAGGCGCCGCCGCCTTGAGCACCACCTCGCGGTTATTCCTGCGCAGCGTGGCGTGAATGAGGCCTCCGTCCAGCCGCTGCGCTGAGACCCGGCTGGAGGCCAGCGGGCCCGCCAGGTCCGGATAGGGGGGCGGGTCTCCCGTGGGGATGGAGTAGCGTGGGACCGTCAGGCGGTTCAGGGTGGCGCTGGTGCAGGGCTGAGGCACCTTCTTCTCGGTGGCAGTGAGCCTCAGGGTGGCCGAGCTGCCTGGGCCGGGGAGGGTGTAGGTGTTCTGCGAGCAGAGCATCCGCGTCCGAGGCCGGCACACCTCCTCCACGTTGCCGCTGCTGTCGAAGGTGGTGATCCTCTCGTAGCCCAGGGGCGGCTGGTAATGCACGGCCGTGGGGTACAGCGAGAAGTCGCCCTTCTTCAAGCACACATCCACAGGGGGCTGCGGGGGCGGGGGCGGGGGCGGCGCAGTGGTGGGGGCGGCAGGGATGGTGCCTGGGTAGGGCGGTGGGGGGTTCAACTTTGCCACCTGGATCTCCTGGGGGGCGCCGAACACCACGGCGTCCCCCTCGGCAGCCAGCTGCGGCCTCAGCGCCTTGGCGGGCTTCTGCAGGTGCTCGTGCTCGCGGTCTCCGTGCTCCACCACCGACAGCTGGACGGGCCCCTGTGCAGGCGGCAGCAGGGACAGCTGCGGGGGGTTCGGGATGAGGCGGCCCATCTCTACGCCCCCGAAGATCACCTGTCCAGGGCTGGAGTAGCGGTTGGAGACTGGGTACTGGGTGGCAGTCTCACTGGCGTGCTCAGTTGCGCCCATGGCCGTGGTCTGATTGGTCAGGACGTCCAGCTGCACGTTCTGATTGGCCAGCAGGGACTGTACCAGCCCGATGCTCTGCGTGGGGGACATGGCTTGCGCTGAGCTGTGGATGGGTGCGATAGGGATGTTCACGGTACAAGGTGGGTTGTTCTCAGGCACGCCAGATGCTCCCGTCACTGGAAGGAAGTGAGAAAAACAAGCTGCTCACAAATAGTACCATGGACCTGGGTCGGAATAAGTAACACCTCTCAATTCATCCAGACCTTTGTCTACAAATGCAGTTAGACAGACATGCTTTTGCTGGGGGAAAGCTGATCTGTTCACACAAGTTACATGAAGCTTCTCTGGTGTTTCTGGAAGGGCACCAGGCCACTGGTAGGTCCTGTAGGCAGCCTGTCCTCACCCGTTAGCTAAAGGCACTGGCAGGGCTTTTCAAAGAATACACTTTTGAACCTTCTCAATTTGGTACCACGTGCTCAAATGGTACCATGGCAAATACTTAATTGTTTAAAGACGCTTTGTACTCATGATAATCCGAGGAGGTTTCTCCATGGATATTGGTCAATGTGGAATGTGCCTGTAGCAAACAGCAGACGTGTATCTGAAATGTCTATGTAAATTAAGTTCCTGTAATAGAACATGTAAAATGGAGTATAGAAACCAATAAAAAGAACACACAGCAAATCTACGTATTAGGGGAAGGCTCATTTCCTAATTTATCTGCTGTTTAGCATTTCACACAGTATGTAAGGTTGGGGTTAGCATATCCTGTCTGTGAGTGGTAAGAACTTAGGGTGCACACTTGAGCAATGACCGGCAGATACTGGCAGGTGCCCAGAGCCCCCATTCCGCCTGCCCTGTCTAAAGTGGCTGTGAGCAACTTCGCTTACCTGGGCCTCCATGAGTGCTGTGTGCCAACCAGAATGAGCAGGAAATAGAATTTAAAGGGTCACTGTAAAGGCTGGCTGGCCTTTCACCAGAATTACAGAATGAAGCCAGCTGGTTCATCAAAAGCTAAGCCCACCTTGGTTCCTGTAAGAGATGGCCCCTCCCTGAGGTAGTCCTCTAGTGAGATGTAACTCTCACCTGGCTGCAGGGGTCTGGGTCCTGTCTCAAGTTTCCTATTGCCCCTCTTCAAACCCCTCCTCCAGATGTCCTTTCATCTGTATGGACACTGCGGGCAGGCATCGTCCCTGCTAAAGGGGAGTCTCTTTGCCGTGTCACCAGCATTGAGTGTAAGTCCTGAGACAAAATGTTCCCTCCTCTCACTGGGAACCACAGCAGCAGAAAGGGCTGAGCATCAGAGAGCAGGGAGGACGTTCGGGAGACTGAGAGAGACTTCTAAACCCCACATTCTGAAACAGCAGGGGACGTGCCAGGAAGCGCAAGCTGTGGGGCCTCCGCACACTGCAGGTGAGTGTGGCTGCAAGCCCCGCTACTGGGACTGTGGCCATCCAGAGCATGGGCTCCACCTCGGACGGCTCCTGTCAGAAAGCACAGGTCACTTTACAGTAAAAACCTGGGCTGAGAGAAGGTCAACCACTCCCCCAATTCAGAGCCGAGGCGGATGCATGTCCCTCTCCGCTCCACCACGAGGACCTGCTGTTCGGAACGACCAGATCCGAGAATGTGGGGTTTCTTCTGGCTCAGAAACCAGGGACTTTCAGAACCTGCTTGGATAGACGTAGAGGAGTCTCTACAGTGTTTATAAAATTGAAGGTGGATTTTTTTTGAGAATAGTTACATACAAATAATTGGCAGGCTAATTAGAAATCATTATAATCTATTAACCAAAATAGGATCTCCCAGTAAAAAACACTACAGTGGGGCCTTGACTTAAGAGTTTAATTCGTTCCGTGATGGAGCTCGTAACTCAAATTACTCGTATGTCAAATCAAAAAGTGAACGAGTGAGACACGTGATGCTGGGCTGATGTTGTGGCGTTCACTGTGATGTTTGCTGCGCCAACTAGTGGTGGGGTATCTGAAGATGGCTCGTAACCCGAATTTTAGCTCGCAACTCAAAGCAAAAATCGGCCGAGAAACGGCTCGTATCTCAAAAAACTCGTTAGTCGGGACACTCGTAAGTCAAGGCCCCACTGTATAGATATTTGAAAATGTATAAGCTGGATAGTGTATGTGACTGACCCATTAGGGCCTCTACATAAACTTTTAAGATTCTGGCAGTGGGAGTGGAATCTGCCAGTCTTACAGCCGCCCAAGGTAAGCCTCATAAGTCCCCTCGCTCATTAAAACTGCCACCGACCCATCTAGAGTGGCCTGCCTTTCTACGGTCTCTCTCTGCCTTCCAAGTAAGGGGCCGTTTTCAGATCCTACCCGGGAGGCTTCCAAGGAGGTTCTTTCACAACCCACTGAGAGAGGGCCCTGACAACTAGGTGTCCTGTGTGAGCACACCTGGTAAGTCATCTTCGTCTTCACTGAACACATTGGGGTTGAAGACAGGCAGGTTCACGTAGTCCATGGAAACCTTCCGGATCTCCGGGAGATAGATGGTCATCTGCCGCGGCTGGAGGTGCAGGAGGCTGGTTTTATAGATTACTGGTGGGAGGAGAGGAGACAGTCAGTAGAGACATAAGGACGACAGCCAGGGCACCAACAGGGTCACAGCCAGAGAAAGGGCGGGGGAGGGGGGACCCCTGCCATCCAAAGACCGTCTGCACACGCAGGCCAGCCTGAGAGCAGCTCCCCATCTCTCTTGGGGCACAACCAGCCACCCCAGCCACAGTGTGGGTTCACGGACACCACATTTTTGGTCTAGCCCAACCACTTTGTCAATGGTTTGTCTATAGAACCACACATTTAGAATGTTAAAAACCTGTCTGAGACTTAAATTCTTTTTTTTGGAGTGATCTGGGGTTATGACAGATATTTTTATTTATTTATTTATTTTTAAAAAATATTTTTATTGATTTCAGAGAGGAAGAAAGAGGGAGAGACAGAAACATCAATGATGAGAGAGAATCACTGATTGGCTGCCTCCTGCACACCCCCCACTGGGGATCAAGCCTACAACCCAGGCATGTGCCCTTGACTGGAATTGAACCCGGGACCCTTCAGTCCGCAGGCCGACGCTCTATCTACTGAGCCAAACCAGGTAGGGCATGACAGATATTTTTAAAAAGCTTACTTGTAATCGGAAAGATGATTTAGTGAAAACAGTTGTGATAACCAGACTGCCAAGCTCAGGACAATCTTGGGTGACCACGCAGCTGTTTGAGAGCAACTATGAGATGATAAGGGGTGACATGCATCAGGTAGAAATAAAATGCTGCCTTTATTCAGGACTGGATTCTTGTCTTAATAACTTTCAATTTCATGATCGTATAGAGATTTATCAGGAACTTCCACATGGTTTCTTTAAACTCTAAGATTAATTTAATTAACAGAGATATTTAAGAGAAAGCCAAATTGCAACTAAAACATTTAGAGGAGACAAAATAAGTTAAAAAAAATAATGAATCTGGCCTTGGCCGGGTGGTTCACTTGGTAGGAGCATCATCCTAATATGCCAAGGTTGGGGGGGTTCAATCCCGTGTCAGGGCACATACCAGAGTCAACCATTAAACGCATGGATGGATAGAGCAACAAATCGATGTTTCTCTCTCTCAAATCAATAAATTAAAAAAAAAAAAGAATCTGTAGGTTAAAATCAGGATGAAATTGCCTGTCAACTCTGTTTAACACTACTTCCTGTGGCCTACTATTTACTACTATTGTTCATGTTTTTTCTTTTGTTCCACCTCCACAGCTATCACTGTCCTGGCCTGGTGGCTGACTGGCCAGCATTCCCATGGCACAGCAGGCCTTCTTTCTGAAGTTCCTTTGTAAGGCTGGTGCTTGGATTGGCGCTGGCTGAGATGACTTTCCAATCCAGTGGTCATTACAGGGTTATTCACGTGTTCCTCTCATGAAAGGATATTGACTTGTTACTTAGAAATGACATCTTTGAAGATTCACCACTAAGCTGCACTCACAGTCAGCCAGCTGCTTCTTATAGTCTAATGCTTTCTTCAAGGACTTAAAGATACGGGTACCAAAACCTGCTCACAGTGAATGGCCAGAAATAAAAACAAAAACAAAAACAAAAACAGAAGTCTATAAAAAATCTGAGATCTTTGATAGAGATTTCAGCTATTTCTGTCATTCTTATAAGTTAGGGATGATTTTGTTGTTAATTCTCACCAGAGAATATTTTTCTCATTGATTTTTCAGAGAGAGTGGAAGGAAGGGTGGGAGGGAGGGGGAGAAAGAAAGGGAGAGAAACATCCATGTGAGAGAGAGACATTGATTGGCTGCCTCCCTCATGCACCCTGATGGAGGGCAGGGATCGAACCTGCAACCCAGGTACTTGTCCTTAACTGGGAATCGAACCTGAGACCCTTTGGAATACAGGCCGGTGCTCTAACCACAGAGAACACCAGCCAGGGCAGGGATGATATTTTAAAAGCACCACTGGCAAAAACTAATCTGAGTGATTATTCTGATTTTTTGTGACATCATAGTAGCTGTAGTTGAAGTTTCATGCTAATCTTTCGATGTCATATGAGCTCATTTTCTATTTTAGCCCACTGAAAATTGACTTTGTTTTTTCAGTCTGAGTTTCAACTAGGACATGGGGCCAAACACAGGACATGGTTTTACCTGCACCGAGGTTGGTTGGCAGGAAAGCAGCCAAGCCCACAATCTTAAACTTGGTTCCCCAGATATTAGACGTGACCTGAGCAAGATAGTTGTGCTGTGGAAGAAAAGAGGGGAAGAAACTTACTGTCTATCGCCACATGTCCTATCAATAGGAATGCTAACACTGCTGAGAAAGCCACGGGTGCTCCCACGGAAACGCTCCTCCCCCACTTCGCCCACCACTGTGGAGAGCAGGAGCCGACGCAGCCGGCCAGCCCTGGTTTTCAGAGGCAGGCAGGTCCCAGTGTGGTGTGTGGGTGTCAGACCACCGGCCACCAGTGGGATTTGGGCCCATTCACCTTCACCTCGCCTTTCCGCAGTCACTGAACGAGAGACGGTACCTGGCTCTGAATCCATTTTTATCTCTGATGTTTCTTCTAAAAACATCAGCTGCCCTGACCCTTCCCGAAACTATCCCATGATCTGTTTTCTCAGTCAGTGAAGTTAAAAATAATTAAAAGTTATCTCTGTTCCCCCTGCTTAAAGCAACTGATGCATAACTATCTCTGTCTAGCACAATTCCATAGCTAGGCAGAGACGCTTGGCCTCAAACATGGTTTTTTGCGTATTGTAAAAGTTCAGCTGACTACTAGTGTGATAACATAAAAAAAAAAAAGTTATCTCTGTGCCTAGCCACGCCCGCGTGTGTGTGTACCCAAAGGCAACGAACTGTCTACAGCACAGCTCCCCCCAGAGCCTATGCCCTGATGACGAGAGGGCCAGGGATGGTGTGCACACGAGGAGTCACTGGGGGATGTGACAGGGAGTTCTGAACTAGAGGCTCTGCAGCCCCTGTGCTGAGCCAGGCAGGGGAAAGCCTTCCCGAGGAGGGGGAGGTAGGTCTGGGAGTGCGCAGGCTCCCGGTGGCCAAGGCAGAGCAAAGGAACAAAGGCGGGAAGAGGCAGGTGTGGCTGTGTCATCTAGGGGGTGAGGGGGAGGCATCTAAGGTTGCAAGGACGTCCTGTGGGAGGTGGAGCAGAGTCATGGGCCTGCCTGAAGGCAGGAGTGGTGAGGAGGACCCATGGGGCTCTCATGATCTAACTGGTGTCTGGAGTCATAGGGACAGGCCTGGGGCGGGGGTGGCGAGGGCCTGGCCGTCACCGAGCCCACACTGGGGAGGGGAAAGAGCTGTGGCGCATCAGGTACATGTGACCAACCCGGAACCCAGACGCTACCTGAGTGATGTCTTCAAAGGGAAACTCTCTTCGTGTCAGGCTGGGCGAGCCAATGGAGGGCTTGCGCATGGGCAACCGCGGGGACCTGGACATCTCCTGAGCGGCCCGGGACAACTTGGGTGACTTCCGAGCCTCGATGTTGATCCTGCAGAGGCGAGGTGGGAGGGTGAGGCACCCACCGTATGGGAGGCGTGTGCCACCCTGGCCGGAAGGCACCTGCATTCCTGGCGTGCCCCTTCGCCTTCCAGCAGTCACCCACAGGTGTCACATTCTTAGGAGCCAGGCCCCTTGATTTAACCAAGTCCCTCCCACCTGTTTTTGCTTCATGAACAGGAGAAAAGTAGGACAGAATTATATACTGAATAACCCATATTTTAAAAGATAGTGAGATTAGATTAAGCAATTCATTTGTAAGGAATCGCACAGAATTAACTATCTTTCACTTTCTACCGACTGACGGTAAATTTATAAATGTCCACATCTTCTGCCGGGGTCTACAAAATCAATCTCAAAGGAAATGGCATCTTACAATTCCTAGTACAACATTGGATTTCAACAGACCTAGCATTTCAGGCCTGCAATATTTAAATTAAATATTTCAGTGGAATGCAAGTTTTTCTGAAGCACCCCCCCCCCCAACCCCCTTTTTTGGTTAATCCTCACTGGAGGATATTTTTCCATTGATTTTTAGAGAGATGGGAAAGGATGGGGAGAGACAGAGAGAGAGCGAAACGTCAGTGTTAGAGACACAATGATTGGCGGCCTCCCGCATGCGCCCTGACCTGGGGCTGGGGATGAAGCCTGCAATCGAGGTATGTACCCTTGACTGGAATCATACCCAAGACCCTCAGTCTGTGGGTGGATGCTCTATCCACTAGCCAAATCAGCCAGGGCTCTGCAGCCTTTTGGTTCTATGTTCCATCTGTGGTCTGCCAGTCTAACCCAAAGAGAGAGTTATAAAAATGAACGTGGCGAGGTTGATGACATTCTAAGAAAGAAAGGCCTTACGCTTCCCATTACTACTGAGCCCGATAAGACACCAGCATCCACAGGACGGGAGCGCAGGGACTGAGCTGGTAAAAGCCCTGTGTGAGCTGATTAGCCTACCTGCTGCATGTAGGGGACTCAACGCAGGGAAAGACGAAAGGAAGGAGGATGAACTATGGGAATGGCAACATCCAGAAATCTTAAAAGGTCCTTCATAGGTGAAGGGTTTAGTCACTTTTTGTTAAATGTCCTCTCTGCTTAAGTTACAAGAAAACCCAAAACACTATAGAAGTGTAGGAAAGTTCATAATTTTATTCGTAATTTTAACAAGCTTAGAACAAAGATGGAAAAAAATCAACCAGATTGCTGAAGCAACTGGCTGTCTATATGGGGAAAATGAACACTGACCTCCAACTCACACTACACACCAGAATTAACGTGAGATCCAAGTGAGAGCTAACACAACAAAGCTTCTGGAAGGGAATGGAAGAGTGTCTCCACCTCACGGTGGGCACAGGTCTCCGAACCAGGGCAAAGAAAGACCCACCCCAGTGAAGAAATTCACATCTGCATTAGACTACATGAGAGTGCACATGTCTGACAAGGAGTCATAGCTAGAATACATAAAGAATCTTACAACTCAAAAAAAGCAAAACAATGCAATAAAAAATGGGCCAAAGACTTGAATAGACACTTCACAAAGGAAGACGCTCAAATGGCCAATAAACATGTAAGAGCCTTTTAGCATCATCAGTCATTAAACTACAATGACACTGCACTCCCCCCAGAATGGGTAAAATTATTTTTAAAAAATGGCGATACAATTGTAGGTGAGAAGGAAAGCAGCTGGTACTCTCATACTTTGCGGTGGAACCCACAATAGTATAGGCCCCTTGGAAGACTGTTTGGCAGTTTCCAGTACAGTTGAACACACAGCTACCCCAAGGCCCTGCAATTTTCCTTCTAAGCACATGCCTCAGATGAACGCATACACCTGTCCACAAAAAGATGTGTACAAGAAGGTCAATAAAAAAAAAAAGGTCTATAATGGTTTAATTCATCATAGCCCCAAACTGTAAACTACCAAAACCCATGACTCTGTAAATGGAGTAAACAAATTGTAATATATTCATTATAGTGGAATTCCACAGCAACAAAAAACTATTGCTAGACACAACAACATGAGTGAATCTCAAAATCATTATAATAAGCAAGGGAGTCAAATAAAAGAGCATGTATTGTTTGGTTCCATTTATGTGAAGGTCAAGTAGAAGCAAAATTAGTCTATGGTGACAGAAGTTAGAACAGTGATTATTCTGAGTGGGGATCGAATGGGAGGCTGCACAGGGAGCTTTTGGAATGATGGAATGTTCTTTAACTTCATCAGGGTGGTGACAAAACTGCCTTAACCAGCTGCACAATGAATTACGTGTTTCAGATCTGGGCAGGTCTGTATCTGTATGCAACCTGTACTTTAATCTTGCACGGCATCACAGAATTTTAAGCTAGAAGGTCTCTATCTTAGTGAAGATCTGGTCTACCCATGAACTTCTACAGAGAATGACATGAGTATCCAGTCAGGATTTGTCCATTTACACAGCCCACGGGTAGTGACGCCAGGATGAGAAAGGTGATGTTTCTTACCTGTGACACCAGGGCCCTTCCTTCCACTCTTACAGCTCGTTTCGATTTTTAAAATAAACTGTAGGGTCTAAAGTTTTTGTTTGTTTACTATTTGCCCTCTAATTACAGCATTATAGGTATTGAATCTGACAATCTTTTCAACACATTACCTACACTGCAAAACCTTTTCCTAACTTTCTCAAACTGTATGCCTGGGGGCTCTGGCCACCTTGTGCCACCCACCACTAGCACTGACCCCAGAGAAGCCCTGGGGTTTAGCAAACTTCCCACTGGGTGTCTTTTTCTGTCCTGAAGAAAGAAGGTAAGTTGTAGCCACTGCAGGCCGACCTTCCGGATGAATGTGGGGGTGCAGGTCTCTCTGTGTTCTCCTCGAGTTGGTTTCAACGGGATTCTGCTACAGGCACAACACATTCGCCTCCAGGGACACAACACAAGGGGCAAACACCCCGAAGAGGAGATTACCTTGGGAGTTTGGGTGATTTGCTTGCTTGGGAGATTTTGGGAGATTTCTTGGCAGCCCAGTCATCACTTAGTTCGATGTCACTGGAGTCCGAGCAGTTGCAGCTGTCGATCATGGTAGAGATCAAGCTGTTCCCATAGATTTCATCTGGTAAGATACCAACCAGCAAGTTTAAGGGAAGTGACATTAGACCCTAACAACGATCATTACTAGGAACTAAAGGACAGGCCATCATTTAAGTTCAGAGAGTGAAATAGAAAGAAACAGAGTACTGTTGCCTTTTACATTTTTATGCTGTTATATTTTCTAAGCAAAAGTAGGCAATTACTTCTACATTTATCAAATGGGCACAGTATTTTAATGCCCTGAAATGTACAACATAGTCCAGTACTTTACTGTGCCAACAGCTGAAACCGAAATGGCTTCACTGTTGTCCTTATGACACACGAGGTGTCAGGGACTTGTGGGCTGCCCAGACCAGAGAGAGGGTCTTGCTGACTCAGGGACTCCCCCCCAAAACCGATTTCTGACCTGGGACCTGGGAAGGCCCTGTTGGGTCCGGGCTTGCTCCTGATGGAGCCGCCATGTCTGGTTTGTAGAACAGTCTGCTGGCCTTGCCCCAAGGTTGCCTGTGGGGGCCTGGCTCTCCCACTGGTGGAGCTGTTTGCAATGGCTGCAGGGAGCCTGTGCAGTAGGACTTTCAGGGCAGCTCTGGGTTCCACTGAGGGTTCCTGCATGGAAGCCACTGAAGGTAACTCTGCACACTGGCCACCAGGCAGAAGATTGGAGGCCCCAAGGCAGAAAGTGATAGGCACAGAGGTGGGGCCATCACAGAACTGCTAAGTAGACGAAGCTCACGTCTGATATCCTCCTCGAAATCCCTTCTCCTTTGCTCCTTCCTCACCTCCCCCCACATGCCTTTACCCAAATCCTTGCTATGCACCTCCCCCCGCCACACCCCAGGGTGGCCCTCACTGGAAGTTCCCCGTTCTTCAAAAATCACTGTTTTGCTGACTAAAACCTCATTCCCTCAAGGCTCTAAAAACCTTACCAGGTAATAAAAAAGCCAAATCATTCAATCATTCTGAAATAACTTATAGGAGGAGAGTGATTTTACCATTTGAAAGGACTGTTTACATTGGAAAGGATGAGTTTGTTAATCCAATCCAATCTCTAAATTTCTGAACATATGGTGGCGACACCTGTGAACGGCACAGCTCGGCACACAATGTGGAAGGTGGCTGGCTGATGCCCAGTCTGTGTGCCTGCATCAGCCCTTCTTAAACCGCTTACTGAACCAGGAGGCACAACTCGCGACTCCAGCAAGCTACAGTGGTATGCCTTCGAGTTCGATCAAGTAAAAAGACTTAATTCCCGTGCCCTGAGCAGTTCTTCACTATTTAATTTAGGAGTCTCTGCATCAGAGGAAGCTTGGCTACGATTCAAACCTGCATGTAAGGCCGCAGACTGCTTCCACGTGTCCATTGCACAGAGCTAGTTCACTGACTTGAGGAAATTCACTAAGGCACAGTCCACTCAACCTCTGACCTTCCTGTTAATGCCAGGATTTTGCAAATGCTACACCATCACTTTTTCCATTACTCATGTCATAGCTCGTTCAGGCTGCTATAATGAACGCCACGAGTGGGGCAGCTGATAACCAACAGAACGTATTTCACACGGCTTGGAGGCGGGAAGGATGAGACCAGGTGTGGCATGGCTGGTCCTGGTCATGGCCCTCTTTAGGCTGCAGGCTGCCGACTGCTGGCTGTGTCCTCACGTGGCAGAAGGGGCTGGGGATCTTTCTGGAGCCTCTTTTATAAAGCACTAACCTTGTCATTATAAAGGCTCCACCCTCATTGCCTAGTCACTTCCCAGACGCCCCACCCCCTAATCTGGTCACACTGGGTGTTAGGATTTCAACACAGGAGTTTGAGTGGGGGGTGGACACAAGCATTCACAGCTAACTTTTGGGTTGTCTCCCCAACCCGTGTATAAAGTCCATGAGGGAAGGAGTTGCCTGTCTTGCCTCGTGCTGTAACCACAGAGATGAAAACAGCCCCAGGGACAGTAAATACTGCCTGACAGAAAACGGGATCTTTGTTCTGCTGCCTGTGCACCCCACGCCGACTGCAGCAGAACCCTGGGGTGTGGGGTGGCATTGGTGATGCTAAAGCTCTGAGGGATTCCCCTGAGCACACCAGGTTGTGGACACCATTCATCTAGGAGCACAGTGGGGACCTCCCACAGCATGGCTAAAGGCGGGTGTGCTCTCGGAGCACATGCCCTGAGCCTGCCTGTCTGCCACTGATCATCAACACAACCAGCGATCCAGTCACCACACAGATCCACAGGCTGGGAGGCCAGGGCTGGTTGGCCAGATGTACCTCTTAGTTCTACAGAGGTGATATCATCAATTTATTGTGGAAATTCTGGAGCAAACATCCACGTTGTAGAAAAATATAAGTTGGGATTGCCCTTTGAGAACCAAAGTTTGAACTATCTGAGGCTGCACATCCCAATTTTATCAGTTTTCAAAAATGTGCTTATTTCATTTAAATTGAAGGCTTTTCAAAATATGCAACTGAATCAGATATATTATTATAATTTAAAAAAATCTTTAAATGCAGTTTTAACAACTCGATATTTAAAATTCTGTCTTGATTTGCTCAGGCTGCCATAACTGTGATGACTTACACACAGAAACTTATTTCTCACAGTTTAGGAGGCTGAAAGCCTGAGATCCAGGTGTTGGCATGGTCAGGTCCTAGTGAGGGCTCTCTTCCTGGCTTGCAGGCAGCAGCCTTTATACTGTTTGCACATGGTCTTTCCTCATTGTATACATGGAAAGAGAGATCTCTCTTCTTTTTCTTACTACACTACCAATCCTATTGGATGGGGACCCCATGCTTAAGGCTTCATTTATCCTAACTACTCCCTGAAAGCCATGTCACCTGAGGGTTAGGGCTTCAACATGTGCAATCTGGGGGGACACAATTCAGTCCATAGCAAGCTCTGATTAAAGGTTCCTTTTGAAAACTTGTGGATTTTTGCCAAATATATACATATATATATATTCATTTATAATATATGTGTTTTTTATTGGGACTCATGCTATTATAAAAATACACACTGGTAATTTTGAGGAACATATTTGTTAAGTTACTTGGAGGACACTGACAACAGTAGGCCTCAATCGTTAGAGCATAAGTCACGGGGTGCCCATTATGTTACAGATTTCTAGGCCTCACCACTTCTGAACGCACAGAAGGGGCATAAGGCCCAGAGCCTCCCAGGAGGTGGGGAAACAGTGATGTGGAGGCTTGACTTAACCAGCTTCTCCTCAGGAGACACTCCTGGCTTCCCGGAGTCAGGAATCCTTTCCTCCTCTGAGCCAGTTTCCATGGCCCATTCAGCTGGCCGTTAGTCATATGCTGCCGCCTTGTGACATGTCTTCTGTTCTTGTCTTGAGATATTTAAATCTTGACTTTTTTATTGAACTTTTCAACTGTTAGGCTGTCTTATCACCCAAGAGGGAATATACACTGCGTGAGAGCAGACACACCTGGTATTTCTTCACAACCACAGGAGACTCAGGACAGTGCACAAAGCTGTCACTGAATACGTATTGCTCATTTGCTTTGCTTTTCAACGTTTTCAATATTTTAATCACAAAAATAGAACATCCCTTTCCCAAAGGACTGTTAACAACTGAATGAGGGGTGTGTGGTATGAGCTGAGTGGGTGAGCAGGAGGAGGAGGAGGAGGAGGCAATGGGCGGTCCACCCTACAGCACACCGCCTGCTTCTTCTGCCCTATATTTTAGTGGGAACATTATGCACCCAGGGACAGAAGCAAGCTATTCATGTCAGTTCCCTTCAGCACTTACTGTGAGTGTGGGTTTCACATAACTGTACACATGGGAGGAACCTTACCCACAATGACACTAGATGAGAAGGCGTGATGAGTGCGCTGGTTCAGTGCCTTTAGCACTTCCTTCCCTCCTTCAGTCACCTCTAATCCTCAATGGCTCCTTTCTTCCTCCGTCCCCTAAGCATCACATTTTCTTCTAAATTCACACCCACAGCCCTTCTGGTTTTCTCACTTTGCTTCCTTCCTCCCTCTTTTCGCTTGCCTCCCTATCAGCCCCCATTTATTCTGCTCACTCTCCTTGCTCTTGGTACTAGTTCATCACATGAGTCAAAAGAAAAAATAATCCAGTTGAATACTGGAGTGGTTAAATGAAGCCAAGGTTGAAAAAGCCATTGCACTGTGCCTCTAGGATAACTCCGGTCAGACCAGAGGTCACAGTGGCTTCAGGGACATAACCAGGGGCACAAGCCAGTCTATGGGAGAGAGGATGAATGGGAGTTAGGACGGGGGAAGAACAAGTTTGAAACTAATGCAAACAGACCTCATTTAACTCATGTTATTTCAAGGTTAGGTGCTTGCCAGGCACTGGGGATAGAGAGATGACTCAGTTCCCTCCTCCCAGGCCCTCAGAATTCGGGGGCAGACAGAGCCCCAGCAAGACTACCGAGTGCCTCTTGGGATCTCAGCAGCCAGACTGACAGGGGACAGGCACAGAGGACATGGGAGTGCACTCTACTGTCAGGGGGTGGCAGAACGTTTGAGCTGGCAGGTACTGCTGACGGGTGCTCAGGCCTCAACAGGCACTGCTTGAGGACACTGGGCAGGAATAGTTAGTACAAACAAAAAGAACAAAGTCCTTCTGTCTAGGGCAGTGGTTCTCAATCTGTGGGTCGCGACCCCTTTGGCGGTCGAACGACTCTTTCACAGGGGTCACCTAAGACCATCCTGCATATCAGATATTTACATGACGATTCATAACAGTAGCAACATTACAGTTATAAAGTAGCAACGAAAATAACTTTATGGTTGGGTCACAACATGAAGAACTGTATTTAAAGGGCCAGAAGGTTGAGAACCACTGGTCTAGGGGCTCACAAAGCAGAATCGCACAAACAGGTGTGCAGGGAGCACCCTGAGTACATCCGCCGAGTAACGAAGCTATAGAAGAAAGGGTTCTGGAAGGGAGAAGTCCTCATCAAACAAGATCTTTATGAATGAGCAAGGAGTTTTCCTTGGTAATCAGTGACAAAGCAGTTCACAGTCGATTAGTGAGGGACAGAGCAGCCTGTGGCAGGAGATGAGAGTAGGCTGAAGGTTTGGAAATTTTAATTCTATCCTTCATTTGAGGTGGGGCAGGGACAGACCTCACTATTACAAGCAGGTTGTCTCAACAGCACATTGAGGCCCTCAATGAACACTATCCACTGGAAGAGGAACCTATCACTCCAGAGCCCTGGGCCAGCTTCCCCTTCACTGACAGCCCCACCACATGAAGCTGATCATGTGGTTGAAAGTCCCATCAGAAAGTACGTGTAGAGAATCATTAACTTCCACAGGCATCTGGAAATGGCATAGCTCCGAGGATGTTCCACGCCTGCCCACATCCACATGGGCATTCTCTTTGCCTGCGCTGCCAGGAGCCACACTGGACAACTAGGCGCCAGGCCTTATGGTGAGGGAACCCACCTGATTTGCTATCCGTCCGGGGGTCCATGATGACAAACTCTGGCCGCAGCTTGCTGATACGCCGCCCCTTGAGGATGGGCACGAGCCCGCCCAGGTACTCCAGGTAGAGCGTGTAGCATGGGCCTCCCACCTCTGGGTCATCCTCTGTGCGCTTCATGGTGCAGTGCAGGCGTTCGTTGCCGGCCGAGGGGTAGCTGACAAAGTCTCGCATGTTGTTAGGGTCTGGAATGGGGGGCTGAAGGCAGTAGAGAAAAAAGGCAGAGAGTGTGGCTCACTGGTGACTCTGGCAGAACACTGCCTGGCGGCCCGAATGGGGTTAACTACATGGCATGGAATGGTGCTTAGTAACTCTGGGTGGACATCAGAATCTGCTGGGAGCTTTTAAAAAAACACACCTGAGCCAGGATCCCACCTCAGACAATGAACTGCAATCTCTTGGGGTGGGCCTGGGCATGTTATTGTCTAAAAACTCCCCAGGTGATTCTAATATGCAGCCAGGTTGAAGGAAAAAATTATAACAGATCCGAAAACTCTTGTGTTTCAGGAAAAACATAACCCACAAGTCAACCTAATACTTAGAAGCAGAGACAGAATACAAAAAAGAGAACGCAGAAAAAAACCTAAGGTTAGGGGCAACCCAGACCTGAGCAGCAGCTGGCGGATACAGTCCACACACTATAGCTGAAAACAGAGCAGTTTTCGGGTTACAACCAGCATAGACGTCTGGCAGCGAGTGCCGGGGGGGTGCTCCTCCTCAGCACAGTGGTGAGGATGGCAGGCCCCACGCCCTGATTGGCTCCATCTCGACCATCCCCATAAGGAGCTATGGAGGAAGTTACCCAACTTTTAGGACCGTGTTTCCTGCTTTCTCAGGTGGGAATAATGGCAGCATCTGCCAGGAAGTCATGAATGAATAAGGCAGCTGATCATCAGGATGACATCGAGCTCAGAGTCCTGCCTTTGCCATGAGAAAGCTGATGTCCATCACACGAGGCGAATCTCTGGTGGACACACTAAAGATGATGCACGTGTGGAAGGACGTGCGGACTCTGCAGAGCCACACACCTCCCCCCCAGACCTGTCGGGGGCAGACCTGACTTCTGTGCTGCTGCTCTGGGACTCTCAGCCTCTTCCCTGTCTCTGCCCTCCTCTCTGCAAGGGTGAGGCGGAGGGGGGAGGTAAGGGGGAGGGAGGGAGGAGGGCTCTACCTTGATGGTGGGGATGAAGGCAGTGGAGAGGTAGGAGCAGAGGCGAGGGGGCAGGGCCAGCTTGCTGACATCCTTGTCTTCTCGCAGGGCACTGGCGATGGCCTGCTGGCACAGCAGCTGCAGGCTAGACACCCGGTGCTCCACACGCACCACGTACAGGGCTGGTCCCGAAGCCATCAGCAGCCTAGAGTCCCGGTGGCCCCAGCAGATGGAGATGATGGGGCGCTGCCAGGAAGTGAAAGGCAACCGCACATAAGCTTTCACTCTTGTAAGCGAAGAAAGATCATGCATGCCTCTCTCAAGCAAAATAAAGGGACTTAATAGTTTTTGAGAGTATTTGTTTTAAAAAGTATGCCGAAACCGGTTTGGCTCAGTGGATTGAGCGTCAGCCTGCGGACTGAAAGGTCCCAGGTTCAATTCCGGTCAAGGGCATGTACCTGGGTTACGGGCACATTCCCAGTAGGAGATGTGCAGGAGGCAGCTGATCGATGTTTCTCTCTCATCGATGTTTCTAACTCTCTATCTCTCTCCCTTCCTCTCTGTAAAAATTCAATAAAATATATTTTAAAAAAAAAGAATATAAAAAGTACAACAGAGAATCCTCAATACTGTATTATGAAAATTCAGGACTTTCACTGAAAAGTAGCTAGATCCTCAGGCCAGAGTATAGATAGAGTACTGGGATTGTTTTACAAAGTTTCTGTTCATATATTACCTCATTTAATTTAGTGCCATAAAACCTAATGTAGCGACATTTCTACCAGAAGATGCAACAGGTTTGGGGTACAGCAATCCATACTCCTTCCTGAAGCTCTGATTATCTGGACCCGCAAATAACTGGTGGTCCAGTTCCTATGGCTTGGGCAGGTGGAGAGGAGGTGGACCAGATGGCCCTTCCCTTTTGTCCTGACAGACAAATCGACACTGGATTTGGGGCAGGAGCTGTGTGACCTGCAAGTCTACTCTCTCGTGAGTCTGTGGGAGCTGTGAGCATTCAAGGACATGGAAGATGGCAAAGTGCTCCTGGGACCACACATATTAAGTCACTGCTATTCTCAGCCATCCTCAAGCTGATGGGTCTGAGAGAAAGTAGAGAGCTAGCTGGAAGGGGGTGGGGGCAGAGAGGACACAGGTCCTGTGGTTGCCTCTTAGGGGTTGGTGGCCATCACTTGCTTTAAAAAGGTAGGCTAATATCCAAATGTGCAAGTAGAAACTGCTTGTACTGAAAAAACTCAAAGCTCAGGGGTGCTGTCTAAGTAAGATTAGCCAAGGAAGAAAGCAAGAGGCAATGGGCTGTGATGGAGAAGCAGTGAGAGAATTTGTTCATTCCAATCCAGGCAGATGGAATTCTAATTTAATGAGGTCTTGAGGGGTCTCAAAGATGAGAAGTAGGGATACCAGATCTTTAATATGAATGACAGATAGGAACAGAATTTTCACAACACTTCAGCGACAACATCAAGATAAAAGGAGCACATGAAGACACTTGCTTAAAATAGCCCCCAGGGTCAGCTAATCCTGGTTTCAACTTCAAAACAAACTGCGGGCTAAAGATAATTCAGCTTTCATTTCCATCACAGAGAGGCCAGCTGCAGCACTGAGGAGGACCAGGGAGCCTGGAACTTAAGTTTGGGGCTTCCAGAAACTTCCAAGATGGGCCTCCTTACAAGAGGAACCTTACACAGAGAGGAAAGATCCCATAGGGGCCTGTTACTCACTGCTGAAGACAGTGTAGACGACACATAAAAATACACAAACAATTTTCTTTGGTATTATCAATCCCTCACAAGTGCAGGTCAGGACAGAGGTTCTGTTAGTACCAAAATTGTGATTAATCTTAAAGACATACCACCGCCCCCAAGTGTCTGTATCTCCCTCTCATTGCCGGTGCTGAGCCATTTAAAAGGAATGCAGGCTTGTTACTCTACTGCCACAACATGATGGAACAGTGAGGTCAAGGGCCAGCTTCAACCCCCGAGGGCATCTGAAGACACACCAAGTATCTCCTAACCCTCCCTCCTGCCCCCATGCATTTGTCCAGTCATTTATTCAGCTACTGAGCTGCCAGGCAGTTTTTCAGTAAAGACCTGTTAGTTGTATACAATGGGCCAGACAGACTCTAGGTATGAGAGTAAGAAAAACCCCGGCCCGAGTGGCGCTGACATTCGGAGGTGGAAGGGGAGAGAGAAATAACTTAGAATCTGCCCGGACAAGTCGGTAGTGACAGGTGGTGAAAGTGCTGTGCAGTAAGACCAGACGGGATAGGGCGAGACAAAGAGCAGGGGTCTTTCAGCAGAGGCCCGACTGAGATGAGGGAACTTATTGATCTGTTTTTTAATTGGAATGAAAGCTTCCTCACTACATTACTATTTTGTATACAGTAGTGAGTTGGATGAAGTCTTCTAAAAAGGTAAGAGAAATACAAATCCTTTCCATATTAAAGCTAAGCTGATCAAGCTGGAATAAAGTCGACAACAAAAAGAGTCAAAGAGAAAGAAAACTGGCTCCAAAGCAAATGCACTTCAAATGTCTATCGCCCAGCAGAAGGGGCTCTTTAAAGTGTGTACAAGAACGTGCACAAAGGGAAGCTGTCTAGAATAGCTCACCTTCAAACAGGCTGCGCTGACGGCTGGTCACCAATGAACTATGTTGGCTGGAGCCATGGACAGTTCTGAATATTAAGTTACGATGATTTGGCACCAACTAAGTTAAATAAAAGCAAGCTCAGGATTCAGTCACCCCAATCTCAGCTTTAAAAGAATACACCATTTTGTGTTATGTAAGCAGATGACCGGGAAGGACTTTCTCATCTATTCACAACAAAAAGGAAAAGCACATCTACGCAGCCTCATGAGAACAGACAGAGCTAATCCTCAACGAAAGGAGGCAAGTACACTTTTGCTAAGGATTCTGCTTCACGAGCGTACAAGTCTACGAGCACAAATGCAATCTCTCATTTGATTTTTCAGTTCCCACACCCACCTTCTTCTTTTCCTTCTCTTAATTTTTACATCAATGACTGAACCTTATAGAACATAAGGTAACTCCTCCCACTTGCTTTTAATGGAAGAAAAAGTTCATAAAGCTAAAACAAAACAAAACAACTGACCGACTAACAACCCAGACCCCAATTACTGGAGCCAGCAAGCTTCAGTCCGTAGTGCTAACTCTGAAAATCTGTGCCAGATGATCAGCGATGCTATTATAGATGGTCACAGGGAAGAGATAATGAGATCAATGGCAGGATTTTAAATTACAACAGGTAGGAAGGGAAGGAAAATAAATTATAGTATATTTCCTTATAAGAGCTTCAGCCACAGGCATAGCTATTATGAGCAAATCAGGAGAATCAATTTTAAGGCTGAGGCTGCGCAAGTTTGTGCTTGGCAACGGCTTTGTGCGCAATAACCTACAATCTAATTAACTTGGAAATAAATTCTCCAATCTAAATGGCATTATGTTCTTTTTATAAACAGTTCAATAAATTGCCCCATTTCCTTCCTGCTATAAGAATGTCCCTGCCTGTGGACCCCATGAGTAGCATAGCACAGATAACACGTGACTTTAGAATCATCCCAGGCAAAGAGAAAGTGGGTACTATATAAAATTAATATTGTATTTTATTTTTAATAGCATATATTTAATTTTATATATTATTGAGGCAATTTTTTCAATGGTTGAAACAAACCTTCAAATGAAAAAAGGAATCAATGATTTATTAAAATGCCGAGACACTGTATAGATATTTTTCTCCAAAGAAAGATCAGCCAAGCCCCTTTCTTATCCCCAAACCCACTTTAAATTCAAGACCCATGATACTTTCATGTCAGCGCTGATGAGAACTTTTGCAATGGTTAAGACCATCAAGTCTCTATTACATTCTAGGCACAGTGAAGATCACAAAAATGAAGAAAACACAGTGTTTACCTTCAGGAAAATAAAACAAGTAGACAGAAAAGTGCAATATATGCCAGCGGTATAAGGACCCCAAGGTTCCATAGAGAAGAAGGATCGAAATCGTTGTACAGATTTACAGAAGAATGTGACTGGCCTGGCGCTAAGGAGGATGGATTTTCCCAAGCTGAGATGGCAGGAAAGAACATTCCCTGGAGAGGGGACAGAATGCTGCCTCGAAGGGTGTGCTCCGAGTCAGACAGAATAGTGGACAATGCTGCACGTACTTGGGTTCCAGCACTGCAATTCACAAACATTCTAATAAACACAAGTCTTATTAACTCCGAAAGAGCTGAAAATTCCCATCCTCTCCTACTTGTCGTCCAGTTAGGCTACAGAGAGCAAACTGGTATGAGGTCTGATTGAGAGGGCACACAGCCTACTGGCTCATACAACCAACAGAAAGAACTAAAGAAAGCATATGATGACAACTGTCCATCCATCAATCCACTGAGTATTATTGGGCACCTCCTATGTGCCATACAATACACTGGCAGAAGGGTCAAATTGTCAACAAGGTTAACTCTCCTTAATCCCAAATGTGCAGGGACTCCAGTACCTATGTTCACTTTCTCACAGACCCTGGCATCGTAATAATGGCCTCAGCTTGACTTCACTTTAGCTCTTCCCTGGTTTGTTTGCTTCACTTCTAAAATAGGAGTAGGAATTTCTATCCAACCACAAGTCCCCATCCTACTTCCATCACTTCCTGTTGAAGATGCTTTATCATGACCTCATCCTTCCCAGTCCCAGGTCATAAGGTAATTACCTACCTACACAGATTTCATAACATCCCCAGTAGTTCTTAAATCTTCTATATATTTTTTTTGGTCTTCCTGCTGCATTATTCTTTCCAACTTCTAATTTTAGGCAACCTGGACCCCTTCTGCCCCTAGGGAAGGCATGGACAGCACCGACTCAATTTAAAATCATACTGTCTAGCTTTGGCTGGGACTTAATTTCAGCTTATTATCTTGACCAGCTCTTGTGTCATATTCCTGTATCCTAGCACTTAGAGCACCAGCCACACAGCAGCCCCTCAAAATATGTTTGCTGGGCACTTGAACAAATGAGTGAACAAATACGCATATTTGCCCACAGAAGATACTGCATTGTCAAAAGATATATTTAAATTATGTAACTCAACAACAACAAAAACACACCAAATAATCCAACAGCAAAATTGGCAACCCTGGCTGGATAGCTCAGTTGGTTAGAGCATTGTACTGATATGCCAAGGTTGCAAGTTTGATCTCTGGTCAGGGCACATACAAGAAGCAACCAATTAATGCATAAATAAGTAGAACAATAAATCGATGTCTTTCTCTCTCTCTCCCTCTCCCTCCTACTCTCTATAATGAATGAATGAATGAATGAATGAATCAATCAATCAATCAAATAGCCCTGGTGAGTGTGGCTTAGTTGGTTGAGCATCGTCCTGTGCACTGAAGGGTCACCAGTTTGATTCTCGGTCAGTACACATACCCAGGTTGTGGGTTTGATCCCTAGTCAGGGTGCATGCAGGAGGCAACCAATAGATGTTTCTCTCTCACATCGATGTTTCTCTCTCTCCCTCTCCCTTTCTCTCTCTCTATAATGAATAAAAATATTTTTAAATAAATAAAATAAAATTGGCAAGGATCTTGAAGAGTCATTTCTCCAAAGAAGCACAGAAGGCCAGCCAATAAGCTGATGAAAATGCACATGAAAAGATGCTCAAGGTAACAATCAGGGAAATACAAATAAAAACCTCACACCCATTAAACACACACACACACAAACACACACACACACACACACCAGAAAATAAAAAGTGTTGGCAAGAATGTAGAGAAGATAGAACCTCTGGGCACTGTTGTAATGTAAAATGGTGCCGCCACCATGAAAAACATTATGACAGTTCCTCCAAAATTAGAAATAAAACTACCTTATGATCCAACAAGTGTCCTGGGTATTTATTCAAAAGTACTGAAAGCAGTGTTTCAAGACATATCTGTATATCCTTGTTCACAGCAGCATGAGACCTAAATAGCTAAAAGGTGGAAGGAACCCAAATGTCCACTGAAGGATTAATATATAAAATGGTGTATATATTCACTGAGTGGCCAGATTGTTATGACCACCTGATGTTTGTAGGCAAATTAGCTATAATTTCGCGCTGAAGTTGCTAGAGGGCCAGATCATTATAAATAGGGAAGCAGCTTGTTTACCATGACAGAAGTGATTTTTTTCTGAAGATATGGATAAACAACGTGATTTAACAGGTTTTGAACGTGGGCCAGATTATTAGGACCACCCCATCAGTACTTCGTTGGGCCACCTTTTGCCTTCAAAACTGTGGCGATTCTTCTTGGCATTGACTCCACGAGATGTTGAAAGGTGATGCGAGAAATCTGACACCATGCCTGATGAATAGCACTGTCCAGTTCTGTGAGATTTGATGGTTGTGGAACCAGCTGCCTGATGGCTCTTTTAACTTCATCCCACAAATGCTCAATTGGATTGAGGTCTGGTGATTGTGGGGGCCACCTAAGCAAGGTAAAATCTCCCTCATGTTCTTGAAACCACTCCTGCACAATACGAGCACTGTGGCATGGCGCATTGTCTTGTTGGAAGAAGCCATCTCCATTGGGATACGCCATCAACATGATAGGATGAACTTGATCAGCAACGATACTTAGGTATGTTGTGCTATTCAGACATTGTGCCACACGAATTAAAGGGCCCCAATCATGCCAGGAAAACATACCCCAAACCATAACACTGCCCCCACCAGCTTAAAGGGTTGTACTTATGCATGTGGGGTGCATGCTTTCATGCTGTTTCCACCAAATTCTCACTCTGCCATCTGCGTGATGCAACTGGAAACGTGATTCATAGGACCACATGACTTTTTTCCAATGCTCGACTGTCCAATCCTTGTGTTCCTGTGCGAATTGGAGACGTTTTATCTTGGTAACTGCAGACAGCAAAGGTGTTAGAACAGGCCTTCGGCTTCCATATCCCATACGATGCAGTGTACGGCTAATTTGCCTACAAATGTCAGGTGGTCATAATAATCTGGCCACTCAGGGTGTGTGTATATATGTGTGTGTGTGTATCCCACGTTCAAAGGGTGTTAAATCGCGCTGTTTACCCATATCTTCAGAAAAAAATCACTTCTACTGTCATGGTAAACAACCTGCTTCCCTATTTATAATGATCTGGCCCTCTAGCAACTTCAGCACAAAATTATAACTAATTTGCCTACAAACATCAGGTGGTCATAATAATCTGGCCATTTAGTATATATATATACATATACATACACATATACATATACATATATATGTAATGGCATATTATTCAGCCTTAAAAAAGAAGGAAATTCTGGCATATGCTATAACGTGGATGAACCTTGAGGAGAGGTTATGCTAACTAAAATTTTAAAAAGTCATAAAAAGACAAATACTGTATGATTCCATATATGAGGTATGTACAATAGTCAAGTGCATAGAAACAGAATGGGATAAAGTTTCAGTTTTACAAGATGAAAAAGTCCTAGAGATTGGTTAGACCACAATGGTATATACTTCACACTACCTAACTATACACTTAAAAATGGTTAAGATGGTAAATATTTATGTTATGTATATTTCACTATAATTTCTAAAAAAGAGATATTTAAATAATCAATGCCTGCATCTAATTACAAAATACCCCAATATGGTATACCTGCCACTCTGATGAGCTGGGTCAGGTTAGGACGTAAGTCCTTAGTTTATTATCACCCCATCAATCATCAGCTCACTCGCAGCTCTCTGTCCAGTACACCCTGCTGAGGATTTCATCCTCTGCCATACCAGACCCAGACAAGAATGAATGGTCTAAAGATTTCTGGAACATAAAAACAAACAGAAAGGGGCCCACCTGTGCACTTTCTCAAAGACATTTAAGCTTTTAAACACTGTTTAACAGTAACTTAGCTGAAACATAAAAATACATTACTGACTTAACATAAAATCGGAGTAAATAAATTAAGAATGAGCATTCACTTCTGCATGTTCTGATTTCTACTTCAGACTGATAATAAACACCAGGTCACTCTGCTTATTGTCCATTCATTTGACTGTATTTTGGTTAAAAAGCAAAAATGTCTTTCTCCCTATTTTTCCTGGTTCATGCCTCATAATTTAATTAAAGTCAACAAAGGATTGAAATCTGTCAAAGACAATTACAGTGAGTATAAGCAACTCACGACTCTTCCATGAAGACTGGGGCACACTAACACAGGCCTCACAGCGAGTGCCCCTCCCCACCTCCTTACTTGCACAAGTGTGTCCAGTGTGAAGATGTGTTCCCCACGAACATTGTAGAACTTGACCATGGCACTCTTCAGGAGAGGGCCGTTGGGAAGGTCACCAAGCTGGGTTTGCCGTTCCATACCAGCGACTGCCAGAAGGTCTCCCTGCGTACACCACTGGGCCACCACCTCTGAAATCACAAAGAAGAAACGGCCTGAAACATACTTCTCCCTGAATTTTCACTTCATGGTAAGTAGTTTAAAAAGTAGACGCTTAACAAATGCAACAGTGGCTCTCCCCTTTTCTCTCATGAAGACATTAGCTACCTATTTCTCTGAAAACAATACAGACTCTATTAAAAACAGGTGCTTACGACTTAGCAAGGAATTGCAGTGCCCCTGAAAGATAACTAAATCAGTCAAAGAAAATATACGACAAAGCTGGCATGCTAAATACCTAACTCTAATGCCAGCAATTTCATAACAGGACTTGCAGAACTCAGAGCAGGCAAGATAATAAAACCTATGATATACATCCTAAGTGCTTTTCGCATTGTTGTGCCCCCCCCTCCCCCCCACCAAGAGATGACTCAAAGAAGTCATAAAGGCTAAAAGTAAATCCCGAGCAAAGCCTAACTATACTCATTTGATTTCTATGCAGCCCTGGGCAGATAATGTGCAGGCAAAGAACATATCTGCACATGAAGGCCCCAACTCTTATCCAACAGTTGACGATGTTGTGGGGCTTAGGAAAGAAGATAAATACTTCTGTGAGGTGGTAGTGTTGTCAGAGAGATGTCCACACTGGAGACGCAATGCCCTCCTACCAGCCTTTCAGTGCCTACAAGAAAGGCTATTAAATGATTTGTCTAATCCCAATGTGAGCCAGTTACTTATTCTTGCTGGTAAAATAAGCTGTTGTACTAATAAGATTTACAGTATAGTTTTTCTCCCTCAAGACCCTAAGACCGTTTGCGGCTTATACAGAGATCCCGGAAGTCTGGAACTCAGGGGCCCATTCTGGAGAGGCTGGACAGGGACGTGTGTAAGAGCTGGGTCTAGAATTCAACAGCCTCTAAGCCAGTGGTTCTCAACCTGTGGGTTGCGATCCCTTTGGCGGTCGAACGACCCTTTCACAGGGGTCGCCTAAGACCATCCTGCATATCAGATATTTACATGATGATTCATAACAGTAGCAACATTACAGTTATGAAGTAGCAACGAAAATAATTTTATGGGTTGGGTCACAACATGAGGAACTGTATTTAAAGGGCCAGAAGGTTGAGAACCACTGCTCTAAGTGCTAACAGGTCACACGTGATCACGGCCTCTCTCTTATTCATGTGCGGTACTGATGCTGACATTAACACCAGCCACTCTGAGGTCACCGCAGAAATTAACTTCCTTTGAAGACTAGACAGTGGCCTCTGGGGCAAGACGACTCTCCAGACCTCGTTCAGCAAGTCAGCCACAGACAGAAACCAGAGACAGAGGTAGCAGAGAGCTGAGAGGAAGGAGTTATAGACAAGCACCACGTGAAATAATACACCCTGAGAGAGAGAACACATCAATAAAAGGAGTCCCCCACCCCCCTTTTTCATATAAGAGGATATGAATAAGGTGGAGCAAATGAAAAATAACTTAAAAGAACCAAATACATACCCTGGTGAATAGACTTTTAAAAAGATGATAGGCGAAGCGAGAGGGCTTGTGCATACACCACAGTGTGCTCTGGACCCAAATGCCTCAATCACTCTAGTGAAGAGCCTTGTGGTAATGAAACTGAGATGACCTTTTCTGGATGGTTCCTTTGTAAGCACAAAGATGTCAAAAGGAGGAGCACTAACACTAACAGGTAAAAACAAGAAAAAGATGAGGTCTACCCTTGTCTAGGGCGGAAGCATCATTGCAATGCCGCAGAGATAAAGACACAGCACTTCATTCCCGAGGCTCCTCAGCCAACCCGCTTTGGTCAATGGGTGAGTGGATACTGGCACCATTCTTTTTGCTATTTATTCATTTTAATAACATTCTTTGCATTTTGTCTTTTACCAACAGAAAAGAAGGTTGTTGCTCCCGCAGGGCTGACCTAGACACACAGTCACATTCAGAGGTTGCTCAAAGACGGGCCCTGAGCACTCAAGGCTCTTAAGACACTTTCGGAGTCTTAAACATTTTGTTTACTAGGTGGGAACTGTCTGTCCGAGTTAAGAATGAGCCCAAATATTTACAAGCAAATGCTCAGGGATTTCTTCAGTGCAGTTGAGGAACAGAGTGAATAAAAAAATGGAGTCACTATGGTCAAGCTTCTGAATTATTCAATAACGTATGCTGAGGCAATAGGAAATGATGCCATTCTTGCTTTGACTAGCCTGGGAACTTAACCTTCTGGGCTTTCAGTCCTGCGTCAATGCTGGATGCATCTGGGTCACTGTGTGTCAATGGCCTGAACATACATCAAACCCTCAGATGACAATCCGAGTGACCTCAAGAAGAAACTGACCCACTGTCCAGATCGCTGGACATCTGAAGATACCATCCTGGACCAATGCAGGGCTCAGAATGCAGGACTGATTCTTCTCAAGGATGGACTTTGTACTGTAAGGCCCCTCAGCTTTTCTTTCTCCATTGGAATGGTCTGGTATTGCCTAGCTGTGTTTTCCGTCTGCAAACTCAGAGACCCTTGAATAAGTCTTTGTCATTTACTTCTAGACAAAGCCTTCTGAATCTTAATTCTGAGTGCATTAGACACAGTTATAAAGTTATCCTGAGATAGTTATAGTCTATAATGGCAAGCCAATCTTTTAAAAGGAGTATGTTTCACAATAATAGGGCCATTGTGTGCTCAAAGAAATGCTAGAAAGAGAAAATTCTGCAAAACAGAGAAACAAAACAAAGCAGTATGAATTTGAATTCCTTTATTTTGAATTCGAATTCCTTTATTTTAAGGCAATGTGGGGTAAAGTGAGACATGCTCTTGAATTTCTGAACTCCTAAGTTTTTTGTTTTTGATGGGTAGCAGAATATGCCATCCAAATATGCCTTATTGGCATAAGGATTATTTTGAGAAGAAATAAGATACAAGACAAGCTCTCTGCTCTCCAAGATTGTCTAAAAGCAAGACAAATTTGTAAATGTGTATGACCTCCCACCAGGAAGGACATAAGTTAATCACTGGAGACAACTTTAGACCCTTATCAACCCAGAAAAGATACTAGACGAATCTATAAAACAAATTTATGAACTAGCCCTTATCATCAATTAGTTCCCACGATTTGCTGCCCTAGAAACTTAGTCCTTTAGCTTTGTCATTTCTCTAAAATGTATTGTTCTTTTGTTAACATGCTGCATAACCCACATTCTAACCACCGCTCCGAGTTGCTCCGAGTTACTCATCTACTCATCTACGAGTGCTTTCATGGGTAAGTGCAATGCCTGAGTTAATGCATCTGTTTGCTTTTCTCTTGTCAATCTGTCTTTGTCAGTCGACTTTACAGGGCCCCAGTTGTGGAACCTCAGATGGGCAGTTGCAGAATCTCAGCTGGGGGAAATGTTTTTCCTCCCCTACATCCTCAAGAAAGAGTAAAAGTCACAACAAAGGGTAAAAACTCTAAATAAGGTGAACCAATTTATGGCTCATTGTATGATAAACAATTTGGGATTCTCAGGAAATTTTTCTTCAAGGCACAACTTGCTGGGGGGGCGGGGGGGAGGGGCGGGGAACATTTGCAAAGCAAAATCACTTCCCACACCTATACACACACAAATGAATCTGCAATAAAGGAATGTGTGGTAGATGATGAGAAGAGGGCTGGCTGCAGGCACCATGGTCTATCGGACACTCTAAGTTCTTTTCCATGTGACACTGTGCTGGTGACAAACTAAAGAATAGCCCTAAGCCGTTTGGCTCAGTGGATAGAGCGTCGCCTGCGGACTGAAGGGTCCCAGGTTCGATTCCGGTCGGGGGCATATACCTTGGTTGTGGGCACATCCCCAGTGGGAGGTGTGCAGGAGGCAGCCTGTCGATGTTTCTCTCTCATCGATGTTTCTAATTCTCTATTCCTCTCCCTTCCTCTCTGTAAAAAAAATCAATAAAATATAAAAAAAAGAATATCATAAGTCACCTTTCTTCATTGGAAGTTCTCTGATTATATTTATTTGAGACAGTAACAGAAAAAGACCATGTGGATCTAAGATGGGAGCTAGAATAAAACTCTAGTCAAAAAAATTTCTCACCTGGGAGGGCTTCTATGGGTCACCTCCCCAAGTCACATGTGTTTCTAAGCTGCAAATCTGGTGGGAATGTGCTGGGAATGCTGCTCCAACACAAGCTCGTCTGATAAACAGAGAACAAAATAATACATCCCAGGGAACTTCACTGCACAACCATTAAGGCTTTAGTAAGCCTGAAAACCACAGGGGCTTCTGTGTAAGTGTGTCTCGTGCACCATCTGCTACCTGGAGAACAGCAGGGGCTGCCATCCACTACTCTGCAGACAGTGTCAGCCAGAGACAAACACAGCGCACAGAGAGAGGACCACTCTTGTCGGAGCGGGAGAAGAGCAGGTGAAGATGAAGCCTGCCGGTCAGGAATCGCTCCTCCAGGCAAGACCAGGCAGCGACTTGTCAGATAAGTGGAAAAGAGAAAGGAAGTGGCCTTTCTAACAGACTCCCTTAAGTCAGGAAGGGGTCACTGCAGGGGACGAGAATCAACAAGTGCTGGGTGTACGACACCCAGCCTGGAAAACGAATCCCTGGGCCGAGGGTCATATGCAGTACCTTTCAGGCCTGATCGGATGATAGTAGGAGACAAGTCATCGTAGTTGTTCATTAAGCTGATGTCCCCCGAGGTGAAGCTGACGGTGAGCAGTGGCTTGATATTCTGCACCGGGATGGGATATGCTGCTGGACCATCTGTGGGGACAAAAGTGCTGAGTGAAAAAGAGACAATGAACACCTGACCCAAATCCAGGGCCACAGCGCTGCAATCTTGTGGAGGGTCTTGAAAACGGCCTGGCCATGCCGATGGGACTCTGCACTAGGGTGCTGCTAAGCAAGCAGCCTTCTCTGCCCTCCAAATGACGCGGCCACAGAGGGTGCTCAGCAGAGAGCCTGGGCAGTTACTTCCCAAGTGCATCTGTCAGTGCTAAGAACACTTTCCCCTCAAGACCTACCTACCCTGAAACACTAGCACTGATCTTAATGTTTTTTATGTGTAAACATTGTCTTCTCCTGAAATAAATAAACACACATGCACAGCAATGTGTATGCATATTCTCTGGGAAGCATAACATACACATCTGGGAAAGGAAGAAGACAAAGTGAGAGCATTTTATGTGTAGGAAACCTATACCAAACCCATGCCAATCAACCTGACCAGCGACAGTGAGACGGGGGTGGCAGAGAGAAGACAGTCAAATAGAGAACACAGATTGGGCCGAGGGGCCTTGCAACTCGGTTCTCGAACTCTTCCCAACAAGTGAGGTTGCTGTGCCCGTGGCAGACCTTTCCCCTTCTGCCTCTAACGCGGTCCATTCCCTCCATACGCTGTCCCTGTGGAGCAGCGAGCTACCTTGGGGCGGGGAGTAGTCGTCCGAGTCCGTGTCGCTCTCGCTGCTGTCCTCCACCAGGAAGGCAGGGTAGTTCCAGGACATGCTGAGGATGCCGTCCGACTCGTGCAGGAGGACGTGCGCCAGCATCCTGCCGTGGCAGTCCATGACGATCACCTGCCCATCGGCCGTGCCGAACAGCACCTGCAAGTGAGCACCAGGACTGCTGACGGACGGGAGGGAAGGCCTTCGTTTCCCACACACCTCATCACCTCAACTTGTTTAGAAGGACAAAGTATATTTGGAATAAAAACACAGACCAGTTAAGTAACTGAGGGGATACACAAAGCATTAAGCAGTGAAAATTTAGCTGACTGTTATTGCAAAAACTCGAGTCCTCTAATACGGAAATATGACCAGCAGCACAATAAACATATTCATTATATTGTATGGACATTATCAAATAATATGAGCAAATCCTGGTTTCACTTTTTGTGGCTTGTTTTGTTTTCTTGGGTTGAAGGAAGAGGGTTATTCACTTATTTTTCTGGAAAATTAAAGAAGTAGCAGAGGTTCATTGTTAAGAATTTATTAGATTTAGAAGACAAACTTAGGTGTATGTCTGACCTAAAGAAAATACATCTGGTTATGTAAGCATGTTATCTAATCATATTTGGAAAAGATGTTCCTGAAATAGTATGTCTGTTTTATTTCACTGTGAATAAGAATGGTATTAGTTGATATTTAATGTTATAAAGCATTAACGGTAATAATACCTTCACTAAGTGCTGACTTTGTGATAAGCGCTATACTAAAAGCTGTGCCTCGTAACTGTCAGAACACTCCTGGGAGTGAAGTCCCAGCAATGCTGGAATGAAGCTGGATGGACCTCGGGAATTCCCTCAGGCCCCCAGGTCTGGGAGCACACACTCAGGGCCCTGCTGGGAGATGGGACAGGCACATGGCAGAGCTAGAGCACGGCAGGCAGAGGACGGGGGGTGGGAGTGACCCCCCGCCCCCCATCAGAGCAGCGCTAGACTATCTCACAGAGGCTGGCAGCCCCCTGACAGTGGTGCCATCCAGCCGGACGTCACGAGGGGAACCTGGGCCTGGGAAGCATGCTGATATCTTCTGGTCTGTGTGGTGGGCACGGGCGGGCTCTGCATCTCTTGCCATGAAAACTTTCTATCTTTTGTGTCTAATGAGATTTGTCTACCCCAGCAACTCATTGTGACAACCAAGCAAACTATTTCCACTTTACAGGTGCAGAAACAACTGGAAGGGGTCAAGTTGACAAAGCTGTTAAGTGGTCAAGCCAGGGCTATCTGACTAGAAAGACCAGGATTTAATAAGGCTTTTTAAACTCTTGCCTCTTTTTGCTTTTAAGGTTATGACACTAAACTTGGGGACAAAGACTATTCACAGAGGTACCCCAATGTACCTAAAAGAGCTTTGGGTACACAGTGGACAATCAACAAGTATTTTTTGTTAAATGAATAAATTGAAGTAAATGACAATCAAAAGGTAATTTTAGCCCTAGCTGGTTTGGCTCGTGGATAGAGCATAGGCCTACGGACTGAAGGGTCCTGGGTTCGATTCCAGTCAAGGGCACATGCCCAGGTTGTGGGCTCGAGTCTCAGTAGGGGGGCATGTAGGAGACAGCCGATCAATGATTCTCTCTCATTATTGATGTTTCTGACTCTCTCCCTCTCCCTTAATCTCTGAAATCAATAAAAACATATTTTTTTAAAAAGGTAATTTTAGGACATAAATGCTGATGATTGAGATGAATTGCATGGGATGATATAATTCATTTAAGTAGTAATAAGCTCACAGATTTCACAGGACTGTTAGGATAAACCAATTTCTACCAAATATTTCTTTAAACATGATCTACATTTTAATGACTGAATGCTAAAAAAAAAAAAAAAGGCTAAAACTGTTTTCCCTCAGAAGTGGATCAATTTATTAGTCCACGCCACTTAAAGAAAACCAGACAAAACCAACAGGAACGCTGCTGAACTCTAGAATGGCAGACATTGAACATGTTGGTAAGCAGTTTTAAATGATGATACATACAGAACATGACTTCCTATAACTTTAACTAAAATGTACAATTTACATGTTTCAAGTGAAAAAGATATGTGGGGACCCCACTGTAAGGTAAATGTCATGGGTGACAAAGGCTTTTCTTCCCCTGCTTTGCACAGCCTCACTCATTTTTCAAGTCTGTTCTGAAGAGCATCTCTGTACGTTGGTGCTGGCTGAAGGGGTCATTGATCATTTATGACTTTTGTTTTTAATAACGATAGCTCATTAGCCAACAATTAATTACTCTTCACAAGGACGCAGGAAAGGAGATCCCCGCCCTGTGTGTGGTGGACTCTGCCGACCCACCATGTTCCACTGGTGCAATCATCACTATTCTCAATCTTTCTTGTATGATTTCTCATACCTGACTCCCACACAGACCGAAAGCTTCTGAGGACTGGACCAGGCCCGCTCTGCTCACCGCCATCTCCCCGGGGCCTGTCACAGCAGGTGACCGCGGCAGTATTTGCGGAGGGAGGAAGAAAGGCCTCTGCACTGAAGCGTTTTTAAGTAACACACATCTTTCCATTTTAGAGAAACTGATGCCAGACAATAGAACGGACACCTAATTCCTGAATGAAAGGACTGGTGGCCAGTGCTCAACATTACAGTCAGACAACATGGAACAAAAAGCCCTCCTCCCCCAAAGCTCCGCCATCAGCCAGTTCCAAACACAGCCCTCTTGGGAAGATCAGACCCTATAAAATCTGAGAGAAGGAAAAACCAGCATGAATTGTCTAGTTGTCAAGCAATGATGGAGGGAGTTACTATGTTTTGGAATAAGTATGTCACAGATACAACATGAAATCAGATTTTTAAAAATCTCGCCTATTACACGTTCTTTTCATGCCTAATCACTTCCCATGAGACAGGCTATGTGAGGCCCGGACTTGAAGAGAACAAGACAGAAAGTCTAATAATAGCACACCTATGGCAAGGACACCAGTCTCCGCACTTTTCCTCCCTCATTCGGGTGCTCTCTCCAGGGAGCCGGACTGGCTCCTCCTGGGCTGGCTCCACTTCCAGGCTTGGCCCAAGGCCCTCTTCTCTCTCTAGATCAGTCATGTCCACGGCTTCGAGGGCCCCACCCACACTAGCTCCCTGTCCAGGCCTCTCCCTAAGCTCAGGCTCACACATGCCCTTGCCGACCTGCTACTTGAATGAGCCAAAGGGCCTTCAGAGTCAACAAGTCCCAGACGAAATGTGTGATCTTGTCCTTTCCCAAACAACCAACACACACACAGCCAGGTCCTCTCCCAGAAAAGACTGGCTGATGTGCTCTCTCCAATGTCCAGTACGGTGTCTGTCACATCACAAGTGCTCCGACACCATGCCTGAAAGCTTTCGGACCCATCACAGAATTAACCTCACTCTAACCATGGCCTCCACGGCACTGTGAGCTTGGCTCTGTTTTGCAAGTCTGTCTTGCCCATTACACCATGAGCTTCTCGAGGGCAAGTCTGCACCGAAATTTCTCACGTTCCCTGTCACGAGTGGATGCTCAGTGACTATTAGTAAATGAGTTTCTACCCAAAGTTTGGTCTTTGCCAAATGAAGGAAGAACTTCTTTAATTGATTCTTTAGGCTATAAATCAATGCTCTGTTCAAATCTTCCAAAAACACTTTTAATTACGAACTGATGAAATTATGTAAATTTGTCTCATATTTTCCCTGCTGTACTGCAGGGTTCATGCCTGGGTGAGGGACAAGGCTCTGTAATGTGGACACCAGAGCTAACAGGCTGGTGGAAACCTGAGGGTCCTCAGCCCACATCAGGTCAATAGCTCTCTCTCATTGCAGGGCAGTTTTTAAAATCAATGAAATTTTAAAGTAATTATAGTACCCATATAAATTCTCAATTTCAATGTTTTCCTTTCTCACAACACTAAGTTTGAGAAGAAAACAAATTGGCCATTTTTATTTTTTTTTTAAAAAGAAAACATGAAACATATGACGAGAGGAAAGCAATTTAGTAAAAACAAAACAAAACAGTGTCTCAAAATAAAAGTATGGTTCCATATTATACTGCTTAAAATGTTTCAGCATTGTATGGATTCTGCTGTACTTGGACAAGTTTTATATTTATAAAGGTTTTACCTCATAAACATTATATTTAAAAATCAATTATCAACATCTGATCTTATTAGGCTATTATATATTGTTTTATCGTGAAATTAGAACACCAAAAATTATTTTGAAATTAGGTTTTAAAAAAATGACCAGAAGGCTCATCACCATAAAATCACAACCTGTCCGTGGCATTTGGATTCACTTCGTTCCAGTTCTTCATACTACACAGCGGGTTTCTCTTGGGTGTTTATGATGTGGTCATCATACCACATATACCGTTCAAATCCGGACTTTCCTCCTTACATGAGACCATAAGAGCTCTTCCAAATTATTACACCATCTTTATACCACAATCTACAATTTACAGCACTACTATGCAATACCTTAAGTGGTTACACCACAGTTTACTTAACCATTTTATTTTGAGACTAGTAGGCTGATGTGCTATCTCCAATGGACAAAGACACTGGTCATCTGAGATCAACCTGGAAAGTCGATAATAAATAATACTTCAATAAAGAACTGTTATTTTCTTCCCTTTGTTTGTTTGTTTCTTTTCTTTTTTTTTTTTTTTTGGTTAATCCTCACAAGAGGATATTTTTTCCATTGCTTTTTAGAGAGTGGAAGGGAGGTAGGGAGGGGGAGGTACTGGGGAAGAGGGGGGGAGAGGAAGAGAGAGAGAGAGAGAGAGAGAAACATCCATGAGAGAGACACATCGAACCAGGGCCAGGGATCGAACCTGCAACCTAGGTACACGCCCTTGAGCAGGAATCAAACCCAAGACCTTTTGGTGTGCAGGCTAAAACTCTATTCACCAAGCAATACCGACCAGGGCTTCTCTTTGTTTCTTTTAGACAAATTCCTAAAGTATATTACCAGGTCAAAGTGGTTGATAATTTTTAATATTTTTTACATACTGTACACCAAAATGCTTCTTCAAATATCTAATACACAGTATTACTAGCAATGAATGAGAATACTTGATTGTACTCATCAATAATCAGTAAAATCATCTGTATCAGTTTATTACTACTTTTGCTAAAAGTGAAAATATGTCCTCATTATGCTATTTTGCATTTTTTCCCTGAGAATAATTTTCCACCACATGATTACTGACTAGTTGAACTTCTTTTGTAAATTACTGTTTATGTTCATTATCCATTTATTAATTGACTACTTAGGTAGATTCAAAACTAAATTTGGGTCAACATTTTCTGTAATTAAAATATTTAGCCAATATTTACCATACTAGTGGGAAATATTATTTTTCCAATCTATGGTTCATTTCAAATTTTTGTTTTAATATTTACCTGGACACTGTCATTGTTCTTTTTCTTTGTGATTCTTTAAGAAGCTTTGGAGCAAACTCCCCTAGCCCAGCCGTTTTTCCTTGTGTGATAATTTTTTACTCATTTCCTCCTCATCTCTCATGGCTTTAACATTACACACCTATATTCAAGATGCATTACCTGTTGGTCATCTGGAGTCCATATGCCACATGTGATCTGACTTTCCAGGTTGATCTCAGATGACCAGTGTCTTTGTCCACTGACAGAACCGACCAGGACAAACCCATCTCGATATGAAATAAGCGCTTGAGTCCCATCGTGGCTCCACGTGAAATCACTCACCTTTGAGACACACACAGGTAAAAGTGGTCAATTTGTAACCTTAAATGGAAAGCACTTTCATCAAAGACCTAGATGTAGTCCTTAACTTAGCCTTTGGCTAAGGTCAAGGCGGCTTTAAAGAGAACAATATAAATATCCTATATAAGAAAAGGCTGATATGCAAATTGTCCCCTTGACCAGGAGTTCGACCAGGGGCGGGGTCGGCTGGCCAACCTCCCGTGTCCCTCCCCCTGGCCGGCCACGCCCGATCGGGGCGGGCTGGCTGGACTCCACCTTGTGCATGAATTTGTGCATCTGGCCTCTAATTATTAATAACGAACTACAACGTTCGCTAATGACTGATTACTATAATCATGTTGCATTCATTTCCCTTACGCGCAGGCGCATTATTTCTCTCCACTAATACTAGCAGCGAATATCCTAGCAGCCAACTGCCACGTCATTAGTCTTGGACTGACTTGTTTGGTGTGTGCAACAGGAAATATTTCACTTTCAGAGAACAAGAAAAATAGATTTGCATTACACTTATTAATTTGTGCAGTTATTCAGTGTCTGGTAAGTTAATGTTCAAGAAAAAATATTAATTTTTATTAAAATGTTCTATTATTTTATGTTAACAATTACTCATTTATTTCAGCCCTTTGTATTCAGCATGTCTCTATCGAAATAATCCTATGTTTCTATGAAAATTGAAGCTTTTGTTTTTTTGCAGCCCACATATTTACTAGCAAACCTTGTTAATGTGGCTTGTGTTAGCCTTTGAGTTTGACATACTTGATATAGTCCAGTGATGGCGAACCTTTTGAGCTCTACGTGTCAGCATTTTGAAAAACCCTAACTTAACTCTGGTGCCGTGTCACATATAGAAATTTTTTTATCTTTGCAACCATAGTAAAACAAAGACTTATATTTTTGATATTTATTTTATATATTTAGATGCCATTTAACAAAGAAAAATCAACCAAAAAAATGAGTTCGCGTGTCATAGGTTCGCCATCACTGATCTAGTCAGTGAAAAGAATCTTGTCCAAGACACCACCAACCTTATAATCACAAAAATGATCGCATAGGATATTTACATGAATTAATCTGTTTTATTAAATTAGGTGAGCACAGAGTGATAAGAACATGTCACAACTGGAAAAACAAAAACAGGGGGAACTCAGAACCAAATACTTTAAAGAAAGTAAGTAGAAAGGCTCTTCTACTAGTTGTCTTTCAGTTGCAGGGGGTTACAGTGCTCTTGCTTCACTAACGAGCGTTCTCAGACATGGATTAACTGAAGCTGAGCCGCAGCCCGCATGGCCCACACCTGAGGCAGCTTTTATCAGACCACCCTTGGTGCCTAATACTGTGAAACTATGCATACACTGTTCCAGACTCAACTTTGAAACAAAGGACTCAATCATTTCCTAAAAAAGAAATTATTAAAGCATCAATCAGCTTTTGCCAGATGTTTGATTGCTTTGTCTCAATGAAAGGCATGCTATGTAACAAGGATCACCTGTCACTTCTAAAAAGTATTATTTTTCTATGAGCAGATTTCAAGGATATTCCTCTTCCAAGTCACAGAATTGTCCCTCCTCCTACCAGACACTGTTTCAGGTGTAGAGAGCCACCGCTCCTTTGACCAGTGATTCATCATCACCAGAGTGCTATGTTCTTTACTCATATAAGATTTGACTTCAACAACAATTAAAAGCAACCAACCCTCCCCAAAATGTAGGCAATTAATGATGACAACTGCTCAATGGGCTCTGAGATGTGTAGGATCAGAGCTCTACAAAGTGAAATTATATAAAAATGTAAATCAGATCACAAGATACAATGATTACTTTGGTAGAACCTAGCTGGCACAGGCTTTTGTGAGATTCTAGGTGCTCCAGATGTTCTATGGTGCATGTAAGCTCACTCAACCCCAGGTCATCCTAACTTACTTTTTTTTCTTTCTAACATGCCATTTGCACCAAACTCTAAATGACAAGGAAAGCTGAGGAATAGAGTGGTGGTAGAGACCACACAGCTGCTGTGTGGACATGGCAGAAGGTTCCCTCCTCAGACAGGCTGCCCGTCAGGAGAAAATGATGTGGTGATAGCTCTACTTGGCTGCTGAGGCTGGAGCTCTTTTGTATAACGTTAGGGATGTAAGCTGTAATGGTGAACCACAGGCATGGACAGAGAAACAAAGGAGAGGCACACTCTTTTATGGACTTGGGAGGAGGAATCTTCCCTCCCTCCCGCTGAGTCTAGTATCACTTCCTATCAGCGATGCAGGTACCTCTCTTCCTGTGGGGTCAGTCCTGTGTGTTGAGTGAAATGTGCATGAAAGTTCTCTCTTCCAGCCTCCTGACTCCATTTTCAATGAGGTTTCTGTTGATTACTTTTCACATTTCCCTCTTCTGATCAAGATCTTTCTCCGAAAGCATTGTTGGCCAAGAGTCAGCTTTTTCCAGACTCAGTGGCCCTTTTGCCTCTTGATGTCAGGAAGCACCTTTCCTAGGTGCTCTGTGCCATGTCAGAGGGGCAGTGCCCAGATTGGCAGCTACCTGGTCACATCTGAGTGACAAGGAGGGGTGGGCCTGGGGAGGGCCTCTCACACCATCTCCCATCTGAAGTCTGTACTAGTATTTCTTAGAGTAGGGAACACGGCAAAGGTACAGTCAGAACGGAAAGAATTAAATAAGCACTTTGGGAAACCACAATGCAGGATTAAAAACATAAAGCAATTAAACAGTATTGTTATCTCAAAAAAATGCTTGGAACAATCTATCTTACCAGTATACTATGGACAATACATGCATTTCTGCTAAAAGAGAAGAGAGTTTCTTGCTGGGGAACAAGGCACTGAGTGATACAGCGTTTGGGACTCAATCTTGGGCTCAATTCTGGCTTTAGCACCCAGGAACTTTCTTGAGCAAGTTACTGAACCTCCTGACCTTTTTCCTACCATCAACTGAGAATAATAACATCTTCTGAAAGGGCTATCCTTTCAGCACTTTAGAGCAGGCGTCCTCAAACTTTTTAAACAGGGGGCCAGTTCACTGTCCCTCAGACCGTTGGAGGGCCGGACTATAGTTTAAAAAAAAACTATGAACAAATTCCTATGCACACTGCACAGATCTTATTTTGAGGTAAAAAAACAAAACGGGAACAAATACAATATTTGTATTTGCATGTGGCCCGTGGGCCGTAGTTTGAGGACCCCTGCTTTAGAGACCCTTATGGACCAATTCACAAGTCTTTACAGGAAGCCTCGGAGAGCTGCAGCCTCAAGACCTGAGGCCGCTCTTTGGTGATGACGTTTTGGCTACTATTTTAGGGCAGCTGGGCTCTGAGTTCAGGCACTATGTGGGAATAGTGCCTCACACTCTGTAGACACTCTAAGAGCTGTGGAGACTCTCCTATGCAGACAATGCTATAAGCACTTTCCATAGTTAGTTTTTTTAAGTTCTAGTGCTTCTCAGAGGCAGGTACCGTTACAGTCCCTATGTTACACATGAGGAAACTGAGGTCCAGAGAAATATTTCCCACTAAGAAGTCACTGAGTGAGATTGTTGGCTCATGTGATCTGACTCTAGAGATCATGCTCTTGACAACATCCCCTGCAGGTGACATGAATTTCTCATAATCCTGAGATTTCTACATCTGCAGCTCTATTCAGAAGGCTAATTAATAGTCACCCCTTCCTTTTTCACTCTTTGGAGGTATGCAGGAAACTGATATTGTTACTGAGTCTAGAGACTTTGGTTCTTGTCTTCTTGAAGGAAAGATTTCAGTCAAGAGATAAAGTGTAGCAAAGCAAGCAAGAATTTATTGTCTGCAGCAAAAACACATTCAGGACAAGGAAGGGCAAGAAGCAGCACCAGAGGAGCCTCTGCTGGGCTGCTCTGGCTCCCTGGGAAGTCAGAGAAAGGGGGGCCTTGGAGACAGGGTCAGGGGCTTAGTCTAGGACGAGCTGCCGCTGCCCACTGCTCCCCTGGCTGTAAGTCTTATAGGTCCTCTCACACCTGAGGGGGAAGGTAAAGATGTGGGTGTGGTATTTCTCTCTCTTGAATCTTAGGGGAGGTCTTAATAGAATGTTCATCAGCTTTCCAAGTGTGCTCTTTCAGGGTCATGGTCTCCACTGACTGGTCGGTGCCAGTAGTCAGTGCAGCCGGTCCTGAGGCAGCCGTGGCCTCACTTGTGTGGTTTTGCTGCTTTACTGGGCCTGGAGCTGAAATACAGCTGAGGCCTGGGTGTTTCCTTAGGGAGGGAAGGTCAGGGTCTATCCCACATGACTAGTGACATGCGAGGGGAGGAAAGGTTACCCTGGGGGCAAGGTCCTTGTTTTCCCAATTTTGCTCCTTGCTAGGCGCCCAGGGCTTTTTGCCCTGGTGACCTTCTGTACCTGGCCCAAAGTCCTTGCTCTGCTCATATCTGTCTAACTGCCTATTATAATACTAGTAGCCCTGCACACAAATCTGTGCGCCAGTAGGTCGTTGTGGCCCTGTAGCTCCCCCCACACCTTGCTGCCCTGCCCCCTCCTGTAGCTCCCCCCCACCATAGCTTGCTGCCCTGCCCGCTCCTGTAGACCGCCCCCCCCCACCCCCCGCCATAGCTTGCTGCCCTGCCCCCTCCTGTAGCTCTCCGAAGCCCGCTTGTACCTCACTGGCCCAACCTCCAGCTGATCAGTGATCTATCTGGTCTGTGATGTGCTTGGTCATTACGCCTCAGGGCATAATGGCTAATTAGCATATTCCTCTCTTATTATATAGGATGGCCTTTTCAGAGTTAGTCAAAACTATTACATTTACCCTAACAAATAAATAAAGTCACAAAGAAAGAAAATCTGATTTTTACCCAGAAGTAGATTAGTCTTCTGTGATGACATCTTATAAAGATCCTCTAATAAGGATCTGCTAATAATAACTGCGAAAATATCTTCACTCCTTGCAATCTTATGCCACGTCACTGATCTCTTTATCTTTCAAACTTGGGGAGCTCACAGGGAAACCATCCTAGGAGAGGAGAATAGACTAAGAAACCCCCCATCAACAAAGGTCCCCTGAGGATTCGGTTCTGAAGCCCTAGTTCTGTTAAATCCCTGCGATGGCACATGTGTGCTGTGCTGCCCATCCTCCTGTGGGAGGAGCAGAGCTGTCCCACAAGCCAGAAGAATCTATGGAGCGGTTCAAAAATAGCACAGCTCAGCAGGGCATCCCTGGAGCAGTTGTTTTCCTCTGGGGGAGACAAATTTCTATCGGAAAGGAAGAGCTGAGGGAGGACAACAGGTGGCCACGCTCATTGCAACCTGAGAAGAAAGTGTTGACAACTCAGTTTGGTGAGTGGGTTGTGAGAAACAGTCATGTGGAGCTCCCTGTGAGACAGCCAGGAGGTGACAGCACAGGAAAACACCTTGTGAAAGGGAGCAAAAGAGTGATATGCCGGAGTGCTTCAGGACCCAGATTCAGCAAGCAGTCACAACGCTGAATGTGAAAAGTGATTTCACAGATTTAATTCAAGCTTGAAAACTCAGAGCGTTCTCACAAGAGCAGCACAGCTGAAGTGATATACGCACGAAGCATGAAAAGCAGGGTTCTAGTTTTATTTATTTCTACTCCACCCATTTCTGGAAAGAGCTCCCATTTGCCCTGGAACACATGACCTGTGTTGTCTCCCCAGCAGTCTTCCACTGGAAGAGGGTCCAGCCCACTCACCTGAGCCCCTCGGTCGTTGACCAGTTCCACAGACCATCTCCCTTCATACTGAATCCACACAAATATCCCTCCATCTGCGTCACACGTGGCCAGCTTCTGGTATGGCTCATTCCACCTTACCAGCACAACCTAGAAAACAACCAAGATGATATTTACCACAAGGAATGACCCAGTGGGCCAGGATTACGCCTACAAAGAGATCAAACTTCAAAACTAAGCAGAATGCATGGTCCAAGGAAAAGACTGGGGAGGATGTGGGGATTAGTGGAGGGGACAGGCCACAGTCCACACACGGCAGTCATAGGGAACCAGACCCACATAAGGGCTTCCTGAGAAACAGCAGGCACTTGAGCAAATGATAAAGTACAGCATGGAAATACCCACTGGTGTAAAAACAGAGGGCCTGGAGGATCTCTCACCTGACAGTACTGTATGATGGGAAAACAATTTTCACAGAATATATTGTGTATGTGAATCAGAGTATTATTTTTTAGTGCAGTAAGAGGCATGGATGAGACCTATTTAATTTCATTTTCCTCCCAATGTGAAATTCTCCATATATTTTCTAGATTTTTATTTTCAAATAGTTCAGCATCTAAACATGGCCAATTTGGTAATGGCTTTCATCTTTCTCAGCTTTCACTCCATCTAAAAGGCAGACCCTCTGGGAGGTGGTCTGTGGAATTAGGTGAATGCTTGAGGGCAGCCCTCATAGAGTCCAGTGAAACCTCTAAGGACACAGGGCTATGAAGTGATCCCGGGAGCCCAGGAGCCACAAAACGACTCCCCACTTTCACTGTGTGGATGCTCCCTGAGTGTCACCTGACTGGCCCATGTTGGTGACCATGCCGAATTAAGTCAATCGGTCAGACATTCAGCTCATACTTAAGGTTCCTGCTGTGTGACGCTGTAACCAATACGAAGCTGGAGAAGACCAGGCCCCGCTCTTGGGAAAAGTCCAGCTGGGAGCCAGAACACCCACAAATATGTGACTATATACTGAGGTGTGTCTGTCAAACCAGGACTATCACTAACTGGCAAGAGCACGCCTGATGTCCATAAGAAAGCTTTGGATCCCGTCTCCTCCCAGGGCTTTGTGCCTAATAAACGAACCACCCTCATGAACAAGTGGCCCCTGTGTAAATGGTCTCCAAATTCTAATGTGTACAGTTGACCCTTCCTAAGGGCACTGACCCCACTCACATAAAAAAAATCCACCTACACCTTTTAATTCCCCCAAAACTTAACTACAGCTATCCATCAGCTTCTATGAGGGACTGGTTCCAGGACTGTTATAAATACCAAAATCCGAGGATGCTCAGATAAAACAGCATAGATCAATGCGTGCAATTGGCCATCTGCGCCTGCAGTTGGTGGATGCAAAACCTGCGGACAGAGGGCTGACTACATATTTATTGAAAAACAGCCACATATAAGTGGACCCATGCAGTTCAAACCCATGGTGTTTGAGGGTCAACTGTACAATGACAGATTGTCAAGGACAATCTGTGTCCAAAACACAGACCAATGCAGAAGCCCAGTCACTTCTCCAAGTTGTACCATGGGCACACCTGATTTTATTCAAGGCACCAGAGAGCTATAAGCGGCCCCCATAACTAATGGCATTAGCATTAGTTATAAAATTCATTTAAAAAAGATGCATAATAAAATCCTCAAATTTTCCAAGAGGAAATTCTTACCCACTCAAAATGTAAGGATGCTGTTGCTTTAAAAAACAAAACAAAACAAAACAAAAAAATTCTGGCCCAGCCAACGTGGCTCAGTGGTTGACTGTCAACCTATGAACCAGGAGGTCACAGTTCAATTTCCAGTCAGGGCACATGCCCGGTTGCAGGCTCCATCCCCAGCGTGAGACTTTCAGGAGGCAGGCGATCAATGATTCTCTCTCATCATTGATGTTTCTATCTCTCTTTCCCTCTCCCTTCCTCTCTGAAATCAATAAAAATATACATATTTTAAAAAATTCAAAAATCAAAGAGAGCTGTGAGGTTGCAATTTCCAGACATGGCAATCACTAGTCAAATCTAACTTAGCTGATGGTTCCCACGCCAAAGGCAACTTCCAAGGATGCAGACACCGACAGCTCCCAGCAGCCCCAGTCAGCCACCCCTCTGCTGAGCGCCTGCCACACTCTGGTCCCAGCTCTGCATGTGCAGCGCTCACACCACCCGCTGTATGAGTGGTAACTCTCACTGCATAGATGCCCTCCCTACTGAGCTGTGCTGCCTGAGGAAAGGGACAGAATCCTGATCATCTTGGAATACTGACACACAGTAATTTTGAATATATTGTGCCAAAGAGTAATATATAATTAGAAGTTATGATCCTTATTCGGTTATATCTTTGAACTATAAAAGGTTATTGAAAGCTATTTCTAGCAGGTTATTTTCAACTCCCAAAGGCATTTTAACAACAGCCAACACTGCCTGCCTGCCTGCCTGCCTATTACAAACTGTTGGGTGCTAAGCCATCTTTGTCCTTGTCGAGTTCAGTTCAGTAAATGGACACAATCTAGTGCTCTATCTGCAATAGAGAGCTGTGAACATGCACAGGAGGGCCCTCGACACAGGTGGATGGGGGGCAACAAATCCAGGTTCATTTATTTAATTCTAGTTTTTTTAATTCTCTATTTAAAGTACTGATCTAATTTTTTAAAAACAGTAAAACCAAAACAGCAACAAAAGTCTTTAAATGCACTGGATGTGTCATAAAATTTAGAATTCCCAAATGGTCCATAAAAGCCAACTTTATAAAGTTCTTTCAGGCCCAGTGATGCTTTGGCCTGAGCCTTGCAATCCACGAAAGTGCATGTTGCTACTATGTGGTTTCTAAAGCCACAGGCTCGCTTTTAAGCCCACAATCACTGACAGCCTCCAGAATGGCTGCCCCAGGACAGAATATGACCAGTAACATGATATTCATTGCTGACCATGAGTAAGTTAACATGTGAACTATAAAAGGTTACTGAAAGCTATTCATGACCTTCCTTATGAAATAGTATCTGATGACAAGGTGTCATATTTGAGAGCATAAAGGCTAATCACATTCTCTATACTTTTGCCTTTTTGCTTTAACATCCAGGTATGGTTGCATATTTGGTTCACATCAGTAATCAAACTCTTCTTTATGAAAACAGCCAGCACGGTCACAGCATGACACAAACACTAAAGAGGAAAGGTAAGATATGTTTTAAAGTCATTTCTAACTTCACAGATTCCTTGGTCTGATGAGAACACAGTGGTAGCTGTAAGATCAACAGCAAGTTCACAGGCTCCCGCGCACCCTTTTCCAATTCCTGACCAGCTGAGATGCAGCTATAAATGGAAACGTAGTCCCCCCACACATACTTCTTTGCTGTGAGTTCTAACCAATAAAACGGAGTAAGTGGATAGCTCCCCTAAATTAGGGAAAGAAATCTTTCCAACGATTCTGGGTTTAAAAATAAAGTAAAACTGCTAATGTTTCCCTGGATTCATATTCTCATTTCCTCTCTCGTCTGGTCTACAGTTCGTCTTATCTCCCAGAAGTTTATTTCCTGTTCTCCGAATCCTTCCAGTCTATTTGGCAACATCAAGACATACCAGAGTGTTGAGGAATTACCAAGCAGCAAGCCAGCTGGGTTCTCAGTCGCCCAAATTATGCGGCAGAATGCAGGGTGCCCGGGTATTCTAAGGCAGAACTTTCCTTCCCTTTTAAAGGAAAACGGGGCTCAGGGTAACTCTGGGCACAGAAGAACCTCAGTGTGCAGGGTGTTAGCTGAAGTGCACGATCTTCTACTAAAAAGGCAGATGAGAAGCTAAGCTTTGACCTCGGGCTTTGATTATTCAGAAGCTGCCAGCCTGCTACCCTCTCTAGTGCAAGCTGTTCTAGCATGCTATAGGTATTGTTACCAATAAGTATTTATCAAGGACTATTAAAAGTAGAGAAACCTGTACTAAAAATATAGGGCAGGGCAGCTGAAAGTCTATCTGGGCTGTGATCCAATGCCATAAATAAGTCACTTCACTTCCGACACCTAGAACCATTTTTAGAAAACACTGTCAGTTAACCCAACTCAAGGATAGTCATCTTCTCAAGCAAGAACCCTTCAAATGGTGTTGATAAATATGAATATCATTTATATTTTATAGAAATATATGGGATACCACCTCAGTGAACAACTAGTATCCTCAATAGTCATAAATATTTTCCTCAACTTGAAGAGAATGTAATTCGAATGAATGCTAAATACAAATAGTTCAAGTAGTGAATCCCTGTAAGTGGTTATTAGCACTTAGTTGTTCTTATTCTGTGATTTATTAAGTAAAATAGCAATAAATGCAATTGTGTAAGAAAAACATGATGAGTACCAATTTAATTTTAGATATATTTAGTATTAAACAAAGAGCCAATAGCATTTTTAAAAAGACTGGAAGAAATTCAGTGTGAACAGTGGTTTCCGGACTCGTGCCCACGGCAGGAACAGGAAGGTCTGTGAAATGGTGTGGCTGCGGGCAATGGCTGGTCTGCTCAGCGCCCCTCTCCGGGTCTGCCAGGGATGGGGAACAGCAGCGCATCTCTCTCGGGCCTAGAGTCTAGGCTGTGAGGAGTATGAGAAACGACCTCAGAACAGTGCCAGCAAACGTTCAATCAGTGAGAGCTCTGTACTATTTATTTGTGAGCTACACGTCCAGAATATAAATCCAATTCAGCACAATATTCACATCTATGGTTTCCTCTTCTGATAAATGGTTTGAAAGGTGGTCCCTTTTTCTAGGCACACCTCCTGTCACATGCACTCCCCACCCAGCTCTGAACCTTAAAAATCAACATCCCCACACATTTCCTGCCACCCTTGGCCCAGAACACCCCTCTGGCCCTTGGCACCGGGTGGTAAAGACTTCCTCGATGGTCCGGCCACTCACTCTTGCTATTCCCATGGCACCAATAGTTGGCATATGACTTCCTTCATCTGTTCCTCACCAGCCCGAGAACTTCTTTGCTTTTGTGTTCTTGAGGCCCCAGCACTATGCCAGGCACAGTAGGCATGCCACAAATATCTCTAAATTCAACTATTCCTGAAGGACGATTAAGCATATTTCTGTAGAATTTTATATTGTTAGAATTGGTTCAAATGAGTTATATTGGGGGGGGGGGGTAGTTTTATTGGGACAAAAGTCACACATAATTCACTCATTAAAATGTACAACTCAGCCCTGGCCAGTGTGACTTGGTTGGTTGGAGCATTGTCCCATACACCAAAAGGTTGCGGGTTCGATCCCCAGTTGGGATACATGCAGGAGGCAACTGATGTTTCTCTCTTGCTCCCCATTCTTCTCTCTAAAATAAATTTAAAAATTTACAATTCAATGCTTTTTAGTATACCATTTACATACATAGAGTAAGAGTTCTGCAATCATCACATTAACTTTAAAATCAACCCCACCCCAATATTCCCTCCAAGCTGAGGCAAGCACTAAGCTTTCTGTCTACGGACTTGCCTATTCTGGACATTTCACAGAGATGAAATCATACAGTATGTGGCCTTTTGTGCCTGGGTTCTTTTACTCAGTGTAATGTTTTCAAGGCATATCCATAGTATAGCATAGACCAGTATTTCCCCCCTTATGTGCCAAACAATATTCCACTGTTTGGATATGCCACGTTTTGTTTATTGTCTATTATGAATAATACTGCTATGAATATGAACATGTTTTCATTTTCTTGGTTGTATGTGTAGAAGTGGAGTTGCTGGGTCATATGGTAACCCCATGTTTAACTTTTTTATTTTTTTTTATTTTTTTATTTTTTTAAATATATTTTATTGATTTTTTACAGAGAGGAAGGGAGAGAGATAGAGAGTTAGAAACATCGATGAGAGAGAAACATCGACCAGCCGCCTCCTGCACATCCCTTACTGGGGACGTGCCCGCAACCCAGGTACATGCCCTTGACCGGAATCGAACCTGGGATCCTTCGGTCCGCAGGCCGACGCTCCATCCACTGAGCCAAACCAGTTTCGGCCCATGTTTAACTTTTAAAGGAACTGCCAGATTGTTTTCCAAAGTGGCTATACCAACTTACATTTGCAACAACAATGTACGAAGGTTCCAACTTCTCCACATTCTCAACACTTGCTATTTTTTTTACTGTAGCCATCCTAGTGGGTGTGAAGTGACTCTGACTTGCACTTTCCTGATGGCTACTGGTGCTGGGCACTTTTCAAGTGCTTTTGCACATTTGTACATCTTTTTTGGAGAAATGCCTATTCAGATCTTTTGCCCCTTTTTAATTGGGTTGTCTTTCTACTACTGTGCTAGAACCCTTAGTATTTTCTGTGCCTGGCACAGCCCTACCCCAAGGGCAAGTTCAGTTGTTGTTTCAACTTGTCAAAGTGGAAAAAAAAAGAGCACATAGATGAGGTCACAGATTATTTTTTTTCTTTTATTCAACTGGCAGCTAGTATTGACCATGGTTACTGTTTCAAAATTATTTGTACCACAAAAATTGAGGTAAGTAAAGAATATCTGAGAAAACAGGAATGAAGATGGTGTATTCTGTACAGAAAAATCAAAGTCATGTGAAAATTAACTAAACTTTCTTTCACTTCCAAGTTAAAGGGGGGAGGGGAGATGTTGGCATTTTAAAAATTATTGCTGGGTTATCCATGATACCTTAAAAACACTGTACATATGGTTGCATTTCAGTTTTTTAAGGACATGCTTATTAGGAAGATAATACCATATGGAAGGGATGAATCATCTATACGAGGTCAACTCACAACTAGATTTTAGGTGATATTCGTGCTTCTGAAGCTCAAAGCAGCTAAAGAATCGTGTTAACTTGTCCTTATAATATTCATGGGAACCTTCTTAACTTCCTCATCAGCCAGGGAGCGTTTCTGCTAGAAGACGGCATACACCAAAGTTTCATCTAACACCTTTCCATGATTTATCTGTAGAGCTACCACTAAGATTGGACTCCTAAGAAGTAGTCCAGAATACCACACTGCTTTTGAGAGATTAATTTCAACCACACTGGGAAACAGACTGAGACACTTTTACAAAAACTACATGGTCACTCAGAATTATAAAGAAGTTGTATACATCCAAAAAAATGAAACAAAAGAACAGAGTGAGGGGATGTAGTCTCCACCTACAAAGATGGTGCCAATGTACAGGAGTCAGAAGACAAGCACGTGAAATGAAATGATGAGAAGGCCCAGCTCAGGGAAGCTGCGGCTGAGGATGAGTCTCTAAGGTGAGGAGAGCTATCTGCCGAATGCTGGGAAGGCCTGGCCCCGCCCTCCACCCAGGGCTTCCCTTCACATGGGGCCCTGAGCGCCTCCAAATGCAAGAGGCCCAGCACAGCTCCGTCTTTGTCACACACACTGTCTAACATTTACTTTTTACTTCTTAGGTTGTGGGACACTTTATACTTAGGACCCAGAACATGTTCAACAGACAAAAGTAAGTAGTGCAGGCACACACATTCGCTATGTTTTATGCAGTACTTGTTCGTTTCCAGGGCAAACTGGTCAACGTGTGACTACCTGTGGGTTTTCCTAATCAAGGGGCCTGTCTTATTGAGACTTTACTTTCTGCTTGCTTGGGTACACCGCCACATTGTCCCATCAATGGTTCTGTGTTAGGAAGTGAATAGTCATCATTCTTTTGAAGTTATACAATACACAGAAATACCCAAAATAAATACAAACTCTGAGAGCAAAAAAACCCAGTTGTGTTTCTTATCAAATTCAATTATGATTCTTTCATACTTTAAAAGGCCAGAAATGAAATTCTGCATTAGCACAATTATTATCAGGATGACTTAAGCATTTATTTTTTTAAATATATTTTGATTGATTTCAGAGAGGAAAGGAGAGGGAGAGAGAGGTGGAAACATCAATGATGAAAGAGAATCATTGATTGGCTGCCTCTTGCACACCCCCCACCGGGGATCGAGCCCGCAACCCAGGCATGTGCCCTTGACCGGAATTGAGCCTTCAGTCCACAGGCCGACACTCTATCCACTGAGCCAAACCAGCTAGGACTTAAGCATTTCTAATAACACAATTATTTACTAAAGTACTGGGTTGGCTGGACTACACATTTAACAGGCAAATGACACCGGGCAGCACCCTAATTAAAATGAAGCCACGGTACTTCTTAAATTTATTGAGCATTTATCCTACGCCAGACACCATGCTGGAGCCAGAGGGACAGTTAAGTATGGTACTTGCCTTGCCATCCAGAAGGGCTGGGGGGCGGAGGGATGGAATAGGCAGGTTAAGTAATTACACAAGAATGAGCTCAGCTTGACGCGAGGAATGCAAGCAGAGCCGCTGGAGCAGCTCAGAAACAGTGTGAGGAGGCTTCCTGAGTCACAAGTCTCTGCAAGAAAGGAATTTTCACATGTCCCCACACACCACAGCCAGGGGCTTCAGCACTACCTGCTAGCACACTCATTATCTAGATCCCTTCAACAGGCAAGCAACTTCTATTCTGCCCAGCATTCCCTTTTAGAGTGAAAATTGGGGTGAGCTTATTAACAGCTGCCAGGAAAATTATAATTACTCATTCCCTAGCATGTGTAACACTCAGGATTCCCTCTTCAAAATATTTAAAGAGTTTTAACTTCCTGTGTACAGTTGATCTTTAACAACACAAGGGTTAGGGGTCCCCAGCCCCGACACAACTGAAAATCCTCATGTAACTTTTTAAAAAATATATATTTTTATTGATTTCAGAGAGATAGGGAGAGGGAGAGAGATTTGAAACATCAATGGTGAGAATCATTGATTGGCTGCCTCCTGCACGCCCCACACTGGGGATTGAGCCCGCAACCTGAGCATGCGCCCTTGACCGGAATCGAACCCGGGACCCTTCAGTCCACAGGCCAATGTTCTATCCACTGAGCCAAACTGACTAGAGCCCTCATATAACTTTTGACTGTCCAAAATCTTAACTATTAATAGCCTACTGTTGACTGGAAGCCTTACTGATAACATAAAAGTTGATTAACATATTCTTTATGCTCATATATATCATATACTGTGATAAGCTAAAGAAAAGGAAATGTTAAGGAAATCATAAGGAAGAGAAAATACACTTGCAGTGTTTCTTGAACAAATCTGTGTGTAAGTGGACACCTGCAGTTCAAACCTGTGGTCAAGGGTCAACTGTCTATGTGTTCCTGAAGTACCACTTAACATTGGCTCTCAGCCAGTAACCTGAATTACCTGATATATATATATATATATATTTTTTAAATATATTTTATTGATTTTTTACAGAGAGGAAGGGAGAGGGATAGAGAGTCAGAAACATCGATGAGAGAGAAACATCGATCAGCTGCCTCCCGCACACTCCCCACTGGGGATGTGCCCGCAACCAAGGTACATGCCCTTGACCGGAATCGAACCTGGGACCTTTCAGTCCGCAGGCCTACGCTCTATCCACTGAGCCAAACCAGTTAGGGCACTTGAGATATATTTTGAACTTTTTTATAACCTATATTCAATTTTAACAACTATTTGCATTTAATTTATGTCACTATTTATTAAAATTCGACTTTCCCCCATTTTGCTGAAGAATCCATCATCATGTACATCATCTGCATCCTGCTGACAGATGCATACATAACATTCTTTTTGAAGGGAATCAGCAAAGGCAGCTTGGCTGGTCAAAAAATCCAGCAACCTCTAAACTGTAAAAACAAGAGTCAATTCTACTCCATCGTAAGTACTGTTAATAACAAAAATGAGACACATGGCCAGGTGAGTGTCACAGCCAGCCTGAGCCTCAGTTTCCTCGTCTGTAAAACAGGGGACCAGCACCTAACTGACAGGACTACTGTCAAGAGAAAATTTGCTAAAGGTAATAATAACCATTCATTCTGAAGTTACTCCTGCTGGGTTCTTCACACATATCATCTCATTAGTCCTCATGCAAAGCCTCTATGGGATAACTAGGACCGTCCCATTGTAAAGATAGGCAACTGCAGCTTAGAGCTGTTCATCGATTTGTCCCAAATCTCTCAGCAAGTGGGACAGAGCCAGGAATGACCCTAGTTGGTTAGGCCCCCATCTTATACCATACGTGAAATCTAATTCAAAATAAATCAAAGACTTAAATGTAAAACCTAAAACTATAAAACTCCTACAACAGAACGTAGGCAAGTAAAGCTCTTTGACATTGGTCTTGGCAGTGGTTTTTTTCTTTTTTTTAATCTTACTCCAAAAGTAAAGGCAACAAGAGAAAAATAAACAAGTGGAACTACATCAAACTAAAAAGCTTCTACACAGCAAAAAAAGAAACCATCAACAAAATGAAAAGACAACCGACTGAATGTGTATATAGAAAAGCAGTCTGCAAGGAGCTACCCCAGCCCTGCCCAGCTTGACTCAGTGGATAGAGCATCAGCCTGCGGATTGAAGGGTCCCAGGTTCAATTCCTGCCAAGGGCACATGCCTGGGCTGCAGGCTTGATCCCCAGTGTGGGGCGTGCAGGAGGCAGCCAATCAATGATTCTCTCTCATCATTGATGTTTCTATCTCTCTCTCCTCCTTTCCTCTCTGAAATCAATAAAGAAATATATATTTTTTTTAAAAAGGAGCTACCCCAATGTAAATAATGGTTATACCTCTAGGAGATGGGAATACAAAAGATTTTTATATTCTTCCTGTTGTAATTTTTTACAAAATAAATATATTATTTATATAATTCATACACATAAGGTTACATAAAAATTAGAAAAGACATTAAATTTAGCCTTTCAGTATATTTTCAAAGGATTTATGCATCACAATAAATTCCTTTTGTATGTTACCTCTTCGAGTCTTCCTTTTAAAAATATTGCACCTGATGTAAACAAAGTAAAAGTTGGTTAACCCAGTATTTACTTGATTTGTAAAAACGAACCTGTCTCAAAGGCATGCAAAGTTAAGCTTTCTGTAAATGTTTCTTAATCATCTGAGTTGCCTAAAAAAAGATGATTCTTGTCAAGAACAAGCAAGTGATGCATTCAGTGTGAGAGCAAAAAGGTTAGAGAGAACCAGGGCTCTGCTATTCACATAACAGACATGACAGGATGGGCTGGAGGATCACTGGGGCCAATACTCTGCTTGACTCTCTAACAGTATTACGTGCACTTTCTCATTTCACTCAGGATTAGTCTACTAGTAAGAAGTATTATCCCTACTTTTAGCAAGGAGAAAGCAGAGGCACAGGCAGATTTCATAATTTGCCCAAGTCTCATAGCTACAGTGGCCAGAGCCACAATGAGAAGTTGGCAATAGAGTCAAGAGCCAGCTCTGTGTACCTTACCCACATCACATTCCAGATCAACTCCAAGAGGACTGAGTAAAGTATAGAAATATCAAACACAGCACATCAGCATAAAACAGAACTGCACAGGTATAACATCTTTGAAAACTAACAATTTTCTAAGCAATGAGGCAATAGAAAAAAATCAAAGAACAGCAGACTCAACTACAGAAACACATGCCTGCTGCTGTTAACACCTGTTTCTCTGTGCCCAGCACACTTGGTTTCCACGAAGGAGGGAGCTACTACTCATCCACACCCTGTGCTCATGCCAGCACTGCTCGCGACTGTGCCTCCTGGCCAGCGGGCTGCGGAAAGAACCATGGCTCAGGCTGGCCAACCAGGCCTTCCACACGCTGCTGACAGTGACTGCTCCTAGGGGAACTTGGTATGTCAGCCCTTAGGGACAGAAGGTCCACTTTTCGCCTGGCACTATGAGTTGTTGGGATGATGGGAGCCCTGGAGCTACCAAAAACCACCTACAGAGGAAACAGCTGACAAGACAACAGTCAACACATGAAGAAAGAGGAGCTGAAGACACCCTCTAAGGGTGTGGACTGAAATGTGCCCAAAGCCGGACCAACTCATAGCATTTCAGTTACAGGAGGCAATAAATCCCCTATTTTTGGTTATGCAACTTGAATCCAAAAAGAGATATAACACTAACGGAAATGGCTGAGTCAGTTAACGTAAGAGGTCAGAACAAACGAGGGAAAATGTGTCTATCAAATGTAACAAAGAATTAAGAGAAAATGCTAAATAAATAAGGGAAAATGCTCAGTTTCCCTAGTGAACAAAGAACTACACCTTTCAACAAATAGGAACACTGGCAGCATAGAATGGGGGATGGCTTACCCACATCCAATCCCGACTGGCTCCCGCTTGTCAACCTCTGGCCAACCTCTGCTGAATTCCAAGCCCCGCCCTGCTCCCTTGTCGTCAGGATTGGCCACATGACATAGTTCTGGCCAATGAGTTGTGAGCAGAAATCTGCCAAGGCCATCAATCTGATGTACTGGAGCAAGCTGCAGCAGCCCCTTGTGACCAGGAGGAAAGGCCGAGACAACCACAGAGATGCTGCTGAGCTCGGGCTTCTGAAAAATGGCAGTAGCTGCTGACCTCTGGGCTCCCTATTACGTCATTCAAATTCCTATTTGTATGAGCAACAGTCAGGCACATGTTGTTACTTCATTCAACAGATATTTACTGAATGCCTGCCACGTTCCCGGCAATGTTCTAGGCTCTAGAAATACAGCGAGCAAAACAGAAAAGGTCTGCTTTGGTGGTGCTTCCTTAAACTGCAGAGGAAAGCAAACTAACCATTATAGATAACCCTAAATGTCTATTCATAAGCAAAACTAATAACAACAACAAAGGTCACTGTAAAATATAACATTCAGTGCTGGCAATGACATGACAAAACTGCTTCCCTCCAACACAACAGTGTGTATTGGAAAGCAAGCGGGCCACATGTATCAAAGTGGCCTAATTCATTCTCCTTCATCCAGGTATTCGAGTATTTTCTCCCAGATGTGGAAATACATTTGGAAGCCTTTGCCATTCAATATTTCTAGTCTATTTTAAATGTTACCTTAAGGAAAAACATTGTTGCCAAGAGAAAAATGCTTTAAAAAATATTGACCAAATTGCTAATGATTATTTGGCTTGAGTCACAGCTCCTTCACACCCTCTCCTATGGGCATGATGTGCTTTCCACATGCAATTATTAAAAGGCAACAGAATAACTGCTAATGACTGTGCTATACATAAGGGCTGTATGTTATTGAATTTTTAAAGATGTGTCTATTTTACTCCATTCCATAATAAAATACTTTGTTATGGTTTTTATTTTAAGTTTTACAAAAGCAAATACATAGCAATACTGTCAACCCCTACCTGTCCCCAAACATACACACATGGACACTATGCTAAGAAACTCTTACGTTAAAGTTGTGACCATACTGGTACTTATTTCAAATATTTCCATCTTGTTCCTATTTTTAAATAAACATAGTACCCAAAGTAAAATAAATGTGGTAGTTGAAATTCTGCACTCTTGAATTTTCAATTTCTGCAAAACCATTCCATAAATGGCTTTTTCTCTTCTCGACCATCTGACTTTTCAGCTCCTTGGTACACAGGCTGCAATCTTCTTCGTGTTCTGTTTGCTCCTTTCCCTCTGGGATTGGATGTTCCCATCTGGTGGGCAGAATAATGACTTTTCCTAATCTATGAAACTGTTGTGTAAACCCCACCCTGCAGATGGTCTCTGGAGACACCTCCAGTTACAAATGTATTTGATGAAACAGAGTATAAAGATTGAGAGTTAGGCCCAAGTTACCATGGGAGTCAACCTATGTTCAGATGAGGTATGAACACTTCTGCATAGTTAGCTTTAGGAAGAAGTCCACAGTGCAATACTTTAGCTATTTGTAGATACTACTGCCTTATTAGGAACACATTCCCATACTGTAGTACCTGACAAAACAAACTAGAATTCAGGTTGTTTTTTTAGTTGAAGATGCTAACAAATCAATAAAGACAAAATAACTTAAACATCGACCAGTACAAGGGGAATAATTAAATAAATAATGGTATATCCATTCATATGAATAACAATTTTTCTTTTATTGGTGTACTGACAAGAAAAAAAGTTCATATACAGTTTGTCTCTATAAAAGCAAGCTGCTATTCAGGTATACCACAATTCAATTCTGTTATATAAAAAGCGGTGTACATTTGTAAACATGTTATGTGTTTTGCCTGTTCTTGTGTGCACAAAAAAGTTCACAAAGAACACCAACTGTTATCAATGGCTGCTTCTCCAGATACTGCAGAGGGCATTTCATTTCACAGACTTCTTTATTTCTCACCATGTACATGAATGCCTTGTGGATCTAAACATATTTTATTACCATTAAAACAAACAAAAAAAAACTTACCTAGCCTACTTACTGGTTCATGTGCACAACAATTTTTATTCAACAGATCTGAACCTGGCTACCCTCTCCAACAGATACTCTACCCTTAAACCAAAAAGCTTTTCTGCACATGAGTTGGGAGGGGTACTGCTGGGCTCTGGCCATCTATTGGCCAAATCCATACTGAAAACAGACATCTTGTCAAAAGCACTGTTTGCCAACTCTAAAGAAAGAGGCATACCACATGATTAAAATGTCTTCTACAGAATTTTGCAATTATATTAATTAAAACCTAAGAAATAACTTGTATAATAAAATCCCCAAGTCTATTTCGATCTTCACATAAAACACATAGTTTTATGTATATAGGAAGTAAAAAAAAATAGTCCTCGTTTTTATCTCAGGGAAGAGTTGTCTTTTATTGATTTTAGTTGCAGGATTTAGTGAGAAAATAAAATCCTTTGCCTATTAAGTAAGATACTTTCAGCAAAAACGTACCTTAGCTGGCAAAATTATGAAATTGTTTATTTGGGCTTCATATATCTCTTTAAAGCTGGAACCCAGCAAACCACATCAGCTTAAGTTGAGACCTTTCTTTTCAAACCTCAAGTTAGGAATCAGAGATACTAAACACTGGACAGAGTGACCGAAGACATGTGTTCCCTACAACTGCCCCATGATGGGAAGTGTCACCTCTACTGTCACCAGAGAACATAGATAAACTGCCATCTAGTCTCGTCCAGTCTGTGCTATATCGCTTGCTCCTAGTAGGATTTCAATTATGATACTAATTAGACATAATTTACAGAGTTAATCTGCCTCAATGATTTTAAAAAGCTATATAAGAATTTTATAGGTGTTTTACCTATCCTGTGATGAGGGCTTTGTTTGATGCATTCGAAAATGAGTATATTTTTTTTCCTAAGCATTATATATGATAGATAAGACCAATTTCATTACCGGTCTTCTATATAAAGAAAATTTCAAGGCTAATTATTTGCTAGTTAAGCACAGAAATTACTAAGTCTTATGTTGTATAAATTAGACAGAATTTGGCAATTTGCTATAATAGCTAGAAAACAAGAAAGATGTAATTATAAATTTATATTTACTCTAGCTAAATCATTTTAGATACTTGAATCTCTTAAAGAAGCAATTCTCTCCAAGTAACTATGTTAACATGTACTAAATAAGACAGAACTGATTAAATACAGAATTCATTTGTTCAGGGAATGAGTTTAAGTTATTCACATGCACATTCATGAATATGAATTTAACTAGGAAAACTAAGTTCAATTTGCAAAGACTCAATAAAGGCAGGCCACTAAAAAAGATTTCAGTTGAATTAAGTGAAGGTGATACAACTGTCAGAAGTTAGAGGTAATAGTCTAGATAGAGACAGCGCACTTTGTTACCTTTCCTTTCCGAGAGGCTGGAGAGTCCTGCTCAAAATAAATGGTGTAACCATTAAGTTGTACATGAAAACTTTAAGTGAATTGTATGGTATATACTTACATCTCAGTAAATCGGTTTTTTTAAAAACAGAAACCAATGTGTATGCGTATGTGTTCATGTGTATGTGTAAGAAAGACAATCTGAACTCCCATGGGAACCTTTCTTGAGTAAAACATTGGCAGTGCTGTTTCATAGCAAGTAGCACATGCCTTGGACAATGGAAAAAAACATAATGACATCCATGTAGTGAACACATGGAAACATTACTTACTGGTTACACTGATACTCAGAAATTATGCCTTAAGTTACCGTAAAATATAAAAGGTGTCCATATACCATTTTTTAATGATTCACTATTTTAACCAGCTTTTCTCTCCTTTTTTGGATTAACCAACCTCCTGCCAGTTCCAATCCCTTAAAATAAGGACATCTATTATAGTATGCTGTGTTGGAGAACTTCATGAAGCTTTAAGATACATGTGACTGACATGTGGTCATTCAATATGCAGCCCATACAGTAGCTCTGATGTTCTACATGAAAAGTGGTCTTCAAATTTTGATTTGCATGTTGGTGTAATGCAGGGAACTTGCACTGAAAGCTTTGATTGACAGCTTTAAACACAGCTTGATGTTTATGATGCGGAGCATGATTCCCTCTCGGCTCCGGCCCCTCCAGGCTAGACCCACTCTCCCAATTGTACTGCATGAAGTTTCTTCCAGATTTTAGCCTCTGCTTTTGAACATTTTTCCATTGTGACTATTTTCTCCCCATCTTCCCCATTTATTTCAGTAATCACTTTGAGATGAGATAAACAGAAATAAACTAATTCTTTCCTAATTTTCAAAGCTTTAAAAACAGCTAACGTTGTGTGCTAGATACAATTCTAAGCAATTTTTAGGCATTAAGTCATTCAGCCCTTTCATAACCCTATGAAACAGCAACTATTATTGTCCTGATTTTGCAAATAAGAATATACAAAACAAGGGAGAACCAAGATGTATATGTAAAAACCTGGATGAAGGGAGAATAAAAATCAACATTGAATACGGAACTTTGTGTACCAAACACTATACTAAATGACACATGTAATGTGTAATTGTATAATGCATATTTATATATTGTGTGCATATATACTATATGCACATATTAGTTTAATCCTCGCAACTTCTTGAGGCAGGTGATATCACCATGTCACTGAAGAGTCTGAGGTTCAAAGAGCAGATTGCTCAAGGTGACATATTTACTAAGCTAAAAAGAGAATTTAAAGCCAGAGTCTGCTGACTCCAGAATCGATGCTCCTCTGACATAATGCATTTCTTGTTTTGACCAAAACCACCCCGTGTGGGCTATTGTCTATGGTACAAGCCAATTTAAGGGGCACCTAGCTGGAAGCCCTGACTGCAGAGACGTGATACATAACAGTAGCCAGGTGCAATAGAAAGTCAGTAAGAACATCTGAGAATGTTTTAGCTGTAATGAGCTGTCATTATACAGTAAACCCCTGATATTTTTACCAGGATGATCATTTTAGTGGGGGTGGAGGAAGGCCAGTAGGTGACCGTGCACTGTTTCCATTTTCTTGGCAATTACTGAGTGGTTTACTCAGACAGAACCTACATTCACAATAGCAATCCACTGAGGTAGGTGAGGGCAACCACTTTCCAGATGAAAGTATTGTTTATTTATTTTAGTCAACCAACTCTTAACCCAATTAAAAGCCTGATTTTGGGGCTGGGTACTGAAAGATAATTAATCTGGAATTAACTTCAGAATTTCTGAAGCTATCTCTGCAAAGTTTTTGAATTTGCAGATTGCTTGATTTTGCAGTCCCTTCATGTTACAGACTCTCCGAACACTTATGAGATGAGCCCTTGACTATGTTCTGAACCTACAAGTCTCATGGTCCCATAGGCACAGGATGTCTTGCTCCCAGAATCCATCAGCCACAACCAACAAGGACACGTTCAGGTCTGATGCCTCATGTGGATGTGGAGTCCACTACTCATCCTAGTTGGGGGTGAAAATGTAGCCTCATCCCAATTTAGACAGCTGGCTAATAACTTGCCAAACAAATTGAGATGCTTGGCCTAAAGGAAGGGTCAACCACTGCAACTAGTAAGAAGATATAAAAGTAATTACAAAACAAGCATGTAGTTCTTATGCTAAAAGTCAAATTTTCAAAATTAAATTACTTCATCATAACATGTGCTACATTCAGGAAATAAAAGAATTGGCTTCATATGCTAGAAAAAAAGTTGTGTTCAGAATATTTGAGATGATATATTTTAAAGAAACAGGGTTCCACTGTAATTCAGAAGCCTAAGACAGAGCTCACAGAACTTCACCGAAGTCTCCCAGCATCCTACCCACCAGACTTAGCAGGCACTGCTGGACCTCCCTCCGCTAGCCACAGGCTTATGACAGCGTTGGTTCTGCAGTAGGAATCACCCATGTATTCCCTGCCAAACCCAGCCACTTCCTTTACTCTTATTTTCTTCCAAGCCACATTCCACTCCTAGGAGACAGTCAGCCCCTTGAACTTTTTAAAAGGGGTTTTTACCAGGTATGCCCATCTAATCACCTCTGCTGAAAGTCATCATTTAAGCCTGAAGATGAAATACAAATTCCCTTTGATGGTCCAGTTACCACACCACTCCCCCATTAAATCCGTGTGCCACGCGTCCTGAGAAGTGTTCCCAGGTTTTCACTCAGTCTCCACCTGCCCACTCAAAGGGACCTGACTGCGCTCTCCAGCAGGGCCTGGAGCCTTCCAAGTACAGCTCAAAGCATAGCTCCCAGTCACTGTGGACTCACCTGTCAACCCCATCCTGGGTGTCACAACATCCAGGGTGTTATCCGTCCATCCTGTAATCCTAATGGTACATTTCTATTCACCGTTATAAGGTTCACATCCAGATTAGTTATCCATCACCTTGAAAACAGGCACTATTCCAGCCTAAATGATGTAAATCTGCACTTTGATAACAGTAGCTAAAATATGTATAAAATTGTTATGTGTGCCACTTCTACTTCATTCATTCCATTACAGTCCTCACAACAGTACTATAAAAAAAAGTAGGTATAGCCATTCCTATGTTACAGGAAGGGAAACAGAATGGAAGATTTCACAGAATTCACAAAGTAATGTCTTCACGTCATTGACACCTATCCAATATGTACACTGAGCAGTGGTCTTATTGTAAGTGAGAGTAAGTTGACAGGGAGCAGAAGTCACCAAACTTGGTGACTGAAGTCACCAAACTTGGGTTTGAGTCTAGGTTCTACATCTTAATGACCATGGAACTTTGAGGAGGGTGCTGAGCAGAATGAATGGTCCAGGACAAGATGGGTTGAATTTTGTCCTAGATTCAACACAATCTGCCAAATTGCTCCAGCAAATGCTTCTCATGACCCCACTGGTGGCTAAACCTGACTTCTCATTCCATTTTTGGCACTCTCCCTCTTTGCCTCTCAAGATTTTTTTGACTTCTCAAGATTAATGGTATTTACTATGGTATTCGACTCACTTATGTGAAAAAAACATTGCTGTAAGTAACAGTGCAACCCTTGATGTGATAAAATCTCAACTTCTCAAATAAATGCCAGAGTTACACAAAGTGACTGTCAATGACGGAAGAGCCACATTCATCCAGGTTTACTAATGGCGTATCCTGTACCACATTATTGAAAGGATCTCATTTCATCCTGACTGAGGCCGGTGAGGTAGAGCTTATCTATTGATCATCATCATTTCAGACATGAGAACCTGGCTCTGAGATTTAAGGTAATGTCACCAAAAGGAAACTAATAAAGAATAGCAGGCCAAGAATTCAAGCTCTGGTTTGCTGGGACCCAAAGCCCCTTTTCGCTCACTCTGCTGCCTGGAGGAATATGGCAAATGGAGGAGAAAGAGCAGGAATTCCATCACGGGAGGCTGCAGTGATAGAAAGCTGGTTTTCCCATTCAACCAGGAAGGAAATCCCCATAACTTCATAGGGCACTGAACCTAGTTCCTTCTTAAGATCAGTAGGCACGAGGGACCCTGGACAGAGCCCAAAATTGAATAGATATATTCAGGTGTAGATAAATTTTCCTGGACCCCAGAGCAGCCAGCCAGTCAGGTGAATTCCCAGAAATCTGTTTCTTAAAGTTGTGCTCATGACAGTAATATAAGAGAGCACAATTCTGAAGATGTTCAAGCATCAAGCCACAACAGTATAACCTGCAGTTGCATGAAGAGCATTTCATAATTTGAGCTTTTTAAAAAAAATAAATGAAACTATACTATTATCATTATTGAAGAATAATATACTTGAATTGGTCTTGGTAGCAATTTACTTCTACAGCTCACAGCACAGAATTCATCCCACACAGCCAGTCACAAATCCAGTCATTCCAACCTCCACGTTCTTACATAACACCCACAACTCTAATGAACATCAAGTCCATAAAAAGAGAGAAAGGGGGGGGAAAAGCAGAGTCCTACATTTGGAGTATAAGTCCACAATCAATTATCCACAATCCTGAACTATAAAAATCTCTGAAAACCTAGTATTTTTCACCAACTGGTTTGACAAAAACTGAACTGATTTATGTGGCTACAAACTCGTCAGACCTTCCCATCCCACTTGGTGAGCTTTGCTGAAAGACTATGTTGGATGGCAGGTGTTGCCCAGCCCTTCAAGGAGCCTTCCATACTCTGTGGGTGTGTATCATATAACTTCTATAATCCAAAACACTCGAATTCAAGAGCACAGGTAAAATTATGGCACTACATTTGCTTTTTGGATGCATAGAGGACATTGGAATATCCCTCGCTCCCCCCTCCCCCCCCCCCCCCACAGAACTTTGAGAGTGAAAACTCATTGTCAAGTAAAAAAATGAAGTACGTATCTTCCTGCCTGCAGTCACTCCCCAAGTCACCAAGAATCAGAGCAAAATGTGCAGATGAGTCATAACATGCCACCTTCAGGAAGCCCTCTCCGACTGACCCCCGAAAGGCCCTCCACCTGGCATGTCCTGAGAGCCTTCCTCAGAGGACAAGCCTCATGGGCAAGCACAGCTGTCAGCTTTGTCTTTCTCTGGAGCCTGACACAGTGCCTGAGCTCTTATCAAACAGAAAGTCATCCGTGTAGCCCCAAGTTCTACTGAGTCATCCCAACTTCAGACAGACGACAACCCTTAATAAACTGCCCTGCCCTTCAGAGCAGCACTGAACGAAGCCGGGTCAGGTGCATTGCCGCCAGCATTCTGCTTTGCTTGAAAGGTGTGATACAGAGCTGAGAAAGCTATTTAAGGCATGGCTAAACATAGAGAGGCCATTTAAGGCCTGAGAAACATTTGTTTAGCATCATTGTTTCCGAACTTCATGATATCACCAAAGCAAAGGAGACAGTGGTTAGGTAAGCATAGCAAGGCTACAATTTTAAAGCGAGAAAAGACACCTGGCCCTGGCTGGGCAGCTCAGCTGGTTAGAGCATCATCCCAATACCCAATGCTGCAGGTTTGACCTCCGGTCAGGGACATACAAGAAGCAACCAATGAATGCATTAATAAGTGGAACAACAAAACAAAGTGTTGTGGGTTTTTTTCCCCTCTCTCTCTCCCTCCCTCCCCCACTCTTCCTTCCTCTCTTTCTCAAATCAATACATGAAAACAAACAAAAAAAACACCCTGATAAACTATATAAATACACCAAAAATATCCTTCATACGCAAGCTACTTTGAGAAAATGTTACATTTCAGACATGTTTTAAAACAAAAATATAAAGAGTCCTAGGAGGCAATGGTCATGAATAAATTCACTGCTGAAAAGCTGAAACCAGAAACTCTCCCGCAGTGAGAGCTGGCACAGTGTATTTCCTATGTTCGCATATTAGGGTTGTTGCAAAGGACAATGCACCTATAAACAACCTTGACTACTCTGAGGGTATTAAAAGTTAAACAGTGAACATCTGGAATTCTATGAAGAACCTAAGGAATAAACTGTGCCTAAGACAGGAGCAGGCTGAAAGCAGAACTCCTGGCCTTCTCCTCGGGCCCTTGTGACAACTCTGCTCTCTCACCTGGTGGAGCTCCCATAATAGAATCCAAAATTGGGGAGCTGATCCTAGAAGACTAAACAGTAGTTATCATCTTTGAATTTTAAAACTCTCCTTCCCTAATTTCTTTCCTTTTTTAGAAAAAATCAATGTTACCCACAAAATACCATTCATATTTGCAATACATCTACACTACCAATTCATTCCTGGAAAATGTCTGCTATTTACGTCTAATCAGCATTTGCATCTAAGCAGGCCTCTGTAGTGTTATGTTATTAATAGAAGCATAATGGCACTATTAAAGTAAGTCCAGAAACAGCCTATGCAATCAAGGTTCCCAAATAGCAGGATATGTCACACAGACATTCAGTTTCCTGGTTTGATGTATCTTATAAAACTGTGGTTCTCAACCTTCTGGCCCTTTAAATACAGTTCCTCATGTTGTGACCCAACCATAAAATTATTTTCGTTGCTACTTCATAACTGTAATGTTGCTACTGTTATGAATCGTCATGTAAATATCTGATATGCAGGATGGTCTTAGGCGACCCCTGTGAAAGGGTTGTTCGACCGCCAAAGGGGTCGCGACCCACAGGTTGAGAACCGCTGTTTATAAAAGAAATAAAGCCTTTCTCATGCTCATCTCTGACCTGCATTACCCTATTCTCATTTAGTAAGATGTCCTGGTCTCTCTGCCCACATGGAACCTACTGGTCTTCAAGGACCAGTTTGGTCCTAAATCCCGATCTCCAATGAGCGGACACAGCGGGCTCTCAGTAAACACCTGCTGAATGTAGCAACTTGAAAAACAATTAAAAGCACGCCACATTACAAGGCAGTTGGTAAATAAGTATTATAAATAAATCCTAAGGAAAAATCTTCGTGGACCAAAGAGGTTAAAGACAGCTTCTAGGAGGAGTTAACCAGTCAGATACCTGGGGTCACCATAACCTGTCATTCCAAATATCCTTTCCTTGAAAAGCATTAATTTCATTAAGACAGTATTAACCACGTGGCAATAACTCCATAACTGTAAGTGGAACTGAACAAACTGTTTTTCAAGAACTTCCCATGTTGTCGAGTCTGCACGGCATTCAAGTCTGGTCCAAGTGCAAAGCCATCCTGGACGATGAAGATGAACGTGGGTACTTGCACTCTAATCATTTATTCAGAGTCTCCATGACAGCAGATCCCCATGGCTTTCTGGTCCTGTGGCTCATCAAAGAACACTCCACTTGGAAGGCAGGCATGTGGCAGTGAAAAGCACTAGCACCCTCTCTTCATACTTTCTAACTGGGTGCCTAGAGCAAGTCACCTCACCATTCCATGCCTCTGCTGTCTGAAGGATGGGGGTGGTCGCGGCACCTGCCCCTAAGCGCTGCTAAGAAGGTTCAGTAGGTTAGTATGCATAGAGAGTTCAACGCAGTGCCTGGAACACAGTGAGAGCTATGTAAGTATAACTTATTATTGCTGTAATTCTTCCCACCACCCTTATCAGACTCTACATTTCCTATCAAAGAACTTTCTCTGTAAGAACCTGACTTAGTATTTATTTACAGTTAAGTTCCAACCCTAGTCTTCTCATTACCTACTTTAATCTTCAGGTTCTTTCCATCGGAGCAATGTCAGGCTGGTCAGACCTTGTTCAGTATCAGTAGTACAAGCTGATGCAGAGTGCTATCAACAGCTTCCATTATTACTGCATGAAAATAATCTACATATCAGCTTGATTTCCTAGTTATTTATATGTATGCCTAATATTTTCTAATTTACTACAACTACTTTTTCAGAATGTAAAAGTAATGAAGCAGTAAAAACAAAAACAAAAATAGGTACTGTATATTGGACTGACTGGTAACACACACACACACACAGCACTTTAGAAATATGGTGTCTGGGATGAGATAATTATATAAAAGTCCTAAGGGAAAAAGTGTCAAGATTATTGCAGATTGGGGCCATGAGCTCTATACTCATTAGAAACAATTTTATTTTAAAAATCAGGTTACCTAGACTGTATAAAATGCTTGTCATTTCAGAGTTCATTTCTATTATTAAGAACAATGATTCTCAAGCATTATTGAAGCACTCCAGGGCCTTTCAAATGATCTCACACTACTCAATTCTAGAAATAGAAATTGATTTTTAATTCATTTCATCTTTAAAAAATAGCCACACTGCACTTTTAGGAGTGTTGAGATGTCAGAAAACCAAAAATGATATTTCTGATATTATGTAATCCAATGGGCTCTGTGGTTCAATGTTAACAGCTTAAAAAAAATGTATCTATCTCTATAGTAGCTTAATCTCCTGATTTTTCTGCCTTGGAGAAGCTGGAGAAAAGGAAGGGTAGTCAAAATCCATGCAGTTATGAGGTGTTTTCCTACGGGCTAATCCTTGCCTATTTTGTTTCTGTTGAGTTCCTGGTTGATCTGTTTAGTTTTAAGTCACCCAACACAGCCTTTTCTCTTTTTAATTAGTAAATAACATGGAATTGTATTTTTTTTATTTGAAAACAATAGGGGATTTAAATCAACTCTGGAACCTGAGAAGAGCTAGTACTTCTTTGGTTGTAATATGCCACAGACTTTTATTTTATTTTAACAAAGTATTTGGACTTGAATAGACGTGGAGTATATTTGTGCCAGGCTCAAAAACTATATTCTTGGTTATAATCTCTCTTGCAGCCTTTACTTCTCCTTAGAGCAAATTATTAGTAAAATGTGAGGTGGACTTCTGACTAAATATCCTAAAAATTACCACTAAGTGCTTGCATGTCCAAGCACCACACTTTATAGAAACATTTCATTTAATCACCCAGTAAGCCTAAAATTGAAATGCTATTACCCTGTACCTGTTGGAATTTTGTTTCCTCACATACATTACAAGAAAAAAACTAAAGCCTAACAGTGGATTTACTGGCTCACGTAAGTGAGGCATGTGGTTAGAAGCCAGGGCAGAATAAGAAGAAGCTGCAGGTGCAGTCTGAGTTCAGGTCCCGCCGTCTTACTCCAGGCTCCATGCTTTCCTCCCTATTGGCTTTTTCTCCAGTTCCTGAAGTCAGAATGTGGGTGACTGCCACTCCAAACCCCTCATCCTCTTCTCATTCAAGGCCATGGGAAAGAGCAAGAATTTCACTTGTAGATGTGCTAATGAAAGGCATGACCTCATTCCTGAGCCCATCACTGCTGGCCAGGGAATCGCAAAGCCTAAGCTAGTCCTAGGTCATGGGATCCCCTGGGCTGCACTGGAACCCTAGCAGGAGCAGTAGGGAAGGGGACGGCTCACACGAAGGGTGGATGGACACTGCATTTCAAAAACAACAGATGTCTACCACATCCTACTCACCTGAGAGCAAATAATATAATAATTTTACTCTATACTTTTCTAGAACAGTGCCAAGACTTAGAGACTTCAATTTTTAAAAAATCCTCACCCGATGATATGCTTTATTGATTTAGCGGGAGAGAGGAAAGGGGGGTGATGGAAGGAGGGAGAGAGGGAAGAAGAAAGAAACATCGATATGAGAGAGAAACATCACTTGGTTGCCTCTCATAGTGCCCTGACCAGGAATCAAACCTGCAACCTTTCAGTGCACGGATCAGTCTCCAACCAACTGAGCCACCCAGCCAGGGTTAGAGACTTTAAATAAATTACCCAAGGTTGGAACTATCATCTGACTCCACCAACATCTGGTTACCGGGTATCATTTCCCACAATCAGGGGCAACCATGGTTATCAAGTGGGTCTTGTATTTCCTTCCAGAGATAGTCTATGTGTATAAAAGCAAACGTGTGATTTTCCAAAACTAAATGACAGCATCAACTGTTCTGCACCTTGCTTTTAAAAACATGCTAGAAACTCACTCAGCTCCCATCTTTAATGCAAGAAATAACAGTTATCCACCCAGATGGACGCCCGAGGCCTCAGGATCCCACTCCTGCCCTGGCCTCCTCTGATGGCAGAGGCTGACTGAAAGCCTCTTGATGTGCAAATGTCCTTCCTGGTAAAATTCACCACAAGCCATTGTAACAAAAGAAAACAGCACAAAACAAAGGCTGCCCCGAAGTTAAAGTCATGGCCTTTCAAGGAAAATATATTTGCATTTTTAATTGATTCAAATAAGATATAAAAGGAGACACTTCTTGCAATTTGGCACTATAAAATAACTCTAACAAGTGTCTTCACATCAGATAAAACTACACCTGGCACATTTTCTGCAAAGTTACGGTTACAGAGAGATCTAGAACCACATGATAAGGATTCTTTGTATATTACGGAATGAACTACTATACAAATACCACAAAGATAAAAACATTTAAATTTTAACTCTTTGCCTGTCCCAGCAGGGGCAACTATGTAATTGTGTACTTGAAAACCAGTGTGTGTGTTGTAATGAAAATGGTACTGACATACACTCTACGCTCAAGTCATGCACGGGTAGATGTTTTGGCAATGGCAATTGGGAACGGCAATGTGAGGGTCCACTCCTCTTTGGGGACCAAGGCTCTGTGCTCAGAAAACTGAAATTAACTGGCCGACCCAGGGGCTAAGGCAATGCTCTGCTCTCTCCAACAAAGTGTTTTCACCAATTGAGCTAATTAGCCCGATTCACAAATGCCATCAGAGACGATTAGAGATAGATGAGTTCCTGATATGCTTTACACATAAGACAAAAGGCTTATCAGATGCTGTTCAAAAGGGCTAAGAACATTACACTAATCAAGCAGTTAAACTGGAGTAACAACTCAATTCTGTTATAAATCATTTTAGCATTAATGATCATAATTTTTCATGCAAAAAAACTCTAATGATTTTATAGATGTTATTTTACAGACAAACCAATCAAGAAGAAAAAGAATCATCAAAAGGAAATTTCATGGATAGTTCAAACTTTCACTTGAGAAGTGACATATCATGTTTGAGATCAGTTTTGAGGACCATGTGTTCTGAAGGCCCGGTAGCACCTGATTGTGCCAGAGAGGCAGGGGCTGCAGTCAGAGGGTAGGACACGGGCATTGGGGTCACAGCAGCACCGTCTTCTCTTCCGTGTTCCGTAAGGGCTCATCCCGTCCCCTCCCCTTATCACCTACTTCCTTGCCTGCCTCCCTTCCTCATGTGAGGCCCTCCCCTCTCTCCCGTAGCAGGAACTGCAGTCATCCGCAGTCCCGTCTTCTGCTGAGCAGGTTCACTGTAATGGGTCACTGAGAACCACTGGACTGCGATCCAGTGTGTATTTCCTCAGAACTCCTGCTTGCCAAATGTGATATGCCATTTGTAAAAGTTTTAAATTCTTCCGTCTAATTTTAAAATTTTGCCACGAATGGTTAAGTATTACTTTTATTAAAGTGGAGGGGATGTTTTGGTTTGTGTTCAGCCTTTTTGTAGGTCTATTTTTAAAAATAGACTCTGGCCTCCAATTTTAAACAGATACCATATGGCTGCTTCCTTACTAAGTTATTTATTTTTCAAAAAATGTTAACAGCAATTCTGGCAGTTCTTCATTAAACATTATTCATAAAACATAAACAGCTCTATTGATCATCCATGGAGAGATTCAGAAGCTTATAGAAGTCAACTCCACCTCCTTCTGACTGACAATGGCCGTCCTTTCTCGAGGCCCCTCTGGGTGATGCTGGAATAGCCAGATGTTGGAAAACTCATCACTACTTCCTAGTAGAAAATGAAAACAGTCCTTGGTTCTGAAGTAGCTGCTTCTGGAAGCATCCAGGTCTCTCGAGTCACGCAAAGGAAAGGAGATGTATGTGGGGAGAGAAAGGAGGTAATGGCCAGCGGGCCAATAAGAACTCCTATTTAGAGAGATTGTGTCTGTTTTTTCCTACAAAAGAAAAGTCTAGCATGGAATAGAATAACCGAAAAGGCAAATAATAGCTAGAAAATCTTCCGCAGAGGCCACAACACTTTGGACATCCTTTTAGATCAATAATTCATGAGCTTGTTTGGCCTAGTCCCGTAAGGACTGGAAAGTGATTGGGTTGATTGTAACGTGCCAAACATCTGATTCCACAGATAATTTCTCTTGTTACCTGGTGCATACGGGGAGGTTAGAATTTGAGGAGCTGGAAGAGACCTTTGAGATTACTTAGTAATGATGAAGAAACTAAGACAGAATTTCAGGACAGGATGCCTTGTGAGTTCAGGTTTTAAATACCACTTACTACTCTAAATGATAGCAATGATAGTTAAAATATTTTTAGGGAGGGAGGAAGGCAGAGAAGGAGGGAGGAAATCAGTCATGTTTACAAACAAGAGAAACCAGTCCCACCAACAACACAGAGCAGGGTAAACGTTTATTTAAGAACCAGCTCTGGGCAGTTGCCCTCCCCAAACCAGTTTTAAGTGCAATAGAAAAAAATAAACCCTTGCTGCTGGGTAGAGAAGCCGTATAGCCTCAGAGGCCAACACCAAAACACTGCCACCCAGAGGCTGAGCCACAAACCGACTCTTAGGTGAACACAAATTAAGGCAGTCTGGATCACAGATACGGCCTGCTTTAAAATCAGGACTGTGATTTACAACACGGAGGAACAGTGTATTGCAGGGAAATTCAACACTCTCCTGAATACCTGGCAGGACTAAGGCGAGCCAAGCCGAAGAGTAGAAGAACCGAAAGACCTTTACTACTGCAAATTTTTTTTTCTTTTTTCGCCTTTTAACTAAGAAACCAATTTTTTTTCTTTTTCCATCACCTGATTTTACCCTTTTAATTACTACATTTTTATTTTTAATCATTATTATTACTGCTACCATTTTACCATTTTTTAAAGCGCCATTTTATTTTCTCTCTCTTTTTTTTTTATTTTGGGAGTAGTGTTCTCCATTCTATTTTCATCGTTCCTTTAGCATCAATTTTCCCTACCTCAATTTTACCTCTATGCTAAAACCCTCTTCCTCACTTTTCCCCTTATGGTGTCCTGTTTCTCTTACCCTATTCCTGCTTCAGATTTTCCCTATTCCGTCTTTTTACCCCCTGTCTAATTTCACCCTACTTATATATCCTATTTCCAATCCACCGCTCTAAATCCTTATACACCTATACCTTATCCTTCCCCACTATCCAAATATTTTTTTTCTCTTATCTTTCTATTGTTTTCTTGCTGTTGAATATATTGTTTTTTTTTGTTGTTTGTGTGTTTTGTTTTTTTTTGCTTTTTTTTTTGGTCATTTTGTTTTGTGTTGTTGTTTTTTTCTTTTTTAGGACTGGTTGTGAGGTTGTTTTTCTTTTTCTTTTTCTTTTTTTCTGCTGGTTTTACCTCTCCCTCCCTCCCCTCCCCCACCCCCCAGCTATTTTTATGCTTCTGTTTTCCCTTGCCTCTCTTGATATCATTGGTTGTTTGTAGTTTGCATTCATCTCCAGGGTTCTGTTGCTGGAATTTGTTGGGATTAGTGGCAGTTCTATCGGAGTTTTCTCCTCATACAAAGAGTCTCTCCCCCTCTTCTACTTCATTCTCTCTTTTCGCTCTTTTTTCCCCCCTCTTTTTTTCCCAATTTCATTTTTGCACTTCTTTTTTGTTTTGTTTTTATTTTTATTTTCTTTTCCTTTTTCTCTTTTATCTTTTTCTCTTCTTTCCTCCTTATCCCCTAATTCTCTTAATTCGAGTGGTCACCTTTATTTGGGGTTATTAATATCGTGAATATATTTGTGTTCAGTGCCTGGTACGTTGTCCCTTGTTGTGTTGTATTTTGTGCCTTTAAATTAACGCAGCAGATCCAAGCAACAGCAGCCTCCTGATCACCACACCCTCTGTCTGAGGAACAGCAGCTGTACGTGAAGTCTCCCCCCACCAGCCAGAAGAGCCACCACAGTTGTGAACAGCACCCACCAGAGGAGCTGCTGCCAACTGAGGAGCAGCTGCTACCACAACCTCCCAAGGAGCAACCACAGCCCAAGGAGCCACTGCCACCCAGGGAGCAGCCATTGAACGACTCAACATCTAGATATGTCAGTGAGATCAAACATGGGCAGGCAAAGAAACCCCAAAGGAAAGAAAAGGAGGACTCACCAGAAAAGCAGCTAAGTGAGACAGAGGCATGCAACATGACAGAAAAAGAATTCAGAATAAGGGTCCTAGCGTGCATAAACCGGATGGAGGAAAAAAATCAACAACATATGCAAGAAGCAAGATGAAACAGATGAAAAAATCAACTACTTATGCAAGAAGCAAGAAGAAACAGATGAAAAAATCAATAACATATGCAAGACCCAAGAAGAAATGAAGAGCGATATAGCTGCAATAAAAAACACCATTGAAAGCATCAACAGTAGACTAGGAGAAGCGGAGGACCGAATTAGTGAACTAGAAGACAAGGAAGCAAAAAACACCCAAACTGTACTGCAATTGGAGAAAAAAATTAAAAGACAGGAGGAGAGCCTAAGGGAGCTTTGGGACAATATGAAATGAAACAACATACGAATAATAGGGGTGCCAGAACAACAGAAAGAGGAACAAGGGTTAGAAAACCTACTCAAAGAAATAATATCAGAAAACTTCCCTGAGGTGGGGAAGAAAAAAGTCACACAAGCACAGAGAGTCCCAAACAAGATGAACCCGAAAAGACCCACACCAAGACACATCATAATTACCATGGCAAATGTTCAGGACAAAGAGAGAATCTTACAGGCTGCAAGAGAGAGACGGAAAGTTACATACAAGGGATCTCCCATTAGATTACCAAATGATTTCTCAACAGAAACACATCAGGCCAGAAAAGAATGGACGGAAATTTACAAAGTGATGCAAAGCAAAGGACTGAATCCAAGAATACTCTATCCAGCAAGGCTATCATTCAAATTTGAAGGGGAAATAAGAAGCTTCATAGACAAAAAAAGGCTAAGGGAGTTTATCACCACCAAGCCAGCAATGCAAGAAATGCTAAAGGGACTGGTGTAAAAAGAAATAAAAAGCTCAGAAAGAAAACAGCCAAACAAAAAAAGAAATGGCTACAAACAACTACCTTTCAATAATAACTTTAAACATAAATGGACTAAATGCTCCAACCAAAAGACATCGAGTGGCTGAATGAATAAAAAAACATGACCCATACCTTTGCTGTCTACAAGAGACCCACCTCATTAGAAGGGACTCACACAGACTGAAAGTGAAGGGATGGAAAAATATCTTTCAGGCAAATGGAAAGGAAAAGAAAGCTGGGGTAGCAATACTTATATTGGACAAAATAGACCTCAAAGTGAAGGCCATAACCAGAGATAAGGAAGGCCACTTCATAATACTAAAGGGATCAATACAACAAGAAGATATAACCCTGGTAAACATATATGCACCCAATGCAGGAGCACCCAAATACATAAAAAAACTCCTGGAAGATACCAAAGGAGAGATCGACAACAATACAATCATAGTAGGGGACTTTAATACACCACTGACATCACTGGATAAGTCCTCTAGACAAACAATGAGCAAAGAAATAGCAATCCTAAATGACTCACTAGATCAGATGGACTTAATAGACATCTTCAGAACACTTCACCCCAAAGCCGCGGAATATACATTCTACCCAAGTGCTCATGGGACAGATTCAAAAATAGACCACATATTGGGTCACAAGCAAAGTCTCCCCAAATTCAAGAAGATTGAAATCATAAAAAGCATCTTCTCAGACCACGATGGCATAATATTAGAAATAAACTACAATAAAAACCCAAAATACTCAAACACTTGGAAGCTGAATAGCATGTTATTAAATATTGATTGGGTTACCAATGAGATCAAAGAAGAAATTTAAAAAATCCTGGACACTAATGACAATGAAAACACAACAATCCAAAACCTATGGGACGCAATGAAAGCAGTCCTGAGAGGGAAGTTTATAGCTCTACATGCCTATCTCAAAAAACAAAACAAAATGGTAATAAATCATCTAACTCGACAACTCAAAGAATTAGAAAGAGAGCAACAAGAAAACCCCAGAGTGAGCAGAAGGAAGGAGATAATAAAGATTAGAGCAGAAATCAATGACATAGAGACCAAAAAAACAATACAGAAAATCAATGAAACCAAGAGCTGGTTCTTTGAAAGGATAAACAAGATTGACAAACCTCTAGCCAGGCTCACCAAGAAGCAAAGAGAGAGGACCCAAATAAACAAAATCAGAAACGATAGAGGCGAAATAACAACAGACCCCACAGAAATAAAAATGATTGTTAAAAAATACTATGGACAGCTCTACTCCAACAAACTAGACAACCTACAGGAAATGGACAAATTCCTAGAAAAATACAACATTCCAAAACTCAATCAGGAAGAATCTAAAAATCTCAATAGGCCAATAACTATGGAAGAAATTGAAGCAGTCATCAAAAAGCTTCCAGCAAACAAAAGCCCAGGGCCAGACGGCTTCACAGGGGAGTTTTACCAAACATTCAAGGAAGAACTAAAACCTATCCTCCTCAGACTACTACAAAAAATTCAAGAGGAAGGAACACTTCCAAGCTCATTCTATGAAGCCAGCATCACCCTAATACCAAAACCAGGTAAAGACAACACAATGAAAGAGAATTACAGGCCAATATCCTTCATGAACATAGATGCCAAAATCCTCAACAAAATCTTAGCAAATCGGATCCAGCAGTACATCAGAAAGATCATACATCATGACCAAGTAGGATTTATTCCAGGGATGCAAGGATGGTACAATATCCGCAAATCAATAAACGTGATACATCACATAAACAAATTGAAAGAAAAAAACCACATGGTCATACAAACAAGAGAAACAAGACACATGAACAAAAATCAGGCCGGCCATAGGGGCTGCAGCTACTATTCAGAACAGGTAGAGGCCCGGAGCAGAGCCAGCAGCCAAAGGCACAGCTCATGTCAGGCAGGGTGAGGATGAAGGCAAATGGTTCAGAGCGAGACTCAGTGCACTAAGCCGCATGGACTGGATGCAGCACACACTGTCTGTGGAAAGAAACCAAAAAGGCTTCTGTGACCATTGCTGGGGGCTGTGGCTGAGACTGTCACCTGGAACAGCAGCAGGAAGCAGACAGCTTGCAACCTGAACCTGGCCAAGGGAACAGATCCGTCTTATCCTCGATATCAGAACAGGAGTGGAACCTCCAATTAAGATCCACCTCGAAGCTAGGGCCTGGCGGAGGGTTGAGATAACAGCAAAACCACTACACAGGCAGAGGAGAGGCCAAGAGAGGGACAAGGATTCCCACGTAAGACAGGCTTCTAAACTAAAAGCCCAACACAGGAGAAGGAAACTAACTTCAAAAAAAGACTGATGAAAACTTAATTTGATAAAGTCACTCCTGGCAAGATAAAAACATGGTAAACTGAAAATGACTTTAATATAAATGTGTTAAAACCTTTGAAGAGATAAGTGATAGATTTGAAAACAAATATCTATTTGAAATCCTGGAAATGAAAAATATGGTCACTGATTTAAAACTCAATAGATGGGAGAAAACACCAAGCACAAGAAGAAATATCAAGCCTCTATTTAGAAGTCTGCTCAGAGTACAGAAAAAGAAATAAAATATATAGAAAGAGGTAGGTATCATAACAGGTGAGAAGAAACATAATCTAATAGGATTTCCAGAAATGAAGCTAGAAGGAATGGTGGTGGGTAGCAATATTAGAACTAATGCTAACAATTTTCCAGAATTGAAGACATGACTCTTGATACTGAAAGTGCACAGGTGTGCCAAGCAGACTGGATAAAATAACTATCTTCTGGACAGATTGTAGTGAGGCTGAAAAACGTCAAGGATAAAGAGAAACTCTTGAAGAAAAGAAAAGAAAAAAAGGGGGGAAAGAGTTAAGAGGAAATGTTCATTAGTCTAGTAGCAGAGTTCTCAATAGCAACAATACTAGGCAGCAATAAAGTCATATTTTAAAAGTTTTGAGGGAAAACCACTGTTAACCTAGAATTCTGTACCCAGGAAGAGTGGGGATAAAATTAAGGCATTTTCTGAAATATAAGAACTGGGTTTACCGCTTATAGACAGTTACTATAGGAAATACTAAAGCAGGCGTCCTCAAACTACGGCCCGCGGGCCACATGCGGCCCGCCGAAAACATTTATCCGGCCCCCCGGGTGTTTTTGCTGCTGCTGCCTGTCCTGCTTAGCAGCTGGCTCGTCCCGGGCCCGCAGTGCGCATGTGTGGAATGTCTGAGGGACAGTGAACTGGCCCCCTGTTTAAAAAGTTTGAGGACCTCTGTACTAAAGGATATATATCTCAGCAAAAAATAATTTAAAAAACCCAAAGGGAAAAAAGGCAATGCAACGAACGAGCTAAGAGAGAATAAAATACTTATTTCAGGTTTCATAAATAAGTAATGGCTGAGACAATGAGAACTCTGGTATAAGACTCCCAAACTAGTATTCTTTCTTCTAACTCTCTGCCTCTTAATTCTGCACTTTTAGATACTGTTTTTAAAGACCTTTTTATTGGATTTTAGAAACAGAGAAAGGGAGAGGAAGAGTGAGAGCACAACATCGACGGACTGCCGCTTGCACTCCCCCCAGCAGGGACCCGGGAAACAAACCAGCACCTTTCAGTGCCCAGGACCACCCCCAGCCAGCTGAGCCACACGGGCCAGGGCTGCGTTTTTATATTTTAGCTTCTAGTTAGATAAAAAACCGCAAGTGAACAGCTCCTAAATATTACCAAAATATTTTTTGCAACATTTAGATCCTTATTTATTCTTTCTAAATTTAAAAACTTCCCTGGAATGTGATTACAATGAGGAAAAATTCCAAGAGAAGTTTTCATTAGTCATTTCATTTACTGTGCATGGCCTTCAGCAATGTGTTCCATTTTCTTCATATTTAACACAAAATCATGATGTTTCTCACATATTTTAAAAGGTGAAGTCTTGGTAGTTCATAATTGCCTTTGATTTGCACCTAATGAAGAGAAACTCCGTGCATCTCTAAACAAAGTTTTTTTAGTATGACATTATGTACTATTTTAGTATGTATTCACTAAAGACACCAATACCAATGTGTACTGACTTAATAAAAACAAAATGCATGTGACTATCATATCTTTAACCCAGAAGGAAATAGGAGTTAAAACAACAATAGATAAAAGTCTAGCTGGCACTCATAGGTGAGTTAAAAAAAACAGGTGCTCTCAAAGATGTAACAGTGATTCAGATCAAGATACTCGTTTCTTTGTACAATCTGCGGTACGTTAACACGTTCTCTAATGAAGTCATCTCAGAATTTCCGCATCTCGATGCAGAGCAATTACCTGCCTACTTTTAGGCTCTGTAAGTGATCTGTGACCTTGTACATACTGCCAGCAAGAGGAGAGTCCAGTTTTCCATATGATAAAACAGGCAATAAAGGAGTATTATTTTAAACAGCACATAGTGAGGAAACACATCCTGATTCTTAAACAGAAACTATGACTTTGCATCTGACTGTCTTGGAGTCAGACTGACTACCCAAGTTTCTGTGGATGGTTAAGTGCAGACAGACAATCTACAAACCCAGGCGCCAATAACCTCCAAGAAACAGAAATACAGCTATAGAAATCCCTCAGTGCGAGCCATCAGTCTGCCTGCTGTGCTCTCAGGGACCACGACAGTGTCGGACTTCCCTGGAGCGAGCCCGGTGTTTATAGAGGATCACCTGGCAGGACAGACGAGAAGCCAGCCTGTGGTCAGAGTCAGTACCAATAACCAAGCATTCGGGTTCATAGCCCTGTGCAAGCGCTGATGCCACTCGAGTGTTATTTTAGGCACAGGCCGTTATGCAGCAGAGCTAATTCAATGAGCCATGGCATCTTCTGTGTGGGACCAACAACAGTCATCTCACACCAGACTGTCAACCAACTGAAAAGTGTTCAAAGCCTGTAGAGCTCGAATGTTCTTGAGGCAAAATGAATACACCACCTATAATTTTTATGTTGATGACAGGAAAATGTTCTATGCCACAGAGGAAGTAGATGGAACACACACTCTCATCTCTAAGTTGACCTCTGAAACCAGGAGGACGTTGCTATAATTTGCGGAGTACACATGGTGTTAGAAAGAAAACATGGAATAAATGTGGAAGTGAAGACAGACACCGGCTCCCCATGTGCCAAGAGCCTTCCTCACATTTCACTCCATCCATGTCTATACAGTTCTGATCTTTACAGAGAGAATGAACATGTATCATTTTAAAAAAGAAAAAAGGCAGCTTAACCTCTAAAAGAGGTGAGCACATAAAATGCTAATTGATTTGAGGAACAAGCTATAAACTAGGGATTAACTTTTGATTAAATGAAATATAACACTAATCCACCAAATAAGGAAAAACTAAAGAAAAGACAGACAATCCGGAACATTGATTAATTGGGCTTTTGAGGTTCTCTCTCAGGGACCTAAGGCTCATCTTTCTCAATGCTAAGGGGCAACACATGGTTCTTTTTAACAGTGAAAAACACTCTACTCATCATTTTATAAAAACTATAAAAAATACTACTCTATTAAAAAAATCAGTGGCTCTGGATGTACTGTGAACAGCAATAGCTATTCTTAATACTCTTCTGCTCAAAACCCACCAAAGTGCCAATTTCACTCAGAGTTAAAGGCGAGACCCCGTGGCAATAGCACTAGGACTGCGAGAGGGATAAAAGGAATGATACTCTGCAGGGCTCCTGCATCACATCCAAAGTCAGTATTAATGTAAAGTAAGTTGTGATAAATCCAAGATGATGCTATACAGCAGTCCCCCCTTATCCTCGGGGGAAATGTTCCAAACCCACAGTGGATGCCTGACACCACGGATAGCAATGAACCAATTTATACTATGTTTGGTCTTCTTTTGATGATGTGAGATGATACAGTGCCTAAGTGATGAGATGAAGTGAGGTGAATGACAGTCATTGTGACATAGTGTTGGGCTACTACACTATGGGTTACTTGAACACAGCACTGTGATACCTTGACAGTCAGTCTGATAACCAGTTACTAAGTGGCTAACAGGTGGGGAGTGTCTAGAACAGTGGTTCTCAACCTTCTGGCCCTTTAAATACAGTTCCTCATGTTGTGACCCAACCATAAAATTATTTTCGCTGCTACTTCATAACTGTAATGTTGCTACTGTTATGAATCGTAATGTAAATATCTGATATGCAGGATGGTCTTAGGTGACCCCTATGAAAGGGTCGTTCGATCGCCAAAGGGGTCGCGACCCACAGGTTGAGAACCACTGGTCTAGAGCATGTAAACACTGGACAAAGGGATGATTCACATCTGGGGAGGAACACAGTGGGTTGGCTCAAGATTTCATCACACTACTCAGAATGGTGCACAAATTTAAAGCTCATGAATTATTAATACTATAATAATTTTGTATGGTGACAGAAGGTAATTTGACTAATTATGGTAACACTTTGTGATTATATAAATATTAAATCACTATGTTGTACACCTGAAACTAATATAATATTGTACATAAAGTTTAAAAAACTTACGAACTTCCCTGGCTGGGTGGCTCAGTTGGTTGGAGCATCGTCCGCTACATCAAAAGGTTGTGGGTTCCAGAAGAGAACCAAGATGGTGGCATAAGGTATAAACCTGTACGTGCTGCCCCCCACAACCACATTAAAACTACAACTAAAAGACAAAACAGCTATCATCCAGAACCACGGGAAAGCTGACCGAGTGGAAGTTCTAGAACTAGAAGGAAAGAAAAAAGAGCATCGAGACCGGGTAGGCAGTGCAGAGGTGCCAAGAACAGAGGTACGGAGGCGCGCGAGGGGCGGCTGCACCTGGGTGTGCAGTTTTTTCAATCGAAAGGGGATACAAGCTCCCGAATGCACTGAACTCGTTTCTGACGAGACTCTGGGGACCCAGACTCCTATGGGGAGAAACTGGACTGTCTTGCAGCGGGTCGGAAAGCAAGGGTGGCTTTCTCGCAGAGCTGCTCGAAGGGATCATTGTTACTGTGGGGGCACGGGACTCGGGGACTAGGGGGACGCGGAGACGCAAGGAGTTGCGGAGACGGCTGACGACAGCCATTGCTGTTTGCTCCGTCCTGGTGATTCTCTGAGACCCCGCCCCACTCAAGTTACATCCCCACCCAAGCTGTGCACAGCAGGGCAAAGGAACTGCCTGCCCTTTTGCAGCCTAACCTAACAAACTGCAGCTGGGTCAGAGAGCTCCAAAACTTCCAAAAACCTAACAAAGAGGAGAAATCTGCTGATATCGCTGTAGCTCCTACTGGGTGGACTCACACAGTGGTTGACTTGGAGATCCAGGAGCCAGGGTACCCAGTGGTCAGATACCAGATTTCAACTCCTCACATTCATAAGGGACACACTCAAGAGGCAGACTCAGTGAGCACCAAAGCCCCACTGAGGCAAATCCTACCCCATAAGGGTGTCTCCAGCACAGCAGTTCTTCCACTATAGACAGCGGGTCCTCGCAGCCAGCCAAAATGCGGAGACAAAGAAACATGTCACAAATGAAAGAAATGGAGGAAAGCAAACTACTGGACATAGAGTTCAAAACCACAGTTATAAGGTATCAAGAATCTTCTACAAGCCTCCAAGGAACTTAGTGAGACCTTCAAAGATCTTAATGAGAATGCCAAAAAAATGGAAAAGGACCAGTCAGAAATTAAGCATACACTGACTGAAATTAAAATTAATATACAGAGATCCAACAGCAGACTAGAGGATCCCAAGAATCAAGTCAAAGATTTGAAATACGAGAAAGCAAAAAACACCCATCCTGAAAAACAAAAAGAAAAAAGAATCCAAAAATATGAAGATAGTGTAAGGAGCCTCTGGGACAATTTCAAATGTACCAACATCCGAATTATAGGGGTGCCAGAAGAAGAGAGAGAGCAAGACAATGAAAACCTATTAGAAGAAATCATGACAGAAAACTTCCCCTACCTGATGAAAGAAACAGACTTACAAGTCCAGGAAGCAAAGAGAACCCAAATAAGAGGAATCCAAAGAGGACCACACCAAGACACATCATAATTAAAATGCCAAGGGCTAAAGACAAAGAGAGAATCTTAAAAGCAGCAAGAGAAAAACAATCAGTTACCTACAAGGGAGTACCCATACGACTGTCAGCTGATTTCTCAACAGAAACCATGCAGGCCAGAAGGGAGTGGCAAGAAATATTCAAAGTGATGAATAGCAAGAACCTACAACCAAGATTACTCTACCCAGCAAAGCTATCATGTAGAATTGAAGGTCAGATAAAGAGTTTCACAGATAAGAAAAAGCTAAGGGAGTTCATCATCACCAAACCAGGATTATATGAAATGCTGAAGGATATTCTTTACGAAGAGGAAGAAGAAAAAGGTAAAGATAAAATTTATGAACAACAAAGTGACAACAAATAAATATCTATCAACAAGTGAATCTAAAAATTAAGTCAGAATAAACTGGTCAATATAATAGAAGCAGGGGCATAGAAAAGAAGTGGATTGACAATTCTCGCGGGGAAGGGGGCGTGAGGGGTGCGGGAAGAGATTGGACAAAAATCTTACACCTATGGATGAGGACAGTGGCAGGGGGTAAGGGCATGGGGTTGGGTGGGGTGGGAACCAGGTTGAGGGGAGCTATGGAGGGCGGGGGGAGGAGAGGAACATCTGTAATAATCTGAACAATAAAGATTTATTTTTTTTAAAAAAGGTTGTGGGTTCCATTCCAGGTCAGGGCACGTAACCTAGGTTGCAGGTTCAATCTTCAGTCAGGGTGAGCATGAGGGGAACTGATCAATGTTTCTCTTTTACACAATGTCTCTCTCTCTCCCTTCCTTTCTCTCTAAAAATCAATAGAAACATATCCTCAGGTAAATACTGGGAGAAATAAATATATAACAACCTCTAGTCAAATCGCTAAGGCATAGTGGTTATATAATTACCCCCAAATCCCAGAGGTGCTCCTTAGCAAACAGCAGTGGTGCAGAATCCCAACAGACCCTTGGGCTAGGGACACAGTGGCTCCTGGGTCAATGAAGGAGCTTCCTGAAGATTCTAGAGCCAATTTCCACAGCAACCACTGGCTAATTCAGAGGATGAAGTGCCATTATAAAATGAAACCGTTCAGAGAATCTCAGAGACAGAGGCTTTATTTAGAAGAGTCTTATTATTAGAGAATTCAACATTGTGGGGGAAAAAATTTAGTGCTTATAGGAATTTTAAGAATGATCTCAGAGATCTAAAATTTAAAGACAATTTTTGAACCTGTCAACTATTGAGGAATCCAGCAGTATAACATTCTCGTTATCTGTCACTCCACAAACGGCACCCAGTTAAGAGACGCCTGAACTTAGTAAAGAAGCTGGAAACACAGAGCTGGAGGGTGGAAATGTATTTTCAGGTGGAGGAGAAAAGAGAACACATGACAAACTTCACTAAGCACGCTGCTTTCAAGTTTCAGAGTATTAACATATATGTTGAACGTTTATTGTTCAATGGCTTCAAATTTTTCAATTAATTATACATAGATAGCTACAGGGCCCACAAACGAAAGTGTACAGCAATCACATCTGCAGTAAGAGTAATTTGGGGGCATTAATTTAAAGTAGGATTTAAGCAATCTAAAGAAAATTATAAAAGCCTAATGGGAGATAAAGACAAATGGAGAGATGCCTGAAGGTTCTATCTGGAACACTAAATATAGCAGTAGAGACATGTGCCAAGTTACTATGTAGGTTTGAAGCATTATCAAACTCTCAGTGGAAAACTATTGGCAGAGCCACAGGCGGTGGGGATGGGAGAAGCATCAGTATTACTGGAGCCAGGAGGTCTGGGAGCAGACAGACCACACGCCGTAGATCAACATCAATCCCATGTGAAGATTTCTAGCTGGCTCAACCTTATTTGGGACCCGATTTTATTTATTTTTGCATCAGCTAGAATCTGCTCTCTGAAACCTTGGTTATTAGGAGTAAAAAGTGATAGTAAAATTTATCAGGAAAATTAAGTAGACAAAAATACCAAAGAATATTGAAAGGAAAAACAACCCTATTTGCTTTTCTTTGTTATTTAAACCCAATATTTTAATGGGTGGAGAAAACATGATGAATACAACATAGAAAAATTTACTAGATCCCCAAAATTGAAGAAGCAATATCAGTCTATATAGATGACAAATTGATATTACTAAATTTCAACCCAATTATTAAATGAAGACATAAAAAGTAAAGCTGTAATATATGACTTTATATCCCTTAATTAGCCATAAAGAAATTAAGACTTCACATGATCTAGAAATTCTAGACTCCAGAATTCTTTTAAGAAATGCGGTATTCATCATTTTGCCAATCCTTCTGGGAAAAAATATGGAGATTTTTAATCTAGCAGCTCAGCAGGCCCCAAGGCGCTAACTCAAATAGCATAAGCCAGGAAAGCACGGTCTGCATGCATCCCTAGAAATAAAAGAGGCAATGCGTTCTATGCCCAGCAAGTGGTCCAAGCAATAAGCGATGAGTGACCGCAGAGTCACCGAGTGCAAAAGAGGGAGGTCCCATCGGTCCAAATGGTCAGGGCACTTCAGGGAAAAGGAAGGGCTAAGCAGAGTCCCCAAATCTGACACCACTTATCGTGGTGACGTAGGAGAGAAGCAGGGTCAGAGAGAGCACAGGGCCAGGTCAGGTGTGGTGGACGGCTGGGGAACAGGCCCAGGCTCCTCCGTGAAACCACCTCCTTCCTCTAAGAGGAATAAACCCCCGACTGTGTGTGTGCATGTTTGTGCTGTGTGTGTGCATGTACCCACCCTGCTCCGGCTCCTCCCTAATACGCACACATACAGGAGGGCTGCACCCACAGTAGCAGGTGTGGGAGGACACTCACTCAGTAACAAACCTAAGAAAATAAAACTACCTTAATGAGGACTCAGTTCAGTAAACATGATTTGTACTCAATAGTTACAAGTGGCCCTATAAGTTGAACATTTACATTACTGATTGAGGTTTGTTGAATCTAGAGACTAAATAAATACAAAACAATTCTGACAAACTTACCCAGAAAAATGCATTTTCACTAGTCACCAAATTACCAAGATTCCACCAAATGAAGTTACAGGTCTCTGAACACGCCTACTGGTGGCCACTGTAGTTTCAACGTCACGGGGCTGGGGCACCACAGAGGACAGGGCCCCGAGGTCTAGGTCAGACCAGACTCCTGCTTCTGTCCTCGCGTTGGGCTTCATTCGATGCTCAGGAGCAGATCCTCCTCAACTACGCTCACTTGGCCCCTAGAGGAATGCTCCCTGAGCTCTCAGATGCCTCTCACGTCAGTCCCCACAGGTGAGCATGGCCCTCGCCCACCCAGGAGTGCTTACCACCTACACAAGCAAAGCAGTCCTCAGGGACTCCCATGAGGGGAGCTCATAGAGGAGTGAGGCAGTGCTCCAGTCAGGAGGAGCCTTCGTCATAATCAACGGCCACCTCAAAAGCCACACTGTTCAGGACTGTTCTGTGATCTCCCCTCCACACCCAAAGTCCCTCTTCCATCTCTAGTCCCTCCGTGGCCCTGGCTCTGCCTTGGGGCAGTGATTCGGGTCCCTGTACAGACCTCACCTTGCAGCCTGCTCAGCTCTTTCCCCCCCACAGAAGGTGCAACATAAGGAGGCTGACTCAATGTCACAATATTGAACCTGCTCCTATTGTACAGAAATGTAGAATGTTAACCCTCCTGGGGAGATGGAGGGGAGATGTCACTGCCCAGCCGCTGCGGCCTCCGAGCAGTTCACAGCCCAGGCAGTTCTCTTCCAGCACAGTCCTAGCCCAAACAGAGCCAACAGGTGCTGACTCAACAGGTTTACTGCCCGAGAAAAGGTCCAAAATAAGGCTAACTGCCATGTTCCTTTACCAAATTATGTTTACTTTAAACGTGTATTTTAAGTGTCCACTTTTTGTTATTGTCACACTTCAAACTAAGAATCGCACAAAGTGCTCCTGCTGGTGCTCCCACTTCAGCCGGAATTTTCTCCACCACAGCACCAGCACCCTCAGTGTCACTGCTGTTGGAATCCCATCTTCCTCCAGTGGCTGCTGGCTATGAAGGAGAGGTTGAGGCAGTGGTAAGTTTTGACTCCATTGACTCCGTTTCTAGGGTAGAGCCGTGATTTTCCCCCAGGGAAACACCATTCCCTGCTCTTAGCCTCCATGACAGAGAAGGGATGACTCCTGCTAGCCCTGGCTCAGGCTTGCCAATCAGAGCTTTGCCTCCCTTTGGCCACAGTGACTGGTTCAGGTTTGGGCACACGACTTATTCCGCATATTAAGAGTCAAGCCCGACACTTTTGTTGGAGAAGCGTAGTCTCTTTTCCGCTGAAAGGAGAACTGGGAGATTAGTAGCCTGGGGTCCTCCCGGGCACCCACGCTGAGTGAGCCAGCCGACGAAGCCAGCAGAGAAGCGGAGAGATGGAGACACCAGGTCCCAACTGGTCAAGAAATGACTCAAGCCTGAGATCCCTGGATGCTTTTAGTGCCATGAGCCAATGCATTCCTTTTACTAATTGCTTAAGCCAATATAAGTAATATTTCTGTACTTTTAACTATATATATCAGAATCAATAAAATCTGTGTTCACCCCTATGACAACATCACTTGGTATGATAGCTAACACACAGAAGATGCTTAATATTTTTTTCAAATGAGCTGAATGAAAACTTAGAGTAGAATATCTTCCATAGGTTTTATTCTTTTTAAAAATGTCAACAGTAAAATAATTGTCACAATTCATCTTCACTAGGAAAAAATATGAAAAGTTGACTTACCAGGCATAAATCTATTCTGAAAAGAAACCCTCCATTTAGAGTAGTTATTATAGTAGTTATTATAAATCCTTGGAACTTAAGTGAATTTCATGAAAGTCTTGGCAATTCCTTCCAGAGTAAGCTAAATCTATGATAACCGTGGACTGTTATGTGGCAACAGAATTGTTTTGTACTCAATCACTACAAAAGGTGCACGGCTACCTCAAGAGAACATCTGGCTCTGCGTCATTTCTTTAAAAATTTAATTGGCCCTTTTTCACATAAAAAAATTAAGAAAGCTGCTCAACAACAGGGCCAAATGTTCCTAATAAATGTCATACCAGCTGAGAATGAATTTTATTTTAAATAATTAAATCCTCAATTCTTCAGACATGAAGGAAATCCCATTATACAAGTGAAAGAGCAGAGCATAAGCTAGGGGTAGGGGGTATGGTGGGGAGACTAATACAAAACATGGTTTCCAGTATGAATTCATTACCATATTTTAAGTCGCTGGAATGAATCTGTAAAGATCAAGTCACACTTCCACCCAATCCTTACTTCACCTAACAATGGATTTTCATGATCTTTGGCCATAGCTACTAGATGAGAAAGAGGTCTTTGGTCATGTTATTTAAGTAATTTCCTAATTAGTCACCTGTAGAACTTTCCTGAAAAGATGAAAAATTAAAAACTAAAATTGTGAAAATATCAAGTAAACGGAGACAAGTTTTTAACATGTTAAACTCCTGTTTTTAAATTGTTTGAATAAAATATACTTCCCAAGTCTAAACATCAACTTATGTTACCTTATAAACGAAACCACTAAGCATTTATTTCTGCTACTGAGTTTACAAAATATACCTTGCTGACAATGATGCTATTTCCAAGGTTATTTTCTATTTTAAAGATCTGATGAACAAATACTTGCTTAAACTCTAAAAATTTAAGAAGCAAAGAAAGAGAAGAGTAGAGATAAGACAGACAGCATTGGTTTTTACTTTGCACGCTGTTGTGGAGACTGTATACAGGGAGAAGAAAAAAGGTAGGAAGTGAACTTGAACAGGAAGATTATTTCAGCATAAAGAAAGTTCCTTAGGATAAAGACAATTTCCTCTGTATTTTAGTAGACCAAATCTATCTAGGCCAAGTGGAAAAAAAACACAAATGCCAGTAAGAATTCCATAAAACAGCAACAATGAGGAAGAGAAACCAAATGTAGGTTGCCAGAAGGTACAATGAAAACATCCAGCGGTAAATGCTGGGCAAAACTCACAGGCGTGTTTGTTTTGGAAGTTCAGAGTCAAGCATGTGGGTGGACCCAATGAGAAATACCAAACTGCTGCACAGCACAGATTCTCCTGTTCTGGCTCCCTTCCCACCCGCCCTACCCCTTCCCAGACCATATCCCAGAAAGATAACTTTAATCAACTTTAGACAAAAACCTCCAATTAGAATAGGATACCCCCTTGCGCAGCGCACTAGGGATCCATTTCTGCACTATGCCCAACAGCCTCTCTGTGGAGGGATGACTAGGTAGGTGGCTTCATGCACACCTGAGGCCAGGTACTGCTGTAGACTAGGATGGAAGTAGGCAGGATGAATGCCTTGCAGCTATGGAGGTGACACAGATGAGGTACCCAGTGTCCCAGAATCCCAAACCTGTAATAAAACTAGTGGCACAAGCTCAGCCTCCTTCCCAGCGTGGACACCCCGAACCCTGCTTCTAACCGCTCACCTGCCTCCTGCCTCACATTCCATTCCTATATTTTGCAACCATCGGGCTATTTCTCAGCAGAGACGCCATGGCTCCACTGTTTCAAACCCAAAAGAAAATGCAGCTCGGTGAGAGTGTTGGCCTGCAGACCCAAGGGTAATGGGTTCAATTCCCAGTCAAGGACACATACCACCGTGACGGGTTCAATCCCGCCCTGGTCAGGGCCCATGTGTCTCTCTCTCACTTCGATGTCTGTCTCTGTTTCTCTCTGTCTCTGTTCTCTCCCTACTCCCACTCTTCCTTCCCTCCCACTCTGTCTGAAAATCAATGGGAAAAATATCCTCAGGTGAGGATTGGGGGGGGGGCGGGGGGGGGGGAGGAAATGCAGATGGGCAAAAACCCAAGGATGGCAGTGAGTCTAGTAGTAATTAAAAAGAACTAAGATATAATGAGCCCTTTGATGTGCATTTTCGATGGACTGTGTCTTTCAGTCACCACAAGCAAGTTAGGAGGTAGATGTTATGTTCCCATACAGATAATGTAACCAAAGCACAAAAATATGTAATTTGTCCCAAGTCATACAGAAAGGGACTCAGCTCAAACCCAAGCAGTCTGCTCAAGAATCCATAGGCACACCTATTAATAAAACATGAACAGATGCTGGAGTTAGGAAAATATTTATTTGCCCAGGACTTCAGTAATAACCTCCTTCATTCTCATTTTGACATGATGCAGCTTGAAGCTGCTTCCCTAGGAGGCTGTTACCAAAAAAATTACTGCCTTGTGCCCACATCCTTCTCTCTTCCTCTCTAGCAAAAATACACCCAAAAGACAGTGTTTTCCAGTGTCTAAGTTACTTTCAGACATGATAATTTATTTCTATTAGGAGAAAAAAAAGTAAAAAAAATTGCTGAAGAAAAAAATGAACAATGCCATTATTTTGACAAATTCTATTTTCTAAATAAAATATAATTCTACTAGAGGCCCGCTGCACAAAATTCATGCATTTCAGGGAGCGGGGGGAGAGTCCCTCAGCCCAGCCTGCGCCCTCTTGCAGTCCAGGAGCCCTCGGGGGATGTCTGACTGCCAGGGACTGTGGGGAGCAGGCTTAAGCCAGCAGTCGAACATCCTTAGCGCTGCCATGGAGGCGTGAGAGGATCCTGCCACGGCCGCTGCGCTCGCCAGCCATGAGCCTGGCTTCTGGCTAAGTGGCGCTCCCCCTGTGGGAGCGCACTGACCACCAGGGGGCAGGTCCTGTGTTGAGCATCTGCTACATGGTGGTCAGTGTGCATCATAGCGACCAGTCGTTCAGCCGTTTGGTCAATTTGCATATTAGCCCTTTATTATATAGGATTAATATTTTTGTTTTGTTTAGGGAAAATAAATCTATTTTAAAAATATGTTTTTACTGATTTCAGAGAGAGGAAGGGAGAGGGAGAGATAGAACACCACACATTGGGGATCGAGCCCGCAACTCTGGCATGTGCCTGACTGGGAATAGAACCACAAATAAATTTACTTTTAATGCCTTTAAGAACCTTTAAAAATATCTCTTTTTAAATATATATTTGTTATTAATTTCAGAGAGGAAGGGAGAGATAGAAACATCAATGATGGGAGAGAATCATTGATTGGCTGCCTCCTGCACACCCTGCACCATGAAGGAGCTCTTTCTGCCCAGCTGACCTATCTGTCAGAAGATGGATATGTAGGATGCATGGAAATAATGTTGCTGCTGCAGCTAACAGTTGCTACATGCTATATGGCCACAATTTTCTATGTGCTTTTTGTCCGCTATTTTGTTTAACTGTCATAACAACTCTCTACAGCTTTGTTTTATTATCCCTGACTTTCAGAGATGTTATAGAACTTATCCAAGGTATAGAGCTGATGACAAAGATGGCAGACCTGGGATTTAAATTCATGTCTGTGTATTTTTCCTTCTGTGATACACTGCTTCAAAAAAGGCGAAGCATAATGAGCCCAGAAACAGTTATGAGTGACTGTGTGGTTTGGACAGTGAAGGGTTTGGAGAGGCATTGGAGAATAGTACAGAGCAAAAGCTTCTTGGGCTGGGGGACTGGATTCTGAATAGCCATGATAAGAAAACTAGTAGTATTAAGTGTTTGTGGGCTGGTCCTGGGAAGAAGATGGGTGGAGAGGGGGTTGGAACAGGGCTGGTGGCTGAAGGGGCAGCAGAAAAACAAGTTCTCATGAGAGACCTATATTTTGAGATGGTCTAGTAACTAATGTCCAATTTTGTATCTCACATACCAAAGTGAAGAATGGAGTCTGCAATTGAGGGTGAAGATAGATGGGGAATATAAATTTGGGAGTCACCCGCATATAGGTGGATTTAAAGCCAACTAAGAGAGATCATCTAGAAAAAGATGCATGCCTGGGGCCCTCCAACACTTAAACTTAAAGATAAGGTGAAAACAGCCAAAGCCAGCAAAGACGGGTGAAAAGTAGAGTACATGAAGGTAGAGGAAACCCAGAAGAGGGCGGTGTCCTGGAAAGCAAGAAAGTGACATTCCACTCCACTGAATGCTACCAACTGCAATAAAGTGACCTATGGGTTTAGCAATGTGAGGTCACTGGGAACATGACCTTTTCAGTTAGAGAGGTGGGGAAAAGCCACACTGAAGTGGGTGAACAAGTTAAAGGCAATTAAAATAAATGACATTTTAAAGAGTGGGAGGTGAGGAAGCTAAGACCACAAGAACAGACAATCTTCCAGTAAGTTTACTGACCCACGCAGCAGATAACTATCATTACCAGCACCACCACAGAAGGCTGCTCAGAGCTCAGTAAGGGCAAGTGGGGGGCGGGGAGGAAAGGGGACTTGGGGGTAAGGAAAAGCTTCTCAGAGAGAGGTAACCAAATCCTAGAACGCAGGTAAGACCATTCCTATAGTGATGTGTCCCTATAAAGAAACCATTTCCACCAAACACGCATGACTGCCTATCTGCTCCTAAGGCAGTGGTTCTCAACCTGTGGGTCGAGACCCCTTTGGGGGCTCAAACGACCCTTTCACAGGGGTCGCCTAAGACCATCGGAAAACACATATATAATTACATATTGTTTTTATGATTAATCACTATGCTTTAATTATGTTCAATTTGTAGAAATGAAATTGGGGGTCACCACAACATGAGGAACTGTATTAAAGGGTCGTGGCATTAGGGAGGTTGAGAACCACTGTCCTAAGGAAATCCTGTTAAATAAAGAGTCAGTATTAACCATGACTAACTTGCAAGGAAGTGAAAATATGTATAGGAAATTGTTCTCTAGGAGAAAAACAGTCCCAGTTGTTCAGCTGTGACATCAGCAGATGCCTGGAGCTATCACGCCTGGGTTCTGTCCGAGGGCCGGGGGCGGAGTCAGGACCTCCATGAGCTCCGTCTGGGAGCTTGCAGGGCGTGTGAGTGGGACAAGGGGTTTGCTCATGGTGGTGGAAGGAGGTGAAGATAAGGTAACTAAGCAATGGGCACTGTGTCTGCCCTAACACTTTCCCACCAAAACACTGGCGACAGAATTCACTTTGCAAAAAGTCTCACTGGGCAGCAAATATAAGAAACTGAAGAAAAGCGAGTTTTGAGCCAGTGGGTGGGGGTGGCTCAAAAATACCTCTAGAAGTGACCAAACTGTGAAAGGAAAGCCACTCACCTCGCTGTTGTGGCCCCGCAGGTTGAAGTTAATTCTCTGTGGCGTGTTCCTGTCCCGGCGGCAGTGGCTGGAGGTGAAGGTCACGCCCACGACACCCCGGCCGTTGCCCGTGGCCAGCCAGCCCTCCTCATAGTAGCGCCTCCTGCACACAGGCTTCTCCTTCTCGCTCTTGGGGACGCGCCCCTTCCAGGACAGGCAGAGGATGTTCGAGTCGCTGCAGAGCACAGGCCCCTGCTCCACCGCTGCATACATACTTCTCTCGGTGGACTCTTGTACTTAAAGAGCAATGCTGAGTGCTCAAAAAGCTAACCCAATTCCTCTCATTGATTAATTCTATTTTTGTGGTTGGCTTGCTTGGCTTCTCCGGTCTCCTTTAGTCAAGATTGACCTGGATCTAATTAGAAGATCAGTATTTTATAAAGATCCACCAAATGCATAGTGAAAAAATTCCTCTATAAAAGATGATGGCAGTCTGCTAAGAAAAGGTGATGCTTAAAAAAATGTGGGGTCCATTTTTATTTTCAAGTCCTTAGAGGAAGAGTGGGCTGACCCTTTGGAGAAAGAGCATCATTAATATGTAGTGATCAAGAAACTGAGTTTCCTTCTGTTTACTCAACTTGGTTATTCTGATTCCGCCTGAGATTCCAGTTTAGTGTAATATGATTCCAGAGACCAAGGGTTGCAAATACATAGATTTCAAGTAACTTAAGGCTTTAAGAATCCCTCGAGCTGGAATTTTTTCTTCAAAAGTTCAGACACAGAAACAAAGCACAGGGGATCCTCCTCTTTCTGAAGCCACCCTCTGGCATGTTTTCTCAACTAGACAAATTTCTGCTGCTAAAGCTGAAAGATTGCATAAAGGGGAAAAGGCACACACACCGTGCAGAACGACCAGTTTGTGCAGACAGCAGTCCAAGTGTAGGAAGAAAAGGTTCTCTGCCAGGGCTCAGAGCCCCAGCGGTGTCCTGGCAGGTCCCTGTGCTCCCCCCGAGAGCGGGGCTCTATCTGACTGCCCGCACAGCCCACACAGCCCTCATGCCAGAGAGGGGGCGAGAGGAAGCCCCTTCACGCCGCAGAGCCAGAGCATTGGTCCAAGTGTTTGCCTCAGGTGAGTCCTAAATCCTCTTGCTGACAAAACGAAGCCTCGCTGCAGATTTCTTCTTTTGCCTGTCTCCTTCCTCCCCCCAGTCTAACTTCTCCCCTTTCTGCTCCTAAAAATCACACATTTTTTCATCTTGGAAGAAAAAGGAAGAATCTCAGATTTAAGTCCATCAAGTAATCCTCCTCTTATATGCACAAGTCTTCGTGAACTCCACAGAAGAGAAGAGAACAAAAACACAGGCAAGGGTCGGTTCTTCCCCACTGTGTCCCTAAGGAGTTACCACGTTTTGCTGATGGGCCCTTTTCTGTTCACATTCAGAGAATGTTGCCAGATGCCACATGTACAGTCCAAGGAAAAGAAGCTTTGCTTGGATGTTCCTTAATATTTATTTATCGGTTTCAAATGCTACCTAAGATATTATCCTGTAGATACAGAAAAGGAAAGGGAAATAATAAATTAAAGTTTCTCGAGTATAGTCAACTAAAAAGGCAAAGGAACCAGTTCATTGTTCAAACTTGTCCCATCAAACCTGAACTGGCTTTCCTCCAGTCTCAAGCTCACAGTAAAGAAACTTGTCAGTCCAGAATTTTACAGTCTCTGTCCAAATCATTAAATCCACTGAAAAATAAAGTGCAAAAAACACTGCTTGATCCCACCGGCAATGCTTGAAATCACACTTCTCCCTCGGGCACCGTCTCACTTAGCTCCTTATTTCAACTGGAGAGGTATTTTTGAAGCTTGACCTGTGCAAGTTTTTTTTTTTCTTCTTTTTGCAAACTTTCTTTACCCGTGAAGACCATATGGAAAATTGGCCATTAGTGATGTATTTTTCTCCCCGGGCCCCTGAGCCCAGTGGTGTCAAGTTGCTCCATCTGATTCTTAGATTAATTTTCATCAGTTGTAAAATGCTTCAAGTGTGCACCAGAATGAGCCTGTCTTCTCGTGTGTGTGTGTGTGTGTGTGTGTGTGTGCATAGAAAGGTTTTAAATATACACCGACATACACTCTTCAACTGGCCCGTAAAGTGTCTGTTTTCCCAGTCATTTCAGGAACCATCTGATTAATCACAGCATGAAGGCCCTGGAGTCTTACAAATCTGTAAAACAAAATAGAATATAAAAAAATGTTAAAATGCTGAAGAATAAAGCTTCTAACAGAATAATCGCTGTAACTGAAATTGGAGACCCATCTTTACACTTACATGTACCAAATGGAGCTAGTGATGGTAAAATTCAAAGAGCAAAAAGGTACATCCCACCAACTTAGAGACAATGTACAACGTCAGTCTGTGCCATTACCGGTTATTAAATTGGCCAGTAGCTGGGCAGACCGGAATGAAATCACTACCTCTGTCTCCCACACTCTGCCCGCCTCTCTAAGACTCCGGATTATGCAAGAGGACCCCTCCAGAGGCCGTCATTCTGATTAAGCAGGCAACATCCAAAAGGAGACTGAAGAGGCTCAGGCCAGTTATGTGATTTGTGCCCACCGCCCCCAATCAGTGAAAGATGCTCCCCGAAGACAGAAGGCAGCAAAGGTGTTTAAAACCCCTCCATCCCTGATTTGGGGTAGGTCACAGAGCAAAGCACAGCTGTTTTCTCAACTTTTAAACTGTCTAATAGCAATGAAGTCCAGCAAATCCATTCTCTTCTTCCTACTACCTTCAGTCCAAACCACATCCCATCCACAAAAACAGCAATGACTCAGCCCCTAACTCCCCCACACCATCCCACCTTCCAGAGGGTCCTCAGAGTGAGCTTTTACAAAAATGCAAGGCTGCTCAAGAGCCTGACTGTTATTTCCTGGCCCGGGCAGTCCCCTAGAGGCCTAGTGAAACACACAGCCTGGCCTCAGCCACAATACCGGACCTCAAAGCCTCGGGCTGGGCCCAGGTATCTGCATTTCTAACAAGCTCCCAAGATGCTAATGCAGCTGGTCTGGGGAGCAGGCTTGGAGAACCCTGGTCAACGGGACCAAGTCCCAGCAAGACCCTTTACGATGTGATTTCAGCTTGTCCTCTTCTGCTGACAGCCTCCACGCCCAGCCTGTGTTACCACCATGGCATTGGGCCACTCCCTGTCCACAAAGTAATGTGTTCTTCCTCTCCTTCATGTCTCCACCTCGGCTGCTCCCTTGCCAGGCCCCAACGCTTCCTTTAAAAGCCACCTACAACGGCCCCTCTCCTGTGCTGCTTCCCAGAGCACCCAGCACTAACTTCTGTACCAGCCTCTCTACACTGCATTCCAACGCTCTTCCCTAGACTCCCAAAGGCAGGGAACCCGTCTTTCTCATCTCTGGAGTAGACCTTGCATAAACTGGGTGCTCAACAAAAGGAGGAGGAGGCAGGCAGGAGCAAGGCAGCAGCTACACCTCATTTCCTCGAGAGGCCCTACTACGGATGAGTCACAGTATATACATTGTGTATGTGCCAATAAATCAAAACAACCAAAATCTCTCAGGAAGCACTTGCACCTGAAAAAATAAAAGTGAAAACAAATGCTATAAAATTCAAATGAATGCTAAGTTTGTCCTCCTAAAATACTAACACCACGGAATAATACCGCCTTAGTCCCTATTCTGGCGTGGGGGCAGCATCACAGATGGGAAAAGCAAAAGCAACTTCTCAAGACCCAGCTATACATATATGCATGGGTTTTAAACAACTGAAGAGCATAATTCATGATTATTAAAGCATCTACATTAAATACGACAATGTAAATTATCAGTCATCCCACCGAAACCCCCCAGGGTGCCCATAAAGTGAAAATAATTTTCATAATAATACTAGGACATTATGTGCCTTCTTCACTGTGTTGATAATTTGTATCAGTGGTACAAAAGGGATAGTGGGTCAAATTGCCAGCTCTTTAATACCAATCAAGGCATTGGTACCCAACTGTACCAGTACTCACTGGATTTTTTTGAAATGCCAGCTTCACTTAAGAATGTTCTCGATTCAGCAATAAAAGTGTTAATTTTATTAAATCTCAACCACTGAGTACATGGCTGTTTAATATTCTGTTTCAAAACAGCAACTACACAGAAAACATTTCTCTTGACTATTAAAGTACAACAGTAACCCTGAGAAAACGCACTTATGCTATAGTTCATTTTACCTGATTCCTACTTTCCACTGACATGAATAAAATTCACCAGTGGGGGGAATAAAAATGCACTTTTGGTTTTTTAAGAAGCATTTGAATTAATGTCAGAGATCAGAGATAAATTTGGGAAGATATTTCCCATGTACACAATTCTGATAGAAATACTAGTTTTCATTAAAAGTTATAAGCATGCAATCACTCTGGAAAACAGTTTGGTTCATTAGCACTAATGAAGATGTGAACACTCTGGATACAGCAATTCCACTCCTCTTACTTCAAATAGAACTATATTCTGAAATTTCCTCTTTTCTCCATTTAGTGATGAGATTATCTATCGATGTATTTGACTCCATGCAGCATCAGACACAGTCTTCACAAGTACTCCGGGGCACACACACAGGCATTTGTAGCAGTAGCATCACTTACATTAGCCAAAACTGAAACCAACCTGAATGAATCAAGTGTGGTACAGTATATTCAACAACAGAATTCTATACAGCAAGGAAAATGAACTACAGAATAAAATGCATGAGTTTCTCAAACATAATGCTGAACAGGGATCTTATGGGGAAAAATCTACAATATGAATCCATTCACATAGAGTCCAAGAAGGCAAAACTAATGTTATCAGTGAAAACTGCACACACAGACAGTTTTAGAAACAGGAACAATGTAATCTAAAGCAGTGCAGTGGTTCCCTGGGGATGGAGGCTGTGAACAGAGAGGGGCCCACACAGGAGTGTTGCTCAGTGCTCACCACAGTCCATGTCTTGATCTGGGTGGCAGTCTGGGGTGTTCCCTCTTACAATTATTCTTTATTTCCAATATGTCTAACATATTCTCCTACATGTATGATGCATCTCACAATAAATAGGTAGAACAAGCTGTCAGGTATATTAGGCCAGCATCCTTTGAGATTTTTAGAAAAGTTAAATCAATTATTCAGAAAGAATTTTTAAAATTATTATATACAACCTTAATGAATACTCTCCCAATCTAGAAAATCCCAATAAAGTATCAAAGATGTTATGTTACTTCTCAAGCTAAGCAGGTGTCCACAAAGAAAATGCATATTAATGGTAATAAATGGAGATAAGAGAACATTTCAGAATATAGTTCTATTAGAAGTAAAAAGTACATTTGAAGAAAAAATACACAGATATTAGATGAACACAAAGCAGGAAGAAAAACGCAGTAGGAACTTTTGAATAAAATATTCCAAATATCCTAGAGTTTAAGGTTTTGATTATAGACTTGTTTGGGGGTTAGGGAGAAGGGAAAGGAAAATGAGATTTTCTGGTTGGGGCTGTACATTAAACACATCCTGATGTCGACTCTGCAGCCGTGGCCGGCCGCTGTCTTAGATTTAACTCTATGGCTGGCAGGGTAGACGGAGGGGGGCTCTTGCCACCCTCAGGCAGGCCACCCTCAGTGCCCCTTTCTACAGATGGCAACAGACCCTGAACACACTTTTCTTTTTAACTGAAGGAACTAAGATGACCTGTCTTTAATTACAGTTACTCCTTCCCCTGGGGACTTCGCCACAACCCACAAATATCCATGGAGTCCAAGGCTGTTCTAACTGGTTCCTAATGAGCTTCAATAGCTGCCTAGAGGCTAGTTTGAATTTGCCTCCCAAGACTGCCTTTTAAGGCAGGAATACTCTCAGCAACCACTCCTCATGTGGCCATTTACACAGCTAGGAAAATAACTATATACATGGAAATTTTACACCACCACTGCAAAGATAAATGGAGCTTAGTAATAATTATACGTCTTTATAATGATTATCTATCTATCTATCTATCTAGTATTACCATTCTCAAAACATGCTAGTGAGATAATAACTAAAGACATGCATGCATGGTTATGCCCAAGCTTATTCCAAAGATGCATTCTTACTACAAGTGTGTCAGGATCAAATCATTTTCCCATTGGCTTGCACTATAAATTTGAGAGATGCATTCCACAGAAAAGCTGTCTTATTCAGAAGAGCACCAGCCCCTTTAGATGTAGTGCCCTGAAGCACTGTACAGACTCACATGGCAAGGGTCTTCTCTATTTGTGGTAGAGCTATTTTTCTGTTTAATTCATCATGCATAGTAAACAACAAACTCCTAGACTCCGATTTCTACCTCACCTGCAGTACCCAGCAGTACTTCTTTTAATTAAGTGCTTAACAAGGCACCACGTATGCTACAGAGCCCCCAACAGTCTTCTAAGAAAAAGGGAAATAATAAATACTGCCTGAATGAGGTTCTCTCGGAACCCTGGGTAAACACCAACCACTCAGAATCTGGGTCCCCTGAAAGCCGAGGCTGACAGTCACTGCAGCCCGTTGAGGAAAATAATTCAGAGGAAGCCGTGTGTCCACGGCTGTGCTGAGAAAACAGAAAAGAGGCACACTGTCAGGGAAGGTCACTCCCTCTTTACTTTCTTCACATGGTTTCAATAGCCAGTTCTGAGAACATGCTCACTGAGTTATCTGTACAGAGAAAGGAGGGTGTAGAGGCTGTAAGACAAACAGCTGGATTACCGGTTTACAAGGGAGTGGGATACTTCTAAGAGTGCATCTACACCTGACACTTAGGTGGTGAAACAGCTCACTGGTATCAGAAGTCATGTGCCTCAATTTAAAAAGGAGGACATTCCACTTATCAAAGTGACAAAAACTGAAAACCATGGTAATTCCCAATGTCACGTAGGTCACAGAGAAATGAGAGACCAATTTGGTGATATAATTCAAAAGACGTAAAATGTTGTAAACCATTTAGTTTTCATTATTGATTTCAAAGAGGAAGGGAGAGGGAGAGGGAGATAGAAACATCAATGATGAAGGAGAATCATTGATCAGCTGCCTCCTGCAAGATCTGAGACAGCCCCCAACTAGGAGTCAAGCCCAGAACCTGGGCACATGCCCTGTTAGGGAATCGAACTGTGACCTTCTGGTTCATAGGTTGATACTCAACCACTGAGCCACACCAGCCAGGTTCAAACCTTTTCATTTAGCAAATCTGCTTCTGGAAATATATAAGAAAATAATCCTGGATTGTCCAAAGATTTAGGAGGATTTCCACCACAGCGTTTTTGTAAGGAAAAATCTGAAGTAACTTTTATGTCCAAAATAGGATATTGGTTCAGTAAATATTGGCACAGCCATAAAACACAATACTATGTATTACAGAAGACTATAGGGTGACATGGTAACATGTTCTTAATAACTTAAGTAAAAAGTGAAATTACAGGTCACACTTCCAGGATATAACTACTATATAACTAGATCTTGGATAGATCACAACAATCTTTGCTGGATTTGCAGAAAAGTATGAGAAATATCAAGAAGGGAACATGACACACACATAAACTCTTCTTAGATCCATAACAAGAGTGAGTCACAGGGAAAAAAACTGGAGGTATCCGAAGGCTAATACAAAGAATTACACATACCAGAACACAGGTCAATAAGCTAAAACCTCTTTGGGGACCAGGCCTAGCCTAGGGAAACCTGAACTGTGGCTGAGGACCTGTAGCAGGCTCAGTGTGGGCAAGACTGAGAGATAAATGCTTGAGGAGGACCAAGACGTTGCAGCCCCTAGAATTTATCTCCAGGAGCTCACCAGATCCTCGCAGTAAATACTGAAGAATGATCCCCTTGCTTCCAGCAGGAGAAGGTGAAAAGGAGTAATTTTGAAATACACTAGAGCAGCGGTTCTCAACCTGGGGGTCAAACGACCCTTTCACAGGGGTCGCCTAAGATCATCGGAAAACACATATATAATTACATATTGTTTTTGTGATTAATCACTATGCTTTAATTATGTTCAATTAGTAACAATGAAAATACATCCTGCATATCAGATATTTACATGACGATTCATAACAGTAGCAACATTACAGTTATGAAGTAGCAATGAAAATAATTTTATGGTTGGGGGTCACCACAACATGAGGAACTGTATTAAAGGGTCGCGGCATTAGGAAGGTTGAGAACCATTGTTCTTTTCGACAAGGCCTGCCCTCAGTAAAAGCTATTGAAACAGCCTGACTGACCTGGGGGAGAGAATGCCCAACTCCAGCCCACTCTAGCCAACTTGTCATTCCTAAGAGGGTGTGGGAGGAACTGAGAAAGATACTTGAAGACAGTTCAGAGGCAAAGTGCACTAAAAGACTGAGACCCAAGTTCTGGGGGTATTATGTAAAGCATGATAATTACGGTTAATGGCACTATGATATCCTTGACAGTTGCTAAAACAAAAAAGAAATGACAATTATGTGAGGTGATTGAGGCATTAACTAGCCTCCCCCCTCCGCAAAAAAAAAATAGAAACTACCATACAGTCCAGCAAGTCCACTTATGGGTATATAACCAAAGCACTGAAAGCACGATCTTGAAGAGATATTTGCGTACCCACGTCCATAGCAGCACTCTTCACAAAGCCTAGAGGTGGAAGCACCAAAGTGTCCATCACCAGATAAATGGATAAAGAAAATGAGCTGTATACAACAAAGGCATATTATTTGTCCTTAAAAAGGAAATTTTGACAAATACTACAACCTGTGTGCTTCCATTTATATGAGGAACCTAGAGTAGTCAAATTCATAGGAACAAAAAGTAGAATGGTGATTTCCAAGAACTGGGAAAGGTAGGAATGGTGAGTTATTGCTTAATGGTGAATAATTGCTTATCAGTTTTGCAAGATAAAAACTTCTGGAGATTGGTTGAACAACAGTGTGAATATACTTAACTCTACAGAACTGTACACTTAGAAATAGTTAAGATGGCAAGATTTATGTTTTGCACTTTTCACCTCAATACAAAAATGTGTACACACACACACACACACACACACAATCATAGGGCTGCAGAATGCTTCCCTTCCCCCCACACCTTATCACCACATCACTAAATGCCTACTTACAGCAGTTCCTTTTAATCAGTACATCATGTCCAGCTATCAAGGAAAATATTACAAGGCACGTTAAAAGGCAGAAAACACAGTTTGAAGAGCCACAGCAAGCATCATGACCAGACTCGGAAATGGCAGGGATGTTGGAATTATCAGACCAGGAATTTAAAGCAGCTATGTTTCATATCGTAAGGGCTCTCATGGATACAGTAGACAGCATGCAAGAACGTATGGAAATTCTAGGGGAAAATGCTGTAATAAGTAAGGAATGCCTCTGACGGGTTTATTAGGAGTCTGGACATGACTGAGGAAAGAATCTGAGCTTGAGGAGATCTCTCATAGAAAACTCCAAAACTGAAAAGCAAACCGAAAAATATTGTTTGCTTTTACAAAATATCCAAGTACCGTGGCGCAACTACAAAAGGCATTAACATACACACAACAGGAATACTAGAAGAAGAAAGAACAGAAGAAATATTTGAAACAAGAAAGACTGAATTTTCCCACAAACTAATGTCAGATACCAAGACACACATTCAGGATGCCCCGAGAACACCACGTAGGAGAAATGCTCCCCCTCCCAAAACACACCTATTCATCATTGTCAAACTGAGAAAAATTCTGAAAGAAGCCAGGGTGAAAGTAACAACTTCCCTGTAAAGGAAGAGCGATAAGAATTACATCTGACTTCCCAGAAACCATGCAAGCAAGAAAGTGGAGTAAAATACTTAAAGTGTTGAGAGAACAAACCACCCACCTAGAATTCTGTACCCTGCAAAAATGAAAGACAAAGAATTTTTCACCCAAATAAGAACTGAGAAAAGTTGTTGCCACTAGATATACCTTGCAAAAATGTTCAAAGAAGTTCTAGAGAGAAGGAGAATAATGTAGGTCAGAAACTCAGACCTACAAAAATAAAGTGCATTGAAGAAGGAATGAGTAAAGGTAAAATAAAAACATGTATTTGTGTGTATGTTTGATTTTTTTTTTATTTTCCATAACCATTAATCCCCCACATACCCTCTTCTGCCCTCACTCTTCCCAACAATCACCATTGTTGTCCATGAGTTCTTTTTTTCTTTTTTTTTTACTCAATTTCCCTACCCTCCAATATCACTCCCATCAGAGCTACCAGATAACAGTTTGTTTAAAATACTAACACCAACAATGTACTCAATAATACACACACACACACACACACACACACACTATGTATGCTTATTTACAAGTGGAAAAAAAATAAAAGCAATGAGGAAAGGGACAAGAGGTAGGAATTATGGCTCTTTTGTTAATTATAAGGTACTTAAACTATCTATGAAGCAGATGTCTCTCATGAAGCAGACCTTAAAACCTAAGATAATGTTAAGCATGAAAATAAAATCATCCCACAAAGAACACATCAAGTACAGATATTTTACAGATAAATTCAACCAACATTCAAGAAACAGATTATTGCAGAATCACACTAACTCATCCAGAGGGAAAAAAAGTGGTAACACCCACAACTAATTTCATGAGGCCTTTATATACCTTGATATTTAAATCAGATATGGAGAGTGTAAAAATGAAAAATTAAAGGGAATACCCATGAATAGGATACAAACATCTTAAACAGAGCATTAGCCCACCCAATGGTATATGAAGGAAATACTAGATTGTGACCCAATCGGGTTCGCCACAGTCACTGAGCTCATACACCACCGAGGGACACTTCCTCAGCCTGGCACTCAGCGCCCTTCATAGCATGGCCACCCTATCTGTATGACCTATCGTATACTTCTGCTCTCTAAAAATTATGTTCCTTGCAAAGTCTAATTTCTCCTTATACACCAAGCTCCAAGTTTACTCTGCTGACTACAAAGGTCATCCCCAAGCCCCCAATTTTTTAAAAATATTTTTATTGATTTTTTACAGAGAGGAAGGGAGAGGGATAGAGAGTCAGAAACATCCATGAGAGAGAAACGTCGATCAGCTGCCTTCTGCACACCCGCCACTGGGGATGTACCAGCAACCAAGGTACATGCCCTTGACAGGAATCGAACCTGGGACCCCTCAGTCCACAGGCCGACGCTCTATCCACTGAGCCAAACTGGTCAGGGCCCCAAACCCCCAATTTTAGCCACCTTTCCTGATGCATCTTCAAAACCACCTGCTCCAAACATCCTTCCCAGCTTCTCCCTACTGGGTGTGGATTTGTCATCTTCCATCTTCATAGTACTGTATATTCTTTTATTTTTCGTGAGTTGCTCATTAATTCTCCATCATATTATAGGTATTTGAGCCCCTATATTCCCTGCTAGCCTGGTAGTTACTTAAGGGTAAGGACTTTTAAAATACCTCAAGGTATTCAATAAATGTATGCTCAATCGAATAAAAGTGTTTTCATTTTGTACATAGTGTTAAAAACCTTTTCCCTACGAACAAATGATCCTATGTAAGAATAAAAATGCTTCCCCAAGGATATTATACATTATATTCTTTTATAGGCCAATAAACTACAGGAAATCTTTCCACTGCCACAGGCAGATAAACAGACTCATGCACTCATAACTCTGGTCACACAAATGCTAGACAGAGTTTAATACAACTTCATTCACCCTGTAGTTTGAATTCAGGTCTATCTGAATCTCAAACCTGTATACCCCAAATGCCTTCCCTGAGATTTTTTTGTCCTTTCCTGTAACATTGTGAACTTTCTGAGAGCAGGAAATATGCCTTAATCACTGAATCTTCACACCTAGGAAAGAATTCAGTATTTTCTGAATAAATAGCAATTAAATGTAGGAAGAAGCCCTATATGCTAACTCCTCCCCAAACCATCACTGTATGTCCTCACGAAACAGAGATGACCCTGAATGGTAAACTATAGATTCTATTACATCCACTATCTTCTAATTAAGAAGGAAATTGCTTATTTTGGAATTTTTCCCATTAAAAGAGCTGAAAATCTGGGGCTCTCAGAGGCTAAGTTTCCATCATCTAAAACACTGTAGTCTTGGATGACAGTAAATACATAAATTGAAATTATGTAATAAAATTTGTCTTGAAATTAACCATAAGACAGAGTTGCGAATAACTAAAATATCCCCCAAGCTCCTGTCAATGACCACTTTGCAGTGCTCAGGTGATCTCACCATGCTGACATTTACTAGAAATACCAGTAATACAGGATCTTTTCACAGATGCATGGCAATGCAGGAAATTCAAACTGGTTAAGTTTAGGTTAGTGAAGAAATTACCTTCTTGGTCATGGCTACAGAGGAAATACAAAATATAAACAGCTTCCTTTACAAAAAAAGAAAACACACACACACTTAGAAACAGCTATCAGAGAAAAGTAAAAGATGTGGCAAACAACTGTGCATTAGTTCCACTACTACATTCCACTTCCCTAAAAATTATTGTATCTACAAAAGCAGGCATAATTTACTATAGTCAATCTGAATGTTAATGTCTGCTAGATCATTACTTAAAACTTTTAAAGCTTACTTTAATACTAACATAAATTTCAGTATTTTTTTTAACTTATAACTTAAAGTTCTTTCCAAAGAACTAAACTGAATTATATTGTAATAGATAATGGCAGTTTGATATTTTTCTTAATTTTTTACAGTAAAATATTTTCATGAGTGCCTATATATTGTTCAACCAAAATGAAAACAAAACACCAATTTACATCATGATGAGTAAATGTTTTCACATCTGCTGCCATCTTTTTTACTTGCAAAAAGTATCCCCTGGCATTTCCAGGTCTTTCATACAGAAAGGGCTCAAACCGATAGCTGAAATGCAGCCAGCAACGGCACTGACAACAGTCCTGGGTATGGCCCAGCCTGAGCTGGGTGCTATGGGAGGGATAACTTCCATTAATTCCTTTCCGGTTCTGATGGTAAGCAGGAGTCCCTGACCCACGGCCAGCAGACAGACAAGCCGACACAGAGAGCCCGCCCAACTGTCTCCCCAGGTCATGCACTGGGGCAGACAGCAGGGCAGGGAGCAGGGGACATCTTTCCAATTCTGAACACGTGTTTGGGGCCAGAGAAACAGTTGTGAGGTAGTCAATAATCCACACACAGAGAGCATCCAGCTCGGTGGGCAGCACTTGCAGGCATGCCCGGCACTGAATGAATGAGGAACCCTGGGCTGTTAAGGAAACGGCAGCGGGAAATCAGGTGGGAATCATCTTTTCAATCAGACGGAGAGGGCAGGATACAGAAATCTGTATCATAAAGAACCAGCAAAAATATTTTCCCACGTCACCAAAACTCTCACATAATGACCATAATACCTTTTTGGACAGAAATATTTTCATTTCCTCATGACAATGGCATTACATGCTTAATCAAGCAACAATAAAAGAATATTATAAAAGTTACCTAGAAGCCAGCCCAAGGCTAGATAATATAGTTAATTAAAAAAATATTACATCAGGCCCCTGAACTTAAAACAGTTCATAATCTACCCCTGGAAGCAAACTCACAGCACTGAGAATAGTACCTAGTATATAATGAGTGATGGATCAGACGTGAGGAATTGTGGCTGATGGATGAACAAACGGCACAGCAAAGCTGACTTTAAGATGACCCTCATTCCTGGTGGCTCATTTCCTAAGTAATATTTGCGTACTCTGCTCACACTTTAGAGCTCATAATCAGTGGGTTGTGGTGCCTTTGTTCCAGAAGGGATCTCTTTACTTCTGTCGAGCCCGTGGGTGTCTCTGAGCAGAAGCACTGAGATGAGTTTCTCAGCTTGAGGTTTTCCAGATCATGCAGGTAAGCACAAATTCAAAACCCAAACCCACGACTATCAAAAGAGACGTTTTATTTAAAGCTAAGAAGCCTCCTCCTCTTGCTATTGGACGTTCTCTCCCACTCTAGGCCCTAACCCTTCAGAGAGCTGCAGATGAAACCGTTTCCTTGAAATCTAGGTCCCTAGGATCAGCAGAGGTTCCCTCCATGTCAGCTCCCTCTTTCTCTCTCTCTCAGAAATGCTCACTCCTCTTTCCTTGTGGGTTCCTCACTTTCTTGCAATAAAGATGGTCAAAGGATGTTTATTTTATCTTCTCCAATATTTCTACTGGAAGTGTTTATAACAGGAGGGTTTCTAAAATATCTGGTCAACTTCATTTCAAGGAGGGCTCCATACTCTATTACCTCACCTTCAGATGTGGGGTCAGAAATCATCCCAAAGGTGAGCAAGCACTGAACTCAGGTAAGCAGTCAGATCAGGGGAGACCCAAAGCAAGTGAGGGAAATACAAGCAGCCAACACGAGAGCCAGGCTGGACTGGCTGGACAGAAGGACAATCCTGAGGAGAGTCTTTCCTTTAATAGATGGTGCTCCCATCAGTTAAAAAAGATAATTCAGGAATATATTAACTTACCAAAAAAGTCATGACAAGCACACAGATTCAAAGTGAAGTCAAATTCAAGAAAGAGATATGGCATAGGAAACCCCATGTACAGAAAACGAGATGAATGAAATGGGTGTTCCATTAGTGGAAACAAATGATCGGTTGTGCTAAGCTACTGTGAAATCATAAGATTCAGAGGACAAGCCAAATCTTGTCACGTTCTATATCGCAGAGCTGTTTCCCACAGGAATGTGGTTATACAGATGGGGGAATAAGTGGACCATCACCAAGGGCTTGGAAATGCTTATTATTCTGATTCAATTACTACTGAATGTAGCCAGGTATAGTGCTTCAAGATTTTTTTTTTTATTTCCTTTCACTGTAACAATAACCATATGTGGGAGCTGGTTACAAATTAGCAAAATGAAGTGAAAGAAACTAGATAAGGACATACACCACTCAGTACCTCTTAGCACTTCCAGTTGCACATCTCTGTAGATTTTCATATACTAACATAATGTCCTATATATGAAATTGCTAAAAGAATTTAAAATTGAGATAGGATTAACATGAAATGGAGTTCATCAAGGAAGGTGTCTATATCCTTGTGGGATCCAGATGCCTGCTTCTAACAGGTGTTGTTAAAATAACACTAACAAGAATGAAAATTCAATTAATTCATAGTACTGATGAGTAATTGTATAAATAAAAATGAGAAAATGAACTATAGAATTTAAATCTCCACTGTGCGTTTGATCAGTGGAGTAACTCTTCCCAGAAAACGGTGTTACTTCAAATAAAAGAGTAGACAATGGGTAGCAGGAAAAAGGATAATGATCCCACTCTTCCCTTCAACCACATTTCAATTAAGTGCTATACTCATAGCTGGAATTAATGAACACGAGACGTGGGTTCAGGCAATGATTTATATCACCCAGGTTCTCAGAAGGGATTCAGTCATTTATCAAAAGGTTAGCTTTTGGAAGAAACAAATCAATTATGTTTCCTTTAAGTTCTTATACTACATCAAGGTCTTAAAATAGTATTCGTGTACCTAAATTTAGAGCTATTCAGCATGACCCTGGACTAAACAAGTAAGAAAAATCAACTGAAGTTAGTGGTTAAAGAGGTTGTGGTGCCAACAAGCATAAACTGAAACCAAGTACTTAATGAATAATGAGTACATACTGTTTTTTTAATTATAAAAACATAACTCTTTCCAGAAAGAATGTAAAGCACTTTATAAGAAGTGCATACAGCGCTGGCCAGGTGGGTCAATTGGAGTGTCGTCCTGTACAACAAAAAGGTTGTGGGGTCGATTCCCCATTGGGGCACATACCTAGGTTGTGGGTTTAATCTCTAGTCAGGGTGCATATGGGAGGCAACCAATTGGTGTTTCTCTCTCCCTCTTCCTCTCTCTAAAATCAACATACCCTCAGGTGAGGACTAAAAAATAAAAAAATAGCCCTAACTGGTTTGGCTCAGTGGATAGAGTGTCGGCCTGAGGACTGAAGGGTCCCAGGTTCGATTCTGGTCAATGGCATGTACCTTGGTTGCAGGCACATTCCCAGTAGGGGGTGTGCAGGAGGCAGCTGATCGATGTTTCTCTCTCATTGATGTTTCTGACTCTCTATCCCTCTCCCTTTCTCTCTGTAAAAAAATCAATAAAATATATTTTTAAAAAAATAAAAAATAATGAAAGTGCATACAAAGCAAAATAATATTACTTATCACCTTATAAAAAGAAAAACAGTTAAGAAAAAAGAGAAAGCAAAAATATTAACAGTAAACACAAAATCTTGGCCAGAAGTATGCTTGCAATTAGGGGGAAAGGAGACGCAGGGTGTCTTACAGAAATCTTATGATCAGAAATGAGGAAACTGCCTAGTTATTCAGGAAAGACGAGTGTTTTCCCTATTATTAAATTCTGAAAAGATTTCAACATTGCAGGACTACAGAGGGCCATCAGATGATGGAAATGATGTCTATGACAATCTCACATGAATGTACAATAGGACTTACACTTATTTCCTATAGCAAACATGAATAAAATTTAACATTAAAGGGTAATTCAGTAAAAGCGATTTGTTGAGGCTTGGAGAATATGGTCCAAAATGTGCGATGCATCAGAGAGGTGTCTTTCCCATTCTTCCTAAAAAGCATGACTTTCAATCAAACTAGTTAGCAAACAAGATAAGGGCCATACAGCATGCACCAATCTCCCTGCCTCCCTCTACTTACCTGTGAAATGTTGTCACCTGTCCCTGTCATTCCTCTGGAGTGACAGAAAGATAAAAACCAGGATGGGAAAGAAGACCTCACTATTTAGGCTGGTTCTGTACATAAGGAAATTAAGGCAGGACTTCAACTTAGAAGTCCAACGTCTAGGAGTCCAAAGTCTGAATTACCTCTGATACCAGTAAAATGCAAGGAAACAAATGAGATTCTGATTCTTTCTCCTTCTGCCTTTTTGAATATCCTTCCCAGAACATTCCCAAGCTGAGGCAGCTCTACCTGGCGCCAGGTGATAGCCCATTTCCTTCCTAGTCATTTACTCAAAGCATAGGGAGCAAAAGAACTAAAAGTTGCTTTTTTTTCCTCAGATTTAATATATATCTGCTATACCAGTGATGGCGAACCTTTTGAGCTTGGCATGTCAGCATTTTGAAAAACCCTAACTTAACTCTGGTGCCGTGTCACATATAGAAATTTTTTGATATTTGCAACCACAGTAAAACAAAGACTTATATTTTTGATATTTATTTTATATATTTAAATGCCATTTAACGAAGAAAAATCAACCAAAAAAATGAGTTCCCATGTCACCTCTGACACACGTGTCATAGGTTCGCCATCACTGTCCTATACTGTTTATTTTCAAATAAAATATTTTAAATATAAAAACCAATTATTGATCCATACATCTGTCCATCTATTCATTCAGTGAACAAACATTGACTGCCATACATCCTAGCCTCTGTGCTAAGCAGTGAAAAACTAGGAATGTAATACACTCTTGACTTTCTAATTTAGATGATAAATGACAGTGTTTCTCTCTCCCAATCTAAACAGTTAAAATGTGCACTGCACGATAAGAGTGCACCTTTCAAATGTCATTAGAATGTGAGATTATCTCCTGCTAACCTAAAGATGGCTCGGGGCCTCAAATACAAAATCGTATCTTCCATTAATCACCCGACGATGGACGATGGCCACCTGCTTAAGGACAGCCGGGCTTTCAGCTCTGTCCTCGCACCAGCAGGGACTGTGCCAACAGCTTTCATAGCTACAGAGGCACCGCGGAAGCCACCTAAGGGGGAAATCAAATTGTGCAGGGCATCCTCCTGGCCATGGTTTTCTCCTTGGTGCAGAGAGGTTTTTAATTTCGCTGAAGAATGTCTCTAAGAAACTAATTTCCATAATAAAAATATAATGCACAAACAGTCACTTATTCCAAAAAGCTAAGAAAATAAATTCCTGGTGAAGAAAAGATGACTTTATTTTCTTATTTATTTTAATATATCTTTTCATTGATTTCAGAGAGGAAGGGAGAGAGAGAGAGAAACATCAACGATGAGAGAGAATCATTGACCGGCTGCCTCCTGCACGCCCCCTGCTGGGATCAAGCCTGCAACCTGAGCATGTGCCCTTGACTGGAATCGAACCCGGGACCTTCCAGTCCGGAGACCGACACTCTAGCCACTGAGCCAAACCAGCTAGGGCGAAAAGATGACTTTAAATAACCAGGGAGGATAAGGTAATAAATGACCAGTGGAAACTATAAAAAATAAAAAATAAATTCCAAAAAAAAAAGGATACAATGGCATAAAAGCATAGTACTGTGCACTTGGCATGGCTTCAATTATTCATTTTATAATATACAAGGTTTCCTTCTTTCACTTTATTTATTTTTAAAAATATTTTATTGATTTTTTACAGAGAGGAAGGGAGAGGGATAGAGAGTTAGAAACATCGATGAGAGAGAAACATCGATCAGCTACCTCCTGCACACCCCCTACTGGGGATGTGCCCGCAACCAAGGTACATGCCCTTGACCGGAATCAAACCCGGGACCCTTCAGTCCGCAGGCTGATGCTCTATCCACTGAGCAAAACAGGTTAGGGCAGGTTTCCTTTTTAAATGCATTCATATTACATTAGACTTGCTACCACAAGATTAATGCTATACTACAGTTCTAATTAAAATTCACACTGAGGCCTACCTCTCAACAACAAATATTCAAGTTGAGAAATAAAAGTAAATGAAAGAATATGTAAGAAAAATATGCCATTTTCTCACTTACTAAATTATCAAATTTGATTCCCCAGTTACTGAGAAAGTCAAACCCTTACATCTACCATCCTGCTTATCCACATGATCAATGCCTCACATCTATACTGGTCGTAAAGAAGCATCACCTAATTGCACAACACCATCTGAAATAACAGTCCTATGGTCTAGGGCCGTGGCTGGCAAACCGTGGCTCATGAGCCACATGTGGCTCTTTGGCCCCTTCAGTGTGGCTCTTCCACAAAATACCACGTGCGGGCGTGCACGTACAGTGTGATTGAAACTTCGTGGCCCATGCGCAGAAGTCAGTATGTTGTGGAAGAGCCGGTATTTTGTGGAAGAGCCACGCTGAAGGGGCCAAAGAGCCGCATGTGGCTCGCAAGGCACGGTTTGCCGAGCCACACATTGCTGACTACTGGTCTAGGGGTACGACTTTCTAGGGAGAGACGTTCACAGCTAAGTTCCAAGCCAAGCAAGTATCAAGTGTTCACAGCTGCATGCTGCATCTGAGAACCTTCTGGACTAATGAATAGGTCTGCTTATGTCTCAGCAAGATCATAGGGGGACCCACACCATTCTAAGGGTGGGAAAGGAGACAGGCCAAGGATACTGTCCCGGTTATGCTAGTGCCAAATGACTGAGCTGGGAGAGGGAGAGTCTCCACTTTGTTTTCAACAGAATTATCTGAAATTAACACTAATGAAGTCATTTGAAACTAAGTTTTGTACCATTTAAGCCATGTGTTAAAGATGTTCCTTATGCCCGGCTGGTTGAGCCATCGACCTATGAACCAGGAAGTCACCGTTTAATTCTAGGTCAGGGCACATGCCCAGGTTGCAGTCTTGATCCCTGGTGTGGGGCGTACAGGAGGCAGCTGATCAATGATTCTCTCTCATCTTTGATGTTTCTCTCTCTCTCTCCCCCGCCTTCTTCTCTCTCTAAAGTAGGTCAATATATCTACATTAATAAAAGAGAAAGATGCAAATTGACCGTACCTTCGTGACACCCACCAGCCAATCAGGAGTGGGTATGCAAATGAACCCAACAAAGCTGGCAGGTGGGACGCTTGTGTCATTACCATGGTGACAATGCAGGCGCCCCAGCCGCTCTAGGCCTCTGGTCAGCATGGGAAGGCAGAAAGGTGGCTCCGGCCAGAGCGAAGGCAGTGCCAGCAGCCAGGGGAATGAAGGCCCATTCTTGCAGGAATCTTCGTGCATCGGGCCTCTAGTATATATATATAAAGATGCTCCTCATGGATGCAAATAGAATATCATATACTTAGGCTAGGAAGTATTTTCTAAACATATTAGTACCCACTCTATGATTTTATTCCCATGACACTGAGATCAGAATATAACAGAGAAGGGAAAAGAACACATCTTTCTACCATACCTGGGTTAAATCATGTTTATATGTAAATTAACAGTATCTTTAAAAAGTTTCAACTAGATAGTAGAAAACATATACAAGATTTAAATTCTGAACAATTATTAATTTTTCTACATTATCAAAATCCATGTCCAATCTTCTGCCCTCTACCGCTCCCCCCCTCCCCCCCCCCGCCCCCAGTCTAAGAAAAGCTAACCTCACCACACGATTCCCTAACACAGATTCTGTGATCTATCTCCTCACTTTCACCAGTCCTGGTATGGTGCCCTCCACAAGTATTTGTTCAACTAGCTGTTTAAAAAGGGCGGGGGGCAGGGGGGAGAGAAGTCAGCCCTGGCTGCTGTGACTCAGTTGGTTGGAGTGTCATCTCTGCACCAGAAGGTCAAGGGTTTGAGTCCCAGTCAGGGCACATACCTAGGTTGCAGGTGTGATGCCCAGTCAAGGTGGTATAAGAAGCAACCGATTGATGTTTCTCTCTCACATCAATGTGTCTCTTTTTCTCTCTCTCACTCTTTCTCTCCACCCGTCCCTCTAAAAAAAGGGGGGGGGGGGTCAGAATAAAATATAAATTAAGAATCTGAATCAAGGAGAACCAAGATGGCGGCGTAGGGAGCGGACCTGTGTGTGCTGCTCTCTCACAGCATCATTGAAACTATCAACTATGAAGTAAACAACCGCCACTCAGAACCATGGGGAAGTTGGCCCAGTGGGAGATCTACAACTGGAGGAAAAGAAAGAAGCGCAGTGAGACTGAGTGGGAGCTACGGAGGCACCAAAACCAGAGGTACGCAGTCACACGCCACGCGGGCTGCAAATGGATTCTCGGTTTTTTACGAACCCTCGAATCCTCTGGGCTTGCTCGGGGCGGGTCTCTGAGGCCCCAGATCCCACAGGGAGAGGCGGCCACGGCCTTGCAGTGGTCGGAGAGCGAGGGAAGCTCTGATACGCGGCTGCTCACCGGCACCGAGGGACAAGAAGTCCTGGTGTCCCGGGGAGGCGAGGGGCGCGGAGACGCCGCCATCGCTATTTCATCCATGCTGGTGACTCCCTGTGACCCCGCCCTACCCTCAGGGCTGTGCCAGAGGCACAAGAGGGAATGACTGTGCTTTTACAAACTCTCAAATCCACTGAGCTGGTTCGGGCGGGTCTCTGAGGCCCCAGGCCCCAAGGCGAGAGACGGCACGGCCTTCCAGCGGTCAGGAAGCGAGGGAGGCTCTGGCGTTCGGCTGCTCGCCGGCACTGGGGGACACAAAGTCCTGGAGTCCTGGATAGGCAAGGGGCCGCTGAGTCTCCGCCCCGGCGACTCCCTGTGACCCCGCCCTACGCAATTTACATTCCCATCTGGGCTGTGCCAGACCCACAAGTAGAAGCGCCTTTTCTTCTGCAAACTTTCAAATCCACTGAGCTGGTTCAGGCGGGATCATGAAGCACCAGACCCTACGGGGAGAGGCAGCACGGCCTTGCAGCCATCAGAAAGCGAGGGAGACTCTGTTGCACAGCTGCTCGCCGGCACTGGGGGACACAAAGCCCTGGCAGAGAGTCAAGGGGCCGCGGAGACTCAGCCAGTGCTATTTGCTCCGCCATGGCGACTCCCTGAGTCTCAGCCCTAATCAATTTACATCCCCATCCAAGCTGTGCCAGGTGCACAAAAAGACCCACATGCGCTTTTGCAGCCTGTCCCAACAAATTGCAGACTTCAACTGCTCGCAGCCATGAGAGACACACTCAAGAAGCAGACCCAGGAGAACCAGGATGGCGGCATAAGGAAGAGACCTGTGCGTGCTACCTCGCACAACAACATCGAAACTACCAAATATCAGACAAACACCTATCATACAGAACCATGGGAAACTTGGCCCAGTGGTAGCTCCACAACTGGAAGGAGAGAAAGAACATTGAGACTGAGTAGGATGTGACACCAAGTACAGAGCCCAACCCAACAAACTGCAGATTTCAACTCCTCGCATAGAAAGAAGCGCATAGAGACTGAGTAGGATGTGCTGAAGCACCAAGTACAGAGCCCATCCCAGCAGGCTGCAGATTTCAGCTCCTTGCATCTGGGAGGGATGCAATCGGGGGGGCAGAGTCGGGTCCGGGGCCGGCCAGGGCTGGGCCTGACTCTGCTGGCACTGTGGAACTGCTGTACCAGCAAGCGCACAAACATGCCCACTGGTCCCAGTCTCTGGTGGGGCACTGCGGGACAGCAGACAGGCAGTCTGTGCACTTGGTGGAGGGCAGGAGCGCTGGATGTGCAACCACCAGGAATGCCTGGAGATTTTGTCTAGTGGGGAGCCGCCGGCAGGGGACAGAGGACCAAACATCCTGTTTCCCTGGTAAGGCTGGGATGGCCCCGGTGAGGTTGAAACGGTCCCGGTGTGGTAGGGACGACCCCGGCAAGGTTGAAACAGCCCCCGTGAGGTAGGGACGACCCCAGTCAGGTCGAAACGGCCCCGGCGTGGTAGGGACAACCCCGGTCAGGTTGAAACGGCCCCGGTGTGGTAGGGACAACCCCGGTCAGGTTGAAACAGCCCCGGTGTGGTAGGGACAACCCCGGTGAGGTTGAAACGGCCCCCATGAGGTAGGGACGACCCCAGTCAGGTCGAAACGGCCCCGGCGTGGTAGGGACAACCCCGGTCAGGTTGAAACGGCCCCCGTGAGGTAGGGACGACCCCGGCGAGGTTGAAACAGCCCCCGTGAGGTAGGGACGACCCCAGTCAGGTCGAAACGGCCCCGGCGTGGTAGGGACAACCCCGGTCAGGTTGAAACGGCCCCGGTGTGGTAGGGACAACCCCGGTCAGGTTGAAACAGCCCCGGTGTGGTAGGGACAACCCCGGTGAGGTTGAAACGGCCCCCGTGAGGTAGGGACGACCCCAGTCAGGTCGAAACGGCCCCGGTGTGGTAGGGACAACCCCGGTCAGGTTGAAACGGCCCCCGTGAGGTAGGGACGACCCCAGTCAGGTCGAAACGGCCCCAGCGTGGTAGGGACAACCCCGGTCAGGTTGAAACGGCCCCCGTGAGGTAGGGACGACCCCGGTGAGGTTGAAACAGCCCCCGTGAGGTAGGGACGACCCCAGTCAGGTCGAAACGGCCCCGGCGTGGTAGGGACAACCCCGGTCAGGTTGAAACAGCCCCGGTGTGGTAGGGACAACCCCGGTGAGGTTGAAACGGCCCCCGTGAGGTAGGGACGACCCCAGTCAGGTCGAAACGGCCCCGGTGTGGTAGGGACGACCCCGGTGAGGTTGAAACAGCCCCCGTGAGGTAGGGACGACCCCAGTCAGGTCGAAACGGCCCCGGCGAGGTAGGGACAACCCCGGTCAGGTTGAAACGGCCCCCGAGAGGTAGGGACGACCCCAGTCAGGTCGAAACGGCCCCGGCGTGGTAGGGACAACCCCGGTCAGGTTGAAACGGCCCCCGAGAGGTAGGGACGACCCCAGTCAGGTCGAAACGGCCCCGGCGTGGTAGGGACAACCCCGGTCAGGTTGAAACGGCCCCCGAGAGGTAGGGACGACCCCAGTCAGGTCGAAACGGCCCCGGCGTGGTAGGGACAACCCCGGTCAGGTCGAAACGGCCCCGGCGTGGTAGGGACAACCCCGGTCAGGTTGAAACGGCCCCCGTGAGGTAGGGACGACCCCAGTCAGGTCGAAACGGCCCCGGCGTGGTAGGGACAACCCCGGTCAGGTTGAAACGGCCCCCGTGAGGTAGGGACGACCCCGGCGAGGTTGAAACAGCCCCCGTGAGGTAGGGATGACCCCAGTCAGGTCGAAACGGCCCCAGCGTGGTAGGGACAACCCCGGTCAGGTTGAAACGGCCCCGGTGTGGTAGGGACAACCCCGGTCAGGTTGAAACAGCCCCGGTGTGGTAGGGACAACCCCGGTCAGGTTGAAACGGCCCCCGTGAGGTAGGGACGACCCCAGTCAGGTTGAAACGGCCCCGGTGTGGTAGGGACAACCCCGGTCAGGTTGAAACGGCCCCCGTGAGGTAGGGACGACCCCAGTCAGGTCGAAACGGCCCCGGCGTGGTAGGGACAACCCCGGTCAGGTTGAAACGGCCCCCGTGAGGTAGGGACGACCCCGGTGAGGTTGAAACAGCCCCCGTGAGGTAGGGACGACCCCAGTCAGGTCGAAACGGCCCCGGCGAGGTAGGGACAACCCCGGTCAGGTTGAAACGGCCCCCGAGAGGTAGGGACGACCCCAGTCAGGTCGAAACGGCCCCGGCGTGGTAGGGACAACCCCGGTCAGGTTGAAACGGCCCCCGTGAGGTAGGGACGACCCCGGTGAGGTTGAAACAGCCCCCGCGAGGTAGGGACGACCCCAGTCAGGTCGAAACGGCCCCGGCGTGGTAGGGACAACCCCGGTCAGGTTGAAACGGCCCCCGTGAGGTAGGGACGACCCCTGTCAGGTCGAAACGGCCCCGGCGTGGTAGGGACAACCCCGGTCAGGTTGAAACGGCCCCCGTGAGGTAGGGAAGACCCCGGTGAGGTCGAAACGGCCCCGGTGTGGTAGGGACAACCCCGGTGAGGTTGAAACGGCCCCCGTGAGGTAGGGACGACCCCAGTCAGGTCGAAACGGCCCCGGCGTGGTAGGGACAACCCCGGTCAGGTTGAAACGGCCCCCGTGAGGTAGGGACGACCCCAGTCAGGTCGTAACGGCCCCGGTGTGGTAGGGACAACCCCGGTCAGGTTGAAACAGCCCCGGTGTGGTAGAGACAACCCCAGTCAGGTTGAAACGGCCCTGGTGTGGTAGGGACGACCCCGGTGAGGTTGAAACGGCCCCCGTGAGGTAGGGACGACCCCGGTGAGGTTGAAATGGCCCTGGTGAGGCTCAGACGGCCCTGGTGAGGTTGAGACTACTCCAGTGAGGTTGGGACAAATAAAGGGGACCAGTATGGACTGATGAACAGGTGTAGATACAGAAGCAGAGCAACATTGAACAGAATGTTAAACTACAATGGGGAGCCTGGGGAGGGTTGGGGGGGGGGATTAAGAGACCAACTGAAGGACTTATATGCATGCATATAAGATTAACCAATGGACACAAGACACGGGGCGGGGGGGGCGGGGGGTAGGAGCCGGGGGAATGTCATGGGGGGGAAAAAGGAGACATATGTAATACTCTTTGTAATACTTTAAGAAATAAAAATTATAAAAAAAAAAAAAAAAAAAAAAAAAAAAAAAAAAAGAATCTGAATCAAATAATACTTGCTGGCTTCTATTAGAAAACAAAATAAAGTAATAAAACAGGTAAAATGATCAAGAAGAAAAAGTCTTACTGTCAGAGCAACTGTTCTTCTAAACTGATATAAAATTTTCTTAAATAAAATCAGACAAAAAGTTATCAACGTAAAATCCTAGGAAAGAGCTAAGCATATGACTTTAAAATTAAGCATTTCGCCAGAACTGGTTTGGCTCAGTGGATAGAGCTTCGGCCTGCGGACTCAAGGGTCCCAGGTTCGATTCCAGTCAAGGGCATGTACCTTGGTTGTGGGCACATCCCCATGGGGGGCGTGCAGGAGGCAGCTGATTGATGTTTCTCTCTCATCGATGTTTCTAACTCTCTATCCCTCTCTCTTCCTCTCTGTAAAAAATCAATAAAATATATTTTAAAAAAAATAAAAATAAAAATAAAATAAAAATAAAATTAAGCATTTCAATCCACTCAAATCAACACAAGCATAACCACGATCTTTTAGTTTCAATAAAAAACATCTTTTGAAAAGTGCTGGATCATTTCACATTTAAAGCAAGGGGCCAAAAAAACAATATTTTATTCCACATTTCCCCCTCTAAATTCTCGAAAACGTACTATACGAAAACCACTGAAGAAAAATGTCAGGTGCTGGACTTCGTTGTTTCTTTATGAAGCTATAATGTCAATACAGCTCACTATCCTCTACACTAAGACTGGACACCTTATAGAGCTCAAAGGAGCCGTGCTGTGAAAACAGACACTACCCTTTCAATACTTCATTTAAGGCAAATGCAGTGCAGTCCACTTGATTGACCATCAGCAGCTTTAAGATCCCCTGAAGCTCTGTCACTCCATGCCTGGGATGATGAATTAAGCACGAGAGACAGGGAGCCCACACCTGCTTCTGCCTCTGCCTCTTGCTGAGAAGGACCAACACAAAGTAGGGTCCCAGCATCAAAGGGAGTGGGGAGCTCCAGAAAGTAGTGGGGAGGGCTGAAAGGATGGTCTCAGAGTGAAGAAAGCAGAATTTGAGGTGGCCCAGAAAGACCACAGATGTTACTGCTGCCAGAAAAAGAAAGGGGACCTTTCTGGAACCCAAAGGCCTGCTCCTGTTGCAGGAAACAGTGGGTAATTTCAGAATATCTGCTTTGCTGAAGCAAACACTCCACAGCCTGAGAAGCATCCGAGGTGACCTGGTATCAGATCTGTATTCAAGATGTAGAGCAACAGCTTCCACACAAAAGCCAAAAGTTATTCTCCAGGCCACCAGAAAGTCACAAACCTAGTGTGAACCAACACAAGATCCTGCACAACCCACACTGAGCTCTCCCACAGCTGGAAAAGCAACAGAGAGCGGGGAGGAGGAGTTGTGCTTGCCTCCACGGCCAAGGCCAATCCTTGCTCCTGCTGGCCCTAGTACAAACTTCCCCGATCAATCCGCACACTACACGGTTACGTGTTTAAGTGGACTGTTCATAGCTGTGACTAAATAATTCTAAAGAAGTAATGTCATAAGCATTATCAGTGCTCCACAGGCTAGTCCATAAGAGTCATTTTAATCCACAATGTACTTGGGCTCTAACCCCAACAGTATATTCCCCAATACTCTTCAGTGTCTAAGAACAAATCGCATTTCCCTGACCTCCCTGACTGCGGGCTGTTCTAGGTGACATTCAGAACCGGAAAAGCCAGGGAAAGGATATTTGTAGGTTCTAGTAACTTGGGCCCTCTCTATTGCTAAGAGAAACCCCTCAATACTTTTGCAGAGAAAGTGCTGCTTTACACCCATCACTTCCAGTTATTCCAAGTTTTAAAATAAAGACTGCTGTGGGAAGGGGATCCTATGGCATGAGTTTTGCAGTGTGGGCCCATCTTTATGGATTTACTGTTACCTGTCTAAATTAATTAGGGTCCTGCTTACACTCCCACTGTCAACTAAGAACATGCTGTTGCTGTTGTTTAGAAGAAAGGTCTCCCTAGTTCACTACAGCTGTCACTCCTGCTCAGTGAGAGATAATGAGCTCCAATCTGGAAGGTGTGGATGGCTTCTCCTATATCTCATAGCAGGGGCCCACCCTCATTCAATACCTTCACAGAATGACAGTTCTTTGGAAGAAGCAGAGTCCTGAGTAAGCTAATAATTGACTGTCCTCCACAACTGAACTACAAACAAGATCTTCATTTGCTAACAGTAATTGCCTGTTTATTAAAATGAGCACAAATTCCATCATTTTGCTTACTACAGAAATTCTCATGAGGCACATTTCCTTGAATGCCCATCATGAGAGAACTGGTCGCTGAAGAAAGTAAAAGAATTTGCCATTAAAGTAGAGAGACATCCCAGGTGGCCTAGAAGAGTCCCTAGGGACGGTGGCAGAGCTGAGAGGGACAGGGCAGGCATCAAGAAGCAGCTAAAGCCTGGCCAGAGCGATTCAAGTGGTTGAGTGTCATCCTTTGCGTGGAAAGATTGCCGGTTCGATTCCCAATCAGGGCACATACCTGAGTTTCGAGTTCGATCCTGGTCAGGGCACTACGGAAGGCAACCAATGGATTGATCGATCGATCGATCAATGTTCCTCTCTCACATCAATCGATGTTCCTCTCTCACATTGATGTTTCTTTCTCTCTCTCTCTCTTAAGCATGTCCTCAGTGAGGATTTAAAAAAAAATAAAGAGCTACAGAAAGTCGTGACTGACCTTTCAGATGTCTTGACTTGGTGGTGTTCAATTTGTAAATCCGAGCCAAGAGAATGAGTGGGTGAGAGTTGGATTGGGGCTTTAAAAGTCACCTTATCCAATAGCTTTTCACAGGCAGGGACATGGCCAACACACTCAGGCTCAGCCCCTCACATGGGTGACATTCCCCTGCCTGGATCCTTTCCACCACCCACAAAAACGCCAGCATCACCATGGCTTGGGCAGCAGTAGTCTCACAAAACTCCGGTTCTGTGGTGCATGAGGAAAAAGGCTAAGCTGCAGAGTGGAGTCACCAAAATTGCAGATGTAAGTGTCCCAGGACTCTTGTAGTCTGTGTTCCAGAGGTGGCAGACAGAACTCTACAAGCATTCCACAGCTTTACAGTGGGCTAAGTCCCAGTCTACATAAGATTCAGCTCCTCTGGAACTCAAAACGCATTTTACAGCTGGAAAATGGTAGGTGTGTAAGGCAGCCTACAGTTGAACCTGTATTTATTTCTTTCAACTCATACTTACTGAGCTCTAGTCTGCATGGAGTTTACATTCTAATGGGGGTGAGGGCGACAACAACAAAAGGGAAGAGATAAATAACGTTATTGCCGCTGGCGATAAGTGCTATGCGGAGGGGAAAGAAGAACCCTACGAGGGGTGGTGAGGGAAGGACCTCTGAGAAGGGACTGCAGTGGAGACCAAAGAAGTGATGGAGAGCTGGGGAGGCGAGCTTCCCAATGGGCAATGGCTGAACCAGGGTTAAGAGGCAGGAAGACTTGGTGGGGCAGGCTGGGAAACAAGCACATAGATAAGGTTTGGGGGAGAGGGACTTACAGGCCACAAAAGGGAGCTGATATCCAATTCTGAGTGAGTGGGAAGCCACTGAGTAGTTTTAAGCATGGCCTGACATGTTCTGGTTTTCATTTCAGGACCAGTATTGCTGGGGTGTAGAAGAGATCTGGGAAGGATCTAAGTGAAAGCAGAAAAAATAGGTCGAAGGCTGTTGCAGTGATCCAGGGGGAGCCAATGGTGGCCTGTTCAAAGATGCTCACTAGACAGAGGGAGAAAAGAGCAGCCTGGAGGTATGTCTTGGAGTTGAAATCAGAACTTCTGATGAACTGAATGTGGGAGAGGAAGTAGAGGAATCGCCTCCTTGTCTGTGAAATGGGGAGAAACACAGTAACATGCAGTACTGGCGCAATGCACATGCTCAGTCTCTGTGGGACTATTCCCAGCTCCACCCATCACTGACGGGCCACGAGATCTTGAGTGCTGTGGGGAGTAACTCAATCTCACAGTGTTTAAGTTGCTAGGATTATATGTCAACCAGGGATAGTAATAGTATTTACCTCACGGATTTATTGTGAGAATTCAATGAGTTAGTATTTATAACATGATTAAAAGAATGCCTGGTATGTACTTGGAGCTACATAATCTATTCTTCTTACTATTATCATCTTCTATATCATGGTACTATTGGTTGAGTTAATTCATGTAATGCTTTTAAGGAAGTGTCTGGTACATAATAAACTCTCAACAAATGTCAGCTCTTATTGTTATCATCATGAATGGTTGCCAGTTGGTGGTGGCAATAACTGAGGTAAAGAACAGGATAGACTAGCGCAGTGGTTCTCAACCTTCCTAATGCCGCGACCCTTTAATACAGTTCCTCATGTTGTGGTGACCCCCAACCATAAAATTATTTTCGTTGCTACTTCATAACTGTAATTTTGCTACTGTTATGAACCGTAATGTAAATATCTGATATACAGGATATATTTTCATTGTTACAAATTGAAGCATAGTGGTTAATCACAAAAGCAATATGTAATTATATATGTGTTTTCCGATGGTCTTAGGCGACCCCTGTGAAAGGATCGTTCGACCCCCAAAGGGGTTGTGACCCACAGGTTGAGAACCACTGGACTAGGGGCTTGCCATGAATAGGGCCTGTGAAAACAGTTCCATTTGAAATGTTAAATTTGCATTGTCTGTGAGATATTCAAATGTCAAGATCAAGTAAGAAGTTGGTCACATGAATCTGAACCTGAGAGGAAAAGTCTGGCCTAGAGGTAGTAACTTAAGAGTCATCCACATACAGATGAGTTAACTACAGAAAATGGTGAGTCAGTGAGAGAGAGAATGAAGACTGAGAAGAGGGTCTAGTGTTGAGTCCTGTGGGAGCCCAACATTCCAGGTCAGGCCAAGGTAGATCATAGACACTTAGAAATATTCAAAGTGATAAACAGCAAGGACCCACAAACAAGATTACCCTACTACCAAGATTACTCTATAACCAAAATTACTCTACCCAGCAAAAGCTATCATTTAGAATTGAAGGTCAGATAAAGAGCTTTACAGACAAGAAAAAGCTAAAGGAGTTCATCACACCAAATCAGTATTACATGAAATTTGAAGGATACTCTTTAAGAAGAAGAAAGAAAAAAAGATTAAAAAATATGAACAATAAAATGGCAATAAATACATATCTATCAACAATTGAATCTGAAAAATAAATGGACAAGGAATCTAATGAACAAAATAAACTGGTGAATAAAATAGAATCAGAGGCATGGAAATATAGAACAGACTGATGAATCTCAGAGGGAAGGGGCGGCAAGAGATTAACCAAAGAACTTAATATGTATATATGCATTACCTATGGACACAAACAACAGGGTGGTAAAGACCTGGGGAGGCGTGAGAACCGGGTGAAAAAAGGGAGACAGCTGTAATACTCTCAACAACAAGGATTTTTTTAAGTTCATATACAGATTTTTTGACTGCTTGGGGGGCAGGGTTGGCACCCTTAACCCCCTCATTGTTCAAGGGTCAGCTATACAGAACAAATAGGAGCTATTAATACCATTTCCTTATACTGAACAAAACTTCTTAGCTATTAATAAGATCCCAGTCATTTCTGGGGCAAAAAGGAACAATAATAAAAAGAAGAATATGATGGGGAAAATGTTGGTGACCACTGGTAACTTCTAACTCAAAATTTCTTCTTCAGGATGCCTGGTACACACCTACCATCATAACATGATAGCATAATGAGTTTCCTGATGGCACATGAAACTCATTAAAATCTAAGGGGAAGGCTGTGCTCCCCTACTAGACCCTAACCTCCCCAGGGCAGCATCCACATGTGATTTAATGACAGCCTATCAGCAATTGTTGAACCAATCCTTTGACACTTAACCCCCTTACTCCTAAATTCCACCCCCAAATTTCCAATTTAGAAATTAAAGATTCTAAATTATTTTCTGCACATACTTTAAAAATCACTGTTGTACAATAAATCCTTTCAACAATCTACCGACCCCCAACCCCTGCCCTTTGCACACACCCTTTGTCTCACTAAAGCACAGATGGACAGATTTTCAGATGTAGTCTTCCAACAGTTTCCCCCAGCAGATTCGTTCTCACTGGTTTCTAACTTTAAAATCCAACTTTTCCAAACCTTTTTAAAAAAACTTTGGGAGGACAGTTATATCTGAATCAGAGCTACCCTTTCAAATTTCTAAAGGGAGAAAACACACACACACACACACACACACACACACACAAACCTGAGGTCCAAGAGACAAAGCACATGTGATTTTTATGTGAGTTAAATGTTCCTCTACCCTTCCTCCTAAGTGACAACCCTGAGGAAGCTGGACCTAAATAGCTACTCACTTGCCTAGGATTCAAATGCTTTCTTGATACCACATAATAAGCAACAATTAATAACAAAATAGGAAAGACCAGAGATCACCAAAAAACTGCTTGTATTAAATAAACCAATTACAGTTTATGTTTACAATCTGCTGGTATACATAAACTCTGAGACAAAAGTGAAGGCAGCCTCGAAAGTTGCCCCAATTCAGCTCAATGGAGGCTGGAGTAAATGAGTTCTAATTCAGATACTTCATCAGTGAAGGATCCTGACTTTCAGGAAGAAATTTGCAAAGCTTAGGAAGGCTTTAAAAAAAAAAAAAAAAAAAGGCAAGCATCAAATCAACAGACGATGTGCTAATTTTAGCTGCAAGAGTCCAAAGTAAATTGTGAAATGAGGAAAGCAGCCAAGGGACACTCAAGCAAGAAATGTTAACCGAGTGCCCAGCACAGGCCCAGGCAAGGGCTGGGCGAGCATGCAAAGTTCAGTGAGGCCCACACCTACCCAGAAGAGAGCCCCCTGCAGAGTGAGAGCACAGTGGAGAATAGATATAGTTCAATACTGTCAAATAAATGCTGTAACTATGGGCCAGCAAAGTGCTCTGGGGCAGAACTGAGAATCCTGATTGAATGACTAATCCCTGGCAGCACAAAGCCAGGGTAGGATTTTAAGAAGATGGCGCAATAACAAAGCAAAGACAACAGGGAGCGCAAACTTAAGCCAAAGAAAGAATGTACTGACTTGAAGTATACTGAAAAGAATATTCAAATAATGACATAGAAACAAACCAAGTATCCATCAACAGATGAAAGAATAAGCAAAATGTGGTATATCCATACAATGGAATATTATGCAACCTTAGGAAGTGTGGACAGAAAGGGACTCTAATACATCTAACCAAAAGCAACCTCACAGGGTGATCTTATCGTATAATCTACTTCCACCTGGGCAGGTCATGGTGGGAGGTCACACCTCAGGCCTGTAACTTCCCTAGTAAATGGTTATCTTTGCCTTGAGTAAGCCCCGTCCATTATTTTTGTGCATCTGAGATGAACACACCTTTGAAATGCCTTTTTCAGACCCTGGGAAGCAGAAGCATGACCACCCTTCAAGAGAGCACATGACTTGTTAATTATCCTGTAATCCAATCCCCACCTTTCTTTCTTCCGCCTTCATGTCATCTTCCTTAGGTTCCCTCCTTAGTTCCAAATACATAAAAGAAACTGAAGACTATCATTATGGGGAGCATTTTTCTCAGTTTGTTGAGATCTTGCTTCAAAGCATATTCTCTGCTTGGCTCAAATAAACTCTTACTAAAAATTTTCTATAGATTTGGACATTCTTACATAAACAAAAGGAAGGACATTCTGACACATGCTAAAACATGAATGAACCTTGAAGACATTGTGTTAAGTGAAATATTTTCAAAAAGATAAATACTGTATGATTCCACTTATATGATACTCTGAGTTGTCAAAATCACAGAGACAGAAATTATAATGGTGTTTGACAGGGATTTGGGAGTGGGGTGCATTGTTTAGTTTTATAAAATAAAATAATTTTTAAATATCCCAATAATAATTCAGGATAAAGTTAAACCAGGGTTTACAGACAGAGTAAAAGGTTCAGAACTGGGTGGTAAATTCAAGAAGGAATAAGTGAAATTATACTGCCTACATAAGGAAAAAGTCTTAATGCTACAGATTAGAATTAACATATTTAAAAGATAAGAACACTCTATATAGGCACTTGCTATCTAACTTCATAATAATTAGCCTGTTCAAAAACCCAGATTACTTTTTCTACATCTATCTATCTATCTACACACACACACACACACACCCACACACACACACACTATAATGGGCTGTAGGAATAACAATAAAGGAAACAAACCCTTCAAAAGACCACAATGGCAGTCCAGTGGCAGCAGCAGTTACCTGTACAGCTCCACAGTCAGACTGCCAGGGAGTGTTAGCCTGCACCAGCCACACTCCCAAACTGGGTGACCTTTCTATGCCTGAGTTTCCTATAAAGTAGGATTGTTGGGAAGACTAAGTAAATATACACAAAGTACCATAATTACCTGTCTGCCACATAGTTATAATTGCTCAGTAAATGTTAGACATTGCTGTTATAATTTTATTTACATTTTAACCATTAAGCAATTTTAAAAATCTGGAATAAAGTAAGTTAGCATAAGGCTATGTAGCTGTAGCCGCGTTGGCTCAGTGGATTGAGTATTGGCCTGCAGACCGAAAATTCCCAGGTTCGATTTCAACCAAGGGCACATACCCAGATTGCGGGCTTAATTCCCAGTAGGAGGCATTCAGGAGGCAGCCAATCAATAATTCTCTCTCATCATTGATGTTTCTATCTCTCTCTCCTCTGAAATCAATAAAAAAATATATTAAAAAAGGAAATGTAAAAACAATCATCTGATTTCAATTTGAAATTAAAATGGGACAAAGAATCACGGAGAAAAAAAGGTAAAACTTTATCTCTGATTAAAATAAAAGTCTACCAAAATCCTAAGCAATTCTTTCAGAATGGCTTTAGTATGTGAATGAGCCACTGGGGAGAAAAGAGGCACTAAGCAAGAACTAATGATTTCTGGTTACTAAGCACACTTCGAATCTTCCTCCACAGTCAAGCCTCCCTGTGAGATAGTAAAATCCCCATTTTACAAATGATTAAACCAAGGCTCAAGGAGTTTCAGTTAAGCTTATCAAAAATTACCAGGCTAGCCCTAGCTGGTTTGGCTCAGTGGATAGAGCGGCGGCCTGAGAACTGAAGGGTCCCAGGTTCGATTCTGGTCAAGGGTACATGCCTGGATTGCGGGCTCCATCCCCAGTAGGGGATGTGCAGGAGGCAGCCGATCAATGATTCTCTCTCATCATTGATGTTTCTATCTCCCTCTCCCTCTACCTTCTTCTCTGGAATCAATAAAAATACATTTTTTAAAAAATTACCAGGCTATTAATAAAAGAGTTAATATTTGATATCTGACTCCAAGGCCCATATACTTTTCCACTAAAAACTGTGTTGCCAGGATTAACAGTAATTTCCACTCCACATCTGTGTTGCTTTGAAATAGGAAGGGAAAGTTGTGTATACTTATTTGATGAGAATAAAATGATATATGAATCTAGGCTAACTCTATTCTAGTAAATTCCAGAATTTGTAAAGGAAACAACAAATGACCAAAATCAAATTTAATGTTAAAATGACAGAATCACCAATAAGAAGAGCCTTCCCAAAACTCTGGTCACTCAACACTGGAGTGTGATGCCCTCACTCCAATTCTAGTTCATCTTTCCAGAAAGCTATTTGGCAATATGCAGAAAGTAATTAAAACCTACACTGCTAAAGGCAGTCTGGCTACGGTAAGAATTAATCAAAGTTGTACACCAATATGTTATTCAATAACACTCTAGAAATTCCAGGAAGCGTATTATGACGGGGGGTGGGGGGGGGGGGTGGATAAAAGGAAAGTATCAAAAAATCATTTATATTAATTTTTTTAACATTTTTTTAAATCCTCACCAAACGACATGCTTAGAGAGAGGAAGGGAGACAGAGAGAGAAAATATCGATGTGAGAGATGCGCCCCAACTGGGATGGAACCTGCAACCTGGGTATGTGTACTGATCGAGAATCAAACAGGCAACCTTTTGGTACACAGGACTATCTTATGTTCAACCAACGGAGCCACTCTGGCCTGGCTATTTATATTTAAAACTAGAGGCCCGGTGCACAAAAATTTGTGCACTTGGGGAGGGGGAGGGGGGTCCCCCAGCCCGGCCTGTGCCCTCTCGCAGTCTGGGACCCCTCGGGAGATAATGACCTGCTGGTTTAGGCCTGCTCCCGGGTGGCAGAGGGCAGGCCCAATCCCTAGGTGCAGCCCCTGGTCAGGCTCAGAGCAGGGCCGATTGGGGAGTTGGGGAGCTCCCCCCTATCACTCACAGAGCAGGGCCGATCAGGGGGTTGAGGAGCTCCCCCCGTCACTCACAGAGTAGGGCCGATAGGGGAGTTGGGGCACTGTCCCCGTCACACACAGAGCAGGGCGGATCAGGGGGTTGGGGCGCTGCACACTGTCACACTCAGGGCAGGGCCAATGGGGAGGTTATGGCTCTACCCTGTCACACACAGAGCAGGGCCCGTGGGGGGGGGGGGGGGGTTTGGGGCGCCACCCTCTATCACCCACAGAGCAGGGCGGATCGGGGGTTGGGGCGCCGCCACTGTCACACTCAGGGCAGGGCCAATGGAGAGGTTATAGCTCTACCCTGTCACACACAGAGCAGGGTCCGTGGGGGGGGGGGGGGGGAGGGGTTGGGGTGCCTTTCCCTGTCACGAACAGAGCAGGGCAGATAGGGAGGTTGTGGCCCCGCCCCCCTGTCACACACAGAGCCGCAGGGTGATCAGGGGATTGGGGCACCTTCCCCTGTCAGGAACAGAGCAGGGCAGATAGGGAGGTTGTGGCCCCGCCCCCTGTCACACACAGAGCCACAGGGCGATCAGGGGGTTGGGGAGCTCCCCGCTGTCACACACAGAGCCGCAGGGTGATCAGAGAGTTGGGGAGCTCCCCTCATCAGGCACAGAGCAGGGCTGATCAGGGGGTTGGGGCGCCGCACCCTGTCACACACAGAGCCGCAGGGCGATCAGGGGGTTGGGGCGCCTTCCCCTGTCACAAACAGAGCAGGGCAGATAGGGAGGTTGTGGCCCCACCCCTGTCACACACAGAGCCGCAGGGCTGAACAGGGGGTTGGGGCGCCTTCCACTGTCACACACAGAGCCGCAGGGCGATCAGGGGGTTTGGGTGCTGGCCCCTGTCATGCTGATCCCAGTGCTGGGAGGCCTCGCGGCTCCGCTGATCCTGGTGCTGGGAGGCATATTACCCTTTTACTATATAGAATAGAGGCCTGGTGCACGGGTGGGGGCTGGCTGGTTTGCCCTGAAGGGTGTCCTGTATCAGGGTGGGGGTCCCCACTGGGGTGCCTGGCCAGGCTGGCTGAGGGGATGAGGGCCGTTTTCCGGCTGGCGGGTGACTGAAGCTCCCAACTGCTCCTTTTTTTCTTTTTTATTCTGGGCCAGCTTTAGCTCTGTGGCCTCGCTGCTGAAAACATTGATACAATGTTGCGGTCAGGCTGGCTGAAGCCCAGTTGACTGAAAGCCGGTTTCTATGTTTTTTTTTAGCTTCTATATTTGCTACATAGTTGCTTAGAGTTGCAGCTGAGAGGCCGGCAAGTCAGGCGGGGAACGTTGGAGTCTGCAGTCACTGGAGCAAGCAAGCCTCCCTGTTCACTTCAGTGCATGGCTGCCGGCCGCCATCTTGGCTGACAGTTAAGTTGCATAAGGATATGCTGATTAGCCAATGGGAAGGGTAGCGGTCATACGCCAATTACCATGTTTCTCTTTTATTAGTGTAGACTAGAAGCCCAGTGCACGAAACTCGTGTACTTGGGGGGGGAGGGGTCCCCTCAGCCTGGCCTGTGCCCTCTTGCAGTCCGGGAGCCCTCGGGGATGTCCGACTGCCACAGAGACAGGAGAGGCTCCCACCATTGCTGCTGCGCTCACCAGCCATGAGCCCAGCTCAGGGCTTCTGGCTGAGCGGCACTCCCACTGTGGGAGCGCACTGACCACCAGGGGGCAGCTCCTGCAGTGAGTGTATGCCCCCTGGTGGTCAGAGCGTGTCATCGACCAGTCATTCCGCCATTTGGTCTATTTGCATATTAGCCTTTTATTATATAGGATAACTAGAAAATCGTACACTGGGGGTGGGGGGTCCCTCAGCCCAGCCTGCATCCTCTCACAGTCCGGGAGCCCTCAGAGGATGTCCAACTGACGGCTTAGGCCTGCTACCCGCAGGGAGCGAGCCTAAGCAGTCAGTTGGACATCTTTAGTGCTGCTGCTGCAGAGGCGGAAGAGGCTCCCGCCACTACCGCTGCACTTGCCAGCCGTGAGCCCAGCTTCTGGCTGAGTGGCGCTCCCCCTGTGGGAGTGCAGTGACCACCAGGAGGCAGCTCCTGCATTGAGCGTCTGCCCCATGGTGGTCAGTGCGCATCATAGCAACCAGTCGTTCCGCCATTTGGTTGATTTGCATATTAGCCTTTTATTATAAAGGATACAAACTTCTACCTGGAAAACTCAACAGAATTGAATGAAATTAGTACTATGGGAAAACATAACATGCAGAATAAATTCAAAATGATGAATGAGTCCTATGTGTTTACTACTCCCTCTTCCAAATTCCCATTAAAATGATCAAATAAATATAAAGGTACAAAAAACAGTCTGCAGAAAACAAAGAGGAGTACCAATGATGGCCCCTGAGGAACTTCTAAAAGACATAGAGCAGATGGGGTAAGATTCATAGAAAAGTACCAAAGAGCTTTAGTTCAGCCAGGCAAAGGCAAGCACACCACCCTCAACTAAAGGGCATTAGGCCATGACTGTCCACAATGGCTCAGTAAGGAAAATGGGACCTGAACCTGGAGGGTTCTCGTATGCACATCCATGGGCAGCAAAGCAACACTATAGTTAAGGCTGGACTACCACAGCAACAAGCTGACTGGCCAAGGAGTGACATTCCCTAATCATCCTCAAGGCTTACTATTAGATGGCCACAAACTGTACACAGAGGCCAAACATACCAACAGCAGAAAGGAGGGAGGACAGGACACCAAACCAAGGATACGCTTCTGGAACCCTCTTAGAGCCTCCCCTTCCCTCAGTCTAACAACTGTCTAAAAAGGATGTGAAGCCTTCCTTGGTTACTCTGTATGAACACAGACCACCTTCTCTTATCACTGAGTTGCTTAGGTTTTCTGTTTGACATGTTGACATGCCAACCTGGATGTAAGGCAAGAGTAACATCTTTGAGGGCAAGAGTCACATTGTTCACACTAGCTCTGTACTCACAGCCATGCCAATGATTGATATCAATGAAAACAGGAACAGAGATAACAATTCTTCCCCAGCATGACCACTAGGTTTTATGAAAATCACTACAGGCCTGGGGCACAAATTCATGCACCAGTGGGGTCCCTTGGCCTGGCCTCCCGGATCAGGCTGAGACTGGCTCTCCGACATCCCCCGAGGGGTCCCAGATTGCAAGAGGGTGCAGGCCAGGCCGAGGGACCCCACCGGTGCACAATAGGAGCTGGGGAGGGATGAGGGAGGTTGGCCAGCCAGGGAGGGGCCGCGGGAGGGCTCCAGGGCCCATCTCGCTCAGTCCCGATTGGCTGGACCACAGCAGCAAGCTAACCTACCGGTCGGAGTGTCTGCTCCCTGGTGGTCAGTGCACGTCATAGCGACTGGTTGACCGGTCGACTCTGCCCCCTGGTCATCAGTGCACATCTAGCAAGCGGTTGAGCAGTCTTAACATATCATTAGCATATTTCGCTTTGATTGGTTGAACATCCGACCAGGCACTTAGCATATTAAGCTTTTATTATATAGGGTACTTTTAGCACTGAACATGTTTCATTCTAGATTTAGTATAGTCTGTTCTTGTTTTTTAATATATATCTTTTAATTGATGTTTAGAGAGAGAGGTATTGATGTGAGAGCAAGACAACAATCAGCTGCCTCCTGCATGACCCCCACCAGGGATTGATCCCAAAACCCAGGCATGTGCCCTGACCGGGAATAAAACCCACAACCTTTTGATGCACTGGACAATGCCCAACTGACAGAGCCACACCGACCAGGGCTGTATAATATGTAATCAGCCCATAGACTCTTTTTAAAATATATATATATTTTTATTGATCTCAGAGAAGAAGGGAGAGGGAGAGAGAGATAGAAACATCAATGATGATGAGAATCATTGATTGGCTGCCCCCTGCATGCCCCCTACTGGGGATCAAGCCCGCAACCGAGGCATGTGTCCTTAACCAGAATTGAACCTGGGACCCTTCTGTCCACAGGCCGACACTCTATCCACTGAGCCAAACTGGTTAGGACAGCCCATAGACTCTTGAATACTGTCTTGAAATTAGTTCTTCAACTACTAGAAGCTCAATCATTTCTGATCGCATAAACCATTGCACTTTGCTCCCTCATTGAAGTAGTACTCTGCTGAATGAAATAAGAATTCTTTAATGGCCCTTCCTCACTAAACTATGGCAATTTATTTATTTTTAAAAGCATTTTATTACACACACCTAAATTCTCTTCAACCAAAAGTTCAACCTAAACTCTAACTCAGCAAAAAGCAAATAAAAGTAAACATCAGTATTTGTATAATCCACTCAAAATAAGGATAAAAAGATAATATCTATTACATCTTTATTTTAATAGCCCCAATTAGAAGCAACCCAAATACCCAATATTAATCAAACAGTATTCAAAAAAGTATAATCATCCAAGTATCTACTGACAGGTAAATGAATAAATAAAATGTGGTATATAAATACAATAGAATATTATTCAGAAAGGAAAAAAATTCTGATGTGCTAAAAAAATGGATGAACTTAAAGACATCATGCTGAATGAAATAAACCAGGCACCAAAGGGCAAATACTGTGTGACTTCACTTATATGAGGTCCCTAGAGTGGACAAATGCAAAGACACGAAGTAGAAGGTGGTTGCCAGGAGCCAGGTTGTGGTGGGAGGGAGCAGAAATAGGAAATTATTATTTAACAGGTACAGTGTTCCAGTTTGGGAAGATAAAAAAAGTTCTGGAGATGGATGGTAGTGATGTGTGCACAACATGAACGTTCTTAATGCCACTGAACTGTACACTTTAAAATAGTTAAAATTGTAAACCTTATGTTACCCTATATAATAAAAGCCTAATATGCTAAGTGTCTGGTCGACTGGTCAGCTGTTCAACCAATCAAAGTGTAATATGCTAATGATATGCTAAAGCCGTTCAATTGCTCGCTATGATGTGCACTGAGCACCAGGGAGCAGACAGTCCAACTGGTAGGTTAGCTTGCTGCTGGGGTCCAGCCGATCGGGACTGAGCGAGAACGGCTGGACATGCTTTGGAGCCCTCCCACGGTCCCTCCCCAGCTGGCCAACTTCCCTCGTCCCTCCCTGGCCCTAATCGTGCACTAGTGGGGTCCCTCGGCCTGGCCTGCACCCTCTTGCAATCTGGGACCCCTCGGGGGATGTCGGAGAGCCAGTTTTGGCCCAATCCCGCAGGCCAGGACTCTAGGACAGTGATGGCGAACCTTTTGAGCTCGGCGTGTCAGCATTTTGAAAAACTCTAACTTAACTCTGGTGCTGTGTCACATATAGAAATTTTTTGATATTTGCAACCATAGTAAAACAAAGACTTATATTTTTGATATTTATTTTATATATTTAAATGCCATTTAACAAAGAAAAATCAACCAAAAAAATGAGTTCGCATGTCACCTCTGACACGTGTGTCATAGGTTCGCCATCACTGCTCTAGGATCACAATAAAAAGTATAATTATGAAGACCATATAAAAAGATGAAAAATGCATATACTTTGTTAATTTTTAAAAAGCATAGAGATGTTTGTAGTCTTGATTATAACTACGAGAAAAGAATTCAAAAGAATGCTTTACTTAAGAGTTCTAATAATGGTGGAGACTTCAGGTGATTTTCCTCTATTTTACAAATGGACTGTAATATTTTGCTGATCTTTAGGCTTAAATTTATAAGACCATCAAAAACTGACACACTATATATAATAAAAGAGCAAAGCTAAGGTAACCACAGAGCTCCCTACTTGTTATGCCTTTCTCCATTCATACAATCCTAAATGTGGGGCCTAACCCTAACCTAAAAACTGGTGGGGAGCTCTTGGTGTCTAGAGGATTTAACTTTGATCAAATAAACAGTTTTCTGTTGTCTTTATTTTCAAAGTTTAAGAAACTCACTTCAGCCAAAAGTATCTATCTACCTTCTAACTTCCTTCTTAGTCACTGCTTTTAAATTATGCAACTCTTTTGTGGGAGAGGCTGGGCTCTAAATGAGTATATAAAGTTATCATCAAATACGATTTTTTTAAAAAACAATGAGCAGGGAAAGTAAAATGGGGAAAGACTCTGACTAGGAATCAGAAGCCAGGCTCTGACTGGCCAGCTAGGTAATGGCTGGGAGACCTCGAGTGGTGCACAGCTTCCCCCAAACGCAGTTTTCCATCTGTAAATGGATGACTATTTGGTCCCCCTTTATCACATTTATCAACAAATAAATGTCAAAGGTGACATTTATAAAGAATGCTCTGAAGAATGTAACATGCTTTACAAGGTAGTGACTTATCAAATTTACAATATTAGATTTTTTCTGTCTTGTCAGAAGGCACCACATAAAATCAACCCTCATATATGCTCTTTTTTCTGTTTTTACGTTATAACTTCTAACGCCATTTTGAAGGCACTGATTTTCCCGTCCTCAGAGCTCTCTGGTTCTGCATTTTTAATGAGAGAGGTATGGTTCAAGTCAGTCTATTTAAGACATGACATTTCTGGGGCACCCCCTATGGTATGTAGGAAGAGGCCCACATAAGAAGAGAAAGGCCACGTGGGATAAAGGGTTTCCCACATCAGGCAGCACATCCAATTTTCATCCCACCACAGGGCTCTTTCCAAACTACTTTAGAATACCACTTGGCTTTTATGGCCTTTAAAGCAGTAATAAACGTTTCCTCCATTTTGAAGGTAGGAAATTGAATAGAGTGAGGGGCATATAAGAGTGCCTTCCAGAAGGGTCTTCCACTGTAGCAATGTTTCTTCAAGTGCTAATCTGAATTCCCCTCAGGTCCAGTAATAAGTCATACTTCCAACACAATCCACATGTTCTGGGAAGGAAAACTTATTATAAATGCATAATAAGTCAAATGGGTAATAAACCACTTTTATGACAAATGTGCAAATATAGTAAATGCTGCACATCTGAGATGACAAACCAACATATTAGTAAATTCCCAAATTCTCAAGTGCACTAATTCCCAGAATTATCAGACCACTCTTTCTTCAACTTGCAATCACTAGGTGCTATTCTCAAATCTCCTTGGATTACTGCATGTAGGTTCACAATTCACACAGGGTTTTCAATCCAATTTAATTTCAATTCACAGAGGGTTCTCAAATTCATACAGGGAATCTGTGTGTGTAACCACACAACTACTAGTAAAAGAGGAACAGCTACTCATCACCTCAGAAATCAGTGGAGTGTGTGATCTGCCAATGAACTGGTGACCCTGACGAGATCATGACAGCAAGGAAGGACAATCCACTGGTACCCTTTGATCTAAGTGAATGTGATGCAGGAAGATTCACATTTACAAAGTTCAATTAGTGGAATTTAGAAAAACATTTATAAAAGGATTCCTTCTAGGAACAGGAATCCCATGCACTTAAAATATAATCTAATTTTAAAAAATGTTGATGCTTGGGTTTTCAGAAATGTATCTCCCACATCAAGTTATTGTGCTTAATTAAACTTTGGCCACAATTTCTCTGAGTTTAAACAATGTTGATATGAAAATAGGCTATAATTTATTTTACTAAAAAAGAAATTTAATTAAAAAAATCATTCCACAATTTGTTTATCAGTTTCCTCTCTTTAACTTACTTGGGAATAACTGGGTTTTGGTTTAGTTTTTGGCTTTCTTGTTTTGCTTTGGTTTCATTTCTAATGCAAAGCTTAGTTGCTTTCACAGCCTGGGTCCTTTCATGATTGCTTACCATTAGGATTGTCCCTTACACTTTTGCAAACTTGTAGCGCAGATAGCCTGTGTTCCCATTCTCCCCATACTTAAAACGGGAGCCACCATTTTCTAGGACCACTCATCAGTTCTTCCCAGAATTCCAGAATTTTCTAGAGCAAAGAAGAAATAGTCTCTCTCAAGACACTGACACACTGAGTGGCCAGATTATTATGACCACCTGACGTTTGTAGGCAAATTAGCTACAATTTCACGCTGAAGTTGCTAGAGGGCCAGACCATTATAATTCGGGAAGCAGGTTGTTTACCACGACAGTAGAAGTGATTTTTTTCTGAAGATATGGGTAAACAACGCGATTTAACAGCCTTTGAACGTGGGATACATACACACACACACACTGAGTGGCCATATTAGTATGACCAACTAACGTTTGTAGGCAAATTAGCCATACGCTGCATCGTATGGGATATGGAAGCCGAAGGCCTGTTCGAACACCTTTGCTGTCTGCAGTTACCAAGATAAAACGTCTCCAATTCGCACAGGAACACAAGGATTGGACAGTCGAGCACTGGAAAAAAGTCATGTGGTCAGATGAATCATGTTTCCAGCTACATCATGCAGATGGCAGAGTGAGAATTTGGCGGAAACAGCATGAAAGCATGCACCCCACATACATGAGTACAACCCTTCAAGCTGGTGGGGGCAGTGTTATGGTTTGGGGCATGTTTTCCTGGCATGATTTGGGCCCTTTAATTCGTGTGGAACAACGTCTGAATAGCACAACATACCTAAGTATCGTTGCTGATCAAGTTCATCCTATCATGTTGATGGCATATCCCAATGGAGATGGCTTCTTCCAACAAGACAATGCGCCATGCCACGGTGCTCGTATTGTGCAGGAGTGGTTTCAAGAACATGAGGGAGACTTTACCTTGCTTAGGTGGCCCCCACAATCACCAGATCTCAATCCAATTGAGCATTTGTGGGACGAAGTTAAAAGAGCAATCAGGCAGCTGGTTCCACAACCATCAAATCTCACAGAACTGGACAGTGCTATTCATCAGGCATGGTGTCAGATTTCTCGCATCACCTTTCAACATCTCGTGGAGTCAATGCCAAGAAGAATCGCCGCAGTATTGAAGGCAAAAGGTGGCCCAACGAAGTACTGATGGGGTGGTCATAATAATCTGGCCACTCAGTATATATAACGTTCAAAGGCTGTTAAATTGCGTTGTTTACTCATATCTTCAGAAAAAAATCACTTCTGTCGTGGTAAACAACCTGCTTCCCTATTTCTAATGGTCTGGCCCTCTAGCAACTTCAGCACGAAATTATAGCTAATTTGCCTACAAATGTCAGGTGGTCATAATAATCTGGCCACTCAGTGTATGCATGTGTGTGTGTGTGTGTGTGTATTTGTTTGTTTATTTATTTTTAAAGGGAAGAGGATATTGCTAGCCATTCTGCCACATAGAGTGAGAGTTAAGGAATTGATCTGTTCTGAGGGAAGCTCAGAGATGGGGAGAGAGAGTAAGGAAAAAGCTTTCTAGGCCTGTCCATATAGTGTGCCAGTCTCTGGGTCTGACCTAAGGCCCAGCTACTTCCCTGCCCAGATTCCAGTACACAGCTCAGAATTTTCCCCATAAATTCCTTTTTTGTATAGGTGAGTTCAGTTAGCTCTCTTTTACACGTCACCAAGAATCTCCTAACAAAAGGCTCTACAGTCCTTTCTTTTGACTGAAAGAGGCAAGATGGAAACTTGCAGGTGGTAGTTGGAACCCAGCAGGGGCTGCAAGCCAGTAAGAAGCAAGCAATACCTCAGAACCCGTTTCTGTGGCAGGGGCTGAACAGGGTAACTCCAACTTCACACATCCTCACCAGGTCACTGTGGGCCAGCTCTCCTAGTTAACCTACGTAGTAGCGCTAGGTTAAAGGGGAGGTGAGCTGTCCTCTATCCCACAGCCTGGCTTTAAAGTATAGTACAGAGGAGACCAAGCAAAGTTTTCAGTTTCATCAAAACTCACTGTGCCTGGAAAGCAGAGCTTCCCAGGTCCAAGAGCAGCAAAACAAACCCCGGGAAATGCGGGCACAGCAGCTCCACTTCACCTAGTCAACTCCCATATGGAAAGAAAATACACTCAAGCTTAAAACCCAAAGGGACATCACATTAGACAGAGCATGCTGATGATTTTTTTAGACATTTTGGTACACAAAGAGGAAGCACCCACTATTTTTTTTTTTTTTACACACAGTCAGCCCTCCATATTTGCTGGTTTCACATCCACAGATCCAATCAACTGTAGATAGAAAATCCCAGAAAGTTCCAAAAAGCAAAACTTGAATTTGCCACACATTAAGCACAACACTCAATCTATACAAACACAGCGATATGTAGGCATACCCCACTGTAGCCTATCCTATATAATAAAACCCTAATATGCAAATTGACCGAACAGCAGAACAACGGGTCACTATGACGTGCACTGACCACCAGGGGGCAGACGCTCAACACAGGAGCTGCCCCCTGGTGGTCACCGTGATCCCACAGGGGGAGCACCTCTCAGCCAGAAGCTGGCTTATGGATGGCAAGCGCAGCAGCTAAGGAACCCTCGGGGGATGTCCCTAGAGGTGTCCTGGGCTGCGAGAGGGTGTAGGCCGGGCTGAGGGAACCCTCTCCCCCAGTGCATGACTGTTGTGCACCGGGCCTCTAGTATACAAATATACAAATATGCAGATACTACACTATTTTACATAAGGAACTTGAGCATGTGTGGATTCTGGTATCTGTGGGGGTCCTGGAACCAATCCCTGCAGGATACCAAGGAACAACTGTACATAAAAATATTTGGTTAAAACACCACCATGATGGTCGCACAACAATATAAATGTACTCAATGCAACTAAACTTTATACTTTATGAATGACTGAAATGGTAAATTTTTTGTATATTTTACCACAATTAAAACACACACACACACACACACACACACACACACCATAACACATTAAAAGCGTTACAGAGACCGACTAAATCCCCACAGCAAGCACTATGCACACTGTTACATGAGACAGTCCTATAAACAAGTGTTCCCTTGCCATGGGCAACTCAGTCCAGAACCGGGCTGACTTCCTGGGAAGAAAAGAGCTGTGGTTTAGGGGATAGGGGCTGTTGAACCCAAGCATCTGTCTTCTGAAATTAGTAATAATGAAAACACTCCATACAGTCTATTCCCCCCCGCCTCCCAGTACCTGATCAGCACGGTCTTAACATTACTAATTCCTAAGTATTTCAACATAAACTCCTCCGAAGTCACTGCTGGTTTCCTATCAGCCATAAACAGATGGCAACCCAGAAGAGTCCTGTTCCCATCATTCCAACTTGGCGGGAGGCTCACCTGCTGCCATCTGAAACACAGATCCCTCACACCTGCACGCAGAAGGCTCCCAAGCACAACTAAAATCCTGCCCGGATGCCCACTGATCAGCATCCTTAAAAGCACGGGGGGAAAGTCTCATTACAACTCCACTAATTAATAAACACAGAGAGGGGCCGCATCACGTCCTAATATAATTACAGGAACGCTGCGCTCCCACTGCAGTTCCACTCTATGGTTGAGGCAGGTTCCCTGCCTGATGACGCTGGGATGTAGTCCAGTTTTCTAATATATCCATATGTATGAGAATCAGAGCACATCTTATTATATCAAACCTGGAGAAAAACCTTTGGAGATGCTAAAAGTCCAATTTCAGACACATTACTACATCCTTAAAATTTATTTACAATGAAACCATCCATCCTGTTTTTATAACACCAATGTAGATTTCTTGCTGCAATCCTTTAACCTAAATGATCACACATTAAGAGAATGACAGACTGTTCACAAATTCATCTAAGTTAGAAAACATAAAACACCTCTGTCTGTCTGTCTGTCTGTCTCTCTCTCTCTCTCTCTCTCACACACACACACACACACACACGCGCGCGCGCGCGCGCGCGCGCGCGCACGGAAGGAAGGATCTAGATTGTTTACTTCATCAGATTCCAAGCAGAGATGCTCCTCTGTACTTTCTGGATATACCTGTTAACTGTCAGAGCCTTAACCACTGACTGCTCCTTGCCTGCTCAGCAAATTACACTTGATTCTGGAATGCTAAGCCAAGGTTTTCTTTAGCAGGGGCAGCTTAACTTAACTACAACTCCCTGAACCCCAGCCACACCCCAGTACTGCAACCTTTTCTTGCAATAAAGACCAAAATTCTTAAAATTGGGATACAAGGCCCAGCATGAAAAGGGATCTCCTCCCTAGGCCTCTGCAGTTCCTCAGGGAAGCCATCTCTGACCCTGTGACTAGATCAAACTCTACCTTTCTACCCGTACTTCTTCGTGGTAAATGCCTTGGCCTTGGTTTCTTCACAAAATAAGAAAATGTGTGCTTGACATAATGTGCAAGATTGCTGTGAAGACCAAATAAAATGGCACAGGTGGAAAAAGGCTTGGTAAGCTAAGTGTTAGGTAGGTGAAACCAATGATATTACTTGCAATGGGAAAAGTTACACGCCAGAGAAAAACTCTGGAGGAAAGGGCTGACTCCTGTTTGTAGGCACATCTACTGTAAAAATTCTATTTCCACTGACTTGCTTGTGAGGTTGGAGGCTCTCCAATATGACTACCGATTCTAATAGTTGGGATGGACTGTAACATCTCTACAGAAACTGCCTTACAGGTCTGCAGACAACCAAAGCTGGTGTCCTCTTTCCTGCCCCGGCACGGACTGACCTCTCCTCCTCAGGCGTGCACAGCAATCACACTCTCACTGCTTTCTACATGGAAGGGGGAGGGGAGTCCAAGTCAGAGAAGGTTAAGAAAGTTAAAAAGAGTTTTCAGTGAGGAGAGGGAGACAGATTTGAATGCACAAGTAGAAGCTACTGGTCACCATGAAAAAGCCCAGCCCAACTCACATGAATGATTATGAGTTGTGAAGCCTGAAGACAGTAAGTACAGAGGCATCTAAGGCAGTGGTTCTCAACCTTCTGGACCTTTAAATACAGTTCCTCATGTTGTGATCCAACCATAAAATTGTTTTCATTGCTAGTTCATAATTGTAATGTTGCTACTGTTATGACTCGTCATGTAAATATCTAATATGCAGGATGGTCTTAGGCGACCCCTGTGAAAGGGGTCGCGATCCACAGGTTGAGAATCGCTGATCTAAGGCCTCCCTGCTAATGCCATTTTTATCAGGCAGTGCAGGCATGATGTCACAACATGGCTTCCGTTCTACCCAACTTCCTGCCTGGCCTCCCCATCTCTTACTTCCATTCATCTGTCTCCATTTAGGCAAAGGTAAAGATGGACGAGCAATCCACAGAGACTTTCAAACTTATCTAAAGAGTAAGACATGCACTTACCTGCCCTAGCCAGTTTAGCTTAGTGGATAGAGCATCGGCCTGTGGACTAAAGGGTCCCGGGTTTGATTCTGGTCAAGGGCATGTACCTTGATTGCAGGCACCAGGGCTCCTGCAGGAGGCAACCAACTGATGTGTGTCTCTCACATCGATGTTTCTCTGTCTTTCTCTCTCTCTTCCACTCTCCCTAAAAATCAATGGAAAAATATCCTCGGGTAAGGATTAACAACAAAAAGAATAAGACATGCACTTATCCATGCCAACCACATTTTTTACTCCTTAGATACACTACCCTTCATCTAGGCAATAAAGGTAGAAAACTGGTCCTGGAGGGTGAAAGTAATGATACTTGGGTTTCCTTTGATGTGAGCTTCCTTACCATGAAGGAGCCTTTCCCTCTAAGACTTAAAAATCAACAACATATCCTGCTGTTCCACTCTGGTCCAGGCAAAAGAAGAATGAGGTAACAGTGTGAGAGCACTAGGAATCAAGATGAATGAAAAATGGAGGCAGAAACCGGCAATATGGACAAGTTCCCTTTGGTCCCGCACATGCAGAACAGTGCCACTGACAAGATGGACACGTCCTAGGGGCAGATGTGTCTAATAAGACCAAAGATCAAGACTCCTTTCCATATGGATTACATACTATAAAACTGCCATGCTCTACACAAATGCAGTGTTTTGAGTACAGCTGCTCTACAGAGCATGCTGCTTTGCCACTGGTGGTGCAGCCTCTTTAAATCCACCATGTCTAATGCAGTGCGATTTTCTGGAAAAAGGACATTAGTGGAAGAACTGGTGAAATCTTAATGAAGTCTAGAGTTAAGTTCATAGCAATGCACCAATGTTAATTTCTTAGTTTTGACTTGTGTTCTATAGTTACATAGGATGCTAACATTAGAGAAAATTGGGTGAAGAGTACAGTGGGGCCTTGACTTACGAGTTTAATTCGTTCCGTGACGGAGCTCGTAACTCAAATTACTCGTATGTCAAATCAAAAGTGAACGAGTGAGACACGTGATGCTGGGCTGATGTTGTGGCATTCACTGTGACGTTCACTGCGCCAACTAGCGGTGGGGTATCTGAAGCTGGCTCGTAACCCGAATTTTAGCTCGCAACTCAAAGCAAAAAATCAGCCGAGAGACGGCTCGTATCTCGAAAAACTCGTTAGTCGGACACTCGTAAGTCAAGGCCCCACTGTATATGGGAACTTTCTGTACTATCTTTGCACTTTTTCTGTAAATCTATATATATAAAAGTCAAGCAACTGGAACGACAGAACGACCGGAACAAATGGTCACTATGACGTGTACTGTGGTGGCCAACTGGCCCGATCGGGGCCCTGATCAGCCCCCTCAACCTCCAAAGGCCCCTCCTGGCCAACCTCCAGCTGGCCAACTTCCCGTGTCCCTTTCCCACCCCGCCGGCCCAGCCCCAAACAGTCCCCATTAGGGCAGCTGGCCGGACCCCACCCATGCACAAATTCGTGCACCAGGACTCTAGTTCCAAAATAAAAGGCTCTACTTAAAAGAGGAGGAGAGGGGAAAGCAGGGAAGGGGTGAGAGGGCAGTGCAGGGAAGGAAGGGGAAGGAGAGGAATGGGGAGGAGAAGGGAAGAAAGTGAATGGAAGGGGGGAGGGGGGACTAAAATATCCATAGAAAGACTTTCTAACCCAGTGGTTCTCAACCTTCCTAATGCTGCGACCCTTTAATATAGTTCCTCATGTTGTGGTGACCCCAAACCATGAAATTATTTTCGTTGCTACTTCATAACTGTAATGTTGCTACTGTTATGAATCGTAATGTAAATATCTGACATGCAGGATGTATTTTCATTGTTACAAACTGAACATAATTAAAGCTTAGTTATTAATCACAAAAACAATATGTAACTATATATGTGTTTTCCGATGGTCTTAGGCGACCCCTGTGAAAGGGTTGTTCGACCACCAAAGGGGTCGCAACCCACGGGTTGAAAACCGCTGTTCTAACCAAACCATCAAAGTAGAAGCTATGGAAAAAAGATTGATGGACTTTAATAAAAAATTTAAACTTTTATACATCAAAATATGTTATGAGCAGAATTAGAGTTGAAAAGCAACCAACAAACTGGGAAAATATTTACAACATACACACAAGAAAAGGGGTTAATATCCATAATATAGTAAACTTTTTATTAAAGGGGGAGGGGCTACATGCCTTGATGCTCTATCTGCTACACTGCTTGCACACAGGTCAAATCTATGACATGTCTGCACTCAAATTCAGTGCCCCTTGAACCCTATGCTTTTCCCTTCCCATCCACTGCTTCCCCCTAGCCTGGGAGTCCTGCTAGAGAAAGCAGAGCTTCAGTGCAGCTTTCCCCAGAGGCAGCTCACTTGTTAAATTTGTTGACTACATACTCCTAACCAAAGTCTCCTCTAGAATCCAAACTCTTCTCCTCATTGTGAATCCAGTATGACAAGCTTAGCTGGTTTGTGCCCACAACAGTGCAAATAAGTCAAACCACAACCAGAAGTGGGAGTCTAAGAAAAGACAAAGATGTGCAAAGACCCTGCATGTCAAACTAGACTCAAATTTCTGCACCAGTCAATTGGGTAGACAGAAAAAAGAAAGCAGAAAAGCATTTGCACACGTGGGGAGTCAACTCCCGCCTGGAGCCCCATTTACATGGATTTCTAGAGAAACTTACCTATTCAAAGAAAAAGTATCTTTTAATCTTTTATTTATGGATCATTTAATATTTTAATTGAGGAAATTAATTATTCGTGTAATAATAAAGTACTTTTATTGGTAGGGGTCTACAAGTTTCATCGGATGCTAAAAAAGCTTGTAATTTACCTTTAAAAGCAAATATAAGAAATGAGGTCAGAGTAAGGGTGAAATAACGGGGGTTGAGAATAAGCCGAGGCGTTCCATATAAAATCATTTTAGGAAAAAGTAAGTCTCCCCAGGACATCCTCCTCTAAGGACAGTATGCACTCAGCACTTGAGGAATAGCAGGTTAGAAAGCAGTATTTATCATCCCTAAAGCAACTAAATTTTGGTACACCTTGAATTTGACTTGTGAATTTACCCCGTTACTTCTTTTATAATCATTTTTGCTCCTAAACTGCATATCTTTTCTAATACAAGTGCAATATATTGGAAAAGCACCTTTTAAAATAAAATACAGTTATATCTACTTACCTCAGTAGTTTATATCAGAACCAACCTCTCTTGGTAATGTTTCGATTTTGTGATTTCTGTGTTCTTAAAATTATGTTTTTTTTAAATATACTTCATCCAAGATGTTCCCATATATAGACAGTTTATATGAAGTCAGAATTAGAATCATATTAAGAATGAATATTGGTCATATTATCTTATTAAAAATTAAGCAGAAAGTTGTAAATCTCAAGTGACATTACAGCATCACACATAAAACAACACAGAGGCCAAGAAACAAATATTTTTCACACAGAACAGTGTGGCCATGAGTAAAACCACAGAAATGAAAATTCAGTCGCTGAAAGTTTGCATCCCAGTTGATTGACTATCTTTTGCAGAAAAAGAGGCAGATTTCTACTGCCTTACCACCTGGAATTTCCTGTGCTACAAGATAGCTCACTTCTCACAATCACATTATGCGGTAACAGACAGTTCTTAAGACCAGATGGACACAAAATGGAGAGAAAGGAATTTAAACTAAATCTTCACTTTTAGAGGCTCATTCATGAGCTAATTTGTGAGTGAGTCCAGACTCCCCGTACTCAGACACTCACCTTGGGTCCACTTTACCTCTCATTAACACCAAAAGAGGTTCAACTCAAACCAATTTTGCTAGTCATTAACAATCTAGTGAAGGCCAGGTAATAACTGACTGAAATGAAAAGGGTGGATTGGCTTAAACTGACCTCCAGAGATTATTGGTACCTTTCACATGCGAGTGCTTACCCCATTTCCCACAAAAGGTCATGGCTGTCTTGTATACACCAGAGAAACGGATCAATTCTCCAAAGCCCAGCACATGGTTTTTACATCTTTCTGTGTCATGTAAAAAAGAAAGAACTTAACCATCTGAACACAGGCAAAGGACAGTCAAGGAGATTCCATTTCTATGACCGTTAGTCAGCCACGGAATCAGTTATTTGCAAAACACAGAAAGCTAAGGAAGGGAAGACACTGTGATAGCCCATGACTCTCAGAATTAAACACCATACTCACACCATTTCTGAACCATCATTTAACCCTGAGTCTTCACTACTTATTTACAATCTATAATAATAAAAGCATAATATGCTAGTTAGACCAGATGTCCTTCCGGACGACCTTCTGGATGAAGCCAAGGCTGAGAGGGAAGCCCAGGTCCTAGGTGCCAGAGGGAAGCCAATGCCAGCAGCCAGGGGAAGGAAGGCCTAGTCTTGCAGAATTTCATGCATCAGGCCTCTAGTTTACAATAAATTCATAGAAGACTGATTTCAAAGCACCTTATAAACACTGTTGCTTCTATTATCTACCTCTGTAAAGAGAAGCATTTTTAGCCTACCTAGGAGGGACCTACAATGGTACTTAATATTTACCCATCACATTTTTTGCACATAAACATACATAAGATACAAATCCGATTCACTATACTGCACAAAATTTTTCAAAACATGAATTTTAACTGATCAAAACCATAAATAAATATATACCATATAGTAACGTATTTGTGCAGCATGTCCAGAAAAGGTTTGGTAGTGATCAGTTAAAATTAAAGGCTGACATAATTATGTAAAATTTAATTATGGCAATTATTTGTATACTTCATATCTCAGCACTTTGCTCTCCACTGATAACAGAGTAGCCGTTAGAATGGTAAGGAGGGAGATACAAAATCAAACACAAATAGGATGCTTTAAATCCAAAAAGGTTGGGAATTGATGCTCTAGTAAGCTGTAATGTATAGATTCTGGGCAGCACCCCAATCCTACACGACCTAATTTATTCCCAAGTCCCGTAGAATCAATGCTGGGTAAGGAGACAAAACACTATGTGCGCCACTTGTATTCTCACTTCTATCACAGTATTAAAAATTACTACTATTGGAATAACGTAAGAAAACTGTAAGCTTTCTATCTTTTACTAAGAGAAGTTGTGTTTTATTCCAAGCATTTTAAATATTACAGTATTTATTTCATTCAGATATCAGAAAATTAATTCATAAGTTAACTTATTATTTTAATGTTTTTATTGATTTTAGAGAGAGAGGAAAGGAGAGGGATAGAGACAGAAACATCAATGATAAACATCAATTGGCTGCCTCCTGCACGCTCCCAACTGGGGATCGAGCCTACAACCTGGGCACGTGCCCTGACCTGGAATCGAACTATGACCTCCTGGGTTCGTAAGTAGACACTCAACCACTGAGCCACACCGGCTGGGCAAAATTGGCTATTTTAATATGTTTATTGGTCATGTATTTTTCCTTTTACAAACTGATCTGTTCTGACTCTAAATCTGGAACAGGGAGAGTACAGGATGAGCCTGAATCATCTTGTCATACCAGAAAGCAAGTAAGCTACCACAGATTACTAGAAACCTGCCATAAGGACTTGGAACCAACCTGAATAAGCCTATATACCCAAAGATAGGGCAATTTGAGCATCAAACGGACAATAACTGAGCCCTGGCTGGGTTGCTTAGAGCATCATTTAAATATATCAAAGTTGCGGGTTCAATTTCCAATCAGGGCACAAACAAGAAGCAACCAATGAATGCATAAATAAGCCAAACAAATCAATTTTTCTTGCCGAAACAGGTTTGGCTCAGTGGATAGAGCGTCGGCCTGTGGACTGAAAGGTCCCAGGTTCGATTCCGGTCAAGGGCATGTACCTGGGTTGCGGGCACATCCCCAGTAGGAGATGTGCAGGAGGCAGCTGATCGATGTTTCTCTCTCATCGATGTTTCGGGCTCTCTGTCCCTCTCCCTTCCTCTCTGTAAAAAATCAATAAAATATATTAAAAAAAATTTTTTTTCTCTCTTTCTCTCTCCCTTCTAAAAAAAAAATAAATTAATAAAAACAAAGGGGACAATAACTGAAATGGACCGAAACACATATACTAATCCTATCCTATATAATAAAACCCTAATATGCAAATTGACTGAACAGTGGAACAACTGGTCGCTATGATGCACACTGACCCCCAGGGGGCAGATGCTCAACCCAGGGAGCGCCGCTCAGCCAGAAGCCAGGCTCACACACAGTGGCAGAAGCCTAGCCTGCCTCCACTGCAGGTGGGCGGTAAGGAGCAAGGGGTCCCAAACTGTGAGAGGGATGTCTGCCTGCTGGCTTAGGCCTGATCCCCAGGGGATCTCCCGAGGGGTCCCCGACTGCGAGAGAGCACAGGCCAGGCTGAGGGACACCCCCCCCAGAAGGTCTCTAATAAGAGTTATAAAGATAAATATACAGAAAAAGGGAAAAATTCTCACCCATCACCATAGGAGGATACCAGGGAACTAACTTACGATTTGGGGAAGTGGTAAATAAAGGGAAATAATTAGGCATCATTCCCACCCTTCCTATACAATCTATATTATACCTCAGGGTGAGTCCTATATACTCTTCCATACAGCAAAATAGATACCATTATCACATTAGCTGGGAAACAAAAATGTCATCTGCATGAGCCACACATTTTAAAAAGTTATCACTACCTACGTGGAAGGAAAAGATAGGACCCAACAGGACATAATGTGCATATTAGTTTTATCCCTCATGGATTCTATATGTTAAAAAGGAACTACATTAAGTAATAACTAATTTGTTTTCTCATTTTAATTAAACAAATCTATCTATAAATTCCAGTGAGACCCAACCAGTGGTGTCTCAGTGGTTGGGCACTGATCCATAAACCACGAGGTCCCAGGTTTGACTTCCGGTCAGGGTAGACAAGCAACTGATTAATGTTTCTCTCTCACATCAATGTTTCCCCTTCTCTCTCTTTCTCTCCATCTCTCTAAGCATGTTCTTGGGTAAAGATTTTTAAAAAAGGATTAAGATGGTAAATTTTAGCTTATGTATATCTTATCACAAAACATTATATTTAGTATGTTAAAATTAAAAGAAATTTGACATTTTATTTATTTTAATTTATCTTTATTGTTCAAAGTATTACAGATGCCCTCCTTTGACCCTCTTACCCCAACTTCTCCCTATTGTCTGTGTCCATAGGTTACGCATATCTATAATAATAAAAGAGTAATATGCTAATTAGACCGGATGACTTCTGGACATCATTCCTGACGAAGACGGGGCCAGAGGGAAGCCAGCCTGGGTCCTGGGTGCCTGTGGGTGGCCCAAGGGAAGCCAGCTGGGGTCCCAGGTGCCTGCTGGCAGCCAGAGGAGGGAAGCCCTGGTCCCGGGTGCTGGAAGGAAGCTGGTGCAGGAGAGAAGCCGGTGCTGGCAGTCGGGGGAAGGAAGGCCTACTCTTGCACGAATTTTCATGCATGAGGCCTCTAGTATGCAAATAAGTTCTTTGGTTAATCTCTTTCCACCACATCCCCTTACCTCTGAGATTCCTCAGTCTGTTCCATGTCTCTGGATCTATTTTGTTAGTCAGTTTATTTTGTTCATTAGATTCTACTTATAAGTGAGGTCATGTGATACCCGTCTTTCTGACTGGCTTATTTCTCTTAGCACAATACTCTCCAGGTCACTCCATGCTGTCTCAAAGAGTAAGAGATCCTTCTTTATTACAGGTGCATAGTATTCCATCGTGTAAATGTACCAATTTTTTTATATACTCATCTACTGATAGGCACTTGGGCTGTTTCCAGATCTTAGCTATTGTAAACAACACTACTATGAGCATTTGAATTTTAATTGCATAGTCCCTGCAGCTTCACCAAGGACAAATATATAATTTCAATAAAGCTTTTGGTAATATTGAAACTGCTTCACGAATCTTAAATAGGAACCAATGCAATAACTAAATCAAAGCATTTTAATAGAAGTTTTAACCAATCTTTAATGCACTTGATGAATCAAATCATGTGCATATTGGGCCACTCAATCCATTTTCAATCTTTTATAATTGATATTTCCAATTCAGTGAGAGAGATGAAGAACAATGTCCTAGCTTAGCCGTGCACAAGGTAGGCACTCAATAAACATTCCTGAATTCTAATCCTCAGTGAATCTGCAAAGAAACCAAGAAGAAACCTGCCTGTCACCCTGTCCTATACACCATCTTGTGAGAGGGCTGAAATCGGCCTCAAGGAAGGCTGCCGTCTCTGCTGGTTTTTCATTACTTGGATCTCAGCATCAGTGTTGGATGGTTCAATGTAAAACAGTTTCATGTACCAAGTATCCTTTTATGGGTTTAAAAACATTTTTTTTCTATTAGAGTTTTGGTGAGAAAAAAAATGTGAGTCACCAAACTGCCACTCTTATACCTCAATATGAAAACTAGAATGTTCAATACGATATACATGCCTTTTCTAAATGAAAAAGTCACTGTTTTAAAATATATAGTAGCAAGTACATTATATTCTCATTTCTCAGGCACAGGAGGCAATCCTGGCTTTCCATTCTGCTCCCATGTCTGCAAGCTCCATGGTGTTAGTATTTGCTCTCCATGTGATCCCTCTAACTCAGCCTTACATACTTCTAACTCGGGAGGTCAACACCACCTCCCCCATCACAGGAAAATACAATACTTCCACAGCCCTTGTTAAGACAGAACACGTAAATTCTTACAGGAAATTCGCATCCTCTAACAACTCTTTCATACAAATTCAGTCCTAGTCTGTAGGCAGAGGAGCTAAACACTAGCTGTGGCTACTCACAATTTATTCGTATACTCATTTCCACGACAGCAAACTATGAGGAAATGGAATGGGGGCCGCTGAGACCCGCCCAGGCTGTCACTGCACAATGTTGACATCCACTTGCACACGGCGCTGGGAGACCGCCAGGGCTACGTGCAAGGTGCCCTGTCACTTCACATCCATCACACCCCGCAAGCTGGTGCCGGGGGCCTGGTGGTGACTGCCCTCCGGGGCCACAGCGCGGCTCCCAGCGGCCTTGTCTGCAAGGAACAAACTGAGAAATGGAAACCTAGATGCAGAGACAGAGGCATGAAGAAAGGGACCCCCCACACACACCCTCCCCCTCCCCAGAGGGAAATTTACATTCTTCAAAACCTTGGAAATAAGTGACTTTTCCTGTGCTTTTTAAAAAGCTGCCTACTGGGTATCCTTAAGTAAACTTACTGAACTACTGCAAATACCTAGAGGAGGAGTCCCCGAGTGATAGAGAAATCCAGGAAACAGCTCCCTGCAAGGGGTGGGGGGTGTGGCGTGTAACTGTCCCCAAGGGGAGAAGTGTTAGGAGGCTTCCTGATCACCATGGCGACTCAGCAGGTAAGTCACATCCATTCAGAGGACCGGGTCCCCCTCACTTCCCCCCAGAGCCCGAGGGCCCGCACCTTCCCAGCCTGGAAGCGAGGTGCCCGGGAAGGGCAGACGCCTCTCCCGAGCTGAGTGCCCGAGGGGGTCCAACTTCAGACCCGACCTCCCCTGCACCCGGTCGTGCAGCGCGGGGGAAAGAGGAAGGGCGGGCATCCCGCTCGGAATCTCCGTGATTTGCCCGCGGAGACAGCACAGACCAGACCGCAGGAGCGCCAGCCTTTCCGTGCAGCTGCCGCGACAGGTGACCGGGCCGCCGCGCAGACACCCCGCTCGCCCGGGCGATCACGGCGGCGGCGGCGGCGGGTGGGACGGGGACCGGGGGAGGGAGGCGGGCTGGGGGCCCGGCGAGAAGGTGGGCAGGGGCTGCCGGGGAACCCGCTCCGCGCGGCGCGGGGGAGGAAGGGGAGGAGCGCAGCCCGTCTCCCCGGGGGAACCGTTGGAAGGGGCTTTCTGGCTCCACAAGTCAGAAAGAAAAATGGCTCCGAGCCAGCCGCCTCCTGGTCCGCACGCGAGCACACGCACCCGCGCTCGTCGTTCCCATTTTCCGATGCGCGGAAACAAAAGGCGACCACGCTCCGCGGCGGCCAGCGCCGCCCGCAGCCCGGGCCGCCACCCTCTCCCCGCGCCCTCGGGAGGCCCCCCGAGACGGCCCGCGGCCCGCAGCCCGGCCTCCCGCCAGCCCGGGGCGCTGCCGCCGCCCGCCGCGGCCCCCGCCGCGCCCGGCAGAGGGGCCTGGCGGGGCTCGGGCCCCCCGCGCCCGCCTCGAGGGGACCCGCGCCCGGTCCGGCTCGGCTCGGAGGACGCCCCGGGCGGCATCGGGCTCGCGGCCGCCGCGCGCGGAGGGCGATGGGGACGCGGCCCCCGCCCGCCTCACCTCCGGGCGGCCGTGCGGCCCCGCGCTGCTCCGCGCCACTCCGCCTGCAGCAGCCCCGCCGCCGCCTCCCCCCGCGTCTCGGTCGAGTCTCCGCCTCCCTCGGCCGCCGCCGCCGCCGCCGAAGGGCCCGGCGCCGCGCCACGTGACCGCGCCACGTGACCCCGAGCGGGCGGCAGCGCCTCCGCGCCCGGCCTCGCGCCCTCGCGCCCGGGGGTGACCGCCAGCCCGCCCGCCCGCCGGCTCCGGGCCAGGGTCGCGGCCGCACCGCCGCCACCCGCTCCCCTAACGGAACCCCTGCCCCACAGACCCGGGCGCATCCCGCAGCCCCCGCCCCTCGCGGCTGCTCCACGGCGTGGACCACAGTGGCCACGCGGGTCCCGCCCGGCCCGCCCAGAACTCCCGCCCGGCGGCACCGGACCTGGTGCGCCCCGACTCGGTGGGGCCGGAAGGGCACGTCCCGCCGTCTGCACCGGGAAGCACAGATCCGCTCGGACCGGGAACCGACGCTGCTCCCCACGAAGACAGTCATTGGAGCGCCCCTGATGGGGGTGCCCCCAGAGTATCCCCTTTTCCAGCCGGCCTGGGGTAAAGGCCGGGAGCGTCATTGTAACGCACAAAGGGGGCAGGAGGGGGCGGGCGCCCCACCCGGCATGGACGACCTGCCAGGATGGACACTCCCTCCATCGGGACGGAGCAGCAGTGCGGGGGTGCGGCTGTCCGCGCGTGTAGTTCTTTTAAAAACAGGCGGGATCGCCATCCTTTCCTCCTTGATTTGACGCATAAAATGCCCCAAACTGTTAAGTGTAACAGCCACTCTTTGTAAGGGATCGGAACTTTTTCCTATTTTGCCTAATTGCCAAATTTCTCAAATCAGCTTCATATGTAAGAATTCCTGCTTCTGTGAATTTCTGGATGTCAGAAAGAAAAAATAGATGAAGAGTTCTTAAATTCTGAAATTCCATGCCTAAGATTTCACAAGTGTTGGCAAGTGCTACCTAGATTTTTTTAATTTTTAAAAAACATGATTTTTAAACAAGCAATACTTGCTTCATGCAAATACATTAATACTTCTATTAATGCACTTAATAGAAGTATTGATATCAGTATTATTTGATAACAATATAGCACACCAAAATATTGAAATCTTTTAGAAAAATACATTTATATTAAACGTAAAAGATATTAATCCTCACTCAACGAGACAAGTATTATGCTTCAACTGAAAGCTCAACATTATAACACTAGAGCCCCGGTGCACAAAATTGGTGCATAGGTAGGGTCCCTAGGCATGGCCAGCTATCAAGGCCAATCAGGACCTTCCTGCTGTGGGCCGGGGCCTTCCTTAGTTCCTCGCTGCCCCCTTCTGGTCAGTACCATCATTAGTGAGCCATCGAATTCCCAAGAGGACAATTTGCATATTAGCCTTTTATTATATAGGATGATGGAGGAACCAAAGGAAGTAAACAAGGTAGCCCTTACCCTCAAAGTGCATCTCTCTCTCTCTCTCTCTCTCTCTCTCTCTCTCTGTCTCTCTCTCTCTCTCTCTCTCTCACACACACACACACACACACACACACACACAGAGGGATAAGCAATCAGAGCCTGGAGAAAGAAAACATTTTTAATCTGACCCTAAGGTCAGACTTTAAAGAGTTACTGAAAGGAATAATGTAAAGATAAAACTGCACTGAAAGAACTTCTTAACTTAACAAATATAATCTACATAACAAAATTAAAAGTATTTAGCAAATACCATCAAGACTGAACAATACGGGTGTTCTTTCTTATGCAAAATGAAAAAATGTTAACCTTGAAACCATTCTTTTCCTAATAGCATAGTTTTCCTTAGGGCCCACATGCATAAACTGTCTTTTATTCAAGCACTATTAGGCACACATGCAGCCAACTTTTGGCACATTTGTAAAGGCCCTCAAATGTGTTTTCTACCTAGTGCCCATGGTTATGTAAATGGTCTTTGGAGCAAGTTACCTCCATTGAAATCCTACTTCTGCCACCACAAGTGACAATAACAGGATTCCTAACACTGCTCCTTAAGGCATACATTCTGCTTCCTAACTACTCACAGGGCTGTTGAAAGAATTAAACGGTGTGGTTGAGTGGTTGAGCGGCAACCTATGAACCAGAAGGTCACAGTTTGATTCCCGGTCAGGGCGCATGCCCGGGTTTCAGGCTCAATCCCCAGTGGGTGGGCATGCAGAAGGCAGCCAATTGCTAATTCTCTCTCATCATTGATGTTTCTATCTCTTCCTCTCTCTTCCTCTCTGAAATCAATAAAAATATATATATTTTAAATAAATTACTTAATATAGTGCCTGATACATAATAGCTACTCAATAAAAATAGTAGTTCAGGTTTATGAAACGCTTCCTATGGGCCAAACACTGTACCTTGTTGGTTCTTATTTTTACTATTCTTTCCATTCAGACTCTTGGTGGGTGCCTTACCCACCACCATCCCTTAGGGATCTATTCTCTCTCTGCCTTTTGAGGATGAAAATGGTTTTCTTATGTTAACTTGAAGGCTCATTTATAGCAATCTATTAAATATATTGTGAATTTACATCTTAAGCTTTAATAAAAAGTCTATGAAATGAAAATGATCGCCTCTCATTTGGAAATCTAAGGCAACTGGGAGCCATTAGGAAGGAGATTTGGCAAAGGGGACCCTTCCACTGGCCTTTGAAATCCCGTTCATCCAACAATTCTCATTTTGTTGTGTTCAAAAGACTTTTAAATATTAGAAAATTTGGCAACACATTTGAAGAAAGTAAACCAATCCATATTGTTAAATAGAAATTACTAGAAGAAAGTGTCTCTCCTTCATGATGTTGACTCTATTAACTGGCTGTCCTTACTACCCTGATCTAGCTTCCAAGAGTTCTGAGAGATACATGACTTTTCTGTGAAAAAGTATGCTATCCTTGTCTTGGGCCACACAGTGAGCTCAGAGCTCAAGTTGGATCTGATAGGCACCTTGGTAACAATCTGACAATCAGGTTGAGGTGGAAATACTGTACACTCATCATTTGGCTGTGGAACTAGGAAGAAGTATGGGCCTAGCATGGTAGCTGAGCACGACTGTATGATTCTAAGGCTGGGCCTGAAGGCACCAGGCATCAGGAATCACAGCCAGGCCCTCTCCCTCCAGGGAGCACACCCATGCATTTCCTTCCCCCTTTCCTGCCTGTCCCCCACCCCCGCACATATCCCCTAACCTCTAAGGGACCGTATGAGACTTGCAACCAGGGGAGCAATGGGCAGCAGCAGCTCATCCCAGGCTCACCCCCTGAACCTGTCTCCAAGGCCCCCTTTTCTCAAACTTCCCAGTGAGCCAAAGCAGCCCAGCTATGGCTCTCCTGCTGCATCTTCTATGCCCTTCCTTGTTTCACTCTCCTAAGTATATTTTTGCTGCAGTCAACAAATTCTTGCTTGCTTTTCTACACACACACACACACACACACACACACACGAAAGTCACAGCCGGTGCCTGGGTTGGTCTCGGTATCCCTCTCTCCCCATCATGTTACTATACGAGTTCCAGATATGAAGATCCAGTTTCTGCTGACTCAAGCCTTTCAGCCACCACAACATTCAGGCTAGGGATCGGGACCCTGGATCTTGGACATAGGAACATGGAAGGTGTCCATGGCAAAGGAGCTAGAGCTTTTGGAGAATTAAATGCAAGTCTTTTGTCTTTCAGTGGATCCTGAGAGCCAAAAAAGCAGTGCCCGTTTAGGCTTCATCACAGGAAGACAGCATTCAGAACGAGGAGGAAACGTCCGTGGCGAATGTACTCAGCACAGCCAGCTACCTCCACTGCTTCTCCCAGTTCTGACACTACCACAGTCCCCGTTTAAGGACATTGATAAGCTGGAGCACAACCTAGGAAGGCTGACCAGGAGGGTAAGGACTCTAGAAGCTGTATTATAATGTTGTACAGTTTTATAAATTGCTGGTAAAGACAATAGGGATGCTTAATATGGAGAGAGACAGAAGAGAATGTGGCTGAATATCATCATGTGGGCATAGTATTACTTTTTAATTATTGAGCTGCTACTTTGGACCAAGCACTGTCCACGAGCCAGTGTGTGGTTTATGGGAGGGGATGTGGTTCAGGTAAGAGCTTTGCAACAGGATGGTAAGATCGCCTGGAGCCCACTCATGCCTCTGCTTTAACGCCTACGAGCTAGGCTGGGCATTCAGAGGGCACGGTCCTTCTTCACGGCTCAGTCTTAAAGCCCAGAGCCTCTCCTCAGCCAACTGCCTCCTCTTCCCCATCCTGCGGGGTGCCGCTGAGTGAGGCAACACCTGCACCGCTGTCTAGGACTGGAAGTGCTGCCCAGCTCCCTCTGCAAGGAGGAGGATGGGAAGCATCTGCCCTGCTGCCTCAGGGCCCTCATCTCAGAGGCCTGAAGAGCAGAACAGAGTGGATGGACTCTCTGGGGCTGGTCAGAAAATAGCTTTTGCCCTAGCTGGTTTAGCTCAGTGGCTAGAGATCAGCCTGCGGACTGAAGGGTCCCGTGTTCAATTCTGGTCAAGGGCACATACCTCGGTTGCAGGCTCAATCCCCTGGCCCTGGTGAGGGCTTCTATGGGAGGCAACCAATCGATGTGTCTCGCTCACATCCATGTTTCTTTCTCTCTGTCTCTCCCCCTCCCTTCTACTCCCTCTAAAAAAAATGAATGGAAAAATAGCCTTGGGTGAGGATAAAGAAATATATAAAAATAAGTATAGCTATTAAAAAAAAAGTTTTTGTAATCATCTCTTTCCCCCATCCAGGAGAAGAGAGGAGGGGAGCAGGCCGCCATACTTTGGCCAGTCGAAGCTTCATTCTCCTTCCTCCTAGTCCTTTCCTCCCTGAGGTGGGTCCTTTAGGCAGCCTGAATTCTGACCAGTCCATTGTCTGAGTAGGTAAATGTTGCCAGGTACCATTTTTGCTTCTAGCAGAGTAGTCAGTGGTCTTCTGAAAGGGACAGAATTGGCCTTAGTTCAGCAACTACTAAAGCACGTAGACACCCTTGTCTTGGGTAAACTTCTTGTTTTTCCTGGCAGTATCTTAGAACTGCCTCACCTTGTAACATGCAGAATTGATCTCTGGGAAGAGGAGTGATTTGTGAAATATTTCAATGAACCACCCTAGGCCAACCTGCCTGGGAGGGCTGGTGGGAAGGAATGCCCTGAACTGAGGGAGAGAGCAAGCAGATAGAAGCTGTGGCCCGCGCCTGGGGCTGGTCAGGGGAAGCTGGCCAGGACATCCCAAGGCTGTGCGCTAAAGCCACTTCTGACAAAAACCTCAGGAGGCTGGCTGCTCTGGGAGGCTGCCTGAATGAGAGCCCTGGAGTCGGGAGCAGAGGGGCTGTAAGGCTTGGGACTGAAGACCGTTAGGATATCAGGCTTGTAGCTGAAGCATGATACAATGAAACTGACTTCACTCAAATATTAAACACCGAGAATACTTTGGGCTTATCTGTTATTTATATGTAACCTGTTTGTTATGTCTTGTCTTTGTTTTAGCCACCACGTGGAAGAACCAGAACTAAAGAACAGACATGGCCACAAGGCCTGGGTTGGCATCCAGACCACCACTTGCTGACGATGTGTTTGGGTACATTACTCCGTCTCTCCAGCCTTCATTCCTCAGCCTGTAAAATGGGGAGGGATGTTGGTCCCTGATCCTTTCCAACTCTAAGGCTCTATAGCTTTCTCAATGAAATTGTTGTGGAGAAGAAGACATAAGGCTTCCCTATCGATTGGAATATTTACACCAACCTACCACAAGGAATATTTCATTATACTAAGCCATGTGAGCATGAAGAACAAGGTTAACTTGCTGAAGCAATTTTAGGTTGGTTTTCCTCTTACTAGCTGAAAAATCGACCCAGATGTTTACCAATAGGATCAATGGATACAAATATCAAGTCATACCTATATACTTAAGCATTAAGCTCCAAAGAAAATGACTTATTAGATACTCAATAACGTTTGTTGAGGAAGGTATAGGAAGAGACTCTCTGAAAGACTTAAGTATTTAAGTACTATTTAAGAATCAGACTATAGATGAAATAAGTCCCAGCAATGATTTGCGTACATTGAAGTAGACTTACTCAAAATAATGTGCGTTTGGGATATTGTAGCAGAGATGGGTAACTTTGACCTTAGGAGAAAAATGATTAAGTCTATAGTTTACTATTATATCCCCATCTCTAGTGCCCAGAACAGGGGCACGTAGTGATTAAATGTGTGATGACTAATTGAATGAATGAATAAATAACAAATCTGGATGGATGATGGATGGATGAATCATTAAATCATGAATGAATAAATCAAACATTCATGTGAAAGCTATAATGGTTTGGAAAAAAATAACACTAAACATTTGTGGAAAAGGTTCACATGTTAACTAGTACTTGTTTCTGGATATTTAAAGTAAAAGGATAACTGGAGGTATTCAAGAATCAACAGATTGGGCAGCTACTTGGCAGGTGTGTGAGATGGGATAAAGAAGGTTCAGCTTGGAAAGGTGATTGGACTAGTTTTATCTTGATATTCTCTGATCTTTTAAATAAAGTGATTAATAAAATTAAGGATCCTATAGTTGGCTATTTTAACAATTATCTTTAGGTTTTCAAGTTATAATTTTAAGAAGTAAAAAACATATGAGATAAAAAATCTATATCTTTAAATAGTGTTCATATTACACACCAAAGTAATCATAAATTAAGTACATATAATTATAGGCAAGGTACCTTGCAGGAACTAATCAGCTTCTAGATTCTGCGCTTGCAAACCTAAACACATACAGAGATAATAATACCATTTGTTATGACATTGTGAAAAATATTTGGTTTTGATATTATATTTAAGAAAGACTTAGATCTTATATGAAAAATTTCAGAGGATGAGGAGGAAAATATACATTGATATCCATTCATTTCACTAAGGAAAAATTCTAAATATTAATTTTGTTCATCTTCAAAAGATTGAAAGATGGAATGGGAAGTTGGCTTAGAGAAATAAGATAACACAAAGTCCACAGATTGAATAGTTTTCCAAGAAGTGATTCTATTAAATATATACATATATATATATATACACACACACACACATATATATATACACATATATATATATGGTATATATATGTATGTATGTATATGTCTTAAATAGTACATACTTTTTGCCGCATCTCTGAACAATAGAAGAGATGCTATGGAGAGGTAGACTAGTTGCCTAGCAACCTGAAATTAGTGAGACATGTCCCCTTTGGTTTACTTGATTTAAATCAAGGTTTTCAAGAACAACTATGAGATAAATGACAAAAATGTAAAAACTCATAATGCTAGCACCACACAATGTATATCAAATCATCAAATTGTATACCTTAAATATATAGCTTCATGGTCAAATATTCTATATAATAAAAGCTTAATATGCAAATTGTTCGACTGGGAGTTCAAGCACTTGCTATGACATGTGCTGATCACCAGGTGGCGGCATGGAACATGGCGGGTATTGGCAGGCAGCGGGTGGCAGTGGAGGCACTGCCGGCCCCATGGGCCCTGATGAGAGCAGGAACACGGTGGGATGGTGGAGCAAGTGAGCAGGCGGCGCTAGGCCAAGGTGGGTGCGAGCGGGGCCACCGCCCGGCTCCCAGGCACTGAGGGAGCTGGGGGGCGGGGGAGAGAGCCCGGTCCAATCAATCATGGGGCAGGATAGTGGAGCAGATTAGGGGGCAGCGCCAGGCCACAGCAGGGTGCCAGGCGGGGCTGCTGGGCTGTGAAGCTGGGGGCATGAGCTGGGGCCCAATCCCCGCAGGCCACCCCGAGGGAACCCACCTATGCACGAATTTGTGCACTGGGCCTCTAGTACCTCAATAAGAACAAAAATAGCACTTCTGAAGACTAAATGAGTTAAGAACAAGTAAAAAGAAAATAGGAAAATATTTTAAATTTAATAAATATGAAGGTAGAACAATAAAATGGCTCTTGCTGATGAAGATGGCTCTTTTTGTTTAATAGTAGAGGACGTTTTGAAGCCTAAGGGTAAATTTTTTTTAAATTAATTTATTTTTTTTATTTTTTATTGCTTAAAGCATTACAAAGGGTATTACATATGTGTCCTTTTTTCCCCCGCCCTTGACAATACCCCGGCTTCCCCTACCCCCCAGTGTCTTATGTCCATTGGTTATGCTCATATGCATGCATACAAGTCCTTCGGTTGATCTCTTACCCCCCTCCCTCCTGCACCCCAACCCTCCCCGGCCTTCCTGCTGCAGTTTGACAATCTGTGTGAGGCAGCTCTGCCTCTGTATCTATTATTGTTCAAAAGTTTATAATGGTCTCTATTATCCATGAATGAGTGAGATCGTGTGGTATTTTTCCTTCATTGACTGGCTTATTTCACTTAGCATAATGCTCTCCAGCTCCATCCATGCCGTTGCAAATTGTAAGAGTTCCTTCTTTTTTACAGCAGCATAGTATTCCATCGTGTAGATGTACCAAAGTTTTCTAATCCATTCATCTACTCATGGGCACTTAGGCTGTTTCCAGATCTTAGCTATGGTGAATTGTGCTGCTATGAACATATGGGTGCACATATCATTTCTGATTGGTGTTTCTGGTTTCTTGGGATATATTCCTAGAAGTGGGATCACAGGGTCAAATGGGAGTTCCATTTCCAGTTTTTTGAGGAAACTTCGTACTGTCTTCCATAGTGGCTGCACCAGTCTGCATTCCCACCAGCAGTGCACAAGTGATCCTTTTTCTCCACATCCTCTCCAGCACCTGTCGTTTGTTGATTTGTTGATGATAGCCAGTCTGACAGGTGTGAGATGGTACCTCATTGTTGTTTTGATTTGCATCTCTCAGATGATTAGTGACTTTGAGCATGTTTTCATATGTCTCTTGGCTTTCTGAATGTCCCTAAGGGTAAATTTGAGGTCCGAGGCCGAGAAAGCTTTTGTAAAGCTTTCTATACAGTGGTCTCAAAAGAATAAAAAAAAGTAAATATACTGTTTTTAATCCCCAAATGTGGATGTTTATAAAGTAAAAAGTTACCCTTTTTAATTTTTTGCCAATACAAGGAAAATGTATTTTTTCTGTTAGAAATTAAGTCTGAAATCTAAATCAAATTCATTTATTCCAATATACTGCTTCTCAGAAAAATTATGTATAGTTTGTAGGAGCATTTTATTTCTCTAAACACTGCTCAGAGCGCAAAGAAAGGACAAATTCTAGGTCATGGAAGATCTGGATCCCCAAAGCTGACAATAGTGTCATTTCAAACTCTGGGTTAGAGCTCCTCCTACTGGAATAACTTACTCAATACAAGATATCAGACTCTTGGTCAAGACTCAAAAAAATTTTTTAAAAATATTTTTATTGATTTCAGAGAGGAAGGGAGAGGGAGAGAAAGATATAAACATCAATGATGAGAATCACTGATTGGTTGACACTGGGGATGGAGTCCGCAACCTAGGCATGTGCCCCTGACCGGAATCGAACCTGGGACCCTTCAGTCCACAGGCCAACGCTCTATCCACTGACCCAAACCAGATAGGGCAAGACTCAAATTTTTAACAGATGTTAATAGCACTGTCACATATTCAATAGGTCACAAATTCCTTCTTTGTGGTAGGGGGAAAATTTCACATCAAGTGCTAATTTTTAAACATCTATACTATATCTTCCATTCACCTTATAACTGGCATGTACGTTGAGATTTGGGTTAACATTTACATAGGACTTATGACCTACCTGGCAATATTCTGTGTTTAAAAATATTCATATAACCCTAACAACAACTATATGAGGAAGGAACTGCTCTGATCTTATTTTATGGGTGAGGAAACTGAGGTACATGATAGATCTTATTTCCTATGTATTTGCAGTTTTAATGTTATTGTAAATGGTATTTCTAAAATTTTAATTTTGTCTCATAGCATTATGCTAAGTGAAATAAGCCAGTCAATGAAGGAAAAATACCACATGATCTCACTCATTCATGGATAATAGAGACCATTATAAACTTTTGAACAATAATAGATACAGAGGCAGAGCTGCCTCACACAGATTGTCAAACTGCAGCGGGAAGGCCGGGGAGGGTTGGGGTGCAGGAGGGAGGGGGAGTAAGAGATCAACCGAAGGACTTGTATGCATGCATATAAGCATAACCAATGGACATAAGACACTGGGGGGTAGGGGAGGCCAGGGGATTATCAAGGGCGGGGGGGGGGGGGCAGGGGAGGGGAAGGACACATATGTAATACCCTTTGTAATACTTTAAGCAATAAAAAAAAATTGTCTCATACTTTTTCCTGCATATATTTCATGATCATATGGTTTTTCTCCTGTATTCATTCTATTAATGTGAGTCATAGCAATTGATTTTTGAATGTTGAAATAATCTTGCTCAAATGGTTATGATGCATTACTCTTGTTATATATTGCTGATTTAAAAAATATATATCTCTTTGTTGTATATTGCTAGATTCCGTTTGGTATGTTTTGTAAGGATTGTTGTGTCTATTCTCATGAGAGAATTTAGTTGATAATTTTTCTTGCAGTATTTGTCCAGGTTTGGTGTCAGGGTTATGTAGGTCTCATAAAATGAGTTGGGAAGTGTTCTTTACTATTTTCTCAAAGAGTTTGTGTAAAAAGTTATTTCTTCCTTAATGTTTGATAGAATTTCAGCTGGGCCTATAGTTTTATGTGATTTTTAAATTGAACATTCAATTTTTTAACTTTTCAACTTTACCTTTTATCTTGTGTTGGTTTTGATATATTTTATTTTTTCAAGGAATTTATGTATTTCATCTAAATTGTCAAATTGGCATAAAGTCCTTTGTAATTTTTTTATTATACTTTTATTTTGTAGGATCTATAATGATATCCTCTCTTTCATCCCTGGTGTTTCTCATTTATGTTTTCTTTTTTTCCCATCCTTTGAAATTCACTGAGACTTGTTTTATGAGCCAGCGTACGCTCTGAGAGTGGTAACTGTTGCATGTACACTTGAAAAGAATGAGGATTCTACTTTTGTCAGGGGAAGTGTTCTGTAAATATCAACTGGATTGACAGAGTTATCAAATCTTCTGTATCCTTACTCACCTTATACTTTCTCTGGCTCTAGCTCTGGAATCAGCCATTCCTCCAAGGACTCTTTTTAGTGTAGAATAGCATTTAGAAACCAAGATCTGGGGCTTTTGCTATGAGGGCATCATTGCTTCTAGGTCCTTTCAGGAGACAGAAGACATTTTTGCACACACACACATTTATAGTAATTTCTAGAACTATCTGTATAAAAATTACATATTTCATGAGTTATATTTCCAATTCCAACAACATTCCTGCATCCTTTCCAGCCTTCCCCCTTTCCATGTAAATGTCTTCTCAATGAGAAATTTGGTTCCTAATATCCTCAATATATTTACTAGTGGCCTGGTGCACGGATTTGTGTACATTGAAAGGGAAATAATTAGAAGAAATATTTTAATATTGCTATTTGCCCTTTCTCCCTCAGCACCTGGGAGCTGGGTGGCAGCCCCACCCCCTGCCCCCACTGCTGGTGGCCATCTAAGGGGTGATCGGGCCCCTGCTCGCACCTGCCTTGGCCTGGCCCTGCCCGCTCACCTGCTCCACCATCCCGCAGCCACGATCCCACTCTCATCGGGGCCCACTGGGACCGGCAGCACCTCCACTGCCACCTGCTGCCAGCACTGCATCACTGATGCCTGCCGTGTTCCGCGCTACCCCCTGGTGGTTAGCGCACGTCATAGCGAGCGGTCGAACTCCCAGTCTCCTGGTCGAACCACCGCCCGAGGGGACAATTTACATATTAGGCTTTTATTATATAGGATTTGCTCAACCAGTTAACCTATTTGCTCAATGTAGCCAATTTCCCACCCACTCTCTCCAACACCTCCCTTACCACCTCTGCACCCTCCTTCCATTGCTCTGTTTTCTCTGTCACCAAAGCCTCTGCATGACATCCTTCCCCCTTTCTCCCACATCCTCAGCCACCAGGGCATCCCACAATTGTCTCTGGAGTGTCCCTATCCCTCTGCCATGGTCCTTCTGGAACCCTGGGACATCCTGCTACTGTATTCTGTGTAGCATGCTCCTGCACAGCCCCTCCTCCTCCAATGCCAGAATTTCTGTGCCAGGAGGGAAAGAAAAAAGAGGATAGGAAGGGAAAAAATAAAGAAAACATTTTTAAGGTCTTTTATATCTTTCCATCTACTTACTCTGTCTCTCTGGGGCTCCTCATTCTTCCCAGCAGACCTGGCCTTGCTTCTGGTATCATGTCCCATCAGCCTGAAGAACATCTTTTAGGATTTCTTGTAACACAGATCTGCTGATGACAAGTCTCCAAGCTTTTTCTATCTGAAATGTTTTGACTTCAGTCTTGAAGGATATTTTTAGAATTCTATTTTGACTTTTCTTTCACTTTCAACAATTTAAAGGTGTGTTTCCATTGTCTTCTGGCCTTCATTGTTTTTCATGATATATGTGATGAATGTATTTTTTCCTCTGGCTGCTTTTAGAGATTTTTCTGTATCTTTGCTTTTAGCATTTTGACTATATTGTGCATAAGTATGGCTTTTCTTTGCATCTGTCCTGCAGTCCTATTACCTTCTTAAATCTGCGGGCTAATGTCTCTTCAGGTGTTCTGAGACTCCATTTCAGTGTAGAGTTCCCCACATCAATAAGCAATTCTCAAATACCAGCAGAGTGCCTGAGAATTTAATTCAATTCTGACACTGTCCACCCAGAAATAGCTCCAGATTCCACAGGTTCTGGGCTCAGACCTACAAGACTGCACACCCACCCACCTCCACTTCAGATGCCGGTCACAGGCTGTCACCTTACTTCTGACCAACTGGCTATAAATCAGAGGTTCCCACAAACCCCTCTCCTTGGGTTCTATTAACTTGCTAGAGTGAGTCACAGAAGGAAGAAAAACATTTTACTTATGAGATCACCAGTCTATTATAAAAGGATATCACTAAGGAACAGCCAGATGGAAGAGATGAACAAGGCAAGGTAGTGGGAGAGCATGGAGTTTCTATGCCTTCTCCAGGTGCGCCGCTCTCCCCAAACCTTCATGTGTTCACCAACCTGGAAGCTCCCTAAACCCATCCTCTTGGGTATTTATGGAGGCTTCATTATATAGGCATGATTGATTAAATTACTGACTATTGGCAATTCATTCACCCTCCAGCCCCTCTCCCCTCACGAGGTCGGGATGAAAGTAGGAATGAAAGTTCCAACCCTCTAATCACAGGAGTGGCTCTCTTGGCAACCAGTCCCCATCCTTACGTGCTTTCAAAAGACACCTTTATAATTCTCAACACTTAGGAAATTCCAAGGGCTTGGGGAGTTGTGAGTCAGGAACTGTGGATTAATACTACACATACCAGTATAGGACAAATATATATTGGTTATCTGAATGGCCAAATACACATTTCTTATAAATCATGGCATTGCAATGTCGTTCAATAATTTTTGAAAATTATCAGCCATTTTCTTATTATATCAAAATTTAGAATAGTATCTTGCCCCAAAGCACTAACTATTCAATGATAAAACAGATTCAAATACAGAATTCTTGATGCCAAATTTCATGGTATTAACCATTATGCTATACTTTTTTATTGAAACAAATGTAGGTATATAAGTACTAGAATAAAATATTCACATTTAGAAACTTTTAATGGAAATCTTCAAAGCTATACAAAAGCAGACAGAATATTAACTAAAATGCAGACTTTATGCAAATTTTCTTAGATTTCACCTAGTGTCCCTTTCCTGTTTCCAGATCCCATTTGGGATATGCTTCACATTTAGTCATCATGTCTCATTAGTCTCTTCTGGTCCTGTTTTTCAGTCTTGCCTTGTTTTTTATGGCCTTTGTGGTTTTGAGGAGCACTGGCCAGATATTTGGTAGAATTCCCTTAAATTTGTGTTGGTCATAGTGAGACTGGGATGATTGCTTTTTAGGAGGAAAACCACAGAGGTGAAGTACCCTTCTCATAGCATCATATTAGGGGTACATGTTCTTAGCATGACTTATTTCTGATGTTAACCCTCATCGCCTGGCTAAGGTAGTCTTTTCCAGGTTTCTCCACTGTACAGTTACTTTTCACCTGGTCTAAACCTACTCTTTGGAAGCAAGTCACAGTGCAGCAAATACTCACTGTAGGGGACTATGTTCCACCTGGACTCAACAGCATCCACATAAGAAATCTGGAGAGACTCCCGATGATTTTAAAGGTTGAGAAGCACTGATGTAAGTCAACTTTCACTTTATTCCTCTTGGTCTAGGGATAGACAAGTGAAAGATTCTGGAAAGATTTTCCACCTCAATAAAAAGAGACCTACACCAGGGGGAAGTTTTTCCTTATTTTCTCTGCTGGCAAGTAGAGTCTTCCTTCCCTTGTGTGGGCTGCTGGTGTGAATATAATACCTTGGAGTGGCAGCCAATGACTTGTGATCATGAGACAGTAAGCCAGGAACCAAAAGCCAACATGATTAGGATGGCAGAACAGAAGCAGGGTGAACACCTGGAGCTATGTCTCCAGACTTCTTGTTACATTAGACAATTAAACTTCTTCATTGCTTAAATAACTTCGCTGGTGTTCTTCAAGTTAAAAGCATTACTGATACAGATGCCTCATCCATCTTTTTAAAACCTGTATCCTTTACATCTAGGACGTGGAAATACTTAATAATTAGTTTTTGAATGAATGAGTGATGGACTGAAGGAACTGAATAACAGAATATCAATGTAAGTAATGCCAGCATATTTGCAATTAGATTCTGTACTTCCATTTCTTTTCTCAAATACAATAAAGTTGTGTACATCCTGCCACTAGAGAAAAATTAGTATGAACACTTAAATAATGATGACCTTTTCTGATGTATGCTTATCAAATTCAAACTGAGATTTAATGAATGTATAGTTGATTAAATTTTTAGGACTTATTTATTAACCAAAATATCTCAAGTAGTTGAGGCAAACAATGGAATACCTACTGTATAGCTATGAGAATGAAAAAACCACAGGTGGCCCTTGAATACAAGGAGTGAGCAGAGTGGTTAGGATCACCAACCCCTGTGCAGTTGAAAATCCATGTATAACTTTTGACTCTTTCAAAACTATTAATAGCTTCCTTTGGCTGGAAGCCTTACCAATAACATAAAGAGTTGATTAAAACATGTTTTGCAAGTTATATGTATTATGTACTGTCTTCTTACAATAAAGAAAAAAGATGTTACTAAGAAAATCATATGGAGAATACATTTACTTTATTTACTGAAAAAATCCATGTATAAGTGGACTTGCACAGTTCAAACCCATTGTTCAAGGTCAACTGTATAACGTCACGCAACAGTGCAGATCACTCTCACAAACATAATGCTGAGTAACAGATGCCAGACAGGAATACATGCTGCATGATTCCATTGATAAAAACTTAAGAAATAAGCAAAACTATGCTGTTCAAAGTCAGCACAGTGTTGGCCCTTGGGTGTTTCTATGAAAGGGCTTTTGGGATGGTGGTAATTGTTTCTTTCTTGATCTGGGTGTTGGTTGCATAAGTGTGTTCAGTTTGTGGAAATTCTGAGGTTTGTACGTTTATGATTTCTGCATTTTCTGTATGTATGTCATACTTTGATTAAAAACTTCTCTGAAGTTTCTAGGTGAAACAAAACTAACCACACTCACACTACAAAAACTCACAATTGTTAACAGGAACAAGAAAAATAAGCTTCTAGGCTAGACTGGTAATTAAAAGTCCCATTCCATTATATTCCTAATGTATTAAATTGTGATGAAAAAGGTAGGAAAACAATTTATATTTTAATAAAGGACAATAAAAAGTCAAATTATAGCCAACTGTTAAAGTTTTGTGTTTTGTTTTTTTTAATTCTAGGGTACATGTAGTAAAAAAAAGAAAACCACAGACACACACAAAACAGAACAAGAGTATCCGCTCCGGGGCTTTTTTCTGAACAAATGATGCCCGAGTCTTTCTCGCAGCATGCTTCTTAGCAAGTCTCTAAGTCTAGCCTGTCACATAAGATACTAAGTGATGAGTCTCTTGCATGTTACTTTTAATATCTAATATTTTCACTTCTGGGTAAGAGAAAAAGCATTTTGGTCCATTAATTCACCTACTCGCTCCTGGAGGACATTAACCAACTCTGCTATTACGAAGACATGCGTGTCATCAATGTCTTGAATGATGAACTTCTTCCCTAGGGCATTTGACTCATCCAAGTACAGCAGGAACTGCTTCATGGCAGGGTCACTGTAGAGGTAAACACATATTGATGAGAAACCTTATTGTCAATTTACACCAGAACCTGAGTGATTAGAATTTTGAGCATGTCGAATTTTTAGGTTAGGTTAAAAATCCTAAACTCTCACTCCCACTCTGCCTTAAGTGTTAATGATTTATAGATGTAGCTTCATTTTAGAGCTGTTAGCATAAGTTTAAGAGAAAGAGGCCAATAATATTTTGAAAAGAATAATTTGTCACTGACAAGTGAAGAAGTAATGTTCAAAGCTTTGTAGTTAATAGGGCCTAGAATCACAGCCTCCTTAACTGACTTTAAAAATTAATTTCCTTACTTGTCCACAACCATTACATTTAAAAAGCCAATAGCTTTTCAGTACCTTGCCAGTGACACATTAATTTACAAAACCAGTTAAATTGTCACTTTATAAAGCAGGGTACACAGCTAGAGTCAGATCTGGATTCAACCCTGGCTTTAGCATTTACTTGTGTGACCTTAAAATGTATTGAATCTCCCAAAACCTCAAAGTAAACCTACATAACAGAATTGTTATGGAAATTAAAGGAGAAAAATGCCAAGGATAGTATTTGATCTGCAGTTGGTACTCAAGTATCTTCCCCTTCCTTAAAATTCTGAAGCTTATAAGTCTGAACTATCATTCAGAATCTTTAAAGAAAATTCTAACAAAATCTCTTTGTGAATGCTGAGCTGAAAGAAGAAATCCAAATTCAATTCCATTTATTTGTGGCTTTATTTTGGAATGAATAGAATAATCAGAAGGGAAAAAGGGATATAATTTTTTGGATTTACCGAAATGTGTCTTTCATCAAAGCCATGACAAGGGATGAGTATAGCTACAGAAAAGAGTCCAAGAACCACACCCTAGACAACCCAACATCAAAAGGTTAAAAAGGACAGATCAGCCCTGATCGGTTTGGCTCAGTGGATAGAGCGTCGGGCCTGTGGACTGAGGGGTCCCGGGTTCGATTCCGGTCAAGGGCATGTGCCTTGGTTGTGGGCACATTCCCAGTGGGAGGTGTGCAGGAGGCAGCTGATCGATGTTTCTCTCTCATCGATGTTTCGGGCTCTCTGTCCCTCTCCCTTCCTCTCTGTAAAAAATCAATAAAATATATTAAAAAAAAAAAAAAAAAAGGACAGATCAGCAAAGCAGATTATAAAGAAGTGAACACTGAAGTAGGAAGAAAGCATGAAGAGTCCTGGAAGCCAAGTGAACAAAGGACATTCAGGAAGAGTAAGTGATCAACTGTGCCCAATGCTGTTAATAGGTATAGTAAGATAAGGACTGAGAATTGACTATTGGATTCAGAGTTGCTGGACTTGGCAAGGGCAGTTTTGGTGGAATCATAGAGGAGAAAGCCTGACTGAAGTGGGTTTCAGAAAAGAAAGAAATTAAAGTGAACACAGAAGGCCTTCTGGGAAATTGTGGTACAAAGAGCAGGAAAATAGAGTGGGAGCTGGATAGGGATGTGGGAATCAAGTATTTTCACCTGGGAGGGGAGAATAATAGTATGTTTGTGATGCTGACGGAAATGACCTAATGGAGAAAGAAAAGCTGATAAAGCAGGAGAAAAGAGGAGAACTTCTGAAAAGGTGTTCTTAAATAGGCAAGAGGGGATGGGATCTAGTTCCCAAGCAGAGAAGAGTATATGGGCACAGACCGATCCATGTGGTAAAGACTAGTGGACATTCTCTTCTGATTTTATTTTCTCAGTTAATCAGGAAGCAAGGGCTCAGCTGGAAGTGAGGACAGGGAAGTTGTTTGAGATATGAGAAACTGAAGGTATGAAATACTATACGTCATCCATTCTAAGAACCATTTTTCCTCACATTTTAACATCTTTAAAATTGGGACGAGTCTTACAATGAAGAGCATGTTATAGGATAATTGGCAGTGGTTTTTCTTAGAGGTACTTAAAATATTGGTAAGTTATAAAATCGATGAAATCTTAGATTTAATTGACTGTAAAAGCGTTACTAGGAGTGGGAGAAGTGGACTAGGAAATGGTTTGCTGGCTAGCATTCAGGCTCCATGTGAGTTTATCAGATATAAATCTGAAGTGAGACTAATTAGTATGTTTGTATGTTTTTCTCCAGCCACTGAGAATTATGGCGGTAAAGGCTCAGAGAGGGTGAAGAGCTGAATTTTACCAGATTTGGTGAGTGTGACAGAAGGGAAAGGGAGTTGAATGTGTCTTTGAGAGAACAAGTATTTGATGGGCTGTGGAACATAAGCTGGGAAAGGAGAGTGAGATGTTGGGGTGGCGAAGGACAATGAAAAGGTGGGAGAATCAACAGACTGTCTATCTGCAGAGTGGAGGAAATGATGGACATGGGGCATTAGAGGGAGTGAACAGGAAAGGAGGGGGTTGTCAGTTAGGTGCCTACGGTGGAGACTTTGGAGATGGCACTATGGGTAGGGACAGGTGTAGGTCTGACTGTGAATGAGTGACTGCAACTGGGTGGAGGGTAAGCTTACTGGAAGAGGTCAGGGAACTGAGAGGACATGGTATTGAAAGGACTGACCCCATGGACATCAAAATCATTAAGAACATGACAGGACAGCTCCTGGAGAGTGACTGGTAGTCTTCAGAGAAAAACCCTCAAGAAAAGATCTGGGTGTTTGTGGATTATTTCAAAGTGGGTGGTCTGGTCTGATGGTATGAGATTCAGAACTGGGAGTTACTATGGAAGAGGGGAGAATTCCTAGAAGTGGCAACGAGGAGTAAGGTAGATACCTATCCCATTCCTGGCCCCAATGGTACAAGAGGTATTAGAGAAACTATTCAACACTTGATAGGGTTGTGGGAGCAGTGCACTCAGGAGAAAGCCAGGTTTTGTTATAGCCTAAAGGAAAGGGGGCCTGCAGAAAGGAAGAGGAAAAGTTCAGAGAAGAGGCTGAGGGGGTTCTGCTGCTCTCTCAGGTTCTAGAGGGCAAAGTGGAAAGGATGGTGAGGAGATGGAATTAATAAAGCGGATGATACAGCCATAGACAATGCGTGTAAAAGTAGTGAGGGGCGGCAATGGAAGTATGTGGCCTTTTGGGGGACTGAAAACAAGAAAGGATATAAGGTATAAGAATGAGGGTTTCCTGACAGATAGTGACACTGAGACTGAAAGGCAACAATAGCCAGTGATGGATAGGAGAGAGAATGGAGGTCTTTGACAAAGATAGCTAACTTAATGAAGGAATGAGGTAGGGTGCCTGAGGCTTCAGAAGGGAGATGTTCACTAATTAGATGTTTGTCCTGCCCTACAGATAGGTCAGAAAAGGTTATTTCTGGTGACAATTCTTATTATGGGCAAGGCCCCTAATTTAAATTCCTCTATGTAAGTAAGCGGGGGCAAAAGTTTCTCTTGAGCCCGCAGGATCTCGACTGCCTTTAATTCAAAATACTCCACATACCCCAGAGGCACATCTTGGGGTGACTCATTCTGAACCCCTACACATGCTATCCTTGCTACTTACCAGCCATCTCTTGTTACACTTGCATTATACATTATTTAATAGTTTTCTTTAAATTGCTTTCAAATCAACTTTTAAGCTTAACTTCACCTGGTACAAATCACCAGTATCTTGATGTGCTTATTTTTACCTCAAATAAATTAAAATTGTCATATAAAAACTAATTTTGTGTTCTAATTCCCCTCTGCCCCCAAATGTGTGTTCTCCTACCAACCATCTTGAACACCAGTGGTATCACTAGGAAACTGCTGACAAATGAGATGACTTAACCAGACCTGAGGCCCTGAACCTAACTGTCCCCTATACCTAGGCTCCTGAGCATTAAAGAGAAAAAACCAACATGATATAGAAAAATGTTAGTTACATGCAAACAAGTGGTTAGAATAAGATGGAACTTGGAGACACTGTAGAAAATAGGTCTACCTTTCATCTAGCGCCAATATTCCACCTTTGTGTGCCAATCCACCCAGCAGGATGAGCCTTGGTTCACACAGAGGTACTTCTTGCAAAGTGAGCACCTGATGTTGCTCTTCACCTTCTTGCATGGATTGTCTTTGTAAGACACTCCAGGATTTTGCTTGTTGTACCTGGAGTGCTTTTCCATGCACACAACACAGATATGATTAGACTATGTCCCAGGGGGACTCTCTGGCAAATGATTGCCTGGGGTCATCTGTTGAGGGCAGGGTTCCTTTTGTGGGTGGCGGTGGGCTGATGTCCTGTATCCACCAATAAGTTGCAGGCACAGTTTCTGAATATATCTGGTGAAATAAGCTGGCTTTTTTGAAGCAGCTTGCTGCTTTGAAGCATACAAGATATAAGAATTATAACTGGCCCACATAAAAAATTTTATGAAAAGCTCCCAGGGCCAGCGGTAATGACGACAAGACTGGTGAAGGCGAGTCATCTGGTCATTTTTGTCACAGCCACCCATATATTTATTATAGTCCTTCACCAGCTGTGGCATCTGTATTTCTTGCACACTGCCATCTTTATTTCTTCTGTTTATTACTACATTTTGGGCTGGATTGTGGTAGTTCGAAATAAATGTGATGGGCTTTCTATCCTGCCAAACTAAACATGTTACTTTCTTGACATAGATAGTGACTGTCACCCCTAGCAAGTTTTTTTACACTTTTCAGCGACTTAGGAAACTGCTTCCTGTCTTGCTGCAGGGTTCCCACAATTCCTGTGTGTAATTCTGACAGTGCATATTTAGCAAGGGTTAGAGTTGAAAAACCGGTCCATGACAAGCACGAGATTTATTTTCCATTGCACATGAGGTCAGGAGACGAACGACTGTATTTCCTACTGCGCCCAAGTCTTTTATAGGCATTGGTGCAGCACCAGTGTAGACTTCTGCATTCAAAATGTAGCCAGTCTCACCTTCACAGAGAAGGAAAGACTTGATGTCCCACTTTGTGGGCGTAACCTTGATATACTGCTTGATGGCCAAGAGGTTTTTTGTCGGGATCATCCCCTCATCTAGGCTCAAATGTTGCTTTGGCAGATAGAAGTGGAGAAAGTTGGGGAGCAGACTTTCCAAGAAAGGCCTAACTTTATATATCCTATCTGTCTTATCGATATCTGTGTCTTCCTCATCAATTATGTGTAAAAAACTCCAAAGGGCCAAGAATCTGTCTAGAGTCATAACATTTCGAAATCCGGGAGTAAGCCCAACAAAGTCAGAGCCCTCATTTGTCCAATAATCCCAATAGCTGGGCTTTATACGTAAGTATTCCATATAGATCCTCCGTCCAAGAAAAGCCTTCATTTCTTCCACTGTGGCATCCTTGAAATTTTTGGCATTGTAGGAGTTGGGCTTTGCTATATGCAATTGGTGGGCCCAGAGGTTGGTTTTCTCTGTCAAATTTTGCCAGAAAGTATCATCCAAAAACAAGGATAAAAAGTCAATCGGTTCACTCTCCTCTGTGATAGATCCAGGAATGTTCACTGGGCCTTTTCCATCCTCAGTGAAATTCAGATCTGTAGGTGATACAAAATTCCTTGTCCAACCTTCACCACCACCTAGATCTCCCCCATCAGCTGTTTGAGGGACACGCCCCCCTTCTCTTACTACCGATCTAGCTCTAGATCTATAAGGGTCAAGATTCTCCTCATCACTCGAGCTCTCACTGTCTGTGTCACTTGAACTGGAAACGTATTCTTGATGAAATTCTGACTCCTCAGAGTCTGAATCAACCAAAGTATCGATCTCCTGTTGGACTGTAATAAGCCTAGACCTACTTCGCTTTCCTGTTGAAGTGCTTGGTTCATCAGCCGCTCGTTTCATTGCGAATTTTCAGCATTTTTTCATGTCAAACCACACAAAGTCAATTCAAACACATGGGGGCAGACATTTGCAATGGCTAACCATGAGGTTTGACCACGATTGGTTGGTTATTTTTAGTTTGCGACGCATTTTTTTCACGTACTAGACAAAGTACCAAAAATTAGGTACAGCGGTATTCGGAAATTACCGAAAAATCGGTACAGCGGTCTGGTAGGGTTAAGAGAGTGGCTGGTTGGTTAGTCAATTTATATCAATGGCCTCTGCTGGAGTCCATTCATTGTCTTCACTAGCTGAGTTTAGACAGAGACCCCCAAAAGCTAGTAACCTTTGAAGTCCTAGCAAAGGTCAGAACTGCACCACCCAGTTAATCTAGGAACCACCCAGTTAATTTAGGTAATAATAGCTGAAGCATCCCCACCTTAGTTCCCTTAATTCCTTAGATAATTGTGTAGATCCTTGTTGATTATTGTTGATCAGATATTCTGCCTATTTCTGGAAATTGTCTACCAATGAGCTAATCCATGTGTCATTCAACCACCTTACCCTAGGGCTACCGCAGACAAACCTCCTTACCCTAGGGCTACCCCAGATCAAATAAAAGCTTAGAGCGGCCTGAGATCAGTGGAAGTCCTTCTGGACTTGCCCGCCTGGTCCCCCAATATTACAAAATTATCTCATGTCTTTTTCTCTCATTTGCTGTGCGGCTCCACTTTCAGATACCGAACCCTACTCCACGCAGAACGTGGAGGGAGTGTTACTCCACAGCCTTCATTAAACTTTTTGAAAGAAAATGGAAAGCAGTCAATTTAAGACTGAATTCTCAAGCCTGTAACTGAAATATAATTTGTAATAATTCAAAAAGATAAAAGTTTAAGGGACAATTTGTTATGAAATGTACAGGGCCTAAAATATCTTGCCTGAATACAGGGCTATTCTACTTCTACATGGTCTCTGGGAGAACCTGCTGGCCAGGCAAAAAAACAAAACCAAGTGCCCATATGTATAATGGCTTCCAGTGTGTTATCTTATTCCACCTCTTAGCACCACCTGACACAGCCCACTCACCTACCTGAAACATTCCTAACTTCCCTCCAACTGCACTGTTTTATTCTGAACTGCTTTTGTTGGTGTCTCCTCTACCCAAACTTTAAATTTGCACTATGCGTTGGTAGCCTGCTAGTCACATGTCGGTACTGAGCACTTGAAATTTGGATAGTCTGTGAAATATGCTGTAAAATAAAATACACATTGGATTTTGAAGCTTTAATATGGAAAAAGACAGCACAATTTTGAAGTCTTAGTACAGACTCTGAAGCCTTACTCCATGTTGAAATATTCTAGGCATACCGGGTTAAATAAAATATATTAATTTCACCTGTTTCATTTTACTTTCTCATGTAGCTACTAGAAAATGTAAGATGACATATGTGGCACACAGTATTATTTCTATAGGGCAGTGCTACTATAAAATGCAAGAAGTACTCTGAGATTTGGACTTGCTCCTCCCTCAGCCTTTCCATCACGTAAGCAGTACCACTATCCATATTATGACTCATATTAGGGGCCTAGAGATACAGGTAACAGTATTTTCAGATAATGGGAGTGACCACAGAGCAGGATTCCCAGATGAGACCGAATTACTGGAGGGGCAAGCAAACAAGCGGAGACTGAGCAAGACTGGTCCAGCAGTTCAGGTTTTCAGCTGCACGATAACCAAGCCCCATGTTAGGTGGCTTTGTGGAACTGACCCATGCTGGGCGTTGAGGGTGAAAGGGTAAGGGCTAGGCCCTCCATCTTGCCCCAGGGTAAGGGCTACGCCCTCCATCTTACCTTGGGCACGTGCTTGGCAAGGAGCTTCTTCCCGGAAGTCTAAGACTCTGCTAGCCACACCCAGGAACAAGACACCGACTTGCTCCTGGCCAATCGGAAGAGCACAGTCCTTTCTCCTCCCCTTACTCCAACCCCCCCTATAAAACACCGTCTCTACGCGGGGTTCTGTCTCTTGGCCACTTGGCTTGCCGTTGTGTCGGTGAGTCTGGTGGACAGGGAGCTCAAGCTAGCTTGAAATACAGACTCATGCTTTTGTATCGGACTGGCTGGCTCCCTGATGTGGTTTCTTGGGGATCTTGAAATCTGGGCATAACAAGGGCCTCTGCTCATTTAGGTTTCTCCTTTCTCCCTTGAAATGTATGACTAGTTTAAACAACCTTCACCTGGCTCGCTTAGCATTTTTTTCTCCCTGCATTTTTGGAAGACCACAGTTTGTGAGGTGAAGACTTAGCAGGCCCTGAAATTCTGTGGTAGGCAGTTAGACAGACAGGAGCAGAGCAAGGACCGTCACCCGGGCGGAAAGCCCCAGGTGCCTAGCAATGGGCAAAACTGGGAAAATAAGGACCTCACTCCCAGGATAACCTTTCCTCCCCTTGTATATCGCTGGTCATCATTCAGTTTAGACCCCCTGAGGGGTGGAACAAGGGGGCAATTAGTGACCTCATTCGACTCCCATGCAGGCCCTTGCACAACCACTCCCTTAAGCATTAACTCCTAGGGATAACATCTAGGCCTCAGTTGCATTTCAGCTCCAGGCCCTGCACAACCAGACTGGGCTGACTCAGGACCAGTTACATTGACTAATGACCCCTGACACCCTCCTCAAAGGACATGCTCAGAAAACTGAATATTTCATTGAGATCCTCCTCGGGGCCTCCCCTAAAATCCCGCCTTCAAAGCCCTTAGGAAGGCGGACTCTCCCAAGAGCAAGCTGGTGCCTTTCCGCCGCTCCCCCTCTTCTTCCCAGGCCAGTTACCTTCACCCTCTCCCTCGTCAGCTCCAAGGCCCTTTCTTTGGCCTCTATAACTTGTTTCCGGAGCCCATTTCTTCTACTGCTTTCTTCCTCTGTGACTTCCTAATAGCCCTACCAGACCACTGTACCGATTTTAGGTAATTTCCACACAAAGGTGGAATATTGGCACTAGATGAAAGGTAGATGAAAGGTAGACCTATTTTCTACAATGTCTCCAAGTTCCATCTTATTCTAACCACTTGTTTGCATGTAACTAACATTTTTCTATATCATGTTGGTTTTTTCTCTTTAATGCTCAGGAGCCCAGGTATAGGGGACAGTTAGGTTCAGGGCCTCAGGTCTGGTAGACCAAATTAAACGTTCTCTTATAGTTTGAGTCTTGGCTCTGAATCCTTTCTTAGCCAGAACTCAAGGAAGGAGGTTGTTGAACCAAGATCTGGTCTGACTCCACCAGTGGAACACCGGTGCCCTTCTCACCGCTGCCAACAATTCCAGTCAATCCCCGTGGTTTTAGAACACCAGCCCCGTTTCCCTACAGAGCGAGAATCTAACAACTATGCTGCCTCCCACCAAAAATGGGTGGAAATAATGCCAATTACATCAGTTCAACAGAGCCACTGAGATCTGGCACCAGGAAGAAACTTAGCCACAAAATCTGTTCCATTTGTTATCTAAGCAAGAAAACTGAAGTCAAGGAAGGTGAAAAACTTGATTCATTCAGCTCTTAAAACAAAAGGAAAAAGAAATTTAAAAAACTCATTAAGTATCAAAGCTACTAACCATTCTATAAGCACTCCTTTCAAGACGTTGACCATCTTCTCCTCAGTCAGAAGATGCAGACGACCTTAAAAATGCTAACGAAAGGAAGACGGTGACATACAATCCAAAAGCGTCAACATTAATACACTTTGGAGATTTACCTCTGAAATGAGGGAGAATATGAATAAACACCTAAGTCTGTGAAGACGGAGAGCTGACATTAAGAAAACAAACAGATATGCTGATCTTTCAGTAAAATTACACATCTACTAGGGTATTAATGTCTAAACCTTACTTGCGAACAAGTTTACCAGTCAATCCTAATGAAAGCAAGCGGCTTACCGACACCGCTGTGTCCAACCCAGTTTTTAAAATTAAAACATTCGTTGAGCCCTCGTTGGTTTGACTCAGTGGACGGAGCGAGGCCTGCGGACTGAAGGGTCGCGGGTTTGACAAGGGTCCCGGCTCCAGCCCCAGTAGGGGGCGTGCAGGAGGCAGCCCATCAATGATTCTCAACATTGATGTTTCTCTCCCTCCCTCCCTCTCCCTCCCTCTCTGAAATCAATAAAAATATATATTTTTAAAAGTAATAAAACATTAGTTGAAAGATTTCTCTTCCCACCCAGGAGTATGATTAAAAAAAAAAAAAAAAAGATCCTGGGAGGCAGAAATCACAGGATGGTAGCTCCGAAAGAGGCCTTGAAATTATATATTGAGTCCAATCATCTCATTTTACCGCTGAGACTGGGCCTTGGAAGAGATTAAGCAGTAGCTCCCCGTTCCCTCCCCAAAGGGTACAAGCCGGGTCTTCAGACGTGGTCATTTACCAAATAAATGACATTCCCAAGGACCTAAACTAATAGGGGAAAAACCCAGCCCGTGCCCGCCAACCTGACCCTTAGCCTCCTACACCTGGTCCCCGGGCAATGCCCCCGCAAAGGAAATTCACGGCGCAGCCCCCGCGCGCCAGCCGCCCGGCCCCGTCAGAACGGGCCCGAGGGGGTGCGGGACGCCGCCCTGCACCCCAGCGGCTGGAGGACAGGCTTCCGGGTGCCTTCACCCGCTTCTCTCTTTCTTCGGGACCCCTACATCTTCCTCGCACCCCACTATTCCCTCCCGTTCTGGGAGCAGACGCCGCGTACCTCCGCCCACAGAACCGGCAGCACTCCAGCGTCGCCTACAGAGCACGCAACGCGTGACGTCACCGCGCCGGCGACGCCCTGGAGGGTGGGAGGCGGGTGTGGGCGGGGCCGAGGGGCGGAGCGTGGCGAGCGGGGGCGGGGTCACGTGCCGCCGGCCTCCAGGTGGAGGTCGCGGGCTGGCCGCGGGGTAGGAAGGTGCTTTCCTCGCCGACCCGGCCTAGGAGAGCTGCGGCGGGCAGGCCAAGCCCAGGTGCCGGCAGGTGGGAAGGGGAGCCGGGCTTGCGGGGGCGGCGAGGGCGTCGGTGAAGCCAGCCAAGCGGAGAGCTGGGCGGGTGGCGGCGGGCTCGGCTGTGGAGCGGCCGGGGCGCCCCCGCGTGGACTGGCGGGCCTCGGCTGACCCGCTGACCCTCCGCCGGGCGTGAGGGCCTCTCTCGAAGCCTAAAGCCCACTCTTTCCCGGTCGACGCCGTTCTCTGGCTCTTCTCTGAGACCCAAAGAGAACATGTGTGTGTGTGTGGGGGGGGGGGGGTAGAGGGGGTGCCATCATCGGCGCGGTAGCGAGGGAATGCTGATAAGGAGAACGGGATCGGCTCCCTTCAAATAGGCCCTTCCAGACCCAGGTCCCAGCGCTGACCCGGGAGGGAGGTCCAATAGATTGAGTGCTGGTAGGTCTCTGAGCCCAGCAACGGTCCTTTTAACCCGAGAAACCCCCGAAGGTCTGACGTTCATCCCGTCCCCAAATTCTGGTCAGTGTTCTAACAGCGCTCTGTCTGTCTGTCTGTCTGTTTATACCAGCGCGGGTGCGAGGTTCATGCTTCCTGCTCCGTAGGTTAAGCTGTACTGCAGCTGGGCTCATGTGTGTGTATATGGTTTACAAGCCCAGCCCCTCCACTTATTTCCCTTTTCCTATTCCTCAAATCTTTTCCTTCCCCTTGGTTTTCATTACTGTTGGGGGCACCTGCGCTCCCTCTTTAATCTGCCTCGAAGTATATAGTTCTCCCCAAGTACCCTTTTTTTTGCTTTTTTGGTTCTTGCATGCATTCTTCTCTTTGGCCATCTCAGCAGTTCCATCACGAGAGACCCTCCCTCCACCCTTGCGCTCCAGGTGCCATCCCGATGCCTGTGAGTACTTACATGGCTCCTCTCAAACTGACCTGTTGTAGGTGGTGGAACAGCACTGGGTGTTAGAATTAGGACACATGGTCCGGGTGGAAGGGAAAAGTTTTAGTCCTTAAAAACTCCAAGTCAAAGGATGGGAGAAAAAGGAAACATAGTTTGGAGGGGTGTGGCCAAATATTTAAGAAACGTAGATAAATTCAGGATCTAGTTCAATTTATAGGTGAAAAATAAAACTTTGAAGACAAAGTTTTGTTTAAAGTAGAGTCTGATATTCATAACTGTGTATTATAGTCTATTGAAACACAATTCACCCCCCCCCCCCCCAATTCACTCTCAAGTGGAAGAGAGAGGGAAAGACAGAGAGAAATATCGATGTGAGAGAAACACATTAATTGGTTGCCTCCTGCATGTGCCTGCACTGTGGACTGGTTCCCCATGTACGGAGAGACAGAGAGATTCCAGGCTGAGAGAGGTGTCCCTGCTAGTTTTGGGGCTGTCCTGAGCCGTCCTGTGGTCAGAACTGCAGTAGGGCAGGTTCCCTGTCGCCTGGGAATTACCTGAGGTGTGGAGTGCACACCCCGAGCTCTGGGTGCAGACATACCAACGGTCACAGTGATGGCTGAGCACTGTAGCAATAGACTCACTCCACTCAGACCGGAGGGGGTGTGTGTGGCGGGGGGACGGACTCAACTCTACACGAAGCCAATCCCAAGCGAGGTGCCCCTGCTTGTCTGCCTCTGGACCTAACCTCCGTACAGGGGGTACCCAGGAAACTAATCCCACAACTCTCTGCTTCAGTAGTTGGGCCAGTGGCCTGATGCCTCTGCCTTTCATGTTCCCCAAAGTCCTGGTCCCTTAACGAAGCCTAGGAGCGAGAGAGCAGCTGCCCCTCGGAGGGAAGGGAGAGTCCCTGTTAAGTTATCCCTAAGGCTGTCATAGAAGTTGGTTTCAGGGACTTTAGGGAGTATTCAGAAAAGGTGTTTTAAAAGACAGGGAACTTCACGCCCAGCTGGCGTGGCTCAGTGGTTGAGCGTTGACCTATGAACCTGGAGATCACGGTTTGATTCCCGGTCAGGGCACATGCCCACGTTTGAGGTTCGATCCCCAGTGTGGGGCATATAGGAGGCAGCCAATCATGATACTTTCTCATGATTGATGTTTCTATCTCTTTTCCTCTCCCTTCCTCTCTGAAATCAATATACAAACAAAAAAGTCAGGAAACCCGACAGGGATCAGAGAAGATCCCTGGTGACCTATGTCAGCTGGGCCTGACAGACAGATAAACAGCACCTCAGGCCCGGAGGGAAAATCCTGTCTGCCTTCTCTAGGAAGATTCGGAACTGCCGGGTGTCCCTAATTTTTGAAACAGAATGGGTTTAGGCTCTGATTTGTCCAGCAAAAGGTTTCGTTTAGACCCTCAGAAAGCAATTCCAATCGAAAAGCCAAAGCTATGAAAGAGCCATTCATTTTCTTCCTCTGGCCTTTAGTTACCTCAATTCTTATCGATAGCCTAGGTCTCTGAACCCTCAACCCTTAGCTCCACCTTGAGGATTTCCAAAAAGCCTGAATTTAACCCCAGACACAAAGGAAGGAAGAGAAAGGGAAGAACATCCTTCCAGTCAAAGGGCAAGGATCTCTCTCTCCCCATTGGAACTAGTAACCTGATGGGGAACAGCACGGGAAGGGCCTTGTGTGATTTTCGTGTTCCCAGTGCAGGGGCCTTGTCCTACAGTCGGTGGATTGCCTAGTGCAGTGATGGCGAACCTTTTGAGCTCGGCGTGTCAGCATTTTGAAAAACTAACAACTCTGGTGCCGTGTCGCATATAGAAATTTTTTTATATTTGCAACCATAGTAAAACAAAGACTTACATTTTTGATATTTATTTTATATATTTAAGTGCCATTTAACAAAGAAAAATCGACCAAAAAAATGAGTTCGCGTGTCATCACTGGCCTAGTGCAAACTTCCCCGGTCCATGACCAGCAACTCCTGTACAAGAGTCTTCCACGGCTTTGAAATGCTCATCGTGCCCGCACAATGCTGCAATCGGCAGGGAGGAAAGAGAAGTTAGTCATGTCCTTCAAGCCAAGGTGACAAGGACAAAGGCTTACCAGTGAAGAGACAATCCAAGTCACAGTAAGAACACTTTGGGTCTCAGCACCAAATATGTTGTAGGCTGTGGGGATGGCGCCAAGTGGGGTCAGACCGGACCTGCATTCAGCAACCTTGGTACTTGAGTTCTGGCTAGGAAAGAATTCAGAGCCAAGACCCAAACTATAAGAGAACATTTATTTATAAAATCACAGAGGTAGAAGACGTAATTCCTAGAAGAAATGGGCGTAGGAAACAAGTTATACAGGTAAAGGAAAGGCCCTTGGAGCTTGGGTGTGAGAAAGGTAATGGAAATGCGTGGGGTGGGGGGTGGGGAGGAGTTGGGGGGAGGGTGGAAGAAAGGTGCAGGCTTGCTCCAGAGCAGTGGTTCTCAACCGTCCTAATGCCGCGACCCTTTAATATAGTTCCTCATTGTTACAAATTGAACATAATTAAAACATAGTGATTAATCACAAAAACAATATGTAATTATATATGTGTTTTCCGATGGTCTTAGGCGACCCCTGTGAAAGGGTCGTTCCACCCCCAAAGGGGTCGCAACCCACAGGTTGAGAACCGCTGCTCCAGAGTGTGCTGGGTCATCTGTCCTAAGGGTTTTTTTTTTTTTTTTTTAATATATTTTATTGATTTTTTACAGAGAGGAAGGGAGAGAGATAGAGAGTTAGAAACATCGATGAGAGAGAAACATCGATCAGCTGCCTCCTGCACATCTCCTACCGGGGATGTGCCCGCAACCCAGGTACATGCCCTTGACCGGAATCGAACCTGGGACCCTTCAGTCCGCAGGCCGACGCTCTATCCACTGAGCCAAACCAGTTTTGGCTCTAAGGGTTTTAAGGGTGGAGATTTTAGGGGAGGACCTAGAGCAGTGGTTCTCAACCTTGGCTGCACATTAGAATTACCTGGGAATCTTTTTAAAATCCTGATTTCTGGGCCTCATCCTCCGGAAATTCTGTTTCTTTGTTATGAGCTGGGGCCACAACATTAGTAACAAAGAAACAGAATTTCCGGAGGATGAGGCCCAGAAATCAGGATTTTAAAAAGATTCCCAGGTGATTCTAATGTGCAGCCAAGGTTGAGAACCACTGCAATAGAATATTCAGTAGCTTCCCAGGTGGGGCCTTTCAGGGTCTAGATCTCTCTTGATTAATTGACCAACACCAGGGCAGGGGGTCATTCAGTCAATGCAGCTGGTCCTGAGGTCAGCCATGAGGTCACTGGTCTGGTTTTGCTGCTTTTCTGGACAGCAAGCTGAAATACAACTGAGGCCTAGATGCTATCTCTAGGATAGAAAAGTCAGGGGCCCAAACCACATGCTTATACCAGGAGGAAGAAAGAGTGGATATTGGAACTCTAATTCTATGCCACTCAGGGTTGTGGGGTTTGAGTTTACATTGTCTTCATAGTGCCGGGACACACAAGTTGAAAAATTTATACGTTTGTGATACCTTTTTTACTTTGGCCAAGAAAATTTAAAACTGCACTATAGCCCAGAGCACAGAGGACTCCCACAGGAATTACTTCCATTGAAGATGAGCTCTCAGTCAAAGATTACAAAGCATAAAAGCAATCCCTGAAGGACAGCCAGCCTAACTATTAGAAATAGTGGTTCAATAGACTTTAAGTACATTTAAAGTATAAAGGAAGATTTAGAAACCATGTGTTCCAGTTGGCTTTTTGCTGCATTTATAAACTATACCAAACCCTAGTAGCTTAAACCACAATTTTTTTATTGCTTACAAGTCTGTGGGTTGAATATGGAGTTTGTAGGGTTAGCTATAGGCTAGTTAGTCTGGGATGGCCTCACATGCCCAGCAATTGGTACTGGCTGTCAGTTAGTACTGGTGGCTGGGCTAATGGGAATACTGGGCAACATTGCTCATGTCATCCAGCAACCTAAGCTGGGTATTAACATGGTGGTGGCCACAGGGTTCCCAAGAGCTGCAGACAGCCTCGGTGTGCAAGTGCTTCTCCAGTCTCAGCTTGCATAGTGTTTCTGTTGTCTTATGGACAAAGTCATTGTACCCAGTAAGGCCAGTCCAGAGTCAGTATTGGAGGTGGGGGCACTACCAACGAACACGGAAACAGGGAAAGGAATAACTCGTGGCCCTTTTGCTCTAATCTGCTATACTTCAAGACAAAAAAACTGAACAGCATGTAATAAATAGTAAGCAAGTGTGAAGTGAGCTGATTAGAAATTTTAGAAACAAGAAAAAGTTATTGGAATACTCTGGGTAGATTGAATGTGAGGCTAAATACAGCCAATTGGAAGATAGGTTTAGGGAAACAATCCTTGGTGCATGCTAGAGAGATAGAAAAAGGAAAAAACAATATAGAAGTTGAGATTAGAATAGGAGGGTAGAGTAAGAAAGTCTAACATACATACCAGAGCAGGGGTGGGCAAACCTTTTGACTCGAGGGCCACAATGGGTTCTTAAACTGGACCGGAGGGCCGGAACAAAAGCATGGATGGAGTGTTTGTGTGAACTAATATAAATTCAAAGTAAACATCATTACATAAAAGGGTACGGTCTTTTTTTTTTTTTTTTTTTAGTTTTATTCATTTCAAACGGGCCGGATCCGGCCCACGGGCCGTAGTTTACCCATGGCTGTACCAGAGGGAAAAACAGAAAGGGGTTCTAAGTGATAGTTATTAAAAATATTGCAGAATTTAAGAAAGATACAAGTTCTACGATTGAAGGGGCACACCAAATCCTGAGCAGGATGTATGAAAGCAAACCCATATCCAAACGTAAAGTAGAGAAGTTGAAGAACATCAGAAGCAAAGAGAATATCTATAAATTGCCAGATGGAATATAGTAATCATGATGATGATGAATAACATTTATTGAGTACTTAAAACAGACACTCTTCTGTGTGCATTACTTGTGTTAACTCATGTAACATTGATAACAATCCTTTAAAGCGTCCTATTCTTATTGCCGTTTTATAGATGAGGAAAGTGAGATGCAGAGAAATTAATTAACTAGCCCATAATCATTTGTCTAGTTGTGTTTTAAAATGTATCCAGGATTTTGTATTAATCATGTATGGTAAGATGACCAACCCAGAGACAACTGCTTTGAAAGAAGTTTATTAGAGTTCCCAAGAGGAGGGGCATGTCACTCCACACAGAGCCACAGGGGGAAACATGAGGGTTGGTCAGGAGATGGGAGGGAGGGAGGGGAAACCATGGGCCAGAGCCTTTGTATGGGTTTCTCAGGAAGAAGTGGACAACAGAGGATAGGCAAGCTGAACAAGTTTAGGATTGGGTAGTTGGAATAATTTTGGCAGGGTCTGGGCTCTAGGGGTGATCCTTACTTATCAGATACCTGGCCCCAGGTTGATTTAGGGCAGGCGGAATATTGGCTTGTTGTGTGGCAGATAAAGACCTTGCTTGGGAGTATGGACTAAATGCTGGTTAGTTTACATAGAAAAGAGTGCTCATAAGCATGTTTGTAATCTCTAGGAATTAGCCCTGAAGGGGCAGTCACCTCCTGGGCCCTTAAGGTCCCAAGATATTAAAGCATCATATAATAAGACAATTCAGATTGTCTTGAAACTAGATAGTGTGCTTTTTCATAGAATACTCTTAACCTCATTACTATTTTTTATAATTTTTTTTTTAGAAAGAGAGACCAGAGCATGCGTTCCCCTCTCCCCCCTTGTTGTTAATCCTCACCCGAGGATATTTTCCCAACCAGGCCCCTGGCCTGGGAGGAGCCTGTAACCAAGGTACATGCCCTCAATCGAACCTGGGACCCTTTGGTCTGCAGGCTGACACGCTATCCACTGAGCCAAATCGGCTAGGGCTAATCTCATTACTATTACTTTGCTTACAAAGAAACAAATTTACCACAGATTTCCCATGAACAATATGAAATATCAGTGGAAATATCATTAATGTGCTGAAGGAAACCTGTTCATCAAGAGTTCTAAATCAGCTGTTTTAAGAAAGAAGGTGAAACAGCATTTTCAGATATGCTAAGATTGAAGGTGCTGACTGTACACAGGCCTTCATCAGGAATGATTTGAACCCAGGAGGAAGTAATAGATAGGAAGCAATAGTAAGGAAAGAAATTGGCAGAACTGTTGGTAAATATATTTTTTGGTGTCCCAAAAAATGTATATACACTTTAACAGCTGATAGCTCAATTTTGAAAATGAAATGTATTTTAATAAACACTGCCTTTATGATTATTCAAAGTGTGTGTATACATTTTTTTGGGACACCCTATACTTCAGAGAACATTGGACATCCAGTATTTAGGGGGAGGAGTGTGTGAAGATTGAGAAGGATAGATGATGAATCAAGGTCCCCATGGAAGTGAAGGGATTGAGATCTAGAATATAGACCTTTAAAACAATCACCTACAAGTTTACCTGTTGCTTAAACTAGTTTGCTTAATCATCAATTGATGTACTGGGATCACAAGAAAAAATCTTAAAGCTTTTTATTTTGTGCTATCTAACATATTTCTTTCACATGTACATCAAATAATTTCCCAGTAATCTCTATAAAACTGCTAGGAATTTTTTATATGTTGAACCAAAGGACCATTTCCACATTAATCCAAGAGAAAGGAAAAAAAAAAGAGGTCTCATCCAAAGAGAATCTGATATGATTCTAGAATACTGAGTTGTTCTAGAAACGATTGCATCATATTTAGATCATCTTTACTCAGTTGGTGAAGCGGTAGAGCAACAATTCTCCTTTGACAGGGTGCCAACAGTGAACAAGTGTCCAAGATTTTAAACAGTGTTGGGGACCATCTTGAAGGAGAAAAGCTAAATACTTCTCTGGGTCCTAAGTAGACCTTTCTTCAGAGTTGCTTTTCATTTCTGTAGGGCCTTCAGCCATCAAAAGTGAATAATATCTACTTACTAGTATATGCATATATATTTTTAAAAAGACATTAAAATTTTAAATTTCTATATTGACATTATTATTGATTTTTTATTTTTATTTTTTTAAGAGAGAGACAGAGGACGGGAGAGAGAGAAGCATCAGTTGGTTGCCTCCTGTGCGCTCTGCAACCTGGGGATCTAACCTGTGACCTAGGTATGTGCGCTGACCGGGAATCGAACCCACGACTTTTGATGCACGGGATGACCCACTCTGCCAGGGCAAATTCCTATATTGATGTTCTGATTAATAACCTGTGTTTTCCAGTTTCTTATTAATCATTGTTCACAATTGGACACAGTTTGAAAAATAACCAAAGTACTAGTAAAATATTCTAATAAGTCAGCTTTAAGTTTTTAAGGGAGAAATATATGTTTTTTTTAATTAAAAAGTTTTTTCCTGGTTTTGAAAAATCTAACCCTATGCCTGATGCATTGTGATTGTGACATGTCTTATGATTAAAAGAAATGTTTTTAATTAGACGCTAAACTAAATTTATCATAATTGTTCTAAATACACAGAATGTCCCTGGCTGCTTATTGTGTCGTCTGTTGTAGAAGAATGGGAACCTCAACTCCTCCTCCAAAGAGCAGCACATACTGGAGAGATATCAGTGAGTACAGTTTAAGCAATAACGTTTTCTTATAGGAACAGCGGCCTGTTTCCAGGGTAGTCCACACAAGCTTATTGAACCCATGATAAATCTGAGATTTGTCTGTCTTTTCTAGGCTAATAGTCTCCCCTCCCCGCACCCCCGCCCCCAATTGGTAGGCCTAGAGCTAGTACCTAAGGAGACAATACAGGCACACCTCAGAGAGATTGCAGGCTTGGTTCCAGACCACTGCGGTAAAGCAAATGTAGAAAATCGAGTCACATAGATTTTTTGGTTTTCCAGTCTATTAAGTGTGCAGTATTGTTACGTCTAAAAAATGCTATGTACCTTAATTTAGAAATACTATTGCTAAAAGATGCCAGCCATTATCAGAGCCTTCAACAAGTTGTAATCATTTGCTGGTGGAGTCTCTTACCTTCGATTTGTAAAAACGGCAGTAAAGTGAAGTGCAGTAAAACAGGGTGTGCCTGCATTGAATCACGCAAAGTCCCTGTTCTCGCAGAGCTTCCTCTTGGTCTTCACATAGGTCCGTTTTTAGGGTAGATCCTCTTCATCTAGGAAATTTTAAATAGAAAAGGGAACTTTTTCCTCTCTCATTTCTAGCAGCACAAACTCAAGGGTAGTGAATTTTCTTTAGGCCCAGTGATGGGTGGCAGCGGTGGAGAAGGAAATAAACGGCTGCCCTGGGCCCACGCTGTGGCGGCGGGAGGAAGTCCAGGAGCCATGTTGGAATGAAACTGTCCAGAGGAGCTGGACAGCCAGGAGCTCTGTGTGTCGTGCTTCTGACCTCATCCCTGCAGGCCTCCTGGCATTGTCCTCTCCCACCCTGGACCACTAGGCCCTAAGGATTGGGAGGAATGTCCTCTGCCTTGCCTGATGCGGGAAGTCGATTGGGGAGAGGTCCTTTTCCCTCAGAAGGGAGGAGAATGTGTTCTTGGCAGCTTGTGTTGAAGCTCTGAACAGAGGGCTACCTCTACAGTAACCATCTAGGTATCATAGACTCTTGTGGACGGGCCACAGCCCCTCACCATCATGGCTGGTATGTCAGTTGTGTTCAGTGCATGTAACAGACTTGACTACCATGGCTTACGTAGTAAGGTTTTCATTTTTCTTAACATAACAGGAACTCAGGACTGAGACACTTTAGGGCAGGAATTGCAGTTTAGCAATCCTTGTCTTCCTCTCTCACTTCTTTATTGTCTTCATGGTCACAAGATGATTGCTGAATCCCTGGGCATCAAGAAGGCAGCCGGCCAAAAGCTACCTTATGAGGCTTTGTCTTTTTATTTGGGAGGGATCCCTGTCGACTTCTGTCTCTATCTGACTGGCTACCACTGTGTTGCACAGCCATCCCTAGCTGCAGAGAGTTGGGACTTAGATTGGAATCAGGTTGTGTTAGGAAGGATGAAGGGGTTTATATGTGTTAAATAGGCAACTACCTGTGTTTCCACTAGGGTTTTTAAAAATATTAATAAAAGTGTTTTCAACGTTTCCAAATAAACTCATAGAATGTAATGTGTATTTAAAATGGGGCTATTAGCCTAACAGGTTTGGCTCAGTGGATAGAGCGTCGGCCTGCAGACTGAAGGGTCCCGGGTTCGATTCTGGTCAAGGGCATGTACCTTGGTTGCGGGCACGTCCCCAGTAGGGAGTGTGCAGGAGGCAGCTGATCGATGTTTCTCTTTCATAGATGTTTCTGACTCTCTATTCCTCTCCCTTCCTCTCTGTAAAAAATCAATAATAAAAAAAAGATACTATCTCCTATAAAAAATAAAAATAAAATATAAATAAAATGGGGCTATTAACCACCAATTTTAACATAATTACTTTGGAAAGAGTCCTTTCGTATCCCAATAGACAATCTTAATCCCTCAATAGAGTCTTAGTAGTGAAAGGGAGAATTATCCCCGTTCCTTTATTTAATGGGATGTGAACTAAAAGGAGTCAGAAAGGAAGTGAGCTCCCCGGACATGGCCTTCAGTGGGAGCGCTGGGCCTGGCAGCACCAGCAGTGCAGCGGGGACTAGGGCCTTGCTGATGGGGTGGGGATGGAGGAGGGAGACAATGAGTGTGAAATGAGGTTATATTTTTGCACCCAGTTTATATCTGGGGATAGTAAGCCTGGTGTTGATAGCAACTGATTATATTAATGGAAAAATATCAGTCACTTCTTATCTGAATATGCCTATTTCCTGTCGTTTTTAAAATGAAATTCATCACACTGACTTTTTTTTCCTTTGAAGGAAACATAATAAAGTTTACTGGATCGCTTATTTTAGGGTAAGTGTCAACAGTGAAATACTAATTGGCTTCATTATACTGTTATTTGAGATCTCAATGGAAGTGGTTTACAGTTCGCATCGGGGAGGGAAAGGGTGTAGATCTTGGAAGTAGGTGGATTCATCCCTGGCTAATCACTGGTTCTGCCACGTCAGTGTCATCGCTCAGTTACTTTACCTTCTGCGTACTGGTTTCTCTTGGTCCAAGTGTATGATGGGGATCCTGCCCACGGCACTGTTACTCCGAGGAAAGCACCTGACACTGGCAGAGCAGGGACTCACTACGTAGCTTTCACACACCTAAAACCACATCTGGTCTCAGGTTCTAAAGTGGGTGAAGAAGGTGAAAATCAGCTATAGTCAAAATTAGTTTGGAAAATCCTATGAATCACCATAAAGCTGTTATGAAAGGAAATTGAGGCTGACTTAGAAAAGCAATTGATTGACATCTCCCATCTCGTGCTATTTCAGAGGCACTTGCTTAATGAATGGAGTGACGCTCTTTCTGAAAATTGTATTTTTATTCTCTTTTTTTTTCGGGGGTGGGGAGTGACATGTTAAATGCATGTCTCATACTGCTCTAGTATTTTTTATTAATAATAGTCTATAAATATAAAGCCAGCTCTTGATGCTAAAATGATAAAGGAGATATATTTGGCACTTTATCCAAATATATACATTTCTCTATGACATCGTAAGGTCAGGCAAAACATATTTAGATGATTTTTCCCTTTGACTTATTCTAGGCAAAAGGTAAATGAGTACTCTTTTGTAAAGTAGTTTCTTTGTTTATATCACAGTTATATTCAGGAATAGAATGGAAATTAATCACACAATTTTTAGTAAAAAATTTTGTCTTTCAGGAAAAGCATGATAAAAATACTGAATATATTGTCTCTTTTTGGCTGCTCAGATAGATAGATCCCCAAGAGAGAAGAGGGCTCTTTTCAGCCTTGGCTCTCTTCCTCTGGTGCCAGCAGTGTCTGGCCATTTTGTTTTACCTGCTTTTGCTCTGGGTTAGGAAGTTCAGGAGAACGCTTAGTGTAATTAGTATTATACTAAGGGCAGCCTTTGTGTCTGGATCAAGGGAGTGTGCAAGTCAATCTGATTCAGGGGGAAAAAATTTCATTTGGGGATACACAACATCAGAGGTGACATTTAAAAACTGACTTTAGGTATAACTCTTAGGAGAGGAGACACTTTCATATGTTGGTGATCCAGTACAAATTGACTAATCTTTTGAAACCACAGTTTGGCATTATATAATAAAGTGGAATCATAATATGCTGTCAGCAAGTCTGTAATTCTGCTTCTAGATATGTACCCTACAGGAACAAACACGTGTGTATAGTGCACCTGGGTGTGATGTGCAATGGTGTTGGTAATAGACCCAAACTACAAAGTCCCTAAATGCCCATCTGTGGTAGAATGGGAAAATAACTTGTGGTATATTCATACGGTGATGAATCACAACCATAGGAAAGTGTAAATGCATGAACCGGATACATGCAGTGACATGGATGAACCTCACAGAGGACTGAACAGAGAATACATACAGTGTGATTCCATTCTTGTGAAGTTCACAGGCAGACAAAACTGCTGTTTAAGGACCCATATGCAGATGGTAAACTATGAAGAAAACCAAGGTTATTATTATAATGAAGTCAGAATAATAATTAGCTATGGAGATGAGAGAGTGAGTCAGGGTCAGGAAGGGACCCACTGTGGGCTTCTGGGATACTTGCTATTAACGTTCTGTTGTTGTTGTTTTTTTGCCTGGATATGGTAATGTAGCTATTTATTATTATTTGTTAAACTGAAACGTGTATACTTTACACATATACTTTGCATATATACAAATATATGGTATATGCACATTATTGCATATATATTGTTTTCCAATAAAAAAGAAAAGTTAACTATTATCTTTTTAAGTTAACTACTTAAAGCTTAATAAAAGAGTGACTCTTGTGTTACATTTAGATCATATATTTATGATGAATTTTTTGTTTTCTTTTTAGAAGTTCGCTATTTCTTACATATGAACTTCTGGCCCTGAAGAAGTCTTTGACATTAGATACTCAACTGGTAGAAAGAGAAAAAATGAAGTCATATATATGTATGCACACAGTTTTAGATGAAAGAGAAAATCATGGTAAGTTTTATGGTAAAGTAATCCTATTTTTGTGACAAATGGAAGCTAGTTATTGAATTTAGAAATGAATATTTAAAACACAGTATAAATAAGATAGGTTCAGCTAACTTTAAGAATCACCAGACCCTGTGAGAACCAAGTCCCTAAAGAGTTAATTGGAGCCCAAGTTTTGGGTTTCCATATTTACCGAAGTTTTCAGTTCTTCTATAACTAGGTGAAGTGAAAGCTAGCAAGCTGTTTCAGGGTAAACCTGGAGTTCCCCACCTTAGTGGGGACATCAGTCCAGAGGCTGGCCCTCAGTATGGCATGATTTTGTCACTTGGAGATACTTCTGATTTAAGGGATTTATTTATTCACTGTGCACACTAAACTGGAGAGATGGATTCATAAATATGAATACAAACTTATTTACACAGGGAAAAATCTGTCTTGAAGGCTAGAAAACCTGTTTTTACTAGTCAGAACATTCCTCTTCTCCATAGTTAGGTTACAGGAAAACCTAATTAGTAATCAGACGATTGCTTGGTGAACATGAAATTTGAGAGCAGAGGAGTATCGTTCCATCAAGATGTGGGTAGTCTGGTGAATCACCACCCTTGACTTGGAGCTGCATGTTCCTGCACTGTCAGCCAGAACAGCCAGGCCTGCTAGTACATGATGATTCCTGAGTGGGCAGGTTCTCCTGCTCCCTGTTCACAAGCTGTGTGTATTATCATTTAACCTTCCTGTATTTCAACTTTTATGGTGTTACAATTTCACTTACACAGATCATTTTTATAGTTTATAATTTACCTATATAGTGAAGCTTAATTTCAGTGAGATATCTCCAAATTTTAGTTTGAGAGGGACTATTTTTAAGGGACATTTTCCTGAATGTAGCTACTCCTGTGCTGTATATGAGGATTTTTGTTAAGTTTAGTGTTTCTGTTTCTGTTTTGTTTTTCACCTTTTCCCTGACTTGGAGAGCAATCTTATTTTGGGATTTAGAACTCTATGTTCCCATAATGGTTTTAGTTGCTTCAGTCAATAGTGACAGTAAAAACAGGAAGATGCTATTTTATACTTTCTTTTTGAAAAAACCTAGAGTTTAGTTATATTTCTCTTTGAAGTATTAGAACTTGGCATTAAGAGTACATACTTGATGTTATTTAAATTTGTAAACACTTTAGGACTCATTTACCAGGCGCGGAAAGAGCTTCACAAAACAGTAAGAAGAATATTGGCAACCTCAGCCAAGATATTACGGGGTCCGTTTGCTGGTAGGTATCAAATCTTTAACTGGGAATCCTGATCAGTATTCTTAAAGTCATTCGATGGTCTGCCCAAGATATTTTTCCATTTCATGTACTAACATTTATTATAGCAGTGAAATCTTGGGCTATATTAAATTTTAAGCCTTAATTCCTTGAACAATTTTTTCCTTCCATCTTTGAGAATGTATTGTTAGATATTTGTAAATAAATATTGAGACTAAATATACCCTCTTCAATATTTAAAATTTGTTAAGAAATCTCTCTCATGCTTTCTCGTAATGAGAATACTGCATGGAAAATGTAGATTTCACAATCAACAACTCTACAGTGTAGAGCTAGCTATAAAAGAACAGAACAGATCTCTTTCAAAAGTTGACGTCATGAAAAAGAAAAGGTGGAAAGCTTTCAAGAATTAAAAGAGACTAAAGAGGCTTAAATCCTGGTTTCAAAAACAGCTCTCAAGACATTTTTGGGACAATTGAAGAAATTTGAATATGGAGTTAGACTGGATTTTAGATAATTTTGGAGGATATTTTTGTGTTCTTGAGTGTTACAATGGCATTGTGATTATATATAGGAGAATGCAGACTTATTTTTAGGAGATTTAGTGTGAACTATGAAAGGGTAAAAGTCATAGGTCTACAACTTCCTTTTACATAGTTTAGAAAAATATATAGATGTATGCATATAGATTGAGCAAATATGACAAAACAAGTTTTTAAATCTAGCTGTGGTAGGCAGATGGGTATTAATGTATTATTCTTTTAATTCTTCCATATGTTTTCTTTTTTAAATATGTTTTTTATTGATTTTAGAGAGAGAGGAAGGGAGAGAGGAAGAAAGAAACATTGATTGGTTGCCTCCCGTATGTACCCCAACTAGGGATTGAACCTGCAATCTGGGTATGTGCCTTGACTGGGAATCGAACTGGTGACCTTGTGGTGCATGGGACGATGCTCAACCAACCGAGTCACATTGGCCAGGGCTGTTGGATTTTTTTTTTAAATATTTTTTTAAATATATATTTTATTGATTTTTTTACAGAGAGGAAGGGAGAGGGATAGAGAATTAGAAACATCGATGAGAGAGAAACATCGATCAGCTGCCTCCTGCACACTCCCTACTGGGTATGTCCCTGCAACTAAGGTACATGCCCTTGACCGGAATCGAACCTGGGACCCTTGAGTCCGCAGGCCGTTGCTCTATCCATTGAGCCAAACCGGTTAGGGCTGATATTTTTTTATAATGAAAAGTTTCTTAGGGAAAAAAAAGAAAGAAAAAAAGATCACATCAGTTATTATCAATACCTGGAAATAGATTTAACTCTCCTATTGTAGATTTCAAATATTTATAAATTACCACTTTACATAAATGGAAGGATAGCCCTCGCTGATTTGGCTCATTATATAGAGCTTAGGCCTGCAGACTGAAGGGTCCTGGGTTCGATTCTGGTCAAGGGCACATACCTCGGTTGCAGGTTCGATCCCAGGCCCCAGTAGAGGTGCATGCAAATCGATGTCTCTCTCACACTGATGTTTCTCTCTGTGTCTCTCCTCCTCCCTTCCACTCTCTCTGAAAGTCAATGGAAAAATATCCTCGGGTGCGGATTAACATACGTACGTACGTACATACATACATACATACATACATAAATAAATAGGATAAAGATGTTTGTATCTGTTCACATTGCTCACATTGTCTTTTTCTTTCTTTTTGCAAAGACACTTTTAGCACAGTTGACATGGAAGATCATGAATGTGCCGCGTGGCTGCTCCTGAAGAGGAGCAGGTCAGGTGACAGGACGGTCCGGTTGCAGGCTGTGCAGGCCATGTCGGAGGCCCACCACTGGCATGGTAATGACCCTCAGCACATGGCAGCCCACTAGCCAGGTCTCCATTTTGGATATAAAAGAGGAGGGAATGAGATTTTTAGGAAGGAAATAATTCAGGTAATCTAAAAATATATTACAAGTATTTCCAGAAATTAAAAAAAGAAACTCCAATGCAAACCCACTGGCCTGGTAAGCAGATGTGTTTGGTAAGAACAGCCTCAAAACTGAGGTCGATCTCTTTGTGTAACTTTGTAGCAGAACAAAGTGTTATTTGATTAGAGAAACTCTTGATTCTCATAGTTATGGCCTCATGTTGTATTACATTTTCTTGTGGTTCCTATTTAATGAAATACATTTTAATTGCTTGCTGCACCGTAGCATTGTATTTGCTTTCACTTGACAATTGGCCTAATACTAATAATTAGTTAAATGTATCTGGTTCATGTATATATATCATTGTAAGGGGTATTTAAAATACTTACTTGTATTAAAACCCACAAGTTTTGCAGTAAAAATACTCAGCAAGAACTCAGATTCTAGTAGAGATGAATGTACACTTTGAGTAATGTCATCTCATAAAAATGGGTAAACAAATAGAAAAAATAATGTTCTCAAAGAAAAGTCTCAGAATAAGATCTCTGCCTCCATACTAGTCAATCAGTTGATTGATTGGTGGCTGTAATTATAATAATTTATAATGTAAATATAAACTTATTTCATAATGTTAATGGACACTTAGAATAAAAATCTTTTTCAAAATCTGCCTTCTGGGACTCCAGCTCAGACTTACTGTATCATAAACATCAGGGTTGGAGTCCTGGCATGTGTATTGTGAAATGTTCCCCACAGGGTCTTGAAGAACTCACCAGATTAGGAACTGCCATCATTAAACAGAGTGTCTGCTTCAGTGGTTGGATTTTGCTTTGTTACATTTCTTAGTCTGTCTGGGCCACTATAACAAAGTACCATAGACTGGATGGCTTATTTCTCACAGTCTGGAGGCTGGAAGTACAAGATCAGGTGCCGGCTGAGTCAGGTGTCTGGGAAGCCCTGCTTCTGCTCATAGCTGGCCACCTTTTCTTTGGGTCCGACCTGGCATTAGGGACCCGGCAGCTCTCGGGGTCTCTTTTATAAGGGCACTGATTTCATCATGACCTACTCACCCCAAAGGCCCTTCCTCCAAATGCCATGACACTGGGGATTAGGTTTCAACATATGGATCTGGGGGGACACAAACGTTCAGTCTGTAGCAATCGATAAAGAATGGAGTGGTGAATCATGAAGGCTAAGATAAAGTACCTCATACACTACACCAGGGGTGGGGAACGTTCAACCTGTGGGCCATGTAAGACCCACGGAATCATTTGGTCTGGCCCTGCCAAGGCATTAGGGATGAGTTAATTAAATGTTTGACCAAACATAGCAGGCTAATTTTTAAATTGATAATTTTATATGGCCCACAAATGATGTTATAAATATCCACATGGCCCTTGGCACGAAAAAGGTTTCCCACCCCTGCTTCACATGGACATCATAGAATGAAGGTATCATACTGTTACCAGAACAATAGACCTAACTGCAATTGCAGGTTTTGGAGTAGCAATCAAAACAGCTTTTGAAGGCTAGAATTATTTTTAAAGAGAAGGTAAATTGGTTCTCACCTATTAACTTTCACATTTGAAGTTCCTCTTTTCAAAAATGTTCGTTAGACCCTGACATACCCAGATATATGTTGAGGAGAATTGTGAGATCAGATATGGAAATGATGGGTTTTTAACTTATTGATGTAGTTATGAAAAAATACTTGGGACATATAAACTTGTAATTTAAAAATTAGAGTGCTTTCAAGTAGTTTGTCCATTTAATCCTTGAAACTCTAAGCCAATCTGGGAGCTAACAGCATACTTTTACAATAGATTACCAGTATAGGACAATCGCTCAAGCCTGCGATCTGAGAACTCGTATTGGTTTGGCACGAAGCCAAGAGAGTGATCTTCGCTTTTTTCTCCCTCCACCTCCTTTACCAGCTTTAAATGAAGTAAGTAAAAAAATACAGTGAGTGAAAAATTGTTTTAATACATAGTCTTCACTTTGGGTATATAATGAACATTCAAAAAGTAGTTTGTTGGCTACTTTTTACAAGCAAGTAAACAATGTCAACCTGAAACTGTAGTTTTCCTACAAAGATTTCTTGATTCCTCAGGAGATGCTGTTTCTCTGTTATTTTCCCCTTTGGGGTATCGGGGGGTCTCTTGCAGAGGATAACTTCATAGCATATCAGCATCCAAGAATTGGTCCCTTGATCTAAGGTTGCTTTTAGATTAGTTTATCTCAGCTTCAACACTATTGACATATTTGGCCAAATACTTATTTTTATTGGAGGGTGTCCTATGCATTGTAGGGTGTTTAACAGCATCCTGGCCTCTTCTCCTTAGATTCCAGCAGCAACTCCAAGTTGTGACAACCAAAAACGTTTGCAGATATTGCTGAATGTTTCCCGAAGTGCCAAACACAGCTGGAGAACCACTGCATAGAGTTACTGATGATGATACATGGAGATTCCAGTTGTTAGCCAGCAGAACAGATATTTGAGCATGTTTCTTGAGTACCTTTCCTAGACTAGAAAAGGAAAAATCTGAAAAGTTGCTATCAGGTTTTGAAGAATAGAAAAATGATTATACTAGGTGTAAGTTATTAGGGAAAATCAGATAGTAATGAGTTCTGGATTTTAAAAGCCAGCTTAAGTTAGAAAGTGTAATCATCATTTTGAGTCAAGAAGTGAAGTAGCCCAGGAGGGGAAATGGAGAGCTGTACTTGGCGAGAGGTCAGATTGGGTAGCAGATGCGAAAGCAAAGCATTCAAAACTAAATGATCTGTTTACCTGGGTGGGTGACTGTTTTTGAGACTAAAAGCACTAATTTATCTCCGCTTTTTTTGTTTGTTTTTGTTTTTTGCTTGTTTGGCTTTCTTTTTGTACTTTTTGTTGTGTTCAGTTGTTGAGCTTAATTATGAAGAATCTATTTTCCTTTTATTTCAGGATTCTTCCATTGAAGAAGAGCTCAGACGCTTGCTGGCTTCTTTACCTCAAACGGAGCTGGATGAGTGTATCCAGTATTTTACATCTTTGGCTCTGAGTGAAAGCAGTCAGAGTCTAGCGGCTCAGAAGGTTAGTTCATCTATTCATTCTGTAAATATTTCTGAGTTTCCACTCTTTGCAAGGTCTTGTGCCGGTGGCTCAGTGGTTGTCAACCTATGAACTAGGAGGTTATGGTTGGATTCCTTGTCAGGGCACATGCCCAGGTTGCGGGTCGACCCCCAGTGTGAGGCATGCAGGAGGCAACTGATCATTGATTCTCTCTCATCATTGATGTTTCTCTCTCTCTCTCCCCCTCTCCCTTCCTCTCTGAAATCAATAAAAAAATATTTAAAAAAAAGATTGCTCTCTTCTAGGAATACTTCCATGTTTTCTATTCTAGTAAGCAACAGTTTGCATAGCTAAAGTTCCCATAATATTTAGAGACATACGTATTAGTCCTTTCTAATACTGTATGTAATACAGAGATTCTTTTTTGGTTCAACGAAGAATATTAGTCATGTTTTTAGTAAAAGTTTTAATTATCTTACTTTCAGGGTGGCTTATGGTGTTTCGGAGGAAATGGACTTCCTTATGCTGAGAGCTTCGGAGAAGTTCCTTCAGTGACCGTGGAAATGTTCTGTTTAGAAGCTTTAGTAAAGCATTCGGAGGTAACTTACATTTTCAGATGTGGTTTATCTTCATGATCACATTGAAAAAATTATACATGTTCATTTAAGGGAAATTATCCTCATTTATTAGAAAAGGAAAAAAAGCTTTTTGTTTGTTTTAAAATTTCTGCTTTCCCCCCATTCATTTGTTCAAATTGATAATCATGTTTTAGCAGCAGTACATGAATTTCATTCCTGCTAAATATTTCTAAAAACAGATATAATCTTACTTGCACTTGAAGAATCAATGCGTTGTCTAAACACAGCATTTATCTCTGAGTTATGCTGCCGTTTTCTACCCTTCTCAGATCATTTTTACAAGTAATATTATCACGTCATTAATTTCCATTAAAACATCTGTCCAAAGTGTGTCAAGATAGAAAAAAGAAAGCACTTGAACGACCAGATTTTAACCATATCATATGTCAGTGATTGTCAAACTTCCTAGCATTATGACAACCTTCCTATCATGATTATAGTTTGATTTTAAAAAGAAAAAAAAATAGCAAACCTTATGGTGCTCAAACATTAGTGCGTAAAAACTCATGTGTTAAAAACACCCATTTCCTGCTCACCTGTGGCAACTGTCATTGACTGATGTGGGGTGGAGTCCGGACCTTACATTTGTGCCAGGCACCCCCGGTGAGGCTGCGGCTGGTGGTTCTGGTAATCCCACGTGGTGAGGAACGTCATCCTGCACATCCTGAACTCGCCCGTTTCATGTTGGGAACCATCGGACATGGCTCAGGACACGGGCTTTCTGGGCACCTAGTTCCCACCTGTGGAATTAGGATCAAGGACAAAGCAGAGTAAAATGTCGGACTACCGAAGGGAATGGGGGACAACGAGCTTGAGTTTTTGTGATTTAGTCTCGTATCTGAAGCAGAAGATGCATCTGCAGTAGAAGATGCAGTGCATGGAATATAGTAACCTTTCCAGAAGATTATATTCCTCTCAGGCTATTACACATCACAACCGTTAGATGTCAAAAGGCATATTTTAAATGCATGTAAAACGTGATAAAAGTTAATAACAATTTAGAGAATGAAAATTGTTGCATATACGTGAGTGACACGGTGTCGTGTCAGTGAGTACAACTAGAGATGGAAGAGGCAGGCCATGCCAGTGACCTTGGCAGACCAAATGACTTGCTGTCATTCTGTCACCTTACCTTAGTATACATATGTCCTTTGGCCTTCTTTCATCTCTTTTCTCTATTAAAAATTCACATTCCCTTTTCTTTCTATTTGTACTAGCTAATTCTCTTTAAACAATTTTCTGACTCCTGAGCTCAGACAATCCCAATAGCTGTGATTCTAAGGTAGTTTTAAGCCAATCAAAGTATCACCAGAAATTGAAACAGTTCTGTAATAATGATGCTGTTAGGTTATTTCTGACCAAGAGCTAAACAGCATAACTTTAAGAATAAAAATTTCAGAAATCCTGGTGAGATAACTTATTTTTTTCAGTGGTTTTGAAGCACTTCTCATGTTGAAAGGGGTTTGTGTATTAAGTAAGCTGAGGTGAGAGGTCGGTGGTGTCCCTCAGGGTCTCTGTCCTTGAGCAGGGGCCACCTGGCTGCCCAGCCGCATGCTGTGTTACCTGCTTAGTGAATGTGTACGACATAAAGTGGGCTTTCATTAATTTATTGTGCTAGATACCCACACATTGTGATAAAATTGAAGCAAGTGGAGGCTTGCAACTACTTCAGAAGATGTACCAACTTCACAAGGACTGCCCCAAAGTACAGAGAAATATAATACGTATCATTGGAAATATGGCTTTGAACGAACATCTTCATTCAACTATAGTTCAATCAGGTAACAACTTTATATGCTGAGGATTTGGGATCCAGTTCTTTGTTTTCCTACCTCCACCTCTCCTGATACATTCATTTTTCAACAGACTGAAGACTGCTTAGGGCAAGTTTTAGGTCCTACAGCATGTTGTTTTAGTGGAGGGGCAAGGAATTGCTTAGTTATTTGGATAATCAACACCTAAGATAATCAGTGTGTGGCAATCACATGAGAGCAGTTTTTGCTGATGACCATCTAAATGTTTATATCTTTGATAATGAATGATTGTTAATAACCAAGATCTGGGTGCTATGTGTGCTTATTGCTCCTGGGGTGTCTTTATTCTTGACTTTTTCAGTGGAAAAAGCTGTGATAAAAACACACACACACACATACATACATATCTACATACATACCTGCACATGTACAGTTGACCCTTGAACAACATGGGTTTGAAGTGTGTGGGTCCACTTATGTGTGGGTCCACTTATATGTGGATTTTTTCAATAAATACCTATACTATTTTAGATCCACCATCCGAGTCCGCGGATGAGAGAGCTGACTGGCTGCGTTGATCTACGCCAGGTTTATAGGGACTTGAGCATCCATGGATTTTGGTATCCGAGGGGCCCTAGAACCAATTCCTGGCAGATACTCAGGGGCAACTTAAGTTTCTGAAGACTCTAAAATTATATGAAGATCTTCAATAGCATGGTTGGTGGGACCAGTGCCCCTAACCTCTTCACTGGTCAAGGGTCAACTGTTTATACGTATGTTCTTACATTTACATATATTAGAAATTAAGAATTTACATTTCTTCCTATGAAGGACCACTTAAAAATAAATTTTATTTGTTCCTCTTTTTATAGGTTCTTAAGATAGAAACTTAGATCACTGATTTTAACCTTTTCCTTGTTTCAATTATATATTACTGTACTATGCATCAAGCCATTTCAGACCGCACTTGTTAAAACAACAGTTATGTATTTTGCTCATAAATCTGAAATTAGGGCAAGGCGGTGTAGGGAAAGGTTACACCTGCCCTATGCAGCATCAATTGGGGCAGCTCAGCTGTGGGGCAGTGGATGCACTTTCAAGATCACTTGCTCACAGGGCTGGCAAATTGGTCCTGGCTGTCAGCTGGGAGCTCAGTGGGGCTGGGGCCATGGCTCCTTCCCACCAATGCCCGATGAAAGCCAGGTAGGCGTAGGGCCATCATTTTCCTCCTGAAACCTCTGCTCCACCTGAGATGGATGATGGGGACCTAGGAGGTGTGTTCTCTTCACCAGGCTGGGTTTCCTTACTGGCAGAAGCACTGAAGTCTCACCACATTGTGGAGGCCTCACATGCCGCCAGAACCCTGGCTAATCTAGACCGAGAGACAGTGCAAGAAAAGTACCAGGATGGCGTGTACGTGCTTCACCCCCAGTGTCGCACAAGGTAAGAGAGCACTGTCCCCTTTGTCCCTGCGGGGATGGAAAGCCTACAGGGCTTAACCGTTTAAATTTATTTCTGCATAATTTAGAGAAGTTAAATACCTTCCAGGTAAGAGAGTCACATACCTGATATACGGAAAGTTTGTCCTCATCACCTCAGAAGAATTGCAGGCTGCCACAGGGCATGGAAGGAGCTAAGTTCTCAGGGTTCTTTCACATCAAAGGCTTGCGTTCAGGAAGGCGGCCTTCACCTCACATTACAGGTCACACTTAAACTGTGCGCGTATTTCTTTGTCTGAGAGCACTTTTCCCATAGATTTAATAACTGGTCCGGATTGTACAGGTCGTTCTGGATGGGAAGGAGATAGGACATTATTATTTATATGCAGGCAACCAAATTAGCCTGGGCCTAGACCTCCAGGGACGAGAAGTTTTTGCCAGGTTTAAAAGCATGCGCTGGAAGCAGTAAGTTGTAATAAATCTGACTCACTCCTCCTCAAGGTGATTTCTGGCCAACTTTTCCAGTTGTGTCATTGACAGAAAGGACCACAGTGAAAAAGTTAGATATTTCTTGGATTTTGTCAGACACTTTAAAATATTAACTCAGAAAAGAGCAAAATCTTTTTTTTTTAATTTGAAAAATGGCTTGCCTGCTTAATTCCAATTTGTAAGTAAAATACAATGGTGTTTGTGTGTTCCATAGTTGTGCGTGCCCTATAAAAAGATGTAAGTAATATACTATCTACATATTTTAAATGTCATATCCAAAGAAAGCATATTACTTTAAAATGTCATTTGCAGCCGGCTGGAGTGACTCGGTTGAGTGTTATCCCATGAACTGAAAGTTCACTGGTTCGATTCGTCAGGGCACATGCCCAGGTTGCAGGCTCGCTCCCCGGCAGGGGTTGTGCAGGAGGCAACCAATTGATGGTTCCCTCTGACGTCAATGTCTCTCTCCCCCCTTTCCCTTCTTCTCTCTCTAAAATCAATAAAAACATATTTTTTAAAAGGTCATTTGCTCTATTTCTGATAAACATCCTTGATAACTTTTTGAAAATCTCTTATACACACTGACTTTGAAACTACTCTAGCATATTCTTATTTAATTTTTTAAATACTTATTGATTTGTGGGACAGTCTCATGGAATTCTCTGTAGGGCAATCTGACATGTGTCACTTCTCTCATCACTTGACTCACTGCAATTGATTTTAGTTGGTCCGTCTGGCTAGATGTCCCCATTTCTATAGAGCAGTGAGCACACTCCGTGCATGGCTTTGCCAAAACTCTTTGTAGGGTTCTTCAGCAAACCTGCGCTCTAAAGCTTGCCTTCATTTTTATTTTATGTCCTGTAACCCTGCTAAGCACCATCCACAGAGTGTGTTCTGTAGATTCTCACCAAAAAAATAATGTGTTCATTCTGCTTCTTTTTAAAACTCTCTCCCCTGTTAGTCAGCCCATTAAAGCAGATGTCCTTTTTATTCACGGCCTTATGGGAGCAGCATTCAAGACGTGGCGTCAGCAGGACCAGGCGCTAACTGAAAAGGTTTCAGGGGATGAAACCAGGTATACGACATGTTGGCCCAAGGTAAGGATGCAGCCGACTCTGGTAGCCCACCTTTGTCATGACACACTGCGTGTCCCTGCCTGTTGGAGCCCTCATTGTGACTTGCTTTTCTGTTTTTACTGGGATTTTTTTCTATGCAGTGTTTCTTTCCCCTAGTGACACCTGTGGTATGTTACAAGAACAGCTGGGCTTGTCACCTTGTGTAATTTAGGGTACAGTCTATGACTCTAAAAGACTATTCCAATAAGTAAAAAACAGGGACAAGGGCCAGTTATCATTCACTTCAATTAAAAATATAATACAGCCCTACCTGCTTTGACTCAGTGGATAGAGCATTGGCCTGCAGACTGAAAGGTCCCAGGTTTGAGTCTGGTCAAGGGCACATGCTGTGTTTGCAGGCTCGATCCCCAGGAGGGGGCATGCAGTAGGCAACCAATCAACGGTTCTCTCTCATCATTGATGTTTCTATCTCTCTCTCCCTCTCCCTTCCTCTGAAATCAATAAAAATATATTTTAAAAAATATATATATAACAAATAAGATATTACATGCATGATAGTTGGCTAGTTCTATGATTTTAATAATGATAAAAATAGAAGGACTTTGAAGAAGTAATTCTACTTTGGATTTCTTTGACACTGTTTTGTCCAAAGAGCCTTAACCCTGAGATGCAGTCCCTGAGTGGAAGCTATTGAAGCTCAGTGACACTGGTGCTGGGAGCCTGTGGAGAGCATTCCCAGGGCTTGTCCCACTCTGCTCACTCCCCTTCACAAAGGCCTGTCATGCAGCAGAATGGCTTTTACTCGGTGGTGACATTGAGGTGTGGGATAACGACAGCCTGGTCCGTGGAGACAGAACTGGGACTGTACTGAGTGTCTGAGTGCTCGGGTCGAGTCTCTTAACCATCAGACCACACTGTCGGTCCTGAGTCGTAGCTTTCTGTGAAATGCTTTCAAAAGCCAATTTGATCCAGACTCAGAAACAGGCCTTGCTTCTGGCTGTAGCAGATTAAAACAGAGTATCCTCTGGGACCTACACTGGCCTTACGCTATCAATACTGATGCCACCTGTGACCGGAGACATGAGAAGATAAAGTGCTGGCCTTTTTTTCTGGTCAGTGCGATTTTTAGTCAATATCGCAGGAGTCCTTTAGTTATGCATTTCGGTTACTAGGAAATAACAGGGTCGGTGGGAATTGATAATGTTCTTTTGTGCCTTTTATCTTACGCAGACATGGTTAGCAAAAGACTGTCCCGCTCTCCGAATTATCTCTGTGGAGTACGACACCAGCCTGAGCGACTGGAGAGCGAGGTGCCCGACAGAAAGGTAACGGAAGCTTTGGAAGGCGAGGGCCCAGGCCACAGGTGGGCCCTCAGGGATGGAGACAGGATCTTCTTATGGGAACTAACCTTTCTTCTCTCTCTTTTAGAGGAGTTAGCCAGACATACATTAACGAAATAGACTTAGATAGTGTCAGTGTTGGGCTCCTCACATGGTTCACTTACAGCTATTCTAGTGGAAGGACACGGACCCCATAGCAAAGCATCCTTTACTCCTGAAGTGAACGTGGTGCTTTTGCTTTTGTGTTCGCAGTCATACTGGCTAAAGGAAGCAAAGAAAACAGTGCTGAACAGTACAGGCTCCTTAGGGCACTCGCATGTCACCTGTGCGATTGTATAACAGGAAGGACACAGGCCTTCGGCTTAGGACCTAGACTGTAGCCGGTTCTACCTCTGACTCACTGTGTGATCTTAGACAAGTCGTTACTTGTCTGGAGAGCTTGGTCTACAACTTGGGAGACTCGGCCTGAGAATGGGGGTTCTGAATGGCCCCCACAGAGGTGCCCGAGGAACGGTGCCGATGGCGGGGAGACAGGACCAGGGCTCCTTCCCACTTCACCTGAGGACTCTGACCAGCCTTTATTCTAAAGAAAGGATTCTTCAGGTTGTAAACCACCAGACCAGACAGTTATGATACTCCCGCTTTGAAAATTACTTATTTTGAATGCTCTCATTCTAATAGCTTTCTGGTATTTCTAAGTAATAAACTATAATAATGTTTTCAGCCTCAATACAACAACGACTCAGTACAATGACAGCTGCCTTCATGTACGAATAACAAGAGAGAGTCTCACACCTGGTGCAGGGGCAGCTGGTGTGAGACTGACCTTTGACCTGTGAAAATTGCCAGACTCAGATGCTCAAACAATGCTTGTTTAGTACATGAATGGCTTGTTCTGGGCTTAGATACTCTCAACTATGCCAGTGACGAAGTTAGAAATGAGCAATGAGCAATTGCAGAAGGTGAGCAGAGAGAATAGGGGTATTCCTGACTCCAGATGTAGCACGGAGCACTGGTCCAATAAACAAAAGTTCTTGCCTTAGAACTAGATAGCAAACTTTGGGGCGATCAATAGCCTCTTGTCATGCCTGCTGTTTTCATTTTGTTCAGAAAGTCCATTGCATTCAGGAGCAACGAACTTCTTCAGAAACTCCGAGCTGCTGGTGTTGGGGACAGGCCGATGGTTTGGGTGTCACACAGCATGGGGGGTAAGTGCGTGTCATTTCTGTGGAGCGAGCATTGTGAGGGTACTGTCAGCCATGCAGGCTGCCTGCATTACTGCAGCTCTCTGTTTACTCGAGAGTGACCCTTTCCCCCTAAACAAATGTTTCTGGTACAGCGAGGAGTTTTTAAATTACTGTTCTTCCGTGCTAGTCCTTTGTCAAGAAGGGACAACCAGTGACAAACCATATAAAAGGGATATGAGTTTGACAACTTAATGCTGTCATGTAATGATAATGAATAACCATCAGAACAGTCCCTGGCTTCTACAAGCCTGACTCGTACTGTTCCTGGCTGGTCCCAGAGCTCCCCTTTCTTCCCTGCACCCCAACCACTGCAGAGGCCATGACTGTTGTAGTGCCACAGCCACAGCCACAGCCACAGCCCCTTGGTGCCTGCTTACCTGGCCCTGCAGGTGTCCGCTCTGCGGCTCCCTGTGTCGCTTGCTGATGGCCATCTCCTCCCAGCCCTCTCCCCAGTCCAGTTCCAAATCTCACCACCCGCTCGTAGAGGGCCTTTCTGCAGCTGCTGCCTAGTTCACCTGCTGAAATGCTCAGGAAACTGAGTGCAGGCATTCAGCTGAGAGGAAGGTAGTGCCGCCATCTCTGTGACCTTGGGTTTCATTACTGGCTCCACGGGGAGACAGAAGGCGCCTTCTGGGTGCATTTCCCACAGGAGCTTGTTTTGCACGGAGAGTCGGCTTTGTGGGACTGTGTGTTTTTGGAATATTAGTACTGTCCTAACGGAGTGGGCATCGGTGGGCTGCTGTGGCAGGAGGGGGAGACTGGCAGCTGCATTTTTGCTTCATTGATGGACACATAACGGACCTGAAACGCCTTGTGTGGGACAGTGCAGCCTAGGATACAAATGAGTTTCTAGAATCTTGTTTGTGGGTGAGATTCTCATGCAGAGGATAGCGAATATCATCCACTGTCGATATTTTGAGGCCCTGTGTATTAGACTACAGAGAATTATTCTGAAACTTTTTAAAGAAAGCATCTCTTTCTCTGTATTTCTTGTTTTGCATATTTTGGGTTTTAAGAGTAATGGAGGGAAGGAAATAGCTTCTGTCTTTTTTGTCTTCTCCACGGCCAGGTCTTCTTGTCAAGAAGATGCTGTTGGAAGCGTCTCAGAATCCAGAGATGAGCACTGTTATAGACAACACCCGAGGGATAATCTTCTACAGCGTCCCTCACCACGGGTCCCACCTGGCCGACTACTCTGTCAACGTCCGCTACCTTCTCTTTCCCTCGTTGGAAGTCAAGGAACTCAGCAAGGGTAACACTGATTTTCTGTCCTGAGGGAAACTGGGGTTGTGTTAATGTCAATTACCGGGAAGGGAGAAAAAAGACAGTTTCTAACCTGATGATATCATCTCGTTTTACTATTTGTATATGAATTGTGTTTAGACTATCATGGAAAATGTTTAGTTTACATTTGATTTTTCTTTGACATTTCCCTTTTTGCCTTAAGCCATTATTTGTTCAAATAATTTTAATACTATGTGAAATGTTTAAAAATTTAAAAGTTATATAATGTTTTGCTTTAAGTATAATTTCAAATTACTAATTAGTTGCTTTTTTTCATGAATTTGGAAAATCATCAACTGTTAAAATATGCTCAAGCGTTGAAGATTTTCACCTTATCAACTGTAAAGCATTATATACAGGGCGGGGCAAAAACAGGTTTACAGTTGTTCACATGGAAACTAACAAATAATAATACAAGAGTAAACTCTGTGTTTTGCATAGTCACAGCTGTCAACCTCCTTTGGCCCAGCCTGCACTTGCTTTCGTTAGTAAGCGTTTTCTTTTTCTCTGGAGGACCCGTGGATCAGAATGTGGAGCCCTTGGCTTGAGCTTAATGCGCCAGATGTCTTCTTATTCCTAGTTTCTCTCACCTTTATGCAGAGAGAGTTACTTTATCTTCTGAACCTTTCATTGAATTTTATTTTTTGCAGTCAAATTTTATTTTCATAAGCTCTTTCTTGTTCTTTGATCCATTATCTTTTGAAATCATTCCAAAGAGACAAATTAGTGGGGGGGTTAAGTTTCCCTGTTTCTTCCCCAGTCCGGTTTTCTGTTTGCTCCTCGGGTCTGACTTTAGGCTGTCAGCTTTCCTCTGATATCCGGTGCTTCTTGGTTGTCCTTTCGTACTTGAGGCTGAGGGACTCTGATGTAGACAGGCTTTGGTATGGGAGGCTGTGCTGTAGGGTGGGTGTGGGGTGCCAGCCAGCTCATGGGGGGGGGGGGGGGCCCGAGTCCCACATACTGGGGGCTGCTTCCTGTCAGCAGTAATGTGGGAGCTCTCCCCCCGACACTGGCCACTCAGTTCTGCGTTTAGCCCTCTACTCTCAGCTTAAGGAAGGAGAGACAGTAAAGGAGCCACCATCTGAATTAGAACCCTGATTTCCCTCTAAATTTGGAAGGTTGTATTTTATTGTGAATTGTATAAACAGAACCTGTCATGGTCTTAGTCTCTGTAATTTTACAGATTCTCCTGCGCTTAAGGCACTACAGGATGACTTTCTGGAGTTTGCTAAAGACAGAAACTTCCAGGTGCTGAGTTTCGTCGAGACCCTGCCAACCTCCATTGGGAGCATGATTAAACTCCACGTGGTGCCCGTGGACTCAGCAGGTACTCCCTCTGCAGAAACTTGTTGGCCATTAGATACCTAGTTGGTGATACTTAGCATTTAATGATAAGCGTCAGCTTTTATATTTAGTTTCTCAGTTTTAGGGAGATCTAGATTCTAGTCCTGTTATTCTTTTCAGCCACAGACTGACATTTCTCTGCAAACATATAACCTTGGTATTACCACTCCCCGCCCTTCATTTAGTTGATTAGGTGGCAAAGGTTAATTGGCTAACTCTAAATTAGCCATCAACAGTGAACTCTGTTAAGGTAAGAATACAAAACCCTTCTATTAGCTAGACTGAACGGGGCATTTCATTTAAAAGACTGTATGCAGAAACCTTAAAAAAGATCAACTAAAGGTATGGAGGCTTTAGTAAATAAATGGAAGATATATGGAATATTCAACAAAGATTTTGATGGAAAAAACTAATGTTAAAAATAGAGTTTCTTCACAATCCTGAAGGTGAGGGAATGACCAGTACCTGCTGCTATAGTGTATTGCACTGTGCCATAGGCTTTGGAGAGTAGGGCCCGAATCTTCATTCTCCTTGTGGCTCCTTGATGACTCCGTGATGGTAGGTGACCATGCCCGTCACTCCCCGGACTCCTCAGCTTGCTGTGAAACCCTTTTCTGATCACCCGGGAAGCGGGCTTAGGTGCTGTCCTGGGAGCCCGCAGCGCTCCCTGCAGCCAGGGACAGTGTGTAGCTGGAGCACTCGCTGGGTGGCTCTTTGGTTTGCATAACATGTTTTGTCCGAACCTCCTTACATGCTATCTAAGTAAAATGAAAAGCCTCAATACTCTAGTGAAACCTAAAGATGGTTTTTCTCCAAGAATGTGCCATAGGGTGAGCAGTTACTATTTAGTAGTTGGCGAGCTCAAGGAACAGCTGCTGGTATTTACCAAAAAGGACTTTGGAAGCTTAAACCAAAAGCAAAGTTAATATTATAGATTAACTGCTTGTGGTGACATAGCCTCATCATAATTGTGTGTGCTCCTCCTTCTGTGTCACCAGGAGGCTCTCTTCCTCCCACACCACCAGCAGCAGCCCGGGTATGGGTAGCATGGACCCCATGTGAGATTCCCATGCTTCATACCAGGACAAGGGAGCTCATTCATGATCAAGTTTTATAATATAAACTCTGGAAAAAGTGTTTCTATTATATTATAGTGATCAGGCCCTATTCACTCCTAAATTTGGAAGTAGGCCAGAACACAAATGAATTTATGAAACACAAATTATACCTGCTGAGAATCCTTCCGGGCATGGTTACTCAAATATAGTTTAGCTACAGTGAAACTTAGCTAAAGATCCCTTATCTTTTAAGAGTCCCTGCCACAACCAAGTGAACATTTAGAACTGAAAATCTGGCCTCTTTCCGTATTGATAGGGGAGAAGCTTACATTTTTACTTAGATGTTATTCACATTTTTGTTTTCTTCAGATTTAGGCATTGGAGATCTAATTCCTGTGGATGTGAACCACCTGAACATTTGTAAGCCAAAGAGAAAGGATGCCTTTTTGTACCAGCGTACCTTACAATTCATCCGTGAAGCTTTAGCCAAAGACCTTAAAAACTGACCATTACCTTCCATTTTTCATGTGAACACAGTGCAAGAAGCTTGGTGGTCTCTTTCGAAGCAATCATGCAGACACAGCCACTGTGGCATCAGCGTGGTCTGGAGCATGTTGCAGGCAACAACACTGCAAAGCACAAGCGCAGAAGTGGCGATCAAAGAAGGAAGGGCAGACGGATTCTTTCGATTACAAGGAGCTCCATGTGTGCCAGTTTATGCTGTGCGGTGTTGTCCCTGGTGAACAAGCTGCTGTGGGTAGAGAATACCTTTTGTCACCTGTGACCGTCTATAGCTTACCCTTGCGGAGCACTGATGGCTTCTGAAAGGATAGTGAATCGTCAGCTTACCATAACAATGCTATTGGGAGAGTACCTAGAATGGGCAGGAGAATGATCTAGAACATAAAAGACTTTTTGTTCTGGGATTCCATGTGCTGTAAATTTTTACTAACATGTAAGTGTAAACCTTTGTCTAACATGTTAACTGTTAGACCTGTTGCCAGTCATGGTTCAGTTCCTTGTATGTTTTTATTTTCATATGGCTGAGAACAGATATTTCTCTTCAAAAAATCTAGCTTACAGTAATTCTTTCCAGACTTTAGCTACCTATACTTGTATTTTTCCCAGATAAAGTAGCTAACCCATTATTGATCACAGTGTGAATAAAACTATTCTAAGCCATTATATAGATTAGTAATACTTAGTATCAAGATTCTCAGATTCTCTTGAGGCCAAGTAAAATATCCCTTTCTTTCCTGCTCCTTTGACCTCCAGCAAGTGAGAAATAGGAAATCATGTTGACTTTTTCTAAATAATGGCATTATTGAGATATAATTCACATTTCATAATATTTACCCTCTTAACTCAAGGTCGTTTATTTTTAGTATATTTACAGAGTTGTGCAATCATCGCCACTGATCTCAGAACATTTTTATCATCCCCCCCAATAACCCCATAACCCGTAGCAATCACTCCTCACCTTTTCTCCCCCCAGCCCTGGCAAACACCAATCTACTTCATCTCTATGGATTTGCCTATTTTGGACTTTCATATAAATGGAATTATACACTATGTGCCCTCCTATGTCTGGCTTCTTTCTCTTAGTATAATGTTTTCAGGGTTCACCCATGAGGAAGCATGTATCGGGGCTTCGTTCCTTTTTATGGCCAAGTAATATTCCACTGTATGGATATACCACACTTATTCATCAGTTGATGGACATTTAGATTCTTTTGAATTTGGGGGTATTATGCTGCTTGAACATTCATGTACATTTTTTTTTGTGTGGATGTATGTTTTTCATTCTCTTGGATGTATACTAGGAGTGGAATTGCTGGGTCTTATTAAGCTCACTAGAGGCCTGGTGCACGAATTTGTGCATGGGTGGGGTCTGATCTGGCCGGCCCACCCCAATCGAGGCGATTGGGTGGGGCTGGTTGGGGGGAGGGGCTGCGGGCAGTTGGCCGGCCAGTCCCACCCCCTGGTTGAACTCCCAGTCGAGGGGACATTTTGCATATTAGCCTTTTACTATATAGCAGCGGTTCTCAACCTGTGGGTCGTGACCCCTTTGGCGGTCAAACGACCCTTTCACAGGGGTCGCCTAAGACCATCCTGCATATCAGATATTTACATTACGATTCATAACAGTAGCAACATTACAGTTATGAAATAGCAAAGAAAATAATTTTATGGTTGGGTCACAACATGAGGAACTGTATTTAAAGGACCAGAAGGTTGAGAACAACTGTTATAGAGGATATAACCATTTTGAGAATGATGGACATTGTAGAATGGGATAGTCAAAGCTAAAACTGGAGTACAGAATCTAGAGGTAAACAGGTCATCAGCATCTAATGGTTTAATTATGCAACAACCTAACAAGTGACTTAACCACTGTGTTACTGTGTTGATACAGTGAATGCAATAGTTATTAGCTAACAATAGTAAGTAACAACAATAAATGCTAGCTATTGGGATGATATGGGGAGAAAGGGTAGATATATTTGGTTCATTTGCTTTTCCTGTTTTCCATGAATCATGGCAGGTAAAAAACATGGTTGAAATAATTGTTCATTAACTTAGAGTAATGCAATGAAACGCCACTCCTTAAAATCCCTAGATAGCTGTTATAGCTGTGCTTTTAAAATAAGGTCTGGGAGAGAGATCCAATGTAGTACTAGATTACATAGTTTTTCAGGCAAGTCACTTAACATTTCTTTTTATTCTGCCTATGAAATGGATATAAATGTACACAGGATGACTTCATCAGTTTTGTGATAGTTAAGTCAATGTTTTTAAAATAATCATTGCATGAAAAATACTTTAAGAACACAAAGTATGAAAACATGTATTTGAAATAGTTTCAAACTTAGACCATCAGTAAAACGCTCTGGAAGTTTGATCAGTTTTGTTTAAATACCCTTTCTGGAAAAAAAATTCAAATGAAGCTTCATAGCGCCTTCTCCCTCATGTGAAAAGTCACTTTTTATGATCTTGTATAAGAAGGAAGTAAACAGAATATAGGTGTTACAGAACAAATTACTGAAAGGAAGCTGTAAATATAGCTAGAATGAAAATGAAAAGTCAATTATTCTTACTTATAACCTATTTCTTTCTTTCTGGTTACATTTCCCCCAAACCTACCAGATTACATTGTCAGCCCTAAATTTCAAGGGCACCAAGTCCCCTTTACCCCAGGGTTTAAATTAAATGTCGCCACAGAAAGAGACTACAAAAAGGAGGATCATGGTACCTTTCTCGACAGCATCTCGACCAGTCACCCAGGTTACGCCGACACGCAGAATATGGTGGAGGATGCAGGCCTCTGCCCTGTGGATGCCTGAGGGTGGGGGACACCAGCATTTACTTCCTACTGAGAAAAATAGTGCAGTAATACAGTGATGTGTCACAATTCACAATGCCCCTCAAACTCAAATTCCTAAAATTTGAGTTTTAGGCATACCTTTCTGAATTTTCACTCCTTCGTAATATCAAATATATTGAATGAGTTTGTTTTTATTGACATTTGGTATAAAAATTATGTCCATGAAAAAATTGAAACATGTTCAATAAATGTCACGTTAAAGTACTTACTACAATTGATTGTGCCCTTGTATTGGATGTTGAACACTCCCAATAGCTAATCACTTAAAGTCTATTAGAAATTTGTTTACGAAAAGTGACATTTTATTATGAACTAGAGACCCTCTGCTGGCCTGTGCCCTCTCACAATCTGGGACCCCTCGGGCGATGTCGGCTAGCTGGTTTCAGCCTGATCCCCTCAGGCCCAATCCAGACAGGAGGGAGCCCGATCCTGTGTTGTGCATCTGTCCCATAGTGGTGGTTGTGCGTCATAGCGACTGGTCGACCAGTCATTCGGTCGCTTAGGCTTTTATATAGATTACCTTAATAGAGCAGAAGACATAAATCAGTTTAATATCTAAGAAATTTTCAAATTTAGAACAAGCCATTTCTTGTAAAATTTCCACTTCTTAATCTGTGTTCAACTTGGCCTTGGAGTTTAGAAACATGGCCATGGAGTTCAGTACCTGGTCCCCGAGTTGGGAAACACGAAACTTACTAGAATCTGATTTTAGTTTAATCCAAACTTCACTGCATAATCCATGGACGCAGACAGTGAGGTGGTGAGGGCCTGGGGCCAGGGGCCAGGGTAGACTGGAGGGGATCCATGGAGGAAAAAAGGAGACGTGTAATACTTTCAACAATAAAGATTTTTAAAAAAGAAATGAAGCCATTTCAACTGATAACACACAAATGCTAAAGATCACAAGAGACCAATATGAACAATTATACATCCAACTATCTCTTAGGAAGATAATGTTAGACCCCCCCCCCCCCCCCCCACACACACACCATTTATAAACTATATTCCAGGTGCTTTGAAGAGTTTCTGTTAGCCCAGGCAAAGCCTGTAATTTTTTTTTTTTAAATAACACATGCTAAATTTTTTAATGTTTTTTTAAAAATTGATTTTTAGAGAGATAGGAAGGGAAAGGGATAGAGAAACAGAGACATCATTGATTGGCTGCCTCCTGCACGCCCCTTACTGGGGATCAAGCCCGCAACCCAGGTATGTGCCCTGATGGGGAATCAAACCAGTGATCTCTTGGTTCAATGGTGGATGCTCAACCATTGATCCACATCAGCCTACAAGGCCTATAATTATAACCACTCTAACACAGATTTGTTTAGGTTTCCGTTGCCCACTATTATCTACAGAATAAAATCCTAAACTGTCACTTAAGGTCCTCTGAAGTTCTTTCCCAATGCTAACATCCTATCCATGTGCATAAATCCACTTTGCTACTTGTCAAATCCTTAATCCTCGCCACTCAAATGTTCCCTGGCCATGTGCTCACAATCACTCATTTGTACTCTCCTACGTCACTGAGTTAGAGGTGATTCCACAGACACAAACAGTTGGCCTCGTAAGGGAGTGTCAAACCTCTCTCCCCCACGACCTTGGAAAAGAAAGTATCATAACCAGCGGTTTCCTCCTCCCCAACCGAGCCCAGGGCTGTGCAGTCAGGTCAAAGGACTTCAAAATGGTACTTACTGGGCAGGAAGGACTAGCCATCTTTATTATTTCGAGATTGTCAGTATATTCTCATTCCTGAAAGTCATCAGAGAACATTTTTAATATGTTTTTTGTATTAATTAGCTGAAAACCAGCCTAGACAGAACATGAACATAGTTTACTCTCTTCTGCCTCGACATAGTAACGCACTCAAACCAATCTAGCAGTCTAAGATCGCAAGTTTGTTATAAGACCCCACAGAAAATGAATTCTCGCATCTCACATCTTATAAATATTACAGCTTAAAGTTATTATGTATGGTGTCATAGTGGTCCCTCCTGGCATTATTCAAGTCACAAATTCTTAACCAAATTATTCTTATGCTTTTTCAACTCAGTCTGATGGTTGGAAAAAAAACAAAAACAAACCCAAAACTCAACAAAGGAATAACTAGCAGTCACATTTCATCCAGAACAGAAGTCTGGCCCAAAAAAGCTAGCCCAAGATTCTCTTCATATCTAATAAGAAATAGGCAAATTACAAAACAAAGACAAACCATTTAATAGATTTTTTTTTTTTTACAATTTCAGTACAAATGAGCACTTCAAATAAACATTACAGGGTTTTTATTAATTGCCAGTCAGTCAATAAATAATTTTTGTGGCTTTCCTTTCTGATGAAATAAATCACTTTGTTATAAAGAGAATGTTTTAATACATTACTTTGCTTATACACATCAGGAGCATTCCATTAAGTGTCTTGAACTTCAACAGCTTTAACACTTTTACAGGAATTGCTTAGACAGATGTCCTAATTCCAGTAATTTACTGGAATAAATTTTAAAAATAGCCAAGAAGTCGGAGATGACATTGTACCAGGGAAGACAGCGATTGAGTCATAGATAGCGTGTTGAGTTGTAAAGTGCCTTTCCTAAAACACGGGACCACAGTGAACTGCAACGACTTACAGAAAAGTAATGAAATAAACGACAAGGTCACAGTAAAAAGCCCCGCGTGGGAGCATCAAAAAAAACAAACCCAAAAATACAAACCCCACAGAATGACATTCCCGGATGCAGCTGCTCACTGGAGGTTATTCAACTGCCTGCCCCTAACCTAGGAAACCTACAGCTATGAAGCATCAATTTAAAAAATAAATAAGGCAATGCTAATTGTCTTCTTAAGAGGAAGTTGGTATGAGAGCCTCATGCATCAACTCAAAACCCACTGAACGTGAACACCTGTGATTAAATAACATTTGTTCAATTCTTCATGTTAAACTACTCGTCCTTTTTCTTGTGGCCTGCGTCCCGAGGCCCACACAGTTCTGTGTGTTACTACTTCCTGTTGGATTCCTAAGTGCTACTTGTGTGACGAGCACCTGTCTCCATTGAGATTCAGTTCCTGTACCACTCACTGGCTACTGGTTTTCTAGAACAAAGAAGTAACTTGAGAATTAAGCCTGTTCCTAGCATTGCAAGCAACTGTTGTGGTACTGACTTTCCCCTGCTTTTCTAACTGATGGTTACATGTATCTGCTTTCAAATTCACCTCCTTTTGGTGGGAAAAAAAGGTTATAGAAAAAAAAGAGTGATTGCATCAAGAAATCTTTGCTTCCATTTCTAATTATTCTCTAGTAGCAACTGAATGCTGCAAATCATTGAACTTCTCCAAGCCTGCTACCCATCCTGCTTGCTTGCTTCCGCTAACACGTTCAAGGGTTATGTTATTTATTTGCACTTGTTAGAGAGGTAAAAATAATATGAAACACTTACTACAGAAGGTGTCCTAACACCTTAGGCCAGAAACACCATCTTTTTTTTGACATGTCAACTCGTGTATTCTGTTTATCTCGATGGGTCAGTAATGCCTTTTTCTTTGCTCAGTTTTCAGATGAAGTGAAATAATGTGGTAGTTTTGTTTTTGTCTTGAGTGCCAGATGTAAATGATCTGCAGTGTACCTTGATAGTGGCAATGAGAAATAATTCTGAACACCCAGAGGTCTGATCAGTAAAGAGAGAGTGGTATTCCCTGGGCAAGACCATCCCTGCCACCCCAACCGTTAGCATTGAGTGTAGGAATTCCCCGGTCACCTCAGGGGTAGCCCAGACTCATTGCTGTGTGACCCTATGACATGAGAGGCTCCTCCGGATGGCATGTGACACACTAAGATTTCTGCCAGTGAATTAGCAAAAACATCACATCTGCTCCAAATGAAACTCTAGGCCTTCCAACATTGTTTTTTCAATGTGGAGCAGTATGGCGATTTCTTTTTAAATGATTTCATAGGCCAGCAGTGGTGTTGGAGACGTACAGGGAAGACGCAGGTAAAAAGTAGACCTAACAGACATATAGAGTAGCCAGTCCGGAGACGCTGCCTGGGTTTCTTATGTAAAAGGGGCACATGGTGCGTTCCTTCCTGACGCTGCAGCCACAGACCAGGCTAAAGCAGACAGTCATCACAGCGTTCTCACATGTGTGCGTTTACCAGGTACAGACGAGAAGGGAAGAGAAGAATTCACAAGGTTTCCTTTAAAAGGGGCTCGATAGCATGTAAACACTGGTTTATGCAGCCCACCAGGGCTCAGGGCTGGAGCAGTCTATGGGGCGTGCATGTCGGAGACAGGACACAGGAGTCTTTAGCCGGGTTAAGCTCGGGTGAAGCTGATGGCATATGCTTCAGGGCCCCAAAAGTACAGACACCGTCTCCCACACGGTCAAGGTTAATACAGACACGCACATAAACAAACACCAGGGAGTGGGCAGCCCAGTCGCTGGGTTGACCTCTTTGCTGCTTCTGTCTCTGACTTTTCTAACCTGGTGCGATGCGGGCAGGTACGGCTCTTCATGGTCCCAACTACCTTTCAGTGTGATCCTTACTTTATGCACCCACCCCCCGGGTGATGCACCAAAAAATTACTCTGAATCTGTAAAATACAAACGAAATTAAAAAACACCACAGACACACGTAAATGGAACAACCATTTAAACTTCGACGGGAGGGAACTTAGGCGTTATCCACTAATTCCCTTTTCTAAAACCCACACGCGGACTCTCGCAGGAAGGCCTCCTTCCCAGGCCCGAGAGGAAACTCGAAATGCACACGTCTGGAATAAAACATACCGCGGTGGCTGAGCAATAACCTTATTGAATAAGAGACACGATTTTTGTAAACTACACAAGAGGGGGCAGAAGTACGAATGTTGCTTCAGTGCCTTACATAGATGTCTCTTCTGACGGGGGGTTGAGGCCCACGGGCTTTTCTCTATAAATCGATGCCTGACGAGGAAGGCAGGCGTTCTGCGAGAGCGCGCTGTCCACGGCTCCCACTCAGGTTTCCGCCAGTGGGTCGAAGACCTGCAGCACCGTCCTCTTGTCCGTGTCGCTGATGGCGGCCCAGTGACCCAGGTCTTGGTGCCTGTGCTCCGGGGGCGGCTCCTCCGCGGCCGAGCCACTGACCTGCAGTGGGGCTGTGTGCGCCCTCCTGAGGTTCCTGGTCCCCGCGTCCAGGGGCTCAGAGCTCTTGGACAGCCAGGCGCTGTTCACCAGGTTAGGGTGCTGGAGAAGGCTCCAGAAGGGGTCCTGGCCATCACCCAGGAGGGAGGCCGCCTCTGGTCTGGGCTCCTTGTGGCCATCAGTCTGGGCGCCCCTGTCGGGCTGGTGGGCAGGGGGGCCGTCGCTGCGGAGGCCGCTGCGGGCCAGGTCCTGGAGGAGCTGGCTGTGGGTCTGCAGCACCTGCAGGTGGAAGGCGGCGGGGGCTGACTTCTTCCTCCTCGGGGGCACCAGAGGCGGGACCCCCACGAGGGGTGGCGTGGCCCCAGCAGGGGCGTCGTCTGGCGCGGGCTTCCTCTCGGCGCCTCTCCCGGGCAGAAGCGTTCTTGGTTTGGGAACAGGAGGGACTGTCACAAGAGGAGGGGTTTCGAGGCTCGTCTCCGGGGGCCCGATGGTGAAATGGACAGTCTGTTGCCCGAATTGTTCTTCCGGCGACGTGGGCTGGGGAAAGGCAGGATAAGAGAGTGAGTGAGAAGCCAGCGTGGGGCCCGGGCATCCGCGCTCAGCGTCAGCCAGGAGCCGCGGGGGACATTCTAGCAAATGCGAGAGCTGAGAATGTCTGGGATGCGGCCATGTGACGGGGGTGGAAGAACACGGCAGAAACACACACATTGACCAGGAGAACCGCGGGGCCAATGGAAGACGAACTTGAAAACCAGGGCCACAGGAGTCACCGAGACGGGCCCCCTTTGCTCCCTGAGGAGAAGGGGTGTCCCCTCTCCCTACGGACAGCAAACCCCGCTGCAGCTCTCGATCGAGGCCGCGGTGTTGCTAATTCACACACAGATAAGCAAACGAGGAGTCACCTACGCCCCGGCGTTGGGCTAACCGAAGGACGCACGGTACGCTGGCTCCCGGAATCTTGGTGTTTAAATATGGAAGAACGGAAACATTTACACGGACACTTCGCTTCCTTGGTTCCAATTCAAAACCACCCCAAGGACAACAGCCGCGCGGGGCGGAAGGAAGCTCTGTGCCCGCGTGGCCGCCGGCAGCTCGGGCATCGGCCGTCAGTGGCCGTCAGTGTTTCCTTCGCTCCTTTAGGAAACACGCGGCCGGCACAGCCCGTCCCGCAGCCCCCGCCGCCGCTCCTGCGCAGCGGGCTGGGAAAATGAACTCGTTTCTGCTCCTGGCTTTTAAGACAAAAGACATAGCGAGGACGGGGGGAAAGAGGAGGAAAATGACAGATGCCACAAGCCAAAGCGGGCAGAGGAGACAGCGAGCTGGGTACGCACGAGGCGCCCAGGCCCCGGCTCACACGTCCACGGGGGAAAGCAGAGGTCATCTGTCAAGACCGGCGAGGGGTTACCGAGTGTCCGGCACCAGAACACTGAGGTCAAACGGAAGGTCCAGATGCCTCTAGAGGTGCCAGTCTTTGGGCTGCTACTGTCCTGACAAACTCATGTCTCTGAAGCAGCAAGCAAGGCGGGGAGGCTTGGGAGCCAGAGCAGAACACAATCTGCAAGAAAAGTGGCGAGAAGAGCGGTGGGACGGCCCGCGTCCCAGGCCGGCGCGGCCAGGACCCCGTCATTGTTCTTCTAACGCAAACAAGACCTGTCCATGCGAAACCTGCACGCACGACACAGACCACACACAGACGGGAGTTCCGGGAACACGTGGGATCGGGCCTCCCCCCGTGGATCGCTGTGGGGCTCAGCCTCAAAGCCGTTCCTGGCGTGGCGAGAAGTCCCTGGCCTTTCCGTGCAGCCAGAGCCAGGGATACGGAGGAGAAAGCAATTGCCAAGCATCTTCCTCCAGGATGGGGCCGTCCAGGGACTCAGGAGTGTTTATGGAGAGACAGACTCAGCAGAGATGGGATCTCATCTCACCAGACGTTCGAGCAACTGAGGGGTGAGAGGCAGCTGCTGCCAGCTCTTACCTTCCCGGTCCTCCTGAAGGTCGGCTTCTTCATGGCAGGCACTCTGGGCGCGGGCCGGCGGGGCAGGAGCGGGGCTGCCCCCACCGTGGGCTCTGGCTTGGAGGACTCCTGGTCCCTCGGGGCCGTGGTGTTTAGGACCTCCCCTGGGGGGCCTGAAACACACAAGTGCATGGCTGAAGCACCCAGGACCAGGCAGTTCGCTGCGCCATGAAATCTTTAGATAATCTACGTTCTGAGGGTAATTTATTGATGCAATATATTTCATTTTTTTTTTTCTAAAAAAGATGCTTGAGGGTTGTCAGGACGAACGAGCTAGCTCTGGCCCCAGCTTCTCGTGCTCACCTCCCAAGCAGGGATGGTGAGCTGGGTCTGTAGTGGTCTCGACGGGGGACCAGTGACACCCTGACATCACATGCAGATGCGCGTGCGCTTCTCACGGGAGATGACCTAAAGCTCCGTAAAACCTCCGCAGGGCCCGTGATCAAGAAAATGTTAAGTTCAAACTCCAGGTAGGTTTCAAAGTTCAAACCTCTCCTGCCTTCACATCCATAGCCTTAAAACACACACACACACACACACAGACACAGGCAATATGGCCTGGCCGGAGTGGCTCAGTTGGTTGAGCATCGTCTTGTGCACCGAAAGGTTGCTGGTTCGATTCCCAGTCAGGGCACATACCTGGGTTGTGGGTTCGATCCCTGGTCAGGGCATGTAAAAAAGGCAACCAATTAATGTTTCTCACATCAATATTTCTCTCTCTCCCCCTTCCTCTTTCTAAACATGTCCTCGGGTGAGGATTAAAATATATCTATATCTATATCTATAAAAGCCTAAGCGACCGTCTGACCATTCAACTGGTAGCTATTACACGCACTGACCACCAGAGGGCAGGCACTCAATGCAGGAGCTGCCGAGCGACAGCAACTTTGCAGAGTGCCCTCTCACACTCCAGGACCCCTCGGGGGATATCTGACTGCCAGTTTTGGCCCGATCCCTGCAGGCCAGGCCGAGGGACCCCACCTGCTAGAGGGACCCCGCTCACTCCGCAGGTGCCCTTCGAGCCCCGGCACTGCACCAGGTGCGGCAGGCTGGGGAGGGACCATGGAAGGTTGGCTCCAGGGCGTGTCTGGCCCATCTTGCCCAGTCCCACCCAGACGGACACCTTCTAACTAATTTACTTTCAATGTGCACGAATCCGTGCAATGGCCTTTAGTAGTAATATAATTCACACACCATAAAATATACCCTTTTAAAGAACAGTTCTGCAACCATCACTGTCTAATCCAGAACATCTTCATCACCCCCACAAAAAAACCCCACACATACCCATAGTACTCATTCCTCATTCCCTCCTCTCTCCACCCTGGAAACACTAGAACATTCTGTCTCTAAATTTGCCTGTTCTGCATGCAGTGTGTGAGTGTGTGTGTGTGTGTGTGTGTGTACACATAGCATACTATCTTCAAGATTCACCCATGATGTAGCATGTATTAGTACTCCGTCCTATTTTTATGGATAATATTCCATGGTATGTTTACACCATGTTTTATTTATTGGTGGACCCTTGAGTTGTTACATACAATTATAGTTATATTTAAAAATGAATAAAAACAGCCTTGACCAGGGAGCTCAGTTGGTTAGGTGTCATCCCAATACAGGGTTCAATCCCAGGTCAGGGCACATGTAAGAATCAACCAATGAAAACGTAAGTAAGTGGAAATATAAATTGATGTTTCTCTCTCTCTGCCCCCCTTCCTCTCTCTCTTTAAAATCAATTAAAAAATATAAATTGATGTTTAATAAATACTTATTTGAAAATACATTTAAATTAAAAAGAGACCACTTGAGATGATGTTATCCTACAACAGTGCTTCTCATCCTCATACTTTCTTCCCTCTTTCAATGTTATTTGAAAATTCCAAATAAGTTAGATATCCTGACTGAAAACAAATCAACAACAGTCAGTTGTATTGCATGTGGCTTTTCAGAGGGCATGCTCTCTCCCCTTCCAAAATCCAAACAAGTTAGTGACCAGTGATGTGAATGCAGGGGGAGATTCTAAGGTAAAACATGACTCACGGGGGTTAAGTGAAGTGACAGCAGTTACGTGAACAGGCAGTTAAATTAATTGTGAGCTCTTTGACATCAAAGAACCTACAGTTGCTGGTGACTTAAAAAGTGGGTTTTGTGTCCGGAACAGGGATGTGTACCTCACTCCCCCTTCTTCAAGCAGGATGGGTTAGCGCCTGGAGCACTAACCTTTTCCAACATTCATCTTTATGTCAATCTCTCCCTTAAGTACTTCTTAACAACCCTGGGATTCTTTTTATATACTTACTGAATTTTAAATATATAACTTTAAATGGACAATACATCTTAGCGGTGGAATTCTACAAAATGTTGCTAATGGGAGCTTTCGTTTAAAACTGCCTTTAGGAAAGAATTATTTTCTCCTCTAGACCCCGTTTAGCAGGAAGATGAAAAGGAGAACAGGAGCTCCCCGAGGGAGGAGGCCCCGGGAGCACCTACCGCCTCTGGCCTCCAGCAGACACCGGATGGCGGCCTCCGCCTCCCGGGCGTTGGTGGTTTTGATCTGCTTGACATTGTAAGGCTTGCTGATCCCCGTCCTGGCCTTGGGCTTGGGGGCAGATGAGGAAGAGAAGCGTTACTAACACAGGCAGGAAGCAGCCGCACCGGCCAGCTCCCAGCCTACTGATTTGCACCTGGGCCGCCAGCCGGCGATGAACACACAGTCCTGTCTGACCGCGTCCTCAAGCCCCTTCCCCGGAGGCGTGCTACCAAGAGGAGGAATGCGACAGTGTTCGAGCGGGGACCCTCACCGGTTTTTGCAATGTGGACAAGCCATCCTCTAACCTTTCGATAACCAGGAAAGAGCCAGAAGCCTATCAGAAGGCATTTTACAGCCCAGCTGAGTTATTAAAACACCTTCCAGATCTGTTTACTTCAAAGTGCCTCTTCTACCTCTTCACCAGTTTAAACCGCAGGGTCCCCTTTGCTGACCTGCCTTCATGCCTGTGAACCCCCTGCTGGGACCCCATGGGCATCGGGCCCCACCCTCTGTCCCTGTCCTGGGACCCAGGAGCTTCCACCCAGCACCCAGGCCTCCTCCCTCCTTCCTCGCCTCGACTCCACCAACCTCCACCTACCGTCTCCAGCAGCCCCAAGCCTCCTCTGGAGCACCACCTCTCCACCCTCCAGAACTGTTACTATTCCTAGTGCCCCTCCCGCGTTATTTAGGCCATTGGATCTGGTTTAGCCTCTTCTCTCCGCTACCTTCACCCCAGAGTCGTCATAATTTTGTCCAGCAATGGATCGGAATGTCTCCTACTTTCCCTTCCACCACGCACTGCTCTGCACACCACGGTCAAAGCCAGGCGTCGGGAGACAGAGAAGCAGGTGAGTCTGGAGGCCAACAATCCCATCACACGGGACACTTGGATTTTTCATCAACGTGATTTCTCTCCCATGCCCTGCACGACCATTTAAAAGCCCATAAAAAACATGCTACTAAGTTATGGGGTTTTGGGGTGAGTCGGTGGGCAGTTAGAGGGTTAGAGAGGTAGAAATCGATGTATGTGCTGAACAGGAGTGACCCCGGGTGAGATGAGGGGCCGAGGACGAACCACAGGCCAACCCCTGGGATCTGACCCGTCTCCGTTTCCCTGCGAGCCGCACGCAGAGTGACTCACCGCCTGTTGAGGCGCGCCCGGCAGCAGCTTTGCCGTCGGCAAGACCGAGTACTGCCCGTGGGTGCCGGAGATGGACACGTCCGAGGCCGACTTCTTCACCATTAGACCTGCTGTGAAAACCAACAAGGCAGAGTCTTAACCTCAGTGAAGGTGCCAATGCTTCCCGGCCAAGCCGCGGTGGCGAAGAGCGAGGCAGCAGCGCAGGGCAGTGAGGGGCTGCGTGCTCGGCTGTGGGCATCCAGAGGCCAAGAGTGCCCTGATTCCCCCTCTAACAGCTCCTGCTGTGAACACAGATTCTCTGGAAAAGCATTATTCCATGTCACTGTTAATGTAAATGTGAACCTAAAATCCTGGGGGCTCAAATGTGGTGTAGAGGTCAGTTCGCTTTAGGCGGATTAGAATACGCTATTGTGACGAGGACCAAATTTTTAAAATGTGTTGTGGGCAAAAATCGAAAAAAATCCCAAAGCAGGGGATCCTCTAAGCTGAATTACACGTGCAGCCATTAACAGGACACGTTCTAGAACAACACGTAACGACACAGACATTAGGTGAAGGGCAAATGACCAAACAAAAAAGTTACCAACTTTGTAAAAAACATGGAAATAAGAAGTTGCCTGCGGATGTCGATATGCATAATTGGAGGAAGGCTGGAAGTCCTGTGATTCACAGCTATTATCTCTAGGTAATCAAGTGAAATTAAGAATTCACTTCTTTTTTATATTGACCTATTTTTATACGTTTTCCACAGAAATATATAGGATTTAACGTTTTTATTTACACTTTATTTTCTGAGTATCAACTAGCTCGCCATTGATGATTATTGCGACATGAGCCAAGTTGAACCCGATTCTGAAGGTAAAATCTTAGCAAAATCTAGGTCTAACGGCCACAATCTGGGGGGCGCAGGGGGCAGTAAACAGCAAAGGGAACTAGCCACTGATGAGAAGCACGACCCAACTGTATCAGGTACTGATGACAGGCCGGTGGGAAAAGCACTGGGTCCTGGGGGGCCAGGAGGACCCTCTCCTGGGGGCCTGGGCTGGGAGGAGCGTGTCTGCAGGTCCGAGGCGGTGCCAGGAGCCAGCACTCAAGGGGAGAAGATTCTGGAGGACGCTGCGGGGGAAGCTAAAAAGCGCCCTCTCTTGGCAGAGGCCCCAGTTTCCCATTCTCTGTGGAAGCAGCTAGAAGCAGCTAGAAGCAGAGCGCAGCCACAGGAGGACCCGGACGGCCTCACAAAGGATCGCCGACTGCACCTCCCATATCAAATGTCACAGATTTAAGACAACAAGAGGCCCAAGGAGGGCAGAGGGCAGAGGGCAGAGCGCACGTGGGCCCGGAGGCCGGGGAGGTGACGCAGAGCCGCTGGTGCAGGAGCAGGAGGTGCAGGAGGTGCGCAGCCATTCCCACAGGCGGGAGCCCAGGCAGCGGGTCTTACTTGGAGGGGGCGGCCTCTGTGGCGGGTGAGGCGGCCGCGGCCTGTTGGGAACCGACAGAGACCTACTTGGCGAGCGGAGGCGGTCCCCCACGGCTTCCAGCTCCTGCTTTAACTCCACCAGGGCGGCGTCATCTGGAGGACACGGCGGAACGGAACGGGAGGGAGGTGAGTCGGGTGGGGCTCAGGTGTGCGGAGCCACCTGGGGCAGGAGGGCTCCCCGGGGAGCCGAAGTGTCCCCCTGGCTGCCGGCCCTGGAGGGCAGGACCCAGTGCCTGCTGGGAGCACTCGGGGAACCTCGATAAGACTTGTCCAGACGGGAGAGACACCGAAAATGTGAGAGTACAGAGCCCTCCTTCTAAAGCCCTGGCTCTACACACAAGACAACTGTCTGGGACGCTGAGAACCATCGCACGTCTCTGCCAGCAGGGCAGCCTCCAGCCACAGCCCTCGTGTGGGTGTCCCGGGCACTCAGGTCCCAAACACTCAGCCCCCCTGACGCACCCAGCCAAAGCCTTCCGGGCTCAGAGCAGCACGAGGACGTGCTGCATGTGTGTCATTACATGCATGTATCACATATAAACACAGAACAAGCTCAGGTCTTCTCTCACACGACAACACAGCCTGGTCCATTCATTTTGACTCCAATACCCCGTCCCTCAAATCCATCTGGACGCCCACCAGGTGGCTGGGCAGCCCACACAGCCCCTGTTGCTCTAGTCCTTATTCAAAGAGGCACCTGGCCCTGGCCGGTTAGGCTCAATGGACAGAGCGTCAGCCTGCGGACTGAAGGGTCCCAGGTTCGATTCCAGGTCAGGACACATGCCCCAGTTGTGGGCTCGATCCCCAATAGGAGGTGAGCAGAAGGTAGACAATCAATGATTCTCTCTCATCATTGATGTTTCTATCTCTCTCTCCCTCTCCCTTCCTCTCTGAAATCAATAAAAATATATTTCAAAAAACTATTCAAGAGTCAACTATACTATATAATCTAGGGACGTGCAGTTCAATCCACATGCCTTTCAGTCAATGGTGATATAATGATGCTAATGTTGATATCATTAATTACATATATGTATATGTATAATTATATAATGTATAAAATTGTTACTATGTAACAATATAATGTTATAAGAAAATAAGACCAGCAACTTAGCACACAGATATTGAACATGCCTCTTCCAGGACTGAATCAGAAAAGTTTGGGAGAGAAAAATCAAATCAAATGTAAAATCAGTTCAGAGCTGTGGCCATTTGAATACACAGGAGAAATGGGAATTATCATGAGTCTGGGATGTTAAAGGGGCACCAAAAATTGTAAAACACAAATCACCGGAGAAAACCAGCCTGGCGGTAGCTGCCACCTTCCCAGAGCCCCGTGACCGCCGCTTGCGGTGACCGCGTGGTTTCACCCTCATGGGACCGCGCACTGCCTGTGGCATCATGCAGATAGGCTGAGAAAAGAGCCATCTCGTGCCCAAGGCTGTTAGAAAGGGAAGGCCCGGCTACCTCTGTAGGTCGGATGCTGCTTCTTTTTGGGGAGCGCAGGTGACTTGCTGGGCGGTGCCGCCATGGAGCTGGGGGCATCAGCAAGGTCGTCCCCGCCCAGCTCACTGTCTGAGACCACAGGCTGACTCAGTTCATCCAAATAGTCTTCGTCCTCTTCGAGAATATCCCCTTGGGAACAAGGGAGACACAGACGATTAGGGTGGAAGGCCATCACTTTCATGGGGGGCCTGTCCGACCCCGTGGTGTCAGGACCCCTCGGCCCACCTGATGGTAGACCACAGGAGCCCACGTGACCCCAGGGACGGGCCCTGAATTCCATTCATCCCTGGGACGGGGACCAAAGCGAAGCCCTGACATCGTCAAAACCACTGCTTTCAAGTAGGTTTCGACGTCTCCGGTCCTAGTTGCCGTTTCACACATCATCCTGCACACGAACGCTGCCCACCCCATCACCGGGCAAACAGCACCGCAGCCCCTGTGTCCGTCCCCAGGCCGTGCTCGGGAGGGCTCCTGACAGCCCCGCCCATGGCGGGGAGCACGGCCTCCTGCCCGCCTTGCCACCCGGCCAGAAGGCCGGCCAGGGCCACTCACCCTCCGACTCGTAGTCCGAGCTGGTGAGGTCGAAGCCCTCCTCCAGCAGGCAGGAGTTGGCGGTGGGCGACACGGGCGCCAGGCTCTCCCGCTTCCGCAGGATCTCGGCCTGCAGCCCCGTCAGCCAGTCCTTGGTCTTCGGCCGGATCTGCACGGCCCTGCCTTTCACCTGCGAGGGACAGTGCCTCCGAGTGAGCGCAGGCGCCCGCCGAGCCCGCGGCGGCCCAGGGCTTCCCGCTCCAACGCATGTGTCGGGAGCCGGGCCAGCTTCACGCCCCCGAGCACAGCGGAGGGTCCTGGCCTCGGGCAGGCTCGCGCCGGGTCTAAGTAGAAGTCAAACCCTCGTCTTCAGCTTTTCGTTCCGCGTGAATTTAAAATCGACCGGGGCATCGTCAACGTGGACAACCCTGGGCTGCCTGCTCCAAAATGCACCCTCTGAAAGGCGGGGACCTTCTCCTGCCAAGGGCCACTGGATGTTGGTAACACCGTTTGCAGACCATGCAAAACGACCAGCTTAAAAATCAGCCTGCTGTACTGGTCAAACATTTAACTCACTCACCCCTAGCGCCTGGGCCGGGGCCAGACCAAATGATTTCTTTTTATACGGCCCTCGGGCCAGACATTCCCCACCCCTGCTCTAAAGAGAAAGATAGCAACACTCGCACACGGAGGCGTGAGCAAGAGCAGACCCAGGAACCCAGCGGGAACGAGACTCCAAAACTTGTTCTTTCTCCCAAATTCTGCAAGCAGCCTGGGCTGGGCATTAGACAGCTCAACGAAGGTACCAGGATGAGGTGCCCGGTGAAGGGTCCCGGCCTCTGCCCTCACGCGGCGCCTACACCTAAAGGCCCGGCGAGGAGAGGGGACGCATGGCCCCGAGGACGCACAGGACCAAGCGGCCTCACCTTCATGCCGTCCACATCGAGGACGCTGAGAGCCGAGTGACTGTCTGCAAACGTCACCAGCATCTGCCCCTGGTTGATCCTGGAATAAAGGAAACAGTCCTGTCAACCCCGAGAGAGACTGGGCCGCTCCCACGGCCCGGATGGCACCCCCGCGGCCGCCCGCCGGGCGGGGCAGTGGTCACCTGACAAGGACGATCGTCCCGTAATTCTCCAGGGTCTGCATGAGCTCGGTGCGCACATCCTCCGGAAACTCGTCTTTCTCCTCGGAGGTGGGCGACTGGAGGTTGACGACGACGGTGGCGTCCAGGGGGCCCTGGAAAGAGGACACTTCCTGGAACACCCTCTCCCGGGCACCCACGTCAACTTCTTGAACTTCCACCTCCACGATGGCCAGCACGGGTCTGTGTTAGACACGGAGGGAAGACGGGCAGCCGTTAGCCCGGGCGCGACGGCCACACCGCGCCCCTCAGTTCCCGGAGCCCCTGCGAACAGACACCGCCAACAGCCCCCGAGGCGGCCCCAGAGCGCCCTGCGGCCTCGCGGGGCGGTCCCGGGGTCTCCGTCTTCCTGGGGGTCTCAGCAGAGGAGCGTGTGCCCGAGGCAGCGAGCACCGTACCTGTGGTCCGACGCCTGCAGCTCCGCTCGGCCGTAATACTTGAGGGATCCGGGAGACCAGGTGTGTCTGACCGTGGTGTCTGCATCGAGGTCGCTGTCTAGGAGGTTGAGTTCTCCAGCTACTCACAGGGTTCCAATCCAGAGACCCACAGACAACACAACATGGTGTCAACACACGCGAATGCCGAACACAGAACGGGTACCACAGGGACGGGCCACGCGTGTCTCAGACTCGTTCGCTCTGACCCCTTGAACCTGGGGTAAAGAGCTTCTCCCACGGGCACAGTGGGGGGGTGGGCGCACAGAAATCACTCTGTGGGGCTTCCGTCTGGGGCACAGGGATGCAGGTCTGCAGCCCTCTGCACAGCAGGAGATGCCAGGCCGAGGCCGAGGCTGGGGACACAAGGCCGCTCGGTGCCCCAAACTGATCTGAACTAAACGTATCTTTCAATCTGCAGGTGTGACTTCCTGGCTTTGAAATCTCAGCAAGTGTCTCACCAGAGAAGTTGACTGGTTTATGTCCCAGATTACAGGTGGTTTAATTGTATTTTATCTTATTATTTTTTAAACATTTAACTTATTTGAAAATAATTTCAAAATTATAGAAAAGTTCAAGGAACACCCATACATCCTTTTCCCAGATTCCATTTTGCTCCATTTGCTTTTTTAAAAAAAATTACCTTTACTGTTGAAAGTATTATAGACATCCCCCCGCCCCCCCTTTTTTTCCCATTGACCCCTTCCACCCCGCACCCGCTCCCCCAGGCCTTCACTACACTACTGTCTGTGTCCATGGGCTGCGCATCTATGCATATAAGGTCCCCGGTTAATCAAGCCCCCCCCCCAACCCCCCACCTTCCTTCTAATTTTAAATCAACTGCACTTCATAGCTGGGTCATCGGTCCAGACAGACTGAAGCTAAATGATAGCAAACTCTCATCTTTCCCCTGTTCGGTTCGGAACCGGGGCTGCGGCAGATGAGGGTGTGGTGGGAAGGAGCGGCCTGGGTGGTGGGCAGCTGGGTGGGGCAGGCAGTGGGGAAGGTGTGGCTTCTCTCCTGTTCCCATGGGAACAGAGGTGGGCGGGGTGGGGGTGGGGACAGCTGTGGGGCAGGGATGGGGAGTCAGGAGCAGGTCCTTTCAGACCGGCCTCTAGAGATAGGACGGGGGGAGCTCCCCAGAGCGCAACCTCCGAAGCGCAGGGGCCGGCGCTGGGATGACCTGTGCGTAGCTTTGGGTTGTCAAGGACACGTTCCTGATATAACAGAGTGTTGGGCTGGATCAACGTGACTTTCCCCGGTGGTGCTGACCACTCCCCGCCCCACCAGCTCCGAGAGCGCACGGCTCCCACGCACCGGTCCTGTCGAAGGGGTGCCTCTTCCTCCACCACAGGACCCGGTCCGTCCAGGCCGGGGTGCGGCATTTGTCGCTCGTGTCGTAGGCGGCGGAGCCAACGTCGTACTTGTAGGTGGGTCCAAAATTAATGCTGCCTTCATGAAAGTCTTTAAAAATCTAGTGGGAGGAAAAGAAGCCACACGCTCAGCTTGGTTCTCTGCGTTCCTAAGTCACAGAGCCTACGTCACACTTACAAATATGTCTGAAACTGGACACGTGTGTGCCTCTTAATTAGCAAAACAGTGATGACTGTTCACCTGTCTGACGCACTAATATTGGTGCGCCCCCTCCCCCAACACCCGACCTATCACACTGTCTGCTCGTTGGCCCCACGGACAGTGACAGGCACGAGGCGGGGATGCCCAGCCCACACCCAGCAAGGCCTTAACCGGTGCTTGTTAACTAGGCGAATGGTGTGAACAGAAGCCCAGAGTGAAGTCGAGCTCTCCTCCGTCTTCCTTCCGCTCTGGGTCCAGCCTTGGTTCCGGGGAGGCCCAGGAGCAGCCGCCTGCTCAGTGCATGAGTGGGAGGGTGCGGAGGACACTGGTGGGAGGAAGCAAGAGCCACCTGTCCCAGGAAGGAACGGCGTCTGACATCCCCACCTGGCCACCCTCAGCGCCCGTGCAGGGCAGGGCTGAGGGGGATGGGCAGGGAACACCTGGAGGAACAGGCGGACCTCGCTGAAGGTGAGATCTGACTCCCCAGTTCTCATGCATTTGAACCCGCCGCCTTCTCAGAAGGGAAAGGGAAGTAGCTGTGCTTCCCTCACCTCAGCCCGGCTGCGGGAAAGCTAACAGGCACCAGTATTAGCTGGAGGAGGGAAGAAGTTTGGGGCACCTGGAGGCTAGCCAGGGTGACCTGGCAGAACTGAGGGTGTCATGGCCCACGGAGTCACTAAAATCTGCACATGGGTCACGTCAGGGGAAAGCATGAGCCGTGTAGTTCCAGTCTTGGACAGTATCAGAGCCCTGTTACTGACCCCTGTGACCTTGGATGAATTATTTGACCTTAGCCTCAGTTTTCTTATCTATAAAATGGGTATAATAACTAATTTGTAGGATGGCCTTGAGAATTGACCATACAAATGGGCGTGTAAAATATATATCAATGCTGGTCTGATTTGTTAGTGTCTACACCAATGAGAAATTGAGATAGCACCCAAATCCAGTACTTTGAGCAGAGTCTGAAGAGTCCCTTGCTGGTTTAGAACAGCTGAAGGACAGCAGTCCCTGCAAGGTGTGCACGGGAGCATGAGCGGGTTGCTCAGACGCTGCGACGGGGCCATTCCAAGCTCAGATGCTGTGACTCCCACCGAGTGCAGCTCTTTTCTGGTTTGACAGGTAAGGACAGCAACCCCCTCCCCGCACAGAGCACAGGGCTCCTGCTGCCTCCAGCTCCTGCAGCCGCCGGCTCCTGCAGCTGGCTACCGTGCCTGCGCTGTGCTTTCACACGATGGCCCCTGTGCCGTGAGAGGACACAGACCCGAACACAGCCCGTGGGGGGTGAACAGGACGTGTGTGTGTGTGTGTGTGTGTGTGTGTGTGTGTACGGACAATCACACACATTTCCTACAACGTCAGGATCCCCTTTACTCCTGGAACTTAACTTGCCAGACAGGAGCGTGCACATTTAGTAGATGTTATTCCCTGTTGGGGCAGCTGCCAAAACCGCTTTAAAAGCACAACTTACTTTTCCACTGGATTTCTGCAGCTGTAGCTGATCAAACTCCAGAAGTTTCTTCCAGTCTTGGCGCTTAACAAAATAGAAGACTTCTTCGTATGTGAGATCGATTCGGTAGTTGAAGTCGCCACACCAAAACACGTAGTCATGAGAAAAGATGTTTCTTCCCTAAATTGTAAAGGAAATCGCAGTCGTTCAGGCCCATCTTCCAGGGAAGGTGGGAGGGGCAGGAAAGCTCACCGCGCAGGCGACAAGCAGACTCATTTTCTTAAATGTTACTTTGAAAGTCTTCTGCTAAAGTGTCTTATGTTTCACTCATCCCTGAGGCCTACGGGGAGCTCCTAGGAGGCTTACTGTTTATTTTAAATAATCATGTTTTGGAGTGGTTTGGAGAAGTTTCCCACTCTTCCCGGTGGCATAGCTGCCAACACCTGCTCTGCTGATCCCCTGATGGGCAGGCTGAGCTCCTGCCGTTACCTCCAGACCCCCAGGGCCGTCCAAACAGACCGGGCTGTGAGGATGAGGTTTAAGGAAATCAGTAAAATCGCACAGGACACGCAACTTCATAAACCTTCATGGATTTCATACATTTTCTGTTTTTTGTTTTTTTTTCCTTTTTCCTCTTTCTTTTGTTAATCCTCACCCAAGGATATTTTCCCATTGATTTTTAGGGAGAGTGGAAGAGAGAGGGAAAGAGAGAGAAACACTGATGTATGAGAAACACATCAACTGGCTGCCTCCTACACACACCCAGACCAGGGCCTGGGCTGGGGAGGAGCCTGCAATCAAGGTACGTGCCCTTGACTGCAATCGAACCCGGACCCTTTGGTCTGCAAGCCGACGCTCTATCCACTGGGCCACACTGGCCAGGGCAGGATTTCATACATTTTTATCTGTGACCCTCCCTCCCCGCCTTGCCCTCCTCCCCGCAGGAATCACGGTGAGAGCGGCTGCTTCCTATCACCTGTCCCCAGGGCTGGGCTCTGTTCCGGGCAGTGCCCTCACGGCAGCCCCTGCAGCACACCCTGCCGGCTCTTCTTCCAGGTTAAAAAAAAAAGTTCAGGAAAACTGGCTGAAGGCTACACAACTAGCGTGTGATAAGGACAAGATCTGAACGAGGCTCCCAAATCTGTTTCTGTCCTGCCACACTCTGCGGCATCCCCACTCCCCCAACCACAGCAATCATCTGGGCAGGAGATTAGAGTGACCAGGACCACATACAGTGAGTGCCGGAGCAGGCCGTCCAGAACCTTCTGTGGTGATGGAGGCGGTCCCGCCCACGCTATCGGAGCCGGGACCGCCACCCGCTGCAGCCTCCAAGCACTTGCAATGCGGCCAGTACGACCGAGGGAGCTTTGTTTAATTTTAATTAATTTCCATGTAAATAGCCATCATGTGGCTAGTAGCTACTTTACTGGATAGTGCAGGTGTGGAGTGTTAACTTCTAGGTGCTGTGCCTTCATTATTTCCACTGTTGAAAAAGGAGCTACGTATCTTTTCATTACTTTGAGTGTGTCCTTCCAATAGGTCATATTTTGAATGCACTGTGAAGGGACAAGGTTGGGCTTTTTAAATTACACAGACACACAAGGAGAATATGCATAATGCCCTAGGCCAGTGACGGCGAACCTTCTGAGCTCGGCGTGTCAGCATTTTGAAAAACCCTAACTTAACTCTGGTGCCGTGTCACATATAGAAATTTTTTGATCTTTGCAATCATAGTAAAACAAAGGCTTATATTTTTGATATTTATTTTATAGATTTAAATGCCATTTAACAGAGAAAAATCAACCAAAAAAATGAGTTCTCGTGTCACCTCTGACACACGTGTCATAGGTTCGCCATCACTGCCCTACATGGTCTGGAAAATGACAAAGTGCCAATTTCCCAAACTCATTTGTTTCTTCTTCAACCCAAGACCCAAACACGACGACAAGGGCTGCAGCCCTCATTACTGAAAACGAAGGGCTTTTCGCTTTAAGCGCTTGTGCAGCCTCGTAAAGGAGATGCCAGGTTTCAGGGATCTGGCTCCTGATGAAGAGCTCCGGGACCTAATGGGCCGTGTCGCTGACACTGTGGCAGGCACAGCTGAGGTCTCTCCTCCCTCCGGGAGACAGGTGGCTTGCAGAAGGCTGAAGGCGTGCGGGCCAGGTTGGCACAGAACGCAGAACCTTCAAACCTGAATGTGGAGGAAAATCTGCCGGCTTCAGAATGAAAAGCTCTGGATCACCACTAGAGGGCAGCGCAACGCACGTCACTGGTGACCCTGTGACCAGAGGGGCCATCCAGGGCTATTGAGCCAAAAACTGCCCGGTTTTGAAAAGGGGCCTTATCTGAGCCACCACAGAACGGATGTGCCAAGACTGTGAATCTCAAGAGAACTGAGCCTCGTGCTGTTCTTCAGCAGCTCGGACGAAGAGCGGACACATCGGTTTTCCTTCCCCATTCCACACACTCGAATCAGAAAACCGGAAAATGCACGTGAGAAAACGCAGGGTATGAAGAGACGTATGAAGATGAGGCTTGATCCTCCCGGCTGGACGCCTGGGCTGGCCTCCACTGTGCCAGCTGAGGTCACTCCCTCCCCCAGCACAAGTGCCCCAGGCGGGGACCCTGCTCTGGGGGCGTCCCCAGTGCCTGCCCGTATTCTCAGCTCAGAAGCCCGCGTGTGGGGGCCTGAGCACGGAGGCCAGAGCGTGCCCCACCTCCTGGCCCCCCCCAACCCCTGCTGCCCGCTGCCCGCTGCCCGCCCGGCAGCCCTCACCATGGGGAAGCTGAGCCTCTGGGTGATCTCCCTGTAGTCCTCGTTCCGCTCCTTCACCTGCGACTGCCCGGCCGTCAGGTGGCTGCACACGAAGCAGAAGCTGGTGCTGTGGAACTGGAAGCGGATGCCCACGGCGCCCTTGTTGCCCGCCTTCCCGCCCATGCCCGTCTTCACCGTGTCGATGGCCACCTCCCTGGAACAGAATGAGCACAGGCGGTGGCTTCTTAGTGGCTTCGGGGAAGCGCATCGACCTGTTCGGCTACAGTAAGAGCCGGGCCGCAGCCCGAGGCTGCAGCTGAGGACTCCAAAACCACCTGCTCAGAGCGTTTAATCCCGTCTTCAGGCGCGACCACCAGCAGCTCCGCGGTCCCTGACCTCCTCCCGCCCGCACTGGCACTGTCGGCAGCCGCCCGTGGGTCTGGAGTGCCTCTCCCACAGCCCCAACTCTCAAGGGCAGGGCTCGGCACCCACAAAAGCACCCCACAAAGCAGCTCTGAAGCCGACCCACCTCCATCCCTGCTTCCTGATCTGAGTGCTCGCTGCCAGCACGGACGGCACCACCCGCCACCCCGCCCGGCTTCCCTGCAAAGCTCAGGAGGTGCCACCAGGGATCAACATGTTTAAGGAGCAGGGAGCATCCAGGGAGCGGGCAGGTGGTTCAATGCAGGCTCCTGATCGCCTTAAAGTGCCAACGTACAATGCACACGAGTGGGTGCGCAGGTGACAGACCGAGGCCCACACCTGCTGCAGAGGCTTTCTGCCCACGTGTCTTAGATTTATTTTTTAAAAAAAGAGGCAAAGCATTGGCATTTCCTGCTGAGTTACTCAGCTCTTGGTCAGAGGTTTCCCGACTAAAATGTCAACAAGGCATTATCCATCCCCTCCCTTGTGCAGAACTGAGCTGGGTGACTAAGACTCCTGAAGGGGCCCCGCTTCCTAAGCTAGCTGGCCCCATTGTGGCTTGTTCACTGCTAGACAATGTTCTATTCAGCCTAGTTTCTCCTGGGGGTTTGCTTCCATTTATCTAGAATAATGGCAGGACGAAGAGGAAGTCAGAACAAAGCACCATGACCAACGACCCTGTCTCTCCCCCGCCACCCCGCCCCCCCCCCCCCCCCCCCCCATGCTCGGAAACTCCAGGTTCCTACCTGATGAACGGGACGTGGTAGGGACGGACAAAGATATAGAGACAGACGCCCACCAGCTGTGCCGAGGTCAAGAGAATGTACCTATGGGAGCGTGAGATGGCTTTCTGAAGCTGCTCGCCCCACATCTTTCTGTTGGTGGTGCTGGGAGAGGAAAGGAGACAAAGACGCCAGTCACCGTCGGCTGGCCGTGGGTTCTCCCCCCTCCAGCCCGCCCGCCAGCCCCAGCCTGATCCTTCACACGCGTGACGGCCCTCGGTTGCCCTCCCTGACGGGGTCGGGCTCCATGCAGCACTGGACTGGCCGTTTGTTGCTGGCTGCGTCACACCCACCCCAGCAGTACTCCCCACCCCGCCACCTAAGGCCCAGCACGGGCCCTGCTCCTAGGAGCTCCACAGAGTCAGGGCTTATGATTTGTTCAGAAAGTTCCTGAAATGAAGCTGTGCCAGTTTAGGAAAGAAAAGGTGTCGTTGACTTTATACTCCACGTGACTCAGGGGTGGGAAGCAGAGCGGTGCCTCCTCCCACACTCCTCTCCCCTCTCCCCAGGAAAGGTGACTCGGCACCCTCTGCGGACCTCCACCCACACCCTCCAGCTCACAGCAGGATGCAGCCTGGTGGCCAGAGGCCGCAGCTCAGAGAGCCTGCTCCCCACCCGCCCTTCTCCCTCCCTCAGCAGAGAGAGGCGTGGGGAAGGGCAGACAGCGGCCCCTCCGACCGAGGGGCCCAGGCCAGCAGACGCAGACACAGATGGCCTGTGCCCTGCACCTGGCCCGGGAACCCCCAGCGAGTTTCACGTCTCTCTCCTGCACCCTGGCCGCCTACCTGGCATTGACGATATTCCCCGCACTCAGTTCCACCATCTCTTCAAACCCCACGGCAAATATGTCAGCTGGGCTGCTGTCATCTGGGGGCAAGGCAGGAGATGAAGGAAGTCAGACCCCCCATGGCCAGCCTGAGCTCAGTCGTGGGGCGCCACATTGGCCTGTGGGCGCAGGGATCCCTCTGCCCAGGTGCATTCATCCAGTCCCCTGGGCAGAGCTCCGCACAGGCCCACATCCCCTCCATCCCCCGCTGTGCATGTGGCCTTTCTCCTCTGCATCCTGGGGCAGGTGCCTGCACCTCACCAGCGGCCACGAAGTGTCAATCAGAGGCCGTGTAAGCCCCACCCTGCCAGGTGTGTCCTAAGAGCCTCTTCCTCCCGGTGACGTCACAGGCGTCACACCTTCTCCCCGGGTTCCCAGGGGCAGGCACTGTCTCATACTTGTCTGGGCCCCACGAGTGCTTTCCGGGCGGGGCCCAGCCTTCCCCGGGGAGCAACCGACAGGAAGCACAGCACGTGGAGGGGTGTGAGCCATGCGTCCTGTGTGCCCTTTAACAGGGAAGCTGAGGCCACTGGCCACCTCTCTCCAGGCACGTCCTTCTGACACTCAGCGTCCTGAGCCAGGAAGCCAGCAGCTCTCGAGCTGCAGCAAGTGACACCCCTCCCTCCCTGACTCCATCCAAAAGGCCAGTGTCCACGGCCTTCCTGTTGGCCACACAGGACACCTGGGCCCTCAAGCTTCACTGGCTTAGAGTTTCTTTTCTTTCTTTAAAGAAAAAAAAAACACTGTTCCTCTGATCTGCGTGGCAACAGCCACACCCCTTCTCTCTCCCGAATGCGGTACGTTTTAGTGGGAGCCCTGGTGCACCCTCAATCCCACTAGAATCCCCTGCGCAGTAAGAGGCAGGGTGCTGTCAGCACCCACCTGCTCCTGCAGACAAATGAAGATGAGCCATTTGAGCAAAAGGAGCTGCAGTCGGCCCAGCCTGTGCGCTTACAGGGCCTGCCTGGGGCGAGCGGGGGTGGCATTCACAGACACAAGAATCCCAGCGACCCCAAATGGCAGACGCGAGCTCCCCTGACCCCCGAGGCAGCAAGGGGGTGCAGACTGCCTGCCTGGCTGGGATGGGGCTCTCCTGGCAGCGAGGGGCTCCTGCTCCTCCCGCTGGATCCGGAAGAGACTCCAGGGAGCCGGAGGGAGCGAGCCCCTGGGTGTGTGCTGACCGCAGGAAACTCATTTCCTCCTCCAGTCTGAGCTCTGAGGCCTTTACATGCTACCTCGAAAGACCTAAGACAGGAGGTGACGTGTCAAATTTGGGATTATTTCCTTCTTAAAAGGCACACAAAGCCATGGCTTGATGAGGCTGCATCTGTTGCACGGTTGGTTTGGGGGAAAGCAGGAGCGGACGTTCGAGGCCAGTGCTGCCGTGGCCAGTGCTGCCGTGGCCAGCGGTGCTGTGGCCAGCGGTGCCGTGGCCAGCGGTGCCGTGGCCAGCGGTGCCGTGAACCACGTGCCCGGCCCCTCACAGGAACATGATTCCAGAGGCCGCCTCTTCCTCCTTAGACAGGAGGTTCTACTGATCAAAACCTAAAACCTGCGAATCTCCGTGTGTGAAGGGGGCAGAGAGTTGCGGCTGTGAGAACCCTAAACGCTTGGATGAGAGAAGGCGGCGGGTAGTCCATGTGCCAGGGGTGCTCTGAGGGTAGACCCTGTGCTCTCTAAACCCCGAGGGGGCGGGAACCCCAAACACCACATTTCACGGGTCAACCGCTATGGAAAACGGCTCGATGGAATGGGCGCTCACCCTGGGGCTCGGGCTCGGAAAGCCTGGGCGAGTCCAGCAGCCACTCGGCGAGCTCGGCGGTCCCGAGCAGGTTGCTCCGGAACTGCTTCCCTCCGTTCACGTTCCAGGTCCCCATGGCGACACGGACCCGCTTGTAATTTGTGAACTCCGCCTGGCGCTCCGACATCGCCCTCAGGATCCTGGGAGTCACTGCAGGGAGGCAACACAGAGCATGTCTGATCACAACCAAGCCCCTGCCTCCTCCGGAAACACGGACGGGGTGGGGTCTCTGTCTGCGAGAGAGGGTGCCTCTCTCCTGCCTCCTTGTGTGGCCGCACGGGAATGACCATCTCATAAAAGAGCAGCGTAGGTCCCTGGCCAGGCTCCGCCACAGCCACAGGCAGAGCACACGCCCCCGCCACCCGCCCTCAGGCTCAGGGGAGTGTCTGCCACCCGCCACCTGGGATGACATGCGGGGTGGGGAGGGCTGGCTGGCACCAGGCGAGCGGAGAGGCAGCCCCGTACCCAGCAGGGCCGTGTTGTCCAGTAGCATCCTTCCCTTGTCGGCCGCCTCCTCCGTGTAGACGTCCCCGACCAGCAGCAGCTTGATGGCCTCCTGCTTCACGCCGTCGAAGAAGTTGGACTGGATGGTGCGGGACACGGACCGGGCCCCGTCCTTCAGCTTCCCTACCTGCCGAGAGCGGGACACAGACCGTGAGAGGCATCCACACGCCACCCCCCGCCATCCCCAGGCCCTGGCCTGCCCCCACCTTGGCCTTCCCCTCCAGGGCGCGGCTGCCCGTGAACATCTTGCTCAGGCTGTGCCCGTTCAGAGACCACATGGCTTTGAAGGACTCCACGAAGCGGTCGGCGATGGGCTTTGAATTCAGCCCGAGGCTCCTGAGCTGCAGGTGAAGGACCTGGCGAGAGTGAGGACAAGGGTCATCGGCGTCCCCCCGGGAGCTCCCCCAGCTGCCCGCTCACCCCACCCGGGGGTTCCCTCTCCTCCAGAGGACGAGGAACCCTTGAGCAGAGAAGGGGGCCTGCACCACAGCTACCCCCACGTTACCATCCCACCCAGCCTCCTCTGACCCCCGAACGATGTCCCTGCCCCACCACCAGAGGGTGCACAGCGAGGAGGGCAGTTGGCCTGCAAGCGGGAAGCCAGGAGGGATCACGCAGACACACAGACAGACTGGGGTTCCCTCCGAGGCCTCTAGCCAGCCTCTCGCACAGCCTCTCCCCGCCTCTGCCCGGCAGTGTGCTCACAATACTCCCACCCAGAGCCCTGCTCCCCCAGGTGCACCTGGCACCTCGGCCCCCACGTCGGACGGAGATGCATGAAAGTGTGTCTGACGGGTCAGAGGCAAGCCAGCCCCCCCGGAGACCTCGCCAGGTGCCTAGCACATCCCGCCCCCCTCCCCAGTGACGCCCTCATCCTGCCCATGGAGGCCCAGGCCCAGCCTGCCCCGCTGAAGGCACGGACACGACAGAGGGCCGAGGGGCCGGGGCAGGACAGACCTCAAGCGCAATGAAGCTCTGCACCGTGTTGGTTCGGTCCAGGCAGTCGAGACAGTTCATCCGCAAAGTGCCTTTCTGAAAACTTAGGAAAACAGGAAATAAACGGTTACGTGTTGTGTTAGAAGGAGCAATGGCTGCAGCACAGTGGCCTGTGTGTAACGTAGGCCCTTCAAAATGTGTGCCCCTCGTAGCTCACCAGGACCCCAGCACACGGGGTCGGCAGCCCGCACACCCGGGTCATTCTAAACACAGTCGATTCCCGTGATTCACTGCAGTAACGCTCAGGAAGTGGCCGTGAACTATCGGTGAACCACTAGTCCACGAGCAAATCCTGAGCCACTGCTTGCAGGGAAACAGCCGCCAGGTTCCTGAGCCTCTGGTCACGTGTTTCCACCAACTACTCCGCACACAGCCTGTTTCACGGGCTCCTCTGGCAGAGATGCCTTAGTTTAGGGGTCCTCAAACTTTTTAAACAGGGGGCCAGTTTACTGTCCCTCAGACCGTTGGAGGGCCGGACTATAGTTGAAAAAAAACTATGAACAAATTCCTATGCACACTGCACATATCTTATTTTGAAGTAAAAAAACAAAACGGGAACAAATACAATATTTGTATTTGCATGTGGCCCACGGGCCGTAGTTTGAGGACCCCTGCCTTAGTTCTGTGTGTTCCTCAGCATTGAACTCACAGCCAATGACGCTCTCGCCGCTGCACGAAGCTTCCTGAACTCTCCGTAAGTCACGTCACAGCCCTCCTGTGCTGAGGGTGACTGGACGGCACTCAGCACCATATTTGGGGGCCGTTTCAAACAGTGACATTGCCAACGAAGTGCACATAAATGTCAAGCCGTGGCGCTAACGAGATGGCAGCAAGAGAGCGGAACGGAGGGCAGAGCCCGTGGGAACACACGCCGGGCCGGGCGGCTCAGGCTCTCACCGGCGGAGCGTGTCTGTGAGCGCCGGGAGCGTGGGTTCGGGGTCACAGGTCTACCCAGTGGGCACATTGGCAAATACAGACTCTGGAATAATGAGGATCGGCCATATGGTGATTTGAGGACCCTGGACTTCCTTTTTCTGCTCAGCTGAGCAGCAACATCCACACCCCTTTTCCTGGGCCATCGGAGTTATGCCAGCCCCCCTTCTCTCTCGGGGTTTCACCTCTGTCTGGAGAAGTCATATGGTTACCATGGCTCCCATTCTAGCCTGGTCGCCTTTATTTGTAGATTTAACGTGCTTTCCTGTCTACTCACAATATTCAAAAGCAGGTTCTGATCTGGGGGCGTTGAGGGGGGGGGGGGGGGAGGCTGGAACCCCGGGGCACACAGCCCAGGGCACCCAGCCCACCACCACCGGCCCAGCGGGAGGGGAGACGGCGGACACTCACCGGGGACTCACACTCGCGCCCTTGGTGAACACGTCAAAGTCATCCCAGTGGAGCTGCAGCTGGGGCCGCAGCAGGTTCTCCAGTTTCTCGAGCTTCCTGCCCCTGGCGAACTGGTGGAAGTCGAAGTTTATCATAGGCGTGTCACTGGCGTGGCACGAAGCCCAGAGCAACTTCTGGAGGGGGAGAGGGAGGAGGTGAGAGCGGCAGGGGCCAGGGGAGGAGACCGGCAGCAAACCTCTCCCGGCTGGAATCCGCGTGGCCAACCCATCACTCACGGAGCACGCGGCCTGTCAGTCCTGACCCTGCGAGGGCAGCACGCAGCCGGCCCACAGACCCACAGAGCATCCTGCCACGGCAGGTCCGCCGCGGGCAAGCGACAGCCAGGCCGGCGAGGCTGCCGAGGAAGCCCCGGTCCCGCTCCGACATCGCCCCTCTGCGGGGCTCTCCGAGGGGCCGGGAGGGAAGGGCCACTCTGTTCTTCAGGCACCAAGTGCCACAGGCCCCTGAGGCGCTGGGCAGCCCGGAGGCTGGGAGCTCATAATCCAGCTCCCGGTTGCCTGGTAACCAGCCCCATCTAGACAGGCACTAGCCTCCAGGTGGGTGCGCTCTGAAGCGGCTGAGCCTCCAGGGGTTCCTCTGGGCGCTCCTGGCAGAGACCTCCCTTCCACACCAGGAACCTGGCCACCCACTCCTCAGCCCTCTCACCAGCCCCGAGGGAAGGAGACCTGGCTGCCGCCCAGGGACTGGCCTCGGCCTCCCCCGCCCCACAGCTCCCGGCCAGACTTGTCCGGAGTGCGTAAGGACTCTGAAGGACTGGTGGGACTTCGGCTGTCTGGTCCTGTGACTCAGAGCACCCGCCCACCATGGGCCAGAATGCAAATCAGTGCCCGGTGCCACCGTCAAGGAGGTGTTGCCGTGAGATGAAGTCGGATGAACTGAGCAGGGTGCCGCTCGGTGGCTCTGTCTGGAGCAGACGCCTATCCCCTGTGGCCTGATAGGCACTGGGTCGCTGGCCGGCTGTGGGGCACGGACCCCAGCATTGCAGAGCTGATGGGCCCAGGGAGCCGGGGCTCCAGGCGACACTGGTCAGTCTCCTGCAGGCGGAATGTCAGCTTCTCACCTCCCACCTGCCCAGGAGCCTGCCCTCCCGGGCCTGGGCCACGGGACCGCTGCCATCTCCTGCCCTTCTTGCACCAAAAGAGCCCGTCAGCCCAAGAGGCACTTCCGCCTGCTGACAGGTCGCTGGGGATGTCCTTCCTCAGAACTCAAGGCATAAAAGGGGAAGAGATTCTTGGGCTCTTTTTTGTTCTTGCTCCCCTCCTTCCTTCTTCCTGAAAATGAGCTGCCAAGGTGGGTGGAGGGGAGATATTTCTCAATCTCGTTGCTAGTAGCAACAAACCAAACAGGAAAAGCAGGTCTGGCCAAATGACACTGGCACCTGGAAAGGCTGCTCCAAGCCCACGGCTTTCCTAAGCAGAGTGAAATGGGCACCCAGCTGGGCAGCTGCCATCAGCCAGGGGCAGGCCTGCCTTCACACTCTCTCCATCGGGGGCTTTCCTGATCTTGAAACAACCAGGGCTTTCCCCATTAGGTGGGGGCTGCGGGTGATTGGAAAGGGACTGTGGAGGTGCCCACAGCCCATTCTGGAGCTTTTCACGTGGTAGATTGAATACATAGGGGAACTCTGGGCGGGGGGGGGGGGGGGGGGGGAGTCGCTCCAACTGCTTCCTGCCCTGCCCAGGGGTTCTCCCCACACCTCCCTGGTCCTGCACAGGGAAGCCCCAGGGAGCCATGGGCAGCCGGACACAGGCAGCAGCTTTCAGGGGCAGCCCAAGCAAGAGTGGAAGGTGTGAAGGCTCCAAGTGAGCAGGAGGAAATCACATAGGGTTTCTTGCCTTAAGCCGATCAGGAGCTCTGAAGAGCCCACTCCAGGCACAAGGGCCCTGCAGGTGTTTGCATGAGCTTGCCAGCAGCGGAGCCAGGCCAAGGGAGGAGGGGTTGCATGGGCAAAGCCCACACATTCGTGCGCACACGCGTTTGCATGTGTGGCTGGGTGCATGTGTTTGTGTGTGCATGTATGGTGGGTGAGTGTGTGGGTGGGCGGATGAGGGGTGGGTGTGTGCACGTGCATGTGTGGGTGACAGTGTGTGTGTGGGTGTGTGCGTGTCCATCCAAGAGGATGGAAAGGGCCCGGCTGTCCTGAGTCTCCAGGCCCCAGGGGAAGCTCTAGACCAGCGGTTCTCAACCTGTGGGTCAAGACCCCTTTGGCGGTTCAATGACCCTTTCACAGGAGTTGCCTAAGACCATCCTGCATATCAGATATTTACATTATGATTCATAACAGTAGCAACATTACAGTTATGAAGTAGCCACGAAAATAATTTTATGGTTGGGTCACAACATGAGGAACTGTATTTAAAGGGCCAGAAGGTTGAGAATCACTGCTCTAGAGCAAGCATGTCAAACATGCTCAAAAAGCATTCATTTGAGGCACGCGGCCCACTGGCCGCGAGTTTGACATGCTTGCTCTGAGGAAATGCAGCTGGAGACAGGAGATGCTCCGTTTCGACTCAGCAAATTCTCCTAGCTCTCAGTTCACAAAAATTAAACTTCGCACATCAGGAGCCCAAGTCAGTAATGCTGGAAGCCTGGTGAGGTCTGCACTGTGTTTCCAGCCCCCCACGGGCGCCTGCCTCGGAGCAGGGGACCTCAGGCTCCCCCCTCCCCTTCCCCACCCCGTGTGGAGAAGCGAGCAAGGGGCTGGTTTACCTTGAAGGCTCTGTTGAGCACCTCCTCTCCGCCTCTGTTCCCCAGCAGGTTTACGACCACTTGCTTCCCATACTGCTCCTTCAGGAGGACCATATGCCTGCAACACAGCAGGCGGCACCGTGACCCCCGTCACCAGGACGCAGACCGAGAGCCCCGCCTCCAGGGAGAGGATGTGGAAGGGACCTGCTGGGCACGAAGGCCCAGGATGCATCTGCCCATGAAAGGGCAGGAACAAAGCCGGCACACGAGAGGAAGGACTTTCCAGAAAGCGCCCATTAAACCCAGAACAGCTTGACCGGCCCGCATGAACAGAGCCTTACAAATGCCATGTGTATTATCTCTGAAATTAATCTGTTTCACTTGGTACCGTCTGTCCTCCGAACTGGAAAACCTGGTAGGAGAACAATCAACCGCAGGGTCCAATTTTTATCTAAGAGCTGCTGTATTTTTTTTCCCCATTTCTTTTTATGTAAAAATACGTTTGTTTGTCTTAAGAGAGAGAGGCAGAGAGAGGGATAGAGAGATAGAAACATCCATGAGATGATTAGCTGCCTCCTGCCCTCCTGCATGGCCCCCACCAGGGACTGAGCCTGCAACCCGGCATGTGCCCTGACCGGGAATCAAACCAGCAACCTCTTGGTTCCTGGGTCGACACTCAACCGCTGAGCCACGCTGGCCGGGCTAAGAGCTGCTTTAGGATGATCCAAACAAGGAGACACAACCAAATCTCAGTCTTTAGGAAAATTATTTGTGTATCAGAGACCATTTAAAAATACGTATGTTGAGCCCTAGCCAGTTTTGCTCAGTGGATAGAGTGTCGGCCTGCAAACTGAAAGGTCCCAGGTTCGATTCCGGTCAAGGGCACATGCCCGGGTTGTGAGCTCAATCCCCAGTGGGGGGCTTTCAGGAGGCAGCCAATCCATGATTCTCTCTCATCATGGATATTTCTCTCTCTCTCCCCCTCTTCCTTCCTCTCTGAAATCAATAAAAATATATTTTAAAAATACATATATTGAAATATTAGGGAGAGACTAATGTTTACCTTTTATCACCAGCTTTTGAGAAGTAACTTTACAACTTTAACAATGGTTAGAAATGCTGAAATGCAGTGTTTAAAAAAAAAAAAACATAGGAAAAAGACACAAGCAAAAAGCGGATGGAAAACTGTAATCTAATAGGGCCATCTTTATACCTAAAAATAGAAGAAAGACCAGGAGATAAAACATCATGATGTCAGAAGTGGGGGAATTTTGTGTCATTTAAAACTATTTTCTTCTTTAAACATTTCATTATTTTCCAAACGTCTACAATGACATGTTTCTTTTATAAACAAATTTTTTTTAAAGTTAATTATCACAAAAGAACCAAACCCCATAAGAGAAAAAAACACACTCTTTTACTAACTTTGAGGGGTGGCAGTGGGCAGAAGAATATGATTCTGAAGGGAGGCGGTGCAGGTTTCTTGCTGCTGAGTTAAGATTGAGTCTGCGGGCAGCTCCTGTCTGTGTGAACCGCCTTTCCTAGAGCAACACTCCTGGAGGCCCCACCCTCCCCTCCCCTAGGCCCCACCCTCCCGGCAGCCCTTCCTGGGGGAAGACACAGGGACGGGTGAGCCAGTGAAATCGGGCCTCCTGCAGGCTGTGCTCTGTTCCTGAGGCTGTGGGCGTGCAGCCCTGGCTGAGGCTGCCAAAAGAAATGCAACGTTCCTGGCCTGGCCTTCTGGGCTCTTTGGGTCTCTGCCCAGAGAAGGGGTGTCCTGGCCTGAGGTGTGACATGTGGACAGAACAGCAGGCTCTGCTCTGGTGGGAAGTCCGAGCTGCCAAGCCCTGAGTGAGCTCCCTTAATTCGGGGTGAAATGTGAGGAAGCCCATTGTGGCCACACATCCGAGCTGTGACCAAGCCACAATGCAGCTTGTCAGAAATAAGGCCGTCTGATGCCCACATACATCTCCACCGGCTCCAAATTCCCAGGCTGGGAGAGGAACACCGTTACTCATCACTCGTGTCACCGGCCCCACACACCCTCGATCGAATCATTCACTGCTCTGAGCTGGCTCCTTGGTCTGTCACATAGGCCAGTCCTCCTGTGAGGGGCGGGCATGAGGAGAACAGGTGAGTGACAGTGACGAGTCCAGCGTTTGGCACGTGGGAGTTGGTTTTCCTTTCCTTCCTTTTGATTTAAAAGGAAGATAGCACACTTTGTATTGATAAACTGAGACTCACTTCACTGGCTCTAAGGGACAGAGTCTTGGAGTCCACACCGAGGTGAGGAGAGTGAGGCTCCTCCTGGCATTGGTGGCTCCGTGCGCTAGGGACTTTTTTCAACCTTTCAGCTCATCTGCTCCTATCAGATGGCGCTCCTTGGAAAACGGGGAGTTTTCCAGCACATCGAGGAGTCAGATTTCCATTAGGCAGCATCCTTCACAAATCCAGGGCATAACTGAGGGGCCAGCAGTTAAACCCTCCCTGATGTCCAGACACAAGCAGGTCTGTGCAAAGCGAGAGAGGGCAGATGGAGTGGGTCACCATCCTGCAGAGTGAGACCGGGCACCGCCCAATGACAGGCTAACGCCGTCATCAAAACTGTACGACACCCCGAGCAGCCGCAGCCCAAGGCCTGCTGGAGACACCCCCTTCCGCAGGCACGGCAGATGGCAGAACGACAACAAGCAACCAGGGAAGCAAGACAGCAGGGTCCCCTGGAAAGGATCCCATGGAAAGGATTTTGCAAGTGGGGGAGGGTGGAGGGATTTACTCTGGACCAGACACATTAAAGAACTGAGAAACTCAGAGATCTGGGGGCACCTCTCCAGGGGGTGACACAGCCCTGCTCCTCCGGGGGGCCCACTATGCCCCATCTCGGTCTGCGAGAGAAACCTGTGACCTCGCTCCCAGACACTCACTTCCAAACTGCGGCCCAATGAGAGCGACGGGCCAGCAGCTGTCAGGACAGACAGGCAGCTCCTCCCAGCGGGAGGGAGGGGGGCACAGTCTGGTCAAACTTCGGGGTTAGAAGCATTAAAAAAGAAACTCCTTGCAAGCCAGAATTTTAAGTGGGAGCTGCCTGTTAAAGGACTTACGGCCTCAGAAAGGTGTTTGGGGATTCGCAGAAGAGATTGAGTTTAGCCTTAGATTGAGGGGAGAAGCGAGTGTAAGAAAGGAGAGGGCTTGTACTCCCAAGTACACACACACACACTCTGGCCAGCTCAGGAGGAATTGCATTTTCGCTTACATTTCCAATGAACATTTAATGCAGATCAATGTCAGCGAAAAGAACTCCATATGCGCCACGGGTAGACACATGAATAGTGCTCAGAAAAAAGGCAATAGCATATTCCCTACTAGGTTACATATCTCCTTCCAGGAGAAGCTATTATGAGGGGTCGCAGCTGGGCTGGTGCTACCAGGTTATGGTAAATGAGACGGCTGCAAACAAGTTTAAAATCCCAACGAAGCTTCAGGCACAGTGATTAAAACACAAAGTCACTTTTGAAGTTTTCTGACATTCACTAAGATAATTTTTAAACTTAGTATTTAGATTAAAACAGCAGATACTTTAGGGAGCTATTAATTCTTCAAGTTCAAGTTAATAGTTCAGTGTAGAGTACTAACAGTTCAGGTTAAAGTTGCAAAATATTTAGTGTGTTATGGTCCAGTTTGTGTTTTAAAACGTGAACTATGTATATGCCAACTTTTTCCCAGAACGATGCATAAAAAGCCAACAGTGGACTCTCTGGGAGTGAGAACTGGGAGTTAAGGTACTGCAACTTCTCACTTTATACCATTCAATGTGGTGGCATCAGACCTGGGAATATATTACTTTTAAAACGAACACAAACGGCTACAAACACCCCATGATTCAGAGGAGCCCTTGTTAACCAGGACACGGGGGTAAAGCTTCACCTCGGGAGGGACTGGTAAGATTAAACAATCCCACACGCTACCTGAGCGTTTATTACTGAGCCTCAGGGAAACCTGAGCGCAGGTAACAGCCTCACTTTGGAAACTCCCTTTTGCATAAAAGACCAAAGTAAAGGGCAAGGTCAGATGCCGGGCTGGGGGCCTCCCTTCCCGCTGTCCCCTGAGCCCCTGTCCGGTGGGAGGGAGACCCCTGAGGATGACAGAAGGACGGTGTCAGATGGCCTTACCTGTCGAAAGCAGGGGCGTTGGCTTCCAGGCCTCTGTTGAGTCTCAGATGATGCGAGCCGACCTAAAGCAAAGAGAAACAACCCCGTGACTCCTGCAGCTCTGCGAACCCAGAAGTGGTCCCCACTCCCCCTCTCTGCCAGCCCGGCCTCCAGCAGCCCATTCCCAGTCCCTGATGTGGCCCCTCCCAGCGCAGGATGGCCAGGCCCCGAACTCAGGTCCCGCAGCCCGAGTGGGGCTCTGCTGTGGCCCCGTCTGAGCTGCAGTGCGGACCATGCCACTCACAATCTTCCACAGACAGAGGAGAAACTCCAGGGTAAGACCACGAGGCCTGCGTCAGACCCACAAACCCCGCCGTGGTGAGAGGTACAGCTAAGCCAACGGAAGAGAGACCACTGTCCCAGCATCCTCTGCAGCTACGGGGCCCTCGACAGCCCTGACCTTGAGTTACAGCTACCTGGAAACTAATGCGTCTTGTTGCTTAGAGCTACCTGTTAAACACTGAAAGTTTAAAAACAACCTTGAAACTAACGTGCAGTTACTGAGCCAGCTGGAAGGGCTCTCTCTGGACATTTCTGGGACAATTTGAGGACAGTAACAGATTGTGACCTGGAGAGTAAAACGGGAATCCATGAGTCCATACCAGGGGTGGGGACATCTGGCCCTCGGGTCGTGAAAGGCCCGAGAAATCATTTGACCTGGCCCTGCCCAGGCACAAGGGGGGAGTCAATTAACTGTTTGACCAAATACAGGAGGCTAATTTTTAAGTTGATAGTTTTGTATGGTCTGAGAATGATGTTATAAATACCCAAATGGCCCTTGGCCGAATAAAAGGTACCCCCGCCCCTGAATACAGATGACAGCTTGCCGGCTGGGTGAGTGGGTAGGTGGGCAGGTAGGAGGGTTGATGGGTGGGTGGGTGGATAGGCAGGCATATAGGTAGATGGCTGGGTAGGTGGGGGGTGGACAGATGGACAGAGGGTGGGTGGATGGGGCAGATGGGAGGAATCTTCCTTACAGTGGAGTACTAACTAATGGAGGAAGTGGTGGGAAATCGTCCTTTTACAAGCACTATAGTAAATAATTGCTCAGCAAACTTCCGGGGTTGACCCTCACCGTCAGGGGAGAGTGACGAGGAGCAGGATACCTGCCTGGTCTCAGAGCGTCACCCACAGGCTGCTGATCATTGAAAAGGAAAACACACTAAGTGGAGAAACAGAACAGCTCCTCGCCCAGGTGAGCAAAATTAGCATCGCTGATGCGGGACAGAGGCAACGCGAGGAGGACGTGGCGTCAGGGATCTACATCCTGAGCCTGATAAGATGAAGGGAAAGAAGGCCTGCATTCTCCAAGAATGCCTCGTCACAGACAGGGGGCACTGCTGGGACTAAAGGAGACGAGCAGTGTGACGCTGCCTGCAGGTGTGACGCTGGCCTGGAGGGAGAAAGTGCCACCAGGACCCGTGAGACAACAGATAAGTCCAGAACGAGGACTGCATGTTACTTCACGGCATTGCATCCGTGTGACACTTCCGGAATGCGTGCCTGCACCGTGGAGATGGCAGTGTGTCCTTGCTCTTAGGAGAAACGTCCTGACATAATAGTAGGTAGAGGCACGAGGTAGCAACTCCTCTCACTGACTCAGAAAAGAAGCAATAGCGCGCGCGTGCGCGTGTGCATGTGTGTGCATGTATGTGTGCGTGCATGTGCGTGTGTGCTTGTGTGTGCACGCGCGTGTGTGTGTGTGCGTGTGCGTGTGTGCTTGTGTGTGGAGATGGTGACAGTGAATTTGGGTGACGGGCACACAGTTCTCTCTATTGCTCGTCTGCCTTTGCTATAGGCCTGGAGTTATTTCAAGATAAACGTTTCTTCAAATGCACGCTTAGCTTGGGCCGTTAGCGCACATTATGAAAGTCGTGTCCTTAGACCTACCAGGATGGTCGGATACAGTTATTACAAACATGTACCAAGTGTCACTCCACAGTGTCTGCCCGCAGGTAACACCTGTGTCCCTCTCCGAGCTTGAGGAGAGCAGCCGTCCAGAAAGCCGGCTTCCGGCCGGATGCAGAGGAGGCTGGGGCTGGGCTGGCCCATCTGACTGAGTCTATGAATAAGCCCCATCCCTCGGTCCGACGAAACCCTAGGGTTCTGGAGAAAGGCTCCGGCCAAAGGCCCTCGTCTGGTGGCTGAGCTCATGCCGCCCCCTTTCCCCACGGCCACCACCACCTGGCTGAGGAAGTGAGATGCTGAATTCCCAACACTTTCACAGCCAGGTTCTGAGAAGATGCTCTGCCCTGCCCCCTGAGGCACGTAGGCTCCCGTCTTCTTTCTGGATTTACAAGGAAGGCACCTGGGAAATGGGATCCTTTCGGCCACCCTCTGATCCCCAAGAGCGGTGGCTGTGTCAGTCTGTCTGTCAGTCTGCCAGTCATGGCAAGAAGTCTCCCGGCCTCAGGGATACTGCGGCTGTTTTTAGACTCGTTCCCATGGGAACACAGCAAGGGGAGGATGGAAAACTGGGCTCAGGGCTCAGAGGCCTAGATTGTAGTTGTGACAGTTCTATTACTGGACACATCTGCCCCCCTTCCCCCCAGTCACAGCCCACGGTTGTTTCTCCTATAAAGGTAGAACTCAGTCACGGATGACTGCGCCAGGAGTGTCCCACCTCTGGGCTTGAATTCCTCCCACTATAAAAGTCACCTGAATCCCATGACAAATTGCGTAACCAGTCCCGGACGGAGTTAGCGAGCACATCCTGACACCCACGCCTACACAGCACGGGGTACCAGAGAAAGACTGGAGCGAGGTGGACAGGGCCAGGCAGGACCACCGAAGGCATGTTTTGTCCTCAACAGCACTTAGTCCAAGATCACTGCTGACCACAAACCCACCTGGGGACACTAAGAAGTCAAGAGCACTGCCCAGCGAATGACCAGGGCAGCCAGGATCCCTGACCCCAGCAGTCCTCAAAGTGTGGTCCCTGGACCCGCAGCACCATGTTTAATGAGCCGCCCAGGTGACTCCTGCATGTGTGTGCATGCGTGTGCACGTGTCTGCGCGTGTCTCCGCTGTGCCCAAGCACTGGAGTCTGAGCAGCACTGGTTTTGACTCATCTTCCGCCTCCATCCCCTTTTAGCTCAGGTTGCAAATGCCTGTGAGGCCTGTGAGCAGAGAAGGTGGGAGGAAGTGAGCAGCTGGGGGTGGGGGGGGGCTGTGTTCACACTTGCACAGCCACAGGGCACGGTGACCAGGCCCAGCCTGCCCCCGGCTGCCTCCCCAGACATCCTGGCCTCAGGCTGCACTCACCCATCCTCCTTGGACATTCTCTCAGGAGGTCATCCTTCCTCCAACATTCTTTTCGTTTCATTGCCTCAGGCCTCGCATCCTGCCTCCTCCTCTGACACTGACCCTAGTCTGTCCTCACTGGTGGCACCTAGTCCTGAGGCCACCAGGTATCTGAAGCCTTCAGTCAGGGCTGGAGTGAAGCCATGGTTGGCACCGGCAACCGGAACGGACTGTGATGCTTTATTGGGCCTCCCCTCCTTCTCCGTCACCCATCCCCCTCCCCCTGGCCAGGTGGACGCTTGGACAATCACTCCTGTCTGAAGTGGTCACTTCACTCCTACAGACCACACACCCAGGGGCATTGGCCATGAGAATAACCGAGATCTCGAGGACGCCTGGCTGTGCGTCAGCCCTGAGCCCACACCGGCCCTTGAGAGGGCCCCACAGTCATCAAGGGCATCTGCCAATCCCTCTGGCACCCACTGCCCCTCCCCTAGTTAAGGCTGCCAGCGTCTTACCTGGATCGCTGTGACTTCCCACCTGGTGTCTTTACCTTCAGCCTTCTCTCCCCAAACTAAACCCTATCACACTTACAGCTAATCATATCACCCACCCCTGGGACCCTTCCGTGCAGTGGTCCAGTGTGTGCTGGAGCCAACTGCTACCAGCTCACACACCAGCTCCAAGTTCCGGGACATCAAGTTGGTGGCTTGACATCAGCCATGATGGGAGTATTTACACTACAGTAATGGGCAAATGCTGCAAATGGGATTTCTCCCTCCTGGCCCTCAGAAAACTGTTTATCAGCACACCCCTGAGTAGCTCCCAAGCCTTCCTGAACATTGCAGTCATCTGGGGTTTTCAGAAAGGGCTGATGCCTAGCTCCTTCCTCCACACTGTGATTTTTTTAAAATATATATTTTTATTGATTTCAGAGAGGAAGGGAGAGGGAGAGATAGAAACATCAATGATGATAGAGAATCATTGATCAGCTGCCTCCTGCACGCCCCACACTGGGGATCGAGCCTACAACCCGGGCATGCGCCCCCCAACCGGAATCGAACCCGGGATCCTTCAGTCCACAGGCTGCCGCTCTTTCCGCTGAGCCAAGCCAGCCAGGGCCAACACTGTGACTGAATTGGGATGGCATGCAATCTGGGGACCAGGAGTTTTGAAGTTGCCTAGGTGATTCTAATGTACACCACACCTCCGGCAGCTCCTGGGGAAACTGTCACCTCCTCAGCAGAAGGTAGAAGCCTGTCTGACCTGGCCCTGCCTGCCTCCCAGTCTCACCTCCCTCAGGGCCCTCCTAGGACTGCAGGCAGCCAGACCAGAACGCGTCTCTCCTATGCCCTGCACTCAGGGGTTACGTCTGCACCACGCCTTCCCTCAGCCAGGCCCGACTTCCGTGCCTGGTGGTCCTGCCCTGTCCTTCCCAAGTGAGCTCAGACCCCTCCCCTAAGCTGGGCTCTATGCACACAACACAGTCATGCCGGCCCCTCCTCCCCAAATGCAGTATCTGGCGCCAGGGGCTCTGCCTCGCGCATCCACAGATGCTCACTGAGTGTCTGTGGGACAAACAGACGGCCTGCTCTGGGGTGTCTGAGGGCTGGGAGACGGAACAGCCCGGAAGATGGGTCCCGTGCTGCGTCCTGAGAGGCGTGAGGACGCTGCCACTGCACCTGGTGGTGTCTGCCTGGAGGCGCAGGGGGAACTCTCATTCCCTTGCCAGAGACAAACAGCGATGCAACTTGAGCTTTCGCCTCCTAGATGTTATAATTCACGTTTGTAATGGTTACAGCTACCATTCCCAGTGCTCTCTGGGTCCTAGATACCTTGCTCAATTCCGATATTTCATCCTCTCCATTCCCCGAGGTCGGTATTGTTTACCCCATTTTACAGAAGAGGAAGCTGAGGCTTAGAAGATAAGAACTTCTCTACTGCTTTTGAGATAAGAACTTCTTGTTTGAAATGAGAACATTTTTTGAGATAATATTTTTGAGATAAGTACATTTTTCTGAGATAAGAACTTTTTTTTTTTTTTGAGATTAGAACTTTTCACAAATGTGTGGTTCCCATGGACACAGACAACAGTGGGCTGATTCCCAGAGGAAAGGGGGGGGGAGGTAGAAGAAGGTAGAGCGGGTGCTCAGGGGGATGGAAGGACACCGGACTTGGGAAGGTCAACACAATGCAGATGTCTTGTAGAACCGTAGACCTGAAACCTGTATAATTTTATTCACTAATGTCAGCCCAATAAATTCAATTTTAAAAAGTACATGGATCCTAAGAGAATCAGAACTTGACTAGAACTTGGGTCTGCATAACTTCAAGGCTCTAGGCTCTTAATCACAGGATAAGTGATCTTGTTTCAGGCAAGCACGCAAGACCCACGGACAACACGCGTCCGCGACTTTATCTCGGCTCCAGTTCATGCTCGTTGTAAGTATTTTTCCCCTCACCCCAACCTCTTCGTCATTTTTGAAACTGTTGTTCAACAAGCCATCTCACATTTTGGAACAAAGAAAAGCACGACCACACAAATGAGCACAGCACGACGCATCCGAGAGCTTCGCAGTCTGACAGGGCAGGCGGGGGACGCAGGCCGGGTGGGAACAGCAGAGGCGCTCATCGTGGGGCGGCACAAGAGCTTCAGAACTCAGACTAACTCACCTGTAGAAGACGTGGTCCCTGTGTGCACCTGACGGGGGGAGGGAGGTTCTTAAGTGACAAGGGGGGCAAAGTCTTCAACAGACACACAGTATGTAAAAGACATACCCTATAACTAACACCCCAGGAGAGCAATTAGCCTTAGGGGTAAAATTTCCATGTGGCTGTTTATAAACTGTGCAACCCACTGCCATGGTGGGGATGGAACTGTGAAAGGTACACAGTTGCTGGAAATGGCCTCAGGATCCAGGACTTCCTAACAAGGGTACCATTCCTATGAAAAGTCACACAGGAATCAGTATCCCACAGTCCTCTCTGCCCATGCTCACCCCCCTCTCCATCCCCCATCCCACCCTGGGCCCACAAGGCTCATAGGTTCCCTGGGGCAGCCCCAAGAGGGGGCACCAGTGCAACTTAAAATGCAAGCTATTCACCCAAACATATTTGTGCTTATAATATAACCCAAACAAAGAAGGAAGGGGAAAGGTCCACATGGAGAGAGACAACCAGCATCCATCCCCAGGCTTGCTCTTCACACATCCAGGGAGGGAGGCCAGGCCCACCATGAGCATGGCCTGCTGGTCCCGTGGAGCAGCCCAGTTCCCCTTGGAGGATGGATGGTACTTGGAGGATGCACGTGCCCATCAGACTCAAAGGTCAGCACGTCCTTCATAAGATTCACGGACACAAAGCCTTTTGAAATGTGTTTTGAAGGAACCACGCACGGAGACTCTGGAGAAGCACTGGTGTGAGGATCTGAAAGGTACTACAGCTGCCGGAGAACAGGCACCAGGTCCTGCTGACACCGTCAGGCTAAGGGGCACCAGGTCCTGCTGACACTGTGAGGCTGAGGGGCACCAGGTCCCACTGACACTGTGAGACCCAGGAGTGCCAGGTCCCGCTGACACTGTGAGGCTGAGGGGCACCAGGTCCCACTGACATTGGGAGGCTGAGGGGCACCAGGTCCCGCTGACACTGTGAGGCTGAGGGGCACCAGGTCCCACTGACACTGTGAGACCCAGGAGTACCAGGTCCCGCTGACACTGTGAGGCTGAGGGGCACCAGGTCCCACTGACATTGGGAGGCTGAGGGGCACCAGGTCCTGCTGACACTGTGAGGCTGAGGGGCACCAGGTCCCACTGACACTGTGAGACCCAGGAGTACCAGGTCCCGCTGACACTGTGAGGCTGAGGGGCACCAGGTCCCACTGACATTGGGAGGCTGAGGGGCACCAGGTCCCGCTGACACTGTGAGGCTGAGGGGCACCAGGTCCCACTGACACTGTGAGGCTGAGGGGCACCAGGTCCCACTGACACTGTGAGGCTGAGGGGCACCAGGTCCCACTGACACTGTCAGGCTGAGGGGCACCAGGTCCCGCTGACACTGTCAGGCTGAGGGGCACCAGGTCCCGCTGACACTGTCAGGCTGAGGGGCACCAGGTCCCGCTGACACTGTCAGGCTGAGGGACACCAGGTCCCACTGACACTGTCAGGCTGAGGGGCACCAGGTCCCGCTGACACTGTCAGGCTGAGGGGCACCAGGTCCCGCTGACACTGTCAGGCTGAGGGGCACCAGGTCCCACTGACACTGTGAGGCTGAGGGGCACCAGGTCCCGCTGACACTGTCAGGCTGAGGGGCACCAGGTCCCGCTGACACTGTCAGGCTGAGGGGCACCAGGTCCCGCTGACACTGTGAGGCTGAGGGGCAGCTGCTCCACAGCAGGTCAGGCTGCACCAAGGGAGGCCAGACTGGAGACCAGAACTAAAGAGGGAAGGACAAATGGGTTTTGCTTTGTTTTTAGAAGAGGGAGACCAGACATGGAGGGTCCCAGACACATGGTTGCAGACGGACGGTCTGCAGAGCTAGACGCGCTCTGGGGCCATATAACCTGGACGGACAGAGGGCACGCAAGGAAGACGCCCACACCGTGGCCTCCAGCTCAGCGCCTGGAGGCAGCCTCAGACATCCTGGGAGAGGGACGGCGGCCCTGGGGGAAGCGGGGGAATTCCACAGCGCCTTCCCGAACACTAGGATTCTGTCATGACCATCCCCCCAACTTGGGGATTTCTTAAACGTGGTCTCCCTCTTTCCTTTTGCACCTTACTCATCTGATGTTTGCTTTGTATCCTTCCACAGAGCCCCAGAAGTTTCAGAGGGAAATCTCCAAATCTAAAGAAAATCAAGTGTCAAACACTCTGTGGAATGGCCAGAAGGGGGCCCTCTATGGAGACTCGGCTGCCTCGGCCTTGGGGAGCGATGGCAGAGAACGGGCACAGGGTTTCAGCTGTGATGAAATGTTCTAAAATTAGATTCCATGATGGCGACACGGCTCTGTAAACGCACGAGAACCATGGGCTCGCATGCTCTGCACGGGCGAGGTTCATGGTATGTCATCTGTGTCTCATCCAGCTCTTGCACACGCCCGCTGTGGGATGCGCGCCAGGGGATTCTCCACATTATAATCATGCTCAGGAGGCCACTCTGCCGCCACTTCCTGCCACCAGCTGTTCCCAGCTGGCTCAGCCATTCCTTCCTAATGGACAGGCTGGATACTAGAGAGGCTTTTCCTCCCAGAACTCAGAGCCCAGATGACGCTCATCTGTCCATCTCACTCTCAGAGCTGAAGTGTCTGCCCACGACAGCGCGACGACAGACCGGAGGACAAAGCGCCTACGGTGACACGGGGTCAAGTCAAGGGCCAGTAAGACCCAGGCCTGTCAAACACCCCACGAACCGGGAGATGGCCCTGAGCCTCTTCAGTCACCCGAACCGCAGTCACCCGGAGCCAGAGGCCTGCTGAGCGCACAACGTCCCTCAGGCCAGAAGGACGGTCCGGATGGTGGACGGTCCGGATGGTGCTGAGGAACCTCAGGACCCTGTGCAGTGGTGCTGCCCACCCCACCCCCCCTCGGGTAGGAACTCAGGGAACGAGGCAGCGCCAGTCCGTGGACAGCAAACGTGCTCTTGGAACACGGCACCCCTCCATCTCTCCCCAGGAGGCAGACGCCAAATACCTCGGCGCTGGCCCGAGCACTGTTGTGGGCGGCAGGGGTATTTTTAGAAACCACGAGAAGACTCTGTGCAATTCTCACGTGGCCGCACCACGGGCCCCTGCAATGCCAACCACGCCTGCTGCCCAGCCCGGGGCCCTCACAAAGCCCTCTAGGACAGTCACGACTCCCAAACACCTTTAACACGTTCTCATGTACGGAATCTGGGAGCTAACAAGGTGATTCTATTCAATTACACTACACGGTTCCGTGTCAGCAAAGACCTCCCCACTGCAGGTGCATCAACAGTGAGCTCAGGATCGGAAAATTATACACAATGCATATGTTTCCTCACACACACCACACACACACACACACACACACACACACACACACACACACACGCCGGGCTCAACCCAATTGCACTGCGGGAAAAGGCCAGAAACTGCCATGAAAGAACACGGTGGAAAGGAACCACAGCCGTGTGGGGGAGAAGGCAGGACGAACAGTAACATGGGTGCACGGACTTCTTATGACCTACCTGGAGCCCTGGCTGCTCCCAAAACAGCGGAACCGAGCCTCTGATCTGGACGAAAGACGACACACCATCATCCATGTAGATCGTCTGCACCACAGGGAGACATAAAGGGAAGTGTTCTTCAGCGAGACCGAATGTCCGGGCCGGTAACGGGATCCGGCCACCTGAGACCCGACACCGGAGAGAAGGGCAGACAGTGGACGTCAGGCCTGCGCTCCGCGGCCCTGCGGGCGTGGGCGCCCTGACCCGGCCCGGCCGGCGCACTCCCCGGGATGCTGGCTGCCCACCAGCCTCCGGAGTCTGGAGCAGGCAGGGCCACCCGGGTCTGTGCAGCTGCCCGAGCTCCCTGCAAATCCCAGCAATGCCCCCGCCCTTTTCGGGATTTAACTGACACCCTCCTTAGAGCCCTCGACTTTCACTTCGTCAATCAGCAAAGCAGAGAAGGCAACTGGGAAAGGGCTGAATGAATGAAACGAACAAGCTGCAGCCAAAGGCGCCGTTGAGGGCACTGGTCAGTCCTGTACTTGACCATTTGGGTCAAGACTTGAACTTGTCGTCAGCCCTGGCCCCACGCCACTGAGTCCTTAAACATGCCGCTCACTAAGTCATCACACACAACACAGCTGCCACACGCTCCCGGGGGGACGGCCCCTGCACGGAAGCCGATACTTACTCGTTCAAGACGGCATCTCCCCTGCCCCCCAGTTACTCCAGCGCAAACCAACTCCCCAGCTGCCTGCGAGGAAGTTTTGAAGGACAGAAAGGACAGGCCCGCGCCTCATGGGGGGGGGGGGGGGGGCCGTGGCGGTTCTCAGATGCTCTGCCCTTTATCTGAGTAACTCTACCCTGGCCTGGCAGGGCGGCCCGGGCGATGCCGCCGGCCTTTCCACTTCTCACCAGCCTGCTCCCTTACCGGGTAGCTTTCCATGGGCTAGATCTCGCTCAGATCAACATGCATTAGTCATTCTGCAGGAGGACTTGAGCGTCAGGCCCGCGGGCTCCCTGGACTACAGAAATCACACCAGCCGGGGTGCCACACTGTGGGGCGGAATTCTATCCCCTGATCTCCAAAGGGAAAAGGCACTGGGCTAAGGACTTGCCGTCTGTGTCCAGACACTGACCACCATTACTCTACGGACAACAAAGGAGTCAAGGTGCAGGTGGTGTAACGACTGCAGGCAGCGCTGGCCACCCTGAGGGAGAGCAAACCAGGGCGGCCGTGGGAGCTGCATGGCCGGGTTGCTGGGAAAGAAACCGCCCGGCCGGCATTTCTCCATGAGGACACTGCTCACAGTGCCCGGGACGCGATCCAGGCTACGGAGCAATACCCTTCACGTTCATGGACACATGCTCACGGCCCACGGCAGATGTGGGGAACCAGCCGGAGCGAGGGACCTGGGCCTCCGGGAGACAAACCCAAGCCCCCAGGCATCTGCGGGGGAGCTGACCAGAGCAGAGGCCGCACCCCTGGTCTGCAGGCAAATGTGAAACGCAGAGACAATGGAGAGATTTTTCCCTGAAGCCTCATGTGCTGCGTTGAAGGCAGAGTCCGCTAACATCGGATGGTGTCCCTGCTAAAGGTTGAATTCTGTCCCCCCAAAAGACGTGCTGCAGTCTTCACCGCCAGCACCTCAGTGTGCCCTTGTTTGGAAACAGTCATTGCAGATGGGATTAGTGGAGGTGGGGCCACACTGGAGTGGGAGGGGCCTCCTTCCCCTGTGACCGGTGTCTTTACAAAAAGGGGAGGCTCGAGGGGAGAGGGCATCACGCAGAGCCGCGGGCAGAGACTGGAGTGGCGCTGCCACAGCCGGGCCACCAGGAGCAGGAAGAGGCAGGAAGGACCCTCCCTGGGGCTGCAGGGGGAGGCGGCCTCTGAATAATTTCCAGTGTTTAAGCCACGCTGGGGAGCCACGCTTGTCCTCCTCCATTTTCAGTCGAAACGGCCTCTTTTAGGAATCAGTGACATGGGGGGCAGTTGATTTCCCAATGACTTACTTCATCTGTCAGTAGACGAGACCCCAGTGTTTAAAAACTGGTTGAAATCCAAAAATCCAGGGCAGACCACGCAAGAGGAGCCAGCGAGGGGCCTTGGGCCTCGGGCTGGACGGAGACCGAGGCAGCAGCTGGCGTGGGCCTGGCTCCAGGGCCGCGGAGGAAGCCTCTGGGATCTGGTTCTGTCACCAGGCCCCCGGGACTTGGTTTGCACGGTCAGCCTCTGCGCTTCTGGCCTCCACCTCCCCCCGCAGCACCCGGTCCACGGCAGGTGATCAATAATAAAAATGTGTTGAATGGATTGGATGAGTCCAAGGCTAATGACACAGGTGGAGAGCGGTGATGACGGAGAGGCACGAGAACAAAAGGAAGTCAAGTTCATCTTGAAGACACGAGTGAGAGAAAAAGCCAGCGGCCTCCATTGGGGGCATCGTTTTCTCTCCATCACTTTCAACCAGGTACTTATTTACCTGCCGCGTCTACCTCCAGGAGCAAAGATATCGCAAGCAGGAGTCACAGGCAAGAAGCTGGCCCTGCTGCTCATCTTAAGGCTCCTGTTGGGGGTCCTCCCACTCAGCGTCTAACACAAGCGGACGTCCTCTGTGCGTCTGGAAGCCGGGCCAGGCGCTCCGATCTGGGCGGAATTACACGGGCTACAGTCCCCCGGGAAACCCCTCTCAGCTGCCGTCGGCAAAGCCGCCGCCACTAAGTACGCACAGGTTTTGCAGCTTGACACCCACGCACCCTGCACCTGTGCCTTCTGATTCCTATAAGTTATTCCACCTGCTGGTCTACACGTGGCAGGGCCTCCGCATGACACGTCAGAGAGGAACAACCGCTGGGAGGCAGCATCCCGGGAAGGAGGACGGATTTCGGAAACTGATCAATGAGAAATTCAGCAGAAGGTTCTAGCCCGCGGGCGCCGAGAGCCACGGAGGCCGAACATGCAGATTCCACCCCCATATCCTGCCCCCCTCCCCCGGTGCTGAGACGGCTTCTAGGGCGGAGCTTCGGTCGATTCAGAGTGAAACAGGGCCACAGGGTCGTTTCCTCCCCCACCCTGCCACGATCGATGTATTGACTTTGGCCTTAAGATTTCTAACTTCCACTGGTTCATCGGTCGTCAGCTGCTCTCTGTTTAGCTGCCGCCCTCCACCATCCTGGGGAAACCCTGCTTCCTCCGGCTCAGGCGTGTAAAACTCGAGGCTGGGGCCGCATGCCTCGTTATCTGGCATGCTTGCTCTAGTCTAGCTGAAAGGACCCAGGTACGCAGCGTTTTCCCAGCATCAGACATGAATTAGAGATGCCACGTCTGCAGGCAGAGCCCATAACCCGCTCCCTTCCCCTTAGAGCAGTGGTTCTCAACCTTCCTAATGCCGCGACCCTTTAATACAGCTCCTCATGTTGTGTGACCACCAACCATAAAATTATTTTCTTGTTGCTACTTCATAACTGTAATTTTGCTACTGTTATGAATCGTCATGTAAATATCTGATATGCAGGATGTATTTTCATTGTTACAAATGGAACATAATGAAAGCATAGTGATTAATCACAAAAACAATATGTAATTATATGTGTTTTCCGATGGTCTTAGGCGACACCTGTGAAAGGGTCGTTCGCCCCCCAAAGGGGTCGCGACCCACAGGTTGAGAACCACTGCGTTAGGGTAAGACACTTCCTCAAATACCCCCTCACGGAGACACCTGTGCCTGAGCCCCATCCCCTCCGAGCCGCAGGCGGGCGGCCTGGGCACTGACCTGCTCCGTCTCCACGAAGTTGGACACGTGGCCGTCGTCGTTCACGCCGCGGGTAAGGAAGCGGGCGCCGGCGCGCTCACAGCTGATGCGGGAGATGAGGCAGGCCTTGGCCTGCTTGTGCGAGGCGTACACCGTGCGGATGGCCACCACCCCGCAGATGACCTTCAGCAGCCAGTCCCGGCAGCTCACCTGGTGCTGCCGCAGGGGCAGGTGCAGCAGCTGGTTCCTGCAGACGGAGCCACAGCCACTCAAGTCACCTCGCCTCCGCGGGAAACGGCCCCAAAGCAAGCGGGGCGCCCCCTCCCCCGCCCCTCCGTGAGCGCTGAGCTCCCCCTCCCGTGAGCTCCGCACTCGGGCACCCGGCCCAGGGCGTCTGGGGCTGCCGAGGGACACATGCGCGGCAGGAGGGCAAGGAGTCCTTTTCCAAAGCCACTGCCGGTGGCCACGGCCAGGGGAAGCCAAGCCTGGCTTGGGAGCCATCTTGCGCCTTTCAGCGATGTCAGAGGAGCCTCCTTACACCTGTGGCCTCCACGTTTTAACGGGCAATCCCGTCAGTAAAAACGTAATCACGTGTTTTGTGATTAGATAATGACAAGTGATTAAATTAATCCTACTAAACGCATGCATGCTTATTTAAATCATATCCATATCCCATGAGGTGAATTACAAAGCAATCGCAAATACGTAAAAGAGGATGAGATGGAAATAAAACTTAGGGAAGTCCCAGCGCTTCCGTACCTGGTGGGCCGTTCTGGCTTCTGGAGAGCCCTGGCGTAACGATGGGACAACAGCCAACGCGCGTCAAGCGCACTGAGCACATTAAGTGCTTGGCATGGATTAGCTCACTGCATCCTTGAAATGACGCTATGTGGCAGGTATTATCACTCACCCCATGTCACAGATAAATAAACTGAGGCTCAGCGGAGTGAAGTGCCCACTTGCCCAAGGTCACGGGGCCAGGAAGCGGCAGCGTGGAGCTGGGAGCAGGTGTAATTCTCCCAGGCAGCCAGCCCTGGCCTCCGCTGACGAAGGCCCTACCTTTCCTGCGCACCACATCCTCCTGTCCTCTCTCTCGCCGGGTAATTAAGCGAATCTAGATCACAGTGCTCTACTTGTTCAAAAAAGGCAGCACTAGCCCTGCCCTTGGCCTTCCTCAAAGACGGCAGCTCTCTCTCACTCCTGGAGAAGCGTGCTGGGAGCCCTGGCATCTCAGGTGGCTGCTCCAGGCAGCAGCGCCCCCACTGAGGCCAGCCTTCCTGCCTGTGACACGGCCACTTCCATCTGGGTGCCGGGAGCCCCCCGGGGAGCAGCCACATGGGACACCCCCACCCCCATCCCGAGCTCTCAGAACCACAGTGCCCGTCTGCTTTACAAACACCCGTCTCCCTCCCCTACCCCCCTCCCTAAAGTTCAGACAGTAAACGGGCCTGAGGAACCAGTGCATGCAATCCACACCCGGCATCAAGGCAAAGCCTCAAGCTGTGGCCACCGTGAGCCCCAGGGGTCAGGAGAAGGAGACTTGCCAATGGACAGCCCTGAACAAAGCCAGCCTGTAGCCACTGCCTGATGCTGTGGGAGGAGCCCTCACAGCCCTGGAGGAGGCGCTTTGGAAAGGAAAAGAGCTTTGGGTTTCCTCCCGGGCCTGGAAGGAAAGCCATTGTACCGGGAAGCCATTCTGGGCGGGGCCGATAACCAGCCCGGAAAAGGACTTCACCCCACTGCACACTCCCCCTACTCACGTTCAGCACTGACCCCGTCTGACTCCAGACATGGCCAGACCCGGCACCCCAAATGGTGGGTGAGGACATCAAGCCCGTGACCACTCAGCCAGAGCCGACTCGGTTGTGGTCAGTCCCATGGGTGCACCCTGAGCCCAAACACCACATCCTGGTGTCCGGCCCAGCAGCCTGGCACCCTCCCCAGTCGCCACCTCCTCTCAAGATAAAGTCTGGTGTCCATAGAGGTCTCCCCTCCCAAGCCCCACTGAGCCTCTGCGTGGCGACTCTCTGCTGTGTCTTCCTGTTTGTGTGCTCGAGCCTCCGGCCACAGTGCGGGCAGGAGGAGCCTGAGGAGGGAAGCTATGGGGAAGGGGTGGGGATCCAGAGTCCCCTGACATCCTCTGGCCCTACAATGTTCCCAAGGAAGGTTACAGCGCCGGGTTGAAATGGCTCCACGGCCTTGGCACAAAGACCCTCGGTCCGTAAGCTCAGCCGCCTCAGGGCCACACGCACCAGCTGGTCCCTGCAAAGTGGCCCCGTGAGTCACAGAGACACCCCCCTTCCCCCCCGGGACCTGTTACTCAGAGCTGGTCCCTGAACCAGCAGCACTGGTGCCACCATCACCACCTTCTAGAAATGCAGGCTCGGGCCCCTCTGAGGGGGCACGGATTCCACTCTCAGAGGTCACCCCGGACCCTGGGAGGTGGGTGCCCACCAGGGCCCGCCGCCCTGTGACCTGGGCAGGAGATTGGGGCCCGGGCCTCACCAAAAGAAGGAGTTCCCCCACTCGTCGCTGTCATCACCCTGCTTCTGCGCCCGGACGGTGAGATCAAAATGCGACCCGTCGCTGGGCCACGAGAAGTAGAAGACGCCCGAGCTGAGGATCTTCCTGAGGGCCGTGAGCCGCTCCTCCTCCCGGGCCTCTTCCTGCAGGGGGTAAAAGTCGGTGGCGGTGATCTTGTAGATTTCAGCCTCCGGAATTCTGCCCACAGACGTGCAGCCCGTCACCAAAACCAGGAAGCTCAGGGACGCGTCACCTGGAGGGGAAATGGGACGGGAGAGCTTAGGGCCGCGGCGGCAGCTCGCAGTCCCGGGGCCCAGGCGGCCCAGCTTTCACCGCAGCCACGTGCCTTCCTGCTCATGACCCCCCACACCCCGGCACCTCCAATTCCTCAGCTCAGCGTCTAGGAATCGCCCTGCCACGTGGGCCTGCGGTCCAGAGCCTGGTGCTGAGCGTGGCCCCTGACCAGCAGCGGCATCACCTGGGAGGGAGCCTGTTAGAAATATTTGCAAATTCTCGGCCCACGCACACCTGTGGGCCTGGCCAGAACGGTGCTCCAACGAGCCCCAGGCAATTCCGCTGCCCACCAGAGCTGAGGGGTGCTGGCCTGGAGCCTTCCCAGCCCTGCCCCCTCTCCCCTTTCCTGCTCCCCCGCCCCAAGCCTCTCAAAGCCACCCTCCCGTGAATCCTCAGCCACCGCCTGCTCAGGGCCTCCAGCCACGGCAGTCCTCCAGCTCTGTCACTGGAGTGGCCTCCCCACCCCACCTGCTGGCAGACCTCCCTCCCCCACCTGACTCCTCCACGGCTCCCACTTCCCCCCTGAAATGGGGACTCCTCCCACCCTCGTCCCCCCTGCAGGGACGCCCAGGGCCCAGCAGCTATGCGGCCGGGCTCTGCAGCTCCTCAGATGTGCCATGTGCCCTCCCACCGCTGGGCCTTCGCCCAAGACGCTGCCTCTGCCCCATGCCTCCCCCCAATTGTCTGCCCAACAAGACCTTCCACGAGCCCTACCTACCCCACTCACCGCCCGCCTCCACCCTCCAGGACAGCACAAGCCTGCCTGCCCCACCCCCACCTTTACCAGGAGAACGCCCCTGCCCCCTTTGGGCTCATCTCAGCAGCACCTCCTCCCAAGGAGCCTTCCCAAGTCCCAGTCGGTTGCCCCTTTTCTGTGCCAACAGCTTCCCTGTTAGCCTTGTCACAGCAGAGTGACCCCCCTCCCCACCGGTGCCCCGGGGCCCTGGGCTCCTTCGGGCAGCACTGTGCCCGGTGCTGTCCCAGCACGGCAGGCACAGGAAGCGATCGATGAGCTCTCCCAACCTGAGAGCAGCTCAAGGCTCCTGCCCCGTGAAAGGTTCCCAGACCCTGACCCCGAGGCCAGCCCTGACCCCAGGCTGCGAGCCCACGGGTAGGCTGTGGGCGTGGGCTCAGGGAGAGGCCCGGGAAGTCTGCATCTCTCCATCCGAGTCCTCGCCCCTCTGCGTGGGGGGGCCGGGTCCCTGCTGGAGCCCAGGCTGCCTGGGACGGGCGTGCTGCAGGCAGGCGTGAAAAGGCTCCTCAGACAAATGAGGACGAGGGACAGCGCCGCCACCACTGAGCATCCGGGCCGAGTCCTGGGACACGCGGCTCAGGAGAGGGTGCGGGGGAGGAGGTCGCGGTGGGAGCCCTGGAGTGGGCGCTGTGATGCCGGCTGATTCTCAGGGCGGTGCTGGGCAGCACGGGTCCACGCACTTCCTCCAGCAGCCTGGGGAGGGGGCACTTGTGCCCCATTTTACAGAAAGGGAGGGAGGCACAGAGGGTTTGAAGGGAAGGGCCCTGGTTTGAGCCTGGTGCAGACTGTTCCCCTGACCCCTGCAGGTGGTGTCCTCCCGCCCCCCCCTCCCGGCTCAGGTTTCTGTAGGGGATCAAAGTGAGGCCGGGGTGGGGGGAGGCTGGCCTCCCAGGCGTGTGGGGATCCCTCTGATGCTCACCTGGAGCACAGGATCTAGGCTGTGCTGTGGGTGAGGCAGGTCAGCTTTCTCTCAGCCAAGGGGCCTGGGGAGGGGCTCCGAGGCCCTTAGTGTAGGCTGAGTCCAGGGTTTGGAACAGTAAGGACCTCATAAGCGGGGACAGACAAGCCCTGACTGGCCTTGGCTCGGAGCTCTGCACACCCCCTCTCCGGGCTTCAGAGGGGAGGTGCCAAATGGCCTCCGCGTCCCTTCCAGCTCACACTTCCTGGTGGCAGGGCTCTGGCCCCAGCAGCGCCAGGCCAGGTCAGAGGTTGCCGGCCAGAGTCAGGTGAGGTGGCGGGGAGGGCAAGCCATGGGTGACAGGCCAAAGGTCGATCAGATACAAACACACACGCACTCTCTCGCATACCTGCACAAACATGCACACAGGCAAACACACATGCACATGAGCATGTATGTGCAGATGCACACAACCACACGCTCACAGGCATGCACACACGTGCAGGCACAGCCACATGCCCACACATGTGCACGCAGACACACATGTACGTATGCACCCGCACACACGTGTGCAAACACATGCACACATGCATGCACACACAGGCACACCCCTGCGGAGGACAAGAGGCTCACAGTGCAGACAACTCCGCCTGCAGCCTGGACAGGCAGGGAGGAGAACGGACGGTGCATCCCAAAATCTAGGAGTTAATGGCCGAGTTTCAGTTTGGGAAGATGAAAAAGTTCTGAAGACGGATGGTTGCCCAACACTGTGAATGTTCTTAATGCCACTGAACTGTACACTTAACAATTTTATCTCCTGCATATTTTATAACAATAAAAACAACTCCGAAACCTCAGTAACAACTTAGGAACGCTTTCCTCGAAGCCCACCTCCACGCCCGAGCTGCCCCGCGCCCGGAGGCTGCCGTGACAGGGCCCACGTCCACCGAGCTGCGGCCACCTGTCACCTGGCAGGAGAGGGCTGGCACTGGGCTCACCATGAGTCATGGCAGACACAAGGCCATTCATACAGGACAAGGCTGGGCGTGTTCTCCAGGCCCCGCCTCCTAGGCTGGCACTGCTCTGCGTGCTCAGCTCCGAGATCTCTCCCCAGCGGGGTTCCTGCCCATCTCAGCCCTGTGGGCCACCCCATCTATCGTCCTGCTCGTCCAGGACACTCTCAAACTTAGTGGAAAGCGAAGGCCTTAGGAACTTTGGGCTGCCCCAGGGGAAGGAAGACGCTTTGGCCCCCCAAGGCCCTCCCCTCCCCACACGCACGAGCTCAGAATTCTGTCGCCTTTGTAGCCACATGGCACCGGCTGAGTGCGCCCTCACCTTCCCTTTCTAGAACCGGGAGCGGTGCAGGCCACGCGGCCGCTCACCCAGCTCCGGACAGCCCGCTGTGCCCGTGGCCCCCTCCGCCTGGCAGCCGGCAATCAGCAGGTGGGGGTAGTCACACCATGGACATTCCCAGAGCTGGGTGTCCGATATTTACCAGCTCACCACGGGGTACTGATGTTAAAGTAAAGGACTCCGAGACCAGGAAGGCCACTCCATTTCAGAGTCATCAGAGAGCGCTGCATGCCCTGAGCGCAAGAGACTGTCCCACTCCTTCTCCACTCTTCCCTCGGCAGTGAGAGCCCACAGAAGCCAGCGCTCCGCGAGCTGTGCCTGTCCATCAGCCTGCGCCCTTTCCCCCACACCAGCTCTCCTGGGGACCCTCTGCCAGCCCCACCCACTCGGCACCCATGCTCCTCTCGGAAATCTAGGAACAATGTCAGTAGAGACAAGGCCTCCTGGTTCACAGGTGGGAAACCAGCCCTGGGGAGGTGGCATGTGCGTGGGCCATGCTGTGATGCTGGGACGGGACCCGAGGGCTGCTGGGAAGTGTAGGGCTGTCTGTTGCTTCAGGGGCTGTGCCTGGCACAGTCCAGGAGCCTCACTCATTAGAGACCTCAGTTCACTCAACCGCGGAGGCCATGACACATGGAGGCCTCGAGCGCTCAGGCTAAAAGCAAGTTAAGTCCTCGTTCTCACTGGGAATGTGCCTTCGCTGCTACTCTCACCTCCTGGGCTCCCCACGCGCAGTCCCTGGGAAGCCCGATGCCCCGAGAACAGTGGGGGCTCCACCCCCTTCCTGCTGGCTTTTCAGGGAGAAAAGGGGACTCAGCTCTCTGTGACACCCAGGAACCTGAGATAAAGCTTTGATGCAATTTTCGTGCATGTTTCTTCATTTCTAACATAAAGGCTATTTTCACTTCAGTAAAATTAAAATCGAACAACTGCCCCAAGTGGAGAGACTGAGGGGAAGCCTCCTTCTCTGCAGAGACCCTCAGCCTAAAAAATCAAGGGGGGCGCCCACCCCACTGGGGAGGGTCGTCCTGGTGAACATGCTTCCCAACACCCTCAACAGGTAAGAAACAACAAACAGAGAAAACAGATCTAGTTTGGGGCTGCTGCCAAGCCCACCCTGGGCCCTGGCTGGGCGCCCTGCAGACACCCTAGCTCACCCGACAATGTTCTCCTGGGGCCATCACCCTTCCTGGTCGGGCCCATGGCCTGTAGCCGACCTCAGACCACAGCTTTCCCCTGGGATGGGGGGGGAGGGTGGTGCTGCTCTCCGCCCAGAAGCTCACTCCCCGCCCAGTTGGGACAGAGCAGCCTGTTGGTGGAGAGCAGCCCCTGGGGGCCAGAAGGCACACAACCCAGAGTCCAGTTGCAGCTGAAGAACTGCCTGACCTTGGGCCGTTACGGCCCTGCACTGAGCCCAGGCCCCTCCAGATCATTTAATTAAGGATCACTTAATGAAGCACAAGAGAAACCTTTCCGATTATCACTGTAAGATGTCAACCATGGAACACCTCCTGAGTGCCTGGAGGTGACGGTGTAGAAAAAAGTGTCACAGACTAGATGATGCACAGCAGGTAAGTCCCCCTCTGTCACCCTCCCCCCCCCCCACACACACACCAGCTTGTCTCTGTCTGTGAAGCAGGATGGCAACAGCGCCTCCCTCAGGCTGCCGGGAGAGCTGCGTCCGTCGGTGACAGCACGTCAGCAGTGCCGGGCCCAGGGTAGGCACCATGCAAGGCCACCCGCCTCCACATGGCATCATGACTGAGGCTGGGCCACAGGGAGCTCG